>NW_025544662.1:414427-1614427 GCF_011800055.1 Colletotrichum gloeosporioides | reverse complement strand
AAAACAATGCATAGGTGCAAGAGATCAAGCTGGAATATACCGACTGCGCGAAGGAGGCGACGGAGACATTGAGCGTTATGGACTCGAAGTATATTTCCACCGCATTTAAGAGTAGCGACCAGACCAAGAATGCCCTTTGGGCCTCGGAAAAGGTCAACATCACGACGTCGGGTGGCATCACATACGAGACGACACAGTGCAGGATTCAATTCAACATCCCTGAGGACATAAACCCTCCGGTCCTCTTCTACTACCATCTCACGAACTTCTACCAGAACCACAGACGATACGTTGCTTCGTTCTCGGATAAGCAGCTCAAGGGAGATGCCCTTTCCGTGGACAAAGTCTCGAGCTCCAACTGTGACCCCCTTAGGACGGAAACGGTTAATGGCACGAACATGCCAATCTATCCCTGCGGTAAGTTTTGGGTTCCAAATTGTATTGCAGAGGCGTTTGCTGATCGTTCGAAAGGTTTGATCGCGAATTCCATGTTCAACGATACGTTCAGTTCCCCTCGCTGGTTGCAAGACGACACCCTGTATGAGATGAAAAACAATTCCGGTATCGCGTGGGACTCCGATGCCTCGTTGTACGGGAAAACGAACTACAAATACAACGAGGTCATTCCACCTCCGAACTGGAGAGTCCAGTACCCCGAATACACGGAGCAGAACCCGCCACCCAACCTGGCGGAATGGCAAGCTTTCCAGGTCTGGATGAGAACCGCCGGTCTCCCATCGTTCAGCAAGCTGTACCAGAGGAACGACAACGACGTGATGAAGGAGGGCACCTACGAAGTCAACATTACTGACAGTAAGTACTTGACATGCATTATCGTCATGCGGATCTAACTTGGTGTAGATTTCCCCACCTTGGAATACAAGGGCACCAAGTCTATTGTGATTTCGACGCGCACTATTATGGGCGGCCGCAATCCTTTCCTTGGCATCGCATACATCGTGGTCGGCGGTATTTGCATTCTTCTTGGTGCGGTCTTCACTGTCACCCATCTCATCAGGCCGCGGTAGGTTCTCTCCTGGTACAATAACAAGAAGCCCCCTAACTGACACCTCGCAGAAAACTGGGTGACCACACCTACCTCTCCTGGAACAATGCTCCGGGGTCCAAGGCTGGTCCTACGGGTGCGACGGCTACCGGCCGTGAAATGCGTCCCGGCGAAGCCTAGAAGGCTGTCGATGAGTCGCAGCGCCCTCTTCGTTCCGTTTCCAATGCTACCTCGCCCTCTGAGCCGGCATCAGTGGCGCCGAGTGTTACCGCATCGTCAGTTGGACGACAACGCATCGTTTCTCCACTGTCGTATCTAGAGGGTCGACGATCACATTGATTCACGGAACTGCAGAGCTGGCATGCTGCATTTGTATGGATTGACATGAAATTGTATGAGTAAAAGGGGGCCTGGGCATTTCTTCTGACACACCAGACAAAGCCCTCCTTCAGATGCCTTCATTTGCCCAAGGGAGGCTTGGCATTGTTTTTTCGACGTTTTCGCGGTCCGTGGCTTGCTGTTCTTAATGCCTCATTTGGTTTTATGCCTGCGTTTCGGGCTGGGTTATTCGGAAGGGGGCCCTGCTTTGTTCTGCAACGAAGGTGAGGTAGACAACCCTAAAACCGACCGTCTTTAGCCTACCATGGGGATTTTGGAGTTTGGAAGGAATTGACCTTAGATTAGCAATTCGATCATATTTAAACCATTGCTTTGGGTGTCACTTTGATCGCGTAAAAGAGCTTGTTGTAAAACAGCCGAAAATCACGCGGCTGGCAGATTCACATCGCCCGCCCATAAAAATGTCCAAGCTACCATTTTCACACCAACCATCTCAGCCCCGGGGGCCAACCAGTAGAACGCAAAGGTGTTTCACAAATCCTAGATTAATAAGAAAGCTATCTGCCCTGACGCCCTGAAGCTCTCAGGCGGCGGACCCGTCCTCACCAAAAGCCCTCTCTTCGCGACCCAAGACGCCGACACAATTTTGATACATTGATGGATAATAAAAACACTGCTGAGATGGAAAGACTACTATCGTCTGTATCTGCGGTCTGCCGTCGATGATATCACGCCGCATGATCAAGATACTACGCTTAGTGCTTCCTCTTCTTGCGGCCGCGACTCTCGTCGTCGTCGAGGTTGCTCTCCCGATCGCGCTTCTTGGCCTTGGCCTCGAGCTCATCCCAGTCCTCGCCTTCGTCTTCATCGCTCATGTCGCCCTCGTCATCCTCGTCCGACACGTTAGAGCCGAAATCGGAGTCCTCTTCACTAGACTCGGACGCCTCATCGAGCTCATCGTCGTCAATTTCGAAGTTGCTCTCCTCTTCTTCTTCTTCGCCGCCCTCGTCGTCAGACTCAGCCTGCAGGAAAGACCATCCACCATCAATGAAGAACTGGTGAGTGTCGGCTGTGACCGTCTTCATGATGGTCGGCCAGTTCAGGTTGAGGGGACCCTCCGAGTAAGCAATGTCTGACGAGTCCAAGAACTCCTTAACGTGGTCCAGAAACTCGACTGGGATTGTGTTGACGTGGTATGGCGCGCGGGTAAAGTCCTTGAAGACAAATACGAGATCAAAGTTCTTGAGGCCGAATTGAACACGTTCCAAGTGGGCGACTTCAATATCATCCAGAGTGACGACCATGAATGGCGGCTCGACGACTTGGATCAAGCACTCCGTCGTGGGTTGGATGAAGACGTTGCTTCGGAATGGCACACCGTGGAAACCAAGTTCTCTGATGGGCACATCAACCTCGATACCTTCGTTCTTGCCAGCCTCAGCGATCTTTTGAGCGAAGCCTTGGAACAGACGATCAAGCTCAGCGCGGCGGCGGCGCTCTTCTTGTTCTTGTTCGAATTCATCCTCGTCACCGTATCTGTACTTCCTCTTGCGGTTGCCCGTCTCGTCGAATTGAATATCCGTTGCCTCGCGGTAAAACTGGACATCCTTCGTCTTCTTCTTGTTGGCGACCATGATGGGATCCTTCAAGTGAATGTGGATAATGACGATCAACTCATGTTGGCACGGCTGGAAGAAGAGGTGGCGAACGTTGGAGAAGAGAATGTCGACTCGCTGTTGTGTGCTCAATGGCGATTGGTAGCGGATACCATTCTGGTGTATCTCTACCTTGCCAGGAACTCTCTTGCCCTCCATCGCCGGGCGAATGAAGACGTTATCAAGCACGGCCGGGCGACGGTCTTGCGCAACACGTTAGCATGCTCTTGTTAGGCAGTATCGACTTCAACTTACTTCTTATTTCGACGAGCTTGTCCTGCTCGACAACGTCCTCTAGCTCCTTCTTCTCTTGCTCCTTCTTGTTCACATCTCGCTTCATGTTGGAGATTTGAGTCGCAATTTCTTGGTAGCGGTCGCCATCCGTTGACCTAAACGTCAAGCTTCTAACGAAGTGCGCTGAGGCATCCTCGAAGGGCTGGTCGTCCTTGCGTCCGACTCCCTGGCCTGGAGACAAGAAGTTGACACGCAAAAACGACCATTCGCCTTCGTCGCTCTTGCTGGCGTTCTTGATCGTGTTAATGTGGAAAGGCACAGGTCTGCCCATGACAGGCAGAACGACGGTGTCGTTTCTCGCATCAACAACAATCTGCAGTTCGCGGACCTTGGGAGGGAATTGGTTGTCGCGTTTGTACGAATCGAAGCGCTTGAACTTCTTGACTTCCGTACCGTTCTTGTCGCTGGTTGACTCTGAGAACCGAGCAAGACCCTCCTTCTGTTTCTTGGAAGCCAACTCCTTCTGATGCTCGCGGCGCTTCTTCTCGGCATCCTCGTCGACCTGGGTGGATCTCTCGGATCTCAACCTTGTAGAAGTGATATTTTTAGTAGCAACAGCACCAACACGGGAGTCCTTCTTTTCCTTCTTCGGCGTCGGTTGAGCCTCTTCCTCATCCTTGAAGAAAAAGGAATTCGAGTCGGCGTCGATCGGAGTCTCGCCGGTGAAGACAACGGCGTCGCTGGACGTAACGCGGATCGTGTCGGTGATAACAAGCGAATAGATCTTGCTGTTCTTATCCTGCGGTTGAGGGTTCTCGATGTCGCTGAATCCGGTTGTGATGACAAGCGTCATACCGTCCTTGAGGGCTCGAGAGTTCTTGGCATTGAGGATCAGAGTAGGGTCGCGATTCTCCAAGCCGACGCCCCAACCAACGTTCTTCAGGAAGTGCTTCTCCAGGTCTGGCTTCTTGGCCTTGATCATGCTCATGGCCTTGCTGTAGACGTCCTTGATGACAACGCCGTCGCGGACCTCCTTCAGAATCATGTTGTGAATATTGTAGAGGAGCTTGTAGTTGCTCTCCTGCGACTTATTCGGATCCACGAGGTACGTGCGAGCAATAGCCGAGCAGTACGACTTGTAGCGCAAGCCCATGGCTGCGACGATGGTTCCCGGGTGCAGGACGTCATCGTTGCTCTCCGAGTTCATCTTGAGATCGTACTTGCCACCGCTCTGGACCAGAGGGCCCAGAACCCAATCCAGCTGAGCGGGATCCAGGTCTGTGGGAAGCTTGCTCTTATTGGGCAGCTCGACGGTCTTCCAAAATTTGGTATCGTCCAGCTTCTTATCAACCTTATCAGCCAGCGCGCTGTGCTTGACCTTCTTTTCCTTATCGAGAATGTCCGACATTTCCTCGAGGAAAAAGGGGGTCATCAAGGCAACGCATGCCTTGGACGCGGTTCGCATGGCTCGCAGTTCGGTCTCGTCCTTGATCGAAAAGGCATGCTGAGAGAGGGCTTGGGAGATGTCAACTTCCTCGACATCCTTGCATTGGTCGACGAAGACCTTTTTCCACTCTTCGACGAAAGGTCCTTTGGAGGTATCTCTGGCAATAGTGCCAACCTTGTTCTGTAGGGAGATTGTCAGCGGAAATCAATGCAACGAGCACATGAAGAATGACTCACGCCTGCCGACTTGATGGCGTCTGCCAGCTTGACGAATAACTTCTCGTTCTCAGCTGCGTCCTTGCCTCGTACGAGGACTTCGAGGGGAAACCGGCCGCCCTTCAGCTGGTCAAGGTGCTTCGCTAAACAAGAGGTTAGTCGTAGCTCGTCGCAAGCGCATAAGTTCGATGAAGCGCCCCTCACCTTTCTTGGCCGTAGTCAGGATGAATATCGAGTCGACCGTCAACAGCATCATTGTCGTGGGGAATTCGTAGCCGAGCAACCAGAACTGTCGCGAAAGAAGAAAAAAAAAGTCAGCCAACTGTCTCGTTTTCGCAATGTGCGCGCTACTCTGCAAATTGCATCGCGATCGCGGTTGCCGCTTTTGATGGCAGGAAGGGAGGGAGGCAACTCACATGCATGGCGTTGTTCTTGTGCAGCTCGGGGACTTCCTCCACCTTGCCCATCATGACAATGATGGACGAGGCGCCATTGAAGACGCCATCCTTGGTGCGCAAGTCATTCTTCCAAGCGCCGGTGAAGCGCGAGAGGCGATCGTGGAATGCCTTGCTGTCGATTTTGATGTCCCCCATCGTCGCTGCCTGATCGAGTGACGGATGCTGAAGCAGAGAGAAGGGGGTTGGAATCGGAGAGGTTCGCTGCCGGGTCGACGCGAGTAAAAATCCACGCGTAAATGGGAGCCAGGTCCAAGAACTAAAGTGGGTCGCTAGCAGATGCCCACACGTGACGTGACCGTGTCGCAGCAGGCTCCAGGTGCCATGAATTGCTGGGGTAGGTAGAGTTCAATGGGCGGTGCTGCTTGCTCGGGGATAGCTCGCCCCAGACGTGCTAAAGAGCAAGGGTAAGGTACTTAGGTTCCTAAAGCAGGTGCAGCAGGTTGACCACGGGCCACGCTTACTGGCTATTGTTGCTTGTTGTAGTCGCGAAGTTGAAAACCACCCTTTGCATCAAATGATGTCCTCAGGACTGAACAGGATAGCAGGCTCTTTCTCATTTACCTCAAGATTTATCTAGGCAGACAACTACAATCAGACGATTCGCCTCTCGCACCGCTAGGTAGGTACTTCCACTTACCTAGGCACCTAGTAGAATACCATCCCGTTTTAAACCAATCCCAGCCAATCGTAACATTTTGGGGTCCCTGCCGATCGAACCGCCAGTTGGAGAGCGTACAGTGTATCCATGGGCGGCAAAATTTCCAGTCTTCGACGAACAACACAACGCTTCAGCGGTGATGACGTTTGGCCTTCGCAAACATGCGCGTCCGACGAGATTCTCAGTCGCGTGCTCTCCACAAACTCTTAAATCCTTCGCCGGCACCGGCACCGGCACCAGCCGACACCGCCCGGGACAGCATTCAACCGGAGTGTGAGGGGAAGAAAGCTCGTCGGCCCGCCCGATTTTCGGGATGTGGAGACGGGACTTACACCCAGACTACAACCCCGCCTCCGAACATTTAAGCTCATGAACTTCAACTCTCAAGCCTTTCTGTGCAGCATCTTCAGTCTTTCGGTAGAGACACAATTTCATGCAACCGACAAGATTCTGGCGAATCGTAAACACATCACGCCCTCGGATAACCGGTAGTCTCACAGCCAAAGCCCCGTTCAAAACCCAAGCACCCCTCAAAATGCGTCTCCCTTACGTTCCCAACCCTCCCCCCACCACCACCCCCGAGGACGCGGCCATCGTATCCCGCATTGAAGCCCGCCGCGCCCCCCGGCCCCTCCAAGCCCTCGACCTTACCCTCTTGCACGCCCCTCCCGTCGCCGACGGCTGGAACTCCTTCCTCGGCGCCGTCCGCACCCAGACCACCATCGGCGCCGACGTGCGCGAGCTCGCAATCTCTCGCGTTGCCGTCGTCAACAAGGCCTGGTACGAATGGGGCCACCACGCGCCCCTCGCCGTCAAGGCCGGCGTTCCTACTGCCGGCATGGACGCCATCAAGACCGAGGCGCCCTTGGAGCTGAGTGCGAGGCCCGATGTCC
The DNA here is from genome assembly GCF_011800055.1 of Colletotrichum gloeosporioides. NCBI lineage: Eukaryota > Fungi > Ascomycota > Sordariomycetes > Glomerellales > Glomerellaceae > Colletotrichum > Colletotrichum gloeosporioides. Next base: position 1,607,522 of record NW_025544662.1, on the reverse strand, counting down.
TGAGTGAGCAGCAGTGGGCCGTGTTGGTCTACGCCGATGAGATGACGAGAAACGTGAGGGTCAAGGACGAGACCTTTGCGGTGCTCAAGGGCCTGTTCAATGAGAGGGAGGTTGTCGAGATTACTACGACGGTGAGCTTGCTTCGGGACAGAGGCCTGGACGGATGCTGATAAGAATCACAGGTTGCGTGCTACAACTGCGTGAGCCGATTTTTGGTGGCTCTCGATGGTGAGTACCCTTTTATCATTCACTGGTTACTCTGAGTCTGGCTAACGCAGGGGGCAGTCGGCGAGAGGAACAGCACAGGCCCCGATGATGTCGAGCTGCCTAGTCACTAATTCAACGATTTTTACCGTTGTAGTAGAAAATAAGGTACGTCTAAGGTCAAGAAAATTCTTGTCATGGATTGAACTGAAGACAACGCTAACCTGATTGCAGTGAATCAGAGTCCACGGGTGAAAACGGGGGGCTGATAGTGCTGTGGAAGGGGGTATCTCATCTAAGTGAAGTGAAGTAAAACTCTCCATGGCAACATGACCCAAAAAACACCACGTCTTCCTACTGCTTGCTCCTGTTCATAAACCCCTAGCGCCGGTACCGCTACATTTTCCATGGTTGTCGTTCAGATTTCATGTGAGTCTTGAACGAACCGCGAAAGCCAAATAGGCGCCGCGCAAAATATGCCGGTACACTTCATGCTGATACTAAGGCCATGCGAATGTCTGCTTGCCGTGAATGCATATGCGTCGTCATAGGTCGTGATAGTATCCTGTAGTCGTAAGTCGATAATCGTAACTTCATGATATCCCATGTCTGCATCGACGATCCGAGGTCAATGACAAACCCTCCCCGGCCGATCAGATACTCAGCCTGGAGTTGGCCAGCTCTTGCTCGATCGATCTCTCAATGGAGGTGCGTCGCTTGTGTAGCTTGGGGCTCCTTTGCAACTCTTGGACAACGCCTGCCCATCCCATCTTGTGGCCCGGCTGAGTATCTGCGTGATGGCCGAGAGCCTGGGTAGTTAGCCTCCTCAGCGGCGGCTTCTGGCGAATCTCCTCGGTCAGGGCGCGCGTCAGGCTCGCCTTCGCGGGGTGCATCATCGGAGGTGTGAATGGCAGCGGCGACTTCTCCGGATCTGTCGTCGGCGGCGTCACCGGCGTTGCCACATGTCTTTCCGCCGTCGCGCTGGCCCTCTCTGCCACAACGCCCATGTACACGACGAGGAACCGCATCCTCACGAGATCGAGCCTACGCACGCGCTCTTCGAGTTCGCGGCGTTTGTTTGCCCATAGAAGGCGGGCAGGTGTGCGCAAAGTGGTTGTGTCTTCAGAGAGAAGCATGGAATTGATCTGCTCGCGCAAATCGTCGCCTCCTCTCTGTATCTCACGCAGCAGTCGGCCGAGGCGCAGCTTGTCGTCAAGGCGCTGTACCTTTGCGATATCGCGGTCGTAGCTCTCGTTCTCCTCGGCTGAAAAGTCGACAGCATCAAGGAAAGAGCTGATTTCGCTGGGTGCGTCACGGTAGGCGTTTATGTATGTGGTCATGATCTGGGATAGGACGATGAAGGAAAGCAAGAGAGCGGTTAGGACGAGGACGATCGTCCACTGGCGCGCCTCTGACTCGGCCATGTCGGAGCGTGGGTGTAAATTGCAACAGGTGATACTACAACAGCATGATGCGACGGAATATGCGACAGCCAGAAGAATGGTGTGAGTATGTTGATGACTGCAGTCTATGGTGTTTTCAACAGAGTCAACGGGGCGAGATGTTATGGATTGGAAGAAGGAGGGGAAAGACACGGAAAGTGATGGACGTGAGGAGGCAACATTTGATGACGATGAAAGTGTGTAAACGGAATCGGGGGAGGGAGGGCTTCAAGGGCTCCAAGGGCTCCAAGGGCTCGCTGGTGGTAGGGTGGTGGATGAAGACGTCCCGTCTCCGAAGTGTGCTGTGTGCGCAAGTGCTAGGGTCTGTAAACGGATCCTCGGTGACTGCTAATACGACTTTGCACTTGCGCAAGGTATTGGAAGCGTGACATATTCCTAGGTAGGCCCAGATGCTGCACGGTTTAATGATGCCTCCTCTTTCGTGCTGCTCATTGCCCCTCTTCGGTGCGGGCTCCCTTGCATCTCTTCTCGCGACATGCAGCCACTGGGCGGCATGAGCCAATGACTGACGCCGAGGTCGCTCCAAGACGGGTGCCGTTCGTAGGCTCTCTCACGGTTGGCGCGCTCCCCTGCGCTTGCAGGAGGGAGCGTCAGCTGTCACTGGACAGACGATGGCCGACTTCTGTATTCAGCATGGCTTCACGGTGGCCCGAACGTGGCTCGAGACCGATCCGATGGGGCCGACCCTCCTGCTGGGACGGGGGGATAAGGGTTGGATGCGTGTGACCAGCAGTAGCCCGTGGTGGCGGGCATTATTTTGCGCTGTTTGTTGTTTCTTTCTGTGGGCAACGAACCGTAAGCATCCACCAAGATGCATGCGAAGTGTCGAAATGCTTTGAGTGGCGGGGCGGAGGTTGAAAGGACGCAGGAACTTGTGCCGGGAATGCAGCGTTTGGTTTGGCGGTGGAAGAGGTTGCCAGGGATGAGGGGTTGTAGAAGAGGGGGAGAGTATGTGGCAGATGTAAGCGGTCAAATGGCACGCCGATGGCGGGGTGAACAGGCGATCTGTTGGTCAAAAACGCCATGAAGAGAGAGAATTCCCAGCAAGAGAGAATCATTTGGGCTGCGCCGTCTAGACAGCCCATTCGCCTGGTTGTGTTCCGCCCGGTCAGTCCATGCCCTGCCCTGTCTTCGTTTCCAGGTACCTTACAGCGTGTATGCGCCAACGTCTGCCATCCGAAGACTCCAGCTGCACTGCGATGTCAGAGGCGCGGGCTTAGGTGCATATTCTGGGCCATCCCACACTTGCGCTGCAACCCGAGGTCACTGGGACTGCCAGCTTACCTGAATCACCTCTAGCTGCAGAACATTGGCCAAACCTTGCTATGAACTTATCAGATTCCCGTCAACTCCTCCCGCGATGATGATCGATTCGACGGCAGTTTCAACATACGGTCGAGAGTTGTCAATAATGGATTACTTTATTTGCAGGCTGGCTTTATCGATCTAAACCTCCAAAAGTGCCCTGCAGGGCAGAACATGCGGGGGCTGGTGACATTTGTTACGGGGATGTTGATGAGGGTCATTGCAACCCACTTTCCCAATCCGGACGGACAGCCAAAGACTGGTGACTAGCAGGGAAGGCCTCCAATCCTGCGGGATGAAGACATAATATATCACGAGCAAACGCAATCTATGAACTACGAGCTTGAGGTAGACGATTTATTGCATGCTTGCAGGGCTGACTAAATTATTCATTTTCTCGTGTTTTGGGGGGGTATCAATTCCATCGCATCCCGAATTCGCAAACCGTCGCTAACAACCATCGCGACGCCATGCAATCTCCCTTACTGCTTGGCTTCCGCCTGCTTCTGAATATCGTGCTCAGCACCGCGCTGCTGAGTCTTGCCAGAGTCGTGCATATCCTGGTAGTGTTGCTGGCCAGACTTGTCACCAGTCAAGCCGGCAACAGCACCGCCAACGGTGCCCTGAACGCGGTTTCCAATGCCGGAGGTGTAGTCGTTCAGCTGGCCCTTGGCCTCTTGTTGCTGTCCTTCGAGGTTCTGCTGGCGACCCTGCTGCTTAAGATTCTGCAGTGTGTTAGAGAGGTGTCAAACAGAGCAGTAGAAAGGATTGGGTATCATCGTACCTCAGAGCCGACGAGGCCACCAACAGTCTCCTTAGCAGAGCCGACAGTCTGGTTCCAGGAACCACTGGCGCGGTCGGGGTCGTCCTTGGTCACGCCAGAGGCAGTGGCAGTGAAGCCGGGAACCTTCGCTGTGGCATGAGAAGCATCGTGCTCAACCTCAGCCTTGTTCTGCTTAGCCTCGCCCTTGTTCTGATCGCCGGTGCTGCCAGTGAGGGAGCCAATCAGGTTCTGGGCGGCGCCGGTGGCAGAGTCGACATAGGACTTGAGGGTAGAGGTGTTGTCGTTGTTGGCAGACATATTGGTTGTTTGGGTGATGAAAGTGACTAGTAGAAGTGGTTTGTTTGTAGGTTGAGTGGGGTTGGATCTAGTCGAAATGTGTTGATGTGTTGAGTTGGGGGTCGAGACTTGATTAGAGTCCGGGGAGGGAAATGGTATTTATCTACAAGGAAAGGTCATAGCTTCTTCAGCTCTGAGGCAGGCAGCATGTGAACATCGTGATTTTGGAAGTCGCGATGGCGTTTGCCTGGCCAAACTGATCGAAAAGTGATGTCATATTGGAGAAGGTCCTACCAGAAGCAGGTGTGTAGGAAGGGGCCAGTGTGGAGGGGGAACGTAAGGAGGGGCGCTGCTGCATCTTTCGCGCCTCCCCATGATGTCATTTTGCGACCTCAACCTTCAGTCGCACCTCACCACCACACACTAACGCACGCGTACCAACGCCATTTTGCCCCCGTCCCGACCCTTTTCGTACTTGTCTTCCGGCACACTTAGACGTGTCGCAGTGACCATGTGAGCCCACCGCAGACGTAATAAGGGCCAGCCTGGACTTTCCCTTGCAAGCCTTTCGTCCATTTGAAGGAAAGCTCGATCATGCACTCCTGCTCCCGCCTTGGCAACGAGATCCCAGGCAATCAGACAATCGGGTAATCGCATGGCGCGACGGCGTGCCTGACTTCTGAGCATTGGGCCCTGCGGCTCATCCTTGGACTGTCCCGCATTCACAGCGAGCTCGTGGCATTCTTGAATTTGAATAGAGATCTGAACGAAACCAGCGGCATGCATCTTACCAGATTGGTTAGTTCGCGGCTGTGCGCATTCTTCAAACACACAATCCATATCACTCGCCAGGCACTGCACGCTAGGTTCGACCGCAAATTTCATTTGGCCGTCGCTCGGAGAGCATTTTCATTTGCCATTCATGCCGTAAAGTAGATATGGTAGTGTACACGCCAGATCATCAACGGCCCAAGTATCCTCATGGTGAAATCAACCGGCCCGTAGACGCCAGCCAAACTCTGACTTTCCTCGTTCGCCCCGATTCCAACTCCATTATCCCTGAGCACAAGAACAAAAGGCCGGCTGTTAAGGTAGGTATCTCAAATATGTGTTTTAATACAGGCAACCCAGGTAGAAGGGATGCGGCGTGGGCAATGCGCCTGCGCCATTTTTCTGCAGGTCTGTTTAACCCAGACTGTGGGGGATGATAGGATTAGTTGCGTAATGTTCGTCGATGCATAAGTCATTCCTCAGTGCTGACTCCATTGGATAGTGTTGAGGTCAACACCCTCCTGGACCAGCTCCCACAGAGGGCTGAGCTCACGAAGGAAGTCCACCCTCTCCTTCACCGCCTTCAGCACGTAGTCGATCTCCTGCTCGGTCGTAAAGCGACCAATACCGAATCTGATACTGCTGTGGGCACTCTCATCGCTGTTGCCCAACGCACGAAGAACGTAACTGGGCTCCAGGGAGGCAGACGTGCAAGCACTGCCGGAGGAGAGAGCGATGTCCTTCAGGGCCATGAGCAGAGACTCGCCTTCAACATACGCAAAGGAGACATTAACACATCCAGGGTAGAAGTGCTCAGGGTCACCATTCTGGGACGTATGCTCCAAAGCCAGGAGGCCGTTGAGAAGTCGGTCGGAAAGGTATTTGATGCGCTTCGAATCGTACTGTTGGAAATGTCAGCCAATGCTACTCCCACATCTTCGACAGACGAAATGGTGGTTGATGGGTGAGGGGTCAGACAGGTTGCTATTAATCAACACGGACGTCCTTGTCACGGGACATTCAGAAAGCCATGCATGTGTAAAGCGAATCATCATCCAAGCTGTTGGAGAATGGTAGGGTAATTGAGAGAGGAAATTTCGAACGTACCTCCATCTCCTCGTACGCGATGCGGCACGCCTCGCCGAAACCGGCAATCAAAGGCGGGGCGAGAGTGCCGCTTCGCAGGCCTCTCTCCTGGCCGCCACCGCTAATGATAGGGTCGAGTCTCACTCTGGGGCGACGTCGAACGTAACAAGCTCCGATACCCTTGGGGCCATATATCTTGTGAGATGAGATGGACATCAAGTCAATGTTCATGGCATTAACATCCAGCGGGATCTTGCCGACGGCTTGCGCTGCGTCGGTGTGGAAAAATGTCTTCCTCTCCCGGCAGAGTTTTCCAATCTGCTCGAGAGGTTGGATAACACCAATCTCGTTGTTGACCGCCATGATACTGACAACGGCAGTGTCGGGGCGGATGGCTGCCTTGAGCTCTTCCATGTCAATCAAGCCGGAGCTCTTGACAGGCAGATATGTGACCTCGAAACCTTCGTCCTGGAGATGCCTGCAGCTGTCGAGGACGCACTTGTGCTCGGTCTGGGTCGTAACAATATGCTTCTTCTTTCCAGACCTGCCAAAGAACCTGGCGACACCCTTGATGCTCATGTTGTTGCTCTCGGTTGCGCCGCTGGTGAAGATGATCTCTTTCGAGTCAGCGCCGATGAGCTTGGCGATGTGCGATCGAGCATTCTCGACAGCCTCCTCACTCTCCCAGCCGTACGCGTGTGTCCTCGAGTGGGGGTTTCCGTAGATGCCGGTATAGTAGGGGAGCATTGCGTCGAGGACGCGGGGGTCGACGGGGGTTGTCGCCTGCATGTCTAGGTAGATGGGCCGCTGACCCTCCTCCATGGTGGTGACCTGCTTCAGAACCTCTGCCATGGGGCTAACCATGACGTTTGAGGCATCTGGTGACTGAGGGACGACATCGATAAAGTCCTTCTTGTCGAGTTTGATGGCGGTTTCGACGTTGACCTGCGCATTATCACGCTTCGTTTCCGAAACATATCTGCGCTGCTGAGATAATCTCTGAGCCGGGGCTGTCGCCACCCTTGATAATGAGGAAAGGCCTCGCGAAGGAGTCGCGGAAAATGTTGAGTGCCTGCAGAGGCGACCTGCCTGCCTCAAGGCGTTTGTTGTGATGCTAGCCATGATGTGTTTGGATGGGGATGGCGTAGGGAAGAGGGGAGGAGCGAGCTTCGAGGAAGAGGAGGGAGAAGAAAAAAAGTCAAGTAGCGGATCGAGAAGCGGAGGAGGTGGTGAATTTCGGCTCGGTGATAAGGTCAAAATCGGTGCCGTGATTGGCCGGGCCCCACCAAATCATGACGCACAGCCTTTCTTCTCGCCCCCATTCGTGGTTTCAATTACTACGCAGTGCGCTACCGGCTGTAGCGGTCGGTGTCGGCCGAAGGGCCCCCCTTCTCGTAGGTAAGCTGAGATGATGGAGGGGTTTTTTGCACAACTCCGGACGGCAAGACGGCCGGCGAAGTACCCGCCCACTGCCCTGCGAGATGAGCACGATTACCTAAACCTAATGTGCAGTGACAGGCCTCCCAGGGCGAGCTGAGCCGACCAAACTGTGCTGGTGCTGGGGACCGGGGTCCTGGGGTCTACGTGGAAACGGGTTCTCGGGGTCGCTTTTCTTTCCCCGTCCACCGCTTTCGCTGCGACCAGCCCGGCTGCGAAGGAGCACTTCCTTACCTCCAGTGCCCAGTGATGATGCGGCGGTAAGGTACCCAGCCCACCTATCCCGTCCGGTAAGGCGCCCACGGTAATAGCAGTAAGGTACTGGGCTGCGTCAACCACTTACTCGAGTCCCGGTGTATCCCACTTGGCTTTTTTACTTCGCATTGCACAATTTCCTGCTTTGCATGCTTCGGATAGGTGTACCTTAATTCTCAACTCCTCTTTCTTTCCTCTGCTTCGCTCCCTCCCTCTTACCTTGGGATCTACAAGCGTTTTCCTAGCGTCATCACCACCAAACCTCACCACGACCGTCTTGCGCCCGAAACCTGCCCTAAGGTACCTGCTCCAGTCAAGGCACCCGCCAAAGCTGTCCCCCCAGCGCTCCAGCGCTCCAGTCAGCGTCTTAGCTCCTGGCAATCGGCATCAGGGCACCCTATGCGCCACAGCCAAGCGCGGTAGCTGACTGACACAGCCACGCCTACGTCGTCACCAGCGACAATCAGGTTGCGAAAGCCCACTCCTCATAAGGTTGGACGTGGAATACCCTCAGACAGCGAACACCCTCGTCATAACCTTATCCCACGATTCCTCCGCTGTTGCTCCTCATTGGCACAACTGTCCTCCTTCCTAATCCCATACATCACCACCACAGTTCCACCCCGCCATGAGCTTCCGGGGCTTCCAGAAAAGCGTCATTCGGGTACGTTTGTTTCGTTTCCACCAAATGAGGGGTCTCTCCGTCTCTTCCGCTATGTTACGCGACGAGCCACCCGTCTCCTCTACTCTATCCACGCTGACTGTTGACCTTGCTGGGTCTTTCGCGATAGGCGCCGCAACAATTTAAGGCCCGCTTCAACATTGGCGAACACACAAAGGATGCCGTCTACATCGACTCTGAACGCCGCTTCCAGGAGCTCGAAACCGAGACCAAGCGACTACACGATGAATCCAAGAAATACTTCGAGGCCATCAACGGCATGCTCAGCCACCAGATCGAGTTCAGCAAGGCTATGAGCGAGCTCTACAAGCCCATATCCGGTCGCATGTCCGATCCCATGAGTATCGAGGTCCAGGGTAACCCCGACGGCATCCGCGCCTGCGAGGAGTACGAGGCCATTGTCAAAGACCTACAGGAGACCCTTGCGCCCGAGCTCGAGATGATTGAGAGCAGAGTAATCCGTCCCGCGAACGAACTGCTCGATGTTGTCAAGGTTATTCGTAAGACGGCATTGAAGCGCGAACACAAGAAGCTCGATTACGACCGCCACCGCCAGACCCTGAAAAAGCTGCAGGACAAGAAAGATCGGACCGCCAAGGACGAGAAGGCGCTGTGGAAGGCCGAGAACGACGTCGAGCAGGCCACCCAAGAGTTCAACTACTTCAACGACCTCCTCAAGGAAGAACTGCCTCGCCTCTTTGAGCTTGAGCAAGAGTTTATCCGTCCTCTCTTCCAGTCCTTCTATTACATGCAACTCAACATTTTCTATACACTGCATGAGAAGATGCAACACTGCGACATTGGCTACTTCGATCTTACCCTCGACGTATTAGAAGCATTCCACAAGAAGCGCGGCGACATCCAAGAGCAAGCCGAGAAGCTGTCCATCGTGAAGTTCAAGACAACCGGTCAGAAGCGTCCTCCGGTAAAGTACGGTACCCGTCCTACGCTCGAAGGCGGCAAGCCTCAAGCCCTGCTCACCGCCGGCCCCTCATCATCTGCTGCGTCTACAACAACAACATCCAAATACGGCGGATACAGTAAGCAGGCAGAAGCCAGCGAAACCAATCCTCCTCCTCCTTACTCGCCTCCCGCGACCAACGGAGGAACTGTAAGCCCTGGACTTGCCGCCATCGCCGCCGCAAAGTCGAAGGCGAAGCCTCCACCACCCAAGCCCAAGCCTAGCCGACTCAGCGGTGCTCCTACCGCCGAGACTGTCACCGCCCTCTACGACTATGCTGCACAAGCAGAAGGTGACCTGAGCTTCCGGGCCGGCGACATCATTGAGATTGTCAGTCGCACTAAGAATGAGAACGAATGGTGGACTGGAAAACTAAATGGCAAGAGCGGCCAGTTTCCTGGTAGGTTTCTTCCAATCACACAAATCTTGATCCTGGCGCAACCGTTGGCTAATAGCTGGATGTGCAGGCAACTATGTGAAGTTGAACAGTTAATAAGACTTTCGCCCGTCACCCACAATGAACGAGATTCTTCGATTTTTCGCCCGAATACATGCGCCAGAAAAGGCGCCTAATGAACGACTGCGAGGACATTAAAGGGAGCGCGAAACAACTTGCATTTGGGGTCTTTGGCGTACGCAGAAGGGACTGCTTGTCATTTCGAGCCGGAAACACAGAGCAGGACAACTGGGGAGAAGAAATGTGAAGTAGGGGAGTCAAGCAAAGCTTTCCCCCGGGCAAAGTTTCGGGTGGAGTCTTTCGAAGGGCGTGTGACACAAAGACAAGAGCCTCATGTAGATGAGGCTGTTGGGTGTAAGGAGGCACAGCAACAGGCAGGCAAAAGGACATTGCTGCAAGGGTGGGCATGGGCTTCTGATCACACCTACTTTTTTTACACTTCGTTTATTGATCACCAATCTCGCTCTTTGTTTCCCAAAAATCATGACTAAGTGCTTCTATGCCAGGGACAAGCTGGCCGATTGGTGTTGTGAGCTGTCTTCGTGGCTACCGGACTGTCTTTCCGGTGGCCGGTGTGGGAGACTATGAGGCGGGGGGATACAGTTGCACGACAGAAGAACAAGCTTCAATCCCATACTCTGCAGTGTTTCCAAGTTCCAATGCTCCCATCTGCAGATCGTCTCATCAATAGCAAACAGTTGTCTGTAAACGCATGCAGCCTCAAGCTCAAAGTCGGACCTCCCCCCCCCCCGGGGTTCCCCCCTTGTGCTAGTTGCGACGGTTCTCGACATGTATGCACCTCAAACTGCAACATGCATGTCTCTGCGGCCCCGGCTTCTTTTGGTCGCATCTTGTCTGTGATAAACGACCTCTGCCTTACTCGAAATCGACCGAATGTTCCACTGTAAGCAGGCTACGCGGAGGCATGTCTCTACTGCAAGCCCCTCCGTATCAGGGCAGGCTGTCGCTGGCAGTCATGAAGTACATCTCTCTGGAACATTCAGAGACAGGGCCGCCCTGGTTCGATAGGCAGGCAAGCTTGGCTTCCATCTATCCAGTCGAAAGGAACTCAAAGGCTGGACTCTGTGCATATTAGCCAGAAGCTGAAGATCAGCTTGATTACATGTGTACACCACGCGGCTAATTATAACTGGTAAGAGCAAAGCTTCAAGGAATTCTAAGGCAAAGTTTGATATAATAGGTACCGATGCTGGCATGCTGGGCCCCTTCACTCGGTCACTCGCTTAACGTAACCAGCCCCTTCCTCTGGCCGGGGTAGGACAGTAGCTCACAGACTAAGGTGAGGCGAACAGCAGCTATCGTGCGAACCATGGGCTCCCAGGCGGGGACGAGCCGCACAGCTTGAAAAACAAGGCAACTAAACCCCCTGTCGCGAAACTAAAGTGCAAAGCGACGTGACCAGGTTATCGACGCTGAGCTGGGCTACCTGCAGCAGATGAGGAGATTCTGCAGAAGCCCAAGCCTAAGCCCAAGCCCAAGCCCAACCCATGTCCGTCGATGGCACCTTCGTCTGTGCCCTATGTCTGTAGAACGTGGATAAAGTACCTCGCAGTGGTCAATGATCACCGCCTTGGTAGCCGTTTCGATGCCGATATGGTGAGATTCGACCATGTGAAAACAACGTTGAAGTGTCTAGACCGGTCAGTCGAGATGCAAGTATCGGCTGTCTGATCAGCAGCGCCGGTAAGGATGTCAATGATCGCCGCAATATGCAAAATTGAAGCCAGTAGGTGTTCCGATATTTCGCAGGCTGTCCGAGTACATGGCCGGGGTTATGCTACCCCACGCGGCCTCCTTCTTGTCTGACATGCATCCTTCGCTAAAAGATGCATTTCGAGATGTCGGTGCTGAGTCTGGCATCGACTGCGGGGTTGGATAGCATCCCATTGAGCTGGCCTCACAAGATCGTGGCTTCTGCAGAACCAGGGGCGGTCCTGTTGGACCGCCAGGCCAGCAAGTGAGCCCACCAAGCCTAATAGAGGGGTCAAAAGAGATGAAGACAAGAGGCCGTGTGCTGTGGTGACTGGGTTGGCCGACAGCGTAAACAATGGACCGATCGTCCATCGCCCCTGAAATTGGACCGTGGAATTGTTTACCCCTCGGGTTGAGAATGTTGCCCAGAGCTTCACAAGATGAACCCCGCTTCTCTGTACCCAAACTTTGTGGCCAACAGGAGACCTCACTGGCCTTATCAGAGCTCTGCTGACGGCCGGCCGGCATAGAGCGGGATATTGAACGTATTTGTGGTCTTTGTATCATGGTCTCGCTGGCAGCAGGATCGTTGATGAGATCCATAAACGTTTCGCAAGATGGGTGGTAAGAACGTATAAAACAGTGTGTAAAAGTGGCTGCTGGGATAGTTGACCCATCATCGCCTCGGTGAACTGTCGATGGGTCTCGACTTGGTGTGGTTTTGGCGGCTGCAGACGTAGAATCAGATGGATGCTCCATTTCATCCGCGTCATACTCGTAATCAGATTGATCACTGTCAGAGTCGTCGCTGCCGCCAAAGTTGAGATCTGTCCGGTAACTGGTTCGGGTGCTCGAACAGTCGCCGACAAGGTATTCCCGTCGGCATTCGACAGCCATGAGGTTTCCCCCGACTGGATCCTTCTCGAGACTCAGAGTGCTCCATCTGTCGTCGATTGGTCCCTCTTGATGCTGACGGCGCCACATTTTCTTCTTCGATGTCAGCTGCATGTCTCGCGGGCGTGAGCTACCAACCGGAAAGCGGAACCCAAGGTAATATGAGGTCCAGTCCGTTTCATATACGTCAAAACTTGACAGACTTGACAGGCCATAAAAATAATCATCTATGATCTCGAAGCACACCGTAGCTCCAATGTCTGAGCCAACGATGTCCTCCAAGTCCAAGTGACCAGAGCCCCATTGTTGATCTCTGATGCTGAATTGCTTCAGTACCCATCGCTTGAAGCCATCATCCCCGACAAAGGAATGAGTTCCGTAATATAAGTAATTCTGGGTGTTGCGCACGAACAGCTTTTGGTGCGATTCGAGACGATGACATGTGAGCAGCTTCCTCTCGTGCAAGTTCAGCACGAGAAGACGGCTGCGACCTTCGATTTTGGGCGGAGTATAGAGGCATGACACTATACCCTCGGCGTAGTGTATGGGGCGAAACTTGTAGCTATTGTTGCCAAGATTCTCATCTGGAACGGATCGAAGTAATGCGGCCGTATCGATGACCATCTCCACAGATCCAGAATTATGGAGATCGAGAATACGGAGCCGTTCGGGGCCGACAGTATAGCAGAGCATGCCGTTGCAGTAGATAAAGTCATTGGCGCAGGCCACAACGGCTACTGAGTAGGGCGTGGCTGTGGCGATGGCATCTCGGATTTTGACCAGTCGGCGAAAGCCGCGAGCATATTGCTTAGATGAGCGGATAACCCGGAGCTCAGCTGAATACGATGCGTGAGTCTAAGCCACCAAGTCAGCAGGGCACTTCGAAACATCTCAGACGGTGAGTTTTTCAGCGCTACCTCAAGTGCGATCTTACAGATATCGTCATTAGTGATCAAGTAGCTGAATTGTCGACAAGTAAGAGCGAGGTTGAATATGTCATGTAAACCTAGAGGATTGGTGATGTAGGTCATTATCTCGATAGGCAGCCGTTGCATCCTCGCAAATTCGATGGCTGCCGTAAACCCGTCCAGAGACCATCCGAGCAAAATGAAAGAAGTTGTCAGGTGGTTCGCACGACGACATAAGGCAGAGTAATAACTTGTACCAGGTGAAGAATGTGGTGTACCACACGCGGAAGAGAATAGCAAGGTATCAGGCGACTTGGTGCATGAAGTACCTAGGTTGGTAAGGCGACCAGGACTACATGCATGAGGTGCTCCTTCCCATGGGGAAACGCATCGTTCTGCTTTATATCTACACAAGATACCTTTGATACCTTCCACAGAGCCTCAAACATGCAGCAAGGACAGAAGGCTGGGACGTCCCCCTTTCCGGCACCCCGCACCCCCCTTATTCCCCCCTCCCTCTCAACCCATAGCCTTGCTCTTGAGAGACATCTGAGTTCTTAATTGCAAGACATTGAAATGAGGAGCTTGCGTGATGAGAAATTGCGCTTTTCCGGAAAGCAGCAGAGCAGAGCCGCATTGTCTCGGACCAAAGGGTTCCCTCATCCGAATCCGGTGGCTGGGAAGATACACAGAATACCAGACTCGAGGAAGAAGCTTTTCCTTGGAAAGAAACTATGGATCTCACTTGGCCTGCAATGTGTGACAATCAACCCCCAATTTTCTAGCGGGAATGAGGCTCTGCTCAGCCTGCTTGATGGGTCGGTCTATCGATTATTCCCTGCATCTCTCGCAGTGGTGTTGCTGTTGGTTGTTCGAAATAAGGCGAGGCACTACTGTGTATTTCATCCACTGTGTACGAATACCCAGTCTTTGATCATCCACTTCAAACGAGGATACCCCTGCATCGGATTACCCATGCGTCATGTAACCAATCACATCATGGTCAGATTTTCTAGGGCTAAAATTCAGCAGAGCCGCTCCCCATCGTCATTCTCTCACTGAACGAGACCATACAACATCAATCATTGAAATCTCGCCCCGCCCGCAGTGTTCGCCACGGCTCGCTATTCGCATTGCTGCGAGAAGAGGCGTTAAATTCCCCTCGGTTCCCGCCGTATTACTGCTTCTTCAACTGCAGTTTCTAGATCATCTGTTGCCAAATCAGTTCAGGAAGCCTTGATCCAGGTCCGATGGCGAAATGACTGTCAGCGTCGCCCGAAATTCCACAGCCTGTGCCCGATTGCAAGTGCACGCGCTAGTCCAAAAAAGGACCCTGCAATGTTGTCCAGCGAGGCTTTGAGGCTCCAAAGGATGATGTCGCATATCCTATCATAGTGATGTGGCCGTGAGGGTCTGCTTCAACCTACGCAATTGGCAGGGGGTAAGAGCCTCATCAGCGGGGACTTGAAGAATTTTCAAGCCATATCCAAGCAAACCTCGTGATTGACCGTCACTGTCTGACCCGTGGCTGGCTGAACTTGCTCAAAGCTGATTGTTTCCTCCCTAGGGGACAACTATGTGGCGTGACTCCATTCGCTGATCGGTGCCCGACGATGCTTGACGCTAAAGAACATGTCAAGTGACGTTTTCACAAGGTATCGAACGGAGCACAAATGGAGGCTGCAGTCATCGTTCCCGTCTCTCTCGATAGCTCATCGTCATCTTTGCTAGTTAACTCGGGCCGAGCTTTGCACCCCTCCTGGAGGCACTGGACCGACAGCTCAAAGTGCATAATACCGGAGTTGAAATGAGGGGCTTGACGCCCCCTTCACCTGTCATATGGGCTGTGCTACTTTAGGCCCAAATACCTAGTGGTCAGGCGCAAAGTTGCGCTCATGAGAAAGCATCTTCGGGGAGAGATGCCTCAACTTTGGAGTTGCATGGAGGCCTTAACTGATCTAAGTCGGGGACGAATCCGGTAGCATCACGATCAACCTGTATCTGAAACTGCAACGACAAAACTTGCCTTATTTGCACGAGTTGTTACGCAATTTCATTGCCCAGGCAAGATCGCCGGGATGTCTTGGTGGTGAAAGACCATCCCGCGTTCGCCCAAAAAGGTCGCAGAATCATGCGTCGAGAGGGTTGGGAATTTAGCCGCTGCCATTGCGATGTGCCGGAATATTAATATCAAGTTACTGCAGCTCAGTGATCGAAATGAGCGGATTTCTGCCAGCCTTATGTTCGAGTGTCGTCAGGAAATCTCATGGCGGCATATCCATCCGCTGTGTAACCGTGCGGGACTCCGGGCCGGAGAGTCCACAGTCTGTCGGGATTTATGGGCCTAATGCATCGATGATCTACTGTGCCTACCTTACCTAGGCATCTACGTCAGCGTGGGTATGAAGCAGTATAGTTGAGTACATATACTAGTTGGGCGCTTATGCTGCGAAGTCGGCCAGCATGCTTCAAAAGCCTCCTCCTGCGCCGAACAGGCCTGTCGGCTTAGCCCTGATTACAGATGGATGCTGAAAAGGGCAGGTCCCTATGGCATACCGACCCAACGCCTGTCGGCCCCGATTCATCTCATTGGAATGACAAAACTACTCCTTCGCAGACACGGCTCACACATTACACAATCAAAGTTCACGAAAGGATTTGAGGTCCATCGAAGGGCGCCATTAACATCAAGAAGTATCATGCGCCCTGTTTCCAGTCCGCATGGCATGAGTTATACAGGCCAGACTGACAGAAGCTTTGTATTGTGCTCCAGCACTGCTTTTACTCACAGTTCCGCGCGGGATTTGAGCATCAATTCCCGAATCTGCCAAATGTGTAATCACAGAGGAACCCCGCAACCCTTTGACGATGATGCTTCAGTGTCGCATACCCCACTCCGTCGCCGCGCCTCACGGTGCCGGGTACCGTGTGTAGGTCGTCTTTGACACGGTTCTGGGGCTGGCTGTCATCGACCGTTCCGGCCGGGTAGGATTCAGATCTAAGCTTGAATTCCTTTCCCACGACTTCTCTCCGTTACTTCCCACGCATTCTCACATCTCAATTGAATCTCAAACCCATTTGCACTTGAAAGTCAAAATTCAATTGCAGCCATGGGTGCCTCAGAGCAAATCGACCTCAGAGCGCCTTTCGTCAGCGACACTCTTTTAGAGGTCCGGACAAGCACCATGAAGAAGATGCCGGGGTTAGAGATCGAATCGGGAATAGACAAGAATCTGCGCAATGGACCCATTCGAGTCTCGTTCCTCGGCCTTGAGGATGACGAGCACGACCCGACCTTTCACGGAGGTGTTGACAAGGCGATCCACGGATGTAAGTGACCTACCATCTCTCATGGCGATAGCACATTCAACTCACAGTCAATCTCCAGATTGTTCGTCGCACTACCCCGGATGGCAGACTGAATTTCCCGCAGCCGCGGATCGCTTCCAGCCGGGCGGCTTTGGCGAAAACTTCGTCACTAAGCACATGAACGAGCGCAATGTCTGCATTGGCGATGTCATTGCCGTCGGCGACGAGGTCGTGCTCCAAGTCAGCTTGCCTCGACAGCCTTGCTTCAAGCTCAACCACCGCTTCCAACTCAAGAACTTCGCCCCGAACACCTACAGGACGAGCAGGACTGGCTGGTACTACCGTGTTCTAAAGGAGGGCACCGTCAAGGCCGGCGACGAGATTAAGCTTATCGAGCGCAAGTGGCCAGCATGGACCATTGAGAGGGTGCAGGAGTTCCTGCATAGAGACCAGAGCAACTTGCAGATGAACGAAGAGCTGGCGCAAATTGAAGAGATGGGAAAGGAGAGTCGTGGCGCGTTCCAACGGCGAGTAGCCAAAGCGAAGGCCCAGGCGAAAAAGACGAAGGAAAAGGGTGAAGAATGGCGCGACTACAAAATTGTCGAGAAGAAGAGGGAAACATCTCGGGTTTCTTCATTCAATTTGGAATCTGTCAGTGGCGATGCTCAACCCGAGGTCGACATGGAAGGCGCCCATACGAAGATCAAGCTTCCCAACGGACTGCTACGATCCTACTCCATCGTCTCTGGTGAACCCAAAAGATTCGAACTGGGCATCGCGCTCGAAGCTAATGGCCGCGGAGGCTCTCGTTGGTTTCATGAATCTGCCAATGTTGGCGACATCGTCAAGGTCGGTCGGATCACTACAGATGTGAAGGTTGCGAGTGCGTCTAGCAACCACGTCTTCATCGTCGGCGGGATCGGCATTACTGCCTTCATGGCGCTCATGGAGGCCTACCACAAAGTCCACTACAATTTTGAGTTACACTACGGCATCCGCTCGGCCGACGATGTGCCATTCCTCTCGCGCCTTGAGTCCTTTGGTAAGAGCGCCCGCATCTATGATGGTTCCAAAGGAGAAAGAATGGATATCGGCGAGATCATGGGGACTCTCAAGTGGAACAGCCACGTCTATGTCTGCGGACCGACACGTATGATGGAGGCGGCGAAGAAGGCGGCGGAAGAAAGTGGCCTTGATGCCACTGATGTCCACTACGAGGCTTTTGCTGCTGATACGACTGGCGATCCATTCGAGGTGGAGGTATCAAATCGAGACGGCAAGGTTCTCAAAGTAAGCGAAGAGGAAACACTTCTGGAGGTAATAAAGCGTGACATCGGCGACTTGGAAAGTAGCTGTGAGGTCGGAAATTGCGGAACGTGCAAGGTAGTGTTGAAGTCTGGTCGGGTCGACCACAGGGGCACAGCTTTATCTCCTGAAGAGAAGGCAGGATCGATGCTGAGCTGCGTGAGCCGCGGTATCGGAAGAATAGCGATCGAGATATGATGCATAACAAATCGCATTATTTCAGACACCATTGATTCAATCAGTGTTTCTTCCTCTGAGTTCACAGATTGTATCGGTGCCGTTGATACAGAGGGGTCACCGAGCTTGACCGAGATTGACCGAGAAAGTCGCACGGACCAGTCAGCAGCAATCGATAAGACTCGGCCCCACCTAAACTTTTTCCCAGTGGATTGAGATTTTTAGAAGCTGCTATGCTTGCATTCTCCGTAGAGAACACGACAAGATATCGTTGACGTTGCTCGGCCCGCCCGCTATCGCCAAAATGCCATCAACCGAGTCTCAAGGAGACGGCTTCGTCCTCCTCCCCGTCAAGATTCCCGCTCTTCCGTCTTGTCCGGTCAACGCCGTACACGAAATCCGCGTTCGACGAAACGCGCCCAAGATCCCTACCGAGATCGACGATCGAAGCCTGTTCTTGAAGAATGTACCAGTAGACAGCACCGAGGCCCATTTTCGCCAAGTGTTTGCCGCTCTGGTTGGACCCGGCCGCTTCGAGGGCATCGCATTCGAAGATGAGCGAAAAGCTGCGACCGCCATTGACCCAGCCCAGGCCGTGAAAGTCTCGAACTTTGGCAAGAAGCGCAAGCGCGGCGAGCAGGAAGCGGAGGAAAGAGCGAAGGAGGAAGAAGTGGCACGGCTGCCGGATATTTGGACGAGGAGGCTTCGAAAGAGTGGCAGCAGCGCCATCGTCCTTTTGGCCGATGACAAGAGTGTCGAGCTCGTGTTGAAGGCGATCAAGAAGGCGAACAAGTCGAAGAAGTATCCCGTCTGGGGCGAGGGCGTGTCGGAAGACCTACCTGAGCTCGGATCGCAATGGATCTCGACCCATCTGCAACTCTCTCGCTGCGACAAGGTGGCGACACAGAAGTCAGTTCACGCATTCTTCAACGTCTTCAACCGCAAGGAGAAGGAGGCACAGGAAATGGCCAAGAGGTTACGCAACGAGCCGGACGAAGATGGCTTCGTTACGGTTACTCGCGGCGGCCGTGCTGCTCCGGCAAGCAAGAACGAGGCCGAGGAGGCTCGACAGAAGATGGTGGACAAGGCAGCCAAGAAGAAGTCGGAGACAACCGACTTCTACCGCTTCCAGATGCGCGAGCGTCGCAAAGCGGAGCAGGCTGCCCTGATGCAGAGATTTGATGAGGACCGAAAGAAGGTCGACGCTATGAGGGAGAAGCGCGGCAAGTTCAGGCCCGAGACATGACGCTGCGGAAGGCCTTTCTTGCAACCAACCACACAAAGATACCCCTGCTTCTAAGCACCTGTATAATGTAAGTTACATGCGATTTCTCATGACTTCGTCTTGACCATGATGACGCACGCGGGGCCAGCGAAGCACCTAGAAATGAAAGGCTTGTCCTGGATCTGTTGGTGCAGTGCCGACAAACACCGCGTTATATTCATATCTTCTCAAATTTGTCTGAAATCAAGAAGGATATCCCCATAATCTTTCCCGCATAACACTTGGTTGGATGAGACTGACTGAATCCAGATTGCGATGGCTTGATCATACCAACAAGAGGTCACAAGTGCATCAGCCTAGGCAGGTTCGCATGCGCCCATCATACGAATCAAAACCGCCTTTAGGCCAATCATCAAACACTCTACGGAGATGTTACCAAAAGCAGCCGACGCGAATAGGAGAAAAAGAAGAAGACGGCCATGTATTCAGTCCAGTCGAAAAAGAGGGTCAACAGGCTCAGATAGTCACGGAAGGAGGGCGGTTTGGCGGCCACCACGCCGTCTAATGCCCTTCGGCAGAAACATCTCAAAGCCACGTGCTTGCCGGCAAATCGAAAATTTCGTCCAGACGTTTCCAATAATTGGGCTTTTGTTCAAGCAGACCCAGGAGTATGGTTCAGCTCCCATTAGCTTATCCCAGGCCCTAGGCGGTCAATCAAACCTCCTGAATAGTACGTGGTGCAGTGTTTTCTCGATCCCATTCCAATGCAAGTGCGTCGTCTATTTTGCTTCGAACACCCTCATTCGGCAAACAAGTCTTGTTTTAGCGCCGGGCGGTGGTATCACGCTGCTCCGTCCGTTGGTTCTAGTGAACAGTCTACCGGACGCGATGGCGCTCCCATGCCATCGGCTTCTTGCACGACTCGACGTGGGAGGGGGCCAAGTGCAAATTCTGTTTTGTGCGACAGGATCGAAAACCAGATTTCCTTAGTTGCTGCTGCCTGCTTTGCTGCAGGTTCAGAGACCAAAGTCCCTCCGCATACACGACTTTCGCATACTTTGCCGCATGACCACAGCTTGGTAATTTAACAACCCCGGCACGATGCCATTGCTTTTGGGTTGTCGTGGTTGAACTGGGGTCTAAAGGCTTAAAGCAGCCTTTTGGCTCGGCGTTGGCTCTATTTGGGCATAGCTCAAAGCTGGTGGCCGACCTGAGATTTTCACTTAGCATCAACGGAGTAAACTCTTCACCATCCCACCAATATGTTCAAAACTCGCCCATTTTCTTCCCTCTCTGAGCGCTGTGACGGTGCCAGGTGATAGCCGCGTTGACGCTCCGACGTCTTACTCCTTCAGCTCTCCTAGAATAGCCACCTGGTGGAAGGCTTCATCGACGTCCATCTCTCACCTGAAGCCTCATGTGTCATATCTCTATTGATCGTTGAAGAGTCCTGGCTCAATGACCTTGGCATTGCATGTGTATGTCGAAAAGAACTGTCGAAGCAAGTGGAAATTGATCGCAGGAAGTACCTCGAACGACTCATGGTTATCTACGCCGTGGGGGATAATATTGATTTATGTGGCACAGCCCAGAACAGCAACTATGTCTGACGAACACCTGCCTCTGCTCGCCGTTATCACGTACCTGCATTAGACATCACGCCAACTTGACAAGTGCATCCGGCGACCCAGACAACGTGTCGTAGGAAAGGGGAGGGTGGTTCTGAGTCACGGTTTTCCAACCAGATAACCGCAACGCCACTAGGTGCGGCTGTCGCTGAAGGCTTGCATTCCGTACCACGTTCGAATAGTCACGACGCTACGGTCACTTCCAGTTAGCACGTCGGGCGACACACTCCCGACCCTGGCAACATATCGCGGCGCCCCGTGGCAGCCATCGCGGGATCCCTCCAATCGCTGTCAATCATTGCCCTTTTCGCAATTTCCCGGGCCCCTTTCCCGCAGACCTGACCCGCAGGAAAGGAACTTCCACCGAACTTGTGCCCGGACCTTACGGCGCTTGGCTCCGAAGCCGCCATCATTGGACTCTTGCGTGCTTTCCAGCTGCTATCGTGAGGCCTTATTCAACATAGGCTTTTCCTTTCTGGGCGCTCAATCGCTCGACCAAGCGACCCCTTCCCGATTTTGGAGAACTTGCTAGGCCATCGACGAGCTACCACTTCCAGGAGAAGCCCAGCCCTCACTAGGCTGGCTTGCCGTGATGCCGCTGTGCCCCCTGCCCGCGTGTAAGTGCCCGACTTACCAGCAGAAAGGGACTTTCAACCACACACTCGCGATGTGCAACCAAGGGCTTCATAAGAGGGCACCTTGTCCACTCGACAAGGGTTTCCTTTTCCCTTCCCTCCTCACGCAGCACCTCGACAACTCCTGTGCCGTCCAGCAACCCCCAGAGCCGCCTTGCTCGTCCAACGACGTATCTTTCGTCAAGTCACTCGTTTTTAAAGACACCTAATACCTAGTCTCTCGTTTCAATAATCTTAATATCGCTCAAAATGGCCCCTTCGCTCGTTACCATCGGCACTGCTGCCTTGGCCTTGGCTGGTGATGTTGCTGCCAAGAAGTTTTCTCTGGCCGATACGTACGACTCGACCAACTTCTTCAGCAAGTTCACCTTCTTCGAGAGCAATTACAACACCTCGAACTACAACGACGTCGATCCAACTTCGGGCTACATCAACTACCGCTCCCAGGCGGATGCCCAAGCCCTGGGTCTCGCGTCCACCGCCGGTGGCGAGATCTACCTGGGCCTCGACGCCAAAAGTATCACCCAGTTCCCTGGTGTTGGTCGTTCCAGTGTGAGACTTGAGAGCAAGGAAGTCTACAACAAGGCTCTGATTGTCGCTCGCTTCTCCCACTTGCCCAAGCCCGTCTGTGGTGCTTGGCCTGCCTTGTAAGTCTGTTGGTTACACTGTTGTCAATATTGGCACTGACATTGGCAAAGCTGGTCGTACGGTTCGCCTTGGCCCACCAAGGGAGAGCTCGATTGGTTCGAAGGCTGGAACCTTAACAAGGTCAACAAGCCCGCCGCTCACACCTACAAGTCCTCGGAACAAGGCCAGTGCCTCATCAGCTCGACTGGCCAGACTGCCCAGGTGGACACGCCCAACTGTGATCAGGAGGCGCCCAACCAGTATTCCAACCAAGGTTGCACAACCTCGACCACCTCCTCTGACCCCTACGGCTCCTCTGATGGCGGCGTCTACGCTGTTGAGTGGACCGACGATTACATCAAGTTCTTCTCCTGGCGATGGGGCTCGGTTCCGGACAACGTCAACTCCGACTCCCCTGACACCGCGACCTGGGGCACTCCCAGCATGCTGATCGCCAACGATGCCTGCAACATCAACAGCCACTTCAAGGACCAGAGACTCGTCATTAACATCGGCATGTGTGGTGTGCTTGCCGGAAATGATGGCGTGTGGGGTAGCGAATGCAAGGCCGCCACAGGCCATGCTGTTTGTTCTACCTACGCCGCTACGAATCCATCGGCTTTCAGCGACACCTACTTCAAGGTCAAGGATATCCGCATCTTCAAGGAGGGCGGACAGACTTCCTCTACTGTCTCTTCCTCTGTCTCTTCCACGGCGTCCTCGTCCGCTTCTTCCTCCGCCTCCGCCTCCGCATCTGCCAGCCAGTCTTCTTCCGCCAGCGCATCGGCTTCTAGCCTCTCTGCCACCGATTCTGCTAGTGCCAGTGCCACTGCGTCTGCTTCGGTCAGCGGCTCCGCCTCTGCTCAAGCCTCAGGCTCTGTCTCATCTGCCGCCGCTTCAGGCTCTGCCACAGCCTCTGGCTCTGCCGCTACTTCCGGATCTGCTGTTGCCCCTGGCTCTGCTTCCTCCGACATTGCTTCCGCTTCCGCTTCCGCGTCCGCTTCTGCTTCTTCCCAGGCATCCGGCGCCGGGTCCAGCGGAGCTTCCGTCTCTTCTGCTGCTGCCTCTGCTTCCGGCTCTGTCACCGACGCCGGCACTGGTACCGTCTCTGGAACCGCCAGCACGTTCTCGATCATCACCAACAACTGGAATCAGACTTCCGTCATCCCCGCTCCTACTCCCGTTGTCTCTTCGTCCTCCGTCGTCCAGTTGACTACCTCAACAGTCTTCACCACCCAGGTTTCCACTGTGACCTCTTGCGCCCCAACCGTCACAAACTGCCCAGTCGGCGCCGTCGTGACCAAGACCATTGCCCTTTACACTACCGTTTGCCCTGTCACCGTCGCGGTCAAGACTACCTCCGCCAAGGGCAATGGCAAGGCTTCAACCAAGGTGAACAAGAGCAACACCACGAAGGCCACCACAAAGGTCAACAAAAACACCACCAAGCCCACCACCAAGACGACCCCCCCTGGCGTCAGGACCACCGTCCTCACCAAGACCTACACCATCACTAAGTGCCCGTCTTCCGTCCCCAACTGCCCTATCGGCAGCGTGACTACGAAGGTCACCACCAAGGTCATCAGTCCCACGCCCAAGACAAACGGAGGCAGCAACAACAAGGTCTCTACCAAGGTCTACACCACGACTTACACCATCACCAAGTGCCCTGCCTCCGTTCCCAACTGCCCCATCGGCAGCGTCACGACCAAAACCGTCACAAAGGTCACGACCCCCGGTGTTCCGGCCACCCCCAAGACCACCCCCGCGACCAAGGTCACCAAGGTCATCACTGTCAGCACCGCTCCTGCCAAGACCACGGGCGGCAGCAACACGAACAAGAGCAACAACAGCAACACTTACAGCAACTCCACCACCACGGTCACCAAGTCATCCACCGTATCCAGCGCCAAGGCCTCTGGCACCGCCCCGGGCGCTTCCACCACGGTCTGCTCCGGCGCCAGCTGCTCGACGACGACGAAGCCCGTCATCACCAACAACGCCGTCCAGGCTGGCGTCAGCTTTGCCCTCATGGCGGTCGGCGCTTTTGCCGTCTTCGTTCTGTAAGGGTGTCATTATAAGAATCCTGGATAAACAAACAGGGAGGTGGACATGTCAGTGTCTCGTTTGGAGGCACATTACGTTCCTTTTGTCACAAATCTGCTTCACATAGAATCTAAATTTTAGAAATTATGTACATAGAATTTCGCTTCTGGAGAAGATAGCTTTTCTATTCAATAATACGATTGGAGCTCGCCACTAACGTTCCCTCTCTTCGTTTGCCTAGTGATTACATCGCCCTTGCATCGCCTGAACATTCACTTACCATGGTTCTCTGAACACTTGTCATGGCTATTATCGTCATGTTCGTGGGGCGCGCTGCATGGGATGAGCTCTCGCAGATATCCCACAATCTCGGCCCTTTCTTTGAGAGGGAGGAACCAAACAAAGACCGGAAAGGGTGAAAAAAGAGACAAAAAGGGATTCGAATCCAAAGGCTCTGGCGCTGGATAAGCATGATCTTTGTGTTTATAACAATACTGGGCAAATTCACGGCCATTTATTCCAGGCGCTGTTGCTGAGGCTTGAACGTAATCTCCTCATATGCCTACCTACACTGTTCTAAGACCACAGGCACGGGACATGTTGGACCCCAAGGCATTCGGCACATGCGAACTTTTCCACAGCGAGCGAGATCACCTCGAGTACTTCACGCCAGATCATAAACGGATGTTCATCAATAGACGCCAATATTTTTTTTTTCCTCTATGGCCCTGAGCTTTCTGAGCTTTTAGGTAATACTTTTACATGAATGCTGGTTGATCTTGATCTTCCGCTCTTCGGCCCCTTCCCATCTCGCCCAACGTTTCCGGAATTGCCCTGGAAAATAATAGAATAAACAAATAGCCGCCATCGTCGGCTCGGGCGCAGGCGACTTCTCACATCCCAACTGCAGTAACTTTCTCATCACCGAGTGCCTCGCCCATCATCATCAGTCTCAGTAGTAGCTGCCGATGTTCGCAACGCCTCTTCTGTAATCCCTCGACTCGGAGGGGGGAACCTATCTACCGCCCTTCTGCATCTTGGTGATCTCAGTCTGGTACCGAATCTTGAAGCCGTTGCAGAGCGCTCTCATGTCGGGGTAGGCCTGCTTCAACAACTCGAAGCCACCGGGAATGACACGGACAGGCCAGGAGTTGACTCGCGACGAACGGCTGGCCTTGAAGCAGAGCCAGAAGTAGCCAGGGTGCTTGGTGTCGATGCAGAAAGCATAGGCGGAGCGGTTGGGGTTGGCGTCAATGTACGTTGTGAGCCATTTCTCTGCAAACATTGTTAGCTTTGATCGACAACTTGTCAGAAGAACTCCAGGTCAACTTACCGAGGTCTGGCTTGGAGCGCTTCTCGAACTTTTCGTGCTGCATCATCTCGTCCACCTTTCTAGACATGGCCTCGATGTGCTCGTGGATCAGTTCGTCAAGATCCTTGTAGGTGAACTTCCCGCCCACCTTGAGCAGCTTGCCGACCGAGAACTCATTATCTTTTTGCAATTCCAAGACATCAACATGCTGGAAGACACCGTCGGCGACCTTCCAGGTAATAGCAAGATGATCGTTGCCCTTGGAAGAGGGACGGATGATGACTTCTCCGGCTGGCTGAGTACCAAGCCATTGCTCTGCCTCTAAACCATTGAAAGGCTTGAACATGGGGTGCTTGATGACTCTCTGAGTGCGACCCGTGGTCTTATCCTTCTCGCGCAGCTCTTCCTTATCGGCTGCCTCGAGTCTGTCATCCCACTGTCCATGACCGTGGTAGAGCTGCCGCTTGTACGGGCGCTTGACTTCGGCATCGCGGGCGGAGAGCTTGGCAATAAAGTCCTTGTAATTCACATCGAGGACCTTGGCTTGTATCGTCTGCCCCGTCGAGAGAATGCCTCTTACCCGTACGCCGTCGGGGCCATCGTGCGACTCGATGCGACCCTCAATACCGCAGTCGAGTTTCACAATCGCAAAGTCGTCCTTCACAACCCGAACGTTCACCGGAATGATCATGCCCTGAGCAAGCGTGTCCTTCGTCTCGCCAGTAAACATTGTGAAAATCTCGTTCGCGCCAAGTGCGGCGAAGTTGCGTCGGAGTTCTTCGTACGGCGCTTGCAATTCGGCTCGGATGGTCTCGAGGGTCGCGCGCTTCCTTTGACTGTAGTTTCGCTCCAGCTGCTCAGCATACTCCTCCAAAATGAGCTCATTGACCTTCTCCTGTTCGTCCTCCTTGAAAAGCTTGCGAACAATGGCCCCGGGGCCGTTATGGTCTGTCTCGGCCTTGACGTCTTCCTCATCGAGTTCCAAAGCATCAGCCGCCATCTTGCGACCAAGTTCGTAGTCCTCGGGGTGGACACGAGTATTGTCCAGGGGATCGGAGGTTGGATTTGTCGCATCGTAGTCAATGAACAGGAAACTGGCGCAGTTGTTCCATACTCTAGGGCCCACGACTGGCAGTTTTCCGCTGTCCGGATCACCGACCAGCTCGTCTCTGCTGCTGACAGATCCGCCATTCGCGTTGATAGCCTTAATGACACTGGTAGCCTTGCGCGGGCCAAGGCCAGCAACGTAAGGCAGCAAATTAGCCGTGTATGAATCGCCGATGGCCTCGTTAATGTTCACGCCACACAGGTTCACCATGTCGACCATCGCTGACTCCAGATGTTTGAGTAGCTTTTCTTGGGGCAGAAGGTTCTGACAAGGGTGGAAAGCCAACGACGCAATGTCCTTGCCTAGGGCAGCGTATTCCTTCAGCGGGTTCTGCATATAATGCGCCAGAGCGATGCAGTATCTCGTGAGAGGGCTAAGGGTCGGGTGTTCAGCTACTGCTCGCGGACTGTCCTTGTACAGACGTGCAACTTCGTCGTTGACGATGATGACTTCGAGGGGCTCGGTCCTGTATTCGCCAAGCTCAGGATCGTCGAATTCAGGACCCATCAGGCCCTTTTCGTTGATCAAAGACTCCAAATCTCTAACAAGCTTCTGAGTGTCTGCGGAAAAGCCACTGACACCGATGGCATCGGGGCGGCGTCTGTTGACGATGTCAACAAATTCCGCACGGGTAGCTTCATCACGCGCGAGATTGCCAAGCTTGCCCTGTTCGATGACGCGACCATCCTCCTCGACTGAGACCCATGAAGTGGCATCTCGAGCGGGATCTCCCATACCGTTGGACAACGTGATGATTCGAGGCACGGTGCCGAGAATCATGCCCTTGGGTTTGTAAGGTGCTTGATCGAGTCTCTTAGCGTACTCTTCGCGGCAAGACTTGAGCACCTCCTCTTGACACGCTGTACGGAGTGACTCCTTGACACCCTTGGCGATGATCTTTGAAAGGCGGGGAACAACAATGTCAAGCACTTTTTGACGTTCCTCATTCCACCGATCAGCAATTTCGCTGTAGTTGTCCGAGATAAATTCTTGGCGTAATTGGCGCTTGAAGCCGTCCTCATTCTCCAAAGTCAACTTGACCTCAATGAGGCCCTCTTCCTCGGCCTTCATCATCTTGAGGTAGAGTTCAGGCTGTCGAGCAACATCGGCAATTGTCTGGTTGATGAGATACTTGACTTCGTAGAACGGATGCGACTCGTCGATCTTCTTCAGACCCTTTTCCGTTCGACGACAGTTTATCTCGCCCATCTGGTAGAAGTTGATCCTGAAGTGTTTCCGCATGCGGGGGTTGGCGAATAATTCTTCCGCATACATTTGGCGAGCAGCGTTTACAACGGAATCGCCAGTCTGGAAGTCCTCATCGGTGAGCGAGTCAGCGAGGTCATCGGGGAGTTGGCTGGGATCATCAGCAAAGACTTTGTTGCCCTCTCGAAGAGTATTTTGCGCGAAACGGTCAGGGGTGATGCCATAAGCGCGGACAAAGCCGGCTGCTTTGCTTCTGCGAATGCGGTCAAACAAATTCGACTTTGAGCCCGGACGCTTCATCTGATTACCGTTGCCGTTGATTGAAGACAGGTCCTTCAGCTCGGCCATGTACTGGAAGTGGAGGTAGTCCTGGAGGTCCTGCAGCTCCTCCATGGTGGCAGCCTGGGAAATCATGTCTGTCAGGACATCATCGTTAATGTTGGCCGACTCCTTTAGGCTCTCAAATGTCTTCTCCAACGAGTTCCGCTTCTCAATAAGAGAGCGAAACTTGATGTCAAGCTCGAGGATGCGCCACAAGTCGTCCTGAGTGAGCAGCTTGTCGGCGCTGACGATGTACTCAGGGGCGTCGGGATCATCGCGATGGTCGGGGTTCTTCGTTTTCTTGGCGTGAATCAAGTAGTCCTTGCGGTGTTGGAAAACGTACGGCACTTCAACGTCGTCAACGACGAAGAACTCAAGAACTTTGCCGATAGCCTTGGTGAAGGGCGAATGAAGTTCAGACTGGAGAAGCTTTTTGGGCCACATCAAAGCTGCGATCCACCTGGCTTCCTCCTTGAATTGCTCTGCAGTTATTTGCAGATGCTTGAATGGCTTTCGGTCCAGCTGGAACCTTTCGGGCTCGTCGGTGAATCGGATTTGGTTGTCCTCATCGGTGAGCAACTTTTCCTTCAG
Organism: Colletotrichum gloeosporioides; assembly: GCF_011800055.1. Taxonomy (NCBI): domain Eukaryota; kingdom Fungi; phylum Ascomycota; class Sordariomycetes; order Glomerellales; family Glomerellaceae; genus Colletotrichum; species Colletotrichum gloeosporioides. The sequence continues at coordinate 1,578,836 of NW_025544662.1, read as the reverse complement.
CTGAGACGGCTCGAAGACGTCCTTAAGCTCGATGGTTTGCTCTTCACGCTCACGATCCTCTTCTTCATCTTCCATCTGCAGAGCCCAGTCATAGTCCTCGCCGTTACCGAAAATGGCTTCCATGTCCTCCAAAGCGTCCTTATCAAGGCCAGTAGTGTCCACGACACCGCCCACGCCCTTGTCGCGCGGCCGGGCCACTTCTGCATCTTCGAGTTGACGCGCTCGCTCGTCCTCGTCCTCGGGGAAGTCCTCTTCAATAAAGTCATCGAATTCGTCAGCTTGGGAGCGGTAATTCGCTCGGCCGTAGTGTCTTTGTTCGTTGGCCTCCTCGTCCTCGTCCGAAAACATGTCTTCCAAGCCGCGTCGCTCGGGGCCCCTATCATCTTCGTCTCGATGTCCTCGTTTCAAACGCTTGAATTTGGGCTAGGTAGCTGTCAGTAAGGAGTGAGGCGGCGCATGTTGATAGGCGCCTACTTGTGTGGGTGCTCGACGTTCGATCTGCTCTCCAATGAGTTCCAAATCGTCCTCGTCAAGCTGCTCCTCTTCTTCCCGATCGCGGTGCTCGCGCTTCCTCTTCACGATCCGTTCTTGGGCATCTGAGTCCTCGCCTTCTTCCTCTTCATCCTCGTCGACGATGAAACCTTCGCGAATCTTTAGAGATACTTGAATTAGTGACCGGTTATATAGCACGGCGCTGGGTCCTCCCTACCTTACGCGCCTCCTCCTCGTCATCGTCGTCTTCTTCTTCCTCGGAAGAATCCTCAGGGGCAACGTTCCTCCTGCGAGAAACGGGCTCGGCATCTTCATCCATGGACTCGTCATCCTCGTCATCGAGCTCGGCCTCGCCGTCAACGAAGTCACGCATGGACTTGCTCATCTTGAACTCGCCAAAAAGGGCAGTCGCAGTACGCGGTTGATGTCACGTCGTGATTGCTGGCGGGTCCGGCGCGATGAAAGGTTCGAAGACAGAGTTGCCGGCGAGATCTTGCGGTAGCAGGATTTTTTCAGCTAGATCCGTAGTCGCGAGGTCTCGAGTCGAAAGATTGGGATGGTTGCTGGAAGAAAATTATTAAAAACTGAAGAAATGCGCCCGTCGCCAGACAAATTTCGGTCGCCGCTGCACTTGGAATAATTGAAAGCTTGGACCTTTTGCGCGCCTCGTTCGCTGGACCTCAGCCTCGCGCAGGCAGTTTCAATTGGCTACAATTATCCGACATCCGATGGTCCTTATCTTATCAGTTAGTCCGAGATGTCTGCCAGCCGATATATTACATAAGCCTGTCCCCATGCGGCGAGACCCCTACCTTCCCTGTTGGCTGAGGTCAATCCCAGGAAAACTAGCTACCCCAGTCTGCTAATCCACGACCCGCCATTCAATGGTCGTAGCTCATGACTCTCCACGCTGAATTTCAATGTCTTCCCAAGGAACAGGGTTACTACAGAGGTCGATAACCATTGACCACGTTGACGAGCTTACTCAACACAGTGGCTCCAGGTCGGCGATACGCCAGAGATGCTTCAGGGCTCTATCAAACAAGCCACAGTGAGCGGTGAGGGTTCCAGAAAATGCAATGTTTGGGACGGCATGCTTGGTTACCAAACGAACTAGTTTTCTATCCCGCCTTATCCCGTACTCGAAAGGACATATCGGATGCCAACCTGCTTGTTGCGAGTGGACATGGGTAGGTGAAGACGTGGGCTACTTTGCGTGGGGATTCGTCGAAAAAGATGTTTTTGAGTTCATGATTGGGAGGAACTGAGTCAAAAGGAATCGAATAGGTCGGTTGAGCCATTAGGGACCCCGTTCTTTGTCTATCAACATGACACAAGACAGCGCCGTCACAGGGAAGCGCATTGCAGCCAACAGCGACAAGCGAGCCACGGATCCATCGTGCAGCCCGCGATAGCACGGGTTTTCGCGCTTGGGCAACCAGATGGAGCCCGTCGGGAAGCAGGTCATACACACAGACGCACGGGTTAGTTGGGGGTGAGGGGCCAATGAGGGCGGGCGGCGAGACACTGAGACACCAGCCCGTTTGGCGATTCAAGGCCCCGGTGCGGGAGAAGTGGAATTTCTCTGCCATCGTTGGCTCGAAGCGATTCATCGCATCAGTCAAAGTCCCAGCTTTCAATATACAGACGACCAGGCCCCTGTCTGAAGCCAGGAGGTTGGTGTGATGGGTTGAGAGGGTGATGGAGAAGTCCACAGAATTGGATTGGACTGAGCTATCTGAAATGTGAAAGAAGGCAGTGAGGGGCGATCAGTGATGTACAACTGCTTCCAACGTTTGGTCGAGGTGGGTGGTATTCTTAGACGAGAGACGATAGAAGTCTCTGTTGGCGCTCCACACAAGATCTTCTATGTTTCTGTCGCCTTCTCTGCCTTACCTCGTTTCCCCTCTGTCGCGGGAAGAATTCAACTGGCTGTCAGGCACACAGGCAAATGACGAAGTCGTACGTCGTTGGAAGGAGTTGGGTTGATGCGGCCGGGCGTGTTTCTCGGGTGTCGTAGCCCAATCCGAAGCGGGCTACTGGCGCCGACGATCTGACAGGCTGGCTAGGTGTGGCCAAAGGAGTGACGGTCGTTGGCAGACTTACAAAGATAGGCAAGGCACGGGTGGTGAGGTAAGGTACTTCAAGCGGGCATCTCGAAAACGTGCCGTCGATGTCGGATTTTAGATAGCAGGTACTTCCCTGGGCACTGCAAAATAGCAGAGGATGGATGTCCACCTTTGTCCGTCGCGAATGTTCACTAGTGGCCCCACGATTCTACAGGGCCCCCTAGAGATTCAAGCGTTTGGCTGCCACTGTGGCCCTAAAACGTGCGTCAAGTTACCTCTATCCCGTACTCCGGGGCTGGGTCTTGACGCCTTTAAAACACTGGCCCGGTCTAGTGCTGGGCCATGGCCCGTCAAGACTGGTGCTAAGATGCCGTGGGAGGAAGGAGGTCGGGTACCCAAGGCAACCTCGGAGGCAATAGAAGGGATTCATCGCATCCGCCATCGGCGCAGACCTTGGAAAGTTGGGAGTTTGGGGCTTGGGTTCTGAAGACACAACAACAGCAGGCTTCGTGTGATCCGAAACCGTCCCTGGGCGCTGATTTGTCGGCCAGACATGCTGGAGACCAGTGTAAGACGATGGATACGCGCAGAGTACATGGCTATGCCTACTTTAGGTACCATCTAAAGCAGACTAAGTGGACGGGACCGGACTGGACCGTGGCTCTTTGGTGGGCTGCATCCGCACACTGAACCTGGACCTGGATTCACCTGCACCTGCTCGCCTCCACGGCAGCAGCCTCAGCACCAACCAGCGCCCGAGTCTGCACTTCTGCACTCCTGCATCTCTGCATCTCTGCCCCTCTGCACCAGCTCCCCCCCATTCACTGCTGCTGCACTTTGCACTTCGCATTGGGCACTGAGAGGCACATCTCACTGCTGGTCACTGACTGGATGTATGTGTGTCAAGCAAACCAGGCCTGGAACCTTTGACCGAGCCAGTCTTCTCCCACCAGTCCAGTCCAGTCCAGTCCAATCTGAATCCTGAACGCTCCAGTGTTTTTCTTCCCTTTCACTTCTGCATCTGTTTCCGTCGTCTGTTTCTGCTGTGTACCCTTTCCATCTTTTTTCCCCATCCCTTCCCCTCCTCCCCTCCCCGTCTCCTCCTTCACCAACCAGACCCGACCCACGTACCGCCTATTTTCCTATCGAGAGCAACCTCATTTGCGTCTACGAGGTCTCATTAACTCCTTTCCCAAGACCACGGAGCACGTTGCCTATTTCTCGATCGCCGCCCCTCCCCCCTCGCTCTTCCTCGGAGTCGCCTCCCTACCACGCCGTCCAACCCCACCTTGGCCGAAACGGGACGGGACACCATCGACGACAACCACACCGACAAATTTTGAGCCATCTACGCCCCTCTTTCCCCCTTTCTGCAGGCAGTCATCGACCTCGGAAACTATCCATCGCTCCGGTCCACCGCGAGATACTAAAACCCACCCCTCGGCCACTGCGACTCTGCGATAGCAACGTCCTCCCGTTGCCAAACGCCCATCCGCCGCCTCTCTCTCTCTCGTTCCCGATCCTCACCCGACGACCCCGATTACCCCGTCGCCGGAATCTTACCTTGCCGTCGTCTTATTCCAAGGAGCGCCCCAACATATGGTCGCGACTCTTCAATCCTTCGGCGGATTCTCAGGGTAGCTCTTCGCTCGGTCCATATCCATACCATCACGAAGGGCATGTCAACGGCCTTTTCGTTTTAACTTGAGCTGGTTCTGTTCAGCTTCAAACTTGGTTATTCGCCGCACGAATCACACAGCAACAGCTTCACTCCCAAAATGGCCGACCCCTTCGCGCCCCGGTCTATGAAGCGCAAGAACGTCAAGGGCCTCGCCCTGACGCCTGCTGCACCGAAACCCCCACCGACCGCCGAAACCAGCAGACATGGCTATGATCCCCGCGACAAAGATAGCGGGGAGCAGTCAGCACAGTTGGAGATTGGCATCGAGTACAAGCTGGACTTGCGGCCGGAGGACTTGGAGATCTTGAAGGAGCTTGGATCCGGAAATGGAGGCACTGTTAGCAAGGTCAAGCACGTGTTGACTGGGACTGTCATGGCTCGCAAGGTAAGTCATCACTTGGACAGGAATGCAGCAGCCCGTATTGATCGACGCCTCTAGGTCATCCACGTGGAAGCCAAGAAGGAGATGCGCAAGCGCATTGTCCGCGAACTTCAAATTATGCACGGCTGCTCATCCGAGTACATCGTAAATTTCTACGGCGCATTTCTGAACCCTCACAACGATGTCATCATGTGCATGGAGTATATGGATGTCGGGTATGTTATAGTCCTTGGTAGGGCGGAGGATGCATGCTAATTCAGCACAGCGCGCTAGACCGGGTATCCAAGGTCTTCGGCCCAGTCCGAGTAGACGTTCTTGGCAAGATTGCTGTGGCCACCCTCGGCGGCTTGACCTACCTGTACTCCAAGCATCACATCATGCACCGAGACATCAAGCCGTCAAACATCCTGGTGAACTCTAGAGGAAGTATCAAGCTGTGCGATTTCGGTGTGTCTGGAGAACTTATCAACTCCGTTGCAGACACATTCGTTGGAACATCGACATACATGGCTCCTGAGCGAATTCAAGGCGAGAAGTACACTGTCAAATCCGATGTGTGGAGTTTTGGTCTGAGTATCATGGAGCTTGCCATCGGCAAGTTCCCATTCAACGCGAGCGAGCAGCTTTCCGACGGCGAGTGCGCCCCAGCTGGCATTCTGGATCTGTTACAGCAGATTGTACACGAACCCGCGCCCAAGCTACCCAAGAGCGATGCTTTCCCCTCCATCCTGGAGGATATGATTCAGAAGTGTCTTTTCAAGAACCCCGACGAGCGACCTACCCCTCAGGAACTTTTTGTAAGTCCAGCCCTTGGCTGACGTGGGCTTTTCCAGCTAATCGCCATATGTGCTAGGACCGGGATCCTTTTGTTCAAGCTGCCAAGAGAACCCCCGTAGACTTGAGGGAATGGGCTGTTGGTTTGATGGAGAGGGACAACAGAAAGTCTCACCTTGCGCCCCAGCTTTCTCCCGCGACTCGAGACCTCCTGAATTCCAGTGACTCCCCGACATATCAAGGCGGATCTACAAACGACCGCTCGCTTGACACGCCGACGTCAGGGGAGATTCCCATCGCGGGAGCTGGTATCATCTCTCCGCGCGAACCTGCCACCCACTCCAATCGCTCCCCCACAAGAAACGGCATCAACGCCATCAGCAGCCGACAACAGGCAGCTGGTCACCCCGGGATGGGACAGCGGATTGTTACGACCAATTCGATCCCCAAGGTCGGCGAATACCCCAACAGTGCTGGCCCTGTAAGCGCCAATGCTGCATCTTTCAGCCTTCCTGTTCGTCCTGCGCCTGGTGGTCCGCTGCCGCCAGCCCCTCCTCGGAAGGGCACCCCAGATGAGACCAGGAGAGAGAGCAGAAGACAAGCCACATTCGGCATGCCGCCAGCACCCCGAAGCTACGCGAGCGATGTGTATAACGGCACTTCCAACTAGGCACAGGGAGGCTTCAATTACACTCGCGGCGCTCGGCCACGGGTACCCCAAGCGAAAGCACAGCATACCAGAGCGCCAAACCGTGTTGTTTCGCTACAACAATTAGAAGCGTCTGTTGGCCAAGGTCCGAAGTCCTGCAGCATGCCCATGCAAACGGCCTTCCGACCAGCATCTGAAGATCAGGTCGAACGACCCCTCGCCTCAGCTCCAATCTACCCTTCTCAACGCCTCCCACAGAATGGTGTTAGAGGTCGCAGGACGTCGCGTGTAGACAACGTCATCGGCCTGGAAGATCCATTTATTTAAGGTCGCGACATACCTCACCGGTCTTGGTCTGGGCGAAACCAAGGATTTTCCTGTCTTTCTCTGCATCACTAGGCGCATGTATGATATCATCCTCTTGCAAACTCGAACGTCTGTTGTAAGACGCCCGACGATTCAGCCTTTTTAGAAAGCTTGGACAGAGCGGCGTCGACCAACCGTGACCAGGACGGGAGAGGTTTTGTCAAAGTCCCACGTAGGGAATCATGTATGTAGCAAGCTTGGAGGAAGGGTTTTCATTGTGGGCGTACATGCTATCTAGACAAAGTCACAAATGCTTGAGCAGTCCTGTGCCTGAATTACATTGACGTGATACCACCGTGTCCTTGGTAGCCCTTACCAACAACAGGCTTCATGATGCGGCCGAGATCTGTTCTGTGGACGGCTAGGTCACTATGCGGCCCCAGTCTCTCTACTGTAGAATCCGTGCTCCAGAATAGGAATCAATTCATCCAGGCGCCGTATTACGAGGTCGGTATGCTCGTGGTCCACCAGATGCACGTTCACGTCGTTTGCGAGGAGCACTGTCGCCGCACCCGCTCTTCGGCCAGCCGTCATGTCGTCGATTGAGTCTCCTACCATGATGAGCTCAGTCGCATCGCCCTGCGCTACTTGGCCATCAGCCCCGATCGGTGTCTCTTGGACCAGCCCCCAGCTTTTGGCGATGTGCAGGATACCGGCAGGGTCGGGCTTTGGCGGACGAAAATCGCGAGTGATGATTGGCTCAAAGAGGGAGCCTTCCAGGAACTTGCCGAGGAGGTGGGCAACGGGCGTATCGAAGTTGCGGGTGCAGATGCCCTTCCGGACACCACGGCTGTCGAGGTAAGACATCAGCTCAACGAGGCCGGGCTGGGCGACCTGCGACGCCATGGCAGTCCTCTCGATCTGTCGGATGGACTCCATTGCCGTTTCTTGGGCCTCTGGGGTCGGGAGAGCGTAAATGTGGTCGAGGATGTCGACGGATTTTGTGATCTTGAGGGCATCACGCATTTCTTTGAACATGTATGTTTGAGGTTCACTAATGTTGTCAGTAAAGCTCATGTCTAGCATGGTAGATGATGATCTCATTGGCCAATGAAGTCGCCGTTGAATCCATTGCTTATCAAGTGCGAAAGCCAAGATTGACGTCCTGTCTCGTGACACGCCGATAAAAGGTTGAGATGAGTTTTGCGATCCAAATGAAAAACGGAAGGAGAACACGAGCGATGAGAGTTTCCCAAGTTCCGTACCATAGCGTTCCGTCAACGTCAAAGACGATGCCTTTCAACCGAGGGGCGTTTGAGTTGGCCGCGGCTCCATCCTTCAACGGGGCGAACCGGCGGGGTGTAACAGTAGCCATTCTGGAGATGAACCTCTTCATAGGAAATTCGTGTAACACCGATGGCTTGAGAGCTTCATGAGAGGGCCGCGGCGGCAAAAACAGTTGTTAAAGTTGTCTGCCGGCAACGTAAGGATGTCTTGAGAATGAGTGAGTTGTTTAGTCAATCTGGAATAGCCAGCAACTTAGACATGGATGTTGGAGTCATTGTACCGCAGCTAAGATACCTTAGGTCAGGAAGCTTAGCTCAAAGTAGAGAGGTGCCTGGGCTTGCCTAATGTCACGACTCGTCGACGCCACACCCACTTCCCACACACAAGAGTGGGAACACAGTGCCGCATGATTGAGATGTTCGCGTATTCTCCAGACATCTGCACTGGGCAGGTGACATGGGTCGTTGGGCTTCTGAGTGGTCGACGCGACATGCTCCAGCCTTTAAGGTCACGGCGGGTAGGAAGAGCTGCAGCTAAAGGACCGCCTGCCTTAGCTGTTGCTTTCCTTCAGGTTCCAGACCAGACCCTACCAGACCTGACCAGTGTCGCGGATGCTCGGCCGTCGAGTTGTTTAATAGTTGCCTTTGCAGTTGGCAGTAGGCTGGAAGCTGACGGCGAATTTGGCGGAAGCTGCTGTCTTGTCTTAGTGAGCCGTGTGCGCGTCTCTGCCTATTCCTCTCATATTTTGCGTGCCGATATACCTACCGGCTAAGAACGCCACCCTTCCAGCTTGTTTACGCTCCTACCATTCCAGAGGCAAGGGAAAGGATTATTTGCCGAGCGACATCTTGCGCAGCTCCAACGAAGCTCGTCTGGGCGCAACAAAACTCCACGACTGCTCCAACACGGCTGGGCATTTGGGTGGTGCGCCAACACCCAACCGTGATGAGCTCGTCGGCCACAAATCAATGGCCTCCTAGGCGGCCTTCCAAGCGGAGCGTGAGTACATCTTCTGTCGCTGGCCCTTGACCGGGTCCTCGAGGTCTGCAGCTGACGATGCGCCACCGTTACAGAAGCTTCGAAACGGCACCTTCATTGTTCCCGGCACCGGCGAACGCAGTCGCCGCCAATTCTCTCTCCGTGGTTCGAGCATCGAAATCCCTTCTCCTGAAGTCGACGGCTACCGATCTCTCCTGACCGCCGAGACGACGGGTGAATCTTTCAATGTCGTCAAACACAATATCAAGACCACCGCCTCCCGCTTCTGGGACTGGCTGCTGTCACCGGCGGGCAAGGGAGTGGTGAAATGCTCCGTCGCATATCTCCTCGCCAGTCTTGCAACCTTCCTTGCACCGATATCGACGTTTCTAGGCAAGCCTGATGGAAAACACGTTGTCGCGACTCTGACGGTCTATTTCCACGCCAGTCGGACGTGGGGTTCCATGGTCGAGGCCGCAGCCATCGCCACTATTGCCGTCTTGTACGCCGAGGTCGTCTCCGTCATCTCCATGCTCTTCTCCGTCCTCGTCGGAGGGAAGCTCGGTCTCATCCCGTTGTCGCATGTCCTCATCCTCACCTTCTGCATCGGCGGCGGTCTTGGCTTTGTTGGTTGGGTCAAGCAGAGGCTCAACAATCCGCTGGTCAATGTCGGCTGTACCCTTGCATCTATCGCCATTATCGCCGTTATCACCAGAGAAGAGGCAATTCATGAGGGGCATTTCTCTGAGGCCAAGATAGTCCAGGTTCTTAAGATGTTGGTCATGGGCATCACCATCGCCGTGGCGGTCAACCTATTGCTTTGGAGAGTCTCGGCGAGAGCTTTGTTGCGCACCTCCTTGAACGCCGGTGCCGTATCCCTCGCAGACATGCTCGCCATGATCACTCGCGGCTTCTTGAATGGCTCTGAGAACGAGATCATGTCCGGGGACTTCGCCTTCGTCGTGAGGCAGTACAAGGCTACTCATGCTAAGATGACGAAGAGCCTTAGGGAGTCCAAGTTTGAGCATTGGGTTTTGGGCCGCGAGAAGGTGTACGACCTGGAGAAGGCTTTAGTCAAGTCGCTCGAGTCACTGTCGCAGGCTATCGGGGGCTTGAGAAGTGCTGCTAACACGCAGTTCAGTCTCCTAAAGGAGCTGCCTCAAGATCCCATGGCTGGACAGCTCTCTCCCGGCAGCACGGTCTTCTCCCCCACACTTTCTCGTGCCATGTCACAGTATCTGAAGGGTTCCCGAGACAGATTTGCTACCTTGGCATCTATCGATGAGGATGAGGAATTCGAGGACGAGATTGACGACCACCCCAGCCCTGAAGCGACACCAGATGGGCCGCCACCACCCCTCCCTCCATTCAAGTCACCAAGCGAGATCTTCGAACTCTTCATAGCGCTGTTGGGTCCTTCTATGAAGTCGCTGGCATACACGCTTTCAGAGATCCTCAGAGAGCAGGCTTTCGGTGCTGGTGCGGACTCTAAGATCACTGTCAACCCACACTTTAAGCACAGTTTGCAGGACGCCATGACATTGTACAACCACGCGAGGACCAACGCGCTCCAAGAACTGTACACTAGTATTGAGCTCGGGCGGTCGAGATCGGAGAAGATCCAGGCAGATATTGAAGAGGTCGCGGCTGCTTGCGGACATTTTAGTTTCAGCTTGCAACACGTTGCCGAAGATATCGATGCCTACTTGACAGCGCTCGAGGAGCTGAAGTACCACAGGGAGTTGGGCTCTCGCAGCTGGGACTGGCTCAAGCCATGGAAGTATTGGAACACCCCCTCGCCACCAAGAGAACCAGACCCGAACAACCTTGATGCTGAGCGCCTGCTGCATCAGCCAATGGATGCGACTGAGCAGCCTGTCCGGCCCCTCAGGAAATCTGCCGTGCCTAGAGGCATTCCGGATACCATGATCAAAAGGAGAGACACGTTCAGCTGGGACGCTGCTCCGAATGCGAGTACGATCCTACGTCTGCTTTCGCAGGTGATTCTCAAATTTCTCAGGGTCTTGTCCCGTGATGACAGTAAGTTGACTAAATAATACACGGAAGACAGCCCGTTGCTAACATGTCTTTAAGTTCGCTTTGGTGTCAAGGTTGGCTTCGGTGCCGCCCTCTGGGCAGCTTGTGCTTTCCTTCCGGCAACCAAAGATGTATATCGACACTGGCGAGGCGAGTGGGGTCTGTTGTCTTTCATGATTGTTGCGTCAATGACGGTAGGCGCTGCCAACACTACCGGCACTGCCAGGTTCATCGGCACTATCGCTGGAGTAGTATTCGCGATGACGGCCTGGGCAATTAGTCAAGGTAACGGTGTTATCCTTGCATTCTTCGGCTGGATGGTGAGCTTTTTCTGCTTCTACATGATGTTGGTGAAGAACAACGCCCCCTTCGGTAGAATCACGATTCTGGCCTGGAACGTCACAGTCCTCTATGCATACTCGCTCTCACAGAAGGTGGAGGACGATGATGACGATGAAGGTGGCGCCAACCCTTTAATGTTTGAGATTTGCTACCACAGATTTGTCGCTGTCACCCTTGGTATCTTGTGGGGTATCATTGTGTGTCGTGCGATCTGGCCCATCTCAGGCAGGAAGAAATTCAAGGAGGGTCTCTCTGTGCTCTACCTTCAGTTGGGACTTATCTGGAAGAGAGGGCCGCTAGCCATCTTGCTCCGAAGCGACAACACGAGGTCTTACATGAGGGCTGGAGAAGAGCAAGCTCTGCAACGTTATGGTAAGAAGTCTGTATTCACAACGGTTAACTGCAGCTGACGAAACCACAGCGTCTAAACTTGAGGCTCTGCGTAACGCCGCGAAGAGTGAATTTGAGCTTCGAGGCCCGTTTCCCGATGCGGCCTATGCCCGCATCATGTCGTCTACCAGCAAGATTCTCGATGGCTTCCATGCCATGAGACTGGTCACTTCAAGACGCGGCCAACTGTCGGATGGCGAGAAAGCATTGCTCGAATACACGGCCCCAGAGCGCGCCCAACTTTGCGACCGTATCTGCCACGTGTTCCAGGTGCTCGCCAGCTCAATCATGTTGGAGTATCCGCTCACTGACGCCATTCCATCGGTGGTCGGCAACAAGGACCGGCTGCTGGGCAAAATCTACCAGTTCAGAAAAGAGCATCATCCATCCACGCAGCCTTCCACTCCAGGGGCGGAACCAAATGGCAATGGAAACAGTAATGGGAGCAGCAACGGCAACAGTAAGGACGACATCGTTGTTGAAGAGAAGGACTATGCGTTGCTGTACGCGTACACCTTGGTCACGGCTCAGGTCGCCCAGGAGTTGGAATACGTACAAAGAGAAGTTGAGAACCTTTTTGGTGTACTGAACACCGAGGCACTTTTGCTGCAGTAAGCAAGCGGCAAGGGATAGAGATACATCGGCCAAACGAACACATACGAGGTCGGGATTCGGACGTGGGAAACAAAAAAGGGGTGACTGATTGAGTAGCATTGCTTGGTTGGCGTTGGGTCTTTACAATCATCACATCGAATACCTCAGATCGGCTCACGACTCTCACTTTGGATAACAGCATCAAGAGCACGGGATACAGATATTATATACAAGTAGTCATTGAACAGCATTATACCCTTCTTTGAGAAATGCGGTCATATTGAGATTTAACAAAGGCATAGTGACAACCAACCCATTCAGCCTATTACATGCAAACACGGCGGTAAAGCTGAACGAAGTGGTCGTTGGTTTCTGCGGTGTGAGCTGAAAGTTATCAATTCGGGATCTACATGCTATGCTTGAACACAGAGCTCTACACCCATGCACATCCTCAGCGAGATGTGACTTGCTCCCTCTTATGAAAAGGTCTTTGTTATATGCGCATTTCAGTCCCTTCCCGTGATAAGCTGTACTCATCACATGAAAGTTTGGGAATCAAGGGTAATAGTGCAAATTTCTCGAACACAGGGAGGCTACTACAGTTGACCTTTCTCTTCGTTTCTAGAGCCATATGACGGTTTGCTGGTATGTTTGTTCACTTTTGGTGCTATTGTTCGTTGTTTTCGCACATGAAATTGACTTATCAAACTGGAGCACTGAGGAAATGGCTATTGATGTCTTCTTCTAAACCGATTATCTTGTTTATGTATTGATTCCCTTGTCTTGGACGACCATGGAAAGCTCGTTAACTAACATGGTACTCGCTTATTCGGTGGCCGTCATATTGTGAGCAAGTTGATGAAAACACCGGACAATCATTTCATGAAACATAGCACTCATCATAAAGCAGAGCCATATGCCTCCCTTGCAATCTTACTGCCGCCGCAACTGCTCACTCTACTCCGGAGTGAATACCCAGTAAACCTCCACAAACTGGACGTGGCTGGGCGCAAGAGATAGAAGAAGCAATCATTAATTTGAGTTACCGTGGTATTGCGCACACCCAATATTGATCGCACACGCCGCCTGCAGAAGGTTTTTACCTTGAGAATGATTTTGAAGCAATTTCTCTAAATCGAGCGTATGCTCGCATCCGACTCATCAACGTCCGCGATAGCGACCCTTGTGCGCAAAGGATCCTCAGAGCAGCCAGTGATTCTTATGTGAGGCTCTTGGCGGTGTTCTAACGATACGGTCAATCTCAGCCAAGGGTCTGTGAGAGCATGTAGCATCCCACCGGCGGTGTATCAGATTTTTGAAGATACAGGCCATCGTCGGATGCGGGTAGCGTACCCAGCACAGGCTGAAAAGCTCGCTATAATTCATCAAGGTGAATGAAATTAATGAGGATCTCCCTTAGGACCTCATCTATCTGTGTCTTCGGATCACAACTCTATCCTTTTGACAGCTATCTGCCATTCCGATATGGGCTAGTTGATGGGCAACCACGGGGGTTTTCGAGATGATCGATGGTCTAGCCAAACTTCAAAACTGCAAAGCGCTGGCCAAGCGAAATCCAGAGACTCGGTATTTTCTGCCCACGACCCCTACTCAGCCTTTTTCAGCTTTCACGGCCTCATGTAGTGCATACCCCTCAGCGTTACGTGGCACTCGCCCAAATTCTCGTCGTTCAATTCGAGCCAACGCTCGTTCCCGTACAACACAAGACCTTCAGCTTGCGGGCGGTTGTTGATGAGCCCCCTAGAAAGGGTATGCGACGCTTCTCTTGGAGTTTCGAGAGGCGGCATCCGCCGGCAAGATCACTAAACCTCCACTCGTCCGACGCAACTTAAGCTTCGCGAGATTGCTCGGTCTTGGGTCTTGGCCAGACTGGGCTTTTTTTTCGGACAGGATTTCGGGAAGGGGTGTGATGTTTTTTTTTTTTTTTTTTTTTTTTTTTTCCAATTTGCCGTATATCGCAACTGCCGCCTACGCCAGGCCACCTGCAGCACCGGCGTTTTGAAAACACCACATCGCCGAATAGACGCAAATGCCGCAGGAGATCTCGTCCGCTGACATATTCGCCGACGTGTCCGAGAGGCCGGCAGGCGGCGTCCGGCGCTTACTCTGGCTCGAGGGTTTCTTGGAATAGCATACGATATAGGTCCAACTAATCTCCACCCCGGCGTAAGTTTTTGCTGTGGGCAGGTGAATGCAATTTCGAATTACGCTTTCATGAAGTCGATGTCTAAACGCCAACTGCATCGCCCGTTTTCTTGGCAACAAAGGGCTTGTCCGAGATGTTCGCATTCGGGGTCTCAAGCTATTATTGACCGCCGTGGATTCCGCGCAATGCAGTCAACCACGGGAGAGAGAGAGAGAGAGAGAGAGAGAGAGAAAGATCCACAGCTATCCATAGTAACGGAAAGTACCAACTCTGTTCATCCAACATTCGCGCGCGCTAATAATGTTCTGCCCATCAGAGCCAAGCTGGACACGTTGTTGCATTGGATGACAGGGGCGTGCTGAAATCACGAAGAAAAATGTCTGCTTTCAACCTTCAACATCTCTCATGCTCGTTCGGGATGCCAAATCAGATACTCGGAACGACCGAGTCGCTTTCCGAGAGCAACTGAAGGAGCAAAGAGACTGTTCCGACGTAACATACGTCAGTTACAAACCTGGCGTCATATGTCATCTCTGTTTATAACTTTCAACGCTCCGTTCAACGTCATCCTACCCGCTTCACGTCATATTCAGACCATAATTACGCACAAAGAGGAGATCTCCCTGAGTCGGGAACTCACCGGTTTCCACGGTGGATCTGTCTCTCTATCTCGCAGGACGCAAAGACGCTATCACCAACTTAAAAACGTGGGCACGTTGCTTTTGCATGCTGCAGTGAACACCCTCGAATAGCAAGGTTGACTGACTTGTTAGCACTCCTACAGAACATGACTAAGGTGTCGATGCCAGGTGCTCCCTGATTCCTCACAGCTTCCAGAAGCCCAACTTTGCCTGCCGCACACAACTCTGCTCGTCCTTTTTCTCGGCGGAACCATGACGCAAACCCTTGGCAGCGAAAGGACCAATCTCTCACCGCGGCACGGCAGGGACATCGTCTGCTTCCGACTCAGTCGACCGGCTGCTGCAACTGCCTTGCTACGGCTGTTGTTGCTGCTACTGCGTCCGTTTTCCCGGCGGTGTCCCTGTCCCCGCATCCGATGATGCTTCTACGGAACGTTTCCCGACCTTCTCGAAGCCCACAAGTCTTCGCACCCGACCCGTGCCAAGACCGGGAACCCTCCGTCCCGCCCAGCGTCTTTTCTGTGACGAACCTCTTGCACCACGGCGGCTCGCTGCTCGTCATGGCACGATGACTGGTTTCCCACTCTCTCTCCCACGCGCTTTCCCACTCCCTGAGCACTGGGCGCCCGCTGCGCTACCTCATGCTTGATCTCCAGTATGACAACCCCCTTCCGAAGCTAGGGCCCTGAATGGAAGCTCTAATGGAAGAACCTTCACAACCATTGTTACCCTCGTTGTTGTTCGACTTACTCGTTCTAGGGGCGTGGACGAAAACTCTCACGAACTGGCTAGCTCCCAGGTCCGACGATAACAGCATATCCCTTCTGATGAATGATTACCCAGGGCCGTCTGTCAGACGAGCTTGGAGGGTAGGTATAGATCTTTAGGTCATCCAACGTCGACCTGGCTCCCTGACCGCTGATCGACATCGACGTCACAGCTCGGACGGCGCCTGTCTATATCGTGACGTTAGGGAGCATCTACGATACGAATATGCAGCAGGATTAAGCGCAGAGCATGGGCAGCTATCTGTAAGCGCTCGATGGCCCAAGCAGATCTGTAGTTGGACCGAGGCTCTTGTCTACCTTTCGCATCACCGAACCAAGTTTCCCTTCTCTGCGGAGCTATGGTGATGTTTTTCCATCTTGTTAAGGTGGCGCAGCAGAGCTTACTTCGTTGTAACTCTGAATCTCTGTGTAAGTTGGCTATGCAACCTTCGGTCATGGCTGATCGCAAGTGCGTACTGCGTATGCGGAGAGAGTTGGTTGGATGGAATTGGAATTTGCGGAGAGTTCATGGGTAATTGAGAAAACTGAAATTCCTCCGTCGTAACTATTGTCGCACTCGGAAGGAACTGTAGTGGAAAGTGGCATCATGACCAATATTTTAAGCTTTTCGGCCTTTGGAGACGCTTTCGCGGGCTTTGATCGAAAGTGACACATGACGATGTTTGGTCTGGTATGTGCACACAATCTTACCACACACACACACACACACACACACACACAACCACACCACACCACACCCTCTTTAACCTTTGGCAGCTGCACGCAATCCCGTTCCGGGTTCCGCGTGAGTTCCTGGAGCCCAGCCCGGCCGGCAAAACTTGGACAACGGATCCCGTCCGGAAGCTGGAACCCCCTTCCATAGAAGTTCCAGCTCCGAGCGGCCTGGAGCTCCGAGGAAGAACGGGAGGAACAACAAGCGTGTCCCCCACGTCCCGATACCAAACCACGACGATAGCTCCAGGCGAACCTACCCAAAGAGGTAATGGTTTCGTCATAATCATGTAGGTGTCTGTCAAGTCATGGAAAAAGGTTGGCAGGCGACATTTTGACTGCCATCATGGAGTTTTGTGGAACTATAACTACACGTCCATCTTCCTCGAGATCAGGGAAATTCGAGGCGCGGGACGAGACATTTCTCCATCACCAGATGATTCAATAAAACCAGGCAAAGGGTCAACTCAATCGAAAGCAAAGTACTCCAATGATGTTCATTAAAGATCTTGGCAAAGGGGGGTGAGAGGAGAAGGAACGAAAGAAAAAAAAAAAAGGCAGAAAGTTACTGTACTGGGGCAAAAAAGCGCTGATTTGATTAAATCGAAAGCTTGTTCACCTTGCGGACCGGGAGCAAGGCTCTTCGCATTTAGGGGACCTCTTGCCAGCCGTAGCAGAAAGGGACGGTATCGTCACCACCCGATACGCGAACCGCAATTTTGAGTTTGCGTGAGGGGTGCAACGTAGCTAGAAGGGTAGATGCCGCTCTCACGACGTGTCATGAGGTCGGTCTATCTACATGTCATGACCCTACCTGCATACGTCAGTTAGAATATGTCGCTACACGTGGTAGCACACGGGTGAGCAACGGCCGGGCAGACAGACAGACACACTCTCTCTGCTCTCGTGGTGGTGGTGGCTTGAGTTGCCTGTCTCCGTCCACACATCTTCTCTTCGCACACCACCACCAACTTACACGGAGTGGTGGGGATCGATCCCGGTATTCGTCCCGCCCGGTCCGCCAGCGGCCACCTGCGAATCGTGGATTCGCGGGCAGCAGACAACATCCCATCATCGCTGCCATTGACGCCACATATGGGCAGAAAAACATGAGCCCAAGTATGTGAGTGACATGAAACAAACTGTCTTCGCTCACCGCAAATGCCATTCTTGCCTTGCCGTGGTACGATTACGGAAAGACAGAAAACTTTAAAGACGAAAAAAGCAAACCATCCAGACATCGGACTGCCTATCTGGGACCTCCGCCGCTCCACTCACCGAGGGATCCCCTTTCCACGGAGCCGCCTCTTTGTTCGCGATTTCGAGTCTCGGTCTTCGCCTGTTTGTCAGCGAGAATTACCTGAAACAACCCGCCACGCTTCTAGAAGCCTACCAAATTGAGCCGTTCCTGTGAAACGAGTCAGATGTCAAAAGGCAAAGTAAGTTCGAGTCGCCTGCCCGTAGAGATAGACAGAAAGACAGCACTGTAGTAAACATCATGCCTTTCAGGAGCAGGTCTTCCTTGAGCAACAACGTGCTCGGGATTCCCTCGGCAATGTGGCTTGCTATGGTATGGGGGTGATGGGGGGCCATGTCTGAACCGGTCCCATGTTGCTGATTCAACTCTTGATGTCGGGTTGCCCAGTATTAGTAGAAATTGGGACTTTCAATAGTGGACCGTTTCGACACGTAACAAACGGCGGGTCTTGTCTTTTGTTGCTTGGAACTTGGGGATCTTGGCGGTTATTACTGGCCCCCATTCTCACCGCGGAATGAGCCGCTGGAGCGCTTGACGAAAAATGCCCCTTGCGAACCGCTCTCCCTGACTCAAGAACGAGGCTCAAGACCGCGCTGCTTATGTCAATACGCTTTATTAACAGTGACGATATTTCGCCAACGTTACCATCATCCAGCGGGGCAATTTCTCGCCCAGGGGACCCAACCGCGCTCCAACCGCGCCAGGGCTTCGCAGTCCATCCCCGACTGGAAGCGCTATCCGGCCGGCATCTTTCGCAGCCCATGTGGAATCATGGATCGAGAACGAGCGGGGAGGCAGTGTACTTATCCCAAAAGTATCGAATACGATGCACGATACCCGCCACCAAGTGGACCGCTACAACGATGTTGCGCATGGGGAAGAGACGAGAAATATCCAGCATGTTGTTGCGTTAGGTTGAAAAAGGGCAATAATTCGCAGAACGTGCCGCTGGTGGGCTCATGACAGTTTATGCCAAGGCATTGCGTCCAGCAAGTTAAACTTCGAGAGCCTCGGTGAAGGCGATGGCTGTTGGAGGCCTTCGGACACGGAGACGAAGATGGAAAGATTCGAGAAAAAGCCTATTAGGGACCTGATCCCGCATTAGCCGCGATGGCCACGCGAAGAATTCGAAGCGGTGGCTAAGGAAGCTCACAAGAATTGAAACCATCCGAACTACTGTGAGAGTTGTGTGTGCCTGTGTCATCAGCAGCAACATCCCGCAACCTGCAAGTCACTGTAGACACAGACAACGTCCATTCTCTGCAGCGACGTGTGTGTGGGTGGAGAGGCAGACAGGCTTAGAGACACACTCTCTCCAACAGCATGCGCACCCCCTCCCCACACCGATCTGCGATAGATTCACCCCCCATATCTACACTTCAGCCAGTCAACGACCACCAGGATACCTGTATCCGATCCAGGTTTGGCGCCAAGCAAACTATCCGTAGTGGGGTGGCATTGCATCAGGGGACCCAGATATTCAGACTCCAGAGAGCGGCGAACCGCGAGCCGGACCCGAAGTGCACGCTTCCGCTTCGGAGGAGCTCGGTGGAGGGGCCCAGAGCCAAGGGCCAGAGTCGTGCAAGGCGTGGCCTTAATTTACTACCAACCAACAACACGTTGTCCTGCGCGGCGAGTGGCCGAAAGGTAAGCAGTGAGTAATGTAGAAATCACGGGAGCATACCAACCTTTCAGCCCGGCGGAGTCGTTGGTGGGATTTTGACTTTTGCATCCCTGACGACACCGCACTCGTACTTGTATCGCAAACCTTGTCGTCATAAGTCCCTTCTCATTGCCTGCCGGGCCCCCGCACGGTCGTCGCAAGCGCTCTACCGGGACCTGGACGGGGTTGAAGGGTCCCTAAGAGAGAGTTTGCGCTATTGATATCCTCCAATTACCCTGCCTAGGCGGAGAGATCACCGTGATCACCTGTCGCCTGCAAACTTTGGTTGTACTCGAAGCGGTCAACAAGGCTGAACTGAAACGTTTAACCTTCCAAACTCGATTCAACTGACAGAGTTCGCCATGGTGATATAAGAGACTTCTGAAGGCCAAGATGACCCTGAGCCGGCATGGCCGGTAAGAATCCACTCTTAGTGTCTTCCGGCCGGCTCTCGAGGACGGGAGTGCGGCCGGTCGGGGCGGCTGGAGGATCTGGGCACTGAGAACTGCAGCCTGTAGCTGGAGTAGGAGCTAGGGAGAGGCTGGAGCTTGAACCTGGAGCCTAATGACACAGTCATGTTTGAACTCCACGGAGAAGCTGGGGTGCCATTGGCAATGCTGATCGGACCTAAATCCGACGAATGTCCACCTGGAAAATCCTCGGACTACCTCCGACATTCTTGTTTGCCGGACAACCGTGACACTGCATCACGATTTTGTTTCCTAAAGTTTGGCCCAAAACCTGAAAGTTGACAGTCGTGATGGCATTGACTTCGACAGAGTTTGCCTCGTCGTTGTGTTGGGTTGCCTCCTTACCATCAACACTCAAGCAGGCTCACCGAATACCAGATCGTGGCAATGGACGGTATGAATGGTGGTAGACCGAAGCTAACATGACCAAGCAGGGCCTGCTTCAAGCAACGCAAGGGAAGCTTTGGACGGAGGGCAGTGCAACCGACCAGGTGAAGCTCCGAGGTGTCACGGAGCTTAAGCCATCGAGGAGCTTCCCAAGTGGGAGCCCCTGCTCGTAGCCCGGGGCCCTGGGTCTTTCCAACACAAACCCTCAACCCGGAGGAGATCGTGGGGCACCGGAGAGATCCTGAGGGAAATAGGTGACCAAATTAGTTTTCCACGCAGACTCAGACTCAGACTCAGACTCTGGGCAATAAACGGAAACCCAACTCACAGCGCCGTGGCACTTTAACTCAGTGAGTGTTCGCATATTGATGCGAATCCGAGGCCAAAACCAAAGCGCGGCGCTTGTCAACACCTTAATAATTTGATTGCGAATTAGTGATTCACTGCTATTGCGAAAGGCTGGGCGCAGCAAGTCTGATGGACGGACTGGTCTGTGTGGACAATGAGCCATCTAGTTGGTGGAAAAGTTGTCTGGTGTCAGGTAGCGCAGAGACGTCGTAGTGGTGCGTAATGGGCGTAAATTTGCTGGCTTGTGGCTGGGGGTGGAAAGTATGTGGCACGAGCACCAACACGGGTCGTGGACATCGGACAGGGGTGTAAGCACCAGCTGCGCTGGACCCACATTATGTAAGCAACTACCCCTCGCGGCTGAGGTAATATCCGACCCAGGACGACAGCTGGGGTCAGATGGACCCCACCTACCTATTTCGGTGTCGTAGCTATTCGTACTGATGGCTGACCTAATGAAATGGAAAGAGCGTGGTCGGCATCGGCGGCTTCCTCTTCCGTGGTAAAGGTATCACGTGGCCATGAGGTCACAGTAGACACGGCATGTTCCGTCAGATTCCGTCCTATCCCAAGCAGCCAGAGGTACCCACGACGCCGCCGGAGCTAGGAGTTCGTCGGAAGAGCTCCATTCTCGACAGAATTTTTTCCCAAATCGACGGTCAAAGAAGCGAGGCGAATCAACGTGGCTTCCACGGGACGCACGCCACTCAACCAACACTGGATACTCATCAATCCGAATCACCCGGCCTGTGGGCAGATTGAATTTATCGCTCCAGCCCCGCGAGGAACCTTCGGAAGCATCCGGTGCAATACGGTTTTGCGCATCAGGACTGGCAATCAATCCCACTCCGGAGTTTACGGCGATTCGGACCTCAAGCTCTCAGCAGGCCACCACAAGCTCCCAACACTAATTCCACAAACTCTGCAACGCAATCGAGCCCGGCGCCTCACCATCGATATTCCGGAGTCTCGACCACCGCCCTCGCCCTTGACTCGAGCCTGTCCGCCCGCACCTCCAACCCACGAGGAGCAACAAATCTTGTGCTAAGCATCAGGTGGCGTCACTATCACCACTACTCAACACCATGATGCGACCAGCCTTCCAGCAAATCGCGGCCATACCGCGCCGCGCCATGCCGACAGCAAGACAAAATGTTTGGGAGGCAGTATGGAGGAGGCAGCTCACGTCGCCCAGACGCCCGCTCACGACAACGCCCTCTCGCGCTGGAGGAACGAGGACGGGCGCATTACAGTCCACGACTCGTCGCGCCCAAAAGAATAGCTGGAGTTGGATTGCAGCTCGTTTGCAGACCGTGTCCCGAGCTTCGCGCCGGACATTTCGTTTTTCCGCCAGACAGAGGAATACTGCGGACGGGAAACCCGCCCAGGAATCGCTGTCACTAAGTCAGAGGCTGAAGAAACTTTCCAAGGAGTACGGTTGGTCGGCGGTGGGAGTGTATCTGGCCTTGAGCGTCCTTGACTTCCCCTTCTGCTTTTTGCTCGTCCGAGTTGTCGGCACAGACAGAATTGGTGAGCGAAAAAGCAACTGCAGTTGTGTTGGATCCGCTATACTGACAACCCTAACCATAGGCCAGCTTGAGCATTGGGTAACATCCCATATCAAGCAGATCATACCTGAGTCGGTCAAGACTTGGTGGCATGAGTACAGAGCGGCGCTTACCAAGGCCGAGACTGAGCAGCTTGGCAGCAACGATGTCAGCGACGCTGTCGAAATGGCAGGCTGGGGAGTGGAAGAAGCCCAGGAGCGCAACCGGGCAGAAGCCAGTAAGTTCATGCACCTCGTCCCCTTGATGCTTTGAGACCCTCTTTTAGCAGACGAGACGGAACAACTCACCAACTTGCTTTGTTGCAGGCCTGGGAACTCAACTTGCGTTGGCGTACGCAATCCACAAAAGTTTCATTTTCCTCCGAGTCCCTCTGACTGCAGCGGTAACACCAAAGGTTGTCAAAGTGCTCAGATCATGGGGATGGCAGATCGGCAAACGGCGGAGCAAATAAACCGGCCGTAAAATGGGACCGTAACTCCGTCACCATACCTCCACTCTTGCCCGGCGGGTCGGAAGGGCCCTGGGATGCCGTGCTCCTCCAGCTCCTCCTTTAATCATGTATTACCTATCAATGGGCGACACACTCGCTCGTGTTTTTCTCGGGATTGACGGCCAGATCGGCCCTACTTTGATATTGACGGCTTATAGATCCACTCAACCATAGACCAGCATTCAGCATTGTCATCCCGCAACCAAGAGACTCGCAAACTCTGTGCGGTTTTGTGTGTATAATACATGTACTTGGCTTGGCCTGATAGAATTTTACTCTCGATTCAAAAGTGCTACCGGAACTGCGCGGCAATTTGACCAACAGATGGACTTATTTGTGTTTGCTGGCGGTATGCATTGCGGACTTGGCTGCGCGGCCCAGGAACCGTAACTCCCGAGCGTGTGGGGAGGTCGAAGGTTTTGCCCATCTTTTGTTCCCAAACGTCATGCCCGAAAGCCAGCGGCCCGATGAGGGCCCTGGGCCGTGGAGGCCGGAACGGATGAAGGGTGCTCGTGTTCAGGCCGGAACAGAGGCACTGGGCAGACGAGAGACAGCGCTGTCCAAGCGCTGTGTTGCAAACCGCGCTAGCGAAGTTCTTCCGGGCTTCGAGAATCATGCTCAACTCAGGGTTCCCAAGAGATCGCGATCTAGTGGTGGAGCGAGCTTTGTGCTCCTGCTATGCTGCTGTCGGCTTTTGCGCTCAGGTCCGTGACAAACAGATGTAGTATGCTAGAACTACGGCCTGGCTGCGGCGCCACCGAGTTGACGCCGTGAGGGGATTCCCGGCCGGCCGTGATATCCAGATCGATACAGGTGACGCAGCTCCGGTGTGCGCCCACCACATGAACCGAAGGTGGTGGTGGTGGTGGTAGAAGTGGGCAACGGAATGTGGCCGACCAAAGGGGGCTCACGATAGTACGGAGGACGCGGCCAAAAGTATTCGTACATACAGGGGTCGCTAAAGCCGTGCTAGCTCATATTCGAGAAACGTAGTACGTACTGTAGACGATCGCTCTTTTTTAGGTTAGGCTTGAGAGATAAGATAACTTATCTCGCTTATATAAGCAATATTAGCCAATAGATAAGTATAGATATAGCCTTCTAATTTACCGATAACTAGCCGAGCCCACTCCAGATTAGATAAGTTAAGGACTATACTGTGGCAGGGGGGTATGTACGAATACTTTTGGCCGCGTCCTCCGTAGACGGGGCTGGTAATAGCCACGCGACAAAACGAGTCCGTGTCGAGGCAGAGGGGAACGACGATGTGCCTTCCCCCGTCCAGGCTGACCCGCCCACAATCTCCCGAAGTGCATGGGGGCAGTCCAGACCCTCGAGGGCCTTTGGACTCTGGAGTCTGAGAGTGCGGAACGATGCCACGGGAGGGCGATGGTGTGCCGTCCTCTCGCTTTGCCCTTCCTTTCCGCGACTCGCCTCCCCACTCGGAGGCCCCGTGGGTCTCGGGACGAGGACGAGGGAGAGGAGTACGGCACGGTAGGAGCTGGCCGACGTTGACGACGACGACGACAACAACGGACGGTCATGTCCACTCTCACTAAACAAAGTGGACGTGAAGGTTTGGTATTACACCGTGTATGACGGAACAATGGAGTTCGGAGGTGGGTTCTGGCGACCGCTTCACCGCGGGCTGACCGGGCCCTGACCGTGTACCTCAAACGGGAAGCATCCACAGTTTCCCTCGAGTGTGTAGGACTCTTGTGCCGCCATACGCATACGCATACGCAGCAGTATCCGTACGCAGATGGAGTTGTCACTGTTGGTGTGTCCCGTTTGTCAGGCGTCTGCATGATCAGCGAGACCCTCACGGCTCGTTTTCAACCCACACAGGCACATTTCACCCCTGTCATTACCCATTGTTTAAAGTTCTCGGTCTTCTAGAATGAGAACCAGGGCAGCACGTCCAACCGGTGGAACTGGTGGGAACCGGTGGACCGTCGAATCCTGACTCGACCCGATTTTCCACGGAGCAGAACCCTTCTTTCTGACTTTTTCGTCAGACGTTGTCAGCTATGAGTGAGATGGGGTTTCCAAAAATGATAACCATGTGGAAGCCACACAAGCTGTCTAAGTTTTGGACCAAAACTCTGTTTTCCTTCCATCCGCAGTCCCTAGGGACCCCCCCAGCATCTTCGGGATCTGAACTTGGCCCCTGTACTGCCCATTTTCTTCACTGTCCCCTTGGAAGCTATCTGTCTCTTACTCTCTCATGACTAGGTACTGCCCAGTGCTCAGTCTTTTTGCCTGGGTTTGTTAATTACTCCGAAGTACCACAGACCCAGCTCTAGCGCGGACCTTCCGCCAACCTGGCATCGGAGAGTACACCGGTCGCTCGGCCGGGTGAAGGCCTCGTATGTTGTTGGCGGACCCCAGCTCGGCTTGCCTCACCAGCCCCATCCCTCTTCCCCATATCACCGTGAGTCGCCAAGACGTCTTCCGTTCCGTGCCTGGCAGTCCCGGAGCTCGAATGGCAAGGCAAGGCGAGCGCCGTGAGGCACAGGTCCTGGGAAAACCGCCAGCAAGAACAGGATGGTGACCGATCCACTACCGGGTCCGAAGAACCCACTCATTCAGAAACAAACTCTGAAAGACGGACGTTCCGCGGCGGCAGACGAAGTGTGTTGTATTATCACATCGCATCCATCACACACACGCCTATGCATACACATACCCATACGCACACACACACACACACACACACACATCTTGCCCTGGCCACACGGGACAGCTCGTCCTTGGCCCGGCCCGACCTGCCAGCCCATTAATCGTCGTCCATCCCTTCCAACCCGCTAGCCAGGCACCAACTTGTGATTGTCGTTGATGCCGCTCCTTCAAAGCCGTGATGCCCGTTTTACCTTTCGGAGGAGCGACTAGCATTTTCCCAACTGGGACACATCTCCGTTGATGAGCGACCGACGCTCAGTTGTAAAACCGTCACGACTTGTTTCACGACGGCTAATCTCGACCGCCCCGGTGTTCATTTCTGGCTATTGCTTGCAATTCCCGTCTCTTTCCCACGGCCTCTCGTTATTTCAGAAAGAACGGGATTCGCATCTGCCGTCTCAACGGTAGCGTGGCGTTGGCGTGGCGCCGGCGCGAAGCCATCGCCCCCTTCTCCCCCTTCTAGCCCGGGAATAGAGTATGGCGCCATGGAACTATGGCTTGATGGCGTGGCGGACTTACGGACGTAACGCACGGCTGAGCTATAATTTAGATCTTCCATGTAGACTTCCATTTTCTTCAGCCCTGGGATTGTTCAGCCTCTCCGCAAGCCGGGCCTTATCCGGGTAACGTTGTCACGCACTTGACAGCTTATGGCTTTACGAGAGGCTGACTTTTGACGGGCTCGCTACTAGACAAACTCAACGGATGTGGCTTGAGTGTTTGAGGATGGCTGGAGGGAATTCTACCGAGCCAAATCTTCGGCTGGATTTTTCCACAAAATCTCCCCGTGAGGCGCGTGCGCGTCTCTTGTCATCTAAGGAGAGCGCGGGCCTATGGTACTTTGCGGGGCCCGAGACGTCGGCTAGATCAGAGATCGTGAGCCGCTCCGGGAAGGGAAGGGAAGGGGGGATCAGGCGGGCTCGACGCGATGTACGTACCCCCTCCTCGCCAGTGTAATAAGTCCGATGTGCTCGCAAGGCCTCGTAGCTCGCTCGTAGCGTATTATCTCTGCTACCGCGGCGTGGGCTCTTGGCAAAATCGTCCCAAACCTTACTCTGCCTTAGCTTGGCAGACCACGGAGATGTCGACTAGTGTAGTAAGGGTTTCGATGTTTCGTAATAGAAAGCCAAGACTTTCTGATTGCCCATTCTCCGCTGGCTGCTTCTTGACCTCTGACTACTCATGGCCCTGGGCATATTGTGCAAAAGTGGGATTTTCGCTAGCGGTGGGCGGGGGTCTGGACAAGCCTTGAACGGGTCTCGGTTTGATTTTGAGAGGCAGGCGAAGGGACGAGGCGACGGGGGCCAGTGACAGGGCTAGACAGGACGAGCTCCGTCGATCCTACAACTCCAGGTTACGACCGAGGGCCAATCCTACAACGCAGAAGAGAGCTCCAAGTGCGTAGACTTTGCGTAATGGCCAGAGTCACGAGAGCAGGTGCAGGGAAATTCTTCAGGGTCCGGGTGAACGCAAATAGAGATGGGCAAATGTCAAAAGTGACGGGCCGGACACTAGAATCCCATGGGTGATGATCCCATAATGGAACAAAGAGAGTTTCTGCTACCCTAGCTTTCTCTCTCGCTCGCTGGCTTTCCTGCCATTGTTCTCGCTGTGGACGCGGGAAGTACGTAAGTTGGGTATGGAAAAGGTAACAGAAAATATTGGGGTAGCTTCAGAAGTTCAAGTTTCTTTCTTCCAACAGAGTTTACACTTGCTGTGGTAGTGGACAAGCAAAAACCCGCAATGTCGGGGTTCCTTGCCCGGTGTTGCTTCGTTGTAACGCCACAGATGATGGGGCCTGGGTTACTCTGGGGTATGAGGCGCTGATGATCACAAAATGGGGCTCCTCGGTCAACGACCGAAAGCAAGTTGTGGCGGTAAATGGGGAGTAGATTGCTTTGCTGGGCTTTTGCCAACTACCCAGCCGCATTGCATTGCCGTGACCCGGCCGGCAATGTGAACTGAATAATGTCCAACCCAGTAAGTTGACGATACATGGCCATGGGGGCAATAGCAGCAGCAGCAGCAGTCGCAGCACAGTTCTGATGCCATGCCCACACAAAGAGGAACAAGAAACAAGTTACAACAAGTTTCGGCGACGGACAAGCAGGCTGTCGGCGAATGCTGCGCAACGCAGAAAGGCAAAACATTCAAGCATCGCGAGATTCACATAATCAAAAGAGAGTTTGTATCAAGGCTGGGCCTCGTTTGACTCTTCGGTGAAATGCAAGATTGAAAACCGCCCATCCATCCATCCATCCATCTAACAACGGACGTGTTGTCCTATTCGGGCGGTCCCTGGGACACACGGAGCGACGGGTTGCTTATTACTTCGGGACGTGGTCATAACGATTCCTTCGGGAGGCAAATGAGCGGCCACGGCGTGTTCGGGCGGCGCGAATCTCGGAAGTCGCGAGGGAAAAGACGAGGAAAAAAGCATTGACGGGTAATTGTGTCGCAGCCCTTTCCGAGCCGCCACGGGGTCACCATCTCGGTGTCTCTGCGGTGGACACACGGGGCAAGCTGAGAGCATAGCAGAGGGGCAAGATGGCAGCATAGTATCGAGGTTGGTCGGTGTCTACGTGCGTGCGTGTAAGTGTGGGCAACGGCGGGAAGGGCGAAAAGTGAAGGGATGGAAGCTGGGAGGGTTTCCTCGGCCGTCCCTGATGTTCAATGGTAGGAGCACTCCCTCCTGGATCTGTGGCATCGTCATTGGACTCCAGTATGATTCCAAAGCAAATGCCTGCTGGTTTGCGGTCGTGTACGTAACGCGGGATGTGTCTCTACAGCGGAGGTATGTCACTGCCAACACCAACACGCAAACAATCCCGTCCCGCGACTCGTCCAACCCGGGTCGGAAGTCGGCTCGCTGCCACCCAGCAACTCGGAAAGATAGAGTTTGTGGTAAAACAAGGCACCTCGCTGTCCCATGCAGGCAGCAAATTTCCACATTCCTTCACCTGCGCAACTGGTGCCCCCTCACCAAGTTCAGCTCGAAGAGACCGTTATGCCAGGTCCCCAGTCTGACCCTACGCCCTCCAAGGATCCTGAAAAGGAGGGTAGAGATGGTTCAGGGTGTGTGCCCGGGCAACATGAGTCTTGGCATCGACCGGGGGTAGCTATTGAAGGGGCGTTGGAAGTGGACGTTGAACAACTCGAACAATACGTTAGATGACACAGCAGTGTGAATGAGCAAGAGACACACAAACACGGACGTTTTGAACTACAGAACGCCTCCAACGCACGAAGGTCGCGGGCTAACCTGGTCCGATAGACTGTTCCGGAGAACTGGAAACCTGTCAAGTAGATTGATCTCGCTAGGCAACTGTACGTACCGGAACTGGTACGGTACGGGGTACAGGACGGAGGGACGGGGATGGCAGAGGCCTGGCCTAGTGAGAAAGAGCTGCTGCACGAGGGGGCCAAAACGGACAGCATTCCCGTAGCTAGGCACGGATAGGGCAGTGAGGTAACGCTGCAAGCTCCTGTAAGATTGTTGGAGTACGTACTTTCTGTGTGTACAATCTGACCAAAAGCTGCTGCTGTGTGCTATTCGTAGCGTAGCCACAGAAAGGTTTTGCACAACGACGGACTACCACACCTCCCGGCTGGCAATCAAGCAGTCAAGCCCTCAATCGCGACGCGGGCGGCCCCCAACCTCCAACAGATGGCCAGGCTATGGTGTCATAGGTCAGGGATGGGACGGACGGATGGTGGCAGATCCTTTTCTCTCTTCCATGTAAGCGGATGTTTTCTCCTTCTTTCTTACGCCTGCGTATTATGATGTTCGCCGAATGATTCATGGTCTGTCGTCAGTGGTGAACCAACTCCTGTTGCGCATGTAGCTCTGCTCTCGATAGACACCGGCGCGGCTACATACGCGGGTCAACCGTCAAAGGGATTGGGCTGTCATATTGTAAGACACGGACACGGGGCGAAGGGGACAGGGAAACGGAAACTGTATCCCGGGTGCCGCCAGAAATAATTTCGAGGGGGGGCCAGCCAATTACGCATTGTGCAGCGTTATTTTTTATTTTTTTATTGATTTTTTGGTGTTGCTCCGAAGTTAGTTAGTTAGTTCACGATCGACTGATGTGATGAGGCAGGGTAAGGCAGGCGGAGTATGGATACACCACGCGTACTGGTCTGAAGGATTCGTCCGGGTCGGGATATGTGCGGCAAGTGTGATGGTATGGTTGTTACTTCAACCGTGTACCTTTACGAGTGAGCATGCACGCTGTTCCGCTGTTGGTTCGTTTTGTTCCGCTATGGACAGGGCAGAGTAGATGAGGAGACAGCATGGACATGGCATGAAAGGATAGCTTGCAGATGGTTGTAGATGGATCCAACCCCTTGCTCGAGGTATCCGTACTTTAGACTCGTCGCCATGCGCACTTACGTATGTTGCGGAGCCCAGGGGGAAACATGGGAGGATCACACTAGGAGCGAGTTTGAATGGCGTGTCGTCGTGAGGTGCTGGCTGTATTTCCGTAAGCTGCTTTTTTTGGGCGTTCTCTGGTAGGCTGGCTGGCTGTGTTGCGCGAAATGTTCGTGGGGATCATGGACTTGACGAGGGGGCCAGCTACCTACCTAGCTATGCCAGCCCGGCTCGAACAGGCCCATGGAGTTTGATTGTTTGATTGTTCAGCATGCTCCGTGGCACCTCGGCACCAACCTAGCGCAAAGAAGGGGTTTCCCGCAGCTATCTCGTTGCTCCCCTTGCCTTGGAAGGGGGAAAAACCCCAAGCCAGACGAAGTGAGTTCCCGGTTCGTGGGTCAGTGGGCGTCGCCGCAAGAGGCCGAAGACGCGAGAGTAGCGCGAGGATGGGAAGGGAGGAGGCTAGACGAGCGGCCGCCCGGTGGCTTAACTGCCTTCAGCCTTCGCGTAACCGTAGCTGTTGAAGCTTTCGCATTGTGTCAAGGGGGGCGCACAAATGGTAAAGTGGGATGGATAATAGCCTCGAGTTTATGTTGGTAGCCCCGGTGGTGGTAGACTCCGTGGGCAAGCAATACGTAAGTTGCATTCTGTTCGCCCCCAAGCGTCCATTCCAATCTCCATGCTTGTGATAAGTCCTCGCCACCTTCTTCTTCTACCCTTTAAGCCCAGCCACATCCAATTTATAGAGGTTTACGCTATACTATAAAAATTCTATTTATACTTTAATAGATACCTACTAAGTATTATAATACTATTT
Organism: Colletotrichum gloeosporioides; assembly: GCF_011800055.1. NCBI lineage: Eukaryota > Fungi > Ascomycota > Sordariomycetes > Glomerellales > Glomerellaceae > Colletotrichum > Colletotrichum gloeosporioides. The sequence goes on along the minus strand of NW_025544662.1, from coordinate 1,548,487 downwards.
ATAATAACTAGGAAAGCTTTAATCTAAGTTCATAAGAATATTATTAATAACCTTAATAGCTTATAGATAATTCACTATATAAGGTTATATAGGAGGAAAAACATAAATCTATTCTTCCTCTACTTATTAACTATCCCTAATAAGATTAACTTATTATAATTAAACTAGTTAAGATACTTATTACTAAATTAATAAACTAAAAAATAAAAGAGAAAGTTAATTTTATTACTCTTATAAAAAAGTATAAATAATATATCTAAGTTACTATTAATAATATAAGCTTTAATATTAAATCCCTAGATAAGTCTAGGGATAAGTACTACTACTAAATATTTATCTATTAAATTATAGTATACCTCCTCTCCTAATCTAGTAAGGTCTAAAGTATTAAAGAATACTAAAAAGACTAGTGAAAACTCTATAAGAAGCTTAGATATAATAAGTAAATAAGAGAGGTTTAAGAGGAGCTTAATAAGCTAGATAAATACGAAGAATATAAGAATAAGGTAATCGTAGCGATCGCTGTAATCCTCCCCGACTATTAAAGCTGAGAGAAGCGAAGGGAGAAGGGAAAAGGGGGGGGGGATTACAAGGGTAGCCTGCGTGCTAGCAGAGTTTCCAAAAAGTACACTTCAATACACTATGTCACTTCACAGTGAACCTCGCCACCTTCTTCTCGTCGAGGCCAAAGCTGAGGTCAAAGGGCCAGCGCGAGGCACGAATAGAGGCACAGCCAGAGTCAGAGGCGAACGGGATGGTTATCGCATTCGTAATAATGGCAGGGCTAAGAATAAGGTTGCAATAGCAGGGACAAGTCGCAATTAACCGCCCAGCGCCATGTCGGTGTCGAATCAAAGAGGGCAGCAGTGTGCTTGGCTAAGGTAGCAGAGCACCTTAATCCGGAAAATGCGAAATGTCTATGCACAGGATTGGATAGGATTGGATTTCGGGGGGCAAGCACAAGATGTGATTTCGGAGCAAGTTGCCGCGGCACAGGGCGGGCAAGCATGCAAGAATGAGGTTGGGGATGCCCCATAGAGACAGGTATCCGTATCGCAGACGTACTGCGTAGTAAAGAGATACAGGGAGAGAGCAGGCAAGAGCACGTTTCGTTCTTCCGGCCAGAGTCCTGCCTGTCCTGACTACGACATGTCTGGCGATGGAGATGTGCCTGACTAAGGACATGTGGAAAATGCCTGCAAAAGCATCTCGGTGTTGAAGAGACATGCTCCACCGGCGGGCCCTCTTTTTGCCTGCCCTGGCCATTCATGGCTCAAGGCCCGTTCTGGTTGGCTGCTTGAGTCTTTTGGCGACGGATGCCACGACTTTGGTTCTCTTTCTCTCTAACACTGGCCTGGTTCCTTGTCATTGTCCTTGCCTCACTGCAACATGGTAGGAGGACTAGCAATCTCTGATGCTCGCGGCAGGCGAGAGACATTGGCCAATCAACAAGGCACAGGCTAAAGAAGATTAGCCACAATCAATTTACGGATATTCGTGCCTGACCTGCCATGAAGCACCTGCCAGTTGTGGTTGTTCAAGAACTCTACTGCATAGTACGAATACATTGCCGGACAAGCCTGGCAAGAAACAAGCAATTGCACCCTACGCATACAAAAGTTCTTGCGGTAAGACAAGGCAAGGCCTCTGGCGAGTAATACCTACCTGACGAGACACGCAGCACATACAGTCCCTAGTAGACTGCATCCCATCATCCGTCCCATGGTCCCTGCTCTCAAACATTCAAGCACCCACCACATTCCTTTCTCGTCGCAGCCACTGGGCAGTCATTCTGCTCGCTCAACCCCCGAACCCGGCACCGAGCCACACATACAGCGTACCCGTAACGACTGGCGGCTGGCTATTGCCGCTGTAACGAGTGGACGGGTGGCATCATGTATCCGTACGCAGTACATGCGCTAGCCGCCTTTTGCCTGCCCTCTCCCGAGTTTCCCCCTTCCTTTTCTGCTCACATCCATACACTACATGCGTATCCGTACGTGCTTGCCAGGACAGGTGCTGCAGGCTCAGGAGCATGCTTCTAGACCTTTTCCTCGGGGCTGCTGCTAACTGCAGTTGAAGGATGGCACATGGAGGGGGAGGGGGAGGTGGAGTGGGACGGTAGAGGGAGTGAGGGGCTCTTTTCTTGCCGCTTGCCTCTTTGGTGAACCGTACCGTCCACGACCGGTGTTGGTGTCGTCCTTCACCGATATGCCGGTACACCGTGGCACCGTGGCACCATGGCCCCGTGTCTCGCCCCTTTACTATCACGGCAGGGCAGAAGTATGGCCTCGGAATATCCGTAGAGGCCTGTCCTCTCTACTATGGCTCGAATACCTATCTACCTTACCTATCCGTACCTTACTACGAGGTCGAAAGCTGCACGCCACAGGCGCCATCACCGTGAAGTGCATCTGAACTGAACCTCTTCCCTGCCGTCCGCTCTCCTCTCCGCCGCACCCCGTTTTCCACCACGCTCGTTCGCCACTCCGTCTTGACTCTCCTCTCCTCCCCTCTGTTCCACGGCGCAGCCGAGGCCATGGTTTTTCTCTCCCTCTTTTGCTGCACACACATTGACGTTGTACATCACACACATTCGCACTCATCTCAAGTCTGTGCATGTCTCCCCGTCTCAACTATCGGCTTTACACACATTTTTGTGTTGTTCCGGTCCACGCCTGCGCTCTGCCTGTCTCTCTCATACACAAGCGCACATACGCACACACAATACGAAAGACCCTCAGTAAACTTTGAATTTGTATGTCTTCACGTACTGGCCGATCGCATTCCCAAACAGCTTGGACCAAAACGGAAAAACCTCCGTTCTGGTTGTGTGTCAAAGAGACTTTCGGCCATGTGGAGTCACACGCGCCTTGTCCCTACTTGCTACTCCTGTCCCAATCCCGATCTAGGTCATGATGGGTGATTAGCATTCGCGTCCCATCCTTCGTCTAGCGGTACCATACCGTATTGTGTCTTTTGCGCAGCGCTGCTATTTCACTTTACATCGCACTTTATCTTGCTTCAGGCAGCAGTAGGCATGTCTGAGGGACAGACATGGGCAGCAACGCACATCACAGCATTCGTGTCAGCCCCTAGCAAAAGGTTAGGTTAGGTTAGACAGGGCAGAGCGCCAGCACCACAGGCAGGGCTGGACTGGTCAGGCCACAGAAAGCAAGACAAGACAGGCAAGACAGAGTATCTTTCATGTCCATGATGACAACCTAACCGTATCGCCATCCAGTCATCTTGCAAGTTGCACCAGCCTCAGCCGGGCTGGCCCTCCTGACTGTCTAAGGTAGGTACGGTACGGGCACGGTACGGGTTTGACGGCTGATGGATGGATGGATGGATGGATGGATGCGAGTCTATGGAACTCTGGTGCGAATTGCTGCCAACTCGTGACTTGAATTGAGGCACTGAGTTCCTTGTTCGAGACAGAGAGAGAGAGAGAGCCAAGGCCTCGCTTTGGCTTAGAGTTCTCGTCGTCTTCGTCCCGTCCGTTGGCCGCAGTCAAGTCAATCCCGTAGGTCCATGTCGTCTTGTCGCTGCTTCTGTGTCGACGACGTCGTTGTCGTCCTTGTCGCCGCCGCTGACTGGGTTCATTACACTTTCTCTGTTGCTGAACCACATTCTCACATTCAATCTGCACTCATTCTGCTCTGCCACACGCCCATGGACAACACCCCTCTACCCCCCTAACCGCGCACCTTGCCCTGCGTCCTTTCACGCCTCCAAGAAACCCCACCCTTCACCACACGCCCTCCCTTCTCCATGTTCATGATCCATCCACCTCATCACATCCCTCCACTCCCTGTGGGTTGGGATCTCTCCTCCGTCCACGCTACCTCCCCACGACGTACTCGGTCCCCCGTTCAAACCCATGCAAACTGTTCTGCTATTTTTTTTCTTTTTCTTTTCTTATGTACTGCTGCATAGTATCCCGCCTCCCCTTTAGACCCAGCCTGGGCCTCTTTCCGCCCGTCTACCTGGCATATCCTTTCGTCGCCAAGTTGCTGTACGAGGCTAATGACTGCCGCCACGCTACATGGTAGTGTACATGTTCACTCTGCATGGCGGTTGGATACTTCAATGATGGGGATGGAGAGGGCAATCCCTCCCGTCAGTCCCCAGTCCCAGCACCAGTCCCAGTTGGTGACGGGATGCAGGTCGCATTACTGTTGCGAGTCCAGGTCGACTGTCGACCGTCAATGGAGGACCCGCCCATCTGTTTCCTCGTCTCGTTTTGCTGATGCCACGGCCCATGACTTGGATTGGACTGGGCTGGAACTAGAACTGACAACCTTCCCTCCCCTACGGAAACTCACTAACACTGACTGATGACTTACACGCATACCCACGCACACCTCCCGCGCCGCACCACACACACCACGGCTTCTCTCTCTCTCACGGTCTTTCCATCTCTCTTGCTGTGGCTCTGGCTCTGGCTCTCCTCCTCACACTCCCAACTCCAATTATTCCAACTCCCACCCCCAGGAGACCCAGCTCCATCCCCAACTGCAGCTCCTCCTACCCAAACTATTTTTCTGCTCTGCTCTGATCCCACGCCTTCCCCACCTGCCACACGCCTACCTGGCCCTACCACGCACGCCTGCAGACACACTTTGCACTTATCACTCTCTCGCCTCACTCCCATCCTCTTGTCTCTCACACTCCCCCCCAAAACTAACTCTTGAGATCCCACACTCCCTGCCCAAGCTACGTACCGCCAATACGGACGATTACACTTTACAACCCATGCTTGACTATCCGTACCCGTACCTGAGCCGACCTGACCTGGGCATCCGCTCCCTCATCCGCCGCAGCAAGGCCAGTTCCTATAAGAGAACAGTCTAATCCGGGGTTGACATCGGCTTGCTCTTGGATCGAAGCATCTTGTACCACTTTACAATCCCGACAATCAAAGGTCAGCTCCAGCTATACCCTGCAAAAGGCAACGCAAGCCAAGGCACAACGTCAAACAACTGTGCGCCTCTTTTTGGAGCCTCCCAGCATCCGTCATTCTAGCTTGTGTATCTACCTCGTTGCTGGACCCAGCTACTACTTATTAAACGTCGTTGCCCCCCTCCACCGACTGCCTAGTCCAGATCGGATCAGACCATCATATTATATATCATCTCTCATCCCCCAGCCTTCTCTCCAGAGTCTGCCGTGTCACACTCGCCTCCTTCTCCAAAGATCAACATTACATCTTCGCCTTCTATATATACATACATATATCACTCCCGCCTCCTCAACCTACAATGCTGTCCATCACACCCCAGGCAGACCACCACAGCCAGTCCCTCCTCTACCTTCCCTACAGACCGTTGTCTTCGTCGAACAACCGGGCCTCCGACTTGCCCTACCTCACCACCATCGTCAGCACCATGGGCCACAGCCTCCACCACGCTGGCAACACGGCCACGGCAATCTCTGTCAAGGATTCCGCCAGCGTCGCCCAGGCGCTTGAAATTGCGCGGGAGAGCCCCGACGGCGCATCAGACCCGACTGTTAGCAGCATCCTGGAGAGCGCTATCAGCTCGATCTGGGCCAAGGTCGCCGCGCAGCCCGAGACTTACGTCCTGACCCGCGACGAGTTTGCCGTCTTCAACTACTTCCAACACCGCTTCACCGGCAACAAGATCGCCATGGCCGCTCGCAAGCGCTACTGGGACAACGCCCGCGCGTGAAGTACGAGCACCGGGATACACTGAGCAACTTGCTCAGTTTTCTCTTTGAATCTACGATTCCGGGCGCTTTACCAGGCGCGCACTCTCACAGTTACTTTGGCATGAGTCTACGAGGTGTTTGGGAGGGGCGTTTGGGGATAACGACGAGTGGCAAGGCTGTCACCCTGAGGCAATGTCTTTCATGTTCCCACAGAGAGTCGCCTCTCCCATCCTCTTCTCACCTCGGAAAGTGCCGCATATACCATCACCCACTATACCCAAGGATTCACCTTACCAGCTAGGGACTCGGGATCTGGTAGACTTGTTACGCCAAGCATGGTGTCGCGGAGGATTTCTGCCAGTTCCGAGGCGGGATGATGGGCCAGTCGGGGCAACAGCAGCCGCAGAGACGCCCGCATTCGTACCCCTGGAAAAGAGAGGAACCGGAAACCCTACAAGCTGTACAACGTGCAGTTAGTCGCAGTTACGGTTGCTGCTCGCTGTGCGGTATTCGCCATGCTGCAAGCATTCGATCCTCCAAAACTCCAGACCCCTGGTTAATCGCAGCATTCCGCCATCCGCCCGCCTGGCAGCGTTACCCGACTATCCAGGAGCCGGTCTTGGCTCTCTCGCGCCTCGGTCCCCTTATCCGTCCCATAATCTTATCAGCCCACCTGCATACCCACCAGACGCATATATCCGTTCTAATACCCGGTCAGCACCCACTTATCAGACAAAAAACCCCTGGTCCGGGGCGTCACCAGCCAGAAGAAGTGGGGAATCCGGGTCCGAGCTCCAGACTCCAAAAAGAGCCCCCAGAAAACCCCCTCAGTACACACCGCAGGAAGACGTACCCTTCCCCGACCAAGTCCGAGATACTTGCTGTTTCTCAGTGTCTCCCTCTCCCTCTCATGTCATGGCTGTCCGCTGGCCCAGCGCGGCGGACGTCACAGCGCAGCCCGCGGACGCAGGGAGTGGAGGGGAAAAGTCTCCGGCAGGCAATGAGCAAGCCTCCTCAGCATAGACGACGTGGACTCACCGGTCTGCAGAATGCTGCGGCGCACAGCAGTCGGTCACTGGATGAACATGGTTCGACGAGCCTCCTTGTTCCGCCTATGCATGCTGGCGCTTGGAGATGTCGCATATGTATGCGGCATGCAACTCGATACATTCGGTCGGTAACTCGTCAGCACAGGGTGTCTCAACGGTGGACTGGGAACACTGCGAGGTTTTGGGGGGATACGACGTGGAGCCATCTGCAACTGCAACAGTTGCGGGCATAGGCATACAAACGGCCGCAGCGGTGCACGTCAAGTTGGACGAGAGTCTGCACTTTTGCGTGTGCCACGATGATGCTCGACCGCACGTTTGGCGTGGCACAGGCACTAGCCATCGGCTCCCATGTTTGGACGACGACCAGGCGGTGTCTTGTCTGTCGTTGGTTTCGGACTGGCTGGTAACCGATCAGCATAGAAGCCACCAGCGGTACGGGTCACACCCCTCCCTCCTCTCTACCTGTGGCTTGGCGAGCGCTCGAGGCGCCTACGCGAAAGTCGCTAAGACATTGTCGTGACACAGCAAATTGTGCCACGGCTCGTCACCCAGGAGGATTATGGGCGGACTGATTATTACACTTCATGTCTTGGGTTTTGGGATCGGAATGCGTGGCCTTTGGGGGTCATGGTGAATGGGTTAGTCGTGTGTTAGTTTAAACTTTTTTGGATTATTTGTTGAATGCCAAAGGCTATTTTCAGAATCATTGTTGTTGAACGTCCGGAAATGTGAATGTCGATGCGTGAGATGGTGACTGGGTGCTGCGATCTCAACGCAACGTTTTGGAGTGGCCTTTGTGGCCAGAAGAAGCTTGCTGCTATTATTCCCCCTTCTTGTTACGGCTGCTTACACCAATGGCACAGCAGGCCAGGCAGCTGGCTGGTTTGCAGACTCATGACATTTGCACACTCGGACACGGACACCCACCTCTGCATGTGGCTTCACACTTGATGGCAGAAATCATTGGAGAACCATTGAATCATGACTCTTACGCCTATCATCTTAAGAGTGTGCGGTATAAGTGGGATGGCCCTTCCGGAGGTGTTGACTATACATTCTGAAATCGGGTCTGGCAGCCCGTCGGGCCATCCATCTTCCTTCCCTCGCTGCTTGCAAAGATGAGGCGAGGTGGGAGAGGCCAGGCAAAGGCGGCCGCAGCTTGGATCTCTGGCTGGCTGGGCCGCGTCGTTTAAGGTTATTGGGTGTTTTGTTTGCTGTGCATGGCATGGCATGGTATGGCAGGTGCGCGACCGCGCCTCGCCCTCTCTCCTCTCGTTTTGGAGGTACGGTACCCAAGCAAGGGAAACACTTGTAAGAGGTGCCGTCCTGCCGCAGAGAGCAGCCACCACATTGTTTGAGAGTTGCTGCTTCCCGTCTGCGCACACAGTCCTCTCTCCTCGGAGAAGGAGCAGGGCGGGCATGATACTGCTACATGATACATGATACATGATACGAGCGCAGCGCCGCACCCGGGAGAAAATCAAAGGTGAAGGAAGAGCAGAGAGAGAAGCAGGGCCAAGAAACACAGAGACGAGACCGACCACCTACCCCGAGGCGGCCAGCAATTGGGTCGCGGCTTTTGGATTTGACTTTTCACCTTCCACTTCAACCTCTCGCGAGAAAATTGTTTTCATTCTCCCCATTCGAGTCATCTCCTAACCCAGCCCGCCGCCCCTCGCGAAACAGCCTCGTCCAAACCATAACTCAATATCTAATTCCAACTATTCTTTAGCCCGTCTTTTTAGTGCTCCTCCTCCGGATACGGCGGAGATCTTCTTGCCTTTACTTCAACCGGTCCCGCCCATCCTCCCGCATCTCAGGTGGCTAACACGACAACGTTGACTTGCGCCGAAAGGGACCTCGTAACCGCCTGTCCTCTCTCGCATCCATCAGAACCACTACACACCACTTTTTTTTCTTCTTTTTTTTCTTTTTTGGCTCGTCACCCGCCGCCCGCATTTCTGGCCTTACCTTTGGACGATACTTTCAGGCCGAATATTGTCGTCCATCGTACCGAATTACCTGCAGGGTCAACGACTGCCGCCGCGCGGGGTCAGGTAACGGCCCGTCACAGTTTCCACGAGGAGGTATCAAATCGAACGAACGCACCTTTACACCTGGTCACCGCGCTATATCATATCCCAATAATCAGGTAAGGCACGCCGGAACCAGACCTGTTGTGGTTCGGTCGTCCGCCTCCCCGCTCCCTTGCCCGCCGCCGCCTCAAACCGTTATACTTCCAATAGATGCAGATCCACGTCTTGTATTCCGTACTACTCTTTAGTGAGCCAACTCAGACCGACTGCCCGCGCGCCCCTCACCTCCCCTCCGCTGCCGCATGGCGCCGTCTAAGCAGCCATGGGCTAGCTTTGCCCTTTCTGCGTCCTCGCTCAGCTGCTTGCACTGGCGCTTGCTTGAAGTTTGCTTTGGTGGCGCAAGCCGGGTTGTGAATCCTTCATCTCCGTTCCTTCCTGACCGACCGCCTGGGATCCCGTGGCTTTGCACCATGTGCGCCCGCCCTTGCTGCCCACCACTTTTGTTGCTTCTCCTCAGAGGGGCCGTGGGCTTTTCTTCGTCACGCGGTTCTGACACCATCCACTAGACACCCAAGCGAGACATAGGGCAGACAGAGACAGGCCTTAAGGCTGCAGACCGAGGGGCGTTTACGCCGCCCCCAGAGCCCAACGATGGTGGTCCTCTGGCCGCTCTCTCGGGCGCTTGCCTTGTCTCTCTTCTTTGTCCTTGGCTTGAATACGGGCTACGTGTCGTCGCGTAATCTGATCTCGGAGACGAGATTGACAGACGATGGCTCCCGTCCGCAGGGAGTGCTTGCCGATACCCCGGCGCCAATGAGCCCTTTGCTTCAAGCAGACGAGGCTGCACGGGGCCAGCGGGCTCTGGACTGCTTCCAGGTGGCCCAGCCAGTGCTGGGCCCCAAGGGCCCCGTCTACCAAGAGGTACGGCGTGGCAACGATGACAAGGGGAAAGACTCGGCGGGTGCCTGCACGGTGCAATTGATGGATCACTCGTTTGGAAACAGCTTTGGCAAGCCCTTCGTCGGTAAGTCGCCGGCATTGCAGCAGCGTTTGTGGTGGATTAAAGCGGAAATAGATATCCTGACTTGACCTGACTTGGGGTCTGATAGGCGACTACACACCTCCTGGGTGCGACTTCAACCGCGTCATTGTGAACTTTACTGCCACTTCTGCAGGCCGTCAACTAGACCGGCTGGCCTTGCTGTATCTCGGCGACACGGAGGTATGGAGGACATCCACTGCGGAGCCCAGGCTGGCGCCCGGAATTATCTGGACCTATTGGAAGGACATGACGCCGTATCTGAGCATGTGGAAAACCAAGCAGAAGGTGATATTCGACCTCCCCAACCTCATCGGTAAGTGTCGAGCGCCCCGTCCCCGTCCCCCGGCCCCCCGGACCCCCCGGTCGCCCCCCGTGCATGTCCCGATGTACGTGCTTATTATTAGTTCACACACCCTCCCTACAGCACTACGACAAACGTATGATTACTTTGCTACTATATGCACTGCTCTGTCTGTATGCTGCTGCTTTCTGTTTTGCTCCCTGGTCGGTTTCGGAGATCTCGGGGTGGGGGCCAAAACGGCTAACGCTGCCAAGACGACAGATATACGGGGCCCTTCAATTGCACTCTAACAGCAACCTTCTTCAAGAGCGATGTGGTCACTGGCCTCGCACCACCGGCCGATCTCATCGTGCCCATTTCGTCCCAGAACGCATCATCCAATACAGGCAGTGCCTGGCAGGTGCCCGAGCGTGAGGCCGTGAGCACCGTCAAATTTCCGCGTAATGCCAATCGAGCAGTCTTCTCCGTCTCGGCCAACGGCCAAGGGACCGAGGAATTCTGGTGGAGCAATGTCCTCCAGAGCGATGCCGCGGCTTTCAATGCTACTGTCGGCATGGCCCCAGCCGGAAGCCCCTGGCGTGAGGTCCAGGTCCTCATCGACGACAAGCTGGCCGGCGTGCAGTGGCCCTTCCCCGTTATTTTCACCGGCGGAGTCGTGCCCAGCTTCCATCGCCCGGTTGTCGGTCTCGACGCCTTCGACCTCCGGGAACACGAGATTGACATTTCGCCCTGGCTTCCCGTCTTGAGCGACGGCAACGAGCACACCTTCAAGATCAAGGTTGCCGGCCTCGCCGATCAAGGCGACAAGACCTCTGTCAACACGACCGTCGGCAACTTCTGGGTCATCTCGGGCAAGGTCTTTTTGTGGCTTGACGAAGAAGGATCCGTCACCACCGGACGACCGCCTACCGTTGACATTTCCGAGCCGGACGTTAAGCTGACGGGTCGAATGCTGAAACAAAATTCGACCGGCGCAAATGAGTCTCTCGCCTTTAACCTCGAGGTGACGCGTTCCATCTCGGTCAAGGGCGAGGTCGTCTCAAAGAAGGGCACCATGAACCCCGTGTGGAGCCAGAAGCTGTCTTACAGCAACCAGGCGACCATCAGCGAATTCGGGCGCAACGGCTTCAACAACTTCATAATCACCGGCACGGATGAGCTCAGCGGCCAGGGGTCTTACAAGTCGACATACTCGTTCCCGCTAATTGTCGACCAAATCTCAAACATGACAGCCGCCGGCGACCTCAGCCTCTCGGCGACGCTATTCCAGGAACTAAAGTTGGAGGTCGAAGGCGTCGGCGTGTACCCAACCGGGCTTGAAGTGTACAACAACCCAAACCGCACCGAACGCCAGGGCAAGCCCGGTGACTACAGGATAGCAAAGCTCTCGACCTTCCGCAACGGCACCGCCAAATTCAATATGCCGGCAGATATGAAGAGCAGCTCAGCCTCTGGCACAATCCGCCAGGTACTTCGGTTCAGTGGCGGTCGAGAAGGAGGAGCACGTGACGTGGAGCTATACTCGCGCCAGGTTCGAGCCACCAACAACACCGTCTTGTCTGACGAGGAAAAATCTGCCGATAGCCAGCCGAGAGTGCTACTATCAGAGGAAGCCAATTAAGATCGCCAGGGCGGACCGACCACAGGTTGTCGCAGGTGGGAGTCGTGAGGTTTCGGGAGGCTCAGAAGACAACCGCGGAGAACAGGACAAACAGACGTCGACGGAGTCCGAGTTGGACCGACCAGCTGGAATTTCCAGGTTCTGAAGCAAAGTCTACTGAACGGCCCAAGTGCCCGTAGTGTCCTAGGCTAGAGGGAAACCCTTAGCCTGTCATGGCCAAGGTGAGAAGCAAGCGAGCGAGAGAGCAGCGCTGTGTGCGTGAGGGAGCGCGTATGTGTGTCTCACGTCGGACTGCCGTTGGCAAGGTAGTCGAGATCGGGATTTGCTTTTTAAACTTTCGGGGTTAGAAAGCAAACGGCGAAATAGCCGTCAATCTCCCCCCATGAAAAAATCGAACCGATCAACCATGTTTCGTTCGTGCTGGGGTACTGGTGGACTGGACATCAGCCCAGGCCTGGTGCCAGGTGGTGTCAGGGCCAGAGAGACTTACTGCAGTCTCAGAGAGAGGACGGAGGACGGATGACGGATGACGGGAGCAGGGAGGAATTAGGTTAGCACAGCCTACCATGCAAATTCCTCGGAATATTAAGCTTTACGGCGCGCCTGCCAAACCTCACCTGTCCTTCCTCTACCGGGAGCGATCGACCGCTCATCAATCACACCAGTTCCGTCCTGTTGCAACTCTTGGCCCGACGGGATATTGCTGAGACGAAAGGAGAGACAGAGAGACAGAGAGACAGGCGGGGAGAGCTGTGGACCAATGGGGAGAGGGCGAAACGAGCAGCGTCTCTTTGTGTGTTTGGTTGGTTGGCAGCATCCATGGCGTATATCAGCAAAGCACAGCTCAGCTGGCAGCCATGGCACGACATTTGTGCGTGGTGCCCCTTCTCCTCGTACGGTCGATCCCAAGTGGCCCTGTGCGGCGCCTCCACGCATATGCTTGAGGGTGCGGCATGCAGTGCCAAACTCTATTTCCACCACGGCAAATCACAAATCCCATCCTTTTGATGGGAAGAACAGCCCTTACCTTCCCTTCCCGGACGCGATGCTCCACCTGCCACTCCCAAACCCAGCATCTGGCGTCCGCTACCATCCCATCATTCTGCCTTGGGTTCCTCTAGGCTCTGTGACGGTCGTCCCGTGGTTGGTGAAATCCAGCCAAGGCACAAGGCACCACCACCATCAACGACAACCGCATTGTCTCTGTGGGCAGCAATCCGCGGCGCTTCCCAGCAGTCAGGGCGACTAGCGGCGCACCGGCATCAATTTCAGCAACGAAGGGGGGGGAGCTTCAACGCATGCCCCAAAGTGCGATTGCCTCAAGTTCAAGCCTCATACATCACATGAAGCCCGGCAGTCTGGGCACTCACCAAACAGCCCTCCGGCATACAGACAACACGCGACAGATGGTGGACGTGGTGAAGGACGGGAATGTGGCATGGCGCACGGGAGTCACCACACGGGAGTGACAGGGCAAGGAGCAGAAGGGGAGAGAGGGAGATTCTCTCTTTCCCTTTCCCTTTCCTCCGTGCGTGCCCTCCCTTCCCTTCCCTTCCCGCCCGTCCTTTCTCCATCTCACTCTGGTAAAAATAGGGGCAAACCTACCCAAAAGGCACCCACTCACACGTCGATCGCCAGATACACCCATCGCACGTATCCGTACCATATCAAACAAAAGAGGGTACATGCGTATGGTACTGCCAACACTGCGTAGCACTGGTGCAAGCAAGCAAAACCTTAAGATCCATGCTGGAGGGGGGCGATTTACGCCGTAGCCCTGGTCCAATAGACAGCTCCTCCTTCCTTCTCACACCAAAACCTTGCCTTCGTCAGATGTCCAACCCGTCGCAGATAAGCTTTGCGCGTGCTATTTTGTCATCCCTCTTTCCGCCCATCATCGAGGCCGTGGGATACACACCGACGATCGATCCCCATCCCCTCCTCCCCAGCCAACGAACCATGCTGCTGTAACCTAGGTACTATGCAGTACGAGTAGTGTGTTAAGTACGGAGTACGGAGCGGCCGCCCCTTGTCCTGCAACATTCAAGATACTTGTTGGAGGAAAGAAAGTCATCGGCGCCTACCTGAACCTAGCTGGCTCTCTGCTCACAACTCGCTTCCTGCCACTGCCGTGTTCCATGATTTCTTCTACAAACTATGTGTCGTTCGTTCATGATATTGGGGGCGTTTCCCGCTCACCAGCTCGTCTTGGCGGCGTCGTTCCAAACCCCCTCAAACCCCCTTTCCGGTTTTCTTTGTGCGTATCATTACCAACGCTATATTGAAGGTACGAAATACGGGTATATCAAGAAGGCCAAGCTTTCTCTTCAACTGGTACGCCGCGAGTAAGTGCAGTCTGCAGCAGCAGCAGCAGCGGAACCGATCCCCTCGGACTTTTCGCATCGCGTACCGCGCATCGTATCTCGTTCCTGCTTCGCGGGGGTAGAGGAAGGGGGGGGAAAGGATGGATGGATGAATGGGGCGGCGCACAAATGACCCGCGTTGCCCAGTCTGCCGAATCTGGCAGAAGTTCAGGTGAACCGGGGATAACCATTGGAGGACTAGGCGGGTTTGGTGATCCTCTCAATACCGCTCCTGCTGCTGGTGATGGTCCTGCTGCGCTGCTGATGCGGTGCGCTGCGGTTCGGTGCTGCCCCATCCGCCCAATCCCTCGATCCTCTCCCGCGCCCCCCTGCCGCGCTGTTGGAAGTTCATCAGGGCCATCGGGGGGTCCTGGTCGCAGCAGCCAGCAGCAGGCAACGCTTCTCAGGGGGGCCGTGGAAAGAAGGTTTAGAGCCGCCGTGGGTGGTGCAGATGCGGGCCTTGGAGATATGCACGGCACGCACACCACACGCACACCACACGCACACCAGCACACGGGAAACGCGAAGCGCGGAGCTCTGCGGAGTCAAGGGGGTAAGCAAGCAAGAATGGGATATGTATGTTCGTTGGAACAAGCCGGGGGGTCACAGTTCGATTCGATGAGATGTGTGGAGGACGAGGGGGGGCGGGGATGGGGGAGGGGAGGAAAGGGAAGACCATCACGCAGTAAGTACATGGCGGCCGTCTACCTACACATGTACACCTACCTGCCGACCTGCCAGACACGCAGATGGGCACCAAGAAGCACACGAGGTACACACACACACACACACACACACACCAGACACGCAGCATACATGCACATGGTGCGGGATGCAGGCCCGGTAAGGTGAGGGAAGGGAACAGGGTGGGTGTAGGCCGTCAGCAAGTCAGCAGGCGGATGAGGCGAGGCGGGCAGGGCTACAGGGCGATGGGTAAGGCAAGGCCAAAGGTAATAAGCGAAGGCGTGGTGTGGTGTTGTCGTTGATGCCGTTGGAGGTAGGTGTTTGTTCCCTTCCTCGGTGGCGGCGTCGGTGGTCCCGTCGTCGTTGGGTGGGTACAGGCACCGGGGCATGCAAGCGCCGGGCCTGCCAGGGCCGCCCACCCTCTCTGTGTCTGTCTTGCCGCACTTTCTCACGATGTCCGCCTCTCCACAGGTGTCTGTTCTAGAAGGTTTCTTTCCGAGACGGACCTGAAGAGCCCGGGGCGGGTTCTGGAGGCTGGGGTAGGCCGGCTCGCCGACCATGTGCCTTTTTTCTGCTCCCCCCTTTCTTTTGTGCTGCGTTCGCATGCCCGTTGCAAGCAAGCGCCACGTCTCTCCCAGTTTGAGGATGTGAAGAGTGACAAAAGTAAGAGTCGGGCAATATACCGTAGAGTAAGTCACTTCCCGACATCTCTCTCGCGCTCCGTCCTCGAGTTTTACCCCCCTTTACGCAACATCAATCGCGCGGCGCGCGGAAATACTGTCGCGCGGCATGGTAACTCCGCAAGCACGCGCCCGCTAAACCACAGCGGCGCGAAGTGTAACGACTGGGCTTGTTGGTGTTGGTGTCAAGGTCAGATCTTTTGTTCTGCCTTTTCTCCAAGTTGCAGTGAGAGTAGAGTGGTAGGAAGCGAAGCGGTCAAGCCACAAGAGGTCGCCTAAGGGGGACAGAGAGGGGCGTGACCATATCTAGGTGTCAACTCTGCAGGTAAGCTAGCAGCGATCCGCCTATGCGATGCGGGTGCGATGCCATTCAGCCGTTGGGAGAGCAGATTGCTTCATGTTGTCTAGACTCTGGGCCTCTGTGCCTGCCGTCGGGACCGAGAACGGCTATGGCGGCTCCCCAAGACGCTACTGCAAGAGAAAGTTGGAGGAGAAGAGAAAAAAGAACAAACCCGCATGGCTGTTGCGTCGCGTTACGCAACTCAGGGCACGAAAAGCAACAGATCAGAGAACGGACGGGCCCATGGTGTGACGCTGGTTCACCTCTTGGTCAAGACTGGCAAAACCCACCCATGAGACGGGTTTTTGGAGGGGTGGGAAAGTACATGGCAGTCATTTTGGCTTTGGGTGGCTTAGACTTGAGGCGGCCCAAAACCTTATTGACGAAAAGGAGTAGACACATCAACAAGCGTGGCGTCTAGTTTCGAGACGTGGTAGGCTCTGACGCTGGTGCTCTCTCGCCTAGCGGGAATTGCATCTTTTTCCACACAAAACACCATACACCAACGACAGAGTCCGAGACCAACTTCAGCCAGTGCGACCAAGCCACATCTTCCTTCCTGGCCCCCCTTTCGGAATGTGTCCGACGGTATACGCCCTCCAATATCTCGGTTCAGCTATAGACGCGTGTCACTTACCCTGCCATATGACTTGCGGTCAGAAATGATGAAATTAGAGTTCACGTTGCCCCGGGCGGCTGCGGTGCTGGGCGGTGTGTGGTTGTCTAATGTTTCGCGGTATAGGCCCAGATGAGGAAAAATTGCACATGCGGTACAACGTCAGCCGCTTTGTTGACGAGAGAGATTAAATTGAAAGCATGGCACTACTATTCAACGCCGTTGATTACCCGTAATCAGAGCAAAGTGCATCAGATACAGATACACCTGTCCCGGCATCTTAAAGGTTAGTGCGGTTCTTGCGGGGCTTTCTATATAACGAAGCCCCGCAAGTACTACGCTAACCTTTAAGATGCTGGGACAGGTGTACTGATGTCGACTCTAATCCGGGGAAATGGGGTAAATTGACATGGTGGATGGCGGGTTTGGCAAGGCAGAGCGGGCGTCGTGATGCATGACATACGCCGATGACATGTTCATCCCGTCCGGGCGGCGTGCGTCATAGCTTCTTCTTCCTCCTGAAAGCCTTTTGGTCCTTTTTCGTTCCGCTCCCATGGCCAGAGATATATTTTTAAGCTTTGCTGATTTGAGAAAGAGAAAGAAAAAAGGGGGTACTCTGCCTCGGCCCGCGTCTCTTCGGTATGTTGGTCTCAAGAAAATGAGACATATGATATATGACAAAGGCTGAAGGAAGGAATGACTTTCGCCTGTGCAAACAAACTTTACAGGGACCCGGGAGATAAGGAGAGACAGACTTTCTTCACTCAGGCGAGCCGTGCAAGAGAGAGCGAGAGAGAGAAAGAGAGAGGTTTTGCGCAAGACTGAAAAAAAGGCTGGGACGGTTTGGTATGATGCTGATGATGAGGTTAGGGGGGAGGAACATCAGGCGGCCGCCTTTGCTAGTCTTGTCTGCTGTAAATGGGCAAAACTCTAAGTTATCGAAGTTTGCTTTTCTACAGGAATGAGAAAAACCTTTTTCTTCCTTCTTGGGGGCCGTGGTGTCGTTGGAGTTATGAAGTTGGGGTTGGTGTTGTTGTTGCTGCGGTGGTGGTTTGGATCTTTTCCGTGGTCTGCGCGCGCCACACCCTTCCCCAACCGTGCTACGACTGTACGTAGTCTTAAGCTTCCCTCGGCAGGCAAGCCAGCGAATGCAAGGTCCTTTCTAAAACTTGGAGAATTTGGGGAAATGAGGGGATGGGGGGTATGAGAGGGAGTGTGAGGGGACGATGGGCGTGTGATGTGTCGTCCCGTGCTTTCTGCACCGCTAGAGTCTACCGTCGATGGTACAAGCCAAGGAGGTAGTGAGGGCGTACATTTGAGAAGAAGAGAGAGAGGGCTACAAGCGAGGTCTGCTAGCCTTGCTCCAAACCAGACCGGACTATCGTGGGGGGCGTGTAGTAGTAGCATGAGTAGCATGTAGTAGTTAGTTCTCTGACCGCGCACTAGTTTTGTCATCTCTTAGGAATGAAGCTTGGGTTTGGATTTAGTGATGTTCGTCGGAGTATATTCCGATTATCAAGCAATGCGGTCTGGGTTATGGTACTGGACTGGGTGACGGATGATGGCAGGGGGAAACTCTGAATTTTGGGAGAGGAGGGGGACTCAGCGCGGCCTGGTAACCGAACTATAATTTCTCTCTCCTTGTAGTCAGAGACGGATAATCAGACAAGACAAATGCAAGGGCAAAGGCAACAATGGGACCACCAAAGACTTGAGAAGAGGAGGCGGGACAACAGGGAGATTGCAATTCCCGCCGGTAAGTCTCGAAAGTGTCAACTTTCTTTTCGCCACCGCCATGGTCCAAATCGTCGTCAACCACCCCCTTATTTCCATCTTTCCCCCCTTCAGGTTGCGTTTCGAGGCGTGGATGGTGTGGGATGAACCCGAACTCTATCCAACGTGCAATAAGAAAAAAGAAGGTTTGGAAGGCTCAAACCTGCAGGTGTCGAAGGAAAAACCAGCGTAAAGGTGCGAGCGAATGTTACAAGTTACATGCGTCTAAAGACCGCGGGAAATTTGGTGAGGGAGGGAGGGAGCCAAGAAGGCGAAGACGTGCAGAGTACGTTTCGTCGGGTTATCGGTAGTCCCTTGGGCCCTGTTCTGATCTTCGGTGACTTGCATCTGGTGTTTTTCTTCCTCTCCCGTCCAAGGCCCATCCCTCTTTCGCCATATTTAGAGCATCTCAAGATTCTTGAGGTGGTCAGGATTTTAGGTGCAGAGCTGTGTTCGAGGCGCGGCAACCCCTGTGATCTGATCATGGCAGAATTGCTCGATTGGGATATACGAGTGTACGAGGCCTGAGATCGCAGTACGCGGCGCAAGACGTGGCTGCGTGTATCGTGAGTTTTTTTGTCAGCATCACTAAGACGTTCCCGCCCTGACCAGGTGGACAGAACACCAGACACGCACACATCGGACAGCGGTCGAAAAGTTTCCCCAGACCGGCGTCGTGGCTCAGTTCAAGCGCCCACATCCCGCGTATAGAGGTCCCTTTTGAGTTCGGCAGATGTCAAAGAAAAAAGGGGACTCCGAGAAGGGGCCAGACGGCATCGCAGAGAGCTGAGGACACACGGCCGGCGGAGTGCGGGAGCCGGCTGTCCCGGAGACTTTCGTCCGTGCCGAAAACCCAAAAGATTGTCCCCACTGGATGGGCTCGCGCCGAATACCGCGGGCCTTGCCCGTCTCTCCCCCACAATCTGTTCTCGGCACGGGAGACGTACGTAATCACAGCTTCTCACCCCTGGAAGTTGTCTCGTCTGGAGTAGTCCCGTCCCGAGCCCTCGAGTGTATCGTCTGATGTGGTTCGAGACGTCCCAAGATCCGAGCCCGTGGCGGGGTTGACCGGCTAGTCGTGAGTAATTCGTCAGTCGTCCAAGGGCGAGTAAACGTTCAGCCGTGGATGGACCCCCCGCGGCGTTGATGACTGTCATGGTTCGTTGAAACTGACACCAACCTCATTCAGGGTCCAATGCCGCTGCCTGTCTCCCTGTATCTCTGCGATTTTGACTTTGCACGTCTCACCGCACCAACGGAGCTGGCTTCTGCTTCGAGCTATGGATGAGGTCTCGACCTCGATCGTCTTTGCTTCTTCTTGTCGACCTCGTCTCCACCCCAAAAGCTCGAGCTCGAGCTCGAGGGGTCTCCAAAGATTATGCTTTGTTCTTTTCTTGGCGCTTGTTTCCATGAGGCTCTGCATCACCACGCCCGAGGGGTTGAACGAAATAATCGCCGAGGTTTGATATTAGGTGTACGAGTATAGAGTGTGTGTTGTTTCCCATAACGCACACCACGGAGATGGCTTCCACTTCGGGACAAACGTCTCGCCGCCTTTGCACGCCGGGACCCAGATTTTATGGTTTGGCCATTCCGGACTCTTTGAGATTGTGTGAGGCTCTGCTGTGCCGTGATCGCCGGAGGTCGAGGGGGACTCGGGAGCTTGCAGGTCTCCGAAGAACATGGTTCAATGTCGCCGGAGTCGCGCCGTGTTCAACAGTGACAATGCTTGCTGAGTTGCCGCTACCACACTAGATATGCCGATGAAAATGTGTCTAATATATCGTACCCCTTGTTTCGAGTCCAACCCGCTGTCATGTAGATCTGGACCCAGCAGTTGGGACACATACGATGTAGCCCATCGTCGCCTTTGGCCAAGCCGGCATCCGCAAATCCACGCCCTCCCGCTGGATGTACCCAAGAACCCCCACACCCATTTCCATCTCCAACGCACCCAAACTCCCATGTTCGCATAACCTGACGCTGTGACGTGGCCGATCGATCAACCTGCCTTCCATGGCAGAGCCGACCGTTTTCGAAATATTTGCAATGCTCCCCGTTCGTCAAAGACGGAGATGAAAGAGACGCCTAGAGGAATAACGGAACGCCAAGGAGATATCATCAGTCCGCCTCGGCTAATTGCATGATCAGCCTGGCCGCCATGTCCAGGAACGGGAAGGGGCTCGTGACGTCCTTCTCCTCGAGCAGCCTCCTATCAGCTGTCTCGTATCCAGAGCACTTGAAGTCCACGAGGTAGACCCCGTGTTCCATCTCGTAAATCTGAATGTCCAAGTGCAACGCCACAAAGTCCCGCTTGACATTGTCGTCTCCAACGACATGGTAGCTGTCTGGAGTCTTGGATCCCTCGGTAGGAGTAGTCGATGTCTTATGCAATGCTATGGAGACTTAATAACATACTACCAGGTCATGAGCATTGGCAACTTACTTGATGTTTCCCATCGAACATTGATATGCCACGGGTCGGCTGGAAGCTTGTACCTCTTGAGAGGGTCGATGCTCGCCGTTGAGTCGTTGGCCCCCTGGGATGCATAGTCGTCAACAAAGCTGCCGTCGTTGCTGGGCTGGTCTGCCTCCGAGCCATGCATCTTTTCGTAGTCCTCGTCTGGGACGTAGGTAGCCCCCAGCTTGTTAAGCGCTTTGTGAATACAGAGCAGGGCTTCCCAAGGGGCGTTGCGAGATCGAATACCAAACTGCCACCGGACCGGTTTCGTCTTCTTAGTTGTCGTCACCGGTGTCATACTCTGTGGCCGTGTCTTGGAATCGTCGAGCCGGACTTGGCTTCGAGAATGAGGCTTCAGGTGGCGGGCAGTCTCTTCCCTCTCAGCGTCTGTACGAGACGCGGATGACTCTTCGACCACAATCGTAGGAGTCGGGTGGTCCACGATGCCGGCCTTCGCACGCTCTATATACTCCTTATGATAGGTTGGCAAACTGCTGGGTAGGATACCGATCTTGCTGATGTACGGCCGTTGTACACTGACGCCGGATGCACCAGACCTCGCTGAGGATGCGCTTGGAAGCGGGCTATTTGAATCCTGATCGACGGAAAGTGACGACATAGCCTCTGTACGAGAGGATAGGTCAGAACTTATGCTAGGCCCTTGGGGTCGGATCTGCTTACCATTCACCTGCATGAGCTTATTCTCACGAACGATCATGTAAGCGTCCTTGATAGCCGATGGCTCCGCGGCTTGCAGGGCCTCCTCGACATCCTTCTTTCCGTAACCCATGGTCTTACTGATCTTCTCCGTGACCTCATTGTGAAGCTTCTCTTGGACTTTGGGAGGAGCGTTGGGGGCGATGTCGCTCTTCTGAATGGCCTTGTTAGGATCCACGCCCGTATTGTAGAACTCTTCCACAGGGGGTGCAAGGTATGGCGGCAAGTCGGTCATGAACCAAGGGTCCTGTCGGATGTCCTCGATGGTGGCACGTTGCACGGGGTTTACGACTAGCATCTTCTTGATCAAGGTCGCGGCGCCAGCGTTCATCCACTGGGGAATGCTGTAGGTACCGCGGGCGATCTTAGCAAACAAGCTGGGGATGTGCTCGTCGTCGAACGGCAACCTGCCCACCAGCAAGACATAGAGAATCACGCCACAACTCCACACATCTACCTCGGGGCCAGCGTAAAGCTTCCCGCCAATCACTTCCGGAGCGGCATAGTTGGGACTTCCGCAACTTGTCTTGAGAAAGTTTCCGTCCGTCATGATGTTACTCAGACCAAAGTCGGCAATCTTGACGTTCAGGTTGTCATCCAGCAATAGGTTTTCAGGTTTCAAGTCTCGGTGAACGATTTTGTGGCGATGGCAGTACTCGACGGCGCAGAGCATTTGTTGGAAGAATCGGCGAGCCTCGGGCTCCTTCATGCGCCCATTCTGTACGATGTAGTCGAAGAGCTCGCCGCCGGCGTATTCGAGCACCATGATGATCTCATTTGGTGTCTTGATCACAGTATATCTGAGGACGCAAGAGTCAGCCAGGGGGTTCGGCGATAAGAGCAGTTTGCTTGCATGTGACGTACAACTTGATAATATGAGGATGTCGCAGGAGCTGCAGATATTCGATCTCGCGTTCGACGCGACCAGCCATGTCTCTGCTGATGAGCTTCTTTCTGGCGATGATCTTGAGCGCGACCTGTTGGCCGGTGCCATTATGAATAGCCAGCTTGACCTTTCCGAAAGAGCCTTCGCCGAGTGTCTTGATAATCTTGTAGGCGCCGATACGCTGCTCCGTCTTAATCTTGTCCCGCAGCGGGGCGGTGGTGTCGGTCGGAGGAGCCATGTTGAGGGCGTCGGGTGGTTGGAGGTGGTCGTGAGCTCCGGCGGCGGCGGCGGCGGCGGCAGCACCAGCGGCGGCACCGTGCTGCTGGGAGCGTCGACGGATCTGGGAGGGCGAGAGGCTGATATGGAGCTCCTCCTCGTCGAAGCCGGAAGCCATGTTGTCGGTCGGGGGGAGGGGGGGCTCAGGTCGTTTTTGTTTAAATGGGCTGTGGCCGGAGCAAGCCTTGGACTTGGACCACACAAGTGGGCATGACGAAGTTGGATTGTGGAGGGGAACATCGACGGGTGGAGGGCTGCCAAGAAGCTCCCTGGTTCGCGGCAGACCTTTTTTTTCTCCTCACCAGCGGGCACGTTTGGGCAGTCCAGGCACCTCAGGAGCACCTCAGAAGCACCTTATTACTGCGTACAGACAGGCTGCCCGCCCGCTGTGGTGGGGAGATGAGCCGGTCTGTGCATTTTCGCTACCTTTTCGGGCTGCCTTTGGGGGGAGATGGAGGGGCAGCTTTCCACTGCCTACAGGGCATCCGACGTCTCTCAGTGGACAGCGATATTGTTTACAGCAGTCGGGGGCCGCTGTAATTGGTGGGACCATTCTTCGTGGAATCGGCGCGAATCAGCCACCATACCATTGGGCCACCACCCAGTCAGTTGTCCTGGAAGCTGCAGTTCTGTCCGAATCATGGCCCGATTCCGTCACGCATGTTGGGCTCGCCATGGCCGCTTGCAAAGCGCATTCAATCAAAATGGTTGAGCTCGAAGAATGCCGTTGCCTGTCACATCTTGCCCCCTCCAAATTTCCCCCGACGGTGGTGAGCATACGGTTGAGAAGTGACAGATCATAATGGAAGCTGAGTGAGCCGACGCGCCTGAGTACCCTGGGCCGTCTCATGATCGCTTAAAGGTTGTCTTGCATGTGAGAATAAGGTAGTCGTCAACGGCCAGCGTCGATCAAATGACGGCTCTGCCAAAGCCCTCCCGTACCATCAACAACATCATTGCCAATCATAGCTGGTACCGTAGCTGAGGAGAAGTCTTGAACAATCTGTTTCGTTTCTTGTCTAGCATGAACTCTCCATTGCCACCCTTCGATACACCACCACTCTTGGCTACCCGGAAACCCCAGTTTCCCTTGACTCGAGGAAAAAGAGCCCAATGATCGCCGTAGTCTGCAGGTCATCTCGATGACAGGCCTGCAACTTCATACAAGGCACTGCAGCGTCTCCGCGCCGGCTAAATTCCCCAAAATAGCTCGAGGAGCGTGGTTCCCTGTGTCCCGATATCGCCAAATGCCCTCACATTCCGTATTAATCGATTTGTCAGTCCAGCGTTGCCGCGAGGGCAAATAGTGTCAGGATTGTATCTGCAAGTGTGTCCCAACCGAGAAAACTCAACCGGCGGTCTGGAGAGCATGCATGTGTTCGCTTCCATTTGGACTCCTTTCGTCCACATATAGCGGGAGTTGAACACGGGGTTGTGTGGGGTGGAACTCAGTCTGCAGGACAGAAGAATCTGCAGCGACTCCAGTTCCGAGGTTAAGAGGATAACTCACGATCCCCTCCGGGTGCTTGTTCCTTGCTCCAAAACCAAGCCAAGTGGAGGTGAGTGGATGCTTAGTATCCGCGGAGCTACCTACTACCCAACCCCTTCGTCCAAGGTCGCAACGGATCCCAAGAATAGCAGAATCCGGCGAAAAGGATGAGATCGTCTTGCGCAAGCTGCTGTAAATCAAACACCCTGTCCTGGGTTGCCAGTCATGATAGGTGCGAGGTAGCTAAGATTACACGTCGAGTTACAGTACTGTACAAGTCGAAGTCGACCACCGGGCGCTCGTACAGCGTTGATTTTGCAGGTCTGTCAAGGCTATCGGGTCTTATCCTTCTCGTCTTCTTGTCGGAGCCTCTCCTTCAGCTTGTCTGTGAGGTAAGGACTAAGTCCCAGCCTGCAGATAGTCAGATTAGTTCGTCTCAACTCTTCTCGCCAGAACAGGCAACTCACATTCCCTCATTGGTGATGATCCGATAGGTGCCGCTAGGTTCGAGGTTGCCAATGATGTTTCCGCTCTGATCAACCTCAACGCTGCCCAAAATGTCTTCGGGCCAGGCAATACGGCCAAAGTCTGGAGGGTTTCTCGAGTCGCTCAGGTGAACGTAACCGCCGTGTCCTCCTCCTCCGGCGCCGCCCTGGCCGCTCGCGCCCCCGGCACCGCTTCCTCCGGCGCCACCACCGCCGCCGACCTTGCGCGAGCCTCTTTTGCTCTTCTGCGCAAAGAATGCGCCCCCGGATCCCAGGTTGGCTCCGCCAGGACCGGCAAATGCAGCTGCCTGTGCGAGCAGGTCCTTGTCCTTGTGCGCATGCTCAGCAAGGACCTCGTAGAGGATCTTAGTAAACGTTCCATTCTCGATGAATGACTGCGGCGTGGGAGGATCCCTCGTAGAAAAGCCAATGGCTATTCTTTGGTTGGGCGGCTCATCTTCGAGGAATGACAGAAGAAAGGAAGCTCGCGACGCATCCGAAGGGAACACTTTCTACGGCGTTCGGTCAACTTACAACTGTAAGAATTGCGGCGACAAGAATACAAGATTGACTCACAATAGATGGGTTTGATGCCAGACTAGAGACAGAGCGCAGGAAGGAATTTCTGTACCTCGGGAGGAAGCGGGCTGCTGGGGTCAACATTTTGAGCAACTGTGGTGCAGAGCATGCGACCGTTGACTGCACTTCGCATTGCCTTGGAAGCTTTTTCGTCGAGGTAACAGCTCCCACTCCCCCGCCCAATGATGACGGCATATTGGAGTCTCGAGGGGGAGCTGCAGCCACAGGGAGCGCACAGCCGCAGAAAGTCCAACGGGGGGAGTGTGGCGCATGGACCCTGGCGCGGTTGCGGGACACTACGTACACGCGCTCGACTTTCGAACGCGGTTCGAGACGCGTCTCAATTAAACATTCCCAGTCCACGAAGAGTGACGACCGTTGTTCTCTACGATCCATTGCGACAGTCGCATCTCGACAACGCAATCGACTCCCTCTCTTTCGATAAATCTCAAAGTGAACCTCACAGAAAATGGATCCTCCACCGTCAATCTCTCCGAAGCGGAAGCAGGTGCCTATGGCCAACATATTCAACACCAAGACACCTGCCCCTCCTTCGTCCTCCGCGATACCCTCGTCTTCTCCCGCATTCGGCACTCCAGTACACCCGCTTAAGCCCTTTAAGGTCTCTGCGCCAACGAGGCATGCCATCCTTCCCATCATTCTGCCACCAGCCACTCTCAGACCCCTTGCCTTCCGAACGTTTACGAAAAAGCACAGCTTGACTCTCACGTCAACGGCGCTTCAAGAACTCGCGACATTTATAGGCCGGCATTGCGGCTCAGGGTGGCGTGAAGAGGGGCTGGCCGAGAAGGTTCTTGAGGAGGTGGCCAAGTCTTGGAAGAATCGAAATGGCGGCGTTATTGTTGATGGAGCGAGTTCGGAACTCAAGGACATCTTAAAGACCTTGGAGGGCAACATGAGCGGGGGCAAGATCGTCACTGGTGCAAGGGGTTTGAGCCGGCAGAACAGTCTTCTGCTCGAGCCTGGTCAGGACGCAGACTTTTCAAGCACGAGATTGGGTCTGCGGCCGGCGCAATCTGCTTTGGTACGGGAGGACAGCCAACAAAGCCTTGGCATATCAAATCTTGGCGTCGAGGAAGAGGAGGATGACGACGACGTGAAAGATGCCAGGAAATGGCTCAAGGTTATCGACGCCTACGAGCAACCCAGGTTCTCTTACAACGTCGCCAAGAAGCATTTCGAAAGGTGAGCGGCCTTCTCCGTTGGCTCCAGCAAGCTTTCTGACCAGATTCGCAGAGAGACTTCGAAGCCGTCTTTACTACCATCGGCGTCGCACAAGACCGCCCTATTTCGAAACAGATATAATGTCATCCACCAAAGGTTACTACGGAATGAGTCCTTTCAGACATCCGCCGTGGCGAGTGCAAGAGCGCCATCACTCAAACGCTCGGTATCAAACCAACAGAACCACAAGATTACCCCGATCGCAAACATGCTGGGCCGGCATGGCAGCCATCACATGCTTCTCGGCATGCTGAACGTTCTACCAGCAGGAGGGCTTGCCATAAGTGATCTAACAGCTACCATCGCCCTAGACCTAACTCAAGCTGTTGCGATCCCTGAAGATTCGGCCTGGTTTACCCCGGGCATGATTGTACTGGTGGACGGCGTCTACGAAGAGGAAGAAGAGTCAGTTGGCAAAGGCTTGAGCGGTAGCAGTGGTGTTGGTGGCACCCTAGGTGGCAGATTTCAAGGTTTCTTCATCGGACAGCCGCCATGTGAGAAAAGGAAAGCGACGCTGGGCGTCAGCGGACCCGACGGCGGACAAGACCACACCATAGGAGGTGGATTCGGCTGGATTGACTTTCTTGGTGTTGGCAGTGAACGAGCGGTCGGGGCACGCATGCGAAAACTTGAACAGCGTCTGCTTCCCCGACACTCCGTCGAAGAGGTGCCTAGTCGTGGTAGGATGGTCATTCTTGGCGAGGTGAACCTCGACCAGCCGCGAACACTGCAAGCGATGCGCAAGATTCTGGCCCTATACGCGGCTGAGCCTGAAGGTTCGAGCCCGATGACCTTCATCGTCACCGGTAACTTCACGCAGCACGCCGTCCTCGCTAGGGGTGGCAGCGGCGGCAGCATCGAATACAAGGAATATTTCGACGCCCTAGCGTCGACGCTCTCGGACTATCCCACTCTTCTTCAGTCATCAACCTTCGTCTTCATCCCAGGGGATAATGACGGCTGGGTTTCCTCCTTCACTGCTGGCGCTGCGACCCCCTTGCCTCGGAAAGCCGCGCCGGACGTCTTCACCTCCCGCATCCGCCGTGCATTCGCCGCAGCGAATGCAGAACTCGGCGCCAAGGGGGATGGGGAAGCTATATGGACGTCCAACCCTAGCCGTCTGACGGTGTTTGGCCCGAACCATGAGGTTGTCGTCTTCCGCGACGACATTTCAGCCCGTCTCCGCCGCACAGCCGTACGCCTCAAGACATCTAGACAGAAGGATGGAGAAGAGGGGGACGAAGAGAATGCGGCGGCGGACGACGTTGTCATGGCGGGCAGCGACCCCGTGGAAGAAGGAGACGGCGCTATGGAGGTAGACATACCGAGTGAGAAGCCTGCCGCCAAGGAGGTCGCATCGAGCCTTTCACAGGATATCCACACGGCGCGGAAGCTTGTCAAGACAGTGTTGGATCAGGGATACCTCGCACCATTCCGCCAGGCTATCCGCCCTGTGCACTGGGACTATGCTACAGCACTGCACATCTACCCGCTACCGACATCCATGGTTTTGGTCGACACAACAGCACCTCCTTTCTGCGTCACGTACGAAGGTTGCCACGTAATGAATCCCGGCAGTATCTTGGTTCCTGGCAGGACACGCGTTGGCCGGTGGATAGAGTACGAGATTGGCAAGATTGGACGGCTGAGAGAGACTACGTTTTAACAAGGAAATCTGCCGGAGGTAGCTCGTGGTTTCTCCTAGGGAAGTTCAATGGGCTCAAGCATAGGCCGGCGTTATGGGATGTAACGACTGATGCAGCTAGTTGGGGTAGAAAGATATCCTGGAATACGTTTCAATACCATATTTGACCACGCACAACCCCCTTTTTTTTTTTCTCAACGTCCGGTGGCTTTGAGGCGTCTCCCTGCGAGACTATGCATCTTTTCTTCCTTTCCGTCGGAATCAGAGAGGGAGGCGGAGCGGAGTGGGATGAGACGGGCAGTGTCCGAATGGTGGCTGACGTTGTCGTCTTCTACTTATACGTGCGGGCTGGCATTGGCCGCCTCCTCCTGTTGCTGCGGAGTAGAGGTCCGTAGTCGGCAGGTCGGGTCGTACAGGACGTGGTGTGACCGAATAATGCCTTTGCGAGTCGCCGAGGTGTGGTCGAGTCTTGGCAGGCACAGCGACATCTCAGTGGAAGGTCACAAATCAATTTGCCCTGAGGTGGCATTCAGTCTGCACCCAACAAGACACGGTGGGAGAATAATGGGAAAAGCAAGCATGCTGCGAACGCACACCGCAGTTTGGCCGCAGGCGATGAACATGCCGCATGAAAAGACCAGACGGCGCGTCGGAGTACGTCTCCATCGCATGAGCCTTGTCCCTCAAGTTTTGATGTCAGAGCTGGCGGACCATGTTTACCTAATATGCTGAGGATAGCCAGTTGACATGACCAAACTAGTTTCTGAACTTGAACGGTAAAAACTAAGGACGAATTCGAGTCGTGGAGCTGCCAATGTCTTGGGGAGGAAGTTGCCACTGCTGCCGTTTGGGGGAGTTGCACAGGGAAGCTTGGGCCCACGGTTCAGATTTAGCGTTGAGACTGGTTGGTCCTCGAGGTAGTCGGTGGGGCTAGCTGTGTGCCGTCGTTGGCTAGTGTCGTTGCCGCCCACCGCCCTACCGGCTTCCACCCGTACGGATGCCCTGCAGCGAGGCGAGATGGATCCCAGCGTGGGGGGAGACCACTGAAAAGCAACGCGCGATAGCGTCATCCGGATATCGCTGGAGAAGGAGACCAGAACTTGGAATTGGATCGTCCCCTTTCGAAATCTTGTTCATCTCGAGCGAAATCCCTTCGCTTCTCGAAGAAATATATTGTAGCCTGCGCCGCTTGCACATCACTCTGACATTGCCGGAAAGTTCAGACAAACCAACGAAACGAGACCTGGATGCTGAAAACGTACTTGCGCACCTTGCTGCACCTACCTGACAGTGCCTTGCCTTGGCTCTACCACCTTCACACCACCCGCTCACTTTAAGGCGGCAGGCACCCTTCCCCTTCCCCTGTTCGCTGTCAGCCGTAGGAAGCTTTTGCCAACTTTACAGCCCGAGCCCGTCAAGAGAGAGAGACAGCTTGGTTGGTTTCGAGACAGCATCGACCCCCCATCCCACGCCGCCCCTTGTCTCTTTCCTTCCCCAATCCGTGGCCTCGTGACGCCAGCTCTCACACACTCCAATCTCCCCCCATTTCTCTCACCATCCGACAACGCAGCCACGAAGACACGCAGCAAAGAGTATTATTATTCCTGTCCTAAGGATATCCTGCAAATTCACCTCCGGCCGGTGACAGCATCCCTCCGCCCACCGGCCGCACCCTCATTCCCTCTTACCGCCAATTGATCATCTCGAGCGCACCCCGCGTTTGTTATCTATCAATCGCCGCAGCTTCCCCGCCGAGAGCCATTCCGACCATGTCTTCCCCAACCCAACGCCGCCATCGCGGCTCGACCACCGACGCTGGTGTCTTCGACGATGCCAAAACCTACTACACTTCTGACGATCGTCACAACAACCGTGCCGGCCCTCGAACTCGAACCTACTCCCAGGTACGAACCCAATTCCGCCGACATCCTTGACCGCCTGTGTTCCGTGACGGTTGCTCCTGCAAGGATGAGCTAACTTGTGTGCAGAACAGCTTGTTCAAGCAATTCGAGCGTATTGGACTGCGTGAACCCTTCCGCCGCGGCAGCCATGGCAAGTTTGACCTCACGCCAGCCAGACCGCACTTCCGGGGCCCATTGGCTGACTGTGAATATTACAGACGAAGCTTCCATTTCCAGCGGTCGAAAGTTTCTCATCAATGTCGACGAGACCCTGGAGAGCTTGCAAGCCCAGGAAGACACCGATGGAAACATGCAAATCACCATTGAGGACAACGGCCCGAAGGTATGCGAATATCTTCTCTCCACGTCAGGCTACTGAAGCTTACGTATCCACACAGGTACTTGCGCTGAGAACTGCCGCCTCTGCCGGCCACAACCGATTCGATGTCCGAGGAACATACATGCTCTCCAACTTGTTGCAGGAGCTGTCACTCGCCAAGGAGTATGGACGCAAGCAAATCATCCTCGACGAAGGGCGACTGAACGAGAACCCCGTGAACCGCTTGTCTCGACTCATCCGCGACCACTTCTGGGACGGTCTGACCAGACGAATCGATGCTTCGAGTGTGGAAATCGCTGCCAAGGATCCCAAGGACTGGACGGACGACCCTCGCCCGCGCATCTATGTTCCTGTGGGAGCGCCGGAGCAATTCGAATTTTACACCAAGGTCGCCAAGGAGAGACCGGAGATTCGCCTGGATGTTCAGCTACTTCCCGAGGTCATCACCCCGGAGCTGGTCCGCGACATGAATGCTAAGCCCGGTCTCCTGTGCGTCGAGATGGAAAAGATTAAGGATCCTGTGACGGGCGAAGATACGCTCAGGGGCTTGCCTTTCGTCGTGCCCGGAGGACGCTTCAACGAGCTGTACGGCTGGGACAGTTACATGGAGTCACTGGGACTCTTGGTTAACGACAAGGTCCATCTCGCCAAGTCAATGGTGCAAAACTTCTGCTTTTCCATCCGTCACTACGGCAAGATTCTGAACGCCACTCGCTCCTACTATCTCTGCCGTTCTCAACCTCCATTCCTTACCGACATGGCTCTCCGTGTCTACGAGAAGATCAAGCATGAGCCTGATGCCAAAGAGTTCCTGCGTACATCTATGCTGGCCGCCATCAAGGAATACCACAGTGTCTGGGTTTCTGAGCCGCGCCTGGACCCCGTCACTGGCCTTTCTCGGTACCGACCTGAGGGATTGGGTGTACCCCCCGAGACGGAGGCTGGCCACTTCGTCCACGTGCTTGAGCCGTATGCTGAGAAGTACGGCATGAGCTGGCAGGAGTTTGTGCAAGCCTACAACCACGGAAAGATCAAGGAGCCTGAGCTTGATGAATACTTCCTCCACGACAGAGCTGTCCGCGAGTCTGGCCACGACACATCGTACCGTCTCGAGAAGGTTTGCGCTAACCTCGCGACCATCGACCTGAACTCACTCCTGTTCAAGTATGAGACGGATATTGCGCGTACTATCCGCAATGTGTTCAACGATAAGCTCGTCATTCCCGCAGAGTTCGCTGTTGGTCCGCTCAAGGCTGGTGAGGTGGTTACGTCGGCAATCTGGGACCGCCGTGCAAAGCGCAGAAAGCTCGCCCTCGACAAGTACCTCTGGAACGAGGAGGAAGGCATGTACTTCGACTACGACACCGCTAAGAAGGAGCGGTGCACGTACGAAAGCTGCACGACTTTCTGGGCGCTGTGGGCAGGCGTTGCCTCGCCCAAGCAGGCAGCGGACATGGTGCAGAAGGCCCTCCCCAAATTCGAGGCGATTGGCGGTCTCTTGTCGGGTACGCTCAAGTCTCGTGGTGAAGTCAGCTTGGAGAGACCTAACCGTCAATGGGACTACCCCTACGGCTGGGCTCCCCAGCAGATGCTCGCCTGGACCGGACTGGTGCGATACAGCTTCAATGAGGAAGCCGAGCGCCTGGCGTACAAGTGGTTGTTCATGATGACCAAGGCTTTCGTTGACTTCAACGGAGTCGTCGTTGAGAAGTACGACGTTACTCGCCCAATCGATCCTCACAGAGTGGATGCCGAGTACGGAAACCAGGGTCTGGATTTCAAGGGCGTTGCCAAGGAAGGGTTAGTCTTCGTGTCGTGGCTATTCTTTGAGCAGCTTGTTAACTTTTGACAGGTTCGGATGGGTCAACGCCAGCTACGTTTACGGTCTGCAGATTGTAAACGCCCACATGCGCCGTGCCCTGGGCACGCTCACCCCGTACGATACCTTCATCAAGGCCATCGAGCAGAACAACGAGAAGTCCCTGGCAGAGCTGGCCTGAGTATGGCCAGAGTGCTGAGGGGGAGAGAGTGTTTTCTCTGTGGACGCATTAGACTGGTACAAACGGTACAGCTTCCGGCGTAAATTCGTTCATATCGCATCGGTGGGCCAAGAGAGTTGTGCATCCAATTGCTATTCGATTTGTACCGCGGCATTCTGAGGGTTGTATGTCGGTATTCGGAGTTGAAGAATGATTTGGCTACGCGTGGTGATGCCGTTGGATGATTGAACGAACGGCCGGGTGGTGGAGGGATCTGCAAGCTTATCAAAACAGGCTAGACTGGCTGCGAAGCCGAACTAGATATCCGCCCAATGCGATCAATCCTGGATAATCTGACATGGTATTCTTGAAGATGATGGGATGAAATGAGGAGAAATAGGAAGCACAGCACGTGTAGACCGGGCAACTTCCGTGAGCTTGAGGTTCTTTGGAGCATATTGAAGCTGGTGGTTGGCGACATGGCAGGGTGGCTTGAGCCGTTCGGCAGGGTACATGTGACTGGCGTGAGGACATTCAGAGCATAGACGTAGGGTGATTCCGGGTTGTCCTCGTTTGAACGGCTAGACTCGTCGGAATACAGTGTGAGAGGGCCGAGGTATCTTCCAAAGGTTGGAGTCGCAAGGTTGGGGAAGGTGTGACGCACGCCACGAAGCGTGATCGGCTTCGGGAGCGCCAGTGCCAATCGCAACGACTCAGAGCAGTTCTTCACATGCTAGACAACCGCTACACTACCCCGCAAGATTTTGAGGCAGGACTCGGCCACGCTGGTTAGACATGGCTTTATTTTATTCCATTTCATCTGGTCTCGAGCAGTCTTTCTTAATTGTAATCCATGAGCATGTAGAGAACGTTTCCTCGAGTGTGTCAAACAGTTGAATGAAAAATCCGTGGCGGTCTGAACCATCGGGCACGGCTGAAGATGGGGCTGCATCATCGGAATCGGCAGACGTCAATGTTCACTTGCGGTTGCAGAATTATTTCCCATGGTCCGGGGACGGATACAGTCACAGCTGTCGGGTCAGTTCCTGGAGGATGAACCATTAGCAGGTGCGTAAGAAGAGGTAGCTGGCATTGCATGAGGTGCTGCTGTCTGTTCACCCCCAGTCTTTCCCCCAGGTACCGGAGGCATGGCGGGGCACGGCGGGGGACATGCAAGGAGCTTCGGCAACTCGGCCAATGACGGCAATGAGGAAGTAGCTGAGTTTCGCCCCATCCGTCCCCTTTGAGCCGAATCCAGACGTCACCCCTTTCTCCCATACGCAGACGAGTACATACCGCAGTACACCACACTGACACTCACCTCACCTTACCTGGTGACTGCGCCTGGCATGTCACCGCTCGCTGTGGAAAAGGCAGATAGGTACATACGCCAAACACGCCAGTAGGCCAAGCATTCCCCCACAGCGTCACTTGTCTTTAGTCTGCGGGAAGGCAAGAAGAGCATGCAGATTTGTACAAAGTACTTTCGGCTGGATTCCGTCCTCGTCTATTTTCAGTTCCGAGGTCTGTTTTACCACACGGTCCTGCCTCCCGGCCAAGGAAAGCTATCGATACATGCTATGCTCAAAGCTACCCGACCTGAGTCGTTCTCACCTCCTCTCACACT
This sequence comes from Colletotrichum gloeosporioides, assembly GCF_011800055.1. Lineage (NCBI taxonomy): Eukaryota > Fungi > Ascomycota > Sordariomycetes > Glomerellales > Glomerellaceae > Colletotrichum > Colletotrichum gloeosporioides. The sequence continues at coordinate 1,514,676 of NW_025544662.1, read as the reverse complement.
GTCCAGCTCCTGGCCTGGGCCTAGGTAAGAGGTACCTTCCTCGAAACAGATGTAAGACGATTGGGCCAGGAACGCCTTTTGGCCGAAGACTGCCGATGGGCGGTCATGGCAAGCTAGTGCTGCTTCTTTATTGTTATTGCCTTGCCTTTGGCTTGTGACTCTTACAGGATTGACTTTTTTTCTTTTCTTTCCCATCTTCTCCAAGTCTTCTTCCCTCCTTCTTGATCCCGTCTGCCATTGATTGAGTTGTGAATAGCATCATTAGTCTGGTGCCACACGTCTAGTTCCACGTATCTTGCTACTTGCGACTTCACTGAACTGCCACTCGTCTCATCTCATACCGCGCCGAGCATCTCTAGCTACTCCTTCTCGGAATACCTTCATCTACTACACAAAACTCAAATCGCCCATCATGGCTGCCAACAACATGGTTAACCCCGCCGTAGACCCCGACCGCGAAGACGAGCTCTTCCTCAAGGAGGTCGAGGAGGTCAAGCGCTGGTGGAGCGAGCCCCGTTGGAGATTCACGAAGCGTCCCTTTACCGCGGAGCAAATCGTTAGCAAGAGAGGACACCTGAAGGTCGACTACCCGAGCAATGCGCAATCAAAGAAGCTGTTCCACATCCTCGAGAACCGCTTCAAGACAAAGGACGCCAGCTACACCTACGGTTGCTTGGAGCCCACGATGGTCACTCAAATGGCCAAGTACCTCGACACTGTCTACGTCTCCGGCTGGCAATCATCGTCAAGCGCCTCCGCTTCTGACGAGCCTGGCCCGGATCTGGCTGACTACCCCTACGTGAGTATCGACTTGCGTCGTCCAAATAAGGAGTGCCTTGCTTACCCGTCGTGCAGACCACCGTGCCCAACAAGGTTGCCCACCTGTTCATGGCGCAGCTCTTCCACGACAGGAAACAGCGTCAAGAGCGCCTCAGCGTTCCGAAGGAGGCCCGAGCCAAGCTCGCCAACATTGACTACCTCAGACCCATCATCGCCGATGCCGACACCGGTCACGGCGGTCTGACCGCCGTCATGAAGCTCACCAAGCTCTTCGTCGAGAAGGGTGCTGCCGGCATTCACATCGAGGATCAGGCCCCTGGCACTAAGAAGTGCGGCCACATGGCCGGCAAGGTCCTTGTCCCCATCAGTGAGCACATCAACCGCCTCGTTGCCATCCGCGCGCAGGCCGACATCATGGGCTCCAACCTAGTCGCTGTCGCCCGAACTGACGCCGAGGCCGCTACCCTGATCTCCACCAACATTGACCCCAGAGACCATGCCTTCATCCTCGGCTCCACGAACCCCAACCTTCAGTCCTTGAACGACCTCATGTTCGCAGCAGAAAAGGCGGGCAAGCTCGGCGATGAGCTGCAGGCCATTGAGGACGCCTGGCTGAAGCAGGCGAACCTCAAGCGCTTCGATGAGGCCGTGGTCGACGCCATCAAGGCCAGTCCCAGCCCGAACAAGGAGAATATGATCAAGCAGTACACCACTGCCGCTAAGGGTAAGAGCAACACTGAGGCCCGCGCCATTGCCAAGGGCGTCGTAGGCAGTGACGTCTTCTTCGACTGGGATGCGCCCCGTACGCGCGAGGGCTACTACCGCCTTAAGGGCGGATGCGATTGCGCCATCAACCGTGCCATCGCCTACGCTCCTTACTGCGACGCAATTTGGATGGAGAGCAAGCTTCCCGACTTCAAGCAGGCGCAAGAGTTCGCCCAGGGTGTCCACGCCGTCTGGCCCGAGCAAAAGTGAGTTTTTCCCGACCTCGTGATAATACCAGAACTAATCAGTGTCTTTCCCAGGCTTGCTTACAACCTGTCACCTTCTTTCAACTGGAAGACGGCGATGCCCCGCGCCGAGCAGGAGACCTACATCCGCCGCCTGGCGTCCCTCGGCTATTGCTGGCAATTCATCACCCTTGCCGGCTTGCACACGACGGCGCTCATCAGCGACAAGTTCGCCAAGGCCTACAGCAAGCAGGGCATGCGTGCGTACGGAGAGCTTGTCCAAGAACCCGAGATGGAAGGAGGTGTCGATGTGGTCAAGCACCAGAAGTGGAGTGGTGCGACATACGTCGACGAGCTTCAAAAGATGGTCACTGGTGGCATCAGCAGTACCGCTGCCATGGGTAAGGGTGTGACCGAGGATCAGTTCCATTAAAATGGACTACAGCGTTTGAAAATTATTGTTGTACGCATTGGGTAAGGAGAGTATTCCGTAGGCTGTACGTTGGATATGTATCTAAGCAGTTTGGGACAGGGTTGGTAGCATGTCATTGACTTGATTTTGTTGACACATCCATTACGACGAACGTATAGACGAACAACAAGGTGACAGTGTGATTGCCGAGGCATCTCCGATCTGCCCCGTTAGCCCTGATCACACATAGCTCCACAGCTCCGGCTCCGGGCTGACGGAGGCCAGGCCGGGTGCGCCCGGATGGATCCACAATGATGTTCGTCTGTTTCCAGGGTTGGCAACTTTGACATCCCGGCTGGGTCCACATGCTTGGGAGCTCAGTACCTCCACGAGTGCGCAACGTTTATGACGAGACACATCAGCGCCGTTGTGTTTGTTTTGCTTTGAACGAGAACTTGAGTCAAAGTTATGAATCCAATTTGCTTCCTTGCAGAATTTGAGTCCGCTCCATATCTGGAGCCCAGAATCATAAAAAGACAAGCCCGCTCGTTCGGGATCCGTCTATGTTTGCTCGTGAAGTCACTTACACCCGTCTATTCATATGGGTAATTCTTTGAGCCAACCAACCAGGCGAGGTCATTCTTTATACTTGGCTACTCAGATTAGCGATTCTCGATAAAACCCCACAGTCCTGCTGGTTTGTATTTACACAGGTCGCCGTATCAGGGCTAATCCGACCTTACCTTATTTATAAGACGATCGATAGACTCATTACGTATATTTCTTTCTCTCGGCTCAACATCCTACTTTCCCTCCAGCGTGTTGCAATGCGGATCTAGCTTGTCAACGCATCACCAGTAGCGGAAAGCTGGGGAAGACTTTGAATCCCAAATTTGGTCTGAAGATATACGGCAGAGTACCCGAGGGCCATCACTGGCTCTCGCTTTCCTCGTTATTTGGTTGAGTCATTTCTCTTATTCGACTCTGAGCCGAGTGTGGCAAGGTTAAAGAGATGATCACCATCGACTTAAGCCAGAGCATCTCAAATATGCCAGATATGGACATCTAGTCATTGAAGCTGTTCCGGGATATTTCCACGACGGTAATAAGTGTATAACATAAGCGAGTACGAATATATAACTGCTCCTAGTCGAAGAGCGATTCCTCGCGTGGCAGGTGCATCTACTGGCTGATCTGGTTGACAAATTGCTTGTTTTTAACAACGGAGATGGCAAGCCTCCTCGCTCAAAATTGGCGCAATGAGGCCACTAGTGGTGGCAGTAAGCCACATGGCATAGGAGGCGGGGACGGAAGAAGTGCCGTGGTACTGGTAGCAGAATGGATCGTGATTTTGGGCAGATGTAGCTGAGGGAAAAGCCGATGATTGGCTCAGGTAGATGCCACGCTTTGAAATGGCTTTCACGTTCTTCCAGTTTCGACAGGGGGGAATAGATAGTCTGCGGGATAAGCCTGGGTTCTGCTTCTCTAGGTGTGTGGGCGGGCCACGAACTGTGAATGCGGATTACGAATTGCTGATGGGCACACCATGGCATTCTTTTCCGACGAGGGGTGTTGCGTGCCGTTGTTACCCTGGGCAATCTCTGGTGCCGGTTAGGTGTTGAAGGGAGGCAGATTGCCATTTGGGCCAGTCCAGACTTTTTCCCATGCTTGACCGCCGCTGAAACCGAATTGATCACAGAACGTGAAGGACTTTGGCTGGCGCTACGCTAGCGAGACGCGCACAGCGGGCTGTCACTCCGCCCGCCACCTTCCGTTCGGTGTAAGGTTCCTAAAGTACCTGAGGACATTGTAATAAGACAGCCCGCAAGAAGGGGGAAGGCTCTTGGGTAGTCTACCTCGGTCCTCTGCAACCTGCCCACAATGGATCGAGTACCCGGGGTCGACGACTAGCCTGCCATGCCAGCCAAACACGAGACCTCAGAGACCGGGCAACATCCGGTGCAAAAGTGGCATTCTATTCGCTCTTGGGCCGGCAGACATGGATAGGTAGGCACAGGCACTATTCGTCCCGTCTGGTGTCGCACAACGCTGCAAATCCAAACAGGTAGCCTCCCAGCTCAACCAGTGACAGCAGCTCACAGCCCCTCACTTGTCCAATGTCGGACGAGCCTCCGGGCATGTCCTGCAGCAAATAGCACTGCTAAGTACCTGTGTGGTGGTGCTAAGTACGTTGTGCTAAAGGGCAGACAGCGAGGCCCATGGCGGTCTGGGCCATGGGCCAATCCCAATTTGCAGGGTTGTCGGGCCTCCACCAGAGCACCCAAGCATTCAAGCACTTCCCATCCGCCTCGCTTCTCCTGGTGCTGGCGCCACACCACACGGCCTTGCCCTGCATCGTGGGGGAGGATCGAGATTCGGATCTCAGCTGAACATCAACCCAATTACTTATCAACCTAGCAAGGTTCCATTCTGCCAACCCGACCTTCCGCCCGGCCAGACTCCAACCCGAACCGCATGTCCTACGCCTAGACCATCACCATCGCCAAACCCGAGGGCACTGCTGCGCGCTTGCGTGGACCGCCTGGGAGCTCCCTGCTGCCGCTGCTGCCGCCCATCGCAGTCACCGTCCACGCTTCTCCGGGCCATTCTCACCTTTCACCTCACTCACACCTTCCGTGCCGTCTCTCACACATCGCACCTTTGGTCCGCGTCTGCCATCTGCGCCTGGCAACGCTTTTTAGAGCGGCTGGCCCGTCAGAGTCATTCGACGAAGCTGCCATCACCAGTTGCAGTTGACAGCCACCTTATCCGCAGCTACGTCCACCATGGCATCGTCACCGGGTGGGATCGTTCCGGCCCAGCTGGGCTTCCTCGCCATCTTTAACCCGTCCTTGGGGAACACGGACGACACACTTGACGACCAGATAGTATACTACGCCTCCGTGAGCACTCAGAGGCAGAAACGCCGCCATCGATCTCGTAGCAAACCCACTGAGAACATCTCTCAAGAGGAACACAATGAGCGACTTCGTCAGATCGGCCTCGCCCAGGGCATGGTAGAGTTCAGCAAGAGCTTTTCTGGCGGCCAGCCCGTCGATTCTATAGACACGGAGAAATCCCGCGTCGTCCTCCACGAGCTGGAGTCAGGTTGGTGGATTCTTGCTGTACGCCTGCCTTATCGCAGAATTGCATCTCCCTTCACTTTCTGACGTCTCGCAGTCTATCGATCTAACCCGCATCCCTTTGCCGCCTAAGCTGCATCTGGGCAAGACGAACGAAACCCCAGAGGAGGTGGTCGAGTATTCATCTAAGGAGATCAAGCCCGCTACTCTTCTGTTGCAAGACTTACTGCGCGCTCACTCCACCTTCCTGCTACACCACGGAACCTCGCTCAGCGCTCTGTTTGTGCGTTCCCGTAGACCCAGGTTTCTCAGTCTCCTTGGTCGTTACTGGGATCTTTTTCTGTCGACTTGGAATGTAATGCTGCAGGGCAACCCGGCACGCACAATCTTCGCCGGCATCAACGTCGCCGCATCCGGCGAACTAGGCATTGGCGTTGGCGAAGAGGAGCGGGGTAGCGGAGAGCGGGAGGTGCTAGAAGGCCTCGTTGGGAGAATAGATGGCCTCGTTGATCTTGTAGTCTCCAAGTTTGGGTCTGTTGATGCCGATGGCGGAGCCAAGGATGGAAAGGATCACAGAAGCTCGTGGTTGGGTACTGGGCAAGACCCCGGCCCCGAGGACGGCGCCATCTTCCTGGGGACGGGCGCTTTGTCTCGGAAATCCGTGCGGGATGTGGCACATTGGATGGAGGATCTTTACACCTGGGGTGAAAATGCCTACGGTGTCATTGATAGCCCGACAGCTGTTCGTCGCTCTCGAAGGACGAAGCAACCATCGGTATCGCAAACAGAAACGAAGGCTGCTCCAGCTCCAGCTCCAGCTCCAGCTCCAGCGGCGCCAGCGCCCGTGCGGCCGCCCGCCCGTCCGAATACCAACCGGTCAGACTCCGGCTCCGGGTCTGGGGGAAGCTCAAGGTCTACGATGACGCTTGCAGAAAGGCGAGGTCAGGAAATAGGCACCGTAGAGGAGGCCAAGCGACCCGGATCTAGCAAAGACGACGCCCCTGCGCCGTTGCAGGAGGAAGGCGATGGGCATCTGGACAAGCTGATGACAGTCATGAAGCTGGGTTACGGCACGTACTGGTCCATCGGCAAATCTGACGCCTCCTCGTCCACGGTCAAGGACGAACTATCCGCCCTCGCAGCACACCAGAGTGGGGAGACTTCCAAAAATCCCTTCGGCAAAGCACCGAAACCCAAGGTCATGGACGACGACGCCGGGCACTTTCTTATTGGGTTAATGGGTGACATTGAGGACAGCGGCGACGGTGAGCAGAGCATTGTTGCAGAGAATCCGGATGCTGTCGAGTCAAATTCCCGTACAATGCTTCGCACCGTCCACATCGAGCTTGAAAAGACAGGCAAGGATCGGGCGGAGGCGGCCTTTACTAAGGACCTCGGAAGCCTCACGAACGAAATCACGCCTCTCGGTGCCAACGCTGTGAACACTAACCCGTTGTTTGGAAACCAAGACTCTAATAAGGCGAGCAAGCTGCGTGTCATTGTTTACATCAGCAAGCCCTTCATCTTCACCTTCTTGTTTGAGTTGAGGACCGACTCGTTGGCTTTGAACTCGTTCTACAGATCCCTGCACCACCAGCTCCTGCCTCTTCGCAAGCCTCTTCTATCGTCGATACAATATCGACCCGAACGGCCAAATATCGGCTCTGCGACTGGCAGTATCTACGACCTTGTGTGGGACGCGCAGGCCATGACGGTGCACTCATCGATACCCAACATCCCAGACCACACTCAGATGTCCAAACCGAACGCGCAACCGGCTTGGTCGCGCGTTGAGGCCATGAACACGCACATGCAGCTACTGAATCTTTTCAACATCACACGGTCCGAGATAAACGAGCTCGAGCGCACTTGCAAGACCAACCGTGGGTGGTGGGTGGTTTGGTCACGCATCCTCGAACGTCCGGCGGCCGCCGAATCGACATCAGAGGCCGATGAGGGGCAGCAGGGCCAGCAAGTGTCAGAGACTGACGATTTCTCGCCGACAAGCGGAACTGGTTTGGACACGGCGGTGCCCAAGAAGACTTTGTCGGCACCCCCAAAGGTCAGCAAAGAGATCTTTCTGATCCGCAGAGCCAGCGACCATGCTGGCTACCGTGGCGTGAGCTCGTCCTTCGCCGAGGGCGGAACGGGGTGGGGGGACGGCGCGGGCCGTCTTGCGTCGGGGATTGGCATCGATACCCGCAAGTATATCGAAGGCTTGTTGAACTTTAGCCGGTAGATCTCCAACTGCGGGGGAAAGTAAAGGATAGGAACGAATGAGAGGAAGGAGAAGTAGACAGCATTACAGAGCAGAGTTACTCATTCATTGTTCTCATTGCAGACACGGTAGATATCGTGGGACTTTTCCTTGTTAATCCATGAGCTCTTTTCGTTGTTCCTTGTGATGCAAATCCGTTCGTCTCTTCCTCCAAGCTCTGGAAAGACCCAATGCCAATGAATCGTCTCTTTTTGACCTCCTGAAAAGACCCATTGTCCTTTCCTGTGATTCCCTGATGAAAAGCTAATGCAAATGATCGATCCAATTCTCCAAACATGTATTCCAACAGTCCGTCATATCCTCGTGTCATCATGACGCATCCGATTTTTTGATGTGATCCAGTTTCCCCTACCCGAAAGGGCCGGTCCTGATTGTAGCATCCGTCAAGCTGGTGTGGTAAGTAGTGGGTAAAAGACCGCAGCTTCAAGCTAGAGAAGTCGAGGTGGCCACTCCCGCAGTAGTGTATAGCAAAAGTCCACGACAATGACGCCATGGCTACTTGTTTGGCGTCCCGCGTTAGTGGTCCGCATGTGGCACGTCAATTTATCGTGCTTCGCCAACCTTGTTGGATGACGGCCCTAGCCAAACATGATCTTGGCCAGTAGGGCGTCGTAGTCTTCTTTGGGGAGGTACCACGGGGCCTTCACGCCCGTCCGAAGGAGCCTCCGGCGCCGATGCTCCTCCGTGAACCTATTGTTTACGCGCTCTATCTGTCGGTCAGTTGCAGAATTCTCAAAGAGCTGGCCCTGGTACTCGAACTGGCGCCAAATGTTGTGGAAGCTGACGTCGATGCCACAGTCCATCAGGTACGCCAGTGGACGAGATGCTACCATTGGGGTCATGGGGTGCGAAAGGAATATCCGCGGACAGGGCGGCTCCAGAATGGAGCAAGTCGTGGGAATATCCAGTGTTAGTCGTCGAAGTTTGTAAAGAGTGGTGTTATAACAATCTGCCAAAGCACTGACAACCCGCAACTCATCATCGTAGTCAACCGCCATTCGAATCGGGGGGTTTGAATGCCATCTGCACCCGATCGTCAAGTCTTGGACGTTAGGGGGAAAGCGATTGCGAAGGTCGAGCACGTCATTCTCATTGATAAAGTCGCAGAGTCCGAACAGACCTGTAAAGTCAACGACGAGAGTCTTCACATTGGTGAGATGAGGAAGGCAGTCAAGTCTCCGCCTCTGGCCAGCGAGGCGTTCTGGGTATGACGGCAAGTAGTTTCCAGGTTTCGCGGCGACAAGCTCCAGGTGACGCAAGCTACCAGAGAGACCTCGGAGGGCCTGGTTCACGTCTTTACCTTGAGGAAGACGTCGGAACTGGTGAGGGTTGGTGTTCCTCGAGAAGTATGCGGTGAGCACCTGCAGGTTAGCACACGCCAGCAGAAGGCCGACTAGCTCTGGCTCTTGGATGCAAGAAAGGTGCAGAACAATCTTCTTCATCCGAGGCATGTCGCTGTAATCCGGCGGACTCACGTCATCCCTGTGCTTGTCGATAGGCCTCCAGCACCAAGGCGCGTCGGAGAGAAGCTCGAAGATCTCGAGGTTGGGAAGCTGAGAAAGGTAAGTAGGGATGTTGCAGGAAAAGTGATGGCGGTGAGCTTCAGGCAGCGAGTAGTCTCCGGCGATGTCAGAATCAGTGTCAGTGAAGTCGTGACGGAGTCGAAGGGTGCGCACGCAGCTAAACGGCAAGTCGAAGGAAAGGGGGGTGAGAGTTAGGGGTGTCTTTCCCTCACATGCGATGTTGTGCAGCTTCAGTCCGTAAGATTCTGGTTGCGTGAGTGCCTTGGTGGAAGGAATCATCATATGAGTGTACTCCATCTGATGTCGCATCGTCCGCATCAGCAGCTCGAAGTACTTCTCGTTAGGAGAGGTGATCAAGAACTCAGCCACATTGGGTATAAGTGTGAGAACGATGGCCAAGTCTGTGAGGGTCCTGGTGTTGTATAGCTGACGCCAGAGGCGGAAGTAGGGAACTCGTGGTCCTAGCTGGAACTCGCCGAGGAGGTAGAGGGCTCGGACATGATTTCCAAGGCCATGATTGGCTGGGCAGGTCAGAAGACGAATGAAGCGCCGAAGGTGGTAGGGCTTCGCAAGAGCAACATTCTTGAAGAGAGCTGGCTCGGATGCTCGAGATATGCCTTTGGATGTTCAGTAAAGAGAAACGAGGTCGGCTCGGGTCAACTGCCACTCTTCATACTGCGCCGCGCTGGTATGAATATCATAGGAGGTTTCGAAGGGTCTCATGACAACAGTCGGGGGGACATTGGGCATGAGATAGAACATGATAAGGTCGAATAACTCAGGCGGAATGCCACCGAGGCTTGCTCTGGGGTACTGGGCAGTGTCGTCTGCCATTGTGTTCACCAGGGTCTTGCGGCCGGCGGCCTGCAGTCATGATCAATAATCCGGACGCAAATGACAGGTGCAGTAGTCCTGCAGTGTCCTTACTGTATCTTCACTTGCAACCGCTCTCGAGGTCTTTGCAAGGTTTCAGCTCGCCTAGGAAGCGATGGGATTGGTGAGTTGCTGCCTCTTTGTAGCTTTCTTTTGAGGGCGCAGCAAAAATCTACCCGCCTGCCTCAATGAATCGCAAGCGTGAAGTCTGTTTTTGCACGCGTCAGTTTGATGTTGACAAATCGCAGGCGCGGGTATGCTGGCTCACGTTGTTTCACGATTACCTCCGCGCTCAAGGTTTGATAGGGTGAGGGCGATCGTGACTGGGGTGCAGGTGTGTGGCAGTGGATGTTTCCTCCAGGGTTGCTGGGCCAGATTGTGTTTGTGGCAGCGAATCGCCGGGAGGGTTGGGATTTGCTGCAGGGGAAGGAGGGGCAACTCGAGCTGATCAACCCAGCAGGAAGGGCCAAGGCGGGGCAAAGAAGGCAAGAGGAGGGCCACACAGGGCCAAGAAGATGGAGGGGGACTGAGAGGCTCTTCACCTGCCAACCAGCATCACCCCACCACGCAGGGAACTTCGACAGGGCCCAGAAGCCGCAGCAGGGTCAGAAAGGAGCGATGTGAAAAAAACAAAGATAAAAAAAAAAACCTTTGGATGAGGTCCCCGCGGAGAGAAGAACCCTGCAGCTGCAAACAGTGCCACAACCAGACTGGATCTCGAACTCTCGGCCACGTCGGGAGAGGCGCCAGCAGACACGCGCCACTGGTCTTGGGACTTTATTTTCTCGGATCTCAAAGTGTCGTGGAGGGCTGCGTTTCAGAGCGACGTCTGGCAGTCAGATGAGAGTCAATGAGGAGGTGAATGACGGACGCGGGCAGGCGAGTCATCTGTTGGGCTGAACGCGGTCTTGTCCAAGCTCCTTAGTGGCAGCTTTGGCGGCTTCTGGGACCCTTGGATGATGCCATTGGACGTCTTGAGGCGTCTCTTAGGGCCTGCGGGAGCGCTCGGCCAGACATGGAAACGGTACGTACCCAAGATGGGCGCAGAGAATGCCGCCTGCGAGCTTGCGAGGCCAACAAAAAATAGAGAAGCGCGTTCTGAGCAGAGGTATTGGCTGGTGAGGTCATAGTTCCCGCAACTGCCGATCGCCATGGAAATCATCGAACTTCTCACCCGTCACGCCTGCGCCTGTGCAGCTCCCGCGCGTCCACCGTCCATGTCAGGTCCCGGCCCTCCGTGCCCTCCCTAAGGTTCTCTTCCCATGTCGGGCGACTCTGCACCTCTGTCAGCCAGTGAAGTACTGCACAGTACATCCATGAGTGCTAGATCTGACTGGGAATTGGTGGTGTCCGGCTCTGGAAGGCAGTCCCCTCCTCGGCCGACTTGTCGAGTCCATTCCATCCCGCCCTTGCCTTCCCTTCCCGTCCCTTCCCAGTTATTAAAGATACCCTTGCCTCCTGCCGCTTCCTTCCACCGCGACTCTACTCACCCGACAACCAGCCTGAACAGCCCAGACAAGTCTTATTTGTTCCACGCCCACCCTGCCAGATCTTGCTCCACGTCTATTGACTTCTTGTCTTCCTCCACATCACACACAGACATAGTCAATGAACAATTGCTTGTTTGTGCAAATCATCCCGTGAGCACTCATCGTCAGACGCCGGTCACGCCACTACTGCCAGCTTCAAATTACACGCGCATACAATCCCTCGACGACAACGTCATTTTACATAGCTCTAGTAGTCCTTGCTCCTAGCACCCACTCACCAACAACCCATCGATCCCGATCATCCAAGTTACCGGACGCGGTCCAACACTTATCCAACATGATGGAATCAATCTTCAAGGTCGCCATCCGAGGCGTTCAGGTCCTCTGGGTCCTGCTCGTCACAGCATTGATCGGCAATGTCATCGCCCTGAACATTAACGGTGCCGGGTCTGCCATGGCTGCGATCAACTTCACAATGTTCGTTGCTGTCATCTGCTGGTTGGCTGCTCTCTATGGCCTGGCTACATCGTTCATCACCGGCATCGCCATTCCCCTGGTCATGTTGGCTCTCGACGGGGCTGCCTTGCTTTTCACCTTCATTGACAGCATTGTCTTGTCCGCCAAACTGCGTGTCGTCAACTGCGGCGCTCTCGACGGTCGCGATCACCCAAGCGACTATATCGTCTGGGGTTCCGCTGACGACCAGAAGCGCTGCCGCGAGATCCAAGCGAGCACTGTCTTCATGTGGTTTCTGTTCGCCAGCTTTTGTGCCGGAGCGTTCTTTACCTTCATGGACTTCCGTCGTGGCGGTGGTGGCTCTATCCGCAGCTCTCGGCCCTCCATGGCCCAGGTCGGAGCCTAAAGCTTCGCCGACAACCATACAAGATACACGCTTTTGAAAAACAATCACCCGACTTTTTGTTCTTTGGGTGCGGCCACTGGGTCAGACATACGGCATTCACGACTGGTCCTTGAATAGCTGTTGGGTTCTGACGGCGTTGGCGGCATGCTGTTGTTTTATGTTACCTTTCACGATGGCATATAGTGGTAATGAATGACCGGATATGGGTTATGGGATGACATGGATATATGGTTATGGATACGGCGGGGCCAAGTGCCACGGTGCTCAGGCAATAGCCGCAAGGCTGCTTAGCACCATCTTGTGTAGCAGAATCACAATGATTGATACCAATGAATGCGAGTTTTATTTCACCAGCTCCGTATGTAACTGCGTGCAAGAGCGATGTTGTCAATTGGACCTTCGTGACAGGATGTGGCCCGCGGATATGTGACTCTCGGGGAACTCCACCCTTACACAGAGTTGAGGATTTAACCTTGAAATCATTGAATTGCAAATCTTCATAGCGAGGCCTTGTGCCTTGCTTCTGTATGTGCCGCCTTGATCTATCACGGCGGTCCTCAACGCCATCCATATGTATACAACCGCCGCCTTGGGCCACAACACCAACTTCTGGGCTCCGTGGCGTCTCTTGCGAGGTCACCCATCAAAACCACTATCATGCTCCTTATAAAGTAGCCGCAGCCTCAGCGACACCAGCAGCTTTGAAGGCGCCCTTGTTTGTCCACCGCACCTCGACGTTGTGCATCCATTCCATATATCTTGACCAACCTGTGCCAGCACGGTTAGCACATGCGAGACCAGCGTCACGTTCTAGGGAAGCTTACTCCAGTACGCAAATTTGCGACCCAGGTACTTTCCGGCGAACGGCACGATGACCATGGTCAGCAAGAGCTGGATCTGCTCCAAGCTGCGCTCCCATTCCTCCTGCGCATCCGAGTCGTCTTCGGAGTCGAGCACACTACTAGATATTGACGGCAGCGAATCGATCTCGTCGAGGTCAGAGGAGGGCGAGATGTCGTCGTGGATGACGAAAGAATCGGTGGACTGCATCATGCCGGAGAGAGAGAGGTTTGGCGGGCAGATAGGACGTCGGACGTTTGTTCGGCGCTCGGCTGTTGGAGCTTCGAGGCGGCAAGACGCGGTAGTGGCAAGTAAGCCTATCGATGATTCGGGTTCAACGCCGATTGAGTCGCAGGGCAGGCTGAATCCTGCATGCGTATCAACGAGATCGAACACTAGACGATCTACCAGGTGGGAGCTTCGCGGGAGGTTGAACCAAGGGACCGCGATGCCTCCGATGATGCCAGTGCAGCTGTGGAGGTGCGGACGCCTGGAGCTCTCTGATCCCCCGTTCCCCTACCAGAAACGGCACCGGGACGGCCAGCAGCAGGTGTTGACGATTTCGGGTTTTATTGGCTGGGGATGCTACGAAGTGGGGCCGGGTGCGATTCCACGAGGGCAGACGGAATAGCCTCAGGACTGAGAACCGAACCATCAGTCACTGCTTCGGTTACGGTTGAGTCTTTCTACTTCGTTTATTTTTATTGATTCGAATTTCCGCATTCGACTCGTGGAGGCGTCGATATTAATATGCGTCAGAAAATAACCATGTAGAGTCAATCTGTGCCAGATCCGACTGATTTTACGCTTGAGCCCAGCGCCATTACCGTACAAATTTCGCCATCGAAACGGTCAGACACCAGACGTCAAGGTCACATGACCGTATGTACCGCTGAGTCACAGGCTGCAAAGGGTGACTGCGGACGGGCGCTGGGCACCACAACAGCTGGCGGACACTGTGACTGGAGGGGGAGGAGGGGGTTTGTCTCCCACTTTGGACCAGTGACCAGCACCCTCACGTCACCTTGAAATCCCATCCACCCGCAGTCGAGGCAGTTCTCCTTTCCCTCTCACAAATTTCCATTACCGAACCATTTTCGAACGGCACAAACCGACTCGACGCCATATCCCAGGTCACCAGGTTCTTGTTTCGTTGACCCTTTCGACCATCAGCGCTTGTTCAACCACACCCCCCGGACCACTGTGCTAGAAGCGTTTACCAAGGATACCTAACCGAGAACCCCGTTCAGTGAGACACAGGCCGCAATCATGGCGGACGTCGAAGTAAGTTTCCTCCGTTGCTTACCGTAACGCACCGCACCTTTCGTTAGCCCTCCCCTCCTACTACACCCTACGCACGGCGCACGGCGCACGGCGCATCACTTCTGCCACTGCCCACCACCACCATTGGCCCCTCCACCAGAACTATTCGTCTTTTACCCCACTGCCCAACCAGAGTCAGAGACGGTCTGGACAGACAGGACATTTTTCGTGACTCAAATTCGACGCCATAAAACCGATCATATCATCACCACCCAAGACGTTGTTGCTCCCCGATTAATTCTCTGCTCATCCCCGAAATTTCTGCTCGTCCTCTTTGAAATCTAACATTCAATTTTTGCAGGCATCTCCTCTCCCCGAGCGCAAACAGCGTAAATCCGTCGCTTTCGATACAGAACAAATAGTAGTCGACGCCGACGGCTCAGTCACAATGGTCAACGCTACCGACGAACCCAAGGAGACAGCCCAGTCGCACACGCCTCGTACGCCGCCGCTTTCTGCAGCACTTGAATCTTTCAATACTGATGCCCCTTCTCAAGCCGGAGCCGAGGATGCGACCACCCCCGTCCCCGATGCCACCGAAGACGGTGGCCTCGACCTTACCATGAAGAAGAAGAAAAAGAAGAAGGTCGCTAAGGAGGGCGATGATGCCGAGGAGGCCCCCGCTGGCGAAGACGGTGGTCTGGACCTGACCCTGAAGAAGAAGAAGAAGAAGAAGGTTCCCAAGGAGGGTGAGGAGGACGACTTCGCTGCCAAGCTCAAGGCCCTGGATCTCGAGGGCAAGGAGGGTGAAGCTGGTGAGGCCCCCGCCGCTGGCGAGGCTGATGAGGGTGACATGGACGCCGGCACCGGCATCTGGCAGCACGACGAGACCAAGGCCCTCAGCTACAGCCTGCTGCTCAACCGCTTCTTCCACCAGCTGTCCCAGAAGAACCCCGACCACGCCCTGAGCGGCTCCAAGAGCTACAAGATCCCTCCCCCGCAGTGCATGCGCGAAGGCAACAAGAAGACCATCTTCGCCAACATTGCCGAGATCTGCAAGCGCATGAAGAGAACGGAGGAGCACGTGACCGCTTACCTGTTTGCTGAGTTGGGTACCAGTGGTTCCGTTGACGGAAGCAGACGTCTCGTTATCAAGGGTCGTTTCCAGCAGAAGCAGCTCGAGAACGTGTTGCGCAAGTACATTAGTGAGTTTGCCTCTTTTGTGCGTCTTACGCGGAAGCTGACCAACTTCCTCCACAGTCGAATACGTCACCTGCAAGACCTGCAAATCTGCCGACACCGAGCTGTCGAAGGGAGAGAACCGTCTGTACTTCATCACCTGTAACTCTTGCGGTTCCAGACGTTCCGTCACTGCCATCAAGACCGGTTTCTCCGCCCAGGTCGGAAAGAGAAGAAAGATGCAGGGTTAAGCGAGCTCAGTCTTGGACAGCAAGAGTCGGAGAAATTTTCTTCTACGCTATTTACGTCCTTTAGCGTACTCTTGGCTTTTAGGTGTGATCATGCCAGCAGTGTGCGGTGCAGCCTCGAGGCTGCGACGCTCCGGGTAATCAATGGATGGATGGATGGCACCCATAGACAGTGGCGTTTTCTTTCCAAAAATTGGTACAAAAGTTGGGCATAATGTCAATCAGAATCGTTCTCAAAAGTCTTGCTGATGTGCGAGACCCGTTTCTTGTGGGTCTGCCAAAAGTGACGCGTTCTGCAACGTGGATTGGTGATGTCTCTGTTGCACCTGCTCCATCGGTGCAAGTGGGAGTGATAGTTGACTAAACCTCACATGTCCACTCGTGCGCCAGCCATCAACCAAACGTCAATCCTTCAACACATGACTCAACCGTCCACGCGGCCAACA
This sequence comes from Colletotrichum gloeosporioides, assembly GCF_011800055.1. Taxonomy (NCBI): domain Eukaryota; kingdom Fungi; phylum Ascomycota; class Sordariomycetes; order Glomerellales; family Glomerellaceae; genus Colletotrichum; species Colletotrichum gloeosporioides. The sequence goes on along the minus strand of NW_025544662.1, from coordinate 1,498,449 downwards.
TCACAAAAGTCCCGTTTGCAGCATATTTAAACAGCAGAACTCGAGTCACTTTATCTAAACTCTATACCCTGAATCATCAAGCCTTTTCATCACCTTCAGACACTAACTCCTCATCCGACACCATGACGGGCGCAACGCTGCGGGAGGGCCAGGCCGATCTCCCCTCGACTAAGAGCACTCGCTCATACTGGCACCGCGAGCCTTCCGAAGCGCTCCTGGGCCACCGCACGACTAAGAGCTTACCTCCGACCGCGGATGTGGTCGTCGTCGGCAGCGGTATCACGGGCGCTTTCGCCGCCAAAGAGCTGAAGGAGGGGAGTGGCGGGGCGGGTAGAAAGGTGTTGTTGCTTGAGGCCAGGGAGGTCTGCTGGGGAGCTACGGGACGGGTGAGTGTTCAGGTCTTCTCAGTCTTGTATCACGAAGTGCAACGAGGGAAGTCGAGGTTTGGCAAGTGCTCAGCCAGGCGTCGAAGATGATGGGCTCCGATAGCTTATCTCGACCCCTCATCATGTCATCTCATAACCACCGTTACGATAACGACACCACTGACACCCCAGCCAGAACGGCGGCCACTGCCAACCGGTAGTATATGGTCCCTCCACCGCCGTAGCAGACTTTGAGCTACAGACGTACAACTACCTCCGCGACCTCGTCGTTGCCAACGCCATCCCCTGCGACTGGGTCTCCCTCCGCGGCGTCCATGCCCTTCTCACCGCGGACCTCGTTGCCAAGGCCGCCGACGCCATCGCTGTCCTCCCACCTCACCTCAAGAGCGCCGTTCGCCTCGTCACTGATGCGGAAGAGCTGAAGACACTACGGGTGCCAGGAGCCGCGGGCGCCGTCCTGCAGGAGAACGCGGCGAGTTGCTGGCCGTACAAACTTGTCGCATGGGTGTTTGAGACCCTCATCTCGAAGTTTGGAGAAGGGCAGCAGCAGTCTGCAGGCGAGAGCGGATGGTTCAACCTGCAGACCAACACGCCCGTCACCCGTCTCCAACGCCTGGATTGCGCCGGTGACGATGGGGCATCTTGGATCGTTCACACGGAACGCGGACAGGTGGCCGCGAAGCAGGTCCTGCTATGCTCCAACGCCTACACCAGCCGTCTTCTCCCGGCCTTTTCGGACCTCATCGTGCCGGTGCGTGGTCAGGTCGCCGCGCTGCTGCCGGAACCGCGCGCTCAGATAGAGCGGAGCTACGTCTTCATGGCCAGCTCCTCGGGGTCGTCGCCAAACCAGGACGACTACCTCATCCAACGACCATCCCCTGGGTTGGAGATGATTCTAGGCGGCGGGAGAGCGAACGGTACGGCCAGAGGAGTGGGTATCTCGGACGATGACGAGGTCGACCCGGTCGTTGCGTCGTACCTGCGGCGAGCGGGGGCCAAGAACATCGACCTCCGGGACGACGGTAAGCAGCCGGCGGACCCGGAAGAGCTCAAAGCGAGTTACGAGTGGACGGGCATCATGGCCTTCTCGCGTGACGGGCGGCCGTGGGTCGGCGAGATCCCGGCAGGCGATGTGCTTGGCGGCGGGGCCGGGCTGTGGGTTTGTGCTGGGTACACCGGACACGGGATGCCCCAAGCCGCGCTCTGCGGGCGAGCCGTGGCCGGCATGATGGCCGGGGCGGAGAACGGGATCCAAGTGCCTGGAGATTTCGTGGTCGGGGAGGAGAGGGCGCGACGGGCCCAGGCTATGCCTAGCATCAAGGAGATGGACGACCTGGACATGTTCTTGCTGTAGGAGGCGCTGGTCGCGTCATTCTGGAGCGCTCGGTTGTCTTGACGATGGGTCAGTATCTCGTGTTGTTGATACGAGTGGAGGGGTTGAGTTCAGCTGGTGGCGAGAAGGAAACCAAACGACCCTGAACGAATCATGTCCTTAGAGTCACGAAAGTTTAATAGAACCATCGGAATGATATTGAACACGAAGGCAGTTAGGGTGATGTGACTACAGACCACCGAGGCCTCGGTCATGTCTTGGAACTATAGATTGGGCCGAGACTCCTCCCTCCGAGGCCTCCTCCGCGCCTCCCCGACCCGGAGAGAGTGGAATGTTCCGCCCTCTCCTCAGCTGACACGATCGGATCGTTGCGGTGCGAGACATACAACATATGGATATGGACAAGGCAGTTTGGCATTCTTTCGTTTTGCCCCTCCCCCAGAGCGCTAGACGCCGCGGCCGCCACGGTAACAGGTGGTGGTTCAGAATGTCTCTCGGGCCAGGCCAGCAGCTTATTACATTACCCTCTCTCTGAACGTCAACCATCATCGCTGCTTGGAATGTCGTGCTCGAGCCCGTGGGGGAGGGGATTTCATCACCCCTCCATCGTCATTCTCATTAACATTCCGCGTGCCGATGACTGATTACATGGTTGGCCGCCTGCTACCGGCAAGTCTAGCGGTGATCACATTTTTTTTCCCCAAAGGAGACTCGGCCGACTGGGACTGCGGCACGGAGAAAGGGACATTTTGAAGTCTCAACTTTTTGGTTTTTTGATATTTCTTTCTTCCTTTTTGGCAGTGGTTTGCCAATAACCCACATCCGGGGAAGGATGGGAAGCGCGAATGCACACGCTCCCTTACACGCCCCTAATAGATATATACATTTGAATAGTAACTTCTATAAGCCGACCCGATGGTAAGAATGTCCACATAAACAGAAACACCAGATGTCCGCCCCCAGATTGCCCAACACCTCCCGTAAGCATGGGAGGAATTTCGCATCCGCAGGTATAGAGATATCGTCATCACGTCATTCAAGACCGGCGTGCCAGGTCTTGATGTTTGTCCTTTTGTTAATCCAATCCAGTTCCCGTGCTGTTGAACCAGGCGCCGTCCCTTGTGACTGACCAGGAAAAGGAGGGGTATATGTAACCAAATGTTTGTTATTTGAGATTTGATCAGAGAGAAAAAAAAAAAAAAAATGACTGGCCCACGGAAGTTTGAAGCCAATCATTTCTTGTGAATGAGGTGAACCTGATCGGTGCGAAGCCCTCGCTAGGAAAGCGCACCCCAAAGAGAAGAGAAAGAACCCCTGACGGCCGTGCTGAGACTGGAATGGAAGAGAGGAATAAGCAAGCGTTTTGAACGTCAAGCTTAGTTGATGAACTTCCAGTCGACGGTACCGGCACCGACATCGAGGCTGTCGAAGATCTCGAGGAAGGCCTTCTCGCTGACGTCGATGGCATCGTGAGAGCAGCCCATGCACTTGTCGCGAACGGTGGCGGTGGTGGTCTTGCCGTTGGCGGAGATCTGGATCTTCTTGCCGCAGTAAGAGTTTCCGTTGGAAACCGAGCCCATCATGAGAACCGAGAGAGCAACGATGTTCTCGGTCTTGTCCTTGCCGCTGTCGTCCTCACCGCAAGCACCCAGGCCGATGGCATAGTAGGTCAGCTTACCGCTGTAAGAAGAGCCACCGCCACTGCTGCTGCCGCCGCTGCTGCTGCCGCTGGTGGCTTGGGCCTGGCCCTGAGGAGTGCTGGTGGTCGCGACAACAGGAGCAACGTAGGCAGGGGTGGTGGGAACGACGACGGGAGCGATGTAGACAGAGGTGGTGGTCGGCTGAGGAGCGGGTTGAGGAGTCGGGGTCTGGGGAGCGGGAGCAGGGGTGGAGCTGCTGGACGAGACGACGGGAGCCTGCTGAATGGATTCCTGAACAACGGGTGCGGCGGCCTTGGTCGAGGTGGACAATGTGGTGTAAGAGGGCGAGTTGCCGGGCTCGAAGAACTGGCCGGGCACGGAGGTGGTGGGAACGGCGGAGGGAGTAGCAGATGCCTCGGAGGAAGGGACCCAGGCGGTCTCGGTGGCATCAACCCACTCGGTCACGTAGGCGGTCTCGGTAACCCACTCAGTGACGAGCGCGCGCTTCTGGTGCTTGCCGTGGACATGGCGCTTCTTGTTTCCGTGCTGGTGGGGCTGGGCAACGGCGGCGGCAGCCAGGGCGGCGCAGAAGATGGCAGAGGTCTTCATGGTGAACGTGGTGTTTGGTAAATTGTGATGTTGGTGTTTGGTGTTGTTGGTCAGGAGACTTATACGGTCTCTTGAGTGATGATCTTCCGTGAAGGATGAGCTGGAAGCGAAATGAATGCAATGGGCTGAGCCTCTCGATCAAGGAATGGCTTGCGGGAGCGTGTGAAGCTTGGCAGGTTCAAGGTTGACGGCAGGAAGCTCGGAGCACGCTTTGGTATGTACTGAGGTTCCTGGTAGGCTGGAAAGATGGGATGAAAGGAGCGGTTCACTGAACACTCTTTTGCTGACAGCTGGAGACCGGATGATAATGTTTGGACGAGTCCTCGAAACAGTCTGTGAAGGAATGAATTGGTTGGGTAGTTTGTTGGACTGAAGGTCGGTCGAGCACTGCTCAAGGGGGTCCAAGGAAAGGAATGAATTGGTTTTGGTCGAACAAGAGGGAGCGTTGTTGGATAGAGAGGAAAGAGGAAAAAAGAGAGAGATCCAGATGAGCGATCTGGGAAGCGTAGGCCGGCTGGGATTTGTATCCCAGAACACTTTCGTGGACCAAGCGAGGTACCAAACGATGGGAACACAACACGAAAGTGAGCCTGTTCGGGACTGGCGAGACTGGGTTAGGGGGCCAGGGGCGGAACGGGGGTGTGAGCCTGTGAAGTCGAGTGGATGTGGTGTGTGGAGTGGAGGAGAGGAGGCCTGCAGGTGCTGAGCGTGCTGAAAATGCTGACGGAGGGTGGAGGACAGACTCCATTGGCAGGTACCTCCGCTAGCACAGCAGTATGCGGGAGTACCTGATGATCCCTCGAGGCCTGTCTGGTCGTGTTGTTTGGCTGGGCTGCAGGTTCCGGGGCGGTTGCTGCGCACTCTCTATCGCTCGCTCACTGCCACCGCCTGCCTTAGCGGTAGTGACAACAGAATTCGCAAAAGCCCCGAGAGAATAAAAAGCAAAAGCGGGGCCTTGTCATGGCGTGGAAACCAGGATTCTTGAGTGGTAACCGTCCCTGCAACCCCCCTAAACCGACTTGGAGAGGCAGTTTGTCTGCCTCGACGACCTCTCGTCACTGGACCGTTGGATGCTGGAGGTCCGAAAAAAGAACGTACCAGCACGAAAGAAGCAAGTCCAGGGGGCGTGAACGACCCGTTGGATGGCACTAGCACGAGCCCGTTCGCTCCAGACTGGCATCGCTGGCACCAAGCACGCCACGAGATCAGGCAAGCAGACGAGGCGAGGATGCCTCTTGGTGTTCGCAGTCCTGGCATGGCCCATCTTGGCTCTCTAGGGCTTGAACGCCTCCGCTTGGGATGCTGAAGATGGGATGTTTGCCAGCCAGACCAACCCGAAACCGACTTGGGCTGAGGCAACCAGGGACGACAACCGCAACCCGAGAAAACATTAGCCAAATGGATGCCGAGGAAACGCAACTTGACAGCCCTTTCACTCCAACCATTGAACCTGCCAGCAACGCGTACAGGGAGTCAGGGAGAGAGTGTTGGTTGTTTGAACTCGAGCCGCACATCCGTCGAGAATACAGAGTATTGGATATCGGGAAGTGGTGGATGGATCGGACTGGGGCAGCGTAACGTATTCTGCCAACGTAAGAACGGCAAAAAGAAGCCGGGGTCTGGAGAGCTTCCATCGCGCAATTGACTCGCTATGCTGGCCCATCACATGCGTAACCGCAAGGTCTGCGCATGCTCCGTCGTTGCCAATTGCTCTTGGATTTGCCGCTGCAGCGCGGTTGACGGCACGGCTCCAGGACTGGAACTGGGCCGGGCTGCGCGTCTCTTGCCTCGTTCCATCGTCCCGTTTCCATGCCTTCTTGCCTTCGTCTCCCGGACTCCCATCTCATTCCAAGCTTGTCGTTGTCTGTCATAATGTCATCTTGTTTCTTCCCACCCGTACTTGATGATTGGATGAACCGCCGGAGAGATGCTGGTGCTTGAAACACGCGGAAACTGGGAAGGGCGCTCCAGCTTTTTTCCCTTCAGGCCCTGGCGGCCAGCCCAGCCCCAAGAGACCCAGCCCAGGGGGTAGCACGTAGGTGGTCCAGGGTCCGAACACCGTTTCTCCCCCCCTCGCATCGTCTAGGAATCCTGGAAACAAAAGAATGACGATCATCCGGTGGCACCGGGGTGCCCAGGACGGGTACATGCCTGCCAACCGCCATGCCTTGCGCACACACAGTACCTTCCCTTATTGTGAGGTGCCGTGCCGCGGGAGGCCTGCGCCTGCTGCGCCAGCATTCTGGCTCGGTGTTAGTTAATTGTCTCCCATGGAAGAGGGCGCAACCGTTGCCGCGCTGCGAGAAGGATCCCAGCAGACCGTGGTTAAGCATGTCGGCACCATGGCGGCTGTAATGTGCGATGCAACATTGGACAGATGACGCACCAGGAGAAACGTGAAAAAAGAAACACTGGTCGACAACTTGGGATGTTACCTTACCGTGCCGCGCAGGAGAAGTCAGTGTCATTCAGAACTCAATGGTCAGTGTCGAGGGGGACCTTTCAAGGGTGTTGGCACCAGGTCAGGTCCCCCGCTCACCTGTGCCTGACGCCAAGTAACGATTGCTCAACCCTGACCAAGGCACGGAAGGGGAAAAAAATGAAAGCCAAAAACAAAATCAACCGGCGATGCAACGAAGGAAGCAGACTGGCAGCCCTCAAGCGACCAAGGCGAACGCTCGAGCTGGTCCAGACAACGGGCTTGGGCGACGGGTTCCTTGCAGATGTAAGGTACGCGCCAATCACAGCGACGCCTCGGTAGAAAGCCCCCGCCCGGCGCAACCCTCACAGCCCATTTCCCCCCTGTCCGGCTCTGATCCCGGATGATCAGGCAATTCAGGCAATGCCACATCACCTTCTCCCTTCTAAAAATTCGAATGGCTAGCCTCTGCGCTGCAGTTAATAGCTCCTTGTTCGTGCCTGCAAACCTACAGCGGTTTGGTGGACACCGCTGACACGCTGACACGTTGGGTGGGCGTCGTACCGCGGCGCCGACCACGCAGAGATTTTCCCGCATTGCATCTTCATTCGGCCACCCGCGGCTTGATGCTTGATTCGTTAATGGCTTGCAGCAGCCTGCAGTTGTGTGAAGGGTAAGGCACAGAAAACCCCTCACCTGTTCGGTGACCGTTCTTACTTCCTCACTCCTGAGACCTATTCTCGGGCTAGTCTTGATTTCGCTTTCCTTCGAGCCGTCGTCCGGCCTTTACTCACAGCTTTCTCGTCCACTCGTAGTTGTGCTATGGCAAAGCCAACCGTCCCATCAAATGATCGTCCGGAGTCTGAAATCTGAACTCTGAACTCTGGGGACCAGATCTTGTATGCCCACCCGCACAGTTCTCCACCACTCATGAAGATCAAATGCATGTTGGATCCAACGATATGTGGTGCTCTGGAAAGCTTCTTTTGATTGACATGAGCCTCTATCTCTCTATTCTCTATTCGTCTATTCTTGCCTCTCTTCCACGCTGTTGATGACTGGCGCTTCCTGCATCAACTGTCAGCTGACGCGGTGCAGCCACCTCTCAGAGATGTCCACGACACCCAGCGGTACACGACATCGCCCCTCCTTGGGCTGTGAGTTGAAATCCTCGAACGGGGCAAGCAAGGAGACAACAATCATCTTTCATCTCGTCCTTGTCCTTGAGCCAAGGGACAAACTCATGGAACTCCGCACACCTACTCTGGCGCGCAAGTGACACCGGAAGTTGTCAAGGTCAAGTAGCCTTTCGACTTCGAGTCATTGTTTGACATGGCGCACTGCGCAAATCCCTGGGCCCGAGTCGAGGCTTTCAGATCCCGACTCCCGAGAGCTTTGCGAAACACGCGCTTGATGCTGTCTTTCCCAACAAGTGAACAGGCTGCCAATGACAGGATGCCAGTCAATGCTCACTACTGTCGAGCACCATTGGCGGTCGGCTTCTTGCTGGCGAAGGTGTACAGGAACAGCCCTTCTCTGCTGAATATGGCGCGATCATCATCCACGATTTCTGTCACTTGGAACGCCTTCTGTGCCTTCTTGAGAAACTGCATGTCGGCGCGTCTCCTCTTCTTGAAACAGAAGTAGATCGTCGCGTCGGGCTCCAGCGTCAGCAAATTTGTCAATGTCTCCAATAGAAGCGGGAAGGCGGGCTCAAAGTACACGCAGTCGGCTGCGAGTATGACATTCGGCTTGAAGTCGACGACTTCTTGTGATAACGGTTCGCCCCTGTGTCGTTCATCAGTCATCCGTTCATCAGCCGGAGTGCATGCGCAGCCTGCTTGTGCTTGGACTTGTGCATTGCAGCGCAGCGCAGTAGCAGAATGAGCCGGGACAAGTTGTAAGTCTTTGGTTTCATTACTCGTTGGTGCGCTGCTGATTCCCGCGCACGCGCAACTCCTCAGCGATGGCAGACACCACTCAACTGTCTCAAGTCTGGAGCTGATGGTCTGGGAGAAGGATGCGCACGGCTGGAATCGGAGTTAAATGAAAATTACTTACCAATTCAGGATCATGGGCTTAACCTTGCCATCAAGACCATTCAGCTTGGTGTTCCTGCCCATGAGCTCGAACATTTCGTCTTGGTCTGTGAGATACAGCGGCGTTTGCTGCAGGTCACAACCTAGAGCAACAGCCAAACCAACGAGTCCGCCGCCGGCACCTAGCTCTAGTCTATTTGCTCCAAAAAGCCACGAGTCAGCTCAACTTCTTTCCACGACATGTTCTCTCGCATTAGCATGCGGTTAGGTTCCGGCAAGTCAAGTGCAGCAGCATTTGCAGCAAAGTGCAGGCGAGCGTGAGCTCGGGAAGAAGCAGCTCAGGAAACGTGGCGAGCGCAATGGGGCCGAGTCACCAACATTCTGGCTCCGGTCAGAGCTTCCCGGTGATAACGCAGCATGTGCTTTGCCAACACCATGCCCGCGGGCCAGGTTTGACCTCCGCATCCCGAAGCGAGGTCCTCGTGGAGCTTGAGGGGAGTGGACAGCAGACCGGCGATGTCGAAGGAGTTGGTTTGTGCGGCCTTGTAGGCGGGTAGCGGGGTGAGATCTTCGCCGATCGCCAAGGGCGAGAACTCGGGCGAGGGAGACCTCTCGGCGGAGTCCATCTGTTCTGGAATGAGAGGGTTGTTGAGAATTCTCATAATGCTATTGTTTGTTTCTGGGTAAGTACGGATGATACAACGGTAAGTCGAGTGCGTCTGGAGGCAAAGTTCTAAGTAGAGCAGGCTGAGAGCGCGTTTAATTCTCTCAAGGCAAGTGGTGCTTTTGGGCGTTTGCAGATCCGAGAGGCAGAAAAGAGCGGTATCGCTGGTCTTTGTTGGGCTTTTTTTTTTTTTTTTTCCCCCTGAGGTCGACGACAATCTAGACTTTCCGATAAGGGGAGGTGCGTTTGCCTCAAGCGGGGTTGCCCCGACTTCCACATTGGTCCCTGAGTGTAGGTAGTGTCCCGTCCTCAGCGGCGGGTTCTGCTTGCCAGTTCCACACTTCCCATCGAGTCATCACCTTCTCTAGTCGTCCGAGAAAGATGTGGAAAGAGCTTCTTGCCTTACTTCAGGTCCAGTGCATACCTCAGTAAGGTAGTCACATCCGGCCGCCAAGTTTGTTTCTAGCGTGGAGCCTGAGCTGCCGCTGCTTTACTTCAAGTTTGAGGGCGGTCTGGTGTCATTTCAAACCTAAGGTAAGCAGCATTGCACAGTTACTTAAACGGGGTACACACTGTAGGCCAGAACTTAGCAAGCTGATCTAGGCATCGGTACCTATAGGATGTGGTCCAGCTGGTGCTCATCCAGGAAACAGGTGCACGACTATAAAATCCTCGAGGACTCAAACACTGGGTATTGGCAGCATGTGACGCAGGTGCAAGTTCTCTTTAAGGTCTATTCCTTTAACTAGGCATTTCCATCCATTGGAACATGTCCTCACTTTCTAGATTTTGAGTTCTGTTCTCTCTGCCTCTCATCACGCTGCACCACCACGCCCTCCAACGCCCCATTTCGCTTGCGCCTCTACGACACCATCTTTGATAGCCGGCAATTCCCTGCCCCGTCCAGTCGGATGCGGCAAAAAATTGGTTTCGACGAGGTATCTCAAGAAACGGCCAACCGATTCCCTACTAATGCCATCTCCCGCACTCTCGTCAATACCTGTCCACCGGTCCGCATCGGCCTTGAGAACAGCGACAGCATTGCGATCATCAAGCTCCGGCGCGCGGGTGTCTTTAGGGAGGTCATTTGTTGCCATGTGGAAAAGAGGCATCAGGGCGCTCTGTTGCTCGTCTTTCTGGGTGGGACCTGCCGAGACAAAGGTCTCGAGTTGGGCCTTCCAGTTGTCGTAATCCACCTCGGGAACATCATAGCCATAAAAGCTCAAGGTAGAAAGATACTCGTTCATGCGTAGGCGAGGATGGGCAGTGACATGGATAACGTGGACACCAACGTCATCGCTGCTGCTGCGGATGCTATTCGCAGTTTCAGCTGGGATGGGATTCAGGGAAGCTGCGACAACCACGGTAGAGACGTGGCCTACAGGCACAGCATTGATCGTGTTGATGATATGCGGACGGCTGGAAAGTTGGATGCAGCCCTTGAGCATGCGGAGAAGAAAGTCGTCGGTATTGCAGACACCAGTAGCAGCATCTCCAAGAATGTAGCCAGGTCGGATGATCGATCCAAGGAGGCCGCGTCTGCCAGCCTCACGGACGAGCTGTTCAGAGACCTGTGGTGCGTTAGAATGGATGTTACTCGCGTAGAGAGTGTCTGTGGAGGCTACTTACCCATTTGGATTGGCCGTATCCGGTGCCGAGACCGGTGCGACTGCCCATCATGTCATCAGCCTCCATGACAGCGCCTTGTCCAGTCTTGGTCTGTTCGTGTGATAAATCCAGATAGTGATCCGTATCCAGAACGCTTGTCGAGCTGACGAATGAGAAGAGCTTAGGCTTTCCCTGGTTACACAGCCGCAGGGCATCGAGTGTTGACAGAACATTGCTGCGCTCGAGATGCTCATACTGCTTTACCCAGTGAACGAGGGCACCGTTATGAATAATCACATCGACAGTGTCGCCAAGCATCTTCCACGTATCGTCATCGAGTCCAAGACGCGGCTGTGCCAGGTCACCGATGACTGCACTAAGCCTAGTGGCCCAAGAATCCTGCCATACGCCGTATCCGCGAAGTGATCTTTGAAGCCGCTCGAGGGCAGCGGCGACGCTCTTTGTTCCGCGGACATGAGCAATCACATTTATACTCTCACGCGCGAGCAGGTCCTTAACAATGTAGGAGCCCAAAAAGCCTGTGGCGCCGGTGACAAACACGGTTGTCTTGCCTTCCGGCGAGAGTGCCGCGGCGTCCGCTGCCTGGTACTTAGCGTCGAGACTACCGAGCAGCTTGTCGAGTGACTCGGCATATGCAGCCTCGGTTTCCTCTGCCGCGTCCGAATCGTTCTTGCCGTCACGCTGGCGGTCAATCTGCTTGCTGAGAGCCCCGAGGGATGAGTTTGAGTACAGTGAGCTGATGGTCATGTTGACCCCCAGTTGCTTGCGGATGTTGAGAAGGAGCTGCTGGGCCAGCAGACTGTGCCCACCACTTTCAAAGAAATCAGACTCAGGCTGCAAAGTCCTGGCATTCAGACCACTGATCAATGTTGCCCACTGCTCCGCCAGTTCCTTTTCGGTGCTGCTAAGCGTTTCCCATCTCTTCAGATCCTCCTCTGAAGTCTCTTGCGAAATCAGGGCCGCGTCCGGGAACGGTAGGTTTGGGCTGTCAACCTTGCCGTTCGGGTTCAAAGGCATCTTGTCCAAGAAGATAAAATAAGTCGGGATAGCCTGAACTGGCAATCGAGATTTGAGATGATCCCGAATCTCTGTCTGCAACGGCCGGTAGCGCTTGGAGTATACGAAGACGGGTCCGATCTGAGTGCCTTCGTCCTTGGTGTCGTCCAGGCTGCGCTCTGCAAGCCATTTGAGCCATTCTTGCTGTTCAGGCACAATGTAGCTGACCAATGTTGGCTCTTCGTTCCGGTCTCTTCGAAGCAGCGTCTTGCACTCGCGAACGATGGCGTGTCCCCTCAAGTTGCTGTCGATCTCAGAAAGCTCGATGCGGAAGCCACGAATTTTAACTTGATCATCAGCTCTGCCTATGATGGCGGCATTGCCGGAATCGTCTAAGAAGTACCCCAAGTCGCCGCTCCTGTAAATTCTGTCTCGAGGGCCCTTGTAGTACTTTCTCCAGGGCTCTTTGACGTGATCGGCGACTTTGTTATCGGCATCAACCCATTTCTGGTTGTCGACAAACCAGTTCTGGAGGAACTTCTCCTTGGTTTTCTCTTCGTCATCCAAATATCCGTGCAGCCGGAGGTTAGCAGGACTCTAATATGGAAGGGGGAGACTTATCTCAGCCAAGCCTGCTGCTCTCAGCATGATCTCACCAACCTCTCCAACGCCACAAAGCTTGGTAGGATCCTCGCGGTTGACTACGAGAAGCTGGACATTCTCAATGCCCCTTCCAGCAGGAATAATATCGCCCAATCTATCCAACGCATCTGGATCTTCAGCACGGCTCTTGATGTGATAGTACGACACGCTGCGGCTCGTCTCAGTGGTACCATAGGCAGCACAGATCTCCGCGTTGGGTGCCAGCTTGCGGAGCGAAGCGCAATCCTTCTTGGTCAAAATATCACCAACGTAGAGAACCCACTTCAATGAAGGGAACTCTGCCTTAGCACCGCCGCACAAGATTTGACCCATCGCGGGTGTCAAATGAACCGCGTTGGGTTTGTGATCACGGAACCACTCAGCCAACCTTTCGTGGGCGATGTTCTCTCGAGCAGGGCAAATCAGCTCTCCACCCATGAAAAGCGGACTGAAAATGTCTCGCTGGATAGGATCATGGCTTATACCACTGTAATTGGTTAGCAGAGCTGTGACGGGCATCATCTTTGATGGGGTTCTACCTCAGACAAGCGAACTTTGTGTCCGAGGTCCAGTTGAACGTTTTAGCCATCCATGGGAAGTACTTGGCTAAGCTGTAATGACGGCCCAACACGCCCCTATGAATAGTCAGCTTTGTCTAAGCTTAGTAGTTGCGGGGGGTCCGACTTGGGTCTTGATGTTGTGCCACTGGTAAAGCTCAGGATACTTGTCGAGTCGGGCCCTACCAGAACATCCGGGGGCGCTCGTGCTTTGCTTTCAGTATCGGTAAAGACTTGCTTCCCGTCAATCTCGCCACCGGTAAGACGGCCATCATCGCTCATCCGTAGCTCGGGTACTTGGATCTTGAGAGATAGTTCCTCGTCCATGTACTTCTGAACAAGCGGCGCAAAATCACCATGATCGTCCCTGGCTCGGCCAATCGTGATCAGGGCCTTGGGCTGCGAGACCTCGAGATAGATCTGTTGTCTCGCTGGGGGGTATGCGGGGTCTAGGACGGTCACGGTGGCACCAGCAGCCAGGGTTCCCATGAAGGCGATGACGAGTTCAACGCAACGAGAAGCAAAGATCATCACGACATCGCCATTGGTGATGCCAGCTTCATGAAGCTGGTTAGCCAAAATGTTGGAAGCCTCGTAAATCTGCTTGTAGGTGAATCTCCTCTCGATTGTGGTTGAGGAGGCTGTTTCCGTGACGCACGGCGCATCAGGATTCTTCAAAGCATTCTTGCGGAATATCTCGTGGATGGCGCCAACGTAGCCGCCCCAGTCAAGGTCAATGGTGGGATCAGGAAGCCCCATCGCGGCAGAAAGACAGCAAAATTTGTTGTGATGGGCCGGTAGAACACAATTGTAAGAGCGAAAGTGTTGACTTGAAAGATGTGTCACCGGAAGGGAATTCTGCTGTGCGCCGATCGTCGGCGGAGGGGCAGTTTTTTCTCACAGTGAGGTGGGCGGGAGTTCTGACGGCGCAGTCACGTGGAAGTAGAGTTTAAAAGATTAGTCACAGGCTTTGGTAGGGGTGAAAGCCAACCAAAGGCTTTGAATCTGCTTCTGGGCCCATTTATTCAGTTTGACTCATACAGCAGAAGGCAGCGCAGAAGACAGGCGCAAAATGTAGTCACAAAACCAAGCGTAGAGGGCAGTCACAGAGGGCAAGTGCAACGCAGAGGCCAGCCCGTGTGGGCTGCGTAGAGGGCGGTAGACTTAGCGGGCAGTGACTGCAGAGGGTCACTGTAGCGAGAGAGGCAGTATTAGGAAGGGACGACTACCATTAAAAGGCTCTGATTGGCTGGAAAGCCGCACCCTGCGAGAATAGCAAAGTTACCCTGCGCTTTTACCCCAACCACGTTAGGGATACTGGACTGGAGCTTCCTACTGAGGAGCCATTCCTCAGCTTACATAACTCTACAGTCGACAACTTCACGTCGTTTCTCCGTGACACTGGACGTCATCGGATCGTGTATCGTCTTGGACTTTATGAATGTCATGTCCAATACATACTATTGGAACCTTCCAAAACGAATTCAGCTGGGCCAGCGATCACAGCGTTGCATTCCACTCACCGTGGAGGTGAACATCCCGAGTGGACATGTCTCAACCCGCCTCCCTCGGACCTTCGAGATGAAGTCTTTCTCACCACCCTTCCCAAGCCTTCAACCTGTCACTGGAATGGACACATCGAATATTCCTCGCCTGAGCCTCCCATTATGGCGATTTAGCTCGCATCACTCTGAAACGAGACTCGTCCTCGTCCCCGTTCGGTAGGTGACAGGGCGAGTGCCCTTTGGAAACCACATGGAACGGGAAACGTTAGTGTGCGCGATGCGCGCTCACTCGCGACTCCTTTGCGAGGGCGCGACCACTGGCGCGAAGGGAGGCATCAAGCACCGGCAGACAGGAAAACATGGCAATATGATTCGCGCCAAGTGTATCCTCTCTTGGTATCGTCCTGTGCTTCTCCCGTCTCTGCTGCCGAGATAACCTTCGTCTGCCATGCCTTCCTCTCATTGAATTTGTTGTTGTTGTTTTCCGCTTCTTTGGCTCGCAGATGCCGCTCATTTCATTCACCCCGTCAGACATGGCCTCATTTGGGATTCTGCGGGTGCTACTGCTACTCCATCTAGCTGCGCGGACAGGCGCAGTTCCGGTCGTTTACTTTCCATTCAATTCCCAGCTGCCACCAGCGACGAGGATATCCGAGCCATTTTCATACACTCTTTCACCGCAAACCTTTTCATCTCAGTCACAAATCTCTTACAGCCTAAGAGATGCACCAAAATGGCTTTCAATCGACAGCAGCACTGGGCGTCTGTCAGGAACGCCTCAAGATGCCGATGTTCCGTCCGGGGAGGTAGTTGGGGTTCCAGTAGATATCATTGCGACAGATGACTCCGGCTCGGCGACAATGACGGCTACTCTCGTGGTGACCAGGAACCCGGCACCAACAGTTAAGATTCCCCTATCCGAACAAATCCAGCAACTTGGCGACACATCTTCGCCATCTGCAGTCGTAGCCTCTCCCGCTTCCGACTTTTCCTTCTCATTCGCCAAGGACACGTTCTCCTACACGGGAAACGGCATTAACTACTACGCCACTTCAGCAAATAACAGCCCTCTGCCTTCATGGATCAAGTTCGACTCCGGCAGTCTGACATTCACTGGAAAGACTCCGCCATTCGAGTCTTTGGTTCAGCCGCCTCAAAAGTTTGACTTTAGTCTTGTTGGGTCTGACATTGTAGGATTTTCGGCCGTTTCAGTCGTGTTCTCTATCGTCGTTGGCGCGCACAAATTGACGACTGACACTCCCATCGTCAATATCAACGCGACGGCGGGGCAAGAAGTATCTTACGAAACATTGGCCGAAAGCATCAAATTGGACGGCAAATCTATTGCGCCGACTGATCTGAACCTCACCACTTCCAACCTACCGAGCTGGCTCTCGGTCGATAATTCGACGCTAATCCTGAACGGCACGCCTCCCGACGACGCAAAATCCTCGAATTCCACGCTCACGTTTCGAGATGTCTACGAAGGTACTCTTGATATCTTGTTATCTGTCTTGATAACGACTCGAATCTTCCGAAACACAACACTCCAATTCGATGTTACGCCTGGGGAAGCCTTCTCATTTGACGTTGAGCCGTATTTGTGGACTCCAGCCGATGTAGAACTGGGCCTCAGCAACTCGCAAGATTGGATGGAGGTTGATGGGCTCAAAATCACAGGAACAGTCCCCAAGTCTGCGTCACCGAAGAATACCAAGCTTCTCGTCAAGGCCACCTCGAAGAGCTCAGGAGAGTCCGAGACCGTTGCCGCAGACCTTGAAATTTTGTCGGCAGCTGTGACCACCACATCGGCGCAACCGACACCTTCTGCCAGCCCTACGAAGTCCGCTGCAAGCGAAAATCCAAGAAAAGGGTTGAATCCCGGGCTCATTGCCTTGGCGGTGCTCCTTCCCATTCTTTTCCTTTTCGCCATAGTGATCTTGATCATCTGTTGCCGACGAAGGAGACAACGCGACTCCATGCACGAGCAGAAGAAGAGTCAGATATCGGAGCCCGTACCTGGCAGTTTTGTTTGGAATGGTAGCAGAGACAGCCGAGAAACGTCCAATCCATCCATTGCGGAGATCATCAAGAGGCCCGAAGACAGCCGTCGCAGCCGAGGATACTTCAACTCTGCAGTGGCGAGGATGAGGCAGTCGAGAACGCTTTCAACAATCACCGGCTCCCGCATCTCCCAGTCACTTCACCGCAACTCGTCACACTGGAGGAGTCCTCGGAGCGACAGGAGTGTGCCCACATCACCATCATTTGGGTCGTCATGGCTCACCGAGGGTGTTTACTTCCAACCGCAACACGCGCATCAAGGCTCAACAAGCACATACGACGGTCCGAGCGATGTCCTTTCTGGTTCCTCTGGCTTCCTCCAGGGTGAGCGAGACGACTCTTTCCGCAGCGCCCTGGACGTCACCATCCCTTCGATGCATGACGAAGTAAGCAGCATCCAGGCAACACCAGACATGGCTTACACGAGTCCATGGGGGGAGCCGTCGAGACTGGTCCTCGACAGGTCAACGCCACTCTCGGCTGCTACACACTCCGATAGTCTGGCGTCAATTCCTGAGCAGCCGACACCATTGGGATCGCATCCCACCCACGGCCGGCGCTTTTCTCCTGCTCAAAGGCCCAGGCGGACATTCTCCTTGCTAAGTTCCAGATCACAGAACAGCGTTCGCAGCTCTCGATCTGGGTCAGGAAGAGGTAGAATGGGGCGTCAAGATTCGCAGCCGGGGTCGTGGACGGGGTCCATGATGAGTCGGCCTATCAGCAGGAAGTCGGACTCCAGCCCTTTCTTTGGCGGGCGCTCCGTCGTACCGTCCCGCAATCGCTACAACCTCGACAGCGACTCAGACTCCCTGGAGTCCTCAGCGAGGGGAACGGAAAATTGGCAGACAATACCCAGGGACTCTCTGGGCATCGCCTACGCTGAGCTGGCCCAGACCTCTCCTTTCCTGAGAAACCAGTCTTCCATGTCTCCTCGACCTCTCAGCATTGTCAAGAAAGACTCCAGCGGGCCAAGAATCGGCAGGGAAAGCCGACCCGGAAAGCAGATGTCGTTGTCTCGGCGACGATCATCCAGTTCCAATGCCATATCTACGGGACGCTGGAGCAGGAATTCTCCCGCGGAACAGGGTCCGTCCGGCGCCCAGCCGGGCTACGCATCGTCTCGGGCGAGCAGCGAAGTGCTGGGCAAAGGGAAGGGGCTTGCGCGATACTCCTCAGGCCTTGAATCAGACAACTCCGACTGGATGACAGAGGCGGGCACAGTGGGGAAGAAAGGACCTCGGAGTCGTCTGGACAGCAGCGACGATTACCGCGTATTCATGTAAAAGGCACACTTTGTCACCACCCTCGTTTAGAAGCGTTGCGATTTGTTATACCCACCGAGCGAAGCAAGGCTCCGTGTATTATGGTGATTGGATTCTGTAATGGAGGGCGATATGGTAATGCTAGAATGGGTTGGACACGGTGTGATGAGCTGAATGGACGACCCTTGGCAGGGAACCTAGGACTGTAATGTTGAATTGACGATGCCACAAAAGCTAATCTGGATATTGGGGCACGATACCCCGCGGACCCCTTTTTTTTTCTTCTGCTTTTCTTTATTTAACAAAACGAGTCTGTGCTCCTTATCCTGGACAGGGCAAGAGTTGGCCTTGTGGGGGTACCCGGTCAGCGCACATTGCACCGAGTGGTCCGACTGCACCGGCGGGGGGGCTCAGCCACAGCTTCGACGATTAGCGCCCGCCGCGCTCCAAAAAGAGGAACCCCCCACCGTTAAGCCCCATCGGGGTTTAGGACGTTGGGCGGAGAGCAGCTGGCCTGCCTTCGTTGGGCCATATTCACGGAGCAACATGGTGTTGCATTTGAGAAATAGAGCAGAGGGTAGAGCTTGGGCCTTTGTTTCCGCCAAACTGTACTGCTTCAGGGACCCTACGTAGCTTGGTCTCGGAGGCGGGAAAGGGGAAAGGGAGGGGAAAGGTGCTGAGGGCAGACGGGGATTTTTTTTCTTTCTCGGGCAGAGGAGAGGGGCAGGAAGAGGGGGGCCTTGCATGAGCACCGTGCAGTCGATATGGCAGGTGGGTAAGACGGCTCTGGCGGGCTTCATCAAACGATGACGGATGTCTGTGTCCCCGGGAAACACGGTCCTACTTATGGTGATGCTTTCGAAGTGAGATGATGAGAGGAGAGGTTCAGCAAGCAACGCCAGGTACTAAAGCTCGCTGAACAAAACGGGCCTGGCAGACGTATGGTGCATAGGAAGTATCATCCTGTGTACTATGCAGTATGGCCAAGAAGCGCGACATGACGCAACCGTGGGAAAGCTCGCTCATATTCATCAGGAATTCCGCATCGGACTTCAACAGTAGCAGCCAAACCTTGTATGGCGAAATGCTTGAGAATGACGATGCATGGCACCTCTTCAAATGCCGCTGTTCCAGTGCTTCCATTCCTGTGTACCATTGGCTGGCGGTTGCCAGGTGCTGACTGGGTCGCGTGGGAGTCATAAACTAGAGAGAGAGACTCGGAGACTGCGAGAGAGAGGAAAGGCACGCGCAGTACAGAGTCGCCCCTCAACGTTCTGGTCTCAGCACCTTCGCCAGAGACTGACAACTTGTCAACTTTACCAGGACCAGTTGCTTCAGCCCAGGGTTGACTTGACTGGACAGTCTGTCTCTGAGTGGACTCCCTGCAACTGTAGACTAGTCAGCCGACCTGTTGGGAGGCGGCCGAAGGGTGACTCCTTGTCATTGTGGGTGATGTTGGTGCAAGCAGCGCAGCACAGTGGAGGCGATATGCACGTTGACAACCAAGGCCAACTCTTTCCCCTCTGCATTTTCAAGTGATGCCCAAGACAGATGCTCATGAACTGCTGTGCAATACCTAATGTAGGCAGGTTACCGAGGTGCCGTGGCCGGAGGTACTGTATCAATGGACTCATGGCAGAGTGCCTTAGTCGTGGTGGTTGCCATTGCTTGGGCTGCTGGTTGCTGGGTACATGCGTGCCCGCTTACCTAGGTTAGAGCCAGCAAGCACCTCACTCATCTGCCCGCGGCTCCAGGCCGGGCTGGGCTGGGTTGGTTGGTCGCCGTGGCCTGTGCCTGCCTAGGTATGTACCTACGTTACCTGCGAATACCTGGCCTAGGTGCGCAAGGTAAGGTGTGTTGCTTCTGCGCCTTCCGTATCGCACAGCGACTCCCCCAGGCCACCACCACACGCGACCTGACCGTCACCACCACTCTCTTCCTGTGGGAAAACTCTTCTTACTCACAACCTCACCCATCGAGCTACGATTGAGTTCGGTTTCTTTTTTCCCCCTTTCCCCTTCACCTTTTCTCCCTCTCCTGCGCAACCTCACCTCGTCGCGCAAAACAGCTATACCGTCCGACCGATCACGCCGTCTTCCTCTCACCACAATCCTTTTGGGGATCGCCGACCATCCCCTGCCATTTCCCTGCGATTCGGATACCCCGCTTCCTGCCCATTGTGCGCGATCTAGAACCTTTTGCTACCGCACCACCAACCGTACCGTACCGCACCGCACCACCCTCTTCGCCTCTCGCCTCTTGTTTTTTTCTCAGCCTTCCTCGCGCACCCACGAACGGCTCTGAAAATTCTGCTCCCTCGCGATCCGATCCGCCCAGCACCAGCAAATTGCCCGACCGAATTCCCCTCTTCCTCCCGGTAGCTGCGCTGCCGACAAATTGCATCCATCATCATGGGTCAAACTCTCTCCGAGCCCGTTGTCGAGAAGGTATGTCAGGATCTGCCACCACTGCGCCTACCCGAGCCTTTGCTCCTGGTCTCTCCTGCTGTTCTTTGTCTCCGTCCTTTGCGACAGTGCCTTTCTCTGCACCTGCTCTCCTCTTCTTCCATGACAGCCTCCGACCCCGCTCCTCCTGCTCTTCAATTGTGATATCCTGTGCGGGCGGGGAACTCTGGGACCCGGGGGTCTGGATACGTGGCCCAGGCTTCATCTTGTTCGACTACCTCACCCATGATGACGTACCTGCCAGTTTTATATGTGAATCTTTCAACTGACCTCAACACCAAAATTGTAGAACTCGGCCAAGGGTGAAGATGAACGTCTTCTCTACGGTGTGTCGGCCATGCAGGGCTGGCGCATAAGCATGGAGGACGCTCACATCACCGTCCTCGACCTTCTTGCCCCTGGCAGCGACGAAGCTAAGAAGCACGACTCCAAGCTCTCCTTCTTTGGAGTCTTTGATGGACACGGAGGTGACAAGGTGGCCTTGTTTGCTGGAGAGCACATTCATGAGATCATCAAGAAGCAGGAGACCTTCAAGAAGGGCAACTACGAACAGGCGTTGAAGGACGGCTTCCTCGCCACAGACCGCGCGATCTTGAACGGTAATACTCGACCTCTACACCGTTCCCAATCTTTCTGGACACTCTTTTGGGCTGTGTACAGGTTCATTGGCGTAATATTGGAAGAAGAAGAGCTAATGCGTGGTGGCTGCATCAGATCCCAAGTACGAGGAGGAAGTCTCTGGCTGCACTGCTTGTGTTGGCTTGATCTCCGACAACAAGATCTACGTCGTAAGTTTGCTTACGTCCCCGCTGACGGGCGATCCTTTTGGCTTCACTTACCAACCTTACCGGGAATTAGGCAAACGCCGGCGATTCGAGAAGTGTCCTTGGTATCAAGGGACGAGCTAAGCCCTTGTCCCAGGACCACAAGCCTCAACTCGAAGGTGGATAGTTTCTGTCGTTGTTTATGTGTTCGCGGCTTTGGAGGAATTGTGACTGACATGATTCCAATAAAAGCCGAGAAATCCCGTATCACAGCCGCCGGCGGTTTCGTCGATTTTGGCCGTGTCAACGGCAACCTCGCCCTGTCGCGTGCCATTGGCGACTTCGAATTCAAGAAGAGCGCCGAGCTCTCCCCCGAGGCCCAGATTGTCACCGCCTTCCCCGACGTCGAGGTCCACGAGATCACTGACGATGACGAGTTCCTGGTCATTGCTTGTGACGGTAAGCAAATAACAGGACATGGACAACATGACACAGCGTTGATGTATTATTTGCAGGTATCTGGGATTGCCAGTCGTCTCAGGCGGTTGTCGAGTTCGTTCGACGTGGCATTGCGGCCAAGCAGGATCTGGAGAAGATCTGCGAGAACATGATGGACAACTGCTTGGCGTCCAACTCGGAGACTGGTGGCGTTGGTTGCGATAACATGACCATGGTCATTGTCGGCCTTCTGCGCGGCAAGACCAAGGAGGAGTGGTACGAGGAGATTGCCAAGCGTGTTGCTGCTGGAGACGGACCTTGCGCCCCTCCCGAATACGGTACGACTGAATCCACCTCATCCTAAGCAAAAGAACGGTTGGAGACGCGCCAGCATATCCATTCGCATCGAGTCGCATCGTCGCTCTCATCCCCTCCCATAATACAACCATTGAACCCTCCGTATCCGCCACCCATTTGTTACGTGCCCCTTACACATCACACATACATTCGTTTTCCAAGGAGGAGAGAGCTGATCCATCCCGTGCAACTAGCTGAATTCCGTGGCCCTGGAGTTCACCACAACTTCGACGACAGCGACAGCGGCTACGACGTTGACCTGGAGAACAAGGGCAAGCCCTTTGGCATTGGTGGCTACAAGGGCCGCATCATCTTCCTTGGTGATGGCACCGAGGTCCTGACCGATTCCGACGACACCGAGATGTTCGACAACGCAGAGGAGGACAAGGACCTCGAGAGCCAAGTTTCCAAGGCCACCTCGACCACGAGCAAGGACAGCAACGCGGAGGAGTCGGCCGCCAAGAAGCCCGAGGAGGAGAGCAAGACGGGCGTGGAGAAGCCCAAGGAGGAGTCAAAGCCAGCCGCTGCACCCGCTGTGTCAACGGAAGCGCAGACCACCGAGAGCAAGGAGAAGTGAGCTCCTCCACCATTGATGACGAACCTTTTTACCACCACTCATGAATACTACGGATGAGCACGCTGGCTTGAACGGATCGGAAGATACGGTTCCGGACGAAAGAGAGACTCTATACGGCTTGGCTGGGCTGGATGACTGAATGTTTCCTGTTGTTTTCTTCATCATGTTGGGTGTCCGGGCCTTTTCTATTTTGTGTCAGAAGTGTAAGACGGGGGAGGAGAGCAGTTGCGGCGACAAGGAGAGGGCCGCGGTTTTTTTCCCCAAAGAGAGGCAGAGACTCCCCCCCAACGCGCGTGCTGTAGCCGAGTGGCCTCTCGTGGCCTACCTGAATAGCACGTCTTCCTCATGAAATCATTTGCATAAACCACCTCAAGCTGTTCTTCATTTGGAGTCGGTGATGTCTGGACGATTGAAAATCTGGGCGATAGCGGTGCTAGTGATTGGGCACTCATGCATGTAGATTACTCAGCTGTCTCACCGGCCTCTGCCCACGACGATTGGATGCAACTTTTGTAGGTACAGTACAGAGATGTGGTTGTACTTTTGTCTGATTCTCTGGGTATATATAATATGACAACGAAGTCCAACTGACCTTTGTGCCTTTTCAAATCTTACTTCATACACTGGCTGACCAATGGTCAAATTGTTTGTACACGGGCTTCTTCTATGCTACAGAACTTTTGCAGGACAACTATACTGCCTTGTCTGGGCGAATGAATACTGGCTTCTGAGTGGAAATATGCGTAACGGTCATCTCGAGCGTTCTGCGCTCTGCCTCACCACGTTTCTCCGTAGGCTTCCTTTCGAGAACGATGGGGATGCCGCGCTTGGTGACCCTGTGAATCGTGGGTGGCGTGGCTGGTGCCGGTGATGTGGGTTCTGCCAGTGCACCAATATCTACCGGATTGGGAGAGCCTGAAGGCGCGGCAGCATCTGGAAGTGTTGCTGGGCCGGCTCCAGAATTTGGTGACATAGTCTGCTGCTGCTGCTGCTGCTGGTACTGCTTCTTTTGCCGGTCGGCCTCTTTGATCTCGTGGTAGATCCTGTTGTCGGCCACCCATGCCTTCTCAAGAATTTCATAGAGTGGCAAAGCGGGCCCCCATCCTTCGTTCCAACCATAGAGCAGGTTGCTGATTTTTGCGGCCCGTTTGAGCGGATTCAACGTGGCCTCCAAGTGCCTGACCATGCTTTTTTCGTGGAAGGTCACCGTCACGGCTGGCCGGTCCAGCGTGGCCTTAGCCACCTCGTCGCCTGATTGGAAAGTGCCGGTCCGCATCATCAGCTCAGAGACGTCCCGTCGCATGTCCCAGGACGTTGTGCCGTTAAGGGAGGCGTATCGCCAGACGATACCCATCATGTTGGGTTTGCGGAGCGCCGTCATAAGCTTGAAGAGCTCATGGTATATCGTCTCGTCCAGCGGGATCTGCCACTCGTGGGCCCTGCGAAGTGCGGAAATGGCTGCCTCGGGTTTGCGCTGGAGTCGTGCGTGGTATACGAGGATATTGATGGACAATGTGCTCGGCCGAATATCGCAGGTATTGCGCATGGTGTCGAGGAATTCAAGAGCATCGTCAAGATGGCCCATACGTCCGATTTCCGTGAGGATCTTGTTCACAGCCGACAGCGTGGCCCATTTGTTGCCGTACCTACCCTCCTGAGCCTGGAGAAAGTCTTTGATTCCTGTCCAGTCAGGTTGGTGCTGGCGGACATCCCAGACGGCGAGCTCCTTGGCGATCCGCTGAGGACCGCCGGGTTCGACGAGCATCCCGCATACATCCATAGTCTTGATGATGTGACGGCGAACTTGCCAGTCTTGCATCATTGAAAGTACCAGGCACCAGGTGTCAACGTTCGGTGCGCAGCCATTCCCGACCATCAGGGAAATCACCCTGTCAAAGTTTCCCAAATCCTTGACGATGATGGTCCCCTTCAAGAGTATATTGAAAACTTCGGTGTCCAGAGGCACCCTCAAGTTGCACATGCTGCTAAAAAGATCGCGGGCATGGTGACGATAAGAGTGGCCGTGAACCTCTACTGCCTGGAGAGCCACTTTGAAGGCTCGTGTCGATAAGGCGTGGCGTGCGGTAACATCTTTGAAGGTGTTGCAGAGGAGATCAAACGCCGCGGTCATCGCTCCGACGCCCGAGCCGTAAAAGCGCTGCGCAAGACGCGGAGATAGTTTTGCTTTTGCAATGGCTGCAACGTAAGCCTCGAATGTCTGAGGAGTCCACATGATTGGCTTGGGAATCTTCTCAAACGGGGTCTCCAGCGTGTAGGTATTTATCCTCGAAGGCCGCTGGGCTTTGTATAAACTCGACCACACCGTGGGCATCGATTCAGAACTAGGAGTTTGTGACGGGTTGCTGCTAGTGACGACCACTTCACTGCTGAAGTTACCGGCAACTCGTCTCACCTCGGCGATAGCGTTTGCCATGCCCCTGTCGTCTCCCGAGAGGAATAAAATGGGTCTCGCCGAAGATGACTTTTCGCCCTTCGATTTCTTCCATGGGACCCATTGTAGCTGAAGATGACATCTTGTTCTCTCGTGGATATCCCAAATGGTTTGGTCAGGGTTGTAAAGAAGCGCCATCGCAACGTCTTCGCATACCGAGATTTTGCGCGCGCATTCTTGCCAAGGCCCCTTGATCGGCCGAGTCCATCGCCTCAGAACTTCCAGGATCGCGCGCCAATTCCCGACAGGTTCTTTCTTGATCTCTCGAATAGCCTCCAGCCGTGACTGTCTTGTCAGGCTCCGGTGATGGCGATTGAGACTGGACATGGTCTCGCGAGAAGACTTGTATCCGATAGGGCTCTCTACAAGAACCGACTCGTGTTTCCGCTGTACTGGCGACGTGGGTTGACGTCGCCCTCTTGCTTTCTGTTCCAAACCCTTCGGCCCGTTCTCAAGGGGACCATGACGTCGGTCCGCAGTCCTCCTCCAGATACCAGTTTGACTTGTCTTGAGGGGTTCATTTCGAATGGGCAAGACTTCCCGGGAGTTCGAGTCTCGAGTCGAGGGCAGACCGTATCGAGTGTTCGGCTTTGATATTGTCCCATCTCTGGCAGGTATATCGGCAGCCCGATCGCCGCTCTCGGTCTGGAATTTCTCTTCAGTCCGTCCTTTGGGTGCAAGGGTCCCAGCTTCAACCACTGAGGCTGCTTCAGTCGCATCCGGAGCAGGACCGGCAGTCTTTCGATCGATGATTTCGCCCGCTTCCTTTGAGTCAGAGGAAGGGATGGTCTCGTCGAGGTTCGGCTTCACTGCAGCTCCGGAAGCTGCGTGGATCCATCGATACGAGGGCGGTAGTGGTTGAGCTATAGGCGCCCGAGACCATCTTGGAGGACCCCTGGGAATCAGAGATATTCCAGAGACGCCGGTGCGGTACAATCGGGCTCTCCATGCTTGTGCGATTCCCAGGGACATTTGCTATGAGTGGCCCATGGTGTGTGCTGGGCTGGCGATTCGCGTTGAAATTTGGAAAAATGGCTCGAGAGCGACGTCGCAGGCCAGCGGGAACGAGGAAATTTCCACTCGCGCCGATTGAACCCGGCCCCGTTGTGCAGGAGCCACCGGCCGCCGATACGCAGCCGCGGGCCTTTTGCGCGAGTTCTAGAAGAAAAAAAAAACAGTGCAGGTACTGTTATCCACACAGTCGCACCCATGAATCTGCTTCAAGTCTAATTCATACGAAATAAACTACCTAGATTTATATAGAGACGGGTATACAAGAAAAGAATGGCTCTTCATCTCTCTTGGCGTCCTCATTACTTGTTGGGCGTCACAGGTAATGCCCCTGAATTCGCATGCGCGGGCCCGCTCTGATCTACGCCTTGCCAGCTCTGGTTCCATCCTTCGCCCTCTTCGACAGCGTGCGTTGCTTCGCCATTCTCTGCGAGTCCTTTCACGTCGCTCCAATAGGATAACTTCTTCACTTCCTCGTCGGCATGCTTGATTGCGGCTTCAAGGTGCTTCCTCCTCTCCTCTAGCTCCCCTGATTCGTCTTCTTTTCCGTCTGTTGCGACATGCTCATCATATATCTTGGTCAAATGACTGAGCAACAATCTCCTTGAGGCTTGAAATACGAAGATGCCCATAATATCGTGCATTTCATCCTGCAAGTGTTCGAGGTTGTCTTTGGCATGCTCGAGATAGTTCTCAACGGCTTCGATCTTTTCTCGGTCGATTCGCGCGGCCCGCAGGACTGCCATCAGCGTCCACACGTCTTCGATGTCGGGTTTCTCCTCCGCTATGCTCGTCTGCATGCTCGCCTTGCTGATGCTTTCCCGACGGCTGCCAACACTAGAGGCGCGGCTGTGATTTGCAGGCGTGACGGTGAAGTAGTCGTTGTTAAGCATGTGCGGGTCTTCAGAGACATCCTCGGGCTTCTTCTTGACTCGCTTTCGAACCCAGGCTCTCCTACGCACGAAAGAGTTCCACCAT
The DNA here is from genome assembly GCF_011800055.1 of Colletotrichum gloeosporioides. NCBI lineage: Eukaryota > Fungi > Ascomycota > Sordariomycetes > Glomerellales > Glomerellaceae > Colletotrichum > Colletotrichum gloeosporioides. Next base: position 1,471,662 of record NW_025544662.1, on the reverse strand, counting down.
TTCGGTCCATGCCACGAGAACTTTTTGGAGAACATGAACGAATACTCCCACCCAAACTCGTCCATTTGAACGCCTTCTTCTCGATGTACCCTCCACTCCGGCCATGCCCACTCCCACGTGGGGTCAGGAACTTGGGCCGTCTTAATGGTCGTTGGACTCGTCTTGTGAAATTGGTTTGTCCAAGGAGAGGGATCGAGGTTGCCCAAGGCCTTGCCAGAGAACAGAGGAACTCTACAGCAAAAACAGCCTCTCTCATTCTCCCACAATACGTCTATTGCAGATTCTCGCTCTGCTGTCGATGGTCGCTCCCTATGGCTAGCATTTCTTATAGGTATTGGGGCTTCGTGTGGCGTAGGTTCTAATCATAAACATCATCAGTTCTTGATACAATTAACAAAGAGACCTCTGGTGTGGCATACCTTCGACCTCAATTGATGGTGCTCCAGTACCCGCTGTGGTCTGGGCAGTTAAGACTGGGATCTCCGCCGCTTCCTGGTTTGAGATAGGCGACTCGGTCCTTGACTTGCGGCATCCCGAGATGAAGCGACCTCGTCATTCCCATTTCTGTCCACGTCACGGTCCGTTCCGTTGCTCAGATTGTGCTCTTCTTCTTCTTGGTCTTCATCGCGAAGCAGTCGTGACGCAGTCGACGCTCGGGTCACATCATTGGGGGTTTCTAGACTGGGCGAGGCAACGCGGTCTTCGTGGTTAACTAAGTTGATCTCGTGGTCGTAGTCGCTGTCCTTCAAGCCGGTTACCCGACGAGAACTTCGGAACGATGGCATCTCTACGACCAGAACCGCCTGGGCCAGCGGTTAGAAAGCCCGGGGCTGAACAAGACCCCAAGGTAAAGAGGCAGCGTTCAATGCAAGAAGCCTTTTCGGGGGTTCGTGTGGGGAACAGGAGACAGGCTAGGCGTGATTCGAGATGGTTCTCGCAACGCCAGTGAGCGAGCAGTCGATAGGGAGCTGGACTGGAATGTTTCGAACACAGGGAGAGGCGGCCGTGCGAATCACTCGACCATTGTGTTGAATCGAAGGCGAGTCGAACTATCTCCAGACACCTCGTCTAGAGGATGAGAGGTGAGCAAGACTGGTAAAACAGTAGATGAGGCTGCTTAGGGAATCAATTGAGACCTCGCGCGTCCGGACCTAGCGCGGCCTGGACCAAGACGACGATCACCTAGCAGTGGCCAAATGTGGCTCAGAACAAGGCTAGTACGATGCAGGAGCAGCAATGCGGCGCGTCGGTGGTGCTTGCTGGTTGGAGGTCTGGGCCAGCTGAATCTGGGCTTGGGCTGGTTCTGGCTCAGGCCGGTTCACGAGCTCCAGCTAGGCCGGTCCAGGCCACAAGGGTAGGAAAGGGTGTGTCGCGTCCCAGAGGTCCGTCGATGATGTAATGTTCCAGCTTTCTATCCAAGCAACGAGCCCCCTTGGCGTCAGCTTGCGTGCCGGAACCCAGCCAGCTCAGACTGTCAAGCGTTGTGCTTCGGTACTGCGTCGAACCAAAGACTTGAGCAGCCAGCTGTTCGGCCGGTGAAAGCGTCCGCTGCGGAAGCTGGTATTGCTCTGAAAGAAAATCAAAACCCCCCTTTAGAAGCCGACAGGTGATTCTCGGAGCTTTGATGGCTGCAAGGTGACACTGGGGATCCAGTGGAGGCCATTCTGCAATTGTGATACAGTTGACGAGGTACTTGCAGCTACCTAGGCCGCCACTGATCATGATGACAATGAAAGTACTCCCTGGTCCCTTCTGAAAAAGAGGGCCTGTGCGGCATGTCGTCCCGAACGCCAGTGGAGCTCCCGGCCAGGACCGGCTGGGGGTAGCTACCTTCGATTCCCCGCATTCATGCCGCTCTACGTCATGTATCTCTCACACCTTCACCAAACTAGAGCTCCTGAGCTTGAACTTGTGCCTTGCCCAGGCGACGAGCTGTCACTGGTGTGATCGCTAGGAGGGGGAAGGATGTAACCGCGCAGCAAATACTCAGACGACTAATGAGACAATGGCAGCAGCAATACCGGCCTAGCCCGTGAATCGGTAGTACTAATAGATCGTGCCATCCATCTCTGCGAAAGCTTCTGTTTCCTCTCTTCTTCCCTCCCTTCCCTCAATTACAGCTCACAATCTCAACGACAATACTCTTGACATCGCCGAGAAAGCCCCAACACATTGAACCAGATCCTCTCGATACACGCCACGCATCACAGTTACCATGTCCAAGTCCAAGGCCCCCCTCTTCCTCGGTCTCACTGCTGCCGGTGGTGTCGGCTACTACCTCTACAGCGCAGGCGGCAACCCCAACGCTGCCGAGAAGAAGTTTGAGAGTATGTTTACCGCAGTCTTCTACTTCATGCGAAATGGCCAAGGAGTAACGGGGCTAACCATTGCAAACAACAGGCGACGTCCACAAGGCTTCTGCCGAGATCAAGTCACACATCCCCGGCCGCACCCCAGATGCCCAGAAGGGCTTTGGCGATACTGGTGCCCGCGCCGGCGCCAAGATCGACTCTGCCGTAAGTGTTCCGAAATTAACTGATGGCAGAAGGACAATACTAACATCATTATTCGCAGGCCGCCGAGGCAGACAAACAGTTCTCCTCTGCAAAGAGCACCGCCGAGGCCTATGCTAAGGATGCTAAGGCTGAAGCCCTGAAGAAAATTGACCAGTTCGACAAAAAGGTCGAGGATGGTGCTGCCAAGGCCAAGAGCGGCGTCTCCAGCTGGTTTGGCGGAAAATAAGCACTCTTACGACTTACGATTTCTTTTGTGTTACGACCTTCGGGTCACTTGTTACAATAGGGCCGTTCGATTATCTCAGGGTTAGGAGTCTCGCGACATGAACCAATTCTAATACTTTCGACTCAATTTTTCGCTGTCCCATGCTCTAGTCGTCAGGTCCTATATGCGCCTACTAATCTCGGTGACATAAACCTGTCCCGACCATTGGGGGAATTATTCGATACAAGTATAATACACACCTTATTTCTCTATGCGATCCGCCACAAGCTTCAAGATTTCCTCGGTTCCCTTTCTCGCATTCTGCGGATGCTTGGCGATTGCTTGCCAATACTCGCCGTGGCGAGGCTCGTTGAGGACGCACTTGTTGATGACATCCGCTCGTTTCTCGTCTGTACCGTGCTGGAGCAAGAACTTGTAGTACCATGCCCAGCTGTCGCCGTTGTCGCTGTCTAGAACCAGCGCTTTCTCGAACCAGTTCTGGGCCTTCTCTAGCTTGCGCTCGCCCCAGAAAATCCGGGCGACCGCAACAAAGAGGATCGGGTCGTTGTCCACCTTCTTGATGGCCTCCAGAGACCGCGGTTTCCGCTGTGTTCGTGGCTCCAAGTGCCAGATTTGCTCGCTCCACAAAAGGCCACTCTTCGGGACTTCTTGGAGGGCCTTAGCCATGAGAGACTTGGCTTGGTTGATGTTGCCTGCCCGCCGCTCGATGCGGACGGACTCGCACCACAACTCTGGCGATTTGGGAACCGCCAGACGGGCTCGATCAAGGACACTGCGAGCCTTGACAACAAGACCAGCGTTCTCTTCCAAGCGGGAGTACAGGAGCCACAAGGGAATAGACTTGGGAACAGCCTTAACGCCGGTGCTGTACGACTCCCGCGCCTGGCCAATCTTGCCAAGGTCCTCGTAGATTTGACCCTTGAGCATCCATAACTTTGCCGCACCAGGGAAGTATTGCAGGGCTCGTTGGGCGAGGTCCAATGCTGCCTCGCTGTTGCCCAGCACTCTTTCGAACACCACACTCTTCATCCACACACGATCCGTCGGGGCCTGTTCGCGAGCTTCTTCCAGAAGTGTTCGCGCGCGCTCGGTCTCTCCGTTTTCGGCCTCGAGCTTAACGGCAGCGAGCCAGATATCTTCGTTGTCGGGGTTCGACTTGAAAGCCCGCGCCAGAACAAGTCTGGCGTTGTCGACCTCGCCAGCCTGCCACTTCTCCTTGGCCAGCATCATCCACAACACCTCACTCTTGGGGCAGGCCTCGACAGCCTTCTCCAAGACCTGGGCGAGAGACTCCTTGGTTCCGTGATTCCTTTCCAGGTCGGCTGCGGCCATCCAGAGCGTCTTGCTGTTGACGAAAACACGCAAGGCATAAGAGTAGATGGCACGGGCTGTTTCGTACATGCCGCGGTTGATGCTGCTTTTCGCGTCTTCCATCCAGGTTTCCTTGCGGTCGTCGTCCTCGTCCAAGCCGTAGCCCAAGGTTTCTTGGATGATGTTTCCGCAGGTGATTATAGCGCCCTCGTCTTCGCACTTCTCAGCCTCGCCGATCCACTCCTCTCGCTTCGGCATGGCAGATTCCTTGACGAGAACTGCAACGGCACGCTTCATGACATTGACCTTCTGTCCCGTGCCGAGCTGCTCCTGCAGACGGGCAGCAGCAATCCAAATCTCATGGGATGTAGGGACTGCTTTTCGTGCCCTATTGAGGACCTTTTGGGCGTTCTCTGGGCTCTCCAGTCTTGCCAAGGCCAACCAAAGATCAACGGAAAGGGGTATAAGCTCAGTTGCCTTGGCGAGCAGCAACCGCGCATCTTCCGGATCTTCTTCCAAGTTGACCGCTTCCTTCCAGAGGGCCTCAGATTCTGGGATGTGGTCCAGAGCAAGTCGGATGACTCTCTTCTTGGCTCTGGGTTCATTCTCCAGCCTCATCGCCTCAACCCAGAGTCGCACCGATCGTTCATTCTTCTTGATGGCATCCGCGGCGATAATTTTAGCGTTGCGACCTTCGTTCAGTCTGATGTTCTCCAACCAAACGTCCTCGCTTTTTGGGCAATTTGTGCATCCACGTGCAATCACGTTGCGCGCCGCGACAGTCTTGCCTGCAAGCTCCTCCAAACGTGCTGCCGCAATCCAACCCGGAGCATTATTCGGGTTAGTCTTGATGACCGAGGTCAAAAGCTCGCGCACTCGGTTGATGTCACCAACTTGCGCCTGAGCTTCCGTCAGGCCACTCTTCTGTAGACTGGTGATGTAGCCCTTGGGGTCGATGCTCGTCGCGCTGCCACCGACTGAGGACTCCGTGCCATCCAGCGATGCCTGCTCAAGCTTAGACTTGAGGACCTTGTCTCTCGCCGCACCAATCTTGGCGAAGTTCGTCATGGTACCGTCTGCCGCCTCTGAACTCGAAGCTGCCCCGTCATCGGAAATGGTGGTCCCGAGCTCTCCCTGGGCGCTGGCTCCTGCAAGAACACTATCGGGAACGGCGTAGAACCGCTGCTGTCGCATTTGTTTGCTCCTTCTATTCTTTCCGGTCAAATCTCCAACCTCGGGCAGGTTCGCCCATTCCTCGTCCGATACTGTTGACAATGCTCTCTTCAGGTCGGCAAACTGCTGTTGGATCTTTGGGTTTTTGCGCTCGTATTCTTCTTGCTCGGCTTTCTCGCGCGCCTCTCTTTGTTTCTGTCGCCTCTTGGCCATCTTCTCATCTACCTCTTTCCATATTCTGTCGGCTTCCTCGTCGTCTTTGTCGTACACTCCGCCAGCGAACAAGCCGACCTCGTTATCGGGGTCTTTGAATCGATCGTCGTCGTTGTCATCATCCGCTTCTTGCTTTTTGCCATCGGCACCGATGCCTAGTTGCGCCGCGCGCTTGGCGACAGCCTCCTTGATCTGGTCTTCGCTGGGCCCTTCGCGTGCAGGACCCAAATCCGATCGCGTCGTGAAGCCCGTAGCACCTCGACCGAGACCGGCAACGTAGTTTTCGGGAGCCGGCTGGCTCAAGAAATCGCGGCGGCTGGCCATGGTATCAGATGCGCTATGCGTAAATCGTTGTCGCGTGAGTGGTTGCGGATGCGCGCGACAGGACGTGTATGTGCAGGAAGGCAGATATAGCTGCAGCCCATAGCTAGGGGAGATAGGCGCAAGGCTGAAGTGGTACCAATTTTTTTTCCTGAACTTAAGCTGCTGCACCCTTGTCGCCACGGCAAAGTGGTGGGGTGGCTCCACTAAAATTTCCAAAAAGGCTGCCCCTCCATCTTCACCGCAGACTTCGACATTGCGAAGATTTGTCGAGCCAGCATACTGGAGAAGCCAACTGCCGCGCATAACCCCGCGAACCCTCCTCGAGCTTCGAAACGGTCTTTATGCGATATTGAACATATTTGCGCGAGCACGAGATCAACATGGGCAAGGCCAATGCCGGAAAGCGCAATGCCGCTGGGTCGGGGAGCCCCTACTCGCGACCAGGAAAATCCAACAAGACGAACAATGTGTTCAAGTTCAACGTACGTAGAGTGCTTTAAGGTGTGCGCGTTTCACTTCTGACGCTATTCTTAGACCAATGTAGGCCAGCATATCCTGAAGAACCCTGGTGTTGCGGACGCGATCGTCCATGTACGTGCCGAGCCCCCGACGGAAAAGAAAGGCAGGAACTTTGCTGAACAATGCGCCTTAGAAAGCCGAACTGAAGCCGACGGACACTGTTCTCGAAATCGGTCCTGGTACCGGTAACTTGACTGTGAGGATATTGGAGAAGTCAAAGAAGCTCATCGCGATCGAGTTCGATCCTCGTATGGCGGCCGAAGTCACGAAGGTTAGACCTCTCGCTCTCGTAACGGTCTTTGGGGGCTGACAGGACCATATGTAGCGTGTACAAGGAACGCCAGAGCAGCGCAAGCTCGAAGTCATGCTCGGAGATGCCATCAAAGTCGACTGGGTTCCCTTTGACGTCCTCATTTCCAACACCCCCTACCAGGTATGCCATGGGAATTCCTGGGCTAGAAATCTAGAAGCTAAACATCAGTCAGATCTCATCTCCTTTGGTTTTCAAGATGCTCGCCATGCCCAAGCCGCCTCGTCAGGCAATCCTCATGTTCCAGCTCGAGTTCGGCCAGAGATTGGTGGCGAAGCCCGGAGACAAGCTCTATGGCCGGTAGGTTTTCCGCTGCAGGTTGGCACTGGACGCATGACTGACAGTCCGACCAGATTGAGTGTGAACGCCAACTTCTGGGCGACATGCTCCAATGTGATGAAGGTGTCAAAGGCCAACTTCAGGCCACCGCCGCAAGTCGATTCATGCGTCGTTCGTATTGTGCCCAAACAGGGAGCCGAGCGCCCTACCATCAGCTTCGAGGAGTTCGACGGCCTCCTCCGTATCGTAAGTCACAGGAGAGGATTTCATCACATGGCTGTGGCTAACGATGTTTCACAGTGCTTCAACCGCAAGAACAGGACTATGCGTGCAAGCTGGCTCGGCACCAAGGAAGTTCTCCAGATGCTTGAGAAGGTAAGTCGCGAACATGAGCTGGGATGCTGGACTCCAGCTAATCCTACAACAGAACTACCGCACGTGGGCTGCTTTGAACAATGTTCCCCTCGACGAGACCTTCGTGGAGGACGACGAAGACGATGCTATGGACATGGATGACGACGCTGACGCCGGTGGCGACGAAGATGATGTCGAGCCCATGGATGATGATACCCCGGAGTTCTTTAAGGAGCTCAAGGCCAACGCCGCCAAGGTCCCCGAGAAGACCAAGAGCAAACGCAAGAAGACCAAGGTCGCCGCGCTCGTCAGACAGAAGATTGAGGGTGCGCTCGTGAGCACCGATCTCCTGGACAAGCGTGCCCGCGCTTGCGACGAGACGGATTTCCTGAAACTTCTATCCGCCCTCAACTCTGAGGGTATTCACTTTGCTTGATTTTGGCCTGGGCCTTTTGTGTCGTATATGGTAGACACGGATTGTTGGCGGCATCTCATGGCCTGGCGTTCATGGCGTACAAAAGGAACGAGATATCCTGCAGGGTATGAATATAGAATGAAGATATTGGTGCCTGGAGCTACTTCTGCCCCATCTCATCAATTGCTCTGATACTACGTAAGAGACCCCCTTTGAGCAGCTGGTTCTTGCACGAGTATTATCAGTAGGTGTGCTCATCAAGAAAACTGAAGACCGTCTTCCCGTGGCTACGCGGCACTCTTATCTAGAAGCTGTCGCCGAGAACAATGTCGGCCATCAGAAAGATTCTCATGGCACCAACAACACAACGTACAAAAGCACAAAAGTCCCACGACCCTCTAGAGTAACCACGTGCTCATGGTTAAGACATGCCACACAGTCGGACATGAGACACCGATCTCAGTCGCCCAAGAGCGAACGACGTCAATTTGAGATGAACATCCCGCTCAAGATGCTCCGGACTGGAACAAAGACACACAGAAAGAGCCTCATCTTGCGGATTGGGATTCCGATTCCACCAACCCCAGACCGAGGTCGACCGAGGCGCCTGCGTGTGACCGTTCCAGCCTAGGCAAGAGATCTGCAACGGCCAGGCTGTCTCTGTTCCTAAATGAGGTCGACGGGTAAAGGAGTCTCAACGGTCATAGATCCATCATAATGCGAAGGTGGCTTTGATTGGCAGAGCCAAGGACGTCGACTGTGGTGAGTGACATGGACAACGCGCAACGGCGGCCAGTTAAGGGGCGGTTGATTAAGCCGTGACAAGTTCGGACACGATGGATGGAAATGGCAGTTGCATCCTTCCCAAAAACGCCTTCTCTGCCCTTCGCATTTCTGGTCCCGACTCCCGTTAAATCCGTGAAGGGCAGATTGGGCCGATGGTGAGGTGAATAAGAGTGTCACCCTCCACCCCCATTCTGGGTGCACGCGGCGCTTCCCTATCGTGTGTGCTGCCCTACCCGAGCGCTGGGGGAGCGGCAGCACCGCCTCCCGGAGCTCAGGAATAGGGCATACGGAATACACATGGCATTTGATTGACTGGTCGGTCCAACATCGCGTGTATAACCGGAAAGCAGGAGCAAGAGACACGAATTGTCAGCAGAGGCGCAGGAAAGGGGGCAAGTGGGAGGAGGGGCTTTGTGCATGCAGTTTTCTCGAAATGAGACTTGACAGACCATCATGCATCCCACTTTGCTCAAGAGCTTGGGGAAAAGGCATCAGTACCTTGCTGCGGTCACTTAGGCAGAAGGCTACATGATGACCACCAAATTTAATCCGCCTTGCCTACCCGCGTGGTCTCCCTCCCGCCAGCGCATCGCGACGAGGCCGAGCAAGGCCCGTCCCATCTGACAGGCGCGGGCGAACCAGGAGGGTGGCTTGGGTGCGTGTGGGTAATGACAGGTCCAGGCAGTCTCTAGTGCATCGTTGTCGACCAGATAAAATAAAATAAAAAAATCTACCTGTCGAAGAGTGGCACGTCATGCCACTGCCCATGTAGCTGCTCTAGCTCGCTGTCCAGGTTCCATCCTTCACCCAGCCTATAGACTTCCGGGTTCCTGCGCAGATGATCAACGCCCAGCAACGGCGCTGACGCGCAAACGGGTGGTGGAAGGACATCGAGACTGTTATCACGCGCGGGTGGAGGGACTCCCAAGATGGACGCAGTTTGACGTGGTATGTCTCTGACAGTTGTACGTGGGGGCCAAGTTTGCAGGTGTTTGCCAAGAGGCTTGCACAAGTTTCGACGGGCAACAAGAAGAGACACGGAAGGCACTGGAGACTCGTTTCGTTCAAGAAACGTATGATCGGTCGCCTTTCTCTCTCCCCCTTCTAACTAAAGAAGTCGACTGGTCGAAAGCCCGGCTGGAAATTCCCGTCGCGAAAGTGCTCACCACCTCGGCACCGTCGCACGGGAGTGTAAGACTCGCCTGCCAGACAAGCAAGTCGCCTGCCAGACAAGCAAGCCGGCCAGCCAGCCAGCGGGACGGCCAGCCCTCCCCGAGAGTCCCTTTTGGGTTGGTGGTGGAATGTTACAGCGAAATCTGACATGCCTCCCATTCTTCCTGCGCCTGACTGAGCCACATTCTGCTTCTGCAGGTCGCCCTGTGCAGAGATAAACCCGTTGGAGCGCCACCGCAGCATGTGCTTTCTCAGCGGTGTCGTCGCACAGCAGCATCAGATGCCAGATGAGCCGTTCGCCGGGATTCGGTGCTGAGAGCTGCCGGTGAGGCGCCTCGGTCTGGCTGGGCAGGGAACGGGGACCCGTTTCCTGTCACTTTCTTTGCGGGGACCACCGACGACCCATCATACGACAGAGTCAAGCTCTCTCGAGACTAAGAGCCTTTGGGGATAGGCGTCGATGAAGAGGGCACCAGGAACGGTCCCGTCAGGATGGGCCGAATCCTATCCTGGTGCAACGATCGCGGCCATCGTTGAGAAGGGCTGAATAGCCCTGGGTAATGAGTAACGTGAGACGACCTGAAGAACGGCGCGGTACCTATTACTTCGTAGCGGCAGCGGCCCCGTCTCCGTCGGTCGCCTTCCTGGCGTACTTTAGGTAATGTGTGTGCTGCCCGGCCCCCAAACGGAGGGATTCAAGGGAGACGGGCAGCAGCCAATCGTCCGTCGCGTTTGCGTCCAATAGGCCGGTACCGTCGGGATAGTGTCTGGGAAGTGCAGGTAATTACCTCGTGGGCGGGTGGGTTCGTTGTGACATTCAATCGGGGGGCCGGGGGCCGGCGCCCTTCTTCGTCTTCTTTTCGCTTTGGGAATGTCTTGGATTTTCCAGAACCCAAGTTGGCGGCCCCCTCCCTAATCAGAGCCCAATGTCGGGTGCACATGGAGATGCAGCCAGTCGCGTGCTTGCCACGTCGTCCACTTGGCCGCCTGTGAGAGGCTGTAGGAGAGGGAGACGACTTTTGGCCCGTTGACTCGCAGCTCTCTGTTCAAGAGCAGGGGCTGGTTGGCAGACATACTGCGCAGACAGAACGGGGACATGCGGTGTCCAGACAGACGTGATGATGTGCAAGACAGGCAGCAGCAGTCCGCTTGAATGGAGTTAATAGTTGGTTCCCCATGTGTGGGCGTTCAGAACCCTTGTGGTCTCTGGTCAACGAGAAGTAGGGGGGGATGCAGCGAACCGCGAGACAAGAGGCCTGTCAGAGTCATCTCGAGGCGAGGTGAAATGCCCCTCAACAAGCCAGCCGGGCCGCCAGGCGGCTAGAACATCACCGCAAAGAAGGGATCAAGTGAGTGAGCGCCGTCGGCGTTGTCTAGCAGCTAGGTGTTGAGAGGGGGTTGAGCGTCCGGATGCGGCCGGCGCCATGATCCCTTGGTTCATCATGAGGGCAGGAGTTTGTGAGTTGTGCCTGCGCTTGACAAGGGTTAGAGTCTCGGTAGACAGGCACCAACTTCTGTTTGTCTCTGCTAGGGCCCGGGACCAGTTCCACGTATCAGCCTTTGATTAGTGTGTCGACTGAGTTGCCCGAGACGGTGTGTCTTCAGTCGGCATGCGAGCTTGTCAGATCGCCAACAAGACCCAGCCGTGCAGCATGCCTCGTGACTGTGAGATGCGTCCACGCAGTGCCTCATCGTCAGCCTGGTTGGCAGTCGCAAAACTCCGTACCGAGTAGATGATACACCCAGCGACAGCGAAATGACAGCATTCAAAGGGTATCTCTTAGTGGCATATTTTGTGCAACGGTACCCATATCATGGGAAAACCCGCATGTTGAAGCAGACAACGCAGGATATTGCTGGTGTTAGTGCGGGAGGCAGACCTCAGTCCCAGCTGCCAGGTTCGTCGTTCCTGACTAAGTACAGCCGCTGACAATCATACTTGTGATAGAGGTGATATCACATCAAATCAACCAGAGAGATCGAGATTTTGGAATGGGAGAGGAGGGACAAGAGTGGCGGTATCGATAGGTATTCAGTATCCCTGGATGGGCAGGGTTGGAAGGGCACGGTAGACAGGCCGGGACCGTGATTGGGGAGAGGTGCGAGCATCCCGAAGCCTCGATGGAGGAGTCCAATGTCAAACAGCGGTGATGATAGAGGAGGCGGGGAGAATCGGTGACAGGCTGTCGGTGCAACATGGGCAAGAGGGAAAAAGAAAAGCAAGGTGGGTTTCTAGAATGGGGCCCAGATGCACCGTGTGTTCTGGCTTTGCCTTGTGCGGGTGTGTGTCTGTGGCCCATCAGCTGTGCCTTCCAGGCCGCCTGGCAGCACCGTAGCGCACTTCAAGCAGTTTGCGCCTTGCCATGGGTGGTGACGGTGCCTTCCTCTGCTGTCTTGCGTTGTAACTTGTGAGGTTGGTGGTTGCGGTGCATGGTGGACTCAACGCATGGATGCGCTCCGGTGCAGCAGTCCATGCCATGACTGTTTTCTGGGGCAGTGGATTGAGCCAGCAAAAAGTCGCATCCAGAAAAATTCCAGATTGAGAATGGGCGGAGGCTGCATCCACCATCCACTCATCCACAGGCCGGCGAGGACGAATCAGTGTGGAGGAAAGCGTCCGGGACAAGAGTTGCGGTCTGAGGCATCCCGCGTAGTTTCAGGGTTTCTGCCGGCCATGGGTCTCCGACTCTCACAGGTTTCCTTTGCTCCCTCCTTCGCTCCTCACCATCGGCCCAACTGACGGCACCGCGCGGTACCTACCGCCCAACCCCTGCCGTCATTCTCAGAGGTACGTACCCAGGTACCTTCTTATTCTGTCCAGGGCTGCGACTACCTTTCACTTACGGTTGACGGGACTCTTCCCCCGCCTAGCCCTTGCCTAGTGTGTTTGCAGAAGAGGAGCAGCAGCAGCCGGACACTCACCAGAGACGGGAAGACACGCACCGGAGAATCTGCCAGTCCTCATCGATGTAGTGTTGTTTGTTCGGTAGGTAAGCCGACCAGACTAGTCAGTGATTACAACCTCCGACTTTGTCTTGACTCTTGACCTGTACCCCCTTGGAACAGTGATGTTGTATGAAGAGAAGCTGTGTTGTACCCGACGATGGTCGTTGGGTCTTTCTCGTCATTCATATTTTCCTTCCAAGTTCCATGTATCCAGCCGTTGTATTTTTCTGCCCCTTCCTCTAGGTATTCTCGCCGGGTCCTCCGCCTTTGGTCCTTGTGACGCTATGCTGGGACCTGCAGCCGGGTCGGATCCATTCCATTCCTCGCGTTGGCTGCTGAAGGAATCCATCCGCGGCGCGACGCCCCCCTCCCCAGAGTTCCCGATTTTCTTCTCGGCGGAGAGGAGAGGAGAGGAGGAGAAGCGAAGCCCTTGGTCGTCGGTTCAACGCCTCGGTTGACAGAGACGACGCGGCCCATTACCCGGCGACACTCGAGAGGTGCGACTGGATGGTAGGTACTCCGTCCGTACTTACTGCCTGCGTAAGTATCCTACCGCAGACTTTTTGCAGAGGGCGGTTGGCTCCCCCGGAACTCAAAGGCAGAATCGGGTGAAGGCGCAAAGCTTTGTCGCTGACTTATTCCGATGGGGCTCTCAACGACGCTTCTGATTGCTACGGACTGTCAGGAACGCTTCCGCGGTGCCATGAGCACCAAGGAGAACCAAGCTCCCTCAAGTCCCAGACCTGCCCATGTCTCTCCGTTGCCCACAAGACACGCTCTCAACTTGACCAGAAACATTTCTACCGGGATAGAGCCGGAAGACGGGAAGGAGAAATCAAAACTCGTCGGGGAAATAAAAAGACGACGAAGCAGGGCGGGAACGGAGGGGGGCAGAGATAATTTGCGCTGCTAGTCGTTCTGTTAATACTGATCGTTCAGGCCCAAAAACGACATACCTACCACGTCTGCCTGCGTACTACCAAAAGTAATGTACCGTGAAGCTAAAAGATCAGGCATGGCCGTTGGGCAGACACATCAGGGTCGCCCCTTCCCATGTTGAGTCGTTTTATTTGCTTTTTTGGGATGTCCGTCTTCGAATTTTTCTGATTCCTTGGATCTTGTTCGCCCTGTGCCCTCCTTGCCTTACTCGTTGACATTGCATTCCCTTCCGCTCTCCGGGCCCCTTCTGCGAAGGAAGGTTTCTTCGGCCTTTGTCACTGTGCCCACCGCGCGCAGAGCGAGAGCAAGGAGCTCGACTCCGGGCCTGTCAAAACCCATTGTTTGTTTCTGCCGTTCCTTTGAAGGACGCCATTGGAAGGTTGGATGCGTTGGATGAAGTGTGTCATGCCCATGAGTAGGCTACTAGGCACACAACAGTACGGATGCACAACACGTACAGAGTACAAGCAGAACAGGGTGACGATGGGAATAGTGCATGCCCAAAAACAAATCGGACACAGGGCAATCAGATGGAACCTGAGGGAAGCCAGCTCTCTGTCTCCCTCCTCGCCCCAGTGACGGCAGCGGAGCATCTGTGCATTGCCTCTGCTTAACTGCGGTACTGTACGGCACCTGAGGCCGGAGACCAGGGCAGGTCAGTAAGGTGCCTATGGCGAGGTGGTCAAGGATACTTTCATCCAAGGCTGAGTACTTCCCTTCACGCAGCTGCAGAGGTTCCCAGGAACGGGGAGGCTGGTGAGCTTACCGTCATTCACCAGCAAATTACATCCCTGTCATCATGTCGCACTACCTGGCGCATGGGTCTCCTTCAGATGAGAAAGTACCTTTCCGTCCGTACCGTCCGTACCTGGACCTTGGATGAGGTAGGTCTGGCCCCTTGCAAACAAGGCATTGGTCTCCGGCAGGTGCTTTTCGATTTTTTTGGGCCGCTGAGGTCTCTGAGACTCTCTGGGCAGGTCGTAGTCGTCACACACTAAGAGCCCGCTCCTTACCGGCCGGTCCTTCCCAGCACCCACCACCACCTCACCCTTTCCCCCCCAACTACCTACCTACCTGTAGGTACAGCAAGCGCACTCGCTGAGTTGCCGTCGCCAGTCACTCGTGAGGTATCTTTCCGCCCAAAGCAGGTACGGCGATACTTCGAGTCACCTCTTCAACTCAGTGCTAGCTACAGCACACCACACCCGGCAAGCAAGCAGGGCAAGCACCTGCAGCCCGTGTTTTTGGCTTTGCACTGACCCGACTGCTTTACTGACCTCATTCCCGTCTGGTCTCCCGCTACCACCACTCGTCCGTCTTCGTCTTCGTCTTTTACATCAGACACACACACACACTCACGCTCTTCTTCCGCCAACTTACACCACCTTTACCACTCTGGACTTCTTCCCCCAATCCCCTCATTTTTGAGCTTCTTACTCTTTCTCTGACAACACTCATATCATTTCACACCAGATCACTTTCTGTTACTTACTTCCACAAGTGTCCCCGTCAGACACATCCACAGCAGCCACCGAGCCAGCACCAGCTTAGCCACTCGTCGACCACGAAACCTACCTCTCAGAGACAGACACACGACCGCGCATCCGCCTCGCCTCCGTCCTCCAAGCACCGGCAGCCGTAGCCATCGCAAACCTCGTCTACCCTGAATTCCATCCTAACCCACGTCGCATTGTCGAACATCATGATAGGCCTGCTTCCGAATTACGACTGCCGGCTCCCGTGTTAGAACCCACATTGGATTGGTATGAGGACTACCTTAGACGAGGCTCCATTCCCTTTGCTGTCTCACTTGGAAGTCCTCGGCCATGGAAAAGACATCCAGCACCACGAACGGGTCCTCTGACGCAAGCCAGTCACGATTAGAACCCCTAGAGACGTCTACCACTACTACTCCCTCCCAATCCACCACCCTCGAGCGCCAACCTTCCTCCAAGCAATCCTCGGCCACCACATCCCTAACTCCATCACCATTCAATTCGAGAGATACCTCACCTACCCGTCAGACCGCCAAACCTACCGCCGCGACTACTCCCAAGACGACTGCTGGCCTACGCTCGCGCAAGAGCAGCAGCCAAGACTTGACCGCGGTTCGAACCCCCAGATCCACCACCAGCATACCAGGCCCGCCGACATCGTCAAGGACCCTCTCCGCCGCCACAACCCCTACACTCCTCCCACACTCCCAAGAATCATTTCTCAAATCAATCAATCCGCAAAAGACGCCGCTCAATACCGAGGTTGCCCAAACACGAGATAGCCCTCGCTGGCCTGTGTCGCCTCGCTTGCGCTCTCCCCCTCCGCAGCTTGGGAAGCCTCAGAATCCTCCTCCGCAGCCACCACGTCGAGCAGAGCCGGAGCCTCCCAAGATAAACCTCACGAGAGCATCTCCTACCCCTCAATCCGAACCCTTCCCATCCGTATCCGAGAGCGAGACAGACGACTCTCAGCTTCCGTCTGGAGTGCGAACCCCGGTTACGGGCTGTGGATCCGCATTGGAAACGGTGCAAGAAGTGAGCTTACCGAACTCTCCCGGACAGATGGATTCCACGTTAGAGAAGGTCAACGAGAAGCTGGCCCACGAGGCAGCTGCCAGCGCCGACAACGTTACCCAAGTGGACCGAGCTGCCCGGTTAAGTCGAGGATCTCTGCACACTACAGACGGCGACACTGGCACAGTGAGAGTGCGGTCGCAAAGTACAGCTCCCGTGCCCACAGTCACGCGACAGTCTAGTGTACTGTCAAACAAGCAGGGCAAGAACAAGGCAGCTGGGGAGGGATCTGGTCTCATCGTCGAGACGGAGACTGTCTCTTCCATTCCCCAGGTGGCATTGGCACCTGCTGCCAAATTGGAACCCGGCACCGGTACCCTGAGAGCGAAACCTAGCACGGAAACTATTCGACCCAAGAAAGAGAAGAAGAAGACCAGTCGGAAGCAGCCGACTGTGAACCCCGGAAATGGTAAGAGATCTCGTCCATACTTCAATTGCTCCTCTACGAAATGACGCCCTGCCTTGTTACCTGATGAGCAACGAATATGGTGGTATGGCAGGGCGACATCTCGAAAAAAAAAAAAAAAAAANAAAAAAAAAAAAAAAAAAATCTCGACGCTCTGTAGATCATCTTAAGCAGTTGGCTGACTTGCAATCGCTGTGTAGCATCATCAAAAGCAGATATTTTTGAGGCTAAAGTGGCCAGCGCCGTTGATGAGGCGAATACATCAGACTCTGAGGAGACCTTCGTCTACGACTCCAACCCTCCTGATGTTGAAAGACGTCGGTATCACTCGCGAACACCCAGCGCTACCTCGATGATTAGCCAGGCCGACAGAGCCGGCGCCCTAGGCATGCGCTCAATCCACGAGGCTTTGCAGGTAAACACAGCCGCGGGACTGAAGAAGAGCATGAAGTTCGTAAACACCTTCAACAGTAACGGCGCTGAAAGCTTAGGCGCCGACGACGATGGGAAGGGCAGTGGTAGAAGTGCGGGCGTCGGATCAGGAAGAGGCACAGGGAGACATCATCACCACAATCACTTCGGTCGCTGGGGTCGTCACCCTGGGAACACGCACCCTTCGCTCTTCGACAATGAATCTCTGTTTCCGAACGCGGCCCGATCTAAGATGTCGGCCAACAACTCGAGACAATCGTCAGGCCCTCCTAGTCCGAGAGTCGCGAGTTCAGCTAGAGGCGGTCCCCACGCTCTCGGAAAGCGGTCCTCGATTCAAATGGCCCGCTACGACGCTGATGATACGACAACTACCGGCGCCGATGATGAGCGCACCCCTCTACTCACATCAACGGTGCGATCGGCGCGTAGAACGCGCCGTCACCCCGCAAACCTGCGAAATCTCGAATCGCAGTCGTACAGGCAGCAGCCGTCATACTTGAACCGGTTCGCTGCTTGTCTGGTAGTAACCATGATGCTGTTGCTTGTTATCACCGGCGCAATTGGCTTCATGTTCGCTACCTCTCAACCACTGACGGACATTGAGCTTGTATCCATCAAGAACGTCCTGGCCAGCGATCCGGAGCTGATGTTTGACTTGACGGTCAAAGCTCATAACCCTAATATTGTGGTGGTATCAATCGACCAGGCAAATCTTGAAATCTTTGCCAAATCTCCTCACGCTGGTACCGATTTCGATTGGTGGAAGCGACCGCATGGGGACGAGTTGGAAGACCCAAATGTGCATATTCGCGACGATCCTCCCGACGACCCGCCCGACGACGACGCCGCCCCAAACATGCGTCTCGGCACAATCACCGAGTTCGACAGCCCGCTGTCCTTCGAAGGGTCTTTTTTCAACAAGGGCGTCTCAGCATCAACTGGCACCATGCGACTCCATCTACCAGGCAACCACTCCGCTGGAGGTTCTGAGCGTTGGGGACGCATCATCCAGGACGAGTTCGATCTTATTGTGAAGGGGGTGGTGCGCTACTCCTTACCACTCAGCCAGCGAGTCCGCAGTGCGCCGATATCTGGCAGAACCACAGTCAAACCCAACTCTGCCAACGACCCATCTCTCCAGCCCAACATGACCTTACCCGGAGACCTACCAGAACTAGAGTCCTGATGGTCTTGACGGCGGTCGACACATTCGACCATTTCCTTTGTCACTTGTTCTGTATATTGAGCGTGCATGGCATGGCATTAGCATTTCAAGGGGAAAAAAGTGGCGTTGAATGGTAATTTCCAGCAACAAGCGCTTTGGGACAAAGACAGACAAAAGCGACCTGTACATATCTCTTCGTTTCGCGAGCATCGCCAATCACGATGTCTCCTCTTTCAGCTGGCGTTCGTTCGGCTTTTTGTTTGCGTTTATTTTCTCCTTTCGGCTTACCACGATTTGTGGGCCATCACATGTCCTTACTGGGCACACCTCAGGAAGCGCAGCGCACTCATTCAGGAACGGGACTTGTTCACTTGGGGTTAGGGGACTGGAATTTGCTTTTTATTCTTTTACTGTATCACGGACTGGGAATCTTCTTCTTATGAGACGGCCTTTTGAACTCTGGGGGTTTTGCATTAGATGGGAAAAGTGGCAACTACACTGTTGTAATTGTAACGAAGCTTTTGATGACCAACAGGAGAAACGGGAAGAAGAGTCGGGTCCACCCAACGAGGTGTGACCTCAAGAAAAGTCACATTCAACCAAGGCTACAGTGCTGTCGATGGACTAGTGATGGGTGAGATTGGAAGTCAGATAGAATGCCTCACACGTCTCTAGCTGGATAGCGACGTGTCAGTGAGATAATTTTGCCTAGGCAGAGTCTCCTTTGCAGGAAGTAATGAGTCCATATTACCCGTAATGATCATCTCAGCGTGGTCCAGGAGCAAGACCACTAGACATGTGTTTGCTGGATCAGCAGCCAGCCAACCTGGCAGATTGTGTGAACTGATATCAAACTGACCGCCTTTACGGGTTCGAGCCCGAAGGAATGTTTTGTGGGTAAACAACACGACGTAACAGACGTGGGGTTTGGGTTGCCGCGGGAGAGTGTCTTGTTGTTCTCCGATCGGAGCGGTCGGGCTCGGGGCCCACATCGAAGCAACCCTCTATCTCGCAATTTTCTTTTCTTTTTCCTTTTTTCTTTTGCCACGCCTCTAGAATCCCTCCACGTCAAGCTAGCCGGTGACATGCCCCCCCTTTCATCCTTCCCTGTCCGCTGCCAACTTTGTGTTTAATGATAAGG
Source organism: Colletotrichum gloeosporioides (assembly GCF_011800055.1). Taxonomy (NCBI): domain Eukaryota; kingdom Fungi; phylum Ascomycota; class Sordariomycetes; order Glomerellales; family Glomerellaceae; genus Colletotrichum; species Colletotrichum gloeosporioides. The sequence goes on along the minus strand of NW_025544662.1, from coordinate 1,452,464 downwards.
ATCACGAGGAGGAGAACTGGTGAAGTGGTCCCCCGTTACAAGTTCCTCGTGATGACGATAGTCTGCTTGTTCCCATGTCTACATGGAACTGGGTGAATGCCGGCGGTTGCGATTATTATTTGGATTGGGCATCAGTACAGACAGTCGTTCCCCTGCTTGGCGGGAATCACTGCCAACTCTCTATGACTGCCTGGGCCCTGGATACCGACCTACATCGTACACAAGTAGTAGGAGTCTTGGGACCGCGCAAGGCGCCGGTTGAGCATCCACACGATCCACTTCGTCTTGAATCCTTGCAAGCTCATTCGAGGAACATCGGGCAACTTGGCCGAGCGGTCTAAGGCGCCAGACTCAAGCGTCAGCTTGATCCTCTCAGAGGATAGCATTCTGGTATCGAAAGATGCGTGAGTTCGAATCTCACAGTTGTCACATTTTTGTTGCTTAGAGGTTGGATGTGATGTTGTCTTCTGCTGATTGGGTATCTGTGTATGCTTGCATTAATCCTTTTTGGTCTTGCGTGGGTTTAGTTAGATGTTGCCCACCACAAATGAGGTTTATGGCTGGGGGGTGGGAACTGAGTCTGACAAATCCAAGCCTAGCAGCTGTTGATTCAACTCATGGTTCCAGTTGATATTTACAGCAAGCATTTGAGTTGATTGAGTGCCCGGAAATAATGTTGTGGGCAGCGGTGTCTGTGAGCGTCCTCGGATAAGCTTCGGGAACCTTTTCCCAACGTCTGAAATAACGCAAGTAACTGTACAGATTGTGCCATTGACATTACAAGAAACGAGTCATATAGCACGCAACAACACTTCTCACTTACTCTTCATATCTCTCTTGTTCGTCAACTGTGAATTTTGCTTCCACCGCCATCTAAACTTCCTAGTCACCAGCAATGCCCGTCATCAACACCAAGGAGCCCGCCTCGGCCGTCGCCGCCGCCCTCAAGGCCGAGGCCAGCGAGGACAAGCCCGCCTACCTCGTCGTCTACGCCTCGCACCGCAACGGCAAGTCGTGGTGCCCTGACTGCACGGCGGCGGAGCCGTACATTGAGAAGAGGTTTGCCGGGGATGAGGGTACCGTCAGGGTTGCCTACGCGGGGTTGCCCGAGGAGTGAGTTTTCCCCCATTCCCACGGTCTGCTTGTCTGCAAAAGTCACGTTTGCAAAATACCAAGAACATGCACGCGCGGAATTGGACTTGGATAGTCGCTGATTTGGATATACAGGTGGAGGACCAAGGAGAACCCGTGGAGACAGGAGCCGTTCAACGTGACGAACCTGCCTACCTTGATCAAGGTCTCTGGCGAGAAGGTGAGTTTGCTTCGCTGCCCGTTCTAACTCGAGTTCGGTTCAAAGAGTCATGGCCGCTGACATGTGACTCTGCCAGAAGTGGGAGAAGCTTGTTGAGGCGGACGTCTACAACCAGAAGAAGCTTGACGCCTTTGTCAGCCGCTTGTAAATCCCATACGCAGACGAATGAGTAAAATGACTATCCAAAGTTGAAAGCGCCCAATGACCAGACTTTGTTTCTTCCGGTCCCCAGTTGAACCGTGCTTCTCTCATCTCATCACAAGGGAAATGTGTGTGATTTCACGGAGATTTTCGGTCTCGGAATGGAGGTCCAAATTGAGTGGTCTATGCATGGAAATAAGGGGTCCTGGGGGGAAAAAACGTGGCTGGTGGGGGAGATGATGATTATGCGGAAAAAGAGGCCGCCTGGTCTTGGTTGAGCTGCTCTGAGGTCTCGTGTTGGACGAGGATGAAGCCTGTCTTGAGTCGCGAAACGGACGGGTTTCATGAGGCCTAGACGCGTGTTCGTGGGCGGAAGGCAGTGCGTATTTCTCAGCGGCCGAGTCAGACGTCTCAACAATATGGGAAAGTTTGATGACTACCAGAATGTTCTTCCAAAGGGTATAAGTTTGCCGTCGGACAAAGAGATTTGAACTCCATGAATTATGAATTCTGACGCGAGGTCGTGGCATAATCCTGGGGCTAGAATTGCTCATGTTTTGACAGACACTTTAAACGGTCTTTTAGATGGCCACTGATGAGGAATGTGTATAGTAGCGATGGAACGGAATGTAGTTCGTCGCCTGGAGCGGTTTGGCTGAAGTGAAAACCTGTGGTATGCCGGAAGAAGCGGTAATGCTAACATCACTTTCGGCCACGAGAGACTGTGCTCATCGACGGCCTGGTGGAAAAGATGCTCTTGAAATAAGACCGCGATGGCTTCGCATAGCTCGGAGTATACACGTTTTCTCGACTTGTGCTGTTGAAACAGTCTTTTCCCCCCTCGTACCGCCGCCTATCTTTCAGATAGATGTACTGTCTGATGGCTGAAAGAAATTTGAGATTGTGATTCAAGGAACAAGGGAGACGAAGACGATGGAGACAACGAGACAACGAGGTACAATCGCCGTAGCACGATAGTAGTTTCTCTTGAAGACCGGTAGACCAACAACTATTCCGTACTTAGATACTAACATCCGCAAATACCTCTGTTCGTAGTCGTGGATCGTAGAAACTGCCAGAGTCTTCGCCACGTCATACACGCACTGAGATCATGACAAGATTCCGCAGATAGCCTTCTCCCTTGCAGCATCTGAGGAAAGAGTCGTGCACTCCAAGACCCAAACCTTGGATCTCCTGTCATCCCAATCATTGAAAGCTATCCAACTCTAAACCGACTCAGGCTCAGTCCGACAATCTTCATCTGAAAACGGACCTCGTTCTTTTCGCGGCTATTCTTAGGTTCTTGGCCGCCACAGTCTACCACTATCTGCGGTTTCCAGACAAACATGACGCACACAAGCACGACAATCACAGAGCAGCTTGGAATTACATAGCTAACATCAAACCATCTCTGCATTACTCATGTATCTATCCAACATTACACCTCTTCAGCGAATACCATGGGATTTGGCAAACCCGCAAGGCTAAACTATGCAAAGACGCCCGTCATCAAGTAGTCTCAGCATACTGTCATGCTGTTTTGTTCATGAACACCATTGGAAACACGTATCCCTCATCTTCCTATGCTTCAATTCGTCCCTCATGCACAGGCTTGAGAGCCAAACAAACATGTCTTGCCTCCTCCTCCCTCTTTCAAAAAAAGAACTGATGAATAGATATAGTGGGTTTTAAAGAATAAGTACCTGGCCATAAGAAAGCAAGAGCACCTCTGCCAAAAAACAGAAACAGAAAAACAAGATGCTGGCGACGGGGCGCTGTCTTCGTCTCGTACAACTAAGCTGCAATGCCACCAGACCTTTAGTGATGTGCGTCCGCAAAGCTAAGTTAAAAAGCTAGTGCCATATGAAGGACCCAAAGGACAAAAGAGTTCCAGCGTTCCCGCGAAAGAGAAGGGGTATCCCGTCTGTCTTTTTTTCTGTATCCAACGATGCCAAAGTTTTTCGCCCGGTTGTGTAGAAAAATGGATGCGATTGTGCCAAAGCATAAGGGAGAAGTCATAAACATAACGGCGTAATCATGTTGCGGCGATTACTCGGGGATCGGGTCGCTATTGGCGGCCGCGTTCTCATCCTTCTTGCCCCAGCCGGAGGCCCAGCCCATCCAACTGGATCGCTTGTTGTTCTCCTGCTTGGCCTCGGAGTTCTCCTGCACCAGACGCAGAGGTCGGGGCTTGTTACCGCCGGCGAACGTGGTCTGCTTCTCGTGGTGGGAACGCGGAGGCGACTGCGAAGGGGGCGTGGTGATGTCGCCCGAGTCGCCGCTCATGCTCGAGGTCTCGCTGCGCATGCCGGGGAAGTTACCCGCCGTAGGCGCCTGCTGGCCGCTCGGAGCCCGCGCCGCCGCGTTGGGGTTGCCGTTGAAAAAAGTTTGCGATGTTCGTGGGGTGCGCGGGGAGCCAAGGGGCGGTGAAATGGGCCCGTCCCCCGGACCCTTGTACATCTGGCTGACGAGGTTCACGCCGGTGAATTGCTCGCTCATCGGACGGGAGCGGCGAGTGCTGGAGGAGCGGGTCAAGTTGCCGATAGGAATGCGAGGCGCTGTCTCCGGATCGGTGTGCGCCGAGTTCGCTGGCGTGGCCGAAGGCATGTAAGACATGGGCCTCGGCTTGGGTTTGTTCGGGCCGACGGCCATGGTTTTGGCGCGCTGCAGGAGCGAGGCTCCGGATGCAGGCGGGAGCGGGAGTTCTTTGTTGGTGTTGGCCGCGGCAGGCTTGGGCTCGCTCGATGTGTCGAGGATGTGCTCGAAGTCCTGGTGCTGCAGAAGTCTCTCAATGATCTTGTTAATGTAGAGCGTCAACGCCTTGTTCTGATCCTTCATGCCCTTGAGCTCAGACTCGAGGCGGCGGACATGCTCGTTGTTATTATCGGACGTGCTGTCTGAAGCCTCGGACAGCTCATCGGCCAAGCTTGCGCCGCCAGAACGGCCCTCGAGGGCATTGAGAGCATCCTGGTTGGCGGAGACACCCATGTAGCTGAAGTCGTTCTTAGAGAAATCGCCATTCAGGGTCTTCTCCTGCAGGAGCAGCTGGTAGCTCTCGTTGTCCTCCATAAGGCGGGCGTTTGCCATGCGGGCTTCCATTAGTAGCCGTTCCACCTCCTGCAGCCTCCCGCCACCCTGGTTCTCGGATTCGACCAGCTTGATCTGGGCCTCGGCAAGTTCCAGGCGCAAAGACTCAATGAGCTTGTCCTTCTGGAGGATCAGCTTGGAGTTGTTCCGCGAGTCGCTGCGGTTGAGGGAGGAAGGTGGTGCAAAGCTTCCGTTGTCAACGTTGGGTGACGTCGCCGCTGCTGCTTGATGTTAGTAATAAGGCGTTGATGGACATGATGAAACACCTACATTGCCTTGAGGACCTGCTGCCCTCCTCGTCGTTCATTCTTTGCGACAGGGTGTCCTTCAGCCTCTGGATGATGGTCTGCATCTCCTCCTCCCTGTTGTTGAACTCTTCCTTCTCCTTGTTCATAGAACTCCTCTCGGCCTCGTAGATGGTCTCCATCTCGCGCATCTGCCTCGCGTTTTCTCTCTTCTCGTTGCGCAGGGTCTCGATCTGTTCCTCGGTCTCGTGCACCTTCTCTTCCAGCTTGGCAGACTCCTTGAGCGCATCATCCAGCCTCGTCTGCAGTACTTCGGCCTGTTTCCTGTACTGCTCGGAGGAGATTTCGGCCTTGGAGAGGCGCTCCTTGAGGTCGTCAAGCAGCGCAACAGTTTCGGCCCTAGCAGCTTCCTCGGCGTCGGTGTTGCTGGTGTCAGGAGCAGTAATGTTGGGGGTGCTCATGGTTGAGCCTCTCCTGGCATGGGCGGCCACACGAGCAGAGACGGGGGTTGTGGTGCGAGGGGGACCTCTGCGCGGAGCTGAAGTAGCGGTCGGGGTGGAAGATCTCGAGGGGGTTCTCGCAGGAGAAGAAGAGGGCGAGGCTGAGTCGGTAGAAGAGACTCTACCGACACCGCCGGCGGGCGGCTTCTTTGCAGTAGCAGCTGACATTATTGTCGCGGCGGGCTTTGTTTGTGGCGATGGTGTTGTTGTGTTCTAGTCGCGGCGGAGGTAACCTGGGGAAACGGGAGCGGGGGAATCGCCCTTCTTTTTTTTGGTCGAGGTCTGGGGATAAGGGCAAGCACTGCGGTGTGTGCAATGTGCCGTGTGGGTGCGGGTTATTTCTGTAGTGACGATGTTTCGTTCCAGAGGAAACAATCTACCTCAGCAGAATGTTGTAATGGCTTATTCTTGGAACAAGTGGCGTAGTGGGAGGAGGGACAAGACGGAGGGGAGTCGGTCTTGTTGTCGATCGTTGGGCCCCAGAAGTCAGAGATGGAATGCGAAAGTGTGCTGTGCTGTGCAACGCAGGTGCCAGTGAAGAGGGCCAAGTAGTAGGAGTGCGGTGCAGAAAAGAGGGTGTGCGGCAGCAGCTGTGCAAGCTTAAGTCGTCGGGTGTCAGACAGTCAGCCCCGGTCAGGTAAGGTACCTGCGGTTTGTACTGCGTATCTGCCCGTACACGGAGAGCAGCAAGCAAATCCACAAGTCGGATGCGTTTTGTCGGTGACGGTGACGGTTGTCCAGTCACTGTCCAGACCGCAGGGACTGTCTCCAGCGAATTTCCGATATATCGGGGGGTGTCTCCAGGGGTTTAATTCGCTAGGCCGTCGGGAATGGGAGGGCGTCGACCAACCAGCACTCGGGGAATAGCTCGACCTGAGAAACGATGCTTTTTTTTGTCTCCCGTCCAACTCCAGGCCGCTAACGTTGCGCTGCGTCTGAGTCTCTTCTCTTCCCGCTCAAGCACCGAACCTCCTGCAGAACGAACCAGCCGTCATACGCAAACCTTCACAGCGACCACCAGGAACTCTGAATCTGAACCCCGTAGTTCGGTCAACGCTATGCTTTCCTCGATTGCTATGCTCGCGCCGTGTTGCGTCTTGCCGAGACTCTGTTGCTGTCGTTGGATGCGTCCGAGGGCACTGTAGGAACCTCTTGTTTCAGTCACCACCAGTCCCGTCTCTTCCTCTTTCAGAGAAACTGCTGTGTCGAGTCGGGCTCGGTGGCTCGATGGCGGGACGATGACGGCAGTGCCAGGCAGTGGCCAGCGCTGCGCTGCGAATGCGGATGCTGCACACGCCGTCTCGTCTTTTGCGACAAGATGGGACGACTGCGACGGTAACCTTCTCTCGTGCTGCTGTGGCGAGGGTATGGGAACTGGCTTCTGGGAAACGGTAGGTGAAAAGAGGCAACAGGACTCGCCTTCCATGTACGTGAACCAGAGGGCAGACCACCAAGGTTTATACGGCTTTGATACTCCGTCCTTCAAAGTCGAATCAAATCGCGTCTACAATAACAACAAAACACGTAAACCACAATCACTGCCATCAGCGAATAGGAACTTGATGCAGTTTTGGGGTCTTGCTGAAACACCCTCGTCGCTGTCGATAGTCTGTCAGGCATAGCCCTTGGGATGCCATGTTCCTCGCCTCGCTCTCGTCCGTCCCTAATCCCTATAGCCATCTGCTATCTGGTGTCTCCTTCCCTAGCGGAAGCCTCAGGAATACCCGGCCGCGCTCCCTTGGACGTAGGGAACCGTTGTACCTCGCAGTAGCAAGCTGCTCACATCTACCACGACGTCTTAGCAAGCACATGCAATGGTAGGGGTCCTCCGCAACCCGCACCCCTATTTCCTCCATGCTGAGGAACCGGAATGCGGAGCCCGTCCATGTTAGTGGGCTCGGCCCGTCTTCTGTACCCAGGTCCCCCATCGAGTCATTGGACGACAATCTGCACGAGACCGGCCAGAACTCACCTCAGTGGGAACTATGAAATTATCCTCATGTTGCCATTAATGCACACTGCCAGAGCGAAGGCAGCCTTCCTGTTCCAGTATTAGAGAAAGCCATCTTGACACCCATACTAATTTGCTGTCCTCCTGACCAGCGGCTGACAGCTGCCGAGACGGTGACAACCATCAACCCAGCCCGGTTCCGCAGACGAACAGGTTTGACGGGACGGGAAGCATCTCATTGTTTGGCTCGGTCATGGTCATGGCACTGTTCCACCGTTGAAGTCTAAGCCACGGGCACCACCAGCTTGGTTGCTTGGGAGGATCGACTTCCGTTGGTGAAAGCCACAGATCCAATCCAACCGCCACGACGGATGACCACAGGCATGTATGATTATTAGACACGCAAGTGTGGCTTGGTAACACTGCCAAGGAGGGACATTGAGCACTGATGAACCTCGCTGAATGGCTGGGTAACAGGCGAGTCTTTTTGATTCAAAGGTGGCCTATCTGGTCTGTCATGAAGTCGTTCTTTTTCGCGACCTTTCCGAGGTATCATAGCGGCATATCCCAAGCCGCGCATCCCAAACTGCGAAATGCATTTTTTACTTTGACCATTTCCCTAACGCCGTTCCCAGCCAGCCCAATTTTGGTTCAACCTCTTAAGCAACCTGGTCGCTGAGGATGTCGGAGTCACCGGCGTCGATGATGGCCATGGTGCCGCAACGGAAGAGCTTACCGCAGGCGGTACCGAGCTCAATCTGTGGGTATAGCAGGTAAGCCTTTGTTCACCCTCCAAAGTCTGAATATAGACTTCTTCGCTGGGTTGGCCAAGGGACATTGTCTCCGAGACCGATAGCAAGAGAAGAAAGGGCGCCAAGCACTTGCTTGACGCTTACAGAGCAACATTGGTAATCAACTTACGTTGGTGCCGGAGAAGTGGTGGACGGGGGCCTTGGAAAGCATGGCGTAGTACTCAAGCTCGGACTTGCGGAGAGGGGGAGTGTTGCCAGCAATGAGGATAAGCCTGGTGGCGATGTTAGAAAGTGTTCGAAGGCTGCGGCTTCCGAAGTGGTGAAAAACGTACTTGGCCTTGCCGGAGCGGAGGGACTTGAGGGTCGACTTGTAGCCCAGGACGACCTTACCAGACTTCATCACAAGCGCAAGCCTGCTGTTGATGGAGTTCTGGTCCTTCTTGTTCTTCTTGATGGGAGCCATTGCGACTGAGTTTTGGGCGAAGTTGGCCGGTTAGTTGGGTGCGGGCGTTGGGCGGAAGTTGTCGTCGATGTCGTCGCAAGAAGAAAAATTGCAAAGCGGTTTTTTTGGTTTTGACTTGCTCTGGAAGGGGCGGGGGATTCTGGGAAGTGCGACCAATCAAATCGCTCCTGCCTCCCTGAGCCCTAAAGAGTAGGCAGGTCCGTGTCCTGGCTCCTGCCTTTAGCGAGCGTAGGTGGGGCCGTCGCCACAAAGATTTCTCAGCAAAAGGCCGGTACGATGACAAACCCATCGACGCTCCTCACTTCACAAATAAGCCGGTAGGTCCAGGTTTTGTCCCCCTCGCCAACCCCAACTAACCCAACACCACAGAACAGTTCGACGGATCCCGTGAGATCAACACCGACAAAATGGCCCGCCGTCCCGCCCGTTGCTACCGCTACTGCAAGAACAAGGTGAGCATTATCGAATCCTTGTCTTCTACGACGACGCCCAAAATCTTAAGCCAAGTCTTGCGCACTGGAGAAGGAGAGAAGGGAGGAAACTCCGCGTCAAGAGGACTGCGATGATCTTCGCCTTGAAAACAGCCTGTGTGCGATGGACATACGGCACATTTTGTTGGAATGGGATGCGGGCGTCGTCGCGGGCGATAATGTGCCTTTTTTTTGTTTTTTCCTGGAACGATTATGCTGACAAACTCCTTTTTTCCAGCCGTACCCCAAGTCTCGGTTCAACCGTGGTGTCCCCGACCCCAAGATCCGTATCTTCGATCTCGGTCGCAAGAAGGCTAACGTCGACGACTTCCCTCTCTGCATCCACCTCGTCTCCAACGAGTATGAGCAGCTGAGTTCCGAGGCCCTCGAGGCCGCTCGTATCTGCGCCAACAAGTACCTCGTCAAGGTTGCCGGCAAGGAAGGTTTCCACCTCCGTGTCCGCGCTCACCCCTACCACGTCGTCCGTATCAACAAGATGTTGTCTTGCGCCGGTGCCGATAGACTTCAGACTGGTATGCGTGGTGCCTGGGGCAAGCCCAACGGCACTGTTGCCCGTGTCAACATTGGCCAGATCATCATGAGCGTCCGCACTCGTGACTCCAGTACGTCATACGCGGAAGAAAAGAATCACTTTGCAAACGCTAACAACTTCAACAGACAAGGCCACCGCCCTCGAGGCCCTCCGCCGCTCCCAGTACAAGTTCCCCGGTCGCCAGAAGATCATTATCTCCAAGAACTGGGGCTTCACTCCTCTCCGCCGCGACGAGTACCTCGACAAGAAGGCTGCTGGCCGCGTCAAGGTCGACGGTGCCTACGTCCAGTTCCTCAGCAACCACGGTTCGCTCAAGGAGAACATGAAGCGCTTCCCCGACGCTTTCGCCTCTGAGGCTTAAGAAGGGAAAAGATTCGTGTTTCTTATGGGATTTGGGTTTCTACAGGCTGGCGTCTAAAGTGAATTGCATGTCATCATCAAGAGAGTCATGCCGAGGCAGGCTCTAGATAGGAATTCAATCATTGGCATTCCATACGTCACATATGAGCACCATGCGATTACTGACTGACGAACTGCTTGATGAACGGGCATCTGGATCTGGGGAAAGGGTGGAACAAAATCAACGGACTTTGTGAGTAGGGTCGTAAGCAGGCTTAGTATGAAGCTTAATGTACGGCCTACTAGGCAAACTGATACCCTTACTTTTTCTCCGAGACATGCATTCAACCCACAGGAAGTGCTGAGGCTCAAGCTAAGATGATGTCAACGTGTGAATCCGTGTGTCGCTAGTAACGCATCGTGGTCGACGGTCTGGCCCGTGGATCATCCATAGCATTGAATAGCACTGCATGGGTGGGCACGTACACAACGTGGTCACGCGGACGCCCCCATCTGCCAGACTGCGCCCAGCTTGTCTCGAGGAGGTCCCTGGAAGGGGGCCCATCTGATTACCAGAAATGAGGTGCGCTTGACGCTGAATGAGATGGGGCTTCTTGAGGCAAACCGTACGTAATGACTGCAAATATTTTTTTCTCCCATCCTACGTTATGATTCAGGCCTCCGTCCGGCGGGCTTTATCCGGATGGCTGGGAAGTGAGGTAGCCTTGATGTCGTAAGCACAACGCAGAGGCTGAAGGAAGTAGCCGAAGCTGAGAGATACGTGGTTTGAATAAGATATATAGAGTAACATAGGCTTATGTTCAGCTACTTGCCTGAAAGTCACATAAGAATAGCCATCTGACAGTAGCATCTTACTACGCATGTATCTTGGAGGCCCAGTGCAGGAACAACCGAACCAGCCGCACGCCTCACCCTTCTCAGGACGACTTGTCAGAGATGCAGGCGCAAGCGCAGAAAGGCAGACACGACGGGAGCAGATGGTGCGCGCCAGTAGGAAGGCCGCAGCGAGATCTAGGGTTGCTGGTTGGTGGGATGAAATGGGGGGAGATACGTTCACCAGAGGGGAGCGACGCGGACTGTGAAGCGACGTTCGGAGGGCAAGCCAGCAACCTCTCAGCGAAGAGGGTGGGCGGCGATCAGGTCCCACCGAGATCCCAGGTGACCCAAATGACGTTATCGGGATTTCGGATGGTGTTCGGTGTGAGACCGTTGGGTGGGAGTTGGAGTTGGAACGTCTTTTGGGCGTTGGCTTTGGGGTATAGTTCAAAGGCTTGGTCTTGGTACCTCGACACGACTCGTGAGAGGTTCGAGAAGACGCCTCAGCTGCTCCGAAATTCGGGATGGGGAGAGAATGGCCCGAAAAGGAGCGCGAAAAGAGTCATTAGAGTGGGATGGGAGATTTTTTTTCATACACTATTTCTCTCTCTAGGAGGGGCCGAAGACTCGGAATGCTGCATTGATCTCGGTGATAAGCTGATGGGGGTGAGATGGAATGGGAGTCCTGGGCTGCAGATGCCGCCACCCTGCGAATGGGAGGTCGATATGCATCACCACAAGCATGGGCTGGCCTGTTGCAATATTTGGCTATTGGAAAAACAGATAGCCACGGCGGTCGCTGCCAACCCCCTGAAGTTTATGTACGAGACAGATGACCATGTCGAAGGTTGAAAGGAGAACTGGCCCATCTTTTGTTGTTCCAGCCTCCCGCAGTGAGGGCGGGTATCAATTCCAGTGTACTTTTGGCATGTCACTTGACATTGCAAGTGGACTCGATATCGTCACCGATGAACCGGGCCAATCTGCACCGCAACTGCTCTGCCTGTCGCCTGCCAAACGGCGGCAACGGGTGACTGAGACGACGCAGCCGTTGCCCGCCCGCAAGGTGATTCGTAGAAAAGCAAAAAATGACACGAGTGTTTTGTTCTGGATTTCCCGTATCCGTACAGCAAAGCAAGCTCACCTGTTGGAGCGCGTCCGCACACGTAGTGGGAAACAAGCAAAGCAACAAACAGAGTTCATAGCTTCTCCCCTCCATTCTAGACAGAGTCTTACCGCCATGTCTCAGTCTCATCATGTCCCCTCCGCTCAGGGCGCATCTGAACCATTGCAGCAGGTCCCAAGGGGGGAAATGGTGTGGCAGCCTCTCAGCGCAGCCAGTGACCAGCCAGCCTCTAGGAGGGGCCTAACGCCATCCGCACCTCATCAGTCAAACCAGTCAGCCCAGCACCAGGCCAGTTCATGGATGAGTGGGTTGTCAGGACTCGGGCTCATGGACGTCTCCAACAAGTCGGTGGGCGACGGGTTGACAGACAGTGGGTGGTGGTGACTGGCATTCGCAACCGCCGCCGTAGGGCCCCCGAGCCAAACCAAAGGCAAAAAAGGCCATGGATGGGTGTCCCAAAGATTTCCCTTTGGTTGTTGTCTTGATCGTGGATCCCTTGCCCGCCGCACGCGAGCACATCATCCCTCCCCAAGTGTTCCTCACCACGAGCAGTGTGTACCACCATTCAGAGCACCAAGCCGTGTGTGCCACCCCCATTCCCATTTCCCGGTCTCACTTTGGCGCATTCATCCGCCCCCCTTCTCCCCCTTCCATTCGCTGTTTCTCTCGTCTCCTGTGCCCCCTTCCTGTTGATTGCTTGTCTGCTGGGCTCTGGCTTTGATGTCTGAGGATACCGCGCCTGGCCCGCTATCCCGCCGAGTTCGCCCACTCGCCCACTTCTCTTCTCATCGCCCCTCCTCGGTGTTATTCGTAACGGCGCGCGGTGTTCGCATGTAATAGTACTTACGCGATTCACCTACTCACCCAAGCTCAAGTAGAGTATCCTTTTTCGCTGGGCGCAGGTTCCGGTACCTATCCGAAGTAGTAGGGCAGGTGGTCCTTCCAGCTCCGGCAACTGGAACTGCAACTGCCAGGGTCAAGTGTTGAGGTACTTCCCACAAGGTACTTACTTGCCTTAGTCGGTGACGCCTTAATCATTGACAGCCCCAGTCCGTCATCCTCTCTCTTAGCCTTAGCCCCCAAGCACCCACCCCTCCCACCCCTTATCCTGCTCTTATCATCCATCCCGCATTCTTCCTTGCCCATCGCTGTTGGTCCCAGTAGGTCGCTGCCACATATATCTGGTGTGTGTGGCCTGAGTCTTGACCTCTTCTTGACCTCCTTCTGTCACGAATACCTGATTTTCCCCCGAACTGTTCCAAGGATTCGATCTCGAACCGTTGTCGAACCACAAACGATACACGTCTATAACTACCAGGGTGCCGCTATCGAAGCGCCACTGCGATATCGCGACTAGGGGAGCCTTATCGTGATACTCGCTCCTCTCTTATCGGACGAACACGACTCTTCTCTGGTTGTTTCTTCCCCTTCAACCGACCCGACGACTCGAATAGAGGCCCATCATGGCCTTCCAACAACCTACCCGCCGGCTGTCTCAGCAGCGCGCCGTCCGCCCGGTGCACGAGGACGAGCGGGACGCTCCCCAGATCCACCATGACGCTGCCACGACCGATGCCTCCCACTCCTGGGTGCTCTTCGAGCCCACCGATGACACAACGACAGCTTCTTACCTCAGTGAAGAGGAGGAGGAGTCATTACCTACTCCCGGAAGATCGAGGCTTAGTGACATAGGTAGTCTCAACACGTTTTTACACTCTGCTCGGGACACCGACTCGCGACAGTCGGGCGTTCTGTCCAGCGCCGTCGACGAGGAGTCTGTCGAGGACGACCCCGAGCTCGACAGCCTCGACAGCCACCTACCTGAATTTCGGACAGTACCTAGTCTATACACTCAGTCTGCCGGTGCCGCAGTGGGCCAGAATGTCCCTGTACTACCGGCCCACGATGGCCTGGGTTCTTTCCGGCTTGACAGTCCTGAGGTCCAGGAGCAGCTCTATGCCTTTGAGAGGTTCAATCCTAACCACCTGCGGAGGCGGCGTGAGAGTCTCGAGCTGGCCCAGCTCGAGATGGAGGTCGAGCAGGAGCAAGAGACGCACAAGATGCAGAGAATCGAGGCTTGGCGTCTAGAACAAAGTCGCATCCTCTTGCAAGAGATCAGCAAGGAAACCAGACGCCGCCGCCAGTCTATGGTGTCTGCAAAGCCGACAATGTCAACAGAAGAGAAGCAGGCGGAGGACGTTGCAACATTAAGTGTGATTGGAAATGAGGACGATGCTGACAGCATGGACTGGCACTATGAATCGACTGACACCAAGGAAGAAGACGGCGGTGTCCTCGCCAAGATTGCCCGCAAGGTTCTCCACGAGTTGGGCATTGACGAGAGGATGCTCTCCATTCTCCTTGGAGAGGAGCTCCCGACTGATGAGGACCTTTCTACAACGCCCAAGACAAGCGCCGATCTTTCTGCCACACCTACACCGAACTCTGACTCATCGTGGCAGTTCCGAGCTCTCGAGCGCGTGTCCAAAGAGCTTGGTCTGCTGGTGAATCAGGTGTCACCTCATCCGGGGGCCTTCTCAACGTACACTCGCATGCAGCAGATGCCGATCCCCTACGCCGGACTACCAGTCATCCCAGAATCGGCTGCTGATACGCCAATTGCTCCCGTGCGGGAAGCGTCGACAGCAATGCCTGAATTCCGACCAACAATGGTTCAGCATGCGCGCCCTATCGACATCCCCACTGTGCGGCCCCAGTCGGATGCTCCCGTGCCTGTGACTCGAGATGAGTCAACTCCTCTGCCCACATCTTTCACCCAAGAGGAGTGGGAGCAAGACTTGGACGTCAACCTCGTTTTCAGATATCTGCGGTCTCGTTTTAGCTCACGGTCTACACCGTCGTCGGCTTTCACAACTGGTACTTCCCACCTTGCCACCTCAAGCACCCCAGACACAGCAGCTAAGGCCGCGCGGGTGCGTCAGCATCACCCGCTCGTATCCCGAGCACGACCGGCAGAGCGGAGGACATTCAAGGCGACGACGCCGTCGAGTCCAGCCGCCATGCGGCACGCGTCTAGCTGTGCCAGCCAGAGCACGAGACGCTCGGCGAGACGCAGCAGCGTTTCATCGCGTCACTACTGGGACATCGGAGGGTCCATTGGGACAGGTTCGGCCATCGTCTCGGCAGGTCCCATGGGAAGCTGGGGCGAGGTTTAGTGCTGCCATCATCAACAGTAGAGCAGAGTCATAACGCCAATGATCTGCAGTCACCGGCTCGGCACGGCGTTTGTTCACACTAGATGTACATTATTTGGGTCAGCGGGAGTTGACGAGTTGTTTCACACGATTTACGGGGAACTCGGGAGCATTTGCATCATATCATCATCATGACAAGTCCACTTAGAGGTACTGATATCTACATACTACAATTCACAATCATGTCGAGCCGTTACAACGTAAGAAACATATTTTTTGCCCGTCGAGCTATCTGGTCTATGTTGTGATGAAAGACGCGATATGGCTAAGGAAAATGAATGATGCGTTGATGGGGAAAAGGTAAGACTTTCCGTGATAGGCAGGCAGAGCTGCCGGGAAGGGAATGGTCCACTGCTCCGGATGAGTGGCCGGATGGACCGGCTGGGCGGCGGCAGATTGTGGAGCTTAGGCCCCGAAGGCGGGACGGGAAGGGTGACACAAGGCAGCTTGGCAGGTCCAGTTGGTGTGGCAGCTACTTTTTAACCTCAGGCAGTCCGAGTATCGGTGAACGAGTCGGACGATTGGGGGAAATGCTGCGAAACGGGCTCAACAGACGAGGGTGTTTCGAAGCTTGATCGACGGTCGTTTATCCCTCAGAGCTCGTCATCCCGGGGGTGCCTGCGTTGCTTGTCTTCCTGGTCCCATGGCGCACACCGGACCCAGACAGGCAGGTAAACCACACGTTGCCATCATTCACGCCGCACTATCAACGCTCTCCTCACCTCAAGTTGACGTCTTGAGCCAACCGTGGAACTGCGAGGCTATTTGAAACGTGCACAAGATTAGGATTCCTGTGGAGACTTGCCTGTTGACAAGGGCGCTATCCAGACAATCCTGACAGTTGTCTCTCGCTTGGAGGCCAGTCATGTTGGGCGCCTCACGCTCAGCGGATCTTCGGGGCGGACGCCTCACGCTTGCGAATGGATAGCATCATCAAACTTGTAAGCCTGCGCAACCCCGTGTGGATTGTCGGCGTTGTAGTTCGCCTTGACAGCCGTGAAAAAAAGACGCAATTAAGGCGTGTGTGCCCGCGCTCTCCAGATTTTCAATCACAACCTGGGTGCGATGGCCAGGAGTGCATCACATCTGTGCGGCCATCTCTGGTCCGGAATGGATAGCCAGCCCAGCCCAGCCCAGCACTAACAGCGGCGGTTGTCGTTGCTTTTTACAACTATTTGCCCCTCCTCCCTACCACTAACACTAACACTACCACCAATGAACGGCACACAGTGTGAGATGCCCTGTTTGTTTGTCCTACGGGCTACCGCTTTAAAGTGGAACGCATTGTTTGGGGCTAAGCAAGACATGGGGAGGTTGAGGTTGGCGAAGTAGCTGCAGGAGAGAGGACTCGCAGTTCACGGCATCATTCTGGAGGGGAGTTTGGAGTTTGTGCTCTGCGAGATACAAGTTGCGCGGGTGGAGAAGGGCGGGCGAGGGATAGGGTCCGAGTCGCTCAACCTGCGCTTTCCAAGCGCGTCGGGCCAATGGGATGCTTCCGCCGTGGACCAGGAACATGGAGCTTGCAGGGATTGCCGCGAACCACCTGGACACTTTACGCGTCGAGGTTGCGCTCTTCCATCTTTTTTTTTTCTGCTGTTCCTCCCCCCTCCTCCGTGAGGTGAGTGCCTCCAAGGGTTGATTGCTGGGTTTGGAGGTCGCGCGCCAGAAGCGCCAGCTGCTGCGGCCTGCCACCTGCAGCAGGGAGAGCAGCTGAAGCAGACGGTTCACTATCCATCTCCCCCAAACAGCCGACTTTGCTGCTCTGAAGCCGTCCACACAGGCAAACAGGGCCCATTGCCGTGCCATGGATGCATGGCATGGCTGGGTGATGTGGATGGGTGAGGAGGCGACCACCGACCTCGCGTACAGATAGCGCGCATCCTGCATAGTGCATGCGCCTATTCTGTACGTACAGCTAGCAGCAACCAGGCACACCATCACCACCTCCTCCAACGAGTTCATGTTGCGACATCACAGCTCTTGTTAGCTGCCTGTCCACTTCAACTACCACCAGCGCTAACATCATGACCTTATTTTGACCCGACACCGACAGAGGCCTCAGGACAAGGCGCGGGATATCAGGAACCCCTGCATCCCCTTTCGAGTCATTCCTAACACCTGCATCTCTTGCGTTCCGACAACACCTCGACGAGACGCATCAACTGACTGACGACGGATACCGACAACTGGAGAAACTCGGCCATATTGATTCTGGATGCTACCTAACACTCTATTCTGACTGTTTCCCTCTCTCTTCTGCTCCACAATTATCTCTCATCCCCATGCCATCTGTGCTACTGGGATTGTGACTTGGTTACTCCCTCGTTCCTGCTCTCTCCGTAGTACCCCCCGCCATCCTCCATCGGCCAACGGTCCCAGTCGTCGTTCAATCTGTCGTGCTCGTCCCGCCGTCGCCCAATCCCGTCGCCGCCTCACTTTCATCAACAACACCCCGTTCCCCTCCAGTCAATTATTCGCCTCGACGGTTCGTCTGCCATTCTTCGAGCCGCGCACATCAGCTACGCAAAAGCGCACGCGTATATATATAGAGCACTCTATCGCCAATTCATTACCGTGCTGCTCCCATATCTTCTTCCGTGTTTGGGTGGGTGCATTTGCTTTCCAGGTTGTTGCATCGGCCCTGAGGATTCCCCCGGTGGGCTTGCGAATGCCGACTTCCAGCCTGGACATACCGCATCCCGCATGCCGTATACCTTGCCTTGCCGGTCCGGACAGCACAGGATAGGACAGAGCTAACATTCGCACCAGCTGCCATGTTCTAGGTCTCTCGGATTGCGACCCAGCTGGGCCCTGGTTTGGGCCGCCTAGCGATTTCTCTCTCTCACTTCTCGTTTCACCAACTTCCTCTCTCCAACATCCCGAGTCAACATCGTCGCGCGACCGATATCCCATCTTCATCCCAACATTCCACCTTTCGCCTACTTACCAGCGCCATCCCCGTCGCCGCCGCCGCACCGATCACCCAACCTGTCCGATGAATATCACTGCCGCCAATGGCAGCAACACCGTTCGATGCTCCTCTCCCGGGCTCATCCTTCTTCGACATTTACAATGATGGCGCTCCCCAGCGCTCCCCAGTCTCCCTTCCCGGAGGAGGCTGCAACTACGTGGACTTGACGCCCGGCGCCAATGGAGCCAAGTGTGGATGCCGTCGTTTTTGGAGTCGCTTTGCCGCAGGGAGAGCATACGCAGATACCCTGGGCGCTGACAACTCCGTATGGTGCATGTGCTCCCATCATGCTTGCTATCACGACGATGGCGGTCGCGCTGGGAGCGAAGCGCCCGCGCCCGCGCAGACTCCCACCGCCGCCAATGCGCCCGCCCTCTTCGCCGCGCCCCTTGCCCACATCGCCGGACAGGAGAACGAGAAGCCGAGGATTTCCAGGGAACCTCTCAGCCCGGTCCAGATGCCCGAGATGTCTTTTCGCATGCCCGCTGGATTTACCCCGACCATGGAGTTTATGAACCTGGATGCCGCCGTGGCGATGCCTCCTAACAAGCCCGAGGAACCACCAAGGCCTCGGCCTCTGGACCAGCCCAGCCAGCGCCCGGAGTCTTCTTTACAGGATACGTTACCCTGGGGCGATTTCATACAGTCCCAGCCTGGAAATAATACCGCGTTGCCGCCAATACCAGCTCAATGTCTAATGCCATCTCAGGCTAGCTCCACCACCTCCTCCAGCCAGGCCCGCTACCTTCGTCCCTTTGCCGGAAGGGGTCTTCAGACACTAAGTGGTGTTACTTCTAATCCCAGGACCCCGCGAAAGGACAGACTCCAGGATGCCGGATTTACGTTTGCTCAGCCGGATTGCCAGTCTACCAAGGATGATGGCGCAACTATTCCTCACAGTGACAGCGGCGCAGAGACACCTAGAGCGCAGTCCCCAAGACCCATGGAAAAAGTCGACGCCTTGTTTGCAGGACCATCCCGCGAAACATTCCGCCATTTATCAGATACCGTTCAGGGACATGAGAGCCGCCTGGAAAAGCTGGAAAACGTTTCCTTCTCTGCAGCTGGACATGATGAATGCCATGACAAGCATGATGCTGTCGACCTTCGCGTCACCGATCTCGAGGTGCGCATGGAGGAGGTTGAGAAGGTCATGAACGATACCAGCAGTCTTGTCGGCCGTCGCGACCGGCAGAATGTTGATGAGTCGACCAACAGTGTCGTCTCCGTTGCGACAAGCACAACATCCCGCGCCGCCCACTCACATGAGATGCTCAGTCAGATCCAAACCTTACAATCACAGCTCTTGCAGCTTCAGTCGCAAATACCCTCGCCAGCTCGGCCATGGGAGGTTGAAGTTGTCTTCATGCCATTTCCTCTCAAGCGCATCTGGCAAGAGCTTCAAGATTTCAAGGCTGACGTTCACTCTAGCTTGGATGAGTGGACACAGCTACCCAACACTAACAGCGGCTTGACAATGAGGGCCCAGTCGCCCTTCTGCGCGGAATGGGCCGCTCCGGGCCATGACCACGAATGGCTCATGGCCAAGGCGTGCGGCCCAACGAGCGTCATCGACAGACGACTAAGGAGTCGAGGCCTCATACGAACCATATCCATCAAAGGCACCGACGCCAGGAGCGTCCAGGCAGCCATGCATGCTGCCTTCTCGAACACATTTACCGACTTTTCGGTCGCTACGCCATCACCCTCTCGCCGGCGGAGCTTTGATGGGAAGGCTGATCGCTTCTTGGGCCTGCAGCAATCATGGGTGCCTCTCCGCAAGGTCCACAAAGATTCTCGCCTCCGTTTCTTGACGCCAGCAGAGATGATCACTCCCGCTATATGGGACGTGTCCTTCCTCCACTCTGTCGTCATGCGCTCCTCTGAGCCTCGTCTGTTTATCACTCAGCCTGAAGCTTACCTGCAGGACTTGCAGGCGTTTGAGTCCGGCTGGACTTGGCAACGTCTTCGGGAAACAAGCCGCTTTTATCCCGATTCTCAATCTACGCAGGAGGTTCCTGAAGCGGATGCCCGCGAAGACTACTGGGCATGGAATGATCATTTGGACGAGGTCCCCAGTTCTCAGTCGTCGTTGAGTATCCGACAGGCCAGGCAGAGGGTGTCAGCCTCCCCTTCGCTTCACCACATCACGATGCAATCGTCTATGCGATCGTCTAGTCCGATGATGACTCGTGGCCAGACTCCTTTGAGAGAGACTATGATGAGGGAGCGGAAGGGTTCAAAGCCGCCTTATATCCGCACCACCTCAATGCCCCCATCAGTCCCTGCGAACTACTCGCCAGCCTTCACTAAGCGGCGCGTGTCGTCATTTGGGCAACGACAGCTGGCCGCTCAGGTCCGGACCAGTCCTCCGAACATGGCGGCAGCGACAGCATCAGCAATGTCAAATGCTTACAAACGCCGGCGGACTCGTTCGCCTAGTCGCCCTCGTAACACACCTCGCTGGACCATCTCGCCCAGCCCTGCGCCCGGCTTCATGCCCGCGGATGAGCGCCATCAAAACGGTCGTGGAATTACGCCGATGTACTACGCTACCCCGTACAGCAACGCGCCGGTCACGGAGTCACGCCCACGTGTTTCCGGCGGTGTAGTGGAAGATTCCAACGCGGAAGACGACGTGCAGGATGACGAAAACCTGGACCCGGATTACGGGAGCACCAACCCTTATGATGAGGACGGCAGCGACTACAGTGTCGAGGTGACTCACATGGTTACAGTGCGTGACGGTGACTCATCGCACCCGCGGCAGCCTGAGGATGAGCCTTGGCCTGGTATCGAGGACCAAGACCATATGTCGGATGGGGAGAACATCGATCCACTCTTCTCCCCTGCAGTGGGTGCTAACGACGATGCTCAATCCGATGTGAGCAGCCAGCCGTCCGAGTACCCCAGCACTCAGCGCGGCTGGCAAGTCCCCGGTGCTGAGGACGGGATCGGTTTCCGTATCCACGAAGATAACGAACGCATGCATGGTGGTTGGCACTAAGTTGCAACATTTCATTTACGTTTCATCTTGTTTCCCATTTATTTATGAGATGACGCAGCGTGTTTGGAAGTTGAGGTTGTATATCGATCATATACGTTGGCATATGTCACGGGCGTTTCCGGAGTCTTGTTATCTATGGCATGGCGTTCAGATGGCGCAAATTTCCATTATTATTATTTTCTTTCTCGGATCTCGTCCGGGGGGTGGCCGTAGCGTTGCTCATGGGTGGTCATGATGAAGGCGACTTTATCGGGCGGGGAGGATGGAGCGCATGGTTTGATGGCGGTTGAGTGACTGGATAGATCCGTCGGAGAAAAGTTATGGTGCCATCTCGTACAAGAGCGTCGCTATGCCGAGCGAACTGGGATAGTTCGCGCTCTCGGCTTTCAAGTTTGATGTACAGCTAGATAGCGACAACTCCAATATATATACTTGTCTACTACACTGGCCGGTTTCAGCCGGACATTTCGAATCGTGTCGATCTTACCGTCATTCGTAAGCTACATTGACATCCGCTTCTCGCATAGAGTCGCCGGCATGATTAAGTTTCGTTTCCCCCAACTCCACGCATCGTCTCTGCAGTGAGCTCATCAAACATGGGTGGCTATAGCCATGTAGAAACCTCGTGTTCTACCCATACAGCAGCTGTTGCATTTCTCTCTCCAGAGGTTCCAAGACGTTTTCCTCGATCGACTGGACAAAGTCCGTATCATCCAGCGATGCGAACGGATTGACGCAGCATTGAAGACAATATGTGATGGCGCTCGTGAACCCAAAGCTGAGATTCCCCTCGTTCACCTGGACATCGAGCCACCTCGTCACCGTCGAAAGGTCGGTCCACATATTCGGCTGTCCGTTCGGGGGTAGATCTTGGACTTGCCGCAAGCTTTCTATTGGGCTGCCGCATTTCAGTTCCACTAGCATTATGGCGAGGGCGAGCATGTTTATTCGCCCGGCAGGTGGGACGTCAGACCTGGACTGGGGCGATGGCTCATCTTGGGGAGTAGTTGGATGTTAGACCTGTATCTAGTGAGAATGAACGACTTGAGGGCGCTTACCGGCACAGTATTGACATGTAAGGTAGGGATGTCTGATGTCCACCGATGAAGCATTCCCGCCCTTCAAACGTAGGAAGGCGATGCTCCTCCTACTCCAAGGCTGATGTAGCCAGGGGGTCTCGCTAAGCTGCAGAACCGAAGACGCGAGGGTGACGGCGAGGCAGTAGTAATCTGCCAGCACGTAGTCATGGCGCTTGATAGATGGCAGGAACCCGTCCAGCGTCATATGGCTCTGGGCGAGAGTGCATTTTTGGGTTTCTACCTGGTATAGTCCCCTCAGTATATCCGATGAGTCGATGGCGAAGCCGATGTGAGGGTGCATGGCTTCCTCGATGGTCGTGCATATGTCCTTCACCTCTAGGACTGTTATGCTTCCGGGCTCATCTAGGCTTTCTTTCAGTTCTGCCATTGAGAATGTCACCTTTGGTGCATTTTGGCTTCTACAGTATAGGTTAGAACCATGGAACGCTGTTAGTCAAGATGGGGAATTTACCTGGCCGTTATTAGTGAGTCGTCAATCCTGAATTCTGTATCGAGCCATGTCATGACCGCAGCCCGCCATAGCGATACTCCGAAGCGATCCATTTTACCCGCCTCCATCACGTTTCCCTTCCGGCTCTTCTTTACGCGTCGAGCAATGCGTTGTTCTAGAAGCAGCCCCGCATGATGAGAGTCGTGATCCGAACACCACCGCCCGCAGAGCCCTCCGTGGACTCTCGAGGCGTTTGCGCGGATGCTCTGAAGGGGTGCCACGAAGCGGATGCGCGGTCTTCGGGTAGGCCCTTCGTCCTGCTGAATTGCATTAATCGCATCGGCGCCCGTTAGCAAGTCTCGAAGTTTCCTGTTGCAGCTTTCTAGTTCGGTGAGCTTCTTGTCGATGGTCCGCCGCTTCATGGTGAAATTGACGCGCTTCCGGAACTGAAAGCGCTGACGAGGATCAGGCGTCTTCGAGACTGGTGGGTTGGCTGATATAACAGTCTGAAGCCCATTATCTAATACCTTGGTTCACAATTCTGTTAGCATAGCACCGCCGACCTCTGCTTCATGGTCCTCGAACCTGATCCGAGCCGTCAATGTCTAGACCAGCCGCGATGGTCACCATGACGGCCTCCATTTCCTTCACTAATGCCATGCATGGCCCGTAAGCTCTGCTTAACTCGCTTTTCAAGTCCAGAAGAAGCTCTCTGGACGTCCAGAGGTGATCTTGGGGGTCTTCGACCATCCGGTCCAGTTCATCGTGGCTCACAATTCGCGCAAGCATCAAACGAAGGTTTTGATCATATGTGGCCCTCTCGGTGACCAAGCGCAAAATTACTTTTGATAATTCTCCGCGCCATTTGAAGAAGGCCACGGCGGGGTCAACGAATTCCTGGTAGTGTTCAAGGGCAGATATGACGAGAGGCACGGCCCCGAGAACCAGACCAGCGATCTCTGCCATCTGAAAGACCAATGCTAAGGCTTCTAAGCTTTAGAGACTGTCATCAGAAGTTGCTATAGTTCTGATTCGAAGTCAAATGCTGAGGGCTGCAGGGAGACGAGAGAAGTTGAGAACTCGACTGTAGGAATTACCATGGTTGGATGATGCTCCGTCAGCTTGCATAACCGAGCTGAGCTGAACTAGAACGACAGGAGCCTTGCGGAATGAATGATTTCAATTGGACCGTTCCATCGATGAAATACAACTGATTACCCCTCTTTCCGGAAATACCTTGCCAAACCCGAACCTTATCTCGAAATCAGCTGTGGATGATACTTAATCGTTGCGTGATTTTGCTCTGCCTGATCATTCAGACCTCCAGTAAACCAAATTCCAGGTTCACTAATACGGTCGAGAACTTCAGTTTGGCCTTCCGATTGTATCATATCCTCACTCAAATAACGTCTGGAACATTATATTGCCGTCTACTGAATGTGACTATTGTCACTACGGTACTCAAAACGGATAATGCGGTCCCAAAAAGTGCAGGCTTCTCTCAGACAAAAACCGATATCATGGAATCCCAACAGGCTTTTCCTCTGGCAGAGGCCACTAGAACATGCATGTCTTTGTTCAACGCCTTAAAGTCCAACTCAGACACTGCCATCGACAAGTTCAAAACGCAGCTACCTTCGCAAGTTGTGAGAGACCAGCAAGATCGTTTCAAACTATGGGCAACCAACCTCGGAGCCCTTCAACGAGGCAGAGCGTCGTTAGATTTTCGTTTGATGGATTCCAGTCTCATGCACAGCACCGTATACAAGCTGCTGAAGGAGCTGGACAACACTATTAAGAGAAGTACGAAGTCAATCCGGTTTCCTGTATCTTTGGCAGACAATCCAGGCAGATGAATTACAAACATTTTCCTAATCGAATGACTAGGCGAACAAGTGGTGACTGGATCAAGACCACCCTTGGAAGAAACGCTCATAAACGATATGGATGACAGTTCAGGCTACTCCAGTGAAAGCGGCAGCTCAGACGATGGCGAGAATTTTCCAGGATTCTCCGGAAAACAGACAGAGCTAGGACAGAACACAGCCGAGATAAACCACATTCTATCTTCCCTCGTCAAATTATCCTTCAGGATCAGGGGGCCTGCAAACAGAACTGCGCATCTGGACCATAAGGCTCTGAACCACAAGGAGCTCGTTCCTGTCGATGGAACCACGATGGGCGACTTACTCGAAGCTTACTCGACTCTTGATCGACAACATGTCGAAGAAACTCTTCGGCAGCTTCGGAAGGATCAAGCTGCAGTGGAAATTTACGATGACCTCCATGTCCCAGAGGCTGTTGACTCGGCTGCGTCTGAAAAGAGTCACGGTAATCATGAGAGTTACCTCGTTGATCGCTGGAGCACGTCAATCACAAGCAGGCGGCGAGTCTTTGCATACTGGCGGAGACATGCCAAGAAGTTGGCAAAGGATGAACGGCCATCTCAGCCAAGAGAAGCTTCAGCTCGACCAAGTGAACTTCCTGCAGCCGTGCCGCTGGGAGTCGTGCGGTCTTCTGAAGGCCTCAACACAAATCCCCGGCCCGTCGAGTCCCACGTAGCGAGTTCCACTGGGCGTACATTACTCTCTGGAACAGATGCGACAAAGTATCACCATGACGGAGACAATACCGACACCGTGTCAACCATATCCTACGTCTCAACAGCTTTTGGGGACGATGGAACCTCTGAGCTCCCTGCTCCGCCTCTCATCAAGCCTGAGCAGTTGGAATTCGTGTGCCCGTATTGCCACGTCTTGTGCGCCGCTCGAGAAGGAAGAGGAAGGCGTTGGAGGTAAGAACTCGCCGCGAAGTGAACCTACCAGGACTATTTGAGACTGAACCTCTTTCAGGGAACACATTCTACGAGATCTTCAACCGTACATGTGTACATACACCGATTGCACAGAGTCAAGTGCGATGCACAGCAGCAAGTCTGCCTGGCTGGAACACGAATCCCGTGTTCACCGTAGGGTGTGGCGCTGTTTCGAGCATAAAGATCTATTTAGATCGAAAGGCGCCTTGATCGGGCATCTCGAAGCATCCCATGCTACATTAAGCCAGGCTCAGATACAGGGTATGGCTAGCTTTGCACATGCTAGCACAACGGATGTGCGCGACACTTGCCCCTTTTGTCTCTCTAACGGCCCGTTTGAGACCTCTCTCACTGACCATATGGCCCTTCATATGGAACGACTCGCTTCTTTCTCCATTCCACGACACGCACTAGAAGAGGATGAGCCGACGCATGGGAGCAATTCTGGAGCTGCTCAGGGCAATCGGTCTGAATCTTCTCTCCTGGATGTCAGTCTCAAGTTCTCAGACAACGGTTCTAAGGCCTCGTCTTCTCCCGATGCTGCGTCCCTCGAGCGGGGCGATGCCTTCAAAGACAACGTTGAAGACAAACAGGAAAGCGAG
Organism: Colletotrichum gloeosporioides; assembly: GCF_011800055.1. Taxonomy (NCBI): domain Eukaryota; kingdom Fungi; phylum Ascomycota; class Sordariomycetes; order Glomerellales; family Glomerellaceae; genus Colletotrichum; species Colletotrichum gloeosporioides. The sequence continues at coordinate 1,426,548 of NW_025544662.1, read as the reverse complement.
AATAACCTTCCAGAGCCGAAGAACACCGCCGATGATGAGTCTGTCTTTAATAAATACTTGCAGCAACGACACCCGGGTACCTGGCAATGGTTCTTGAACTCAACCGGCCACCAGACGTGGTTATCCCGTGTTGGGGAGAAACGTCTAGTTCTAGGTGTGCCTGGGGTCGGAAAATCTGTTCTAGCTGCGGTGGTGCTCGAAGACATTCGCCAAAGATTCAGGAACGAGAAGACAGTCGGGGTTGTAGGCTTGTTTTGTGAGACTTACGACCACCGAAAGAACATGATGGGAGCGCTATTCCGAAGCTTCATGACCCAGCTCAGCGATACCCAGGTATCGCATTTTCTAAGTTACGAAGAGGAACAAGTTCTATCAGTTTATCAAACACGACAGTATTTCGATTTGGCTTTGTCCACTGACGATCTATCGAGGGTCTTTTTTGTCGTTGACGGATTCGATATGCGAGCAAGACACTTGGAGCTACTCCGATTATTACACGGCATCGCGAGGGACCACTCCAAAGTCAGCGTGCTTCTCACTTCCAGGATTGACCCGACGATCGTCGACGCACTACCGGACTTCCGAATCCAGGAGCTGCGAGCCACAGACGCTGACATATCAGCGTATACACGCGATGCTTTCAATGTGGCAACAGAAAGCAAGAGCGGTCCAGGACGACTAGAAGAATTCGAAGAGAAAATAGTGACTTTTGCAGAAGGAGTGTAAGTTGAAACACCGGTCTTTGAGTAACAGCTGTCTAACAAAGCTAGGTTCCTGTTTGCTAAAGCCTACATTGATGCCTTGAAGGATAGCCCAGATGTGGAATACTTCGTCAATCCTGTTCTGTTGCAAATTCTGTTACAAACTCCCAGAATCATTGACTTTTACGAAAAGACAATGTTGCGCGTCCGGGAATCGAACATGGCTAGTAAACTACTTGCCTGGATGGCACATTCTGACTACGTTCTGGAAAAGCCACAAATCCAGGATTTGACTGCTTTCATTCTACACGATGGCACTTCAGATAAAGAGGCATCCATGGACGCAAATTCAGTACTCTCTCATTGTGCTGGGCTTGTCATGGAGACCTCGGGGGGTAGTCTGGTGTTTTTCCATCCTACGACAGAAGCGTATCTCCTTCAAACAAGGGATAAGTGGTGTCCAAACGCAGAGGAAGACCAAACGAAAGTTTGCTGTAAGTATCTCTCCATGGATGCCTTTGCGGCAGGCCCTTGCCTGTCAGATGATGAGTGGGAAGAACGTCTCGTTCAGCATCCTTTCTACATTCACGCGGCACTAGCATGGGGTCTCTATGCCCGCAAAGCTCTAGACAAACATAAAGGCGCAAGAGATACAGCAGCGATAGACAGCGTACGCGAGGCCATCATGAATTTTCTTGGAAGAGATATGATGGTCCAGGCAGCTGTTCAAGCCCTGAAAGTGGACGATGCTGGGTTACACTCTCCAGGATGGAGTCAGTTGTATCCAAAACAGTGGACAAATATTCACCTTGCGGCCTACTTTGGGCTGACGGAGATTGTGGAAACGATGCTTCCCGAAAATGGCGTCGTTTGGGATACCACCATAGATGGCGTCTATTCCCCGATCATAGTCGCTGCGGAACGAGGACATCATTCCACGTTAAGTTTTATGCTGGGAAAGCTGATTGATCGAAGCGGGAGGTCGCTGACTGGTTTGTACGGAATGGTTAGCCATTTGGCCCTCGCGGGAGCCGCTCAGAACGGACATGAACCTAACGTTCGTTTGCTGCTTACCTACGGCGCTGATCCCAATGGTACCGTCGGATCAATCACGCCACTCTGCTACGCCGTCGAAGATGGTCATTTCAACGTCGTGGAGACGCTGCTAGAGTATGGTGCAGACCCGAATCTAAGAACCGAAGTGGAGGCCCCGTTGGATTTGGCCATCAAGAATGATCAACAAGACATCGTCACCTTGCTCATCAAACATGGAGCGTCCCTCGACAAGACGGGCTCAGCCCCGTCGGGCTTGACCACCCCTCAGCACATCAACCCTGAAATCGTACCGTTCATGCTGAAAGACGGCGTTGGGGTAAACTACAGGAATGATGACGGCTTCACGGCACTTCATATCTCTGCAATAAGCGGTCATATCGATACCGTGAGGACCCTGCTTAACCACGGAGCAGATGTAAGCATTATGGACAATTCTGGCGCTACGCCCTTGGACTATGCCATCGATGGAGGGCATGAAGAAGTGGTAAACTTGATCTTGGAAAATGGTAGCGAATCTTGGGGTTTGGTCGGCAGCATCGCAGATCATGTAAGTTAGCGAAGCAAGGCAAAGGCCGTCACGATCGAATGAGGAATCGTTAGCACCCCTATTTCCTGGATACATATGCTAGAGATCTGGTTGTTCAAATCATTTCATGATCATAGCAAGTCGGAAAGAGTAACGCATTCGGAATTCATGCGCAGGGTTTTGAATCGAGGCTGGCTTCATGAAATGGGTGTGATCGTTGAATGTTTTATTGAAGTTGGACGCTTGAATGTAGACGCTTCCTGTAGTATAGTACGATATTAAACTGGATCCTCGATCTTTAAAAGTCTACCCAAGTCCCAAGAAACTCCTGCTCAATTGGTTCCAGCACCTTTTCTTGAATGGTTTGAACAAAGCTGGCGTTGTCAAATGACGCAGCATAGTGAGTGGAGAATTGGAGGCAGTGCCAAATCGCGCTTTTGAACCCTTTGGTTAGCTGTCCTTTACTTTCCTTCTGGAGGAACCATCGCTGTGCCGTGAGGAAATCCGTTTGCTCGTGTGGCTGCCCATCTGGCCCCATCTCCGACTCCGTCCTGACGTTTTCGATAGGCGTTCCGAAGTTGAGTTCAAGGAGCATTATGGCGAGCGCCAAAATGGTTCGTCGGTTGCGCAGCCGTAGTGCAGCAGTCTGACCCTCGTTTTGTGACACTACGGTATCTATTTTCCGGTCAGTAACGTAAAGTAGCAGATTCCATAACTATCAAGACAGCCTACCAGAGTCATATTGGCAAGCTAGGTATGGATGCTTGATATCCACGGACGATTGGCTACCATCTTCCAGTCGCAGAAAGGCGATACGTTTCCGGCTCCACGATTGTATAAGCCACGGTGTCTCTCCTAGTTGTAGTATGGATGAAATCAAGGTTAGAGCTAGATAATACAGGTCCGGCATAGAATGATCCCTCCTGTGAATCACGGGGAGGAAGTGATCCATGGTAACGAAATTAGCGGCCAGGTGGTACTGTCTAGTTTCAACTTCGTATAGACCTCGAAGAATACCTGATTGGTCTATCTTTAGTCCTATTTGAGGGTAGATTGCGCGGTGGATAGCGGTGCAGATATCGGTGATGGCCAATGTCTCCAAAACTGGAACGCTTGTATTCAGCGTAGTCTGAATGTTCGGGCCTGTGATAACCATACGAGATACACTAGAACCGGTTTGACTGATCTAGTCAGTCATGATTGCATCTATGTGCGTGAAGGCGACGAGGATATGGATACCTTGTGCTGGCTGAAGACTCGTCGTAGACACGAATCTCTGTGTCGATCCAGGACATCTCAGAGAACTTCCACATGGACACGCAGAAGCATTCCGGTGTTCCCACATTTCTCAGTATTTCTTGCTTTGATAGTTCTCTCCGCCTCCTTATTCGTTGCTGAAGAAGCAATCCAGCCTGATGACACTCGTGGTCGGCGCAAAATCGTGTGCGGAGGCTTTGGTGGACTCTGGCCGCGTTGTCTCGTATTTTCGGCAGCGGAGCAACGAATTTGATATTGACTTTCGAATGCAGACCATTGCTCTCATTTATGGAGTTGACTTTAGTCTTTGTATCCAGAAGCTTGCCTAACCTGTCGTTGTCCCTTTCTATCGATGCGATGGCTTTGTTCAGTTGACTTCGCTTCATTGTGAATCTTATTTGCCGTCGAAACTCGAACCGGGAAACGCCGTCTTGTGTCGTTGATATTGGAGAGTTGGCTGACACGAAAGCTCTCAGGCCTCCTCGTGCGATCTTCAAGACAGGATGTTAGCATGGCTCTGCAGTGCCCCGAGTGTAAGCATCTAACCTGGTCCGACCCTTCGATATTGAGACTCGCTGCAATTGTCTCCAAGCTTGCTCCAATGCCTCGAACCAAATCAATGCAAGGCTCATAAGAGCACTCCCATTCGTCCCTCAAGTCACCTATCAAGTCTTCGTCTGTCCAAAGTTCACACTGCGGATCGCTGATCATCTCCTCCATGTTGGTGGAGCGTACGGCTTTCGATAACAAGACCCGCAGATTATCGTGATAAGTTGCGCGCTCTACAGCTAGCCTTCGAATGTTATTCTTAAGATCGCCCCTCCAATTCTTAAATCTAATAACGGGATCAATGATGTCTCGATAGTGCTCCAAGGCAGATATGAGCAGAGGCACGGCCCCGAGTACGAGGCCGGCGATCTCCGCCATGATTGGCCCTCAAGCAGATCAATCAATACTGTTGCTCAGTCTATCATGTATCTGCTTGACCTACTGCATCAAAAGCCCAGATACCGTTGTATGCGAAGGTATGGTCGACTGTGACACGCTGTATAACAATGAAGCTGCGATTCCCCCGCACATTCGCCAATTGTAGATATGGCCACTGCAGCCTTGCGGCTGCGCCTCTGCCATTGGACATGCGACTGAAGTTACACAGAAAGCGCTCATGCAGTCAGACTTGGCGTTTCCATTTCTGGCTTCCCGTGATATCAAGCCGGCTCGTACGGCTTTTCCGCCACCCCGCTTATCTCGATACCCAACGTGCGATGCTACTGCGTCTTTCTTATCGCACCAAAATGTGGCCGACAAAGTCGAGCTAGCAGTTACACGCACTCAAAGTCTCCGAGGCAACACTTCAAGATAGTCTCATTCCAGTCTTTTCTTCTGAGCGGGTCGTTAGAAGTTTCTGGCTCCGACACCATGGAGACACAAACAACGACTGAGCCGACATCTATTCCACTCGCAGCGGCCACCACAAAATGCGTGGAAACTTTCAATCTTCTTGTGCGCAGTCTGGAAACCCCCAGCCAAAAATCAGACGGGAAACTGTCCATCTCGGTAGTCAAGAACCAGCGAGACAGACTCAGGGTATGGGCAACTAATATCGGAGTGCTTCGACATGGAAAGGCGTCTTTAGACGTTCGGATGACGGGTTCTTCGCTCACAAAGACCACCATTCTCGATTTATTAACCGAATTGGATGCAACACTATTGAAAAGTAAGAGCTCATCTACTAATTGGGCGCCAAAGAACTTTCCGCGGAATTTATTCGGTCCCCTTAAACCTGTGAATTAGGTATAGATAGAGTGCAGATGTAACTAACGGTTCGATGTAGGCATCGAAGTGGTTCAGGGTGACAGGCTCCCTCTCGAGCAAACATTCGAAAGCGACTCCGAGGATGGCTCTGAGAACTCTAGCGAGAGTAACAGCTCCAGCGATGGCAGTTACTTTGGCAGATACGACATGAGGACCGAGCTGGGACAGAACACTGCTGACGTTGACCAGACTCTGGCATCCCTTGGCAAGATATCATTGCGAATCGGGGGCCCTGCTTTTCAAACTACACCAGTAAACAAAAAGGCCCAAGAACATAAGGAAGAAGTTCAGGTGGACGATCAGCTTGTTGATCTATTCGAGGCTTACTCGGACTTTGATCAAGGCCATGTCAATGAATTCATTCGGCAACTCCAAAGGCCCACGACTGGCGAGGCAGACGATCCTCCATTGCCGCCGGGAACACAAGGTGGACTGCACGCAAGAAACCCCCATTATTACTTGGAACCACGCTGGGGAATTTCAATCACGACTCGCCGTCGAATATTCGCGTATTGGAGACGGCAAGCTAGAACGCCGAGTGTGACGGAAGCAACTCCTCAGCCTACGCCAATGAACGTTCACGATTTGCCGTTTCCGACGAACAAGAAACGGAGGCTGATGTCTTCTTCCAGCCAAGAAGATGAAGCACCGAGTTCTTCGAAGCGCGCATTGCTGCCAGAAACAGACCTCTCGCAAGACTACATAGAAGCCGGTGATGTGGGCGCTGTTTTGACAACTTCTTCTATCGCAATCAGGCTCGATGACGACGACGGTTCCACCAGATTTCCGTCCCCTCCTGCTTTGGAACCCGCGCAGACAAAATTCGTCTGCCACTACTGCAACGAACTTTGCGCTTCCGAATGCGCCACAGGCGGGCGCTGGAGGTGAGTGACCTCGAGGTCTCGCATGACTCGGCGAGGACCTAATCATTCTGATAGAGCACATCTCCTACAGGATCTGCAGCCATACATGTGTACCTATCCTGACTGCAAAGACGAAGAGGCCAGCAAAATGTATGCCACAAGAAGTGCCTGGCTTGAACATGAGTTGCAGAGTCATCGCAGAGTCTGGCACTGTTTCGAGCATCAAGACAAGTTTAAAACAAGAGCTGCTTGAATAGATCACATGGCTACGTCGCACACCACCTTTACAGAAGCTCAGATACAGGACATGTCTGAATTCGCTTATGAAGACACTAAGGATGAAAGAGAGCAGTGTCCGTTTTGTCTATCCTCCTCTCCAGGAGATGTAGACTTGGCGAGTCATATGGCATTACACATGGAGAGATTGGCCTCTTTCGCTTTCCCAAGAACTCAAGGAAATGACGAGTCAGACTCATCGCATGTCAGCTACAGGAGGGATGCCCAAGATGATCTCTCTTTCATGCTATCCTTGCGAAGTGTTAGTCTGAGGTTCTCAGATGATGAACCCTCAGGCTCACCAAACCACGTTGAGGACGGATTCCAGAACTACGCCGCTACCACGGAGGATACCGGGAGTAGTGACGATGGAGTCCGTCAAGACGGGCCTACCGTACCGACAGACGATGAAGTAGCCTATCAGAAATATAGGAATCAGCGATACCCAGGTACTTTCCAATGGTTCTTGGACTCAGAGAAATACCGAATGTGGACGGATAACGAGGAGGACTCGTTTCTTGTCCTTGGCGCACCCGCCGTTGGCAAATCTGTTCTAGCCTCGGTCGTTATTAAAGATCTTTACGCGGAGGCTCGCAGAGTGGCATCTATGGGTATCATCCTTGGGGTTATCGGCTTGTTCTGCGAAACACATGCCTACAGTGGTAATATCAGCATGAGTTTACACCGAAGCATCATCAAACAGCTTCTCCCATGCTCTTCCGGGGAACCTTGTGTCTCTAAATGAAGAAATTTTTGAAGCTGAAGAGGATGACATCCTTCTGAGCCAAGGGACACGAAGAGAACTTCTCGTCCGTGCCGCTCGCAGAACGAGCAGGATTTTCGTCGTTGTAGACGCTCCGGAATTGCTCGGAAATTACCAGGAATTCTTACAGTCGATATCAGACTTACGAAACTATGGTATCAAGGTCAATCTCCTAATAACCTCCAGATCAGTTTCGGTTGGTTTTGGTTGGCATACTCACACAACGACAATACGCGCCACACATCGTGATATCTCGAGATTTGTACGAGGCTCTTTGAAGGCAAACCCACCTTCTGCACCCCTAGATGGGATCCTGAAACAGACTGTGGACTTTGCGAATGGTTTGTGGGTGTTTTTCCACAAGTATCTGTACGAAAAACTACTAACAGCACTAGGTTTCTCTTTGCCAAGATTCATCTTGATCATCTAAAAGCCAGCACACGAACCGACAACGAAGATTCTTTCGATCCAAACCGCTCTACGCCATTGGTGAAGTTGTATACTGAAGCTATGATACGTGTGCAGAAGTCACCTCTATCAGAGTGGGCCACAACTCTCATTGCCTGGATAGCTCTCTCTGAATCTAGCCTGAGGCTTGACAAGAGGGCGTTCGAGGATCTTTGCACGTTCAGAAACAGCAAAAGCTGTCCTCCTACGAACTTGAATCTGGAAGCGGTGATCGCTTCCTGTGCTGGTCTCGTCGTCGTCGATTCAGAGGGGTATCTTGATTTCTTCCACGGTACAGCAAAGTCATTCCTTGCTTCGGACCGAGATTATTGGTTTCCGGGTATGGCGCGAGAACAGGCAGAAACCTGCTGTGAGTACCTGTCTATGGAGGTCTTTGAGTCTGGGCCTTGTAAGACGGATTTTAGATGGGATGAGCGAATGGTGATGCATCCGTTCTACGTCCACGCCGCAACGTCCTGGGGAAAGTACGCGCGGAAGGCTTTGGACCAGGAAAAGAGTTCGAGTGACCCGCGGATTGGAGAACCATTGCGGCGAGCCATCACAACCTTCCTCAGTAGCGTAAAAGCTGTTCAGGCCGCTATGCAAGTTGTGGACGCATTTAAAGGAGACGACTCGAATACGCCAGAATGGGACCAAATTCATGATCGCCTAAGCGTTGAAGTCGCAGCATACTTCGAGTTGACTGAAATTGTCGACATGCTACTACTTGTAGAGGCCTCGAAGTCCGGAAAAGTGTCTGAAGTCCGCCGTCTTCTCAAACAGGGAACACATGTCCATGGATTCGGGCCAGACAGCCCACTCCGTTCTGCAATATCGAATGACCACAAGGACGTCGTGGGAGTTCTGCTGAAATATGGCACCGACGCTAACTTTGGCTCTGCATGCGAATATCCATTGGACTGGGCCATGGACATGGAAGGGGAGATTGGAGATATCACACGCTTGCTCTTGGACTATGGAGCCGATCCTACAAAGATACGCACCAACCTGCTGAGCTTCGCCGTCAGGGATGAGGACATGAACATGGTGAAACTGCTTATTGAAAAGGGCGTAGATATCAACGCAGCAAACGAGAACAGCTGGACGGCGCTTCACTTTGCAGCTATGAATGGATTGCTGGACTTTGTTCTGATTCTGCTAAAACACTTACCCATCGCGACTGCTGCGGACTTGATGGGGAGAACGCCACTTGACTACGCGGAACAGAATGGGAAAGAGGCTGTTGTCCGCAGACTTAGGCAGTATATGCATGAGACAATTTGACTATTACCAAATGACATCACTGGCTATCGGTCATCTTGATTTGAATCAAAGTCCGAAGTCGTTTTACTTGATTATGCGTGAATTGGTTTCAACAGCGTGAGTTTGCCATTGAGAAAGACAAATAATTTGTTCCAATACTTTTACACGAGTCCAAGGTCCTTCTCAACCATGCCACGGCAGATGGGGTGGTAGAAGTCACGGTTCTTCTCAAAGGTCTTGAGCGCAAGATCGCGGTCGACCTTGTTCAGCGAACGGAACAGAGGCCTGACGAACTTCATGCGGCCGACATGGCCGAGAAGCTCAGCGGCACCAGCATAAGAGGACGAGTCCTGGGCCGCCAGGGCGATCTTGTAGTAGGCAGTCTTGAGCTCAGCGTTGCGCGAGGTGACGAGGTCATAAGTCTTGCCGAGCAGGCGGGCACGGTCGGCGGACAAGGGGCTCGGGAACTTCTCAATGGTCTCGAGCAGGACGAGCTTTTGGTTTCCGGAGAAGGAGGCAACATCCTCAGGAGAGGGAGTGAACTTCTGTTCAATTATTAGCATCGTGTTAAAGATGTGGACTAAAGCAGACTTACCTCGTCCTTCCAGTTCTCCGCAAGCTTGTAGCACACATCCGCCAGAGAGGTGTCAAACTCGGGCTTAGGGGGCAGACCAGGCTGGTAGAACCACTTGTCCCAGTCAATAGAGGCGACCTTGTCCTTGATCTCAGCATCGCCGAGGTCGTTGAAGAAGGTGAGGAAGGTGTCCTTGAACTCGAAAGAGTCAAGAGACTTGCGAGACCACTTGGTGAAGTAGTGGGGGATGAACTTGTCGAAGGCGTCGCGGCCAACGAGGCGCTCGAGGTAGTAGAGGAAGTGGAAGCCCTTCTCGTAGGGGACGGTGCTGAAGGCGTCATCGGGGTCGATGCCCTTGTGGTTGATGATGAGCTTGGTGAACTCGGAGTCGTTGCCGAAGAGGGCGACGGCGTCCTCTGATATATGTTAGTGAGTGAGATCTCATGTGAGACTGAATAGAGAATCCGTACCCAGAGCCTTCCAGCCGATGATGGCAGAGAAATCACGCTCAGCATCACCGTGAACAGCCATGCCGATTCTGCGCTCGAGGTAGGTCGTCCAACCCTCGTTCAACCAGCTACCGACTCATCAGCATCTCATCCTACTCATGTGAATCATCTCACTTACAAGTGCTCCCAGCTGCAGCTAGTGACCAAGTTTCCACTCCACGAATGGCTCAGCTCGTGAGCAATAACGTCCACATTTTGCTTGTCACCGCTGATGATGGTCGGCGTCGCGAACGTGTAGATGGGGTTCTCCATACCGCCGTAGGGGAAGCTAGGCGGCAGTACTAGCACGTTGTACTGGCCCCATCTGTAAGGGAAGACAAGCTTCTCCGCAACCTCCATGAACTTCTCCATGTCGCCCTGGAGCTCCCACTGCGACTCCTTCAGCTCATCGGGTCCGGTAGCAACGATGCTGCGCGGCCCAATATCCGCCGTCGCGATATCGCCAGACGCCAGCGCAAACAGATACGACGGGATCGGCACCTTCTGCTCGAAGCGGTACACCGTCTCGTCGCCCTTCTTCTCCGGCTCGCCCTCGACAGCCACGCCGGACGCAACGACCGGCAGCGGCGAGGTCAGGACAAAGGTGTACGTCGACTTGACGTCGGGGGTGTCCTGGCACGGGAACAGCGAGCGCGCGTGGATGGCCTGGCACTGCGAGAACATGTACGGGTGCTTCTTGTTGCTCGTCTGGGCGGGGGTGAGCCATTGCAGCGCGGTGCACTTGTCGGTGGTCGACAGGTCGACGTCGACCTTGACGATCTCGCCCTTTGCCGCGCCCTGGGGCACGAAGACGTGCAGGGGAGCGCCGTAGGGCTCGACGCGGTCCTTGAGCTCATAGGTGGAGGTGGCGGCGTTGACCTTGACGCCCTTGATGGAGAGGAAGCTGGAGTCGAGGACGATCTCCTTGCTCTCCTTGTCGGTCAGCGACTCGAGCTCGAGGGTGACGGAGCCCTTCAGACACTTGTCCTTGAAGTCGATGGTGAGGTTGGCGGTGGTGTGCTTGGTGAGCCACGCACCGTAGTTGGAGAGGGTGTTGGGGTCTCGGTTGGCGGCGGCCATCTTGGCGGTCGTGGCAAAGGCGGCGGCGCGGCTTGCAGGGTTGGCAACGCGGGTGAAGGCTGTTCTGAGCGGGATCGAAGCCTTTGAGACAAGGGATCGCCACATGTGTGTTGAATTGGCACTGCGGAGCAAAACAGGCTCCAGATTTTGATATCTCCAACTCCTCTCGTGATGTCGTTGGGAGGACTTGCCAAATTGGGACTAGAGTTTCGAGCTCCAGCCACAGCTTGCTGCAGAAGACAGGGTAAGCGACGCCACAGCGTGCGCCACATGCAGATGCATCTCCCAAGAAGATGCCCCTGCTGCCTCAGGTTCCACCTTGGCTGTTTGTTTCAGCGAGCGAGCTCAGTACCACTCTTCACCATCATCCCAAACATCCCAACGCAGCTTGACGAAAGGCTCGTGGGCTTCCGGAATCCCCTCGTCCTGCCTGTGGTGAACACCGCAATCGAGATTCAACTTTCCTCACACCCACTTTCAGACACATCCTCAACATGAGATGCAAGTCAAGTCTCGATGACGGCTATCAGTTTCTTGGCTTAGCTCCAGGTACACGCAACTCAACTCAGTCACACCTCGATAAGCTCACACAAGCCCAACACGGGGTATCTGTGTGATTCAGCCATCGTCGAACCTGCAGCACGGGATGGCCAACATCCTGAAACCAGCATTGCCTGTCCGAGATGGGATCTCCCTGCGTGACGTAGGAATCTTCCGTGTGGGTGTCCCAGCCGTTTCCACTGCTGGGCACATCCGACTTACAGTCCCTCCCTCCTCCTTCCCCCCTGGGCCTGGTTCATACACACCCTCACAACGCTTCTGCTTCGCCGCAGGAACGCACACGCCAGAGGGAAAGAAAAGACGACGGCGTCAGAACAATATCTCCGTAGCTCCAAGGGTGAGAAACCAGATGAAAAGTCTCCTACCTCCCCTGGCACCAGCAAACCTGGGCCTGGGTGCCGGAAACCCCAGCACCTGGGCAGAATAGTTCGTTCGATGTATGTTTGGTCCAGAGTATTCAAAAGGTTTCGAAGCACACAAAACGGCCAGCTCCTACGGCCGAAGGCTGTCGCTCCATGTTGCAGGGTAAGCCCGGGGGAAACATTCAAGCAAGCTCAGCGCCAGGTCCGAAGACGCGCGATGGCAAGCCAGAGAGGCTTGACATCCACGCTCGATTTGGTTTGTCACGATGCAGCACGCGCCGCCTCCTTTTTTTCGATCATTTTTTTTTCCCCCGTTCCCTCTCGGCCTTCCTTCCCTTCCTTTCACCTCGCATACGGGCCCTGGCCCGATCTTTGAATAGCCGGCCGCGCTGGCCACCCACCTACTGGGCTCACGATCCCACGGCCGCATTTTGGGATGAGCCATCCTTCGGCGGCCTGCCCTTTTTTGACGTCTGACATCCCAACGATCCGTTCTCGCCTGCGTGAACCGTTGGCTATTTTTTCTTCTGGCAGCAGAAAAAGAGCCAGGGTCATATGCGTCCGCAGCCGTGGGTACTGCTGCTCGGCGCTCGCAGTCACACCGGCGTGGGCGTGGCATATGGCGTGAGCTGTGGATACGGCTTCCAACGGTTCACCTTTCCAGGGCTCCGCGGGTTCGTGGCGTCCTCCGGCCAAGCCCGAGCCGAGAGATATGTGACAGAACCCATATCGCTACGTGACGGTTGCCACGGTTCTGCGAGGTATGCGAGATCATCGAGTCCGCACCGAGACAGAAAGGCAAAAAAAAAAGTTACTAGACGTTGTGGGAGCCTTGAAAGTCCTACCGGAAATCATGTCCCGTTTCCTCTCCGTCGCAATGTCGCTTCTCCCACAAAAGAGAAGCGGTCAACATTCAGCAAAAGTAGAGTTCCATCTTCATACCGGCGATGCTCGCCAGAACGACAGGCTTTACCGACGCACCCCAAAGCTTAGCACGCTGCGACAATGGGAGAACTCTTGAGCTTGCGGAGTTCTGCCAATCTCAACATCCATCACCAATAACGAACCCCTCTTATTCATTTACCTAGGGCCTCGCGAAGCAACTGAGCTTGTCCGACCTCCCTCTTACCCCACACTCGATGAGAGGTGCCACACCAAAAAGGGGAGGGGAGGGCCACCCCTGGTCGCGGAAACCCACAGTCTTCTGGAAGCCTGCGACCAACCGGAGTCCAAACAGCCAGCAGGGATGACTGCGTTTCCGTGTTGATGGAGGGGGACGAGATTGGAAAGGGGTTGCCAGAACCTCGTTCGCTGGAGGTCATACTCGCCGCACGTATTGATAAGATCTGAGCTATGGCACTGGGAACATCCCATCTCGTTTTTTGGCGATATTTGCCGATAATTGTTTTGTGGCTTGTGGGCGGTGCACAAGATGGCGTTCCGCTCGTCGTGTCTCGAAAGTCCCGTCGGCTTGAAACAGCCTGAAAGATGCGACCAACAGCCTCGTGTAGTGCGTCTCATGTTTGGGCAAACGGGGTGTGGAGGGATCTCTCGGTGACCAGGAACACCAAGACAGAATGCAGATACGCCTTCCTGCCCATGCCTTTGGCATCGGTTCTAGACAAGAAAACCCCTGGATTGTCAGCACTGACAAATAAGAAAACCTCGGATTTTGAGCCACGGGAGGATAAAGGCAAGGGTGAGGCGGCGGGAGGTCTGCGGCCAACACATCTCGGAGGTTGGACAGGAACGCAATGCGTTAGGGGTTGAAGAGGGAAGGTGTGTAATTGGCAGCGATGCCCTCTCCAGCAGCATCAGGAAGCTGCCGCGGCGAGATTTGAAGCCACGGAGGATGGGCACAATTCGAGTATGGGCGCGCCTTGGGGGGCGCTGGGTGCTGGGTGCTGGATGCTGGATGCATGATCGCAGTGCCATGCCACCACGCTGGACGGATCGTGGTTTCGCACCACTGCAGGTGCGTTGTGATTGCTGCCCACATAGGAGAATTATGATGAAGGTGAAAGGGGAAAAAAAAAAGAGAACCTTGCCCTAGACACAGCGTCCCGGAGAGCACCCGCGCTCGGGAGCCAAGACCATAAGGAGAGACATCGCGGCCAGTCGCTGCCCCTCCGAGCCTAGTCGCAGAACATGGTGCGGCGTGCACTCAGCTGGACGTGGTTGGCTGACGGATATTAGCTGCGTGGTGCTTCCCGGGCTGGAGGCACGCTAACAATTCAAGCTTAGCCGGATCTCAGGCAAAGGAGGGACTGGGTTGAGAATTCGCACCGGCCTTTGCGCCGGGGATAGTCGGCCGAGTCAGCCAAGGAAGGGTGATGAGGACCGTGAGGGGAGGGGAGACGAGCAGGATAGGACGGGAGAGGAGACGAGAGGGACTCGCCGTATGTCCTCTGTCCCTGAACCCAGCCACCTGCGTGCCGATTGACCGACCGCCAGCGGGCATGAACTGTCAAACGTTTTCCCAACGATAGGACCTGTGGTTTCTGCGGGGATCGAGTCTGACATTGAGCGATCCCGTCAATGCCCACAGCCGAAGGATTCGTCCAGCCTCTGGATGACAGCAGCTAACTCAACTCAATGCCTAGCGGAGGCCCGAGTTCGGGCGTATGTGTGTGCCTTTCTTCCTCTCAGGCCTACAAACTGCATATCGCGAGCCGTAGAATGCAGAGTTCTGGTAGACTAGGGGACCGCGGGAAAAGGCCGATATCGAGGCTATCTGCGCGCTTTGATGATTTGGGGATTGGGGGCGCCGCCCACGAGATTTTGACATGACAGGCTTGGCAACCGTCGGGCAAAACCTTAACGACACTGTAATTAACGTAGACGAGCACCCGGTGCTGCGTGCTGCCCTTCCGGCCCCCAAAACCCCTCCTCCATCTCTGCCATTCTCCACCACTCCGACGCTCTTGCGACTGTGACGCGCTCTAATCTGCCTGCAGCGCAGCAGTTCCCATTAACAGCCGTCTTTTATTGACGTTTTGACGTGAACCGTTGACGTCTGTCAAGAAGTCTCGTCTGTCGTAGATTGAAAGGGATGGGCCACAAAACCATGTTTTTCTCTGGGCAGACTTGTCGGAGAAAACTGGGAACTCGGATGGGATTGACTGTTGATCTCTCCCAACCGGCACATAGCATATGCCCGCTGATGTGCAGCTCCCGAGACGGGTACCCGAAGTCAAAATTATACGACGAAAAAGAATCCTCCGCAGTCCAGTCTTGATCAGTCCTTGTTCATCACGGGCCACCAACGCTGCGTTACCCCCCCCCNCCCCCCCCACGGTGCCCATGCCCGTTATCCCTCCTCTTCTCTCATCCACTCGTGTGTGGTGTGTCAACTTGTCAAGCACCCAACAGGCCCCAGAACTTCGACCGGCTGGGATGCCCTCACTTTGCTGGCCCTGAACGTGTAACAGTGGCATGCAAGGGCTGTCCTGCTATCCGTCGCTTGAATTCACGCTCCAACAAGCTTGCTGACGTTGCTTTCTCGTCTAGAGATAGACAAAACTTCAGACTGACATGAATAGCTTCGGCAGGCAAGACCGCCATCAACAACCAACGCCTCATTTCTCTCCGACTTTGATCTTGCCGCGCTTCGTCTGAACATTTTCTGTTTCGGTCTTGGCTCCGCAATTGCTCAGCCGTCTTGGTATCCGAGTTCGCCGCTTCAGCGTTGCATACGTACACCGTCCAGCTGCGTCTTGAGTCGCTGGAAGATTACCCTCGGATCCCAGTCTTGGTCTAGCTGGCTCATGCAATCTGCAAGTTGCTCGAGCCCTTTTTCCCCCGAGCAACATCACTAGTCTAGACCGTTCGTGAGCCAGCTTTTCCCGCACATGTTCGTAGGATTGGGCGGAGAGGAGGACTCCTGTGGGATATTCCCGGCCATTGACGAATAGCAGCCCTTGACGATCAACATGTCGTCTCGTGGACCAAGTGTCGTTTCAACCCCGCACTTCAAGGGGACCACGAGTGCTGCTGGTTCCTACCACACGGCAGCCCGACTGGACTTGGGAGGAAAAGGAAAGGAGCGCGCGATCAGATACCGAGGAATTAATTGCTCATACTGAACCCGTTCCATCTACGATGGTAGCCTAGACCCGACTGACTGTGTCGTATTTCCTGTCTGAATTTAGGCTGCGGAGGTGAACCGGTTGATCGCTTCTTCGTCCTTTCATTGCCGTTGGGCTCTCGCAATCAACCACGGGTCTGGACTCGAACCGGTACCAAGACTTGTGACCTCGTGGTGCCGTTGTCAACGCGGACAATGTTCGTGCACAAGTCTGTTGCGTCATCCGTGAGGAACGATTCCGTGCTTCTGGTGTTCAATCGGTAACAGTGGTGGCACGCAGCCATTGTCCAAGAGACGGGACGGTTGGCTAGCTTAGCTTCTTACACTGGATAGTTCCAATGGACAAGACCCTAATGACCAGCGCCATCTCCAAGAGCTGCCAAAATTCGTGTTTCGGAGGATGTTGTAAGCGACGTGAGGCACGAAAGGCAGCGAACACCAGAGCTGGCTCTTCGACAGGGCGATGGCGCTAAGCAGGGGTTTCTGACAACCTCTTGTCTTGGTGCCTGTCGATATCTGCACACAATATAGACAAGGCATGCCTGAACGATCACAGTTGCTCTCGAGACCGAATCCCTACCTTTTACCTTTCTCAAGGAACACGCCTGCTTCACTGTCTACTTTGTCAGCCACGAACGAGAGCGTAGCATTTCGTTGACTTACTGCGTGGTTTATCGCGCGAACGTGGGGGTTATCGCCTGTCAGCGACTCTCGAGCCCGTTGTCGCCGTCATTTCGGACGCAAGGCTCGTCTTCCCCTAACCCTCAAGATGTTACTGCTCTGGACCCCACCGAGTTTGTTTAGAAAGCTTGTTTCCGGCAATTGGGGTTTCTTCGAGGCGGACCCGGGGCCCGGTTGAGGGGCTTCCCGAGTAAGGCACAAAGGCCGCGGATGTCGATTAGATTATCTGTGCTGCGACTTCAATGTTCGAACTGAACGGCCAAATGATGTTGATACTGTCACAATTGACGAGAGTCAGCGCTCGGACAATGCGCGCGTATTCAGGAAACCCCCATATCCCGAGAATAAAAGCGTCGTCTTCTGTTATGGCGGCGGCGTAGTCCGGATAACCGGCGTAGCAAGCGAGCAATGCCTCACAAATATCGTTTGAAGAAGTAGCTCGGGGCCGAATTGTCAGTAGGACCAGCAGAAACACACAAGGTTGTAGGAAATGTTTGCCCTCCAGCTTCGACCTGGAGATCATTGAATGGTCCTTCAACGTGGCCGTGCCCAGGGCCCCCAGATTCAACGTCTCAGGCGTCTTTGAGGAACCTGGGGTTTGCTCTGCCAATGGCATCAGAGCCTCTGAAAACCGTGGAGCTCTCGGCAGTTGACCGGGAGTTTACCAAGGCAGAGAGCATTATCAGCCTGGGGAAGATTGGATGCTACCAAGAAATCATATCAGCCAAGTCGAGGATCGACGGTGCCGTTGGTGGCCACAAAGTTTTTGGGTTTGGTGTCGACCGGTGTCTTCATCTTTTTTTAATTCTGGTTATCGCGGCTGCCGGAGTTGTCAGATCGTTGGAGGCCCGGGCCATGTGTTCTCCTTGACAAGCGTTGACGTAACTCTAAAAGTCCTCAGCAAACTGTGTTGATACTAGGCGTTTGATTCGCAGACGAGAGGAATCCGATTGCGATGCAACACTTGAGTCGCCTTGAAGTGCAACGCGGCTTCGGATTGCTGCCGTTCTATCCATTTTTTTGGTCTTGTCGCTGTGGTGCTCGTTCCCATGACTTGTGCGTGGCCCCCTAACCGATGGGAGCCATATCCACAGTTCATCATGTTTCTATGATTGTTCGCGACTCGTTTGCGCGTAAGCGATGTGAAGAATGCGACGTCGTTGCAGAGGCGGTCTCCAAGAGCGGGGGGCGCAACCAGAGGCCGCCACAGTCAGTGTGCGTGCGACGGTGTGGTGGCAGCGCAACCGCACCAGCACGGCCGTCGACCAGGTTGTAGCCGGCCGATCGCAACGCGGATGCGTCCGCGCACACTGATCAACCCCTCTGGGGGCTTTGGTCCTACCGGTAGGCAAAGACATTCGTGTTGTGACGAACCGAGGACTGGAAATGGACCAGACCAGGTGCTTGACGGCTTTGAGGTCGTCTCCGATGAAGTATTGAACATGATTTCGTTAGTCGGCCTCAGAGCACTCAATTCGACGGATGTTTGCCCCATCTGATATCACGGCGCGTTATTGACATCATTCAGAACCCACGATCCTAGTTTTCCATAGCAAAGCCCACCAAACTCACATATTGCTCTGTCACCGTTCGGAGAGTGACAAGAAACCCCTGCGTTAATTAACATCTGGAGCTCTAAGCTCCAAGTAGCCAGTCCCAAGACGGTTTGCTAGCAGGGCACACAGGGGGAGCTTCGCTGGAGACACGAGGGACAGGGGACTCCCTGCTCCCGCTGGGAATAGGGGAGTGACTAGGAGCGGAGACGGCAACCTATTCCAGACGTTCTCGCTGCACGCGCAAGGGTGTCGGGGAGAACTGGATAGAGCTCCTCCTCGGTGCTGGCTCTGTTTGGAGAATGGCGAAGCTCTTCTCCCAGGTAATAGGAGATATCACTTCTCGTCTTGAAAGGAAGCCGCGGATAATACACGCGAGATGTACTCTGTAATGCAATCTGCATTACGGGATATTTCTCCCATAGGACCAATGCAAGATTGCTTCTGCTGCCGGGTGGAGTTCTGAAGAGTTGGGACGAAACGTTTAGTGGGGGGTCCCGCGATGACTTGATGAAAGGCTCCGACGCAAAGTTTCTCGTCTGCTTGGGAAGATCAACTTGAAGCGTTGCTTCATTGGTCGAATAAAGATTTCATATGGTTGAGACAAGTAGTCGGTTCTGGATCGGCGGCTCCGGGACGAATTTTTGTAGCGGTTGGCCTATTCATAGCAAGTGCCCGTATGCTTGAGCGCTCCGAGATCCAAGCTTTGAGACCAAAATGGCGTGCTGAAGATAAGTCTAAAGTTCGTGATTCTTGTCCCACGACTAAAACTGCACATCCTCATTTTAGGCCAACAAGTCGATCGATTAGATTGCCTGCCAGTATCACAGTGCCGTCGGTGGATAGCACGTGGTTCCTGAAAAGGGTTGCGGCTGCACAGTCTCGAGTCAAGTTCGACCACACTTGACTCTTTGTGCTTCCCAAAGGCCCATCACTCTCCGCACGACAGAGATTGGTGTTGGGGACACCACACCAAAGTGGAAGTCTGGTACGACGATGATCTTAAGGACAAGGTTGGTGACGGCTGGTAAGGACATGGGGGCACCCTTGCCCTCTGTTGGAAATGGCCAACTCCCGCCCGCAATAGCAGAAAACCGATAGAATAGTTGCCCATGACCGGTATATTGATTCAATGAGAAAACGGCTTGACATCAGCGGTGTGATAGACGAGAACAACCCATGTCGACAAATGACCGGAACCGAAGTTGCCAACCGCAGTTAGTGGAGACTCGGACGAACACTTCTGAATGCTCGGGCCCTTTATCCCCTCCCGCGTGGATTCTGGCGGAGCGGCCAAGTCACGCACTGACGCTCCGCAGCCGGTCGACTCGGCCATTCGAGCCATGTTTGACTCTCGAACAGAGAGGTGCGTAATCACCATCGAACTTTGAATGATGAACGATGGACCAGGAGCATCCTGGCGAGATTAAACGACATAGCCCGCGCCGTTGTTTCTCTGTGTGGCTTTGGTGATACTGTCAACGTCAAGAGCGTGGGGACGGGAACGGTTCTGCTGATCCGCTCGTTAGTTCACTATGCAATTAGTGCTGGGCCGAGAAAAAGCTTGGCAGTAAAAACTCGGCGGACGTTCCGAATGGGCGAAGCGGGAAGATCTTCAAGGTGAAACAGTCTGTCGCCATGAGCGAACTGGGCGTGAATGCGAGAGCCGACATTGGGATGGCTGAGCCTGATCATATGTAGGCCACGGTGCAACACATGGCAAGTAAAGCTAGGACTCTGAAAGGACCATGAAATGCTCTGCGTCTGTCGAAGAGACGGTGGCATGCCAATATGCAGCCACCTGCAACTGACAGAAGTCAAACGTCCAAGAATCGAAGCAGACGGACTGAATCTAGAAGGACATGAGACCATTTGGCAGGGAGCGGGTGTTCTCTAGGTCTTTCCTAGTCTGAACTCTATGCGAAGCGCGCTGAGATAAGTCGACGGGCGGATGTTAAGATTCGGTGTCTGCGTCAAAGCACAACGCCCAAACTCAGAGATTTTGTTAGTGCAATCGGGACCGAGGCTTAGTTGGTTTTGACTCGTAGCTCCTGAGCCGGCGAAAGAACAGACAAGCTTTGTGTTAGCCAACGCCATCCCGTACATGATGTTATTTGTTGCTGCGTTATGACGGCGGCATAGCCGTCCCAGGATGGTCTTGATCAGTAGGGTGATGAGAATCCGCCATCGATGGCGTAGATATCTCAGGTTGATGCCTGGACGGCATCATTTCATTACGTCGGAGAGCTGCCGTTCTCCCGATATGCTTGTTTGGTTCTCGCCCAATCCGACTCGTCTGTCGGTCACATTATTCATGCAGAGTCATGCGACAACTTCGTCATGGACGCCCGTGCGAGCCTTGATAGTTGGACCAATACCGCAAATTCTCCGGGTGACAGCGCTAAGTCATCGTTCCCTTCGCAAACGCGCGGAAGCATCTTCCTTTGCCGCAGAGAGTTTGAGCGCGGAGGTGGTTGAAGACAAAAGATCCATAACCTACAGGGCGAGAATTGCGATGCAAGCTCTCTATTTGACGCCTTCTTGCTCCATGCTATCGGTCGCTCGTTCTTCGCATGCGACTCATGTACGCGGTACGGAAAAGGCCAATGCTGAGAGTACAACATAACCAGACCGTTGTATCATCAATAATTGCAGTGCTTTAGCCAATGGCTGGACAATGATCTTTGCCAGGATCGTGCGCGTTGAAAGGTGTGACAGGCGAGGAGTGAAGTTCGATTCAACTTCAGGCTGTGTTTGCCCCACACGTTGGGAGTCCGTGGATTTTGTGATACCTCATCGAAGACAAGAGACATCCGGGTTGACGAAACGCCCGGGCCGTGTACCATATGCAGCACGACATTGACCGAGCGGTACTGGGGATGGCCACGATAATAGAATGTCTCAGTGTTTGTAAAGACTGTAGAAGCAATTGGATTACTCCGCAGAGGCCATGTTTAGTTGACGCTTCAAAAGAATCGTGTGAGACGATGGCGTCTCTCGGCTTGCGGGGCCAACGGAAGGAAGTGACGGCCGGTCATCGGGACTTTGTCGGTCTGCTGCAAGCTGAGAGACGTGCAGAGAAGAGACAGTGGCTGTGATAAGGTGACGGATGAAGCTGGCTAGCTCGTTCGCAACGGTGCCCTCCGATAGGTCCATCACAACCTCACAACCCACGTCGTAGACGCATAGTAAGCGTCCGTGTGTTAAAAGTTGGGATAGAGGGCTGTCAAGGTGGGCAGGAATGAATCGGCAACTACAGATGTCCACTGGCAAGAGGGAACACAGCCCGACGAGGTTGCATTCCTTTAGGTGAGGTCTAATCGTCTGTCGTGGGTTGCATGAAGTGTGCTCCTCCACCTGAGGTGAAGACCAAATGAAGCTACACACCGTTGTACCAGAATCGACGCAGATACAGTAGGTCGTTTTGGATTCGGTCTGTGTCTTTGAAGTCGGGTGGTGACGGGCAGGTCGAGGCTTCAGAGGTCGAAGACGAGCGACTCGGCCGGTTCGACCGGCGGGTGAGAGGGTTGGGTGGGTGGAGGTGGGTTTCGAGACAAGCGAATGCTGCTGGAGCGACGGCTCGTGATGGTGATGATCGGCTGGTCACCCACATGGCGAGTGGAGAGAGCCAGGCATCGGAGTCAGGAGGGCTGAATACTAGTGCATTGAGGCCAGCTCCGGGATGGAAACGGGCAAGGCAAGGCGCAAGGCCGTGAGTCGTTGCTTAGTGTGTTTCTTGCTTCTCGTGTTGAAGTTGGTACCGCGGGTTGTCCAAGGCGAGGTCGAGGAGAAGGAGGGGCAAGTCAGAGGCATCTCCCTAGTTGAGAGGAAGAGGCAAGAACGAGTCGAGTCGCACTATCTGGAGTTGGAAACTGCTACCGTTCAGCTGGACGAACAGAGCGGTCCAGCCAGTTCAGTCAACTTGAGGCACCTCAAGTGAGGAGGAGGAGGACACCCTTCACCAGCCAACCTCAGTCAGTGTAAGTGGCCGACCTGACGTGACCTGGTTGGACTCTGCGGGTGTAAGTGCGTGCACCTGCAGCGTTTCCCCTGTGGCTTCTAAGCCCAACGTGGACTAATCAGTTCCGTCCCCTTACCCTAACGTCTGATGCTGCTGCAACTTCAGTCTTCAAGAGACGGGAAGTAAATGACAAGACACTACCTTGTGGGAACTAGTGCGCATGACAGAAGGCAAGAGGACATGGCAACGCCCCCTCAGGAGGCAGTGATGGTGTCTGTGTGTCTCTTGTTCCGGTAATTGTTCAGCGCGCGCAAGAGACGACCTACCTGGGAGAGGAAGAGACGCAAGTCGAGACTCGGACTGAGTTGGAGTGTGTAACTCGGCTGCTCCTCAAGTCTTGTTCTCAGGTTTATTCGTGGAAGCAGCGGGTTGCATTCTGCGAGAGAATTGCCTTGTGTGGCAAGTAACGAGTAACGAACGAGTGGCTTCAACCCACCGCAGTGGCTACCCAACCTGACTCTGTCGGGCGCAGTGTGTTCTAGTTGCAGCTGTTGATGTAGCAGAGACCCTTCACTTACCACCCGCCCTGCACGCAAAAAGGTTATCAGGAAGGCGATATGGACCAGCATCACGGCCATCGGTTGCTCGGAGAATGATGAGGGGCGGGCACTGGGAGGGGGGACGGGTTTGCCATGTGGTGCGCAGCAGAGGAGTCCAGGACAGTGTCCAGGGCCCTTCAGAGCGTTGCCGACTGCTAAAACAATCGAGGTGGTCGCTGAGTGTGGTCACTGAGTGAGGTGTGGTGGTGGTGATGGTGGGTGCACCCAGCCAAGTAAAGTGGAACCCCCGGTCCGAGGAATAGGTAGGTGGATACCTACTTGTGTACAAAAGTGGGGTCGCTGGATTTTAGGGTCCTTTCCTCTGTGGCTCCAGTGTCCGGGCCTGGCTAATTTGTGCTCGAGCCGTTTCAACTTGGGCGCCCACTGCCTCCTTCCCATGCATCCGCACCCCGAGTCGCTGTCGCACATGCACCATGAGATGCAGAATATGCATGCACACTTGCACATCTTGCCTCAATTGCATTACCTTATCCGCACCTCTGCCATCACTCAATAGCCACACACACACAACCACCCACACACTCTCTCTCTTTCTCCGTCTCAGTTCAGTCTCTGTGCCTGTCGCTCTCTCTCTTTTAGGCTTTTGGCTAGCGTGTAGTGTGTCCGCCGCAGTCTCGAGTTCAACTCGCACACCCACTTCTTCTGCCTCTTCCTCTCATCCACGCGTGGCCCTTGTCCTCTTCTGGTCCTCCACCCTGCCTGCTCTATTCCTGATTTTGATGCTTCCTCCGGCAGTCGGACGCCGCCTTCCTCGTGTTTCGCCCAGCTTGGCCGAGTGCTGGCAAGCAATTTCGCTCTGCCTGGCCCGCCAGAAGCCCAAAGGAAGCATCTTGGAAGCCGTGCCTCGTGCTTTTGCCCTCCCTCTACCAACTAAGGTATCTTCTGTAACTCGGACCAAGAGCGAGAACATCCCCGGTTCCTCCTCCACAAGCCTCAAGGGCATGTCATTGTCGTTGTCATGACCCCTGGTCCTGCAGTAGCTCCTATGCTACACTAAGACGCTGCTGCAACCGCCGTGCAGACTTCAAGTCAAGCCCGCCTTAGCTTCTGCCATCACAGACACTGTACCGCACCCAAGTGATATCTTTCTGAGGTTCTCAACCAGATAGTCGCACTCGCTGCTGCTGCTGCTGTCTCTACTTCGCAAGGGACTTCTTCCCCGTCTGCCCGTTATATGCACTCTCACACGCTATCTCATCCTTTCCCGTCCTGTCTTTTCACCTGGAAACTAAACCAGAAAGAGTACCTTAGCTTATCCAAACACAAGCTCGTCACTCCTCTTGTTTCTCTCCCCCGTTCGCCCCAACTCGTGCCGTCCCCCACACCCCCTGGTCACATCCCCCTCCCATGTCCCATCTCCCCTTCCCATGCTGCGTGCTTGCCCAGGGCCCAGGGCCCAGGGCCCATGGCCTCCCGGTCGTGGGACAGTCAAGGCTCCCTGTCAGAAAAAAAACGGACAGGCCTGTAAGGTATATCGAAGCAACCGAAGGGGGCCCATGTCGACAGCAAGACGAGCTTTTTCCTTCTTCTCCAGTCTTTTCTCCAGTCTGGTCCTCCTCCACTGCATAGACATATATAGCCTCACTGCTCGACTTCTTCATCAGTCAGCGTGCCACCGTTTTACGATAGCGTGGGACCGGACCTATAGCTTGCCTGTCCTTGGCTATAGCTGTACCAGATCTCCTCCTGACCTGTACCATCTTCTCATCTATCTCTCACGCTCCCGAACCCTGCAGCCGCATCCTATCCTAATCCCTCCTCCTCCTCCCAATGGCTCACATTGCAAGCTGTATGCTCGATGTCGACGACTCTACGAGCTCTTCGTATATAGCGAAGCCACCCTCCCCACTCCCTCCCAACGAACCGGTATGGCCACCACTCTTTGCCTTCGTCACCCACCTATAACAATTACACATTCTCTACATTTGCTTTACCTTTCAGCTAACCACCTCGCTTGCTCAACCACAGACACAGACACCTACAGAACACAAGCCTTTCGTCTGGAGGATGCATCATCCAGAGACTCGGAAGTACCAACTCTTCCCAAAGGACCGCCCAACACGGCCGCCACCAAAGAGCCTCGACCCAGAGCAAGCTTTCGCCCTGGCCATGGGACAGCCCGAAAAGACAGAAAAGCCCTGCAGCAGCAGCGGCTCGCTGCGTCTACGCATCAAGGAGCACAACCTGATCAGGCGGCGGAAAGTCAGCATTCCCGAGTTGGGCCCCATGACGACAGTGCAAGAAGTCCCAATGGATTCACGTAAGCATCTAACTTTACTTGATCTTATACATGTTGCTAATACCTTGCTAGCCACGATTCCTGGAAGACCGCCCCTTCACGAGAGGTCTATTAGTGCTCCGGGACACCATGTTAAGCAACACAGATCAACGGGCTCTACCTCATCCGTAACCACATACGACGTCGAAAGCAACGGCAGCACGACCCCTGCGCGCTCGCCCGACCGCCATCAACGATCTGCTTCAGAAAACCAGACTCCTCGACAGCCCATCTCGCCGAAGCAACTCGCGCCCCTTGTCATTCCCACTCACATTGGCAACGTGCCTCGTCTGGCCAGGCAAATTTCCCACAACCGCATGCGCTCCGGCAGCAGTGGCAACGACTGCGGCCAGCTTTCTTCCCGCGCCGATGACTCTCCTCGATCGCAAAGCCGCACTCCCTTCACGCCCTTGACCGCTTCAACTGCTCTCACAACTCCTCTGTCTGCATGCCCTAGTTTCCAATCCGCCACAACTCCCGTGTCAGCTCCCATCATGGAGCACCACCGATCATCACCCAAGCCGTGGGAGAACATCACACCGAGAGCGACGACCCCAAGCCTGCCTAGGGAAACTGCTTCACCTGAAGCTGAAGCTGCTCCTGCGAGACCTTACGTTCACGGACACAGGAGAGGACAGTCCGAGTCAGGTAGCATCATGGACCGAGGAAGGCCGAGAAAGCGCAGTGATGTGCGCAACAACAACGGCCCTCTTCTTAAGCGCAGCGCGTCAACTCGCAACAAGAGCGCCGAGCGCAAGGCTTTCGAGGAGCTTCCAACTGGGTGGAAGGCGAGCGATGCGCCTAAGCACATGGACCAGGAAGAGCTCGCGGCTCTTCAGAGGCAAGCATTTGGCCAGGCATCCAGATTTGAGATTCTGAGGAAGGAGGACGTGGAGTTGCTCTCAAGGGTATGTGCAACGCTGCTAGTGACTAACCAAGCTGTTCCATTCGCTAATTTGCAGCAGGAACTTCGTCAGCTCGACGAGCGAACTGAGTACCTCCGCCGTACTTACAACTCACTCCGTGCAGGCCGTCGCAACCTGCACTCACGCATTTGCCAGTATCTCCGCTCACCCCGGATGGCCAAGTTCAGCACCGACTCGATGCTCAAGCAGGAAGAAGCACTTGCTGAGCTTGACACGTCGATTGACGACTGGGTCAACAAGCTGGAGCAGGCCGAGAACCGTCGCACACGGGTACGCCAAAAGCTTCTGGAACACGTTGCTGCCGCAGCTACCCTCCCTACTCCCGCGACAGCGGCCGCGAGCGAGTCATTGCAGCTTGCCATGGGCGTCCGGACGACTCCACAAGTGGGTGTTGGGAACATCTCCACCCCTCCCCGAAGCCCCACCAAGACGGCCTTCTCCTCCCACACCAGTAGCTCTCCTTCACCTCAACGCGTCGTTGCCCAGGTACCCAGCACCATCGTGGAGCAGCCCATCATCGAGGAGTCTTCCGCCGCCGCCGCCGTTGCTAAGCACGCTTCGACCTTCAGCCAGCGCCGTGCTGACTGCGAGAGCATCCGCATCTACGCCGACAGCGACGTCTACGCTCTGCTGGCCGACGTCGAGAACGAAATCACAAAGATGAGTGCCGCGGCAGTCCAACCCGAGCCTGCAGCTTCGGGAAATCTTTCCGATGACGAGGTCAAGGAGATTCACCGAGCTCGCAGTCATGAGGCCCTCAGTGGATCGTCTGCCTCGAGTGCCAAGAGTCCCGTCCCATCTACACACGCACCATCGCCCACTCCCAAGGATGACCCGGTCGACGAAGAGCCAATCCTTCTCACCAGCGCCGTCTTCCGAGGCTAAGGAGCCAACCACAACAGCTCCAATTCTATTCCATCTTGTTTCTCTTACAACTCTTTCACCCCAATCCCATTTCATTTTGTTTTGGCGTTTTTGAAACTGCGGTCCCTTTGACGCTTACGCTCCCTACGTCTCAAACGACTTCACGGCTGACCCTCTTACCTTCCTTTCCGAGAAGCGACTTTGATTGCTACAAACCAAACTTTGATACCCGTCCGCGACGCTCCCTTCTTCTTCACATATACTTGTTTCATAAAACAATCTACTATCCACACCACCTTCCTTTCGTCTCATTGTCGTATTTTCAACAACCTACCTATTCATCATCCATGGTCATGGTGCTGGGGGCGTTATTTGAACTCTGGAAAAACAGGACCTGTCCCGGCTCCGGTGCGAGCGAACGCGGTCATGGCGCCTCCCCTTTCCTTTCTTGTTACAATACCATAGGTCTACCTTCTATACTCAGCCTTGCAAAAGAAAAGTCAACGGCTGCAATGTATTATCAAAAACAACCAGCACTCTTCCGTTAGGGAATTGAGGCAATCAAAAGAATTTGAGCACAAACATCCTGAGCCATCATTATTGTGAAGACATGCAAACTACTAATTGTCCGCCGCACTAGTTGGCCACGAGTATCCCGGTAGCCGGGATGTTTTCTTCATTCCAAAATAACGTTAATTCAATGGCACCCGTGGACGACTGACGAATTTAGATCCACACGAAAAGCAAAGCTTGAGGCGGAAAAAGCAAACATGCCACTCGCATGGGGAAAAAAAGCCAACTACAATGACTTGCATGCCACAATACTCAGCTACGTAGCAGGCCGCACGATTTCCACAAAGCCCTGCGAAAGCTAGAACGTAATCGGGGGAGGGAGGGGCGGACAAGTAGCCGCCGCGCACACAGAGTTTGGGCAATTACGCACGAGTGACGCGCTTTGTGTGGTCCGGATGTTCAATAGAATTGGGAGCCGGTCAGACCAGTCGCTGGCGGGCAGGAGAGGCAATGTTCTCGATTTTCCTTTTTTGGTGTAGAGGCTCCAACCAGTCCAGCAGCAAAAAGCACAGTCAGCAAGTGTCAGAGAAGATGAGGGGCGGCACACATCCTCGATGTCGATCCTACACGATACACCTTGTTAATAGTCCGACTCGGTTCATGGCAAGAGGGAGAGACCAGACCACGCTTCGGAAACGTTTTCGGCCTGTCTGATGCGGGATCCTGGACCTGCTTGATGATCTCATGGGTTGACGCAGTCAAGTCCCCGACTGGCGGCTGATCCGAGTGGTCGGGCTGCCGCGGCCGCCTGGCCGGGTTTTCTCTGAAAACACGGGACGTTTCTTGGAGTTTTCCCCGCCCGGGTTTGTGGCGACTATGGGTATGCAACGGGCCCCAACGGTCGACGGCGGCGGCGACGGCGACGGCGACGGCGACGGCGTGCGTCACTGATCTGCGGCTCCTTTAGTTCCCTTGCACTAGGAAGTGGCCGTTGTTGTTTGAGGCGCTACTTTTGATAGAAACGTTTTGGAGTCTTTGTTTAGTAGCGTCGTTGGTCGCCGCCAAGACTTGTGGTGTTCTACGGCCTGGTTTTGCTTGCGTGCTGGCCAGCCATTGAGATCTGCGAGGTTGCAAGCAAAAAAATCTAGTTGAAATCGTGCCAAGTATGCGAGATAACCCGTACAGTTGCAAATAGCGGCGATCGGCGGAATCCAGTGCTACCGTTGACGCCACAGATAGACTTGCCCAGACTGAACCTGCTACCACGCCGCCACGAGTCGAGAACGCCGCTAGAAGGCTCGAACGGCGGGAAGGCCGCCACTCCGTTCATAGTTCGAGGCGACAGAGAACCACACCTCTCTGTCCATCGGATGCGGGCAGCGGGTATTGCACGCGACAGTGAAGGTTTACGTGTTCCTTGGTTAACTTAAGGCTCTGTTAAGATTGGACGGGATGGCACCACCCCCTTCGCTGAGTTGTGGCGAGCGGGCGACTTAAGGTGCACTGGTAATCATAATCGTAAGCTTCAATCTATATTACCTCAGGTTTTGGGTTTGGTGGTGCCGGGTGTGGTTCCTGCCACTCAATGTCAGTCGCTTTCGATGGGGTATTTTCGCTGGATACTGCGCACTAATTCCTAATGGACTGGTCTGGCAGATTTGTGTGTTAGTGATGGCGGGTTATGACGGCACGGCGGACGTCATCTTCAATATGGCACGGTGCCGGTTCGAGCTAATGCGTTCTTGCGACGTGCCCTTCCGACATGCAGGACGGCGGACGGAACCGGGGGAGCAAGTCACTGGCCCGGGATTTTTCTTTTTCTCCCTTTGCCTTTGTGGGAGACGGGATGACAGAGACCAGGAGAAGAAAAGAAAAGGAAAAAAAAACGTGGGTGAGATGGAGCGGCGTCGCGTCCGGATCCGGCACGGGTCAACCGGACGTTGAGTGTTTGAGAAACTCGGGACCCCTGTCGTGTGATTGTGAAGGGCCCTTGAGCTTACTTGCATCTTATCGGCAAGGGTTCAGAACGGCGATCACCGGTTTTGTTTGGCCAGGAGGAGGGCCATCTCGCCGGGGTTGACTGCCTGAGAGACGAGCTGGATCTGGGCGCACGGCACAGGTACAGAGCAGCGAAACACTAGTGCTGGGCATTTTTTTGGTGGTTTGCATCGTGAGCCTCGCTTCGTTTCTGGTTCAGCGGTGGATCTTGGGGCCGCAGACGCGCACGTTCTGACGAAAGGCGCCGCTGGGGAGGAGACACACAGTTCGGGGAGTTTTGGGCAGACGGCTATTGTTTAAGCAGCTGTCAAGACTCCAAGCCCGCCCGGCCCCCCGTTACCTTAGCTGAGAGCTTGTTTGAGAAAAGGTGACGGGGGTTCCGCCACCCGCGCAGAGTGGCAGGCGTGATGGGGGCCTGTTGCGGCCGAGGCGGATCCAGAAATCCGTGGCATTCGGGGGCCTGAAGGGACGGATTTCTTGTCGTTGTGGGGCACGCTGTCGACAAGCTTGTTCTGGAACACGGGGGGCTGTTCCTCGTGAACGGGACTGTTGATGGTGTTTAGGGTGTGTGTATGAGCCCCGGACGTCGGACCCGAGGATTTCTCAGAGGTTCAAGCGAGCAGGAGTTTGCAGAGGCCGAGTTCCCATCGCCTCCTCAGCGTTCCATCCGTGGTGGTGGTCAAGACTCGGAAGGGGCTCTCTGTCTGAGACGGAGGCGAGCCACGACACGAGGATGGAGGGGTGTTCTAGAAGACCTTGTAGAAGGGTAGTGGGGAAGGGGCTTTTCTTGCGTGCATTCGCGTAGATATATTTTGTTGCAGACCGGTGGAGGAGAAGACGAAGGAGGGCATTCGCAGAGGTTGAGGGTACCAAAGACTGGAGCGTCTGATGGTACCAACGTGTTAGTCCTTGCAGATCCTTGCGTTTTGGGGGCCGGCCGGGGTGGTCCTTGGTGGCTGGCTGAACAGGAGCTCCTTCGCGGGACACCGGGGAACTGTCGCTGAATCTGCAAGTGCAGGCATCGTATCGGAGGGGCGCGCTTTGAAGAAAAAGACTTGTCGAGAAGGTTATCTTCGGAGCTTTGTTCTGAGACCCGGGGGAAGGGCATTTGCCCCACGAGAGGGCGTGTTGTGGTTGTCACAGATAAAAAACGAGGCGCCTCCGCTCAAGGGCAAGTCTCAGCGGCCTGCCTAACTTGGGAATGACTTCGTACAGCCAATCCTGACAATGTCGACTTATGCCAAGTTATGCAGACTGTCTTAGCAGTGTGCCGACCGTCGTTGGTTTAGAACCAATGTTAGTGATCGACAGAGGCAGAGAAACTGTGGCTGACGGGTTCAAGTCTGGTGGCTGGAAACGTTGTTGGTTTTGTGTAAGTCGATTGACGATCGCCGCCATTTCCCGATGTGTCGCTGACCTAACGGACCAGGAACACCCGTTTAGGCTGCTTAGCAAAGTCTCTAGTTGCCGATTAGCGCATACATCGGCCGATGCGGAAGCCCCGAGGATTGGTAGCAAGTGCGATTCGGCTGACGGCCGACATCTGGATCAGATTTGGCGCGGATATACAGCTCAGTTTCGGGCAGACTGACATGGTCAAAGATGGCAGGAGCGACAGCGACCACCTCAGGTGACTGCCTACATGCTCTTGCTTCTGCTACTTTGTTCTCAACCAGGCGAGAAGAGCAAAATGGCCCAATGGTCAGGTCAGCGCAATCGCAGCGCCCTGGTGATCCATTATCTGATCGTTGGAGTTTGAGGGTTCAAGTGAATTCTTTTGACATTTCGGGGGGGTTTTTTTTTTTTTTTACGGTCTGCTTTTTTCGTCTGCGCTTCTTTTCTCTTTTCGTGAAGGGACTCTTACTGTTTTTTTCTAGAGAAAAAACCCCCGCATTTGAAGATTTCCAGTGCGGAAAGGGTAAGTGGTGCTACAGCCCGCTTTGAGACTGAACCAAGACGCAATGGAATGGCGGCTTGCGATTTGAATGAAGTTGAAGACGGTGCTACGGTGAGTGAGAGCACCAAAGCCCGCTGGCACACCTCCCAGTTCGTCGGTATCGAACACGGGCTGACAGGCGGATACACGCGTTTGGCTCACGATTCGGCAGGGATGGCCCGAGAAGGCTGCCCCAGGATGAGATGAACTGTCCCGGATGGATGCAGATGGTTTTCAGAACAAGGCATAAGATTCGAAAGAGGAGGAATGTGAGTGCTGCGGCAACACGTTATTGCGACTGCTGGCAAATTGCGAAAACGAGATCCAAACATAGGCGTTGATTCGACGACGGTCGAGGCGCCTGCGTTCTTGAGTTCCTCTGGGCGGTTTCAAGCGAAGGATCTTGCCGTAACCTTAAGTCGGTTGTTGAGAACAGTCTTCGGGACGGAGGGCCAGGCCGGCCGCGATGCAGCCATGTTGACGTTTCTTGTAGGGCTAGGTGTGGGTCATTTGACGACGATTGCATCTGGACATGCTGATGGAGCCATCCTGGATGTTGATCTGCTCGTCATTTTGGATTTGGGGTTGATGTAATGGCAAAGGCATCGAGCAGTTTGCTTGTACCTGCATTTGGGATTGAGCCGTCAACGCCCAGCGCGCGGGCCACCACGGTTCGCGCTGCTTATGTCAGGGAGACAGAGGCCAATGAGAACCATTGTTGACCACCCCGCTGAACACATCAGCACGTGAAATGACCCTGAGCGAAGCTAATTTCCGACCCAATCAAGCGACACTCTTTCCCTGCAGAGGGCCGTCATGCGGTGCGCGACCGACCGCGTCCTCCTTCCGAGATTTTGTTGACACCGAAGTACTCCGTACCGAATCGTAATTTCGCATTCTGCTCAACGACAAATCCCCTTTGTGTTACGCGATCACGACCCTACGACCCCGAAACGATTTCCATTTCGCTCACGAAGCCTTGCGAGAGCCCACCGGAGACCTCGTGTGCTCGACCGCCGAAGCAACCACCTTGTTTGCGGGGCCCCTGGCTGCGTCATTCCAGTGACCGTTCTGGAGTATCGAAAGCGACAGAATCACGCCCAGCGATCCACGGCTGCCCGCCGAGATAGCCCACAACCCCTCAACACCCGGAGGATGATATCGCCCACCTACTGAAAGGGCTATCGACGACACAGAAAACGACGTTATAGGGATTCCAGCCTCGCTGCCACACAGTGGCAGGAGTTGAAGGTCTCTGTCGAGACGGCATCGCGGTCGGCTACTGCAGAGAACCTGCCTTCCGTACAACCGGCAACATCTGTGCCGTGAAGTCGGGCGGCAGGTGCCCCAAAACCAATCGCAAAGATGCCTCCAGCCGGTGGTGGAAATATTAAGGTGGTGGTGAGAGTCAGACCGTTTAACAGTCGAGGTACGTCCCAGAAACGCTTCCGCTGCAGCACGGCGGGCTGCGATGGTAGGAAATTGACCGGACACCGACTGACGCGACACAGAGATTGACCGGGGTTCAAAATGTATCATCGAAATGAAAGATAACCAGACGGTGTTGACCCCGCCATCCGATGCTCAACAAAAGGGCCAGAAGGATTCTGGTCAGAAAGTCTTCGCCTTCGATAGGTCATACTGGTCTTTTGACCGAAAAGATAGCCATTATGCTGGTCAAGACAACCTCTTCGATGACCTCGGTCAGCCCCTGCTCGACAATGCTTTCGGGGGCTACAACAACTGTATTTTCGCCTACGGTCAAACGGGTTCCGGAAAATCCTACTCTATGATGGGATACGGCAAGGAAGTTGGTATCATCCCGAACATTTGCCAAGATATGTTTAGGAGAATCTCAACACTTCAGGAGGACAAGCACTTGCGCTGTACTGTCGAGGTGTCGTATCTCGAAATTTACAACGAACGTGTGAGGGATCTGCTCAACCCGTCAACTAAGGGCAACCTCAAGGTCCGCGAGCATCCTTCGACTGGTCCCTATGTCGAAGACTTGGCAAAGTTGGTTGTTGGCAGCTTTCAGGAGATCGAGCACTTGATGGATGAAGGCAACAAGGCGAGAACAGTCGCGGCGACCAACATGAACGAGACATCCAGTCGAAGTCACGCTGTTTTTACCCTGATGCTCACTCAAAAGAGGTTCGATCCCGACACCAAGATGGAGATGGAAAAGGTAGCCAAGATCAGTCTAGTCGATTTGGCCGGTTCAGAAAGAGCTACCTCAACGGGTGCCACAGGTGCTCGCTTGAAGGAAGGTGCTGAAATCAACAGATCGCTGTCCTCTTTGGGTCGTGTCATCTCAGCCCTTGCGGACATCTCGACGGGGAAGAAGAAGAAGGGCGCCGGTGGGCAGGTTCCGTACAGAGACAGTGTCCTCACGTGGCTGCTCAAAGACTCGTTAGGTGGAAACAGTATGACAGCCATGATTGCAGCTATCAGTCCGGCAGACATCAATTACGACGAAACCTTGAGTACACTTCGTTACGCCGATTCAGCCAAGAGAATCAAGAACCACGCCGTGGTCAACGAGGACGCCAACGCGCGCATGATCAGAGAGCTCAAGGAAGAACTAGCTCTATTGAGGGGCCAACTCGGGGGCGGCGGTGGAGTTCCAGGTGCCGCTGGCGCAGCTGCCGGAGGCGGTACTATCACGGCTGAAGAGGTCTACCCGGAAGGCACGCCGCTGGAGAAACAGTTCGTCTCCATCACGTCTTCGGATGGCGCCGTCAAGAAAGTATCCAAGGCCGAAATCGCAGAGCAACTCAACCAAAGTGAGAAGCTGCTATCGGATCTTAATCAGACTTGGGAGCAGAAGTTGCAAAAAACTGAAGAGATCCACAAAGAGCGTGAGGCTGCTCTCGAGGAACTCGGCATCAGCATCGAAAAAGGTTTTATTGGGCTGTCCACGCCCAAGAAGATGCCTCATTTGGTTAACCTTTCGGACGATCCACTACTTGCTGAGTGTCTGGTGTACAATCTGAAGCCAGGGCTGACGACAGTTGGAAACATGGACACCAACGCCGAAAATCAAGCCAACATTCGTCTTAACGGGACGCGAATTCTCCACGACCATTGCGCCTTCGAAAACCAGCAAGACGGTACCGTCATGATTATCCCGAGAGAAGGCGCGTCCGTGATGGTCAACGGAAAACGGATCGAAGAGCCTAAGCAGCTTCATTCCGGCTATCGTGTGATCCTAGGCGACTTCCACATTTTCCGTTTTAATCACCCGATGGAGGCACAGAAGGAGCGCGCCGACAAGAGCCTTCTCCGCCAGTCTGTTACGGCAAGTCAGCTGCAGGGCCTCGAAGGGAAGGCAATCACGCCATCTGCCAGCCCTCGCCCGGGTCATGAGCGCAATTGGAGCAAGGCTGGGTCAGACTTTGGTGACAGCAGACCGGACTCGCCAATTCCCTTCCGCCCAGGTCGTGACAACGATTGGAGTTTTGCACGCCGCGAGGCAGCAGAGGCTATCCTTGGACCGAACCAAAACCTGGCGAGTCTTACGGACGACGAGCTAAATGCTTTATTTGAAGGGATTCAGCGAGCTCGTGCAGAGCGTGTCAATGGACGCGATGGAGATGACGACACGGAATCAGTCACTTCCTACCCTATACGAGAGAAGTACATGTCAACCGGCACGATTGACAACTTCTCACTCGACACGGCTCTGACCATGCCATCAACACCGAAGCCAGGCGAAGTCGACGACAAGATGCGAGAGGTGCGGGAAGAGATGCAATCTCAGCTCGACAGGCAGAAGGAAGAGTACCAGGAGCAGCTCAAGACTGCGGAAGCAGCCAACGTCGAGGTCGAAGAGATCAAGAAGGAAAAGGTCCGCATGGAGGAGACTCTGAAGACTATCAAGGAAGATATGCAACAACAACTTGAGGTCCAGCGCCGACAATTCGAGGAAAAGCTTGAGAAAATGGATCCACTCAAGCGGCCAAAGGCGAACCCCAAGTTATCAGACGAAGAGCTCGAAATTGCCCGACAAGTTGTCAAGCACTGGCGGACCAGGCGTTACGTGCGCATGGCCGAAGCGGTCCTTCAGCATGCTTCTGCACTCAAGGAGGCACAGATCATGAGCAACGAGCTGGACGAAGGCGTGGTGTTCCAATTCACGGTCATCGACGTTGGCCACTCATTATGTTCCTCTTATGACATGGTCCTGAATGGGTTGACTGGCGAAGGCGACGACATTGCTCTTGATGAAGCACAGAAGCCGTGCATTGGCGTTCGTGTCATTGACTACAAGAATAGCGTCGTCCACCTTTGGAGCTTGGAAAAACTTCACGATCGGGTTCGACAGATGAGGCAAATGCACCAGTACCTCGATCAGCCCGAGTATGCTCAACATCTCAGCCTCGATAATCCCTTTGTCGAGACTTGCATGCCGCAGTACACCTTGGTTGGGGAGGTTGACGTCCCATTAAAGGCAGTCTTCCAAAGCAGAGTCCAGGACTTTGCCTTGGACGTTCTGTCTCCCCACACCTCCCATGCCATTGGCATGATCAAGCTTTCCTTGGAGCCATCTCACGCCAGAGCGCCTTCCAACACTCTCAAGTTCAATGTCGTTATGCACGAAATGGTAGGCTTCGCCGAGAGAGAAGGTACCGAGGTGCACGCGCAGCTGTTCATTCCTGGAGTGTCCGAGGAGGACGGAATTACGACTACGCAGATGATCAAGGATTTCGATGAAGGCCCGATTCGCTTCGAGAGCGTACACAGCATGAGCGTCCCTCTTTTCAGCCCGCAGACCGTCACTCTCAGAGCCGCCATCTTCGCCAAGGTCTCGGCTATGCATTTGGATAAGCTCTTGAGTTGGGACGACATGAGAGATGCCGTGCCCCTTTCTCGAGGTAAAGGCAAGAACGCTCGCATTGCGGAGTCCCAATTTTTCACGGAAGAGAAACACGACATGTTGGCAAGAATACAGATCCTTGAGCTCAATGAGGAAGGAGAGTATGCTCCTGTCGAAGTTGCTCAGACAAGCGAAATGGATGGCGGCACGTTCCACCTCCATCAAGGATTGCAGCGCCGAATCGCCATCAACATCACGCACAGCTCCGGCGATGCCTTGCCTTGGGATGATGCTATGAATCTTAGGGTTGGCAAGATCCAACTCTTGGACCAGGCAGGAAAGTCCCCGGACATGGGCTCGACATCCCCGGCGATCACCCTCAAGCTCGCCAACAAGCCTACTTTCCGCGATAACGCAAATGGTACCCGAAGCATCACGCTGACCGGCCAGTGGGACTCAAGTTTGCACAACTCCTTACTGCTAGACAGGGTTACCGCAGACAAGTACCGCGTGCAGATGACGGTGGCCTGGGAGATTAGCTCCAGCAAGTTTGCAGAGCCGATGAAGTTCGCCATGCACGTTTGCTGTCAAATCATGTCCAGATCATACGTGAGGCAGACCTCCATGTTCTCTGCACTGTGGCAAAGCGTTCGGTTTGTCCACGCCACCAGCGCCATCTTCACTCTCTCAATGCGTCCAGCGCCTATCAAGAGAATCGGTGACCTTTGGAGGATGAGCAGTCAACACGACTATGTAAAGGGCGAAGAGCAGCTTACAACTTGGACACCACGCGGGGTTTCTCTTGTCAGCGACTTTATTCTTTCTCGTAAGAAGAGAAGGCGTATAGCTGAAATCGGGTCCGCGCAGCTCCTGCTTAAGAAAATTGGGCTCCCCGAGCCTAGGGTGAAGCCCGCGGAAGAGCCTCAAGAAGAGGATATACCTCCTCAACCGACTTTTGATCATGACGACGATGACCTCTTGAACGACACCCCAGAGAGTTCACAAGTTCCAGAGGACGACTTTTTGAATGGAGATGGCCAGGACACGCCACAACAAGACGCGGAGACTGGGACAGAGACTGCTACGGTACAGGAACCTGAAGAACCCAAGGAGCCAGAAATGCCAGAGCGAGAGAAGTACCTCGTCGAGAGGTGCCTCAAGCTATGGAACAAGTACCCTGATCCTCTGTTGCAGATTCTCAGCCCAGCCAACACTGATCCACCAGCCGATGGCGCTGCACCCGAACCTGCCGCGCCGATGTTGATTCCCACGATCATCCGAGTTCCAAAGAACCCCAAGGTTCTTAAGGGTGGTTACTTGCTGGTACCCAACAGCAGTTCAACAAGATGGGTCAAGAGATTTGTGGAATTGCGTCGACCCTACCTTCATATCCACTCCGTCACTGACGGTGATGAGGTGGCAATTGTCAGTCTCCGCAACTCGCGCGTCGACAGCCAACCTGGCGTCATCGGGCTTTTGTCGGGCGAAGACGACGACACAAGCTCGCAAGCCAACGGGAGCGTCGAAGAGTTCCGGCCAAGTCACCGTCGGACTGCCTCAGGGCGTGTCATCTCCAGCATCTGGACTGGCACAGGCACAGGTGGCGCTCAGACCGGACCTAATGGTGGCCTCCAACGGCTGAGTGAACGACTGCAAGCTGGCGTATTCGCCATTTACGGTACCGACAACACATGGCTGTTTGCCGGGCGCAGCGAGCGCGACAAGATGGACTGGATCTTCCGAATCGACCAAAGCTACTTCTCGAGCAGCGATAGTGCCAATGGTAGCGGCACCGGCAGCCCTGACAGATATGACGACTCTCTCATCGGCGGTTATTGATCTGGCTGCAAGGAACATCATGAGTTTTCACGAAGTTTTCTTTTTTCGACTCAAGAACGAAGCGTGCCGCCTCTTGAGGGCGGCACGACACTGGCAGGAGTGGCCTGCCACACCGAAGTTTTCTCTTTGTTCCGTTTGTATAACGCACGCCGACGAATTGCATTATACCCTCTGTGACTTGGGAAGGGGAGAAAAGATATTAGAGGGGACGACGATCTTGCTTATTGAGGATGCCATAGAGATGGACGAAGGAAGAGACCGGAATCCAGACAATGATAAATCTAGACAGAACTGCCCTTGGAATGGGAAGGCAAACGGGACCTGGGTACGCAAGCTTTTGCTTCCACGAGGGTTGGATACGCTGCGGCAGGGTTTGCACGATAATTTTTCACCTCGCCGCTGCCCTTTGCAGCGGCTGCATATAGTTTTAACGGGCCAAGACATATTAATGACTAAACGTTTCGAAGCTGCACCCCTATGGTTAGAGAATTGACTTTAACATGGTCTTCGACATCTATTCCGTTGCAGAGCTGGAC
Source organism: Colletotrichum gloeosporioides (assembly GCF_011800055.1). Lineage (NCBI taxonomy): Eukaryota > Fungi > Ascomycota > Sordariomycetes > Glomerellales > Glomerellaceae > Colletotrichum > Colletotrichum gloeosporioides. The sequence continues at coordinate 1,387,905 of NW_025544662.1, read as the reverse complement.
CGTCTAGTGTTTGTCTACTGTTTCGGCCAAAGCACAACAGTGATCCTCGCTGAACTCCATCCTTCTGGGCCACTTCTCCGATGGCGTCTGAGCCATCGATGGCCTCACTCCGGCTCCCGGACTCCGATGTCCGCCTAACGTGAGCCCCTAGACCAGACAGATATTACTGTCCTGCATGGGCTGGACGTCCGTTCCAACACGATCCCAGTCAATCGAACGGACACCGGGCTTGCTGGCTCATCTTCGATGCGAATCCATTGCCCCGAGCCTATTCCAGAGAGTCGTGTGTCCCAACGCGCTAAAGCCCAATGCAAAGGTGGTAAAATAATAGCAAATTTCCAGCACAGAATCCATCAAGTACAGTCGCTTCTTGTTGCGAGGTCGGAAAAAGTACATAAACAAATGATGCCGAAACAAAGACAGCTATAGCGAGGTGACCGTCTCAAAGCTTGGCGCTCTCGCCGACGGTGCCGATCTTGAGCTTGCCGCCGTACTTCTCGAGGACCTTCTCGTTGTGGTACTTCCAGAAGACCTTGGTGGCGTTCTTACCGGCGAAGCGCTTGAGGATCTTCTCACCACCGGGGTGCTCTGATTGGAAAGCTGCGAGACATGTTCAGTATAGTGTCTACAGCAATGTTGTGCCGTGAGACACGACAACATGGAGAAGAGGGAGACTCACCAGTGATGTCGTAGACGCCGTCCTCGACAATGAGCCACATGTCCTTCTCGGTCTTGTGCTGGGCAACCTCGGCGGTGGTGAAAGTCTTGGACATATTGGCGGCTGTGTTTGGGGAGAATTTGAGGGGGTGACGCGGTTCGGTATATGTAGTAGCGAGATGTCGTACGACGTTGAGAAGGGTTGCGGTGGTAGTTGCTGTGAAGATATGAATCTGAAGACGAGGTGGTGAGTTGCAGGTTGATAAGATGCGAGGAAAAAGACACGGTGAGATGGGCCAAGGTTGTCGGGGGTTTGTCGGTGTCGTTTCCTAGCGTATCGGGCCACTGGGGGGTTGGCTGGCGGCCCTGCAAAGCACCGGCAAAGAGCAGGCCAGCAGCGCGCGTGTTGCATCTAGCGGTACACGAGTCAACTTACCTCGGCTCATCTATGCGCGAACAGGGGTCGTCGGACGACGTCATTCGTCCGCTGATTGGGGGAGCTCCGCCTCCGGACCGCTTGGTGGCCTGGGGTGAATGCGGGAGCAAATCACGAGGCGACGATTTCTCAGCTCGTGAGATCCGGGGGAGGAGCAGCGCCCAGATCCGAGGCTCCGCTACCTTTGCGACTACCTAGACTTTTTTTCACGCGCCTGGTATTCTTTTTCTCCCATGGTTCGAATCGGTTCCCGGCGGTATGTCATTGTCAAGGATGCCGGGGTATTTGGCGAGTTTATTTCGCTTGCATGCAAGGTTGCTCGAAACGATGCGGTGGAAAGGAACGACCTAGAAGATGAGTTGAAGTATTGTGGTATCTCATATATGAAAGTTTACTAGGCTATAGTATGATTTTGATAATAACAATGACGCTTAGTTTCATGACATTGCATGCAATCCAAGTTCTCGTCTATCGTCTCCGCGGTTCTATGCCCTCAACGCCAAACACCATCCATGATAGGGTATGGTAAAGGGGAATGCTCTAGAATTCAATGATCAGATTACCCAAATCCAGGGCTCGCCTGAACTGCCCCGCAAAGCTAGCAGTTCCTTGGCAATCGCTAGCAGATCGCTTTTCAAGAGCTTTCGGCAGCCACTCGGTGCATTTCTGAATGCGATGCTCATTCTGCGGGAACACTGTTAGCCATACAAAATACATTGAACACAATGGGGCCATAACGCACCGAAGGGTGTGTACCCAGGATTTCGGGGATCTCGTCCTGGCGATACATCTTGGCCATACGGTCCATTCGTTGCCACAGACCAATGGCTTCACTGGGATCATAACACGCCTCTGCCATCAGCATCATGCCGATATAATCTGCCTCGCTCTCCTGCAACCGGCCCATTGGCAGCGTGAATATGAAATCGATCAACCCACCGCCCAAGTAATGGACCATAGGCAGAGCCAGCGGTGTCGCAAGCCAAATGCTAAACAACGCTCCCAGCAGGATATTGGGCCCAATCAGAGAGCTCATCCGCTCTCCTACGTGATCCGCGATGATGTGCGCGATCTCGTGGCCCAGCACGGCGGCTAGACCGTCCTCGTTCTTCGTCACGCGCAAGATGCCGCTGTGAACGAACACTTTGCCGCCGGGGAGGACGAACGCGTTGATGGTGCTGGGGTCGTCGATCACGCGAATCTCCCATTGCAGATCCTCCATCCCGGACACTGGTATCAGCCGCTCCATCACCCGTTTTACCATCCTGGCGCGGGGATCCCATGAAGGCAGGAAACGGCCGCCTTGCGACTCGACTTCGTGGATGATGCGCCGGACCTGTTCGGCGGAAATGTCTTTGACGTAGTCTTCCGGAAAGATGTTGAAGCGCTTGCGCCCCGAGACGGGGACCGTCTGGAGGTTGTAAAAGTAGAATAGGACGGCGGCGAGGAAGGAGCCGGCTATCACGCCGGTACCTACGGTGCCGCGGGACGTCGCGGCGCGGCGGAACCGCTCGAAGATGCCTATCCGGCCGTCACTTTTGCCTGACCACAGGGGTTTGGCAGCTCGTATGCGGTTTTCATGGTACTGTCGTTGGAGATAGTCGTAGTCTATTTGGCGACGAGGGTCGCGCGGGTCCTGAGGAGCACGCGGGGTCTGGGAGAAGGATCGGGTCTGTCTTTGTATTGGCGTCGCTGAGTCTGATCTGATTTGCGCAAGACGAGAGCTGATGGGAGAGTTGCCATGGAGTGGCCGAGGGGGTGGCGGTCGAAGGCATGCTGCTCGGGAGGCTGGTGGTCGGAGAGCGCGGAGGAGGGATGACATGGTTGGGCGCGCAACGGGCACCAGCCGACATCAGTCCCCAGGTTTGGTCTCTGCGATTGTGCGACCCGGTTGAGGTGTCCTGTAGAAAGGAGAGCGTCGTGGCGAGGCTGGTTGTGGTATTCGTCGTGATCGATTTCAGACACCCGAGGATGCTGATAGTTCACCAGCCGGCGATAACGATAAGAAGTGTGGCCCACCAGCCACATAGTGTGGCTGAGCCAATGCCCCCATTCCCAACTCCCTCACCAACACCTGCTCAATCCCACGTCAGATTTCAAGGTTTTTCCCGAGCTTTCCGGAATTTCTGTCATATCAATGCGTATTCGCTGAAGTTTCTTCACAGGTTTCATTCGATGGTGTACCGGAAGTCCGGGCTCGCTGGTGCGCCTGAACCTGAATAGTATGGGTCTTCTGTGATGATAAGGGTTGCCACGTGTACCTGCCCGTCTCTTGAACTATAGGGGAAATCGCACATCACTTACTGAGTCACGCGAACTATCTATAATATATATTTATCTCGGAGAGCGACGGGTTATCTAATATTAGCAGGCTGCCAGGACTTTTCAGGGGTTCTGTCTGGTGTGGTGCTTCGGAAGCTCTCTGCCAGCGTCATATACGTATGTGATAGGTCGCTTCTCTGTCTGTTCTGAGTACTTTCTCAGGCCTTGGCCGTAAGCTATAGCTTATCTCCAGATTGACATCCATAGGTAAAGATCAGGCTGTGGCCAAAAAGAATTCTCCTCGAATCGTTCCGTCTTGATGTATTTTCGACCTCAGATGCTGTTCACCTCAACTTCCATAGCTCGTTCAACCAGCACATAGTCTCAGGAAAACACAATGGGATCTCTTCCTGTTCTCGACCAACTTCTAACTCCATCCTCTCTCCCCCTCCCCCACGATCCATCCTCAGTCCAAAGCACAATCAATTCCCTCTCCCTTTTGCGACACTTCGAAGGTGGCTTCTTCGCCGAAACAGATCGGGACAAGACCACCGTAACGTCCACGTACCCTCAAACTCCCACGAATCCGATAACCCTCGGCATGATCGGAGGCTACAACCGCCCCGGCTTCGTCCCAACCCTTCGCACACTATCATCTAGTATCTTTTATTACCTTACTCCCTCCTCGCCTGTGGGCCACTTTCACCGGAACCGCTGCTACATCACGCATTCCCTTCACAGTGGAAGAGGGCGATATGTGCTCATCCACGCAGACGGCAACATTGAGAGCTCCGTCGTCGGCAAGAACATCGCCGCCGGAGAAAGGCTGCAGTGGGTCGTCGAAGGAGGCGACCATAAGGCCAGCTTCATCTTGCCAGACGAAGATGGCGAGAAGGAGGCGAGCGAGGGGCTCTTGATTACTGAGGTCGCCGTGCCTGGGTTCGAGTTTTGCGATCATGACTTCTTGACGAAGGACACGCTCCTAAGTCTCATCGGAGAAGAGAAGGCGATGCAGTTGGAGTGGATGTTGCTCAAAGTTTGAATTTGGGAACCAAAATGGCAGAAATGAAAATCGAGGAATGGTATCTGTGCTGAAATACTCGTAGTCATCATCATACAGAAATATCTATGCTGTCCGCTCGCGTTCGTCTTGAAACATCGTACGCCTATGGCGAACGCCTACCAGACGCGTTTTCCAAGGATATCCTGTGCTCCCCTGGCCATTTAAATGCTGCCCGTAACGCGCTATGACTTCCGCTGCTGAATAAATGGGAAACAAATCTAGAAGGAAAAAAAAGTCGTCAAGTCATTTGCATCATTATTCGGCCATGCTGTCCTCGGAGGGGCCGGCAGCAGTGACTTCCTCCGGATATGGCTTTCGGCCCCATACAACCCAAACGTGCTGGTAAGCGTGGATTTGTATGTTGCTGATATCTTTCCGTACGCCTACCAAAGACAACTGCAAATGTGGTCAGCTTATGACAGGAGACTTAAGGTCTAATGGAGAGCTTACCTCTACTTCCGCCCGTTTTCGCTCCAAAACTTGCGTAAATAAGGCCAGGCTGAAGCCACTCAGCCCATCAAGAAAGTTCTGTTCCCATAATTTGCCGACATGCTTGTGTCTCGGGTGTTTCGCCCATCCGTTCAAGGGGATCTTGAATACACGCTCATGCACATCGACGAACCCAATCTCTTCGTACCATTGCCTCAGCAGGTGCGCTCTGGCCAAGGGCCGTCCGATGAGCTCGCTTGCGTGGTTCATGTCATACACCCAGCGAGCTAGAGGGCTGTCTGGCAACAGAGTGCCGTCGTCGCTGATCGCTTCGACGTTAAAGTCTTGAGACTCGAGCCAGCCACCTGGGCGTAGAGCGTCGAATGATTGTTGAATAACTTCGGTTTTGAAATCGCCGAATGAACCGAGGAGGACGCGTGTGTGTATGTAATCGAAGGGGTCAGGCCATGCCCACTCTTGGGAGCTGTGTGTGGACTCAGATGAAGTTCTCATACGGGAAACAGACTCACTTACGCATCTTCAATATAAAAATGGACGTTTGGTGGCACCGCATTGCTTTGGATAGGTGACAAGTCTACTCCAATGATGCGAGCTTCTGGGTAGCTGTCTCCCATATCCATCGCCCACGCGCCCGTTCCTGTGCCCACATCGAGAATTCGTTTGGGTGTGCCTTTCTCATTTATCGGGGCGAAATGTAATCTGCCGTTAAATAATTCCGTAAGTGCAAGAGATTGAAGGTCTAATCGCTCTTGTTCGGCTGCATCATTTGGAAAAACATAGGCTGCGACTCATGTGAGTATTATTAACCCGGCACGGTCGGATCGATATGACTTACATCCGGCCTGGTAAGCGTGATAAGTCCTGCCAAAGTGACGAGGAAAGCATTCCACGCTATCCGGCAAAGAGTCCGTCTCCCTAGGTAGTTCACACCATTAGCTCGTGCGCTTGCGAATTGACTTCTCAATGGCAGGCATACCCCTCTTGAGGATCGGGCTAAGAACATGAGCTTGTTAGTGACATCGGACGAACACTTGGATCAAATGAACAGGGCCGCATGCGCGCGCGGAGGATTTCTACGTACATCGGGTTCCAAGAAGCTATCGTGCAGGGATGTCTTGTCGGGGGTGGACTCAAAGGTGAACTCGAAGCCGTGGAGCCGACCGTTGACGGCGCCTGGAGGGTAGAAATTGGTGGCCATGGCTTGAGCTCGTGACATGAGCCGAGGGAAGAAAAAAAGTTCGGAGAGTGTCGAGTGACGACGACGACGGGGTCGAGCTTGATGAGAAAAGGGGCAGTTTTTATGAGTCGAGGTGACGGATTCGGAACGATAGGACGATTGCGGTCAAGTCCAGGGCCATTGAAGACCTCAGCGAACAAGTGGAGAACGTGAAGTCAATCGCAATTGCTCGTGGTGGCTGTTGAACAAAGAAAGCTTCCTTGGGGCTCGTTGATGTTGTCTCGCGGTACGTATTTGTCTCCTGACAGGTCGAATTCCCGGCGAATGTTCACCTCCTTGGTTATTAAGACAATAAGATTAACTAGGGGCGGAGGGGCCGGGCATCAGAGAGGAATGAATCGAACGACCTCGGGATCGCAGATCAGAATCAAGGTGAGAAGAGGCTCGATCCGACTCAAGGCCTCGCAGCACGCCAATTGAACGCCGGCCGAGACACACAAAGTTTAAGATGAGAGATTGGGGCGTCGGTAATGGGAAGGGAGGGGAGAGCCGTGGCATTTGTGTACTAAGTAGAGCAGAGGGAGCGAGTCTGGGTGTGAGTGTTCGTGCTCGACCCGGAGACCTGGGACGGCCTGAGTCGGTCTGAATCCGCGAGGGCGGGAAAGGCGGGAACGAAAACACGGGGGAGGACCCAATAGGTTGGTTCTGCTGTTGTTGGTGTTGGAACTCGGTGTCGACTGATACGATTCCACAACCCTGGGGGGCGGACCCTGGACCCTGGGACCTGGATTTCTTTGATTTGGGCCCCCCCTTCTTCGTCGTCCGTATGGCTTCTGTTTGGCTGTTGATGAGCTGGAACTGGAACCAAAACAGAGCAAACCCCCCAAGCGCAACCCAGGTTTGCGCGTTGGCGCGGAATTGACAAATGAGGCCCCTCAGTCGCCTTCCTCCCCGATTTGCTACCGGGTACAGCTGTCGAGAGCAAGCAACAGGGGTGGAAGAAATAGCGGATAGCAGGTGAGCTGTGTTTCGACCGGAGCGACGGGCGAGCTGGAAACTAGATTGAGCCTCTGCATTAGAGGGGGCTTAAACACCCTTTGGAGTTGCGTGCAGCCGCCTAAGGTAAGAAGGACGCATCCAATGTGGATTGTTGCTGCATCAATTGCATCCAAAAAAGGAGGAGGCAAAAAAAAAGAACCAAAAATCAAAAAGAGATGCGTAGACCTGGGCAGGTGCATGCATCAGTGCGCGAGAGTAGAACCAACAACATCCTGTCTGTACAGAGGCACTGATGGCCCAGAATTAAAACAAGAAAAAGCAAGGGGACTTTGCAGAGGTGCCACAACTACAAAACAAGCCTGCGCCGAGTTGAACGTGGATCGCAGATCAATCAGGAAAAGTTGCCGACTACTGCTGACCAAATTTCACAGATAGTTTCCTCACGTCGGCCGCTGGGTTCACCAACCGGAACGAGAGGACGGCGGTCTACCGACATGCCATCCCAGGATCCATCTGACATCTGACAGGAGATGGGAACAGAAGCGTAAACGAGCCCTCATGTTGCTCCCCCTCACCTAGCCCTCGGAAGCGAAGACGACGGTGAAGTTGGGTCCAACACCAAAATATCACCAAAGACCCAGTTAGCTATGCGGGCACCCTTGCGGTGGGAAATGCTGCGCGAAGTGGTGTCGGGCCAAAAGCGTTGATAGGATGACAGGATATGATTCGCATAGCCAGCCATCTCAGCAGCCGTGGGCCATGGCCTGTCGGTGGAGAGAGTTGGGGTACCCGGGTAGCATCCGCTCTGAGAGAGCTCTCTGCTCCGGCCGGGCGACGGTGCTCTGTGCCATGGCTGATCCATGCCCTGCGCAATGTCCGTCCAGCCCAGACTCTTTTTTCCAGAAACAAGGTCGTTCCGGGTGAAAGCGTTCTGGTACCGGCTCGAAGGATGCAATTACAATTACATTTGCGGCGTTGTTGTGTTGCCAGAAGCCCGCAGTCATGAATCATTTTGAAGGAGGAGTCTGGACCGTGACAGGACGGCCGCCAGCGTCGAAAGAACGGTGTGACGGGTTGGACGGAAAGCCAGTTCTGGGCATGCAGGAAACGTGATGTGATGTGCACCAACAGCCACATGCTGCCCATCTTCGCCACTTGAATGGCTGCCCGCTGCTTTGGGGCCTGGGCGCTGCGCCGCAGAGATGCTCATCCCAGGTTCTCGGGCCCTTCTGATGCCCTGGGCGAAAAAAAGAGAGAGGCAGAGAAAGAGGGGAGACGACGGTCACGGTGCAAAAGTTCCCGTTGGTGACAGACAGCCGCATGCCCACAGGCCATGTTCCAACCAACACCATGTCTCTCCGTCTCCGCCGCCAACATTTCGCAGACGTCTCACTCGCCTCGTTCCAACTTTTCTCTTGGAGCCCCGTGATTCGTTTGATGTTGAGACACCGTCGTTCCTGCAAGAAAAAAACAAAATCCCGTCCTACTCCCCATCCGTCGGGAAAAGACCTGCCCGTCCCAGAGGCCCGGTTCGTGTTGTCTTGAGCAGGCATTGCATGATGGCGCTCATATGTCACAAACCCGCTCTGTTACACAAACAACAGAATCATGCTGTCAGCAGTTTGCCGAGCCAGACTCCACGGCTCTGTTCGTCGAGATGCATGAGACGACGTCGCACAGTCCTATCGTCCGCATGGCCGGTGTCGGCCTTGCCAAACGGACGGTGACGGCCTCATGCAAAAGCACTTCCTCTACGGCTTTCACGGTACCTGGTTTTTGGAATCTATTTGCAGCGGCCCGGAAGAATCTTGCGATCTGCATCAGATTTTACTCCAACCATTGTTTCTCGGAAATACTCCTCCTGTCATGGCGTCTTGGCCCGTCATCCCTGGGCAAGGTTGCGTTCGCGATGCTCGGATGTTTTCTCTCTCTCCCTCCCTCTCTCCCTCTCTCTCTCTTCTTAGCCCTTACTATCTTACTCGAAACAATAAACATTCTTTCCGAGTGATCAGTAACATGTCATCCGTCAGCAAGCTACGGAATCAGGCCACTCGGCTCTACGCCCTCGGACTCTGATCCCTGAGGTCCCATCCCGAGCATATGGACATGTTGGTACAGGTATCCGAATGTTTCCCACCGCAATGTCAAACTCCCTGTTGGACCACCCCTGACATTGACACAAGTCCCCACTGTTCAAAGCCCTGTGTTCCGTCAAACTGGCATGGGACGTCGCCGGCAGGCATCCAAAGCGTGCGTGGCCGAGACATTGACAACTCCATGTCATTCCCGGAATATTGTATGAATTGAGCCCCAGAGCTTCCAACAAACCGGTAAGCCGAGGTCTTGGTTCTCGTTCTCGGACCCCAACGACACCCGTCGGTATAAGTCCAAGCTCCAAAGGCTCCCTGTCTCTTCATTCCCCGAGGTTGGTTGCTCTTCCGAGGCGGCACGGAGAGACATTCAATCCCGGCGGCATCGATTCCGTTGTTGATAAGTCGAATCCCGAGAAGGATTCCCTGGGCAGCCTTATGTTGCGGCCTCCTTGTTGTTGGGTCTTCCTGGCACTGACAGTGATACATGCTCAAGAACAGTGATACAGTTGCCCGTCGTTCTTCGATGTGACCCAGCCAAGCCAAGTCCTGCGCCCTGTTGCACAGTGGTGCTTTATCGAAGAATCCATCTTGGCAAACAATATCACGACCTCTGCTGAACCTTCTCATTTCTTACACTAAGCTCTTCCCAAGGGGTCACCAGGCTGTTCTCCCATATGGCATCATCAGCATGTACCACTTGACTCCAGCCTCGGATAAGCGCCCGCCAGTAACAGACTTCCGCGGCCGGGCTCAAGTATCCCCGTCCAGCAAACAAGCCCCTCTGCCGTTTGGCAATGCTGTGTGCTACGTCTGCGTGGTCTTCCAGCCAGCTGATCGTGGCCTCTAAATCCGACCAATCCGGGTTGACAAAGACCATGTTTGCCTCTTCCGGACGAAACGTGGCAGGCCACGTTTCTTGTGCTCTCTTTGAAGGGTAGCGTCCCTGCTGCTGCTTTTGTGACTTGTCCCTTTCCACGGCGTTGGCCTCTTCAGAACTGAGCAGCGTACTAGAGTACACTGGCTTTAATAGGTGCGTTGTGTGCTGCATCCACTCGACAGGCGGACTCAGAATGACACTCTCGCAAAGCTGGTGGAACTGGAGACGGCCAGAGTACGACACGCCCTCGGTTTGGATGACGTATTTGTAGCGGCAAAAGTCCTCGATTTTGAGGGCATTTGTTGCGTCCTCTCCTTGGTTCGTCCATTCCAACGCCTGCACGTCAGCCCATTTCGCATCCTTGGCGATCTTCAAAAGCTCCTGTCTTGATCTTGGGTTCGCGCTGGCACCATTGTTGAACCAAGCCGTCCCGCGCCAGACGGCTCGCTGGTCTTTCTTATGGAACGGCAAGGCGGCTTCGATGTCGGTAGTTGCGGCAGCAGCATGGGTGATAGACCGGATGAACGGTTGATTCCAGGCCCAAAAAGCAAAGTGGGGGATGGGGAAGATGTGTCTTGGGGACGACGCAATGGCGGGTCTGCTATGAGACCAAGACTTGGGTACGGGCGTATCTTGGATGTAGAGGTTGAAAACGGTGTCTGGAAGTCGAGTTGGTGAGGTGAGGATGGCTCGGTGGATCTGGTGAAGGGCGGCTCTTTGTCGCTGCGGGGGTTATTAGCCACTGTTTTGTCGTGATGATCCACATAACCCGAGTAATTAGGAACTTGATCACGGCATACAGACCTCTCTCCATTGGTCGGACATGTCAACTGGTCTTGGAGCTCTCAAAATAAGCAACTTGTTGTTCTTGATCTGGCCCAGCAGAGATGCCGAGGCGTCGTCAATGTTGAGCTGGAATGAGCCTTGGGCCACGGCCAGGTCTATCTCCTTCGTCAAGCCCGGGAATACTTCCTGGCATTGTTCCTCAGTAAGATGAAGGTTGTCGAAATCCTGCTCTCGGTTTTTCATAGGACTAGACTCAGAGGCGTAGTCTAGAGAGCTTCCCGTGGCATCTCCTCCAAAGCCAACTTTGGATGGGCACAAGATTCCGTATGCGATGAACCCGAGCGCTGAAGCGACGAGAACAGGCCAAAACCGCCGCGCTGCCTGCTTCAGGCGCATCTTGATACTGCCTCTCACTCAAAAGTCGTGATGGGTTGAAGTGAAGTTGACGTCTTTATGAAATGTCCCGAATGCAGAGATTTGGGAGTTGAGGGGCTGACGGGTAACCCGGGACGGGATGCGCCCTGTTCTGGCCCGACTAAGTTTGGGATGCCTGTACTTGCAACATGGGGCGGGGCGAACGAGGGAAGACAGTTTCGTCTAGAAATGACACGGTGAATTGACAGAAATGTCACCAAAATATCTCGCGGAGATTGGAACGCCGTCTTGACAACGCCATGCCAAGAACTATTGGTTGCTCCGGGGCGGGGCCGGATACACGGCATGCTAGGCATTTCAAGACTCTTGCTAGATTTGAAGGTCGCGGTGCTGCACAACGACAGAAACATCCAACCAGTCTTCCGTTCGAGGAAGTCAGGATTGCGGAGGTGCTCGCGGCCATGGCCTGATCTAACTGACAAGCGGGGATCCTTGCAGCGTATTGGCTTGAAGTTGAGTGACCCCAAAACCTGCTCATATCTGTCCACCAATCATTTAATACGTGAATATTGCTTCGTTGCAACCCCCGGATTCGCAGCTGACTGCCGTGCTACAGAGAAATGCACATGTTACATTAGTAGTCAAGCAAGCCCACTCTGATTGTCGCAGCGGACACTTCAAACATGGGTCGCTAGAAAGATTTACTATAAGGACCATTAAGTTTAACCAGATTATATGGCATTCTGGGTAATTGATACCACTAGCTACTTGCACTCCGGTCCATGTGGTAATGCCGGCGAAATACCAGTCTGGGCAACGGTTTGTCGACGCAATGCATCTCAGAGCCTAACTTTCTCCCTGTCTATTTTCTTTTCGACAAATCTTGGAACTAACGAGAGGAGAAACTGAGAGCTCGGCTTACTTGGCGAGGATCGGGGATTGAGGCACATGACATTAACCTTTCTCGGGGGGGCTTCTCAAAGGGCGACAAGATCACCAAGGCGGGAACATCTCCGAGTCCAACGTTGTCCAAGGACGGACCTTGATTCTGCTTACTTCCAAGAAGCTTATCCTCCTTAAACACCCTCAACGCAAGCTGTGTCTATGCCCATTTGGGATCACGCGTACTCAGTGGCCCCCTCTGAGGGTTGGTACCCCCCACAGGCAGCACATAGTCGAATTCCCAAATCTCTGTGTAAACGCCGCATCCCCTGGTCCTTTGGATTCTTTCCTCTTCCCAGGAAATCGTGCCGGAACCCAATAACAAAGTCATAATTCGTCTCAATCTCCTCCACGTCAACCTCCGTTAACTCCAGCCCAAGGACCTCGAGGTTCTCCCTCAAAGAGTTTTGCTAGCCGGGCAGTGTCAGTTAGCTATCTGAGCAGTGCCCCCTCTGACTTTAATCGTAGTATACTTATACTTCGATCTAACGATGGACGAGGACGATGGACGACGATGATAGATACCGATAATAGATAGTAATAAAAGTAATGATTATAGTAATAATAATAACAAGTATCAGAAATTTAATCCCTTTAAAATAAGGGAGTATATGCGTTAGACACTGCCCGGATAGCCAACTGACACTGCCCGGTCAGCAAAATTCCCCTCAAATGCTCAACCTTTCTTCCACCGACGATAGGAAACACCTATGGTGCATTGTGCATGGCATAAGCCATCGCAACGCTCGTTACCAGCGCCTCAATCCTCTCCGAAACCCTCTGCAAAACCTCTGCAACCCCTTGTCCCTGCCCGTCTCGACGTTACTCGTCCTGCCGCCAGGAACCTCACCATCATTATCCTTCCTCTTGGTCTTGGAACATTCGCCTCCCAAATACCTCCAAGGCGCAATCCTCATCCCCTGGTCTTGACAAATTCCCACGACCGTCACTCCTCTTGCTCTCCCGCTAAGAACACCGCCAGTAGGAAGGGTACGTGGCAATGAGATTGCCATCCTGTTCGTGAAAGTAGTCCATGGCGTCGAACGCGACTTCGTTACTGCAAGTCCCAAGCCTGTCCTTCCATGCCTCCCCACAATCCGCGCCGCCCAGGCAGATGGGAGTCACGTCCACGGAGGCCAACGGCGCGAGAAGTCGGTGACAGCGAGAAGCACCTTCGTTGGTGGGCAATGATGCTGTCATTTCGACAGGATCAACAACTTCGCACAGTTCGAACGAGATCTTGAATAATCTTCGTCAACGGCTGACGGTCGAGATTTCAACTGTGTTTGCAACAGGGCCAAACGAAGACTCTTGTCTTTTGATAACACAATCTTTCGAGTAGAGGATTAGATGGGAGTCTTGACCCGCATCGAGACGATGCAAATAATCATCGATCCTTCTGTCAGGTCATGTACAATCGTATTTTGTGATTCAAAAATAAGCCAATCGAGGCCATGTCGTCAACACAACGTGATTCGTAGTAAGGTAACGATACTCATCATGGTCGGCCTTCGGCATGATGAGTTGTTCCTGCTCAGACAGGGCGAACTCAAGCAAGCTCCTGCAGATTGAACACTTGGGTTTGCTATAACTGTACTGGGTTCGGACGACGTTTTGTCCCGCACTTGAGACGAGCTCTGTTCTCGGGCGAATGCTTGGGGACCCGGGCCCCGATGCCCAGAAACCGGAGGCAGCGAGCAACTCCGGGTGCAGGTCAACGGATAAGGACATATGCATCAATAATGGATATGGATAGAGGCATCACGAGACAACGAGGGCATCTTGGATAACAGAGGCGATGGATCAAACATATTAAATCATAGTTGGCCGTAGCACAACTGTACATACAAATAACGCGCCCGCGTTCAAGGATACGTTTCTCCCGTTCCTGTCCGTTTGTTCACTGCGATAAAGCCGGAGACGCCCAAATACCCTGGGTCTCATTCCTTGACAACTAATGAAATTATGGCGGTGCCGTCCAATTCTAATGCTCATGCGAAACGGGGCAAGTGCCCTCCCAAAATCGTTTGTACATCCCAATAATGGGTAACTTTTTTTTTTTTTGACGTGGCTAAGCCTAAACCTCTTACAACGCCATGGCACCGAACAGGGTGAACATGATGGTCAGGCCGCTGATAACCAGAGGGGCCTTCTCGACGTGGCTGCCGAAAGTGAGGCCGGGGGCAGCGTTGGAAGAGCCGGTAGCAGCAGCGCCAGAGGCAGTGGGGGAAGCAGTTCCTCCGGTAGTCTCGCCATCGGAGGCAGAGTCACCGGCCTGCTGGGAGCCATCACCGGTCAGACCAGGGCCGTCACCAGCACCAGCGGTCATGTACTGTAGCGCCTTGTTAGCATCAGATATCTGATACAGGGAAATGTGCAACTTACCTTGCTAGCACCAGTAGGCATTGTAGGAATCTTGCTGGGGTCAACGGACCAGACAGCGTTCTCAGTGGGGCAGGCAACGGAGTGGGTGGTGGAGACAGCACCGCCGGCACCGGTGGGAGCAGGGTACTTGGACATGGCAGTGGACAGCTTGGCGAACTCGGACAGCTCAGAGACGGAGGTGCCATCGATCTCGACAATACCGTAGTTGTTCTCCTCCATGGAGTACTCGTACATGAGACCTCCGGAGTAGACGCCGGTCATCTCGTCGCTCATGAGAGCTTCGATCTCACCGAAGTCACGGCCGTTGGTGATGCAGCCGTACTCGGAAAGGCTGTTATGTTGGTTAGCCAGGTTTTCAACAGTTATTGAAGACATTGAGCGTCGACAGTCACTTACAAAATGGGGAGACCGTAGTCGGTGAAGTTCTTGACCTTGACATCCCAGCCAGCCTCCTTGAAGTTGGTGTTGCACCAAGAGTAGTCGTTGAAGGCGAAGAAGTCAGAGCGGGCGTCGTCGCTACCACAGTTGAAGTACTCGGCAGTCTCCATGCGGTTGTCAGCGATATCAGCAGCAGAGTAACCGACAGGGACGTGGCGGAGGCCGCGGGAGGCCATGTAGTTCTTCATGTCACGGGTGACGGCCTTGACGTAGGGGGCAGTCAGGGTGGTGTTGCCGGCATCGTTGATAACCTCGTTACCGGAGAAGAAGGCCAGGGTGTTGTCGTACTTGGCGAACTCCTCGACAGTGGCGAAGACGGACTGGAGGTAGACGGAGTTGTAAGACTTGTGGGGGTCGGCTCTGTTGATGGAGTAGAGCGGGTTGTTGACGTCGGCAACGAGGTAGATGCCAGCGTCGGCGAGCTGGGACATGCACTCATCATGGTTCTTGGAGTTGTCGACGGAGTAGACACGGATGGTGTTGACGCCAAGCTTCTTGAACTCGGGAATGTCACGGCCGCAGATGGAGGTATCGGCCAAGGGGTCAATGTTCTTGGAAGAACCACCGGGCTGGTAGTCAATGCCACGGATGTAGAAACGGTCGCTGCCGGCCCAGAAAGCTGGAATGGTGTCAGCAGCTGCTCAAAGGTTTGGGAGAAGTGAGGTCATTCATACCATTGCCAGAGGCAGTGACAGTAGGGAGGGAGCGAGCCTTGATGGGCTTCTCGGGAGTGGTAGGGGTGGGGTTCGCCGAGACGGCGACAGCAGCCACAAGGGCGACGGCAGCGGCAGACTTCATGTTGACTGTTGACTGAGTGTATTCCCAAAAGCAAGCGGTGATACGGTCGAATAAGTTCCAAGGAGGCGAGAAAGAGCGACGGGGAGTTGGTTCAGCGGGAGAAAAAGCGACGTTCGTGGAAGTTCCAAAACGGGTTTGTTGATTAAAAAGGTTGGTCGGTTGTCGAAGAGTAGCAAAAAAGGGCGTCAACCAAAGCGAGGGAGTTGACTTTTAGATGGAGGTCGAAGGGGAAGATGGGAGTCAGCACACTCGAAACCCGGAAGGCGGCAACGAGAGGTCGGATTGGGAATGAAGAGCAGGAAAGAGAGAAAAGGTCGAGGCTGGCCGGGAAGGAGGGACTGGGTGAATTAAAAAACGGCGTGGTCGACGGTGGTGGTGGTGGTACGAACACTACGAACGAATTCCCTCCTCCTTCCACATCTTCTGGCTCGCTCACTCCACACCCGACCTCAGGCTCACGACACCCCCCCTTGCCTTGCCCTGCTCTTGCTGGATTGGATCGCATCCTTGCATCGCGCTGAGGGTCGTCGCACCCCGGACTTCATCGCCCAGCAATTGGCCCAGCAGGTTGAGCGGCGCTGCCCTGGCTCAGATTTCCCTTTCCTTGCCAAGGAAGGACCGACAGGAGACGTGGACGGTGGACACGGCGGCGGAAGACAGGAGGCGCTGAAGATCCACTAGGCGAATGAATTGGCTGTCAGGCGAGCCATGACTGGCTGAGTGGCAGCTGTTGCTCGGGGCCTTGGGACCCGGTTCCCAGTCGATTCCCAGTGGTTCCTCGACGACATTTGCGAATTCAGGGGACGCGGCAGGCGTGGACGGGAGACCGTGCGATGGGCGTGGTCACATCAGACGGGAGGGTGGGATGGAGCCAGTCGGCCACCCGGCAGACCAAAGTACTTTGTAGAGCTCGCAGATGGGCGCTCCCATTGGTCCGCGGCCGTCTTCCTGGGCAGCCCTTGGAACTAGAGCCACGCCTGCATTAACTCGTATCTCTTGTAAACACGGGAGGCTCACTATTGGTGATGTAATTCCGTGTGTGTCGTCCAGCATCCATGACCACCCGTCCCTCGGCGCGTTGCACCGGCGCGTCTGGGCACAGACAGCTGTCGTCGTCGTCGTCGCCTTTCCTTCTCTTGCCAGCCCTTGAAGCCCTCTGCCCACTGTCCAGTCACCAGTCTAGTGCGTCAGATCAGGGCAGCCACTTGCTTCCATTAGGACGGGAGTGTGAAGAAGCCCCATCCCCCGTTGCGACTATTGCCCTGGGCTGGCACCCTAGGACGAACTGACGCCTCAATGCTTCACTTGTTGCCGTCGCCCTACGACTACGGCACTGGTATCCGGATTTCATGGCAACATGGCTTCCTTTGACGGTTTCGCATCCAACGCAAACGCTTCATGATCTCCTCGGCGCAGGGCCAAGCGCTGGAAATGGTGACACACGAGAGACTCCTTCAAAAATCGAGGCACGTCTTTCTGCCCGGTTGTGCTCGTATCACTCTCATCGTCATGTTGATTATCTGCGCCTCTTACTGACATGGCCACTGACATGCGCTGACGACCAAAAAAAAACACGAATTCCCCACACCTCATCAGGTTGTTCGCCGCTGCCGCCAGGTAACTTTTCTGGACTTTTGTTTGTTTTCAAAGTTGCAGTAGGTGCTTTCCCACATCTCCACCGCAATTCAAACAACCTCAAGCATCGGTACCGGCACCAGCAACCGCATCAAACGGCCAGTCTCGCAAGTTCCAGACTGCGGTGAGCAAGGTGAGAAGAGGTGAGGTCTGAGGAATCCACGCCCACCGGGGCCGGTTCCCCGTACCCTCCTCCCCCTTTTTCGCATGCCGAAAGACACACACAGAGAGAGACACGACCCAGCAGTGCAGGTGCAGCAGTGGAGGTAATTCCCCGTCCTCTCCCACGGGCTCCAGTCAGAGGACGACTCTGGCCATGCACTGCCACAGCGATCAATGGGACACGCACGCACGTCCTCCTGTCGAGTGGGCTATCACCATCCGCCCGGCCTCCAGTTGCCTCCACACCCTCCCACCCCCGTCTCATGCTCATGTCCAACATTCAGCAGCTCGAACCCAAGAAACCCGTCCCAGAACGGCGAGCCCTCTTCTGCAATTGGCCGAGGCCGCGCCCAACCAGTCTCGAAAATGGTCCCAGAAAAGCTCCAAGAAAAGCACAATATGCAGCTAACGACATGCCCATTATCAAGATTGACCTCGCTTCGTCGGCGATCGCAGGAATGTCGTCTGCCGCGCAGTCCTCGTAACACTGCCACCGACCTCCTCCACTTGGCCCATCGATAGCTCTCTGTTTGAGAGCCTTGAACGGGAACCAGCGCGCGCAAGTCCGCAACCATTTGATGCTGCTAAATATTCGCACAATATCCAGGAAAAAAGATGATTTGATTTATTCGTCCCGCCTCCCGTGGTTCGTTTGAATGAGAGTCGCACCGACAGGGACATACGCCATCATCCTTCGCTCCCAAGAAAATAAATGTCCGATCCAGATCGCCAATCATCATCTTCCAAGGCCTCCAAGACTTCGTGGTTCCACCATCCGACTCCCTACGCAATACAAGATGCCCGTTTCAGACCGACGACCATGTGCAACTCGGTCGAGAGCGCTGACGGCGAATAGATTGCTGCCATGACGGCCATCCCGCCTGGGTTCTTGCCTGCGCGTGTGCCCAGAAAAAGAAGATACCGGGGCGGCCATATTAAACGGACTGGAGGCAAATAAACGACCAAAGAAGTCTGCCTTTTCAGATTTCGGTCCGTTTCGTCCACGTCTCCCTTTCATGAAGCGATCTCTTGTTTGGATTCAGTGATCCAAATCAAACAGAAAGGGTATTGGCACATGCAAGCAGGCCTCATGCCAACATGTCGCCAAGAGTTTAAAAGCAAGAAAAGTCGCTGAAGGGCCCCATCGCAAATGCATGCACATTGCAAAGCGCAAAGAAATTGCATTACTCCAAAACTCATCACAATTTCCCAGATTTGACCCGAACCCCCATCTCACCCCTCCATCAGCACGGTGCACCAGAACAATAGCACACACACCAAAGGCCGTTTATCCAGGGGTTATCCGTCTAGGCCTCGTCATCTGATTGGCGCTTGGCCAGTGCTTGGCCCGACCTCAGTGGGAAAGAAAAAAAATCCTGGATTGCTGACCACCTACAGAGGGTTTTTTTTGCTACTGCTGCTTGGCACAATTGATGAATCTGTGTTCAAGTGAGATGCCAGGCCTGTTCACCTCGTCCGCCTGGTTTTCCACCTTTCGCATTTGGCGACAACCTCTGGAAAGACGATATTCTGACGTTGAATGATCCTTCCGACACTGAGGATTCGTACCCAGCTCTCGGCTATCGTCAATCATTCGCGCGGGATCCTTCTCGATGCCCAGACCTTCCTCCTCCCACCAAGGAAGCAGCTCCCCCGCAAAGCGTCCGTGTGCCCTTCTTCCTTTTTTTTTTTTTTTTTTTTTTTTTTTTTTTTTTTTTTTTTTTTTTTTTTTTTTTTTATAATTCTTCCCCCCCCCTCGCGGGCGCTGGCGTGCCTGGCAGCAGCCAGTCAGTCGGCCACAGGTCGCGGCGTCAGGTCGGGGCTGGCAGCGGGAAGGCCGGCTGGATCTCCGCGATCCTCCCACCTGCGCGGCCCTGCAACCATGCCGAAAAGGGCACACGATCCAATCCAAACGCGGGACCTGCTGCCATTTTCCAGCCCAGTTCCCTGCAGCGGGATTCCTCTCGCGACAGGAACCACGATTTTGACATTCTCTTGACATGAACGCCCCCCTTCAAACAAAACAAACTTTCATGCATCATCGCATCTTGATGCTTGACGGCAAAACTCACACAAGTGGGGAGGAAAAAAAAAGTACGTGCAAACGCCAAGCGGGAAGGATTGCACAAGATGGGAAAACCCCTAAAGCTTCACTGTGAAAATGATTTGCTTGTTTTCTTTTACTACGCCGGAACTCTCCAAGTAAAAAAAAGAAGCCACCACCCGATGCACGACTCGGCCTTTTCTTTCCCTTCCTCGCGAGAACTTGCGATATGTACTCGTATGGATGCACCTCAACCAATGCTACTGCGATCTCTGCGCGACGCCTCCAGCTTCGACTTGCGTCGCTCTCTGACTTTGGTTTCGTCTAACCAGTCGCACGCTCGTCACCTGCTCCTCCTCTATAGCCTGGAAATGGGAATTCTCCTTGCCTTTCTCTAACCCCCTTTCTGGTGTGCTACGAGCGCTTCTCTGTGCCTGGTTCTTTGCTACCGTCGTAGGCGACTGTGCCGGCGCAGAACCTGGCGTCGTGTATTTCTTCTGCTCCCTTGCGCGGTGGTGCTCCTAGACCGCCTGGACGTAACTCGCGGGCACGCTCTTCGTGACGCCTCCCTTTTCGACTTCAGCCCACCCATCGCCGGGGTCGGGCTTGATGAGCACAAATCTCTCACCCTCTGTCATGCTGTGCTCTTGATCGCTCTGCGCCGTGTACTCGTACAACGCCTCCACATACTTTAGCTTCTTGGCCCCGCGTTTCGGTGCCACCGCGGGACCCTTCTTCTTGGCCGCCGTTCCTATCGAAGAGCCCGAGTTGGAGTATGTCGAATCGGGTCGCGCAGAAGCCCCGGTGTTCTGAGCGACCACGGGCGACGCTGGCGCCCAATCGACGTAGCTCGAAGGCACGATACCTTCCTTGTAGCCAGCGCGAACCTTGGTCCAACCGGTACCATCTGTGAAAGCGTCAGCTGGTGTTGCCAAGTCGAAACGAAGTGAAACTTACCATCCGGCTCCAGCATCGTCACATCGCGACCCTCTACGACAGAAACCTCTCCGTCCCCACTAGCTTCGAACGTGTATAGCATCTTGCCCTTTTGTTGCTCGGAGGATCCGTTCGTTGGTGCGCTTCCGGGAAGCTCGCTGATATATGCGGCGGGCGGCGGGGCCATTACTCTCTTCCTTGCTGCACCGGAGCTTATGGTTGATGCAGGAGCTGCCGGGCGAGGGGTCGCCGGTTCAGGGGGCGCCTCGTCTATTGGCGACGCTGGACCTGCTATTGACCGACGAGCACTCTGCGCATATCCTGAGCTTAGTGAGTTCATCGTGTTCGAGCGGGTCAACGTGGGCGAATCTGATGCATTCGTCGGCGAAGACGCGTTAGGTTTCAACAGAGCGTTGGCAGCTTCTTGTCGTTCGGCCTTGAGCTTCTTGCGCTCGTCCTTCGATTGCTCTCCTGGGCAGTCTGCAGGGACCTTCATCTCGCACTTGTTGTGACAAGTGTATCCGCAGTCTCTGCAGTCGAATCCCTTCGCAGACAACCCCCATATCCTCTCGCCGCAGAGATCACAGTTCGTCGGGATCTTGAATGTCTGTGCCTTGAAGTTGTGGTTCTTTGCGCCAAGCGTAACGTCGCCGACAGCCGATGTAATGGTCGAGGTCTCGACTTCCGCAGTCACCCTCTTTCTATCCACTGCATGGAGATCCTCCTGCAGAAGGAAGAGTTGCGTGACCACCAAGACCTCGTCCTTCTTTTCGGTGCCCTCCCTAATGCGTTGCTTTACGCGCTTGATACCTTCGACTTCGCGCCTCTTCTTGTCAACTTCTCTACGCAGGTCGCCTAGTTGCGCCTTGGATTTACTCAGAACGTTGCGCAGGTACACCTTGGCCGTCTCGTCCACAACCATGTTATCATCGTCGTGCCACACGGGGCTGGGCTCGAAGACCTTGTCAGGTGGCTCCTGGAAGGAACCGAGGTTATGGCGGATATACATCATGGAATCGAGGTGAGGCTGGTTTCGGGAAATTTCCGTTGTCAAGTTGTCCATCAGCCCCTTGCTGCTCACGAGCATCGCGGCCTCCAATTGCGAAGCCACCGTCCAGAGGCCATTCAGCTTGATGGTCCGGAACTCGGCGAGGTCTTGTAGACTATCCATAACCTCGGGGACGTACTCATGGTAGTAGCGCTCCTTTTGCTTGTTGGTAACGTTGATTGCGATCAAGTAGGTGTTTTTGACATTGTTCATGTCGAGGATTTGCTGCTGATACGCACTCTGCGCTTTGGCCTTGTCAAAGGCAGACTCGGATTTTTTGCGCTTGCTTTCCACCTCCTGGCAAGCAGAATCGTATTTGGCTTTCGTCTTGCGCAAGTCGGCATACTGGGAGTCCCTTTCGTGTTCCAACTTGCCGGCATATTCGGCATGGCGCTTGCGCAGCTCTTCGAAGCGGCCACCCAGAAACTTGAGCGGCTCGGCCACTTGCGACAGGAGGTTATTAGCGTATCGGTCGTGTTCTTCCGCTCGGGATTCAATGGTGGTGAGTTGGGTAGACCAGGTCGTCAAGGAGGCGCTCTCAAGAGAGCCGGGTGTCATGGCCGGCGTGTCGCCAACGCTTAGAGGTGCCGACTTCTTGTTCTTCTTCTCAAAGTACTTCTTGGCTAGGGCATTGAGTTTGGCAGCATATTCCTTCTCGATCGCACTTCTTTCGCGGTAAAACGCTTGTATCTCGTCGAGCCATGCTATGCCGTGGGTAACCCAGGCGTTGGCGGGCTTGAAGCCATCCTAGAGGACATGTCAGCGGTTTGAGGGGCAACGGAGGGGCGCAGCGCGCAATACGGACCTTCAGCTCAGCGCCGAACGTCGGCGCGGCGTCTACCTCGGCCATTGTCGTAGGATATGTTGTCGAAACCGCATGCAAAGGATGAGGAACGGCGGATCAGATCAATTCGAATGTGGTGCCCGTCGGGAGGGGGAGGGGGTTGGCGGAAGCAAGAGAGGACTCGTGATGGATTCCTCCGAAGGAGCGAGGGCTGGTGGAAAGAGGACAGCCTGCCAATGCGGACAGCGGCCCGAGGAAGAGAGACGGGCAGTGGGGGATCACAGTATAAGGTATTCCCCGCCGAAACGGCTAAAACTGGGTGAAAACTGGGCAGAAACCGTTGATGAATGCTAGCACGAGGCGCAGGACGCCCGAAGGGTATGTACAATGTCAATGGTAGAGCAATGCGAGCGGCTTGGAGTGTGAGATGGATAGTCGCAAAGGCCGTGATCATCACCAAGCGACAAAGAGCGCCAGCAAAGGTCGCAGACGTCTCGTCAGGTAAGGTAGGTAGGTAGCCTCAGCCCACCAGGTTCAGGTAAGGTACCCAAGGTAAGGTACCACCCTTCCTACCTTATCCGAGGTGAGGTGCCTTGCACATGTAGCTGATGAGCAAGATTGGGCTGGAAGGTACCTCGCCCACCAGCTTACCTGCCTCCTTAGGTACGCTTGGTGGGCTGCCCTGGAAGTCGGAACCTGGGGCATTGACATCGGACGGAGACGTCGTCAGCTCCCTCTCAGGCAGACTGGAACCTGAGCTGCTTCACTGGCGCGTTTCTCCGGCTGCTCGGTGCACTAGGTGCGCGCTGAAGAGGCCTGTGGTGGGGTGGCGGAATGACCGCCAGCCACTGGAACTCCACCCATTGGTGCCGTTGAGGCCTGACTCCTGAGCGTGGAGGCAGGGGTCTCAGGTTGGCCTCCATGTTCTCCAGAGTCAACCTTACTGAGGGGTTGTTATGCCACACGTGCCGGACCTTGAATAACTCCATTCCGCTGTTGTTTGCACTCTTCAGCATAATGAGTATGGCTATGGCTTGCATGAATGACGTCGGGTCGCAATGAAACAGACGGCGCCCGAACAAGGGAGCTCCATTGCCATGATGCCGCTGGGTCATTGCATCGCGACTCGTTATCCGCGGAAACTATGGATTGGCATCTGTCACGTGGAACCTTCAGGCAGGGTGCAGCTCCTTCATCAGCTCAACTCATCCGTTCCTAAACGAACTTCAGCTTAAGGACCTCTTGCTACCTTAGGTAAGCCAATGCCCCAAAATTGGCTGAGTGAGCATTGCACCTCAGCCACCGCAACAACACCCAGTGACACGAGAAGTGGTGGAAGACATGTGCTTGTCATATTTCTACAGGGCACATTGATTGGTCCAAAATGAACAGAATTTTTGAGAGAGGTGCCGAGCTTTGCTAGGTCTTCTTGATGAGTGTAGGTATTCATGAATGTCTATTCCGAAATCGAAGGTTGACCAAAATATCACCCAAAGTAGCACCTTCTTGGTCTTGTGAAGCTCTTGGCAGCTATTTAATTAATGCCTGATATATCAGGCTTGAAAAGTGCCCCGCGGTAGCCCCGCCATTGGCCTCTCCAGGTTGCGTCCCAGGCACAGGCAGGAGAGACCAACGACGTAGCTTCCTAGAAATTCGATCTTCTGGAGCTTCCAATTCGCCGCCAAACAGACCGAAAAAAAAAATTCCCGGCCTGTCCCTTTTGTTCTTTCCCTCAACACAAAGTGAAAGACCCTTGCGCGCATGTAAGCCTTCCAACTTCTTCCCCGTTCGCCTTCCGCAATTTTAGCAAGCTTCTCCTGCGCGCTTCTGCCAACAACTAACTTCTTTTCGCGGCGGGTACAGACGGGCGAACATACCGCTTCTTCCTTCCGACCTCACCAGTAAGCTCCCGACGCCGCGCAGCTCTCCAGCTTCGCGATTTCTGAACGATTTCTTGCAGATCCCCCTCCCGAAGTACGCGCGCATCTCCATCACCATGGCCGACCTTGCGAGTCGCATCACCGAGCCCCCTGCCGACGCTGCTGCTGAGGCCGCCGCCCCTGCGGAGAGCAAGCCTGCGGAGGGCCAGCTCGATGGCACCGTCGAGCCTCTCGGTGGCTCTGGCCTTATCGAGAACACCTACGATGTCGATGTCAAGCTGGGCGACCTTCAGTCCGACCAGAACAGCACCCTCTACTCAGCTAAAACCTTCGCCGACATGGGACTGTATGTAATTCCCCTCGAGCAGTTTATTCCCAATGCTGACAGTATGTCGCAAAGTCCCGAGCCGATTCACCGTGGTTTGCTTGCTCTGAACTACCAGAAGCCTTCCAAAATTCAGGAGAAGGCTCTCCCTCTCATGCTCACGAACCCTCCCCGTAACATGATTGCACAGTCGCAATCCGGAACCGGCAAGACCGCTGCGTTCGTCGTCACCACCCTGTCGCGAGTCGATTACACCAAGCCCGAGCAGCCTCAAGCCTTGATTCTCGCACCTAGTCGTGAGCTTGCCCGTCAGATTGAAGGAGTCGTCGGCAGCATCGGACAGTTCTGCGAAGGTCTCAAAGTCGCTGCCGCTCTCCCTGGCGCCCTGGAGCGTAACGCTGCCGTTCGCGCTAGCGTTATTGTCGGAACCCCTGGCACTGTCATGGACATCATCCGCAGACGCCAGCTGGACATCTCTCAGTTGAGGCTTCTTGTTATTGACGAGGCTGACAACATGCTTGACCAGCAAGGCCTTGGCGAGCAGTGCCTGCGCGTCAAGAAGTAAGGTGCTCCCTCGCCTGCAGTTAACATGCATGAGCTAATGATTCTTCAGCATGCTTCCCCGCGACATTCAGATCCTCTTGTTCTCTGCCACCTTCCCAGACAAGGTTATGGGCTTTGCCGAGAAGTTTGCGCCCAAGGCTGATCAGATCCGTCTGAAACACACCGAGCTGACCGTCAAGGGTATCTCTCAGATGTACATTGACTGTCCCAGTGAGCAGCATAAGTACGAGTACCTTGTCAAGCTCTATGGTCTCATGACTATCGGATCTTCCGTCATTTTTGTCAGGGTATGTTTTTCTATCACGATGTTTTGTAAAGGACTTGCCGGCTAAACATGCCTTAGACTCGTGAGAGTGCCGATGAGATCAAGCGCAGAATGGAGGCTGATGGACACCGCGTGTCGGCCCTTCACGGTGCCAAGGATGGTCCTGAGCGTGATCGCTTGCTGGAGGAGTTCCGAACTGGTGTATCCAAGGTTCTTCTCACCACGAACGTTCTGGCGCGTGGTATCGACGTGTCCAGTGTGTCCATGGTTATCAACTATGACATTCCCATGAAGGGACGCGGCGACTCCGAGCCTGACCCCGAGACCTACCTGCACCGTATCGGCCGTACTGGACGTTTCGGACGTATTGGTGTCAGTATCAGCTTCGTCTACGACAAGAAGAGCTTCTACGCCCTCAAGAGCATCGCCGACTTGTACCAGATCGACCTTGTTCAGCTGGATGCCGAGGACTGGGATGCGACGGAGGATGAGGTCCAGAGAGTCATCAAGTCCAACAGAGCTAAGGCTGCTTTTGCCCCGAGTGCCACCGATGCCAAGAAGTAGTACTAGCTTTGACAGACGGGCGATTCGGGTGTGAATGAGGGAAGACGTGACGAGATTGGCGGAGAGACGGATTGGCAGCCAAGCGTAGGCCATGTAGGGCCACTTCACAGAGTTGCTACAATCAGATGCGACATGGATTTGCACAAAGGCCTCGAGGCTTTGGAACGAGGCAACGATATTAAGATACCATCAACGGAAAACAATGCAAAAGTCTGAACACAAATAGCTCATTTGCATGCCACTTTGGATCGACTAACCACACCAGGTCAGTTTCGCCCGGCTCAGCTTGCAAACCTCGGGCTATTTCGTTGCCGGAATTCTATACGACCCGAGTTCCACCGCGTCGACTCGGGACAGTCGGTGTTGGGTACCTAGGGAGGTTACCTTGGGGGCACTTACTTGCAGCAGCTCCACGGGAGCGTTCAGCTCAGATGAAACCCCACGATAAGAAGCAGAAAAGCTAATGGTAATATGAACAAGGCGCCGAGCAGAGATTGGGGTCTATATGTGAGTTCGAGAGACGACACGTAGCACACACGCCTCGGGCGGCTGCCTGCGTTGGAGAAGCGTGTCAAGCTCGACGATGACCCCCGGTCCCCCGCCTCAGCACTCGCCAGCGGCGCATGAAGAGTTACTATCGTTTGAAGACTGCAGAGTGAGCATAGTCAATCACATCCGTGAAATTTCGTGGTCAGCGACTTCGAAACAAAGGAGACAGTCGCAGGATGGGAAGGGAGCCTAGAAACAACTGGCCAGCGGCTGGGCCTGACGCTCAACACCGATTCTCGGCTCGAGTTGACCGTTCATTGGCCCCTGATCCTCTGATCTACATCACGTGATGCGGCCGCATTTTTGGCGCCGGGCCTTTGGGCGGTTCGCCGTGCGCATCTTGTTCGACCTCCGCGCTTAACAACAACGGCGGCTAAATTTGGGGTGGGCAGCCAGGGAGGCCCTCAGCCACTCGTTGTGCATGCATTTGGCCGCATCTGCAAACCCATTGGATACCCAACCTTCCATGCCTGGGATGTTGGCATGCGAGATGGGTTGCACTCAGGTCCAAACCGCCACACTGCCCATAGAATTTGGATCCGGGTCGCTGCGATGAGGGGACCCCGAAAATAGCGTTATTTCCCCCAACCAACCAGCATCTATGACAGACGCCCGAAACGGAGACCTGTGGCCCCCGAGATGTCTGGCCCTTCGTCATTCTCGCTGAGATCTAGAAAGGCGGCTCGCGAGGTGGCAAGCTCGTACGGGCCGCTGTGGGCGCGACTGCAGGAACCGGAACCGACCCTGCAAGATGCAGGTCGGCGGCATGGTGAGGCAGTACACTGGACTCGCTAAGCCCATCGTCCACTCTGGCAGCAACCTGAGTTGTGATGTGGTCGAATGAAGTCAGACTAAGGGAAGCGCGGAAACGCGGAGCCATACTCTCTTGAGTGACAGAGCGTGAACAGGCGGGCATATGGATGACGGAAGAGGCACGAGTGTCCACCTTCCCTGCCCCCTTCCTTGCATCTCGTCCTCGTCCTCGTCCTCTTTCTGTTTCTTGACGATGTCTCCATCCATGTATCAAGAGTTGCATTCCCACTGCTGAGCCCCCAACGGCACCCTCACTGGTTTTAGCTTTTTTCCTTTCAGCTTTGTCTTTACATTTTGCATATTTCGTCCGATTGCAGGGAATAGCCTCTTTCTTTTCTCGTCTTTGGGGCTGAAGCTTTCTGCAGCTTATTCTTTTGGAATTATCGGATCATTCACCTTCCAGCGTCGTGTTCTATTTCCTTGCCTAATACTTTACACTTGGAGATGCAGGCCGTCTCGTAATAACTTAATAGGCTCTTTTACTTTACAGGTTCGCTACCTACTTTCCTTCTCCCGCCACTCACAAGCCTTTGGGTCTCGACCTTTTTCGAAACATTCAAGAAGATACAGAGACTTCTTACCTTGGTGCCTTTACTTACACTTACCAAGACTTAGTTCGTTGTCGGTAGACCGTATGAAGGATGGGATCTTCAGCGAGGTAATGAAACATTTGCAATCATGAATACGCGACGACGCTGACATCGAAAACTTATAGATGTTCTCCCATACCATGGCCCTCAAGCCTCTGCTTCTATGGACACTCATACTCACTTTATCGGTCACCGTCACCGCCACATCCTTTAACCTCTCGAGCGAGATTACAAGATTCATTCCCACGTGCGCCCGTCAATGCTTCCGCTCTCACCTGAGCGCCAATTACGCCCTCACTACCTGCGGCAGCGCGCCGACGCTGGAATGCCTCTGCGCTAATGTTGGGTTCACGGGGCTCACGATCGGGGAGGGTGCTTTTCAATGTATCGTCGCCGAGAAGGCCATCGGCTCTTGTCGCGAGAGCGATTCACCACGTCAGTTTCAAGTCTTCATGCATGACACACAATAGCTGACTTTGAACAGAGACCGTAATTGATGCAGCTTACTTGATGTGCTCGAACCTGCCTGGGGCCGTTACTCCTACGCACACAGCCATCATTGCAACGTTGATTCTGCCATCAACGGGGGCAGGCATCATCATAGTCCCTGCACCATCGACTTCCGCGGTGGTCTATCCCACTTCCACGACGAGGCACCTGACAACGACCTCCATCCCGACAACGCTGATCACGGCAACGGGCACTGTCTCCGTACCAAGCCCATCGTTCTCTACCATTACAAGGTCGAACACGTCTGTTATGTCGACCACCAGCTCGACAACGACTAGCACAAGCACCACTTCCAGCACCAGCACCACACCACTGCCTCCGCCACCAGCAACCACAACGACTCAGTCTGCTTCAGCAACTGCAGTACCCGGCGCCGAAGAATCCAACTCAGGCTCCTCGGAGCGACTCGGAACGGCACAGGTGGCAGGTCTAGCGGTTGGTATTGCAGCAGCCGTGGGCATCGCGATCCTCGCAATCTGCCTTGCACGTCGCAAGCGCCGCAGAGACTATCCAGATGTCAAGACTGGCTTCTTCCCCGTGCGCGAGAAGGACTCCTGGGAATTCCATCCACAAGAGGGCCCGGCGAACATCTTCCACATCTCCCCGCCCCTGCACCATGCCCGATCGCCATCACCGCCACTTCAACCGCCCCCAGCGGCTCGTACCCGAACAAGTGCCCGTACAAGTTGGTGGCCTGGGGCCATTGGCCTCGCCATCTCCAGACAGAGTACAGGCACGCCAAAGTTGCCGCAACAGCAACAGGCCCGCCCGACATCCCGTCTCCTTCCCGCCAAGCCGTCTCTATCATCCCCGAAGCCGGTTCTGTCCATTAAGATCCCCAAGATCGACCTGTACTCCTCTTCGCCTCCTCAGCCTCAGGAGCAACAAGGTCCTTCTCAGCAGACAAACTCTCAGATTCTAAACGAGAGGACAGCCAAGCTGACGGCTCCGCCGCGCACGCATTACAACCTCCCCCGCGAGAGCACGATGACCGAGTTCGAGGAGGATGGCGCACTTACTTCGGCACCCGTCACATCGGCCCGCTCCCAGCGATCGAACAATATCTGGCGCCCTCCGTCAGCGGCGACCGGCAAGACGCCCCAGTCGGCTACGACGTACTATGTTGCCGACAAGAATGGCAACTGGGTGCTGGGCGACCCCAAGAGCGCAACTCATATGGCTCAACTCGCCGAGCTTGATGCTTCGGGTGCAAGCGCAGGTGGTGGAGCAAAGTCGAAGCCCTCGTACGCAGAGTCCGCCATGCTTGCGGCCACAGCTTCGAAGGCGGGTATTGGTCATGGAGCCGGGAGCCCAATCGCTCCCACGGCGCCCCGGATGCCGATGCCTCCTGCGCCGGTGCTTCTCCCTCCAGCAGAGATCGTTCCCTCCAACCTCTCTGCTCCGCACCAGTCTCGATCCTCGAGCATCTACTCCCAAAATACCACCCGTCCCAACACCACTTTCCAACCAGGCGCTCCCCTGCCAAACGGCGCCTCTCACCCAGTGCCGAGCATGTCCTTCTCCCACCCGGAGCCCCCTCGCCGTCGAAGCAACTCCCTCGGGCGCCGCAGCTCGTCCAAGTCTAAGCAACCACCTGCAGCCGCTTCGTCGGTTCCGGTTGCCTCAACCAGCGCTGCCACACCGCAAGTGAAGGCTCCCGTACGCTCCGACAGCCACGACTCCCACGTCTCTCAAGCGTCAGTGACGACAATCGCCTCATCCGCAGCAACAGATCCCGATCCAATCCTGGAGCAAAGCAACCTCTCTCCCGTCGTTGAGTCACCGGCCTCAAACACGTCCCCTACAGGCCGCTCGCCAGTCTCCTACCCCGTGATTCCAGGCCGCACGTCCTCGAAACCCAGCAGCAACCTCCGGCTTCTTGCCCCTCCCACACGGCAATTCGCCGCCCTTCCACCGGGTCAACCCAGCCCCACGCTCGGCATGCTACAGCAACAACAGCAGCAGCAGCAGGCCCGCGGACCGTACATGGCAAGCTACGACGTTCCTCGTAAACCCATCGCCCGGCCGCGACCCAGCGCAGACCCGAACAGGATCGCCACCGGCTCGCCCTCCCTCCGCCTCGTCACCCCCTCTCCCCCATCAGACACGGAGAAAGACCAGTCTTCTAGACCTCCGCAGATGAAGCCTCTCTACCCTCCCCCTCTACAGCCCCAGCGCCCCCGTCTCGAACGTGGCGACGCCCACCCCCAAGCACAAACGGCACAGGTGCAGCAGATGCCCCCCAACGTCGAGCCGCAATCAGCATCCGTCTACAAAGCGCTCTGGGGAGACGCCCCTCGTCCACTTCCCGTCCCTCCCCAGCAGAACCACCCGCAACCTCCGCCCCGAAGCCACCGCCGCATCTCTCAGCAGCAGCAACAACAGCAACCAAACCGTCAGTCCTTCCAACAACGAGCCTCACGCCAATCCCTCCAGAACCTGCCCCAGCAGTCTCCGCCTCCTAAACAGCCCCTCCCCGCCCGCCCTTCCGCCTCTCCCTCCCCCTCGCCCCACCACATCGCAACCCAAACCCTCACCGCGCCCCTCCGGCCAGCCTCGGAGGCAGCGTCCGTCGCGACCCCACTGTCGACGACGTCCTCCCTCCTCTCCAAGCGCCTCGGCACAGAACGCGCCGCCGCCCTCGCGCCCCTCCAGCACAACGCCAACGGCGGCACGCGACACAGCCCCAACTGGAGACCCTACCGCCCGGGCGCCGGAGGCGACATGCTCTTCTCCCCCGACGAGTTCTTCCCCGCGCCCCCGATCCCAGGCGGCGGAGACGAGAATAGAGGCGGTGGCGGAGGACTGCCTGCTACGCCGACGTGGCAGCCCAAGCTCACGCCCACGAGACGGGGTGACGATCTGTTCTTGAACGTACAGTAAAAACGATGGACAAGATTAAAAAACGATGCTTTCATTTCACACCCTTTTTTATATGCATTACGAAGACGAAGATTTCTATTTATACCCACTCTCTACGAGACTCAATACGCACGCAGCTTTTCTTTACCTGTCTGTAAAACTAGCTACATCTTTTTTTTTCCTACCCTCTTTAGAACTCGTTAATATGAAGCAAGAGGAGAGACACGAGATGGGTATAGAGGCAGTCATAGCATTCATGGAGTTGGTTTTGAAAAAAGGATCTGGCATTCTAACTCTTCCCAATATGTCATGTACACTACCTCTACTACAAGTCCAACCTTTCCTTAACCCAATTCTATTTTGAAAGTCTTTAGGATTCGTGCCACAGTCTGCCTTGAAGTCATGTTTCGCCCGCCTTTCAGTCTCGTTTGTTGCGGCCTCTTCTATCGCGTCTTTCTTGTCTCAAACTGGGTCCTCCTTCCCCTCGGTGATCCGCGTCACGCGTCACTCCAAGCAAGCTCTCGTCTTCCTCTTCTACTGATTGACCTCGGAGACATTCTCGCTCACTGTAAACGTCATCAGGCACTCGAAGATGACGTTTACTAGGGTCGAGTCTCCCATCAATGACATCCATCTCGATTGATGATTGACTGCCACTGTTGCTGTTCGTACTTCTGTGATGGTGCCGCGAGCGCCGGCTTTCTTGGCTGCGCCGGCTACCTCTCCTGAGTATGTCCTTGGCATCGTTTACAATGTCGCTCACGATATCGCTGAGTTGGTCGTCGAGTGCATCCAAGCCAGCATCTAAAGCTGCCCTGTTGAGATGTGCGCTGGCGTCAATAAGCCTGTTTCTTTTTCTGATCTCTGTGAAGCGAGACATGCCTCCAAGCTCGAGAACATTGACTCGGCGAGTTTTGCTGGTTGGGTTGCCCACGATAAAAGGCCGCCATGGCTCTTCTTCTGCGAACAGAGCTTTCTTATCGATCTGCTCTTCGGGTATCGACTCGCGACGCTTGAGAGACTCTTTGCGGGCGGTGGTCCACCTGTCCATCTCCTCCGTCTTGGACTCGGGAATGATTGTGACTTCTTTGAAGCGAATGAGGACGAGGAATAGTAGTACTGTCAAAATCAACAATATGCCAGCAACAACGCCAGTAGATAGCCTTTGCCCAAGGGTTCTTTGAGCCATGCTGCCGAGCCCAGTGGCTCCAGCGGCGAACACGAAGCCAAAAGTGTGACAGATGGCGAACCCGGCCGTGACACGTGGAAAGGCAGAGTAATTCTTCTTTCTTTGGGTGTCTGAGTTGCCGCGCGGTCGACCAGTCATGCCAGGCTGCAGGTCTGAAGTATCAAAGGTTTCCATGATGATTCCGTTGCATTCTGATATTGCCAGACATGACAGAAATCCAATGACAGCTGCAAGAGTAGCTGGTGCACTTGCATGGAGAGGAGGCCCCCCTGATACTCCGGCGTAAACAATGCCTGACAGTGGAAGACCAATGGTGAAGACCGTCCGGCGGAGCAGATGAGAGGTCCACGTTATTTGTTTGTCGAATGTCATGCGGCTGGTGTTGACTTGAGTATGTCTTGCTCTTGAGAAGTAGCTGGCCTTTTGGAAGGGAATAGCTGCGATGGCGCCAAAAGCCAAGGCAGCCACCATCAGTCCGACATAGGGCGACCGCATTCTGTAGAATCTTGAAGACAACGAGCCCATTAGA
Organism: Colletotrichum gloeosporioides; assembly: GCF_011800055.1. NCBI lineage: Eukaryota > Fungi > Ascomycota > Sordariomycetes > Glomerellales > Glomerellaceae > Colletotrichum > Colletotrichum gloeosporioides. Next base: position 1,354,918 of record NW_025544662.1, on the reverse strand, counting down.
ACGATGATGAGAACGACTTGTGCATAAATCCAGCCAGAGTAGACTGCGATGACGGCGAAACCAGGTTGACGAAGCATCTCAAGAGAAAGAGCGATTCCATGATACATCTCCTGACCCCACCATTTTGGGCCATCTTTGACACGATGCATCATGACTTCGCCTCGTGCGAGTCTTCGAGAGACATCGGTACCTGTTCTCACTTCCACAACAGATCGTCGAAATGCGGACCGGCGGACTTCCGGACATAGGGTGTTCAGCAGCAGAACGACAGCGATGAGGATTACGCTGAGATAAAAGCCCCAGGCCGGTGGGTTATCATCAATGACCCAGGCGCCAATCCAAAACCCAAAGCCGAGAGAGGCAATGAAACACCATGTCCAGATGCCGAGCCAGACTCCCATACCACCGCCGTGTCTTCTTGCGTCGTAATCGTCAACAACTTCTTGATGAGGGTTGCTGCTCATGAGAGATGCACCGAAGAGGTCCGTCAATATGGAGTGAAAGTTCATGCTTGCAAAACCAAGACACATCCCCATGACGCACCGAGGCGCAAGCAACACCATTCTCTATCCGGTGAGATTCTCAAACCTCTGAGCGTACACGGCCACAGCCTGCGGGAAAAGCAGCGGCATGGATAATACCAAGCCGGACGTGATGTATGGTTTTCTTCCATGAACCAGCGGGAGAGGCCAACAAAAGAATGTCGGAAGAGCCATACCGAGAAAGCAGCCAACATTGCCATTGAGGATGGTATGGCCAGAGTCCCAAATGTAGTACTGAAGCGACGGGACCAAGCCAGCGTAGATCCCGAGCAGCACTCCAATGAGCGCAGTGCTGATGCACGCAACTGTTGCAACGGCCCTCTTGCGGATAGGGGACCAGTCTCGAGCAATAGGTTGACGACGCTTCGATTTGGGCAAGTTGAAGGCCTGAACGCCACGTAGACTGACGTGTGACTTGCCGCGGAGACTGATGCCACGAAGATTATGTAACGGGCGGCCAGCAACGTCTCGCTCTGGGAAGTTCGCCTCGCCGCCAGTGTTGTGAGACTTGAACGGAACCTGCCTGGCACTGGCTCTTGGACGAGTTGGTCCTCCACTTCTGTTCCGGGCTTCGGGCTGGGTTGAAAAATCAACAAAGGAGGAGTCATCTGACCCATCCATGCTGCACACGTCTGAACGTTCGCGCAATCTTGCAACTCGCCGCGAGTCTGTTCGTTCTCTGCTCTCCTGGCTTTTCTTTCGACTTGAGACCCGCTCTGGTACAGCGGCAGCTTGGCGTGGACGACTCTTCCGCCGTTTGTTCTTTTTGGCTCTGTGAGCTTCGAGAGCCTCCTGGAAAACAACTGACTGTGGGGTGAGAGAGATGTTTCTGTAGAGATCATCGACGTGCTCTCGAGCCCGCATATCGATATTTGGGTACGTAGCTGCACGTTTGGCCAACGAATGGGTCTCCTGGTTATTGTCCTCCAAGTCAACATCCGAGAACTCATGGCTGCGGCGGCGAGGCCTTGTCTGTGGCTCCATGTCGTCAGAGAGATTATGCGGAGATCGCCCCGAGTATGGGGACCTTTCTTCTTCGTGGTCGGCGACTTGCGACGCCAAAGTCAATGCTTCATGCAAAAGCCGCTCCAGCTCCCCAAAAGTCCTCTGGAAAAGGCCTGCTTCAACCTTTGAAGGTGGCAGAGTAGACTTGCGAGTTAGTTTGCGGGAGATTGGGCTGGGTCCTGGTGAATCTTCCAGTCGCATATAGGATGACCGCTGAGACCTGGAAGGCAGCTCTGTCAGTCTTGTAGGTCGTTCTGGGTTTTTCAACAGATCACGAATCCACTGAGCGGTTCTTTTGTAGTCAAGAGTGCCGGCCCTGGAACGTGGTGCACTCTGGGCTCGGGACTTTTCGCTTTTCGGAGGTGCCTCATCAGCAGAAGCTTCGGATCGATCGGCAAAGTACTTGTCCTGCTGGTCATCATGCGCGAGATCAGTGTATGGCAGTACTTTCGAGGTCGATGGGTGCCCTGGTGTTCGGTTCAACAAAGGAGGTTGGGCAACTGAACGAACTTTCGAAACGGGAATGTTCGTGTGCCCTCCTTGAACGTAATCCTAATCCGATATGGGTGATCCAATGACGCCGATCTTGGATTCCTGGTGCTCCTTTGACGAGTCGAACGGCCGCACCTTGGAAACACCCAGCGAAGCCTGTTGGCTGATGGTACTGACAGGATTGCCTGGGTTTGCCGGGTCGACTGGATAGTGGAAGGTGGGCGTGTTGAAGGCCGGCCGAACTTTCGTAGCACGACTATGGCCCTCCACTTTGGGAGGAAGTGTGATTTCGACAGTTGAGAGACAATTGTCGTCACCTGTCATGGCTCGTTTGACACGCGCAAGAATCACCGTTGGCTCCGACTCCTTGGATGGATCTGACTCGTCGTTTTCATGTTCATCTTCGGGAAGCTGAGCCACAGGCTGGCCAGGCACTCCAGTGTCGCAAAAGTCAGCACCCTTCAAAAGACCTCGATGATGGGCTTTGATGTGCGATTCATCGGGGTGGAGCTCAGGATCAACGCAAATCCTTTCTCTGGGATGTGAGGAATCCGATTCGGTCGCGGACGAGGTGCCTTCTTGAGAGTAGTTCCTGGAGGGAAGTGACGCCGTAGCTTTGTGCTCGTGCCCCTTTTCCTCAGGCGTCTTTTCCTTGACGACCTTCTCGAGTGGCTCGTCTGGGTTGATTTGCTGGCTCAAGACGGGAGGTGCGGGCAAGTCCCGGTCAACGACCATAGGGCGTCCAGAGGCAGTCTTGAGGAGGGCATGGCGGAAAACACCGCTACGGGCAGACGAAACGGAATCAACGTCTTGCTCCGGCTTTTTCAGAGACATTTCGGCCATTGACGGGCGAAGACTAGGAGAAGGGGTGTTGTCAAAGTCGCCAGTCGCTTCGGGAGATGGATGGAGGTCAACTGTTTTGGTGGGATGGAAGAAGTTTGACAACATCGCCGGCTTCTTCTCGGCAGGCTGCGGCTTCAGGCCCAGTTCGGCCTGAGGCGTGCAACAGAATTTGAAAAAAAACGTGGGAGTCGAGCTAGATGAATGGTTTCGTGTTTTGCTGCCCAATCTTTCGGCAGAGCTATAACGTCGAAGAACGGATTCCCTGTAGGCCAAAGTGCTTGGGTCGGTCAAACGTTGAACCTCTGTGGGAGGAGTGAGGGACCGAGTCCTTTGGGCCTTGCGCATAGAACTTAGAAAGAAAAATGCATCAACGGTTGAACTAATGTGGCTTTGATAAAGATACGGGCAGGAGGGATATAGGAGGTCTTGGCCGTAGGAGAAAATGGTCCGGAATTGAGGAATCGAGGAGGTCGGAGAGATGTTGTTGGGGAAGTGGACAGTCGAAGGATCTCACGCAAAGGCAAACGAGACCTTCATTAGCAGCCTCGAGTGCCCTTCTCTGCAACGCAATCGTTCTTCCTAGCCCAGCTCCTTCCGCCGCAATGACAGCAGCTGCTGAAGGTTCCACTCAACAGCTCCTGCCCTCTGAGTCTCGAGGTATGTCATTTCCATGTTCTGGCCAAGGATTTGGAAGGGCCGATGGCATTTAGACCTTCTATTACTTGGGTAAAGAAGGTACACGCTGCAGCACACTCTGCTTGGGAGGCCACATCCGCTTGCTATGCTAAAGAAGGGAGACACGTCCTTCGATTAGGAGCTTTCCCCATTCTGAAAATGAGTTACGCGGGTACATCCAATGAGAGAGAGATGGACTTCGGCAGACAGTCATCACATCTGCACACCGGCGTGTGACTCACAGCCATTTCCCCTGAATGAGGAGAAACAGGCACGACTCAATAATGTCGAGAGGGATATTGTACCACGACAGATGTGCGTATCGCACATGGATGAGATAAATAACAAGGTAAGTCCATAAATAGTCGAACGTCTCCTTGATGTGAGAGTGATCATCAACAATTCGTCAGAATTGGACGTCAGCACCCATGGACGTAGACGAGAATGGCCAAACTTAGCGGTGAGTGAGACTTGGTCCCGTCAAACATCCCCAAAATGATGACTTTGGATTCACTCGCCGAACTGAGTATATGCGATGAGGACACTTATCCGTGGCATTGGTTTCGCCCAGTCTGATCTCTCCACTTGAGAACCTCAACGAGATAAGAAACAGCTCAAGAACCTCTGAGATTTGCTAACGTTCGACATGCCTCACTCGAGGTTGATAGTGCATTCTAGAGGCCGCCGACAATCTTAATCACCCGAAACTCCACCAAAGTGAATGGCGGCGAAAACCAAAAATGATTCCAACATCTTCGTGTGACCGCACCGAGTGAAGGTAAACAAGGAGTGAGTGCACCAGTGTGGAGTTTTCAGCAGCAAATTTTCTAGAGACACACCGGGGGCGTGGCGACGTTACCCCAGATGAGGCGGGGCCCCGGTCGGCGACAACCTGCGACATGCCTCGGCAACTCGGTCAGCGTTGTCAGCTCGAACCTCATCGCACTCGCAACCACAGCTGTCATCCTTACTTTCGCAAAAGAAACTTCAAGATTCGAACCCTGCATATATCAGCCCAAGAGCCGCATTCGCAGTCTTTCCGCCCCAAACAAACTCGCAAACCATCACACCGCGTCGCACTCTCTCCACCCGCGGTACTCAACTCATCTCACCATCACAGGCCACCAAATCTCACTCCCACCCTCACCTTCCTCACGCAAAATGGTCGCCGCCACATTCAAAGACTACACCTACGAACACTTTCTCGTCACCACGCCGGCCCCCTTCGTTGTCCACGTCGAGATCAACCGCCCCAAGAAGCTCAACGCCTTCTCGGAGCCCGTCTGGCGCGAGTTCGGGCCCCTCTTCAACCGGCTCAGCCATGACCCCGACGTTCGCGCCGTCGTCCTCTCCGGCGCCGGCGACCGCGCCTTCTCGGCGGGTCTCGACGTCCAGTCCGCCAGCGAGGGCACCCTCGGCAGCGCCATCGGCGGGGACATGGACCCGTCCCGCTACGCGACCATGATGCGCCGCCACATTGTCGAGTTCCAAGCCGCCATCGACGCGGTAGAAAAATGCGAGAAGCGTATGTTGAAAAAATTCCCCCTGTCATTTGCTGCTATTTCCATCCCGATTTTATGTTGCCATATCCATGACTGGATGAGAAGAGACGACGGAAATCTGTATAGCTAACATAATCGATAGCCGTTATCTGCGTCCTGCACGGAATCTCCATCGGAATCGCAATCGACATCTCATGCTGCGCCGACGTCCGCATCTGCGCACGGAACACGCGCTTCTCCGTCAAGGAGGTCGACATCGGGCTGGCGGCCGACCTCGGCACCCTGAGCCGCCTGCCCAAGCTCGTAGGCAGCACGTCGTGGGTCAAGGACGTCTGCCTGTCGGCCCGGGACTTCTCCGGCGAGGAGGCGCTGGCGGTAGGTTTCGTCAGCCAGGTGCACGCGGACAAGGCCGCCGCGCTCGACGCGGGGCTGAAGCTGGCGGGCTTCATCGCCGGCAAGAGCCCGGTGGCGGTGCAGGGCACCAAGGAGCTGCTGAACCACGCGAGGGATCACTCGGTTGCGGAGAGTAAGCACTGTCCCGAAGCTTTCTTTCTATATTCGTCTTGTTTTCTATCCTCGTTTGATGAGTTGTCTACTGACCAGGCCACAAGGTTTGCGATACACCACCGTCTGGAACGCGGCCATGCTGCAATCAGGCGACTTCAAGACTGCCATGATGTCCGGACTGACCAAGACCAAGCCCACGTTTGCCAAGCTCTAGAACACACTTGCGCTGTTTGCAACTGCTAAATCCACCATAAACAAACCGGATTATTCAACACAGTAGATTCTTATGGCATGCTTGCTAGAACGCCGGGACACTAGCTGCCTTTGGGAAGGCACAGTCGCTATGTTGAGGGGGTTTCATCCCATCCTGATGTATTATAGAGCGTCGTCATGCCTCCGTGCCAGGTTGACGTCGGCGTGAGAAAGGTCATGGCGGTCGTTGACACAGCCACGGTCACATGACGGCACGACGCAACGACGAAGGCAGATATAGAGAGTGCGGGAATCTCCGGAAAGATATAATAAACCAACCCGTGCCCAAGCGATCGGACTTGTCGGCAGTTGCTTAATCAGAATCTGAACTTTCGTCAGGCTGCTGCGTCTCCTTCAATTTCTGTAGGCAAGTCGTCAGCATATTGTCTCAAGTAAGCGTCAATATGCAGCAATGTGCATCGTGAAGTGGGGGGACTGCTCGTTTATGGTGGAACCTACATCGTCGAGCTGTCTCTTTAGCGCGGCGACCATGTTCTCCTTGACGACGACGTGCTGGTCGTCGAGGTCCTCGATGATGTAATCATGGTTTGCGGCGTCGATGTTGACGATAATGGACTTGATGGAGGGGTCGCACTCGATGAGCACTCCTGTGAAAGCCGGGACGTCAGCAAACTGGAAAACGGGTGCCGCGTGGAAGGCTGCGGCGGGCGATATGGTGCTTACCTCGGATGGCGCGAGGCATGGCGGGTGGATTGCGAGAGGGATAATTCCAAGTGTTCAGAGTTGCAGTCGTCGGTACGGCCACAGGGCGGATTCTCGCGTAGAGTTTGGCGGGAAGCGACGGGGCTGGAGTCAAGGTAAAACTGTCGCTGTTGTTCGTCAATGGCGGCGGCCGCGTGCCGGGTTGTTTCTGAGCCGCTGATGAGCTTGTGTCGCAAACGTGGCCGACGGGTTGACGAGGGTGGAATTGGATCGTCGACAAAACAATTTGGAAGCTTCAAGACTGGGGTGGGGCCTTAGGCAGGGAAGCTGACCTCAGTCTCTCAACGTGGTGGTCACTGGTGTCAGTGCAGGGGCCTGGGGGGGCTTCGACCAGCAGGCAGGCCAGCCACTCAGAGGTGCGACACAAACTTTCCAACGGGGGGCGAGAGAGATTTGGATCCTGGCGCAAGGGCCAATTTGCAAGATCCCTGACATGACACTGGGGAAACGCAGCCAGTGACAGGCCTTCTTTTGAGTTCAGTGGTATTCACCTTTCACAAGACGATTGAATCTGCACTGGGCTGCAGCAGGTTGATGGATGAACACAAAGTTGTGGCCCCCACATCGCAAACATCGGACGCGGGTGGATGGATGATGGATCGTCAGGGATGCTGTGGACGGGCCCTCCGTGCGGTTCCCACCTCCACTCTATCGCCTCGTCCACTTTCAGTGATTGATTGCCGTCGCTGTCTGCGGCTGTCCTTTGGCCAATTTCTGCGATATTGCTCGCAGGTGAGAGTTGCGCCTGGAGATGCCGACGGCACACTTTCGACGAGGACAGCTACGAGTCGCGTCGGAACTTTTTGGGAGCATTTCAATTTGATCATGTGTGCCAACGGCCGCCAAGGAGTGGAACAAGGTTCATCGAGTGTGATTAGACGCGTGTCAAGTTTCTTTTGACGAGGTCGATCGCCCTCGAAAATTCCCTCGACGTTGCGCGCAGATTTCCGAGATGCGCGGATACCGAGGGATGTTTGTGAAGCTTCTCATTGTGCGCAGACAGGGCATCGTGGGTGGGTCTCCCCGAGTTGCGACGTGCGAGTGCGATTCGCAGCGGGCGTTCATACGAACTAAGGTAGCAGAGGATGCCCCAATGGAAGAATTTGCAAAGATTTAATTCCAAGTCTGTTTGACAATCTGTACTCCGTCAGTGTGAATCGAAGCGAGCGTCCCTGAAACAGCCGCGATGTGCAGTAGTCGATAGATTGCGGTGCTAAGCCCGGCGGGATTTGAGTGCACGCCGTACCTAATTAGTGAACAGTGGATACATTGCATTGGGTACCTTACTTCACAGAGCCGCCATGCAGGACAGTATCCATCCGTACATGCAGGTACCTTACACTGGAGACCGAGGTGACCCTTATCCTCGCAGCAGTGCATTCGGGTCCGGGTGGGCGAGGAGAGGAGAGAGGACGACGTGGATATGAGAGAGAGTGCGGGTGCGATGCGTAAGCAGACACACGGCAGAGCAGCAGCGCAAATGTTGGGGTGGTATTTGACATCTCGCAGGAAAGTGATTTGCAGCCTCTAGTGGACCGGTTCATCCCTTCAGCGGACGTTGCTGCTAAACACGACACGGCTAGCGCAACCCATGACGTGCGACTCCAAAAAAAGCCAAGCCCCGTCCCTGACGATTGGCACCCAGATTGGCAACCAGCCGACGGGGGTCATTTGCGACCCCAGGGCTCATTATCCAGCCTACCTACCAGGTAAAGTAAAGATCAAATGCAATACCGATTTGCTTGCTATTCGTTCCTGCGCAGGTTGTGTTCGTGAGCATACGTAGTATGCAGGCACGGGACAAATCGCCCCGAGTCAAGTCCTGCTCTCGTCGCAACGCCTGCTTCGTCCCATTCTTCAACAGTGTCGTACCTCTCTCTCTCTGCCTCGTCTTTCCTCCTGCTTACCTTACCTTCTGCTTTTCTCACCCTCCGAGCCGTTGACCGTGCTGCCTCATCTCTTGCACACCACCAACCTACTAATCCTATCTTCGTCCCTCGGCTGTGCCCTTTTCAGCGTTGCCCTGCCCTGCCCTGCCTGCCTGCCTGCTTCCCTTCCTTTCGCAATCCTATCGCAATCGCACACGGCATACACAAGACAGCCGCACTCGCACGCACGTCGGACGCACAGCCCAAGGCCGTCAGCCATGCCACCGGCGCCCTAGAAACCAGACGCGTCCACGCTACTAATTAATAGTGGCCTTGTTCGTCTCCGAGAGTTTGGAATACGAATGCATCGAACCTACCCTCAAGAGTCTGACGATATCCGGCCTAGCTCCCTTCGGTGGCTCGTCCAAGCTCGTTCAATCCAGCAGTATCCGTAACAACAACCTGGCCTGGTCTCGGTTGCTTCCTTCCTGCCCCTGCCGTTGGAATTCAGGTCTCAAATCCACTTTCACTTTCAAGACCTCCGCTATTGTTTGGCATTCGCTGCCAAATATCCAATATCTCTCCCGCCACCATTTCCCGCTTCCCCAAGACTCTCGCTCTTTCTTCTTGGTCCGCTCCCTCTCTCTCGTTTCCTTCCTTTTTGCGACGTCCCTCGTTTATTCCTCGGTCTCCCTGGTACGTCAAACACCAGCCAACCCAGTCGACCTCGAGATCTGCACCCACGCGAACTGCAATCAAGGAATTATTGGGCCCTGCATAACCCACCCACCTCACCGGCCAGGCACGAGCGGCAACGCGAAGTCGACTCCAGCTTGAAGCAAGCCTTTCCCTTGCTCACCAAGCGCCCGTCGTCCTTAACCTTCTCTCACCAACAGTAACACCATCAATCCGTCTTCACCATCTTTCGGCTGTCCTTCTCTCCGATCCACCCAAGCTATTAGTGCTACGGGAATCCAGACGAAACTAGCGAACCCGCGAAACTGAGCCACGCTATGAGGCCGTGAAAGCCCATCGTCGCTGCCTTTTGCATCACCATCGCTGCCACTATCCGTTCCCTGTTTCGCCCTCTGCGCCTTTGTGTATTACGCTCCGACTCGACACACCACCAGGGGTTCTTTCCCTTTCACAACGATAATAGCCACCAACCAACCAACAGACAACCCAACAAACAAAATAGGGCTGCTTACCACCAACAAACATCCCTGCCAGTCATTCACTGCGCCCTCTTACACGCCTACTATAACTCTTCGCCGCGTTCGCCAACGATTTGGCTCGTTCTTTGCTTCTTGGTCAACCGGCATCTGCACCACACGACACCGACCAGCACATTATGTCGTCCACGGACAGCAGCTCTCTGGGCAGCAGCGGCGAAGGCCTTGGCCTCTCCTCCGCGCCCTACACCTGGATCCTCACGCCTCTCATCGTTTTCCTCTCCATCGGCATCCTCGCAACTCTCATCCAGTTCCAGCGCCGCCGCCGTCTCCGCAGGCTTGGCCTGCAACGCCCGTGGCCCCGTCGCGACCTCGAAGCAAATCGTCAAAGAGCTGGAGGTCAACGCTCATCGCGAAACGGCCGCTGGGCGTGGACCACCCGCCCCGACGAAGGTCTGGACGAGTTCGGCGAGGCCCCTCCTGCCTACGAGCCGAAAGCCAAGCCCGGTCAGGCCGTCACCCGGGATGGCAGCTTCGAGATGGCCCACGTCGAGCACATGCCCCCACCACCTCTCATCGGCGCGGCAGGAGCTGGCCGGGGCTCACTGCCTCCAGACTACGGCACGGCCACCGGTTCTACGTCTTCAACACCACCCACCATCGCGACACCGCCCGCTGCGGTTACGAGAAGCTAAGGGCCGAAGCACATCCTGGGGAGGCACGGAAGGTCTCTCCACACTGTACCAATTCACAAATCATTTCAAGGCGTTACACGGAGGTATCCAAAAAAGGGGCGTTCGGAATCGGGGAAAGCACAAGATACCATGTTTGAGATTTTCTTTCCACGGGCATTAGCGAAGGAAGGGTATTGCGAAAGATGAGATATCACGAGGATTAAGACGGTGGATGATCGAGGGGGGAACCGAACAAAATGCGTGAGGGAGCACGCGAATAGCACCCAGCATAGGCAAATCGCCGCACTTCATGTCTATTATAGCCACTACAGTATCTGTAATTCAGGCAAATCAAACAAACCTGATGTAAACGATGTGCGTTTTCTTTTCAAGTGGACTTACTATCGTGCCTGTCTTCGCTAACATCACCGGATGTGAAATTAATATCTGCTCGTCTAGCAATGTCCTGTTTGTTATGGGATCTTCTGATTCGTCATTTTCTGAGAACCTACCTATTTTTACTGTGCCATGAGATGCACCGGTTGATGGGCAGGCGTTTCCCTACAAGCATAATGTTCGGTTGGTTGACTTACACAGCGCTGGGTCCATCCTAGCAATTGCTTCGGCCTCTGACTTCCCGACCCGGTGGTCCTTTGATTCTCTTGACCATCTCCTGATCTCCGAACTTCGCCTTACTTCTACATTACCATTTACAAGCTCAATCAGCTGGCCACAATGAGATCTCTTAACTTATGTATCTGTTTTGCATGCTTGATAGATTGAAGTCATACTTCAGTAGAAGAAATATTGCACAAGGGGTATGCTTGTGTGAATTCAATTGGAAGTCATGTTGGTATAAGGTGGTAATCGACATTTGTATTGGTTCAAACCCTGTTGTTTTCTTACCTATATTATACCGGACTGGCTCTTGTTCTAGGTTGAGGAGATCTCTTCTAACACCCTCCTGTCATCTCCGGCCACACTCTCCTCGAAACCCTGACTCTCAAGTCATCCTAGAAATTTGTCAGTCAGGTCCGACGCGAGAATAAATACGAATGGCGTGTCTTCCTTACATTCATCCGGGGCGGTCCAGGCCTGTCAAAATCCAGCGCCTCAAAATCCACCGTCTGAGGCTGCTCAGGAAACGCCCAAGACACCTCGTAGCACCGAAGCAAGGTCGTGAGCACCTGCTCAACGACAGTCGCCGACAACCCGTCGTCGCTTTGTGCTGGCTTGACCTGGGCGTCGCACACGACGCCGCCGCCGCCGCTGCACACCTCGTCGAAGCTGACGAGCTTGTTCTCGGCGTTGAGCCACCTCCCCGGCATCCAGGAGTCCGGGCAGCCACCGTTCAGTCGGGAGGAGGACCGCGTGTTCTCGTAGTACCGCTTCGTCTCTTTGATGCAGGCCTTCAGGAGGGAAGAGTCGTTCTCTGGGCCGCGGGAGTTCCTCTTGACGGCGTTCATAACGTCTGGGTGTCTCAAGAGCTGCAAAAAGCGTTTATAGTCAGGCGCTGCCATGGAGAAAATCAACAGCACGATTGCTAACTTACGGAGATGAGAACCCAGAACACGGTCGAAGCAACGCCATTCTGCGAAAAGAGCATCAGGATCGTGTAGTGCGCGGGGAACAGATGCTTTAGGGCCGCCGTGCCGTCCTCGTCCAGGAGGAACGTGAAGTAGTCCTGCCTGTCGGCCTCGATGGGCCCGCCCGCGACGGCGACCGCATCCCTGCGCATCAGCCTCTCCGTGAAGATCTCGGCGACGCGCTCCCGTGCCCAGCGCAGCCGTCGCACGGCCGGGTGGGGCAGCCAGTCGGGCAGGACGGAGGCCCACGGCTCGGCGACCTCCTCCTCGATGGCGCGCAGGAGCGTGCGGAGCTCGTCGCTCGACGGGTAGAAGTCGTCGCCGAGGAGGATCCGCACGGCGGCCTTGTGCGTCAGCTCGGAGACGCTGGCGAAGAGCGCCACGTCGGGCTTGGTCGTCCACTCGAGGGCGCAGCGGTGCGTCTCTTCGACGGCGCAGGCGGCGGTGTATTCTTGTGCCGGCGCGCGGCTGATGAAGCGCCGCAGAGAGCCGATGAGGCAGTCAATGTTTTGGATGTATTCTTCGTCAATGATCTTGTTGAGGAATATTCCCTATGTGAAGAATTCGATACATGTTAGGTGCATTCCAGAAATGTCTCAGGCGCAGGTTGAGGTGGCTTTCAGGGGTAGCTCTCACCATTCCGCGTGTCAGCGATGACAATGTCTCGGGCGTGTTCGAATGGTCCTTGTTGAGATCGAAGTTTGGAGGAATAAACTTCGTCGTAAACATGCTGCCGAATTGTGTGAACAGTTTGCGATCGGAGTAGACGGGCCTGTATTGGCGACGCTGGACGTCCACGGGGAGGGGGAAAGAGCTGCCATCTCTTGTGGTCGGTATTGTGATTGGCTTCCAGTACCACCTGAAGAAGAGGAAGACTGCTAGAACAACAAGAAGAATCAATGCCATGGTTGAGGTTGGTGATCTCGTACCAGAGAAGACTCGTATGTCGCTCCGTCTGTGTAGGCCACGGCAAGTCAAAGAGAGGCTCCGAAACACACTCACACCATCAGGGGTATCTCACAGCCTTATATCGTCAAGAAGCCCACCACAAAAGCCCACGAGCGGACGTCCGGGGATGACGTGAGACAACTCTGTCTTGGCAATGTTGAGCTACATTTCAGTGATGGCTTTGAAAGGACCAAAATATCTTCGAGTTGGAACGAATCCACAGATAAGGGAACATATGGAGGCTTGGAAGGGAAAACAAAGCACCTCCCTGGCACACTGGAATGTGGCGACGTGGGATGTCAGACCTCCACCGAAAAAAGCATGAGCTCGGCGACGATCCAAATCTTTTTCTCGGGATGGGGTGGGTACCTTCCTCGTTGCAAAATAATTGCACAAATTCATTGAGAACTTTCTTCAATTGTAAAGGGAAGATGTTGGATTGTTGCCTGTTGTCTGTCCGGACCGGAGTTGTTCTATTGCCCATTTCCGTGTTTTCCGAGCCCTGCCATATGCTTTTGTGTTTCCCATCCATTCTACTTATGCCTCGAAGAAGATACAGTAGTGTACAGACCCGGCAATCATTCTCATCACGATAAGTGGTGTAGCACAGGACTGCCAGGTTATGTCATAATACTCAAGACGTTGGTATCATACATGCTCATAGGACGTGACATGCTCAGAGGTGCCAGTCAGGGAGAGCAAAGTCTCTGTTCTTGGGCCACTTCTCAGTCCTGCAAAACAACAGCGTTAGCAAAAGATCACAATCACAAACCGGGGGTTCTTACTTAGTGGTCAACATGACCGTCATACGCTTTCTCCTTTCGACGGTCTCCTCCGCATCAACAAGACGAAGCCACTGATCCAGCAACTTCCTCAAGTCCCCGTCGCTGCGGCCGGCGCAGTCAATACCACGCTCCGTGCACGCAATGCGGACCTCCTGCTCCTCGAGCCCCGCAACGCCGCCATCACGCAGCAGCAGCCTGTCGTCGCCCTCCAGGAACGCCATCCTCAGACGCCCCTTGGACGCCCACATGCCCGGCGGGATGAACCCGATCTTGTCCCACATCATGCCGGGCAGGTGCAGGCTGCGCAGCACGTGCTTTTGCGCCGCGCCCTTGGCATTGCCCTTCACGACGCCCTCCGGCGCGGCCCGCTCAAAGTCGGCAAACGACTTGTGCCGCCTCTCCTCGGCCTGCGCGAAGCTCGCGGCCAGCTGCCGCGGCAGACGGCAGGTGTAGGGCACCACGCCATCGACGAAGATGACGATGAGCGGGGTGAATTCCCCACAGATCAGCAGCACCACGCCGAAGAGCGGGACGCGGAGGATGTCGTGGCGCACGCGCCAGAGGAGCACCCAGTCCGCGCGGCTGAAGCCCTCGGGGACCAACCCCGGAGAGAAGACGGAGGGCTCGCGGAAGCCCGGGACAGTCTTCTTCTTGGAGGCGATGACGTCTTGGATGTGCCGCCTGTTCGCGAAGACGGCGCGGAGGCCGCCCTTGTAGAAGTTGATGTACGTCTTGGCCTGCGCAAATAGGTGGGAGAACTTGTTCTGGTCGGGCTGGCGTTCGGGGAGCTCGAGGGGCGCCGGGCGGGAGCTGGCGATGGGGTTGAGCTTGGGGTTGAGGACGGCCGTCGAGCTGGCATCGGGGCTACGTTCGGAAGTGAGGGAGCTCGCGAGGCGGCGGTAAGAGGTCGTCGCCGTCGGCTTCACTGCGAACGACAGGAAGGGCGAATTGGTCGAGCAGCGGCCGCAGAGGAGGGCCGAAGCTGACGGGTTGCGCATTACGCGCAGTGTCGTCCTATGGTTCATTGCATTGGCGGTGTGGGGGGTTCTGCTTGGTGTATGCGGAAAGTGGTCGTGGGCTTGAGCAGCAATGGCAATTAAAGCTGTCCTGAATATCGAAATTTAGGTAATCAGAAAAAAAATAGAACGGGGCCTTGGTTTCGTCACTGATTACCTACGTAGCGTGGAAAAGCTTATCGGTTATCGGCGCGTGCGTGGATGTGCCTGCGTCGGCCCCGCTTCGCCTGCAGCTCCCGCCGTATCGGATCCGGGGAACGGTCGGCCAGAGCCGAACCAAGCTTTCCTGCCGCTCTTGGCTTATTCGTCTAGATTGTCGGAAAAGGATGGTCCTTTCATCGCTTCAGGTCGATCATTGACACTGCTGCGCTCTTGAGCTCAGAATGAAGATATGACTGGTCGGGTTTGCTCGTCCTTGGAACAGCCCAACGGTTTAGCCCCATCCCCGTCGACAAAACCAACCGTGCGACAATATCGGGGTTCGCCCAATTGGCATCTGCGACCTTATTTTCATCAATCCGAATGACACAGTTATTTAAAAGATCATGTCCAAGTTCGCCCGCCACAAACACGATACTTCCTATAGCTAAAACCTCCACAATGCTACTGGTATCCGAGCCACAAATACCACAAGCGTATAGAATAATTAATGTCTCCCTGAGATTTCGCAGTTTCCTCTATTCTCTTCCTCCTTTGTCAGCGAGAATAGCAGCCCGTCACACACCTGCACCAGTTCCTCACTCAGGACCCTGCCCAAACCACCTCCTAAACCATCCCACAGCCTGATCCTCCGCCCGCATTCCCAAGTCGGCCTGCCTCTCATCATTCGGATCACCCCTCACCGCAAACCCATGCTTGGCCCCAGCATACTCGCAAACCTCACAATCCCCCTTCTTCCCCAGAATATCCTTCGCCAGCGCCATCTTGGCCCTCGGCATCATCATGTCATCGTCCCCGTTGGCAATGCTCAACGGCAGCGCCACCTTCTCCAGGTCCCCGGGCACAGACACCATGCTCGGGTGCGCGGTATACGCGATGTCAACCAGCTTCTCCTCGCCAAACGGGCCGGCTGTCCCCTGCGCCAGCTGGATCGCGTACTTGCCGCCCCAGCAGAACCCTGCGACGCCGATCTTGAGGCCCTTGGCCGCCGCGGACGCGGACGTCTCGCCGCCGGCCCCGGTTCCGTCTGCGGAGGCGGATGTAGATGTGGACGGGCGCGGCAGCGGAGACGGCGGGTCGAGGCGGAGGGCGCGGAGGAAGTTTGCGATGCGCGGGACGAGCACGCCCGCGCGCGTCGCGAGGAGGAGAGGGACAAAGTAGCGGATCATGGTGGCGGCGCCGACGGGGTAGAGGTAGAATAGCTTGTACAGCCACGACTTTTCGGACGCGATGCGGTCGCCGACGGTGAGGACGGAGTCGGGCATTGCGTAGCCTGCGTTATGGTCAGCGCATCCACAACCAACCTGGTTCAAACGTTCCACCAGCAATCAGGAGGGGATGAGAGACTAACCGTTCATGACCTCGGGGAGCAGCACCACGGCCGGGATCCTCTTCGCATACGCATCGGCGAGGGCTCTCGTGTTGCGCAACTTCCACCCGAACACGTCCGGGATGACGACCACGACCCCGGCCGGCTCGCGGCCCGGCTCCGGGCGCGCGACGTACGTCAGCAGGCCGTTGACCGTCTCCTCCGTGCCCTGCGGCTCAACGTCGCCGCGGAGGGTCCCCTTGAAGCAGTCCGCGCAGAAGCGAGGCGCCTGTGAATCAGACATTGTTTCGTTCCGTTCCGTTTCGTTTCCTCACGTGCGCGTCCCGGTCTCTTTCAGCTTTGATGGATTCTAGTCTCCTTGTGGAATAAGGATCAGCTCCCGGAAGGAATCGTGGGGCGCGGACGCTTGAACAACTCTAAAGTCGAGAATAGATTGTGTGGTCCCACGGCGCTTCACCAATTAGTACGACGTCAAAAAGGTATGATTTCCATTGACGGAAGAGCAAAGTCATGTGGGGGAGAAAGCTGAGATGAAGTAGCACCAATTTTGTCTGTGAAGATCGATCGCCTCCCCCCGTCCGTCCGTCAGGGCGCCACCAGATCGCATTGTCTGTGCAGAGGTGTGAGCTACATCGCCACGGTAATGACGGCACACGCGCGCGCAAGCGGATGGTTGTCAGAAAGGGGAATAGGTTTCGTCCGGTGAGTGTGTGTGAGTGTGTTGGCGCCCGGGAAGTCTAGCTTTAGCTAGCCTCTCCCACCAGAGATAAACCGCGTCTCAGGTCTGGCGCGGGGTTTAAAGCAACACACAATCTTCACTTGTCTCTGCTGCGGCTGCTGCCCACCTAACGCGCGGACGTCATGTCCTTCACCCGAGCTGTCGCAGGATTTCCGATCTTGCACTAGCCGGCGGAGATTTCTCCGGTGGGAGACTCTCTGAGCAGAAAAAGCAAGAGGTTTGTTTTCGGGTACTGCAGGCCAAACACACCTAACCCAAGAGTTGCCGCGACGGTAACTCAAGGGATGTCCGTGCCGCGCATCACATTCCACGCGATGTCTCACCTTACCTACCTAGGTTGAGGTGTGTGTTAGTGTGAGAATACAGTCTGCTTAGCAAATCGACCCCCTCCCTGGATGGGTCCCCCTTCACCGAACTCACCGAGGTCTGACGTGATTGGGCAGTGGGATTTCAACACACATTTTCACCGCGGATTTCGGATGAGATGAGGTGAACGACCACTCATTCACTTCGCAATCCATTTGCTCGGTAGACACCCTCCCAAGCGGAATATTTGCTTGCTTCTCATTTCTGCATCTTCACGATCTATAATTGTTCTTATCAAAATCAACAATGGTGCGTCGTATCGGTGAGGAAGGGAAAAAGATGAAGAAAAAGCCCTAGACTACTGACACACCGAGGTGACTCAGGTCCACGCCGACGCATCCAACTTCGCCAACGGCGTCACCAAGGAGGAGGCCTACGAGCAGGTCCTCCTCCAGGCGGAAGGTCTGTTCTACGAGCAAAGAAACTGGGTACGTTCGTTTTCGTCCTCCCGAAATACCTCCGCCTCTCCCTTACAACCACGGAACTAACGCTTTGATAAAGGTCTGGTACGCCAAATCCCCCAAAATCTCACCATGGGGAGAGATCAACATCATCATAGCACCTCCAATAATCAACTCACCCAACTAACCCAAAAACACAGCAACCTCTCCAACACGGCCTCCCTCCTCTGGCACGCCTACCACTCGCTCCCCGCGCCCGCGACCTCCGTAAACTGGGCCGGCTTCTACGTCCTCGACCCCAAGGCGCCCGCCTCCAAGCCCGCGCTCATCCTCGGGCCCTTCCAGGGCAAGGTGGCCTGCCAGACGATCCCCTTCGGCCGCGGCGTCTGCGGCGCCGCCGCCGCGACCCTGCAGACGCAGCTCGTGCCCGACGTCGACGCGTTCCCGGGCCACATCGCCTGCGACGGCGACAGCAAGAGCGAGATCGTCGTGCCGATCGTCGTGGATGGCAGGCTCGTCGCCATCATCGACGTTGACTGCGCGAAGGCGGACGGCTTCGACGAGGTGGACCGCGTCTGGCTGGAGAAGCTGGCTGCGCTGCTGGCGGCGAGCAGTGACTGGTAAGAGGGGTAAGATGGTATGAAGTGTGCGCGCCCGGCGTATGGGATGACAGAATCACAATAAGGGGGGCTCGTAGGTGTTTCGAGTTTTTCATGTCAGGGCAAGGGAAAAGTTTTCAACAATTTGGCGATTTCGGGGTCATTTCATCAATGACGGTTTAGATATCATTATAGACGGGACACGTTCGGGAATAGAGAGCCCAGGCCACGGGGTCACAGGCGAAGAGAAAAAAAAAAAGAGATGATTCAACAAAAATTTCATTGAACGCGTCCGGAGTCAACCTCCGACACAGACTAAACTTTTTTCATAGAGCATTTGGCGACATCTTCGTTTTCAATCTGCCAAACAAATCTATTGAGATCTCCGACCAAAATCCATAATTGGCCACTTGAGAGCGTTGCCTCCCCTAAACCATTCTATACCGAACCCAGCCTCATGATATGACCGTTGTCCTTTTTTTTTTCCATCCGTTACTTCATCAAAGGGGGACGAAAACCCTTACTCCAGAGCCTTCTTGGCAAAGTTGGGCAGGATGAAAGCGGCCTTGTGGATGTCGGCGTTGTAGTACTTGCACAGCTTCTCCTCCTCCTCGGGGGACCACTTGCGGATGGGCTCCTTGACGTTGCGGTTGGCGTCCTTGGTGCAGACCATGAAGCCGATCTGGCCGGAGGGGTAGGTGGGGATGGTGGTGTAGGCGTACTCGGCGACGGGGAAGATCTCCTTGCAGTCCTTCTTGAGCTTGGTGATGAGGGACAGGTGGAGCCACTGGTTCTCGGCTGTGCGGGTTGTTAGCTAGTCCCGTTCTTGGTACACGGATGGGCGCGGGGGAAGTTTAGTTTAGTTCAGAGCACCGCGCTAGAGAGAGATAGAGAGACAGAGAAGTTGATTCCGTCGGAAAGTAGAGTCTCGCAACTCATGACTTAGAAAGACAATGACAAAGGAGAAACTCCCAGAGTAGAGAGAAATAAAGAAAAAGCGTATCCAGGTTTCAGGCAACCCAGATCTCGCCGGCGGCCACTGGGCGCGCCGGGGGAATTTCATGGGATGAATCGAGGACAGGCCAAAGAAAGAAGCAGGCAAGTTGAGTGCCTGGCGCTGTTTCCTAAAACCGAGTACTTCCTTGATTCTCCTCGTATTTTCTGAACAAATGGGAACGTACAACCTTGAGTAGTAATGACACCGCCCTCACGCAGAGCGTCGTGGAGGAGCTGGAAGTAGGGCTTCTGGAAGAGGGACTCGGCGGGGCCCTCGGGGTCGGAGGAGTCGGTGATGATAACGTCGAAGGTGTTCTTGTATTCCTCGAGGAACTTGAAGCCGTCGCCGACGTGGGTCTTGGACTTGGGGTGGTCGAAGCCGACGGCCATGCCGGGCAGGAACTGCTTGGAGAGGCGGATGACGGCCTTTGAGGGGCTCCGTGTTAGTGGGGCCGAGCCGGCGCGCGGGCGTGCGCGGGGATGACCGAGATGAAGCTCACCTCGTCAATGTCGCAGAGGATGGCCTCCTCGACGGTGTCGTGCTTGACGACCTCACGGAGGACACCGCCGTCACCGCCACCAATAACAAGAACCTTCTTGGGGTTGGGGTGAGAGTTCATGGCCAGGTGAGTGATCATCTCCTGGTACGAGAACTCATCACGCTCGGTGCACTGGATGACGTTGTCGAGCACCAGGACCATGCCGTGGTCGGTGGACTCGAAGATGAGAACATCCTGGTACTTGGACTTCTCGTGGTGGATGACCTTCTTGACCTTCAGGGTCATGGCCTGGCCTGGGGAAATTCATTAACACGCGAAAAGAAGCCGACGATGCTCGAGTAAGTCGACTTACCAGGCCACATGTCCGAGATCTCACGGAACCAGCCATCTGTTTAATTTTCCAGTGTGATTAGCAAAGCGGTCCCGACTCATTTGTTTCGTCGTGATGAATGAGTCGCCATGATTGTTTTCCCAGAGGTCTGAGCTTGCCGAAATGTCCACTGCTTCTGGCCGCCCACTGCCGATCCCCCGAAAGTGCCGTCGCCGGAGGAATTGGGAACCGATGTGGCGGAGGCCCAGATGTCACCTCACTAAGAGGTTATACGACAGTCGATCAGCATCGATGGATGATGTTTCTCCTGAGCAATTGCTTAACCGAGAGTGGCATCAAGGGTAGCGCATGCGCGCTCAGACGGTGGAGGAGGTAGGCCTGGTGAAAGGCTCGTTTGCACGCCCGGGACCGGAAAGACAAGCCACCCGTCAATAGTCGCGCGGGAGGTTGTTGAGACTTGGAAAAAAATCGACAGGTCGACCGGGTAGATGGTGACTGGGTCGAAAAGCGCGTTCCATCAACGAGCCAACGGGTGGAACGGATGAGGCTCCCGCGCAGCCAACAACCCCATCGAGTATGTTTCCGGCTGCCTGTCACGATGACAAAGGAGGCGAAGGTCGGGGAGATCACAACATCGGTCTGCTGGGGCCCCTTGATGGTTGAGAGACGAGCAGAACTCGAAAGGGCCTGGGCTCCGGCTCAAGCTCGGTAAGGGGGAGGCAGGCGGCGGCAGTGGCAGCGGCAGCAGAAGACACTGACGACAGACGACCGATGATGACAAGAGAGATAGAGAGGGCTCAGGAGGAATGGTGGACCGTACGTACCTTGGATGGTAGGATGGGTAATTTCGCTCATTTTCGCAAAGGACGGGGGTTTTGCAGGGCTACTGTTTAGATATCGACAAGTCAACGACGGGAGCAAACGTCTTTGTTGCAGGCGCAAGCTGGTTATTATATGGCGAAAGGGGAGAGCCAGGACGGGCAGTGGTTCTTACGGGGTCGAGTTTGTATGTGTATGTACGAGTGTTTTCGGTTTTTTTTTTTCTTCTTCCTCGTCCTGCTATCGGGCTGAAAATGTGCGTTGACGTCGAGAGGGGACTTGGTTTTTTTTTTTTTTTTCCTTCCCTCCCCCGCCGTTGTACCAGTGCGGTGCGCCAATCCAAGCCAATCGAGGAGCGGCAGCGGTAGCGGTGCGGTCCAGAGCGGCGTCCAGGTGGTGCGGTGCGGTACGGTGCGGGCAGGGCGACAGCGAAAATCAGGAAGAAAATTTTTGTGGCTCTGGGGTGGCCTCGTTTTGAGATTTGGGACCCAGAATTAGACTCAGGCAAGGCCAATGACTGGCCAGCCCGTGGTTGGGGATCCCCTCTTTGGCAGCTTCTCTCCTCCTCGCTGTGGTCATCTGTGCGCTGTTTCCTGGTAACCTGCCGCCGCTTGCTGCCAGGCGCCGACGACGCCGTGTCGTGTCTGCCCTATCCAACTTGTGATGAGTCCTTTTTCACGATACCCAGGTATTCGTAGTATCGTACCCAAGGTAAGGCACGGATCCGTAAGGTCCATATCGCGTCGGGTATCATGTTACTTTCACGACCGTGCCTACCTTGTTGCGTGTCTATACTTGCGACAACTTACTTGACCTTATTTCGCACTCCTTGCCCGCCTTAACAAGTTAAGATGGGCAGCTTCGTCAATATGGGTCAAATGCGCTCGCTAGAGACGCTACTAGCCACTGACACCTGTCATGTTGGATCGCAACTAGGTAAGGTACGGTAGGGACGAATAACCGATGCCCGTCAACCCTACGGATATCCCGTACGTACGTCAGTGTTCGTACCCTATGTAGCATTGGAAGAAGATCCGTCTTTTCTCCATCGCTCGCTACCTTTCCCCCGGGCCATGTCATGTCTGCACCCGAGATGCGAGAGGTATTCATCCGTAGGAATGAATAATCAGGTGCACCGTCTGCGATGTGGTCGAAATTTGGCCACAGTCCTGCCGCACAAACCCCAACGTAAGGCAACGCAGGGAGAGCTGTTTCTGAAGAAAACGTGGCGAGCTGGGATCACCAAGCCAAAAAGTCTGTTTTTTCTTCTTCGTCTTCTTGCTTTGCCGCCGTTTCTTCACTTCAATTCCCGCTCCACAGAAAAAAACGAGGCGCCCCCACTCCTTCACCGGCAATCAACGGGCGTCCCTTTTCTCTCCTGTCTCTGTTGTGAGGGGGAAGGAAGATCGTCGTCCCCTCCCCCCTCCCCGCCATCAGATGTGACAGCCTATTTGGTTTGACAACCCGGGGGAGACGAGACGAGAAGAGACCAGACGAAACGAAAGCGACCAGTGTCGGTCTAGCTTGCTCACAGGCTTACGAAGTTCTTCGGATACTGCGGACTCTGAAGCCTGCCGACGAAACCTGCCTGGCTTTTGTTGAATGCTCCTCAGCAGTGCAAATGCCTTCACTGGGGTTGTGAACCTCCAGTGCCAGCTGCCATGTGAGAACCCAGACACTCTGCGTCATTCGACCGGCAGGAGAACAGTCAATGCTCCGGCAATGGGGCCACAAAGCTGCTTGTCTTGCTCTTGTGCAGCCGACTGAGACAGGGCGAGGGCCGGAGACTACCGGCCGAGCCCTTCCGCCGTGCCAAACTGAGGCCCGACATCATGCATGGCCATCACCCCTGCCACCTCGCCCATTTTTCTTTGAGCCAGTTGCCTTTTCTACCCACAACCGGAGTGCTGCTGCCGCCCCTCCGCGGCTGCACCAGGTCCAACGTAGCAGCAGCATGCAAGACATGCCAATCCTTCAACATCCACCGTCCTCGGCCGACCGCACCGCACCGCACCGCACCGCGACTTTGTCGCGTGCGCCAGAATCGACCCAACGTCAGAGGATCAAACTCTCTCGTCCTGCCCATCCTTTTTGCCTCGCGACCCGATCGTCTTGTTGCAGTCGGCTCCTTTCGCTTATCCCAGTCTCTCACACCCAAACACTCCTGCCATTTGCTCCAAGACGCGTCAGATCTGGTGCGACGCTTAACCTTCATCGCTTAACCTGTCTGAATTCTTCCGACGGCCAAATACAACGCCTTTGCAGTTCACAGACGGGATGATCGGTAATGGCACCCCAAATCTCGCCTGCTTCCGCCTCCAAATCTGACCAGAGTTGCTTTGCTACTGCATGAACTGAAATGCTGCCCGGCAGGGCCTTCCCCAGAACAGACATCGAGGCAGAGCTCTGCCCGCTTGATGCCCTGCCTAAGTCGCTCATCCACGGTCGCCGATGCGATGCCATGTGCCGATGTGAAAACCTTGAACCGACCTGGATGGACAACTCCATGCGCTGGGCGGGAGGGAGTCCATGCAGTGGGTAGAATGCCAGAGCCCGAAAGTTTACCGTGCCGTACTACCAGAGACTGCCCTGGAGTCTGCGCGCGTTTCTTTCTTCACGCTTGTGGGCGTCGGGGGAGGCTCTGCCCCGCGCGGCCCTGCCATCCCGCGATTTCCGTCACTCATCATACCACTCCTCCGGATCTAGGCCTGACATTAGACGAAGCTGAAGGCCATTTTCACTGTTTCCCATACCACCGGCTTTCTCAGCTGCTCCGCTTGACTGGGTCCTTTGTTGGTTTCCAGTGGATGTCTCTATTGGCCTGGACTACAGAGACCGACGATTATTCAACCGTTCTTGTTGAAGAACATGAGCCGCTTCCGGCCAATTACACGCAATGGTGATGTTCTTTCTTCAGCAGAGCCACCCTAACCCGTGCCATGGGCCCATTGCACAGTAATCTTACGGATTGGTAGACATAGCTATGCTTCTTTGAGAGCTCATAAAGCTTGAAAACCCGTTTTGGGTGATTGCATTACATCGGAACACCACGAATCGTGAGGTTCGATTGTCCTTCCCAGCTGATCGGGGTCCGGCCATACGGGCCGAGCGAATCCAAAGCTTCTAACACAACGCCCGGTCTCGAATGCCCAAGATCGAATGTCCACAATCACGGCCGCCGTTGAGCTGAGGCTCGGGCACAGGCGGTTGCTTGGAAAAAACAACGAAAAAAGTCCCCGACTGGTGGTGGTGACCCGGGGCGCACCCTCCATCTCAGGCTGGTTCTACTGGCTCCCTGAAAGGTCGATGCTGGCGCGTTGCTGCTAGGCGTCTCGAACGAGCTGTCATGGTGCTGGAAACGTGCGTCGATCTGGGTAGTCGATGGCCGCCGCTCGACAGAATGCCACGAGTTGTGCAATCCGTCCACAAACGGGTCCCCTGTCGACAGAGGCAAGCCACGACTCTCATCCCTGCCGGGAGCCTGGGACTAATTCTCAATGGCCAAGACGGCATGGGGTGACCCCGGCGCGGCCTGGCGTTCGTTTCTGCGGGACGCATCCGCAGATGCTGCAGGTGCCCCTTGAAGGCCCGCTAAACCAGCATTTATTTTCCTCTGCACGATGCTGATCTGAATGAACGTTGGGAGGCGGCCGTCCAGCAACGGAGTCGTGCTTCAATGTCGCCGTTGCAATTGCATGAATCAGGGGCGACATGGCTCCCCGAGAGCGGACGCGTTCGGCCAGGGGGACCGCTGGTCGAAACGGGACCAGCATCATGGTTTTGCATTGCATATGGGATGGATGTCTTTCTGTTCGCTCTGCAGCGGGCAAACAACGGAAAACGAAAGCGGAAACAACCTGACGAAGCTCTCGGGTTGGCGTAGGGCGGGAGTGGGAGCTTGATACCTGGTGGCTTCTTGGCGTTCAGGACTACGCTCGAAGCATCGAAAGAGCTGGCGTCGGGAGGCATGCACTTCCGCAAGCGATTTTGGTGCAGGTCGAGGCGCGAAGCGTGGTTAGTGTAGAAGCTGTGGCCAGAAAAAGGGCATGAGGCGTTTCCGGCGTACGGGCCCGATTGGGGTCGTGTGGCAGCGATCTTGTGTCACGCAGGGTCCATCGAAGTGGCTCCCGAGCAAGCGACAGGCACAATGGCAGAGAGACGTCGTCAGGAGTCCAGGCTGTTGCAGCAGCAGCAGCAGTGGAAGTCAGTAGGCGTCCGTACTTTGGTTGTCATTGCTGACTTTGTAGAGCTGTGTTGAGGCGTCGTGGACAGGCTGGCCGACGAACGTTGGATGGGACGGAGAAGCCATGGAGGACGCTGGCGGCGGGAGCGGTGTCGTGTCGGCGGAAGGTTTTTAGTCTTTTAAGTTTGAAGCATATCGAGGTAGGTTGAAGTGCTTGAGACAGCGCCTCAAGGAGGATTGGACGAGATGGAAAGTGACTTGAGTCGAGACTCGTGGAGAGCCAGACGTCGCAAGGAAGGTTATGTGTTAGTATACGCCGTATAGGTGCGTTGTGTATGTGTGTGTGTGTGTATGTGTGTGTGTGTGTGTGTGTGGTGTTTGGATCAAGTTTGCTTTTGCTTTTTCAGGCGGCTGAGCCTTGGTTGCTTGTTTGGCATGCTTTTTGCTGTGCCCCCATTCCACGCCGACGGTTCTCCATGTGGCATGGCAGTTTGCAGGTCGCAACCCTCTTGTTGGGACACTCAGACGCAGCATTGTGCATCCGGGAGGATGTGCGTCGAACGATTATGGGGGGCCGCCTTCTGCAAAGCACGTTTCCAAGGCGAGAGCTGGCAAGCACCTCAGGTCTTATGGTCAGGATTTGACGCAATGTGGTTGGTAGCGAGGAGAGAGAGTTGCCCCTTTCTCCTTTCAGCAGAACAGGAAAGTGAGAGTGCCAGATGCAGCAGGTAGGCGCCGCCATATGGCAGTGCAGTTGCCAGTGCTGCGTATCCTGCAGGTGCGTTGGCCAGGGTTGGCAGGGTCGCATTGATGTCTATCTGGAATGTTTGTCTTTGTTGGTTGGGCGTGTTGCGTTGGGTTGGATGACGGAGTCGGTACTTCGTGCAGACAAGACACGACCGACTTGCCATGCGACTGCGGCATTGCGCTGTAATATGTCGGTAGAGCTGTTGAAACAAAATGACGAGTCGACTCGGCAGGCGGTTTTCACGAAGATCTGTCGAGATGAGAGAGAAGCATATCTGGTGACCCCTCCGCGGGCTGTCTCAGTCAAAAGGGGAAAGCCATTGTTCTCTCACGAGAGAATACGGCAGCAGAAGCATGAGGGAGCAAACATCAACAAGGCGGTCCCGCTGGGAGGGTGTGGTGGTGCGATAGACGGTAGGCGGCCGGTGGTGGTGAGGATGACGGGGAACTGGAGGTGGCTTGCTTGCTAATGCAAGTGCAAGGAAGTCGCAGAGAAACTTTGGAGTACACGGATGCAAGTACCTGCCAAGTCCTTCCCAGCGCATTTCTGCGGCATGCGCAGGCAAGGGTTGGGCAACGAATCAGGCAGCGGGTACAGGGCAGGTACGCCAGGGGCCGCCCCACTGCCGTGCCGTCCGCGAGCTCTGGGGCAGCGGGCATGTCGACGACCCTGGGCACGTACCGCACTCTTTACCGGCGACCAGGTACGTACCTGTGGGAGAGGTACCACCAGCTCCCCGGTCCAGAGGTTCCTCACGTTCCTGTTCGCCCGCCCGCACACAGCAGCGCAGTGTTCCATCGAAGCCTCTGAAGGTGCAGGTGGACCTGGACCTGGTGGAAGAAAGGCGAGGTGCCATCCGCCAGTGTCCACCTGTTGGGCCTTTCCAATGTCCACTGCGGTGGGCTTCCACTCAGCGTTCCCAATGCCCGTCCAGCGTCTCCGCCGTGGTCGCGTTCGATGGATTGAAATGTCCGTGTTTTGCAGCGGCGAAATTGTGCCTCTTTGTGTTGTTCCTGCCGTTGATAACTTGGAACCCGGGATGGCCATGGAATCTATCCAAACAAAGTACCTTGAACGCGACATGTCTGTACCCTGCAGCCAGGAGTCAAGCTGAAGGGTACGGCCAGGCCAGCAACAGCTACCTTCCATAACCTCCCCCGACCTGTGCTGGGGCACCTGGACACAGAGCAGCAGCAGGTCCTTGTTTGCTTCCATTGCTCTCTGTGTCTCTCTCCCCGACTCCCGTCTGCCCCCAGTCTACATGGGCTGGACTGGACTGAACTGCACTGATGAATGATGGATGGACCACCATGAGCCATGAACCGTGTACCATAATCCTTACTCTTTTTTTTCTCCATGTATTTCTTTATTTTATTTCGCAGACACTTTATCCAATCTGAAGGCCCAGTACGTATCATAAGGTATCCGCCGAGGTGCATTTTCCCTCGTGCCTACCTATCCTGTCCTGTCCTGTCCTGTCCTGTCCAGTGCTTGCTTCGTGCGTCCTCACATCTCTTCTCCCATCATCTCCCGGTCCTCTCTCTCACACTTCCTACTCTACCTCTACCTCTCTACCTCTCTCTCTCTCTCAAACTTCCCCGTTCTGCCAATTTGAGCTGGACATCCCGTCTCATCTCGCCCTTTCCGTCTGTCCTTCTTGCCAAACCAAACTTAACCCACCTTGCCTTGCCATTGCCTGGCTCCAGTCCTCCTCGCCTCATCGCTACTTTGCCCGTCTTCCTTTCTCTCACTTGCCCACGCTAGCACTTTTAGTCTTTCCCCTGACACGCCATTGGCCTCGCCCCCGGGCAGCACACAGAACAGAAACAGAAGCAAGTCGAGCTGCTGGGCTCTTCTGCTGCAGGATTAACATTAGCCAACCCGCAGCCCACAGGGCGTCCACTACGAACGCCCCCAAGGTTTTTAGCGCATTTTACTAAACTGGCCGTGGCACTCCTAAAACCGACAAAAGCTTCTTCGCCCGCCCATTTCCTCAACCCCCGACGTTCCTTACTCTACGCCAGTCAAACCACCTTGGATTCAACCTCATCCAGGTGACTGACCGCTTCCGCAACACCACCACATACACACCTCACAACACACTCGGCCTCTTCTTGCAAGTCGAGTCGGCTCCAGTCCTTTGCTTCCCGAGCGCGCCCTGTCCCTGGCCTGCTCTGCTTTGCTTTCTCTTGGCTTTGCTTCTCCTCGTCTGATCTGCCTGACATCCAACGCCCTCGGACAACAAAAAGGACGACTCTTCCCCGACGCGAACAACCCCTCAACCCTCCTTCTCAGACTGCCCGCCTGCAGTCTTGTTTTCCTCCGTCGCTTTCGCCTTCGCCATCGAGAATCACCTCACAATCACTGAGGCCCGCCACGCCCAGCCTGCGACTTGAACCACCTTTTCTTTTGCATTAGAGGGCCGGCATTCCTTCTACCTCACGTCCGCGCCAATTCTCCCCCTCCTATTCTTTAATCACCGCCAAAATTGAGTCGAACTGGTACAACATGTGTTTCGGGGGCCGATCGAAGGATGATGGCGGCGCTGCCCGCTCGCGCGACCTGGACCGCTTGATCCGCCAGGACGAAAAGAAAATGTCGAAAGAAGTGAAGCTTCTGTTGCTGGGTACGCCGTCGCAATAACAGCCAACATAGTCGTGTCTGCAATTCACTAACCGCTTTGCGATTCCCAGGTGCCGGAGAATCTGGAAAGTCGACCGTGCTCAAGCAGATGAAATTGATCTACGCCCAAGGTTTCAGCAAAAACGAGAAGCTCGAGTGGAAGCCTGTTGTTTTCAACAATATCGTACAGTCCTTCCGCCTGATCCAAGACGCCATGACCGAGATGCACATCGAGTTTAGCAACCCAGAAAACGAGGCAAGCATAACCCGAATACGCCAATTGCGCGCTGTCGCATTCGAAATGCGGCGCTGTCGCATGTGAAAGAAGAACGACTAGACTAACATGCAATGTCTCTGACAGAAACACATGGCGCACATCCTGGTGGAACACGAGATCAACGCTTCAGATCCCCTCCCGCGCGACTACCTGCAGCCCATCAAGGAGCTCTGGACTGACGGCGGCGTCAAGCAAGCCATCGCAAAGGGCAATGAGTTCGCACTCCACGACAACTTGGCATAGTAAGTCACCTACGCCGGCTGCGACAACCCTGGAACCTGCTGCTGACCATGTTGTAGCTTCTGTGATGACTTGGACCGCATCTGGAGCGATGCCTACGTACCGACGGACCAGGACTTGCTTCGCTCGAGATTGAGGACTACGGGTATCACGGAAACGGTTTTCGACCTCGGCCAACTGACCTACCGCATGTTCGATGTTGGCGGCCAGCGCTCAGAACGAAAGAAGTGGATCCACTGCTTCGAGAACGTCAACTGTCTGCTCTTCCTCGTCGCCATTTCTGGATATGACCAGTGCTTGGTCGAAGACAAGGACGGCGTAGGTGTGCCCCGCTGTGATTGTGAAGTATCGTTGCTAACTTGCACTGCTAGAACCAAATGAACGAGGCGCTCATGTTGTGGGAGTCAATTGCCAACTCGCACTGGTTCACCAAGTCTGCCCTGATTCTGTTCCTCAACAAGATGGATCTCTTCAAGGAGAAGCTGCCCACCAACCCCATCACATCACACGGCTTCACCGACTACCACGGACCTGCCGACGACTGGAAGGCTGCCAGCAAGTACTTTCTGGACAAGTTCCGTGCCCTGAACCGAAACACGGAGAAGGAGATCTACGGCCATTTCACGAACGCGACCGACACAAATTTGCTCAAGATTACTATGGGCTCAGTGCAGGACATGATCATACAGCGCAACCTCAAGCAGCTGATACTATAAGGCCGGATCTACGATAATTTTGCGCCACTCGTTGGCATCCGTCTATATCAACACACTCCTAAAAGGCATCTACCAAACATGCCGACCCTAATCGATACCCGCGGCCTCCGAGGTCCATAACCCGCCCCTCGCGGCGCCATCCATTCCGAACATTCGGCGTCGTCACTTGATCCACTGCGAGCATTCAGCCCAGCCACAGCGTCGCAGGCTCTGAGCGAGTTTGAGTCAGACTCGGAGAGCACCGAATTGGATGTATATTACTTCCGCTTCCTTTGTGTCTATTTTCTGGTTATGTATTGTCCATATGCAGGCGTTATTTACCGAACGGAGTCTTGCAAAACGCGGCAGGTAGTTACGCAGCTTTGTTTTTGCATATTATCGCCAATATGCGACAGCCTGACAGCGCGCAACCAAGGCCGGCAGAGAGCAGTGGGTAGGCCATGGCCCCTGCTTCGAGGTTCAACGGCAGGTATGGCGTGGGGGAAAGACGGAGCAGGTTGCGAAGGGTGGTTCACATGAGACGAAACGAAAGCATGGGAGAGGCCGAGCTGGATTCTGTTTTGCGTGCGATGGATTGATACCTAATGCCTTGTTTCAAGCTTTGTCCTCATGTTTGGAACAAGAAGAAAAGAAGAGATGTGTGTGGACTGTAGTGCCAAGGGTGGAAATGGCACGACTGCGAGGCAGGCAGGCATCTAAACTCGAAAGGAAAATTGGACAAAACATGTTAAAAAAGCATTTACACACCAGATTTCCGGGCTACAAGAGAGTCTCTTTCGCAGAGTGTGCCATGGCGTGTCTCATGCATTGTGGCTTTGCATTGACACCACCCCTTCTGGCTAACCTTAAGATGTTAAATTTTCCCCGCGACCCGGCCAGATGGGACCAGCCGTGTCTTCAACCAGGTACCCGTGAAGGCGGAGCTGCCCTGGCGGTCGGTCCCCGACGTTGACGGAGGTATCTGTGCAAGGGAAGCTGTCATAGTTTCGGGTACCGTCTATCCTAGTATATAAGCTTACAAGACCCGTTTCATGGGGCTTCCAACGGACGAACATGATGAGTTGCCGTGAGAGGCGGCTGTGAAGGGCAGATAATTCGTCGGCACGGTGTGCCGAAGGTGGTCACTGGCCAGTTGCGCAGATGGGGATGTGCTGGACATGTTCGGCTCCTTGCCGTCAGGTGAATCGTCGCATGAAGGTGGCTGTGTGTTGTTGTGCTTTGTGGTGGACGATGAAGGTGTCACATCCCAACACTCATCACCAGACGAGGATAAATATAGCGAGATGAGTTATGGGAACAAGAACATGGTGGTGGCTGTCGCGTGACCCCCCATTGCAAACGCTTTGACGGCCCCATTCATCAAGCAATCCATCTCGAGAAGTTTCTGGTGGTGAGCGGCATCGTTGAAGCGATGATTTGTAAAATGGGTAGGAAGGCGCGTGATGGCGAATGGAATAAGGGCTGTGCCAGACCTGGATCGTGGAAATGAACAGGGGCAATAACAAGTCAATACCAACAAGGTATGTAGTCATCATCTCTGTTGGTCCGAACTTGGACATGTAGTCTGCGCCCTATGTCGCATCCCGCCGCAGGAATGCTCTGGAGCGTCGGCCGGGACTGGAAAAGGCCGATTCATCGGAGCCGCCCCGATCACATCATTTCCCGACGCTTCGGACAATTGTCCGACCAATCCGCACTGTAGTGGCGCCCGTCGGATTCCCAGCCAGCGACAGTGCTTGCACAGTCTTCCAACGGCCCGGCAGCAGGGATGAGCTCCGATGCCGTACCGCACCGAAGCTACCCCGCCGTTATCGCCCCGCAATGTCGTCGCCTCCAACCGCCCCCCACCATCACTCCGTCCCCTCCCAACGTCAACCGGGCCATACACACCACTCTCCTTAAACAACAATGCGCCTCGCCCTCCGAACCCTCCACCACCTCACATCGTCCGCCTTCAAACCGTTCTCCCAGCGTCTCGTCCCGTTCCGCGCCATGGCCACCTCCGCATCCCCGGTGCTCAAGCAGCCCGTCAAGCTCGCCTGCATCCAGCTCGCCTCCGGCGCCGACAAGACCGCCAACCTCGCCAACGCGCGGTCCAAGGTCCTCGAGGCCGCCAACGCCGGCGCCAAAATCGTCGTGCTGCCCGAGTGCTTCAACTCGCCCTACGGCTGTGACTACTTCCCCAAGTACGCCGAGACGCTGCTCCCCTCGCCGCCGACCAAGGAGCAGTCCCCGAGCTTCCACGCCCTCGCGGCCATCGCCTCCGAGAGCGGCGCCTACCTCATCGGCGGCTCGGTCCCGGAGCTCGACACCAAAACGGGCAAGTTCTACAACACGAGCCTCATCTTCTCGCCCAAGGGCGAGCTGCTCGCGAGCCACCGCAAGGTGCACCTCTTCGACATCGACATCCCGGGCAAGATCACCTTCCGCGAGTCCGAGGTGCTCAGCCCCGGCGACAGCGTGACGGTCGTCGACCTGCCCGAGTACGGCAAGATCTCCGTCGCCATCTGCTACGACATCCGCTTCCCGGAGCTGGCCATGATCGCGGCGCGCAAGGGGTGCTTCGCGCTCGTGTACCCGGGCGCGTTCAACCTGACGACGGGCCCGATGCACTGGCGCCTGCTGGGCCAAGGGCGCGCGGTGGATAACCAGATTTATGTGGCCATGTGCAGCCCTGCGCGCGACATGGACGCGACGTACCATGCGTGGGGCCACAGTCTCATCATCGACCCGATGGCGAACGTGTTGACGGAGGCTGAGGAGGGGGAGACGACTGTTGCGTGGGAGCTGGACGGCACGAAGATTGAGGAGGCGAGGAGGAACATTCCTGTTAACACGCAGAGGAGGTTTGATGTCTATCCAGATGTTAGCTCGGCGAAAGTGGACGGCAAGCCATGAGGATGGATGTCTTGTTGGGAAGAAGGGCGCATTGTGAGAGGAGCTTCA
This sequence comes from Colletotrichum gloeosporioides, assembly GCF_011800055.1. Lineage (NCBI taxonomy): Eukaryota > Fungi > Ascomycota > Sordariomycetes > Glomerellales > Glomerellaceae > Colletotrichum > Colletotrichum gloeosporioides. The sequence goes on along the minus strand of NW_025544662.1, from coordinate 1,322,356 downwards.
TCTGTATACCATTGTAGCCTGATGCATGGGTAAGAATAGAGTAATGAAAGAGACAGCGGCATCAAGTGAAGAGAAGGTGGTTATCACTAACGGTAGTGCGTAAAAGTCTGTGACTGTCAACTTGATGCCATGCCCATGTAACAAATCATGCATCAGGTCCTTTATGTATGTTCTGATGAAAACATACTGTCAGATATGCAGACTGAGTGTCGGATCTTAGTGCTGTGATTGGATGCTATATCATATAGCTGTAGTAACCGTCACTGGCTACAATCAACGAAGGCTGCATAATGCTGACATGCCAAGCACTTTTCGGGTTGTGTTGGTGGATATCAAACGCATGCTATGGGATGCTATTGGATGACATCGCATGTTGCTCCAAAAGTCGCCAACGCCGCACCAACTCGTACCATTATTTTCGACACCAAGATCTTCAAACGCACAAATACTATAGCACTCGTTTCCTTACGCAAAAGCCTGCAGCCATAGGCGATCTCAGCCTCATGGCTTCACCACGGGATATGCCAGGCAGAGACCTGCCTCGATATTGCCATTCCCGCTTGCCATCTGGGTCACACACAAGAATCCTTGAACTCCTCCCGGCAGCTGATCCATCAGATGATCTCCGTTGTCGGATTCACGTTGTCGAACAGGCACAGGCGAAAGCGACATACGAGGCTATCTCTTACACCTGGGGCCGTCCTGAATTCACGTGCGATCTCATCGTTGTTGACGAGGCTGTGGACTCTCCGGCCTTAACCAACTGCCAACCCACCCTCAGCCGAGTACCCATCACCCCGAATCTTGATGGAGCCCTTCGACGATTCAGAGACTCCTCCAGCTCTGCTAAGACTCGGCGTCTCTGGGCAGACGCTGTCTGTATCGATCAGGGCAACCCGAATGAAAAAGCGCACCACATTCCATTAATGTCTTCCATTTACCGAGACGCCGCCGGGGTGCTGATCTGGCTAGGAGAGATAGCTCTAGGAGGCGATGGGGACCCGTACCGCAAATTGTCTCTGGAACCGGAAGACTACATCCTCCTAGATCACCCTTGGTTCCGCCGGCGTTGGGTCATTCAGGAGGCTGTGCTCAATAAAACCACCAATATGTTCTCTGCAAACGACGATCGGAACTTTGAAAGCGTTTGCTATCTGGCTTACAACATATTTTACAAGAAAGGCGGCGAAGCTTCGTCCACCCTCGCAATTCGCGCCGCGTCTGTCTGGCAGATGTACTGGATACGGACTGTTCTCCATGGAGACAGCTATGGGAACAAATCGCCTTACTATACAAAAGAGTGTAGCATCTGCAAACTCATGCAATCTTTTGATCAGTATGACTGTGCGGACCCGAGAGATAGAGTGTTTACACTCGCCTCCCTGGCCGAGGATGTAGACATTCGAGAAGTGGGCCTAGCAACTTTTCGCCGAGCCCTCGACGGTACAGCCCATAATGGCGCCCTGCTTCACCGAGTCCGTCGGCCACAGATAATGGTCATTTACGAGGAGGGAGCGAGCGTCGGAGACATCTATACTATGTTTGGTCGTAGCATCGGGGAAGCAGGAAACCTACCGTGGGTGCTTGGAGAGGCGTCGGCTCGCCTCGAGTCTCTCCGCCCTGTTTTCCGAGAAGAGCGGGATATGGTGCCTTCTTGGGTTCCCGATTGGAGAATTCAAAGTCGGCGGCCGAGCTTCTGGGCGCATGGGAAGGATGTGCGATACCCCAATTGTCGTCTTGAAGGTTGGGACATCAGACAGTGGACTGGCAACGATCCTGATCAGCCCACGTTCAGCATCACCCCGTGGCCTGCACAATCTCACCACACCAAGCAGCCCGTTTTCCGCATGCAATTGCCTCTGACCCGCATAACTCAGAACTCCGTAGATGCCAGGAAAGACGACTTCAGAAGCGTTGCCCCCTTCAGAGTTACATGGCGAAGCGAAACATTTCCCTCATCGACCAAGTCTTGGCACGATGTCGCCACATGCATAAAAAAGATATTCCACGAGCTCTGGGAGATCGTCAACCTACAAGCAAAATACGACGCATCGTCTTCAGCTATCAAAGAGTCTCCTGAGTCGGTCAGAGACCAGCTGGCCGAGCGATTTTCCTACGTTCTTATTGCTGGGAGCATGTTAATAGACGGGAACGAAAACGGTCCAATGTCGACAGGCCGCCTCTGCGACTTTGCAGAGACACTCCGCGACTCTTTTAATGCGCGAGATATGCCTTCTTATGCGGCATCCTGGTACAATATACATCAACACATGGGTGGAGACATCGACCTAATGTACCACGGCAGCGACGCCCTCCACACTAGGCGAGATATTTCCGAACTTGTGGCGCCCGAAGTAGCATTCCTGATCAAGGTACTCATACTGTCCGATATCGACTTTGCCTCCCATGAAGAACTGTATAAAGAACGGAGTGGAATATGGTATGAAAATTGGCATGGAAAATGGGAACTGCTTGTACGCGTTATTGCGTTTACTATGCGGGGCCGTTGTGTTTTCGCATGCGACGTGGAAAACACGCCCTCTAACGCATCTCCCATGGTTATCCTGGGGATTGGGTCAAACTTGCTTGATTTGGATGACAGGATCATGGCAATCCCGTTTCATTCAGCTCAATCAGATTCCAACCGCAAGCGCCCCCTTTCGCTGTCGAACCTGTGGTCGCGGACGTATCTCGTGCGTTCAGTCCCAGGGGGCGTTGATGAGGACCTAGGCAAGGACGCTTGTGTTCCAACCTTCCAGTTAGTAGGGGATTGCTTTCTATCGACTGTTCGTTGGCTCTCACCGCAGCGGGGACTTATGCCTCGTGAGTGGTTTGCATTGGATGACGATAGTGCCGAGGAAGCAGCGTTAAAAAAGAGACATCGAGGTCATTTCTCGGAGGTTGTTGAGGATAGCGTGATTTACTTTGTTTAGTCAATTATTCCCATAGACACAACATCATAAGTCATCATCGTCTAGCAAGAAGTCAGCTAAAGCCGGGTATTGTGGCTGTGTTATTTGGCCAGCGCAATATTGGGTCTGTATTTGTACAATCGACGAATAACAGGCAATAGAATCCGTATATCTGAAACTCTACATCACAAACCTAAATCCTAGCAAGTCGGAAAGCATCTCAAAAGGCAACCACCTACCGCTTCAGCGCCATCTGCACCCTCGTCTTACACTCATAACACAAACTCGCCTGATTAACCCTCGCAATCGCCGCCTCATTCGCAACCAGCGCCGCCAGCCGCGCCTGAAACGCGATCGACATCATCACCACAAACTCCCCCGGCAGCTGCGCCGCGAGCCTCTTCCACGTCGCCGGCGCGCAGTTGGCCACAAACAAGTCCCTCATGCGCTCCACCAGTCCCTCGACCGCATCATCCTCGCCGCCGTTTCCCCTCCGCGGCAGCGCCTCGAGTGCGACGTACCCGTTGGCGAGGTTGAACACCCACCACTCCGCGCAGCGCGGGTCCGCGAGCTTCGCGGCGGCGACGTCGAGCGTCTCGCGGATGGCCGTCTCGACCTTGCCGCGCAGCAGGTCGTCGAAGAGGCGGTCCGTCAGGGCCCACATGTCGACGAGTTCGGGCAGGTCGTGGGGCGTGTGCATGTCGCACGGCTTGATGCTGAAGGGGGAGACCTCGTAGAAGGTGCCCTCGGCGTCGGCGGCGCGGCGCTTGACGCGCGCGGCCGTCAGGCGGGTGAAGTAGCAGAGCTTGACGTATGTGCCGAGGGTGAGGGGCGGCACGTCGTCGAGGTCGATGGTGTTGGAGACGGACTCGGAGAAGGGCCCGTCGAGGCAGCGCTGGAAGTACTTTGAGGACTCGAGGAGGAGGGATTTGTGGATGGCGAAGGATTGCGTTGCGGTCTTGAGCCAGATGATGGTCTGCGGTTGTCTGTGCGAATGGTCAGTTGTGATGATGTGAGAAGAGGTCTCAGGCTTCAGAGATGGTTCTTGTCTTGAGAGAAATTGCCCAAAAAGATAAAATTGAAAAGAGGCAGGGTCTCTGAATTCTAGGGAAGCATGATTATGTCCACCTGGACTGCAAACCATTGCCTCATGGTGGTAGTCAAGTAACAAAAACAAGGAACATGGCAGCGCAGGTGTCTCAATATGCGCCGCAATTGAGCCAGTCTTTATAAAATGCAACAATAGCTTACTTCAAAAGACTTCCCATTCCATCAAGCTCATCGGGCCTGGGAGCTGATCGGTCGAGGATGCCAGCCATAGTGTATGAAATGAAAGACGTTGATCTATCGGCTATGGGAACACAAGAACACACGAGAGTTTCAGTCAGGTCAAGTTGCGGTATGAAGAACAATTAGAGTCGAATTGGGGTTTTTGCTAGGTGATCATGATGCCTCGCGTCACAACCCCGCGCAAAAGAATGAGGCGGAAGTCTAGCAGCCTTCGTCTGAAGTCGTCGTCGTCCTTAGTCATGTGAGATCACCATTCGAAAACTCGTAGAGGCTAAACGACAGTTAATCTTGGCTCTGCTAGCTCAGTGGAATATGCAATTAGCTGTTCAGATGATCAGCACCCGAAGTCCAGTGCACGTTCGGTTGACATACGGTATGTGTTTGCTGAACGTTGAGCCGCTCGCTCTGTTGTTTCCTTCTCAACTCACTAATTTGCAGGAATGCTCAAATTCGCCATGGGTGCAATGTCTGGCCATTCTGACCATTTTTGAAGGTGGACTGGTAGCCAGTTCTAAAGAACACGTAACTAGCAGTCCAGACAGGTCGGCGGAACGTCGAATGTCACTGAATTGCAATTCGTCAACTTGGACGAAATGAGGTTGCGTGAAACTCAATTGACGACAAGACATGGGACGATGCAAAACCCCCCCAAAAATACAGTCACAGCGCCCGGCGATCAACGGCAGTTTTGAAGCCAGCCAAAAAGCGACAGCGAGCAAAAGAATGGGTTCTCCCCTTCCAGAATCGAACTAGAGACCTTTCGATGACAATGTAACCATTACAGTCGAACGTGATGAACCAACTACACCAAGGGGAGTAACGGGGCTGAGCCCCGCTTGGTGAATTGGAAAGGGCGCCGCAGACGCACACTAAGAAGGCTTTCATAGACAGCTCACTTCTTAGTCAAGCTGACGAAGGTCACCTTCAACGCCTGTCTCTCAGTGATCTTCGTGTTGAATTCTTTTACTATTCTACTTAAAAGAAGGGAAATATTTAGCTGCCTTCTCATAAAATCGCTTCATTATTTAAACGAAACTTGTGCACAGTGCGACTTAAGCTTTGCCCACATCTGGACATAAAGGTTGTTCTTTGCACCGTCATTCCCGCGCCTCCATCATCATCGCTCGCCCTTTCCATCAAAATTTCTTTCTCCCCTGTGGGTTGATTGGACGATGTGAGTTTCTGACAGGCAGTTTTCGTCCAAGAGTTGAAGTAGGACCCGGTTAGTTACTTGTCCCCTTGTTGATACGTAGATGGATCGTGTTTGGTATGGGGGGCCTCTGCCTCCAATACACATCACATCACCGCATGGGCTACCATAATATTTTCCTCAAGGAATAGTTCTCCTTTGATATTGTACTACAAGTGCCTAATCCCTGACAAGACATTCTCTTCTAATCTGTACTTTTTTGGTCTTCCTCGCGCTTCGTCCAATCCTCCACTGTAGAGCGCACCTCACATAGGCGCCCTACCCAAGCCAGCAGACGAAGTTGGTGGCATGATAAACAGAATGATAAAAAATGCAGTTTCCCAACGCCAAGCCCCCAAAAGAGCAATGCTATGCCTTACCTTTCTTCGCTAATGAGCCCGCAGTCTCTTCATCTAGTATAACCCGACCAACAAAAGTCCAAAGGGGAATAAATTGAAAGAAAAAACGCTCGGCTCATTCCGTCGTCTCCTTCATGCGGTCTTGACCAACGCTTATTTGGCATTGGCTGACTTGTGGGACTCCAAGGCAGCAGCGAGACCCTTTGCCATGTCTTCAGTCTTGACCTGGACCATCCAGGTCTCGAGGCCAGTGCCATTTTCGTTAGAAGTGGTCAGCTTGACGTACTTCTTCTCCGCCTTGTACGTCTCGCTAGGCAGGACCGTTCTGTTGAGCACAACGTGGCCACGAGGCTCGGCCCGGAGAAGCATTCGCACGGCGCCGGTGGTCTTGTGCTTGAGAAGACGGAATGGGCCGATGCCCTTCGTGGACCAAGGGCTCTTGTTCTTCGGCTGGTCATCCCCGTCATCCTCCTCAGACCCAGCAGGGACGAACTTCATGACCTTGGCGCGCACCTCATGCGCGACCGACTCATCCTCCTCGCCGGGACCACCCTCGGTGAGCTTGATCTGCTCGTGAGGCTTGCCATCCGCATCGTCGCCCTCACCATTGGCAGTCGCCTTCTCAGCCTCCGCCGCAGGCTCGGGCGTACCCGTCGCCGGCGTCGTAGCGAGGCTAGAGGCACCTCCGAAGTTGAAGGGTGAGTTGGTCCCGGTAGTTGAAGCACCAGCAGGAGGCTGCAGGCCCCCGAACATACCGGAAGGCTGCGCAGGCTTGGCGCCAAAGAGATTGCTAGTAGGGGCGGAGTTGGACGATCCGAACAGAGGCTTCTGGCCGGCAGGGGCGGAGTTTCCAGCACCGTTGGATGCGCCAAATGTGAATGAGGCAGATGCAGACGGAGCCGGAGCAGGGTTGCTTCCACCGTTGTTCGCACCGAAGGTGAAAGACGAAGACGCGCTTGGAGCGGCCGGGGCTGCAGGCTGCGAAGAAGCACCCCCAAATTGGAAGGGAGAGTTGCTCGTCGGAGCAGCAGACGTTGGACCACCGCCACCGAATTGGAAGGGAGTGGATCCGCTGGAGGGCGCAGAAGATCCACCTCCAAAGTTGAAGGATGTAGGCGCAGAGTTGGAGTCACCATTGGAAGCAAAGGGGTTGTTGAACGATTGACCACCGCCACCGGCGCTGAACGTGAAAGACGAACCGCCTCCAGACCCGAAGCTGGGCGCAGCGTTTCCGTTGGTCTGAGGCTCGGAAGAACCACCGAACAAGTTGGAGGAAGGTGCGCTCTGGGACGCGCCAAAGGTGAAAGAGGACGTGGAGGGAGCTGGCGCATTGAATTGCTTCTTCGCCGGAGGCCCATCCTGCTTCATGGGGCTACCACCAAACATTGGTTGATCAGCCTCTGGCTTTTGCGAACCGAAGAGAGGGTTAGGCTCCGCAGGCTTGCTGCCACCGAAGCTGAAGATAGGAGCTGCTGAGGCGGCCGGGGCCGGCTCAGGTGCCTTGGGAGCAGCAGGCTCCTGAGGCTTTGCGCCAAAGAGGCTGGACGTGCTTGAGGCAGGCGCCTGACCACCGAAGAGAGTGCTGGATTGGAACGGACTGGCGGTTCCCGAGGTACTCGCGCCGAACAGGGGCTTGGCCGGTTCAGCAGCGGGAGTAGATTCCTGGGGCTTGCTGGCGCCGAACAGTGTGGACGACTGCATGACAGGCTTCTCCTGAGAGCCGAACAAGTTAGAAGCCGGAGCCGCAGGCTTGGCCTCCTCTGTTTTGGGAGCGGAAGCTCCGAACGAGAAGCTCGGGGCAGCGAGCTTTGGAGCTTCATCCTTCTTGGGCTCTTCCGTAGTCTTCGGCTGGAAACCGGCAGAAAAGCCGGCAAATGGAGACTTGGCAGGAGGCTTTGAGCTGTTCTCCTTGTCAGACTCGGCATCGTCAGGGGCAGAACGCTTGCTCGGCTTGGGCTGCTCCTCGGCCGGCTTGTCCTGCTTCGGCGCGCCGAATAAGTTGGAGGCGGGCGCAGCGGGCTTGGCACCGAAGATGGAGCTCGATGTTCCGTTAGTAGAAGCCCCAAAGAGGCTGCTGCCGGCGGTAGGAGCGGGGCCAGCACCGAACTTGATCGGGCTGTCGGGCTTCCAGGTAGCATCGATGGGGGCCGGCGCGGGCTCCTTGGCTGCGGGCTCAGCAGAGTCCGCGCGGACAGGCTGACCGTCATTTCCCTTGGTAACGCGATCGAAGAGGCTCTTCGGCGTGGTCTCTCTGGCGTCGGAAGAGGTGCTAGAGGGGCCCGTAGCAGCGCCGCTGGAGAAGAGTGGCTTCTTCGCAGCAAAGAGGCTAGAAGTGGGCTGGGCCAACGGCGTCTCGGCGCCACCACTAGCGGCCACGCTGGGCTCGTAGCTCTGCTGGCCGGCTTCTTGAGTCTCCGCCTCTTCCTCCTCGGAATCGGTCTCACTCTCACCGTCAGCCTCCACACCGCTGTTCTTCGCGGAACTGTTGTCCGAGAGGTAGCCAAAGATGTTTCCGCCTTGGGGCGGCTTGAGACTTTCAAAGACCGACTTTGTGGGTCCACCGTTGGCGCCCTGTGAGGCAGCGGCGAAAGGGTTAGGCTTAGGCTCGGGAGCCTTGGGGGTTGCCTTGGGTGTTGAGGCAGGTCCCTGGTTGTTGGCGATGCGCTCGAACATGCTCTTGGTATTGGAGGAGGGAGTCGAAGTCGACTTTTGCAACTTGGAGGGCTGGTTCTCGTCTGCCTCGTCAGTTACGGTAGCCTTTCTCTTGTTCTTGGGTGCAGGTGTGGCAACCGGCTCCTCCTCCTCTCGGTCAAAGGCACGTCGCTTGTTGTTCTTGTTGGGAGACGCCGTGGACAGTGCCGTGTCCTTGGGGGTAAGCTGCTCCTCAGCCTTGCGCTTGGAGCGAGTGGTCTGCCTGGACGGGCTGGCATCGGCGGCGGTGTCCTCCTCAGGCTCAGGCAGATTGTGAGCGGCTCTCCACTTCTTCAGAACTTCATCGGAGGGCTTGACGTTCTTGAACTCGTACAGGCCATATCTGAGCATGATCAGGCTCCGGCTCTTCTCAAACTCCTTTGCGAAGTTCATAATGTTGAGCTTCCAGTCCTTCTTGGCAAAAATCTCGTTGGCTGCATATTTGAGACGACGAAGATCGAGAACGCAGAAGAGTTGGCGTCGCTGCAAGTCGTCGTATTCGGCAGGAACCAGATGACTGAGGTACTGATCCGCGTATACGGTGCCCTTTGCCTCGAGCTCAGGAGGGATATCTCGCGCAAGAGCCTCGCCGGTGAGCTCGGGAGGGGGAGAGGGAATGCGCATATGGAACAGCTCGGCGGAGTTCGACTTGGAAGCGAGGCCTCGAGGGGTGGCCTGGGCAATGTTCTCGCGATAAACCTTCTGTGAAGCCGGAGTGGCGCCGGGCGCGAAAACCTTCTTCATAGCGCTCGCAGGCAGGCTGGGGGCGAAAGGGGCAGCGGCCGGGCTCGCGGTAATGGAGGATGAACGGAAAAGATTTGAAGCAGTGGAGATGGTGCTTGTGTTGAGGTTGCTGGATGGCAAGGAATCGCGGTTCAAGACCTTCTGCGAGGGCGCTGTCTGAGGAGTGCCGAGTCGCTTGTTCGGGTTCAGAGGCGAAGCTTGGTAGCTACGGTTTGCGAACTTGAGCGACGGGCGGGCCCGCGGAGTGCTATTTCTGTGGTCCATAATGATGACCAGTGACGGGGGATTCGGGGGGAGGATTATAATTAGTTGTTGGTGATGAGGAAGACGCTGGTCGGGTTGGCGTCGTTGAGAGAGTCGCGTCTCGGTTCACGCAGGATGCGCCAACAAAGCGACGAGAGCGAAATGGAAAGCTGGCGCGACGACGAGAAGCGACGTCGAATGGAGGGTATGAGTTTGGGAAAAGAAGCCGAAATGCAATAAGAGATTCGACAGCAACGGGAGACAATGACGCAGCGATCAGAAAGCTGACCCTGGATGGCGCATCGAAGACGGCCTTGATGTCTGGCTGAAGAGACGACGGAAGATTTTGGTGGTGTTTTTTGGTGTGGCACGTCCGAATGACGGGTGACGGGACGGGGCCAGCAGTAGCAGTGGAAAAAGTAGGCCACAGGGGGTGCAAGCACAACCGGGAAGGGACGTGGTTCCACTTTTCTGCCGTCACCAACCTCAGTGTTAAGGCAACCGCTTTTCAATTGGCTGCGATGGGTGAGACAGGCACTGGACGCGACTGGTTGATTTTCGGCGCTTCGATTTTTTTTTTTCGTACGGCGACTCTGCGACTGCCCAAAGCTTTCCCCAGCCAAATGGAAGGTCCCCGTCCGTTGCTGAGGACAGGGCTCCGGGTTGCCTAGGGCAAGTACGTACCGCTAGGGTCTCGTCCAACCAGCCAGTCAGAGTCCAGTCGCGTCTCATCTGCCCACCCATTGTCCAGTGTCCAGGGTTCCGATTCATTAGGTAAGGTAGGGAAAAGTACGTACCCTTTTCGCCAGAACAGCTCCGGAGGGTCAGTTGGTCCGCGCTTCCTCTTCCAGCTCCAGCTCCTGGTCGTATCCCGTCGCTCCTGGCCGTGTCGTGTGCTTAGTCAACACCTCCTTTGATGAGTCCTGAGTTGCAGTGCAACACACTCGCAAGTCATCTGCACTCCTGACTTTGTTGCATGTGCCTCGACAAAGTCGGAGCCGTACTGGTGAATGCGACTGCACTACTGAAACCAGGGGAAACGCGCCGCGGCCGCTTTTCACGAGTCCTGCTTCTCCGAATCGATTTCCCTGAGCTCCCAGCCAGGCATCCATGGAATCATGCTTCTGCATTTGGTGTCCAGGTCAAAAGGCCTTGTTCCATCATGTCATTCGGTAGTGGATGTCTGTTCGGTTTTAAGGAGTCGGCGGCAGCCGGCGCATCTACGCCGGCGTCGACGATTTTCCGAACGATTTGGTGCCTGAGTCGGACCGGTAATAATCGGGAATCCTTTCAACCCATCTTCTTTCCCGGAGCACGTGTCAGTCGAGTGCACTCGACGAATACCGGCTAGACATAGCGGACCGCATTCCTAGAATTCGCTTCTCCACGGTTTCGGTAGCCAGCTTTTCAGTTCCGCAAAACATCGGAGACAACACATTCAAGATTTTCTGCTTGTCTGGATTGAAAGATTTCTCATAATCTCATTTCCTACGAGCACCTACTATGGCGCATTTTCGGATCTAGCTCCAGTCTCCTAGTCCAACATGTAGGTTATGGTACAGGGTATTACCGACAACACACGACATCCCCATTGTGACTCTTTTACAACTTGGCCTTGGACTGGGCCTTCTTCAGGATAGGCTCCATTCTCGTGGCCTTCATGACATCGCCCTTAATCTTGAGCTTGCCAGACATGAACAGCTTCTGGGCGTTCGCCTTGCCCTGAACCAGGTTGCCAAAGTCGGAGTCGGACAGAGACAGAGTGACTAGACCGGGCGTGTTAGTGACGACCTGTATAGAACAAACGGGCTGGAGACATACCGGTAGGCTTCTCGCCAACGCCCTTTCCAACGGCACCCTTGTCCTTAAGGTCGATGTGCCAGCTGTCGGTCTCGCCGGCAGAGTTCTTGAGGGTGAAGGCAAAAATAGCCTTGCCCTGGCTGACAGCCTCCTTGCGGTCAGCCTCGCTCGAGTTCAGCGCATCGTTGATGGCGTCGAAGGCGGCGGAGGAGGGGAACTTGTCTGTGAGGAAGAGCGCGGTCAGCAACAGCAACGGGAAGGCTTCGTTATTCCGAGTCGCATACCGTTAGCGAGACCCATTTTGGATGTATGTGGATAGTAAGTGCTTGGGAGTTTCTTTGAATTGATTGAAAATAGCAGTACGAGATATGTTGGCAGATCGCGAAAGATTACCGAAACGCGGGGGATGGCCGGATAGTTTAAATAATGAAAGATGGTAACGGTAAGCCGTGCGTCGGAGGTTGGGGGAGCGCTGCGGACGGAGGAGGATTAGCTGCCAGAGATGACGCTCAGTGTCGCATGTGAACCTCGGCGATTTAGCACGGCGTCATGTGCGCGCGCGCCGCCGCCCCCAGAAAGGTCTCCACAATTTAGCAAAGCATCCAGCAGCAGCACCCCAGCAGCCATGGAACAGTGACGATCAATGGGGCCGACAAGTGCAGCATTCATTCCAGGTTCACTCCACCTGGATCCGGCTTGGGCCGCCACGCGCTGCGCCGTACATACAGACCTTACAGAATGCCTTACTTGCTGGTGTGGCATTCGACAGCGGGCTCATGGACTGGTTGGCGGCAATGCCGAGCACAGGCAGGACAGTGAGCAGGCACTGCTGCCAGAAGCGCGGCGCAACCGTCAACTGACAGCGTTGCAAGGTACCTACACCGTACACATCTACCTGCCCTTTCTGCATTCTGGAAAGCTTCTCCGGATTTCGGTAACGAATCGGAGGCAGGAGCAGCAAGGAAGAGAGGTCCCATTCTGCACAGGCAACCGCAGCAGTCCTCCGCAATTGCTTCATTCTCCAGTTCCCATGACTCCATTTCCGAACCTGGAGAAGCCACCTCTTGGTGCTGTTACGGATACCGAAAATACATTGAGGTCATGGATCTGGATCTCCCCACGACATCCTTTCAAGCCACAGAGAGTGCCTTCCAGGCCCTTCGTCTACGTCCGCCTCCAAGCTAAGTTGTTTCGCAAACACCGAGGCATCAAAGAAACACGAGGCAACGAAGACACTACCCAATTCGTCTTTGACAAGTCGATGCACAATCAGACACAACACTGCCCTGCTCTTCAAGCTATCCTGCTCCGAAACAGACTTCCGACGGCGGCCAATCGAACGACTCACTTCCCACGTGCGCCCGATTCATGCTTTCGCGCATGTCTACGCCACGATCTTGATCGCCATGTATTTTGATCGATGCCTGCCAAACATCCAACCACGCAGCAGATCTCGGCTTCCAACCCCAACATGAAATTTGACAGCAGCCGAGGGGAGGGGAAAGTGAGGCTAGATGGAGGGATATCCAGACTTGCAAAACCCAATTGGGAAGCTGCGACGAGAACGAGTCCGAGTGCGGTAATGCATCACAAACACTCAAGACAAAGACAACGAATGGACCTCGGCAGAAGCATCAAAGACATCTCGACCTTGACACGAGTTCATTGACGTTCCATTCTGACAGTTCGTCCGACTCCAACTTTGGGACTCTACAATCATATCCGATCAACCTGGCACGGCCACCACTCTCTAGTTTCCTGCGCCCCCAAGACATGCAACCCCTGTCTGAAGTTCAGGACGAGCGTCTGCCTCGACTGCAGATCCGTTGTGACGACGCACAGCCAGCCGCGGCTCCTCAAGCGCCAGTATCTCGGAGGTACGCAGCAAGCACGCCGCCCCAAGACCCGGGATTGTCGCTGGCTACGACCTGCCAGACCTCACCGCCAGTCTTGTCGTACAAGAGGTTCGTGCTGCTCTTGGAGCTCAGCCCAAACCAGTACGTCTGCTTGGCCCCATCTGCAAAGGCCTGGTTCGTCATGCAGTTGCCTCCTGTGTTCTCACATTGCGCATTCTGCCACTGGTTGTCGTTCATCTTGTTGAAAAACACCCACAATGCCGAACCATGGATGACCACCTTCGAGCTCCCCGTCATGTAATGGCCCCATGCCCGGAAACATCGGTCGTTGTTGCCTTGTCCTTGAGCCGCACAGTTGCTAAAGTCCGGATCGCCATAGGCCGATTTGACGCTGTTCATTTGGGTTAGCACCCGTGCCGGTCTCAGACGAAACACCAAACGGGACGACTGGGGGTTGGGGAACTTACGACCACGGGGACGGCGCCCGCTGGGGCGTTCCCTCGCCCTGCCAATAAGGGGCCTCGGTTTGCTGGAGGCTGATGTACACGTTCTGGGCGTTGTGGAGGTTGTATTGATATAAGACACAATGCTCGAAACTGGTTCCCACCAGCCACGTGGGTTTGGTGCTCTCGATGAGTGCGCCTCTGCCGACGGCGATGTTCTGTGCCGCACCTCCGTCCAAGGAGTGGTCTGCCACCCAGCCCCAGACATTCTCCAGGTACGCAGAAGCCGTGGAGGTCACATGCATCAGGGCAAAGGCGGCCTTGCAGGAGGCGGGGTCGGAGCCACCACAATTGGTGTTGGTGAGCGAGTGCTTGGTGCCGCCGACACGAAATACGCTACTCCAGATACCAACGTCTCCAGGCTTTGATCCAGCCATATTGATCTGAACCAAAGTGGCGCCCTGGAGTACATCGGCCGCCTCGACGGTAATATCGCTGATTTGCGCAATGCCAACTTCTCCCGAGTTGCCAACCTTGAGGATAGGCTGAGGGTCGTCAGGGTTCCAGAAACGCGAGCCGTTGCCGTTGAATATGCTCAGTGTCTCACCTACCAGCCTCGTTCCGGGAGGGACGTAGATCGTTTGCTGGGTGAGGTAAATGCCCTGTGGGACAAATATGATCTTGCAGTTCTTATACTTCTGGAGGATTGCGTTGATGTTGGGCCCATCGTCGTGGGAGTTGTCACCATAAACTGGCAATGAGGGATCGCCCTTCAAACTGATGAACTGATCCAGGGCGTACTTCTCATATTGAGGCAGCGGCGCGGTGAAGTACTTTTCACCGGACAAGAGCGCACTCGGTCTGTCGATCGGGTACGTGGTGCCCTTTTGTAAGTTGTTTGAATTGACGTACCCCATGACCCAAGTCTGACCAGCCGGAACAGAACCCGAACGCAGCGTTGAGCCATCATCGCTAGACTTGACAGCCGTGGCGCCCGTGACCTGGAAGTTGTCGATGATGAGCGAGTTCTCGCCATAGCCAGTGCTCTTTTGGTTCACACCCGCGTTGCAGGCCTGAACGCTCGAGTCGACCAGCGAGACGGTGCCGGCTGTTGCCTGGCCCATGTCGATGCCAAAATTGCAGTTCATGAAGGTCGACCCTTGAATAACAGCCACGAAGATGCTGCTGACCGAGATGCCGACGTTGCAGCCATTGAAGCTCAGGTTTTTGAACTGGTACTGCTGACCGTTCACCCTGATACCGACGGCGCCTCCCTCGAATTGCTGCCGTCTCGTCAGCACAATTTTAATAATAGGATTCGAGTGGCCAGAAACTCACACTGTCGCTGATCAGGATGCCAGAACCGCCGGCATTCATGGTGATGCCAATATGGCTCGAGTAGTTTGGCATGCGGATCTTCACATTGGTGAGAGAGCAGCCCTGAGAAACGGACCAGTCCAGCCCGACCGCTTGCACGTCCGTCCCGATCTCATTTGTATCGATTACGATGTTGCGAACGGCCATGTAAAAGTTTTTCGTCGCCGATCCATCGCCTTGATGAGAGTCGTAGCCATTGATGACGGGCGATGTACCCAGCGCCGAGTCGGCGATGAGCGTTGGCGGGTTGACTGCGTCGCCGATGAGGTACGTCGTGACGAGCATCTGGATCGATTTCTTGATACGGTACTTTCCCGGTGGGATATATACGTACGCCGGACGAGTTGTAACGGTGTTTCCAGTGCGGCTCCAAGCTGCATTTGATCAGTATCTCCCAGGGCAGGTGAGAGCAATGCGCAGACACACCTTCAATGGCCCAATTGAAAGCATCGGAAGAATCCTGTACGCCGGTATTGTCGGCACCATACTGCACTACCGTACGGTAGTATTGGAACGTCGAGTCCGTACTGGTCGGTGCTGTGCCGTTGTGGCCGATGGCCGCGCGCCACCACGTTTGCGGGCTTGTCTCCACGGGCCCGGAGCAGCTCTGCCGGGTCTCGAGACTGCCGGGCGCGTGCGGGTGAGCGGCGACGGCCCCGATCCCGAGGATCGCAAGGAGGGGAAAAAGCAGCTTCATGGTGTGTCTCAACCTTTGTTCAAAAGAAGGAAATGAAGACTGACTCCCTAGAGGCCTTGCGACTCTAGATCTTTACACATATTTTTTTGAGCGGATCTCGACAGCTATTTATAAGTCCCATCATGAAGCAAACCCTTCATTTCCGCTCATCGTCATTACCCGAGTGTCTCTTGCTTGTATGGCTGGTCTAGCCAGCTGCGAAACCCAGCTAGCCTTAGCACCACCTCACACCCCCTGTTCCGAATATTGGCATCTCCTGCATGTGTCTGAATAATCGCCATCCCGCTTCGATAGAGCACCCAGGGGACCAGTGGTAAGGCATGCAGATCGCGGCCCGTGGCTCCACACCCAAAGGCTTCTACGTCTTTGAAAGCTGATGTGAGATTCGTTAATTGCACGCTCTCACTTTTCGTGTTACCAGGCGCGTCCGTCCCCATGACTAGCTCGCTGCGATGGCCAATTTGCGCGTGGAGCTGTTGGGGAGGTAGGTTTGCAGGCATCGGCCGTGAGACATTTCTTATTTGCGAGGTGCGAGACCGCGTCGCGTGGGTTTAGGCAGACGGCAAACCGGGGTGCTTAGTTGCGGTTGCGGGACTTGGCTTGCCTTAGGGTGCTTAGCTTCTTGAAGTCGGTTGATCCGCACCTCCCTAGTTTGGCAAGGGCTCGGATTCAATAAAGGCTATTTTGATTGAATGGGGGTGCGGATGCGAGTATGAGTGAGGGTTTTCTGTGTGGTTTTCTTGTCGTCAACGTGACAAACTCGGGAGCGAGAGGGTGGGTTCTGACGGGACCTTGGAGATCTGAACATGCAACTTGAGTGCCGGACAGGGGTTGTGTTCACCGGCATTGAAAGCGGTCAGGTCTTAGATGTCTAATATCCTGCTTTGAATAGGGTGGATGTTTGCTTCCTGGTTTTGACCTATTAGGATGAGCAAACATCATTGAAGTGTTGCAATGTTGGTTGACGTTCTTCAATGACGATAAGCACCTCGTGCATTCAATAGACCTGACTGACTTACGGCTCCATTGAAGATGCAGAGACTGCTTCACGCGGAAAAGTTTGCTGCGTCTTATGATGTTTTGTTGAAGTGTGTCTGATAAGGGGTAGATGGAGAGCTTGCTGTATTAAATTATAAAAGCTTGCCGTCTCTCGTCAAATTAATGAACACGAGCGTAAGAGGAGGCAGAGGCATGTTCGGTTACCTGTTCATAAGTCACACATGAGACGAGCCAGGACAGCGACGTGTATTCACACAAATGACACCAGAATGATGATGATGAGGGACGATGAATAGATTGATCGAAGCGGGAGAGCCCACCAGACTTTACACCTGACTGAGAAAATTCAAACGCTTCTCCTTCCGTGAGATGCTTCAGCTTCTGTTTGTCTGTACTCGCCAGTACACCATGAAATTTGAGCCCGTCTCGGTACGAGTCGGAGTGGGAGATGGATCCCTTGCCTGACTACATCATGGCACGTTTGATGGTTTTTTCCCCCCAAATTAGTAAGAGTTTCATTTCAAGCTCGTGATATTGCAGATTGGTATGTCAAAAATCCCAAGTATACAGACGCGAATCATCACCAATACGCCTCGCGAGCTTCCTCAGAAGTCATCTGATTATCGACCCCCCGTATTATACGTTGATTGCACCTGCTAGAGTATATACAAAGGAAAACAATCATCGAGAGTTTGACCAAGGAAAGCTTTGCGGTTCCAAACTCCCAACCGACGATGTGCCATCCCGACCGCTGGCCGAACATTGCCGGCCCCACTTCGGCGTCCTTGGATCCTCCAACCCTCCGTATTCCCGGCCATCGTCGATGTTGGGGACGTTTTTATACCCAGTATCAGTCAATAGTATTTCATCTGTGGATTGCTGAGACGGGCCTGGAGCCGACTTATCCTGGCCTCTTTCGACTACCTTGTAATGGTTGTCTATTCGGTTCCCGACTCCTTCTTCGACACCGACTTCAGAGGTCAGCATTACCCAGAAACGATGACAGTATATGGGGGAAACTTACATATGTTGAGATAAAAGTACTTGAAAACCACTGGAGCCCACAACAAGACCGCGACGATTTGCCCAAAGGTCCACTTGTCCTTCTTGCGCAACGTGCCTCCTACTTGATCAAGGATGCGGGCTGTCGTGTAAAAGGAGAGATATGCTAAGAAGGCATTCATGGAGAACCAGAGGAGGCTCCAGAACATAGACGCAGCCTTTAGTGTTCGTGTCTTCGCGAGAGATTCGCCTCGCCAGACGCCCACTCGACTGACAACCCAATCCCGCAGATGAGGTATCTGTGCGACTTGATCCAAGGTTATGAAACTTATGCTAATAAGTATGATGCTCAGATATGATTCGAAAGAATGCTCTATGACATCCACATCGAACACTGAGTCGTAGAGTCCAGAACGACAAGTCTCGAGAATACTCTCTGTGAAATCATCATTGCCACATTCAGGGAGCGGCATGAAGCCAGGCCATTCATCCTCGCGGCCAAGTTGTTGTATCGTGAGGCAGAAAACGCACACCATCAACGTGAGGAAATAGGTGTACCACCAATGCATCTTCTTCCGTTGTAGTTCTGCTTGAACCAATAGGACAACCAGAGTATTTCCTGCTTGGAAAAGCTTGGCTGCTTTCCAATCGATTCTTATAGCTGATAATGAGTCGTTGAAAACCATCATAGAAATAGAAGCCAGCTGCACTGCAAGAGTAAAGAAGACCTGCGCCTCTTGGAATTCGACGACAGCTGAGAACAGGGCCACCGAAAATCTAGAAGCTCGTAAGCGTTCTAGCCAAGACTCGGTCCGTCCCTCACGTTGGCTACTTGTTTTTCGACCTCTTTTCTTCATCCGGCGCATGGCTTTTGCTGCTTTGGCGATCACGGAGGTTCTTGGATGTTGAGGTATCAAGATGGAGAATAGAATGAACCAGGCACCCAATGCAATCTGCATAATGTACGCCATTGTAATCTGTAGCTTTGTTAAAGAAAGAAGACTGTCCTTAGAGGAACTTGGACTTACACCTGGGCCTGCAATATCAGGCTCTGGCTCTCTTGTGACCTTAGAGCAGAGAGACTCCAGCGGAGAGAAAATCTTAGAGAGATCTGAGCTTCTGAAACTCTCGGCCGATGGCAATTCATCAATGTCTTCTCCGCAGGGACCGAATCGTTCCTCTAATTGTTCCATGTCGTGACGCGAACCTTGACACGACGCGCGCGTACAGTTGAGGATCTGCCGGAAAACTCCTATGCCATCGAACGAGTCCAGATCTCCGAAATTCAGGCTTTCGTTGGCCTTCCGAATGTTCTCTGCGTTGGTATCATAGCGCCCATCTTGCACCAGGATTGCAGATACTGCGATTGCGGCACAGTCATATACCCTGCTATAGGGAAAGAAGAGTGATTCCTGGCAATGCTCGGTGTAATTATAGCCGTATCCTTTCGCAATTGGTATTGAGAAAGACTTTGATTCATCGTTGGGATATATGCCCTTTAGCGCTTCAGGCCAGGTGAAGCCAGGCGTCGCGTTGACCAAGGCCTGTCGGTTGCTGACCAGGTCTATGGTGAGGATAGGCTTCGTAGTCATTGGAAAGGCGAAGACACTGCTTGATTGATGATGGAGAAAAAGAAGAGGAAGAAGAATAACAGGTATAGATAGTGGAAGACTCTGCCATCTTGAGAGAGAGAGCGACAAGGCTGGCTCTCATGTTTTAAAACCTCGCGCTCTTCAGCCTGCCGTCAAAAATAGAACACCTGCCCTCACAGCCTGATGCTGACCACCATCCCACGAAACCACTCTTCTCGATGGCCACTCCAGTATGTTCAATATAATCTACTCGCATGCTTATTTCAATAAAAGAAAGAAGCAAATCTATGAGCCAATGATCTTTTCGAGATATCTTAGCCAATTCTCGCCAAGAACCTTTTTCATCTTCTCCTCGGTCCAGCCTTTCTTCGCCATTGCGACAGCCAATTCCGCCCGGTCAGCCAACGGACCCAGAGGTTTGACAACCTTTTGACTGCCCCAAGGAGTCAGTCTTCTCGCATATCCCTTGTCTTTGTTGCACCACTCCAGGAATTCGCTCGGCCTCGCGTGCCCTTCGCTTGAGTCTGACCCAATACCCACGAGATCCTCCCCAATCAGCCCAATGACATAGTCGAGCACATCGACATAATCATCAACGGTGCTATCGTTACCCTTGGGCATGTGTGGCCCGAACTGCGACAGCCCGACAAAGCCACCCTTGCTACCAATGAGTTTGATCAAATGGTCTGATTTGTTTCGCGGGTGATCAACCAGCCCCCCAGGCAGAATGTGGGAGAAACACGGCGGCTTCCCGTCGGGTGCGTACACAATAACGTCCTCCGACGTCTGCGGTCCCACGTGAGAGAGGTCGCACACGATCCCAAGCTGAGCCATCTCGTCAATGACCTCGCGCCCGAACCCTGTCAGCCCACTGTCCCGGGCCTCAGTGTACCCACAACCTGAGTAGTTTTGAGTGTTGTACGTGAGCTGCATCTTGCGTACCCCGAGATCCCTGAACACGCGGAGGTAGTCGAGCTGGTCCTCGATGCCGGAGGTATTCTGCCATGAGAGCAGCACAGCAGTCTTGCCAGCTTCCTTGGCAGCGCGGACGTCGGCAACGGTGTGCGCTTGCACGATCAAGTCGGAGTGTTCTTCGAACCAGCGCTTCCACTGTACGACGTTGGCGAGACTGCCGCGGAGGCCTTCCCAGAGGCCACAGGTGCAAGAAACGCCTGTGATGCCGCCTTTATGCCAGGACTCGAAAATGTCGCGACCCCAGTTTGCGATGTTGAGGCCGTCGAAGTGAATGGCTGAGGCATAGATTGCCCGGGCTTCTGATTCCGTCACCATGTTGTTTGACTTATTGACGAGGACTAAGGAATGACGTCTGACCCTGGTGTTTCCCTGTCGGCTAGATTTAAATGGAGTGAAGTAGTAGGTAAAGCTATGATCTTTAGACAAGACCTCAATCTTGAATCAACGTTTGAAATCCCGAGAGTGAGTTACAGCCTTCATAGAGATCCCACCGGCGCTCTACCGGGACCTAGTCCAGAGATACGGCATCCTAACAGCCTGTCGGGGAACGTCCGGTAAGAATTCCCAGGAGTGGCAATCGGCCCACAAACGGCATGGGTTTCAACGGATCCTTCGATAACGCAATTGCGATGCCGAATTGAACCATCAGCGTTCGAATTCTTCTCATCTTTTCCCCCATTGGATCATCATTCCTGTGCATTGGAGCCGATTCAGTGGTTGCCTCCGACCACTGTACAAGGTATCTTCAAGCCAAAGGCCAACCGCCAATATCGCTATCGGGAGAAAAGACGTGTATGTTCGGCGTCGGCCCGAAGATAGTCATCATGAAATTTCTTGGAAGGAAGCTTGTTTCTCATCGGGTATTGTTATCCCACGTGGGATTTGTGATCTTGGCACCTTAAACCCGAGCTTGCCCCATGTCAGCCTGTCGCACTCATGCGACAGGTTATCAGAATCTGAGCTCCAATTGGATACATCGAAAGTCGAAATCGTCTTATTAATGCTCGATGCGACCGTCAAAGAGAGCAGTTGTCGGCGCTTCTCCGACTGTGGCGGTTGACGCCATCACTGGCTGGCTATTGCAAGAGAATTCAGCCCGCTAACCAATGGCTCACGTCAAGAGCATACTCTTAAGACTGTCACCGATGTCGATTTCCTGATCTAGAACCACGATACTCGTTGGTCTGTTGCTTTCACTCATACCTGGGTTGAGGACCGTGATCACAACAACATGGATCAAACGTCAACCAATGACGGCAAAGATGTCGTTTCTGTCAACATCGAGCCCGGCCAACGCCAGTCAAAACTGTCGCTGCGAAAGAGAATTGCTGGAATTGTGTGGGATAGTCTCGATAAAACACCGGAAGAGAGACGTTTCATAGCCAAGATCGACTGGTGGATTTTGTCGTATTGTTGTGTCGCCTATTTCGTCAAGTGTGAGTCCTCTCATTGACGTAGATTAACTCAAGTGTGATGGGTCGCTGACAATTTTCCAGATCTCGACCAGACCAACGTCAGGTGCGAATCTCGTGGCTAGCCATGACCTCTTATAACAGCTTGACTAACACTATTCACGCAGCAATGCATACGTTTCTGGCATGAAAGAAGATTTGGAGCTTACCGGCAATGATCTCAACTATCTTACAACCTTCTTCAACATCGGCTATATCATCGGCCAGCTGCCCTCCCAGTTGATTTTGACTCGTATTCGCCCATCTATATGGCTTCCGTCACTGGAGCTCATCTGGAGCTTTGTCGTCATGGGCATGGCCGGCGCGAAAAACGTGCAAACTCTCTGCGCCCTGAGATTTATCACGGGCCTGCTGGAGGCATCGGCTTATCCTGGAATCATGACTCTCCTCGGCAATTGGTATACGCCACAAGAACTTGGGAAAAGAGCTTGTATCTTCCAAGCTTCATCGGCTGTGGCGCAAATGTTCTCCGGGTATCTCCAGGCTGGTCTCCTTGCTGGTATGGACTACCGGAACGGAGTTCGAGCGTGGCAATGGCTTTTCATCTTTGACGGTATGAGGGTTTGCTTTTTCAATCACTGCAGCACTAACTAATAGAAATTGTAGGAATCATCGGCATTCCAGTCTGTCTCTACGGCTATTGGGCTATCCCAGATCAGCCGACGTCGTCTCGAGCTCGGTGGCTCAAGCCTGACGATCGTAGAATGGCCATCGGGCGCATGGAAGCTTGCGGCCGTGAACCCATCCGCAAACTCACCTGGCGCACCATCAAAGACATAGCCAAGGGCTGGCCGGTTTGGCTCTTCAGTGCCATCTTCATAGCACATGTCCTTGGTATCCGCATCTATGCCTACTTCAACGTGTGGCTGAAATCCACAGGCCTGTTCACGCCGGAAGAGATCAATCTGATCCCCACGGCGGGCTATGGAGCACAGGTCTTTTTTACGTTGTCCTATGCGTGGGCGAGTGACGCGATTGGTCTTCGCTGGCCTCTCGTCATAGTCGCTTGCACCGTATCCATCACCGGTACGGTGATCTTGAGCGTCTATCCTGAGGACAACATACCAGCTATGATGGCGGCATGGATCCTCACCTTTCTCGAGACCGGAGCCGGGGCTCTCATCATTACTTGGGTCAACGAGGTATGCTCTCATTCCGCAGAGCATCGTGCTGTCATTATTGGTGTCGTGGAAACGGCGGCTTTCACCTTTCAGGCGTGGGTGCCACTGTTGGTGTACAACACAGGTGACGCACCCAAGTTCCCCATTGGATACGAGATGGCCACGATGTTCTTTGCGTTGGAGATTGTTCTGACACTGGTCATTCTTTGGTGTTCGAAGAAGTGGCCCGTTCGGAAGATTGAGGTAGTTGACGAAGAGTGAGGCTCCAACATTTCACATAGAAAGAAATCTTGTCCTTCGATTAGATATTTTTGGCCCCTTAGCATGGCCAATTGAATAAAGCGTTCATCGTAAAACACATTTCGCTATAATCCAGTAAGATCAGATCCCCATAACAAGGGTGAAATCTCTTCAACATTATGATCTCAGATGAAATCAGTCAGTCGCTGTGATCTCAGAACACTCAGAATTTGTTTCCACTGTTCCAGCCCATTGTCGAGGCCAAGACAATATTAGGCAACCAGTTAGATCAGACTACTGTCGCTCAAATTTTCGTGTACAAACCAGAATATCGGACGAGTCTGTGAGTCAGAGTCACCAATGAGTCATCCCGGCTTCGCTGAAAGCCGGACTAAGCCTGGATAAACCGGACACGGCGCCCCGGCGCCGAAGGCCCCCGCCTGCCGCACCTTCCATAACCAGCTCGCCGGATCGGGGCTCCGGAGTGGGACCCGTTGGTGGACATCAGCGCACTGACCATTACAACCCCGCGTTGCCCCTCACCGTCGTCAACCGCCTAATTCCATCGCAATCCGCCGGCAACACAACACGTACACCACCAACCACTCGTCCTCCATATCGCAGCACCGGACCCGACCGGACGGAAACACCACGCATCCCTGTCTATCTCCCGGCCGTCAGCATCCACATTTTTCTCGGCGTTTTAGTTACCAACAAAGGCTCATCCAACGGACTTCGATAAAGAGTCGCTAGGCGCGCAACCCTCGAGCATCTCACCTGATCTCACCTCTCCCAGAACAACCCCGCATCCAACGTCCAAGATGTCTCTCAGCAACGACGATTGGGAGGAGATCCGCCAGGAGATTCCATCGACCTCAGAACCTTTCCTGGCACAATACATCAACGGCCGCGAGGCTCTTATCGCCCAGGAGCAGAAGTCTCGCTCGGATGCCTCCTTCCGCGCCAACTCTTCGCCGATTGTCAAGCGTGCGGCTGCCATCGTTGCCCGCATCCGTGAGGAGGAGAAGAAGACGACATGGAATGCTCAGGCTGAGGAAGACCTCGCGACCAGCCAGGGTCTGGCCCCTTTCCCGGGCATGATGTTCACTCTGGCGAAGCAGCGCCTCGAGACCACAAGACTGTGGCGTATCGTGCAAAAGATGCCCAAGGGCTCGCTCCTTCACGCTCATCTGGACGCCATGGTTGACTTTGATTTCCTATTTGAGGTCTTGTTGAATGAGCCAGGAATGCACTTTGCAGCGAATGAACCTCTATCGAACGAAAAGGCGTTGGCGACTTCGGGCGTTCACTTCAGATTCAGAAACAAGGAGACCAGCTCAAGGGCAGTCTGGGACAAGGACTACGTCCCTGGCGAGTTCAGACTGTTGACCACGGCGGCGGATGAGTTTCCGGATGGTGGAAGGCCAGGGTTCTTGAAATGGCTGAAGGGACGCTGCACCATCTCCTTGACGGATAGTGTGGAGCAGCATCATGGCATTGATGCCATCTGGCGCAAGTTTGCCGATTGTTTCACGGTGACCAATACCATCATCCACTACGAGCCCATTCTGAGAGCGTTCCTAAGAAGGCTAATGTCATCACTGCTGGCTGACGGCGTTTACTGGGTTGAAGTCAGGTAAGAGTGCATTTCCAGCACCACGGAAAGGCATGTACTAACGTTATTAGATTCACTTGGCCCCTTAACTACTGCCGCACCAGCCAAGAGGAGCCCGAGAAGGACTACAACCACATGTTCCAGGTCATTGACGAAGAAGTCAAGCGCTTCAAGTCAGAGAACGCCGCCTTCTGGGGTCTGCGCACCATCTGGACAACCCTTCGTATCCTTCCTACCCGCGAAATTGTCGAGAGCATGGACAACTGCATCACCACCAAGATGGCCTGGCCTCACCTTATCGCAGGCTACGATCTCGTTGGCCAGGAGGATCTGGGACGACCGCTCCGCGATCTGCTCCCCGAACTCTTTTGGTTCCGCAAGCAGTGCGCCCAGGAAGGCGTCAACCTTCCCTTCTTCTTCCACGCCGGTGAGACGCTGGGCGACGGCGACGCGACGGATCAGAACCTTTTCGATGCCGTGCTACTCGGCACGCGCCGTATTGGTCACGGCTTCTCGCTTTACAAGCACCCACTGCTCATTGACATGGTCAAGGATAAGCGTATCCTTGTCGAGAGTTGCCCGATCAGTAACGAGGTCCTTCGTCTCTGCGGCTCCATCATGTCGCACCCGCTCCCAGCGCTCTTGGCCCGTGGCGTGTCTTGCGCGCTGTGTAACGATGATCCGGCAATGCTGGGTCAAGACACGGAGGGCATGTCCCACGACTACTGGCAGGCGCTGCAGGGTTGGGAGAATGTCGGCCTTGAGGGCCTCGGCTCGCTGGCGGAAAACAGCGTGCGGTGGTCCGCGTTCGAGGATGAGACGCCGGCGGAGTGGACCGCTGGTGTCAAGGAGGCAAGCCTTGGTTCTGGTGTCAAGGCTGAGCGGCTTAAGCAGTGGTCGACTGAGTGGGAGAAGTTCTGTCTCTGGATCGTTGAGGAGTTCGGTGAAGAGTCCGACAAGGCGTAAGAGACGGGGGGCCGGGTACTTCAACCCTCATGACAAGAGAGAGTGATCAATCAACAAGGAAATTAAAGGGGCGGGCGGACTAGAGGAGCGTCAGTTGAGGCGAAAAGGCAACGGAATTTAGCATGTCTACAACGGAGTTCAACAGTAACGGAGCTACATCAACTGGCTGGTCATATTGGTTTACGACTTCAACACCGCGGAAACAGGGGCATTCAACGCGGCTCTGGAATTTGGGGTTACAAAAGAATGAATACAACACAACATACAATATAGTAAGGCTACACCGTACGATAGGCGTCCAGCTGCCTTGATGGGTGTCAAATTTCTCACCGTGCAAAACAAGATTCGAAAGATAGAGTGACGTTGAGATACGATGTTCAATCTCTTGGACATATTCGATCATCACCAATCGCACGCGGAAGCTCCGAGCAAAGGGCCCTGCAGGCGCGCGCACGCCAAAGGTTCCTTCCCATGCCGTCACCCGGAGCGACGGCCCATCTACCGCTTTTGGGTATCCGTACATGTGCCAGGATTCAGCAGAAGGTCTGAAATTGGCCGACATGAGTAAAATTGACCAATGGGAGACTGTTACCAGCTCGTCGGAGCGAGGGGAAATGTCAGCAAATGTAACCCCTTTTGGGAGGCGCAGCACGGGGGATGGGTGGGTTTCCTGGGACTTGGGACTATGTGCGTCAACGCACCTGCGCTAATTCATGTAGCCGGAGCCGTTTCAGGGGACGATGTTGCTGCCTTTCGAATGGTTTGCCTGGTAAGGCTGATCGATGAAGTTTGCAGCCAAACCGGCTGAAGTTCGAAGGATTCGTAGGCTTCCAGAGCACCGATTTTGGGTTGCTTCCTCCGGAGATCGGTACTTCAGCTCTTCGTGAGGCCTCCTTGAATCACTGCGGAACCTGAGAAGACATTCACAAACGTTCATAGGAAAATAGGACGCAATAACAGCTTATACGATTGATGAGCTATGAAATTTGCTGCAATACAGAGTCTTGGGACTCAGTTGGTGCTCATGGCACTACTTGCAGCGAACGTGTGATCTAAGTCGAGAGGCAGTGCTTTGCCTAGAAGTGAATCCATGGCAGCACATACATGATGCATGATGCATGTGCTACTCAGTCTTGCAATAGTCAAATGAGAGTTGGTTGAAAGTGAGATGCGCACCATCGCACCCAGAGACGATGGAGAAGGTGGATGGGAGAAAAGAAACCGTCACGTTCATACTTGCATAAAAGGACAGATGCATATTCCCATCCCGGTCAACCAGAACCCCATTGTGACTCCAGCCAGACTCTGAAGCTGACGGGCTCGATGTCGACAACCTCGTTGAGATTCGTTTGGCGGAAATCGTAACGACCATCAGCGGTGGCGATGAATCTCTGGATGTTCCACCACTGGTCCCAGTTCTGCCTTTGTTCGTAGCTGGAGAGGTCACTTTGGAGTTTAGAGTATCGGCGGGTTCGAAGAGAGAAGGCAACTGAATGAAACTTAGTGAAATGAACCTCATGACTTTGCGCTTCAGCTCAAGGGGCGGGACGATGCGCACCTCCTCGGACGTTACTGCATTTAGCAAAGATGTCCCGAACAGACATTCTGTCTCCACGCATCCTGAACTCCCTCGGCCAGGTGCCTGGACCCAGCTCGATTGCAGCAGCAACGAACCGAGCAACGTCAGCGACCGAGGTCATGGATACCTGAACTGGCCTTCCTGAGCCGTTTGTCTCGATTATGTCGGCGGTTGCGTTGCCGACGTCGACAAGATAGCTGCCTTGACCCTGTATGTGCTGGTGAGCTCCCATTCCGTACTCTGCTAAACCGCCTGGCGCAAAGCGCTCGTATAGTATTCCGCAAGAGAATACGGTGTAATCCATCTTGCGAGACCTGGAGTTGGCGTAGTGCTTCAGAAGCTCCAGAGCTTCATTGGAACCATAGTCTAGGGGATGGTCAGATGTTGATGGTCGGTGAGAAATGCAGCCTTCGAATTCGGCGGGGACAAATAGCCGGACGCGGGAATGGCGGGCGGCCTTGATGAGGTTGATCTGCTCCTGTCCGCGGATGGTGGATATGACGAGGTCGATTCCCATGAGGGCGAATCTCAAGTTCTCTTCATCGTCATAGTCAACGACGGCCACTTGACACTCGTAGCGTTGTTCAAACTCTGGTTTTGGCTGAGACGACATGAGCTACTGTCTGAAAGAGAGAAACGTTCCTTTTACCTCTCTTGAGAGAACGACTAGCGCGTTTGCTGTTAGAGCGATGTTGTGAGCGAGGATAGCAGCGAAACCACCCGCCCCTGCGATTGCAATTCTCATCATAGCTGCGGCAGTCTGTGTGCGTTGGGAGATGATCCTGAGGAAAGTTAGGGGAGATGTGCTTTGGAGGTTTTAAGGATTTCATGTTATATGTTCGCCGCCCAAGGGGCCATTAGCAGCGGCTTGTATAAACGACTTGCCTTGTGTACGCCATTGCTGTAACGTCGTGGCCGTGAAGTCGAATCAGAATATCGAATTGTAGTCCACACCACCTGAGAACTGAGGCAGTGACTCAGGTCGCTATCTGAATGCTACTGGTAATTGTACTATAAGGCAGCGAGACGGAAAAGCCTATCGGCTCGAGTCGAGGTCCAATCTAGAGTCGACTGCGAGCCCAAACACAACTGTGAAGACCGAAGACTCCGGTGTGCGATGGCGACGAGACGAGTGTCCAAGTGATGTAACTATACTCCGAAGGCACCCAGAACTGCTTGAGAGTAGTTATTGAAGGAGTTTGGGGTCCTGAACTTCGTTGTGGTGTAGATCGAGTGGTCGTAGATGAGGTAGTCAACGCGCTGCGCACCCGGAGGTGACCTGATCATATGAGCCATGAGGCAGAATGCCGTTTTCTTAATATTATGTACCTGCCCTTATACTGGTAGTCGTAAATTGTACTTGCTCCGGGGCCTGATTTTAAGACCTGGTCGAGAAGGAGCAGCAAGGATGCCTAGCCCTGAGAAGCGGCTGCTGGTGCACACCCATCCGGACAAGAACCGACGTCCCAAGTTTTGGGTCGCGGCACAGTTCTTCTCACCCCACAGCGGGAGTGTTAGTCATCTGAAACAATTCATCTGATAGCCACAAGTATGTCGTCTGTAACGTTTCCCGAAATCGCGTCGTCCACCCGTCGTCATCGAGGGGTACGCCATGAGTCAACCCTGGCTGAACACGCGATCAACGTCTGGCGAGACTAGGCCGTGGGGCCTGTTATTCGAGAATAGGAAGACCAAACAGATTTCGAGTTGAGACATGCTGGAGGGCGAGAAGGGCGTGGGATAAGTTGGGGACACACTGAAGGGCGCCTGGGGCTGGTCCAGGTCGAGCATGTGCGCGGGAGACACTGGTCATGGAAATTTGAGTTCGTACTCACGGCAGATGACTGGGGTGACTACATGGGAACTACAATATCTCAGTGGACAGCAAACAGGCAGGTCGAATGTGGTGTGGTGGGAGAGCTCTTTAGCCCGGAGTCCGGCATCGAATGAGAACAGACGATGGATGGTCTACGGCTAGACAGGTCCACTTCACCGAGGCTCAATCGGAGGAAAGATACCAAGACATTGGTAGGCAGGGGCCTTTGAGTTCTCGGAAATGTAACTGTGCTGAGCATGCTGCTACGGCAGACGATTGGAAGGTGTCGACGTTCAATCGAGGGGTAGACGTGACGAAGTGTACAACGCGTTGGGCCAGCCTGCCATTGGCGCAAATGCTGACCGGGGGAACAGGCTTCTGTGTGTATACACAGCCACGGGACTGGATGCCTAACTTTGCAACAATTTGACCAGAGGAATCTTTCTCTGGCAGACCAGACTCAAGACGGGTACTGTTGCAGTGACCGTTGATGGAGATGGTCTGGTTGGGGGCCTTTTCGATACGTACTTCAGCCCTATGCATAATTGCTTTATGAATGCACAAGTGAAGGAGGGATTGTGCACGAACCAAAACATCCCCGTCTGTGCGTCAAAGGAGTTGGCCCCCCTGCACTGCGGGAACTCACTCGCATCTCACCCAATCCCCATTCCTTCATCATCCTTCCCGCTAAACCAGGTCCAGCCTCCGACAGGAGAAGAATAACTTCGCCTCCATCCATCTTATCACAGCCTCCAGGCACTCCTTTAACTCCATCATTCAGCGCGCCGAGAGAGGGAGCCCAAGTTGACGATAACCGGCGATGGGGACAGCCTTTCTTCGCGGATGCGCAACTCTCAAGCGGTTATCAGACGACCATGACTTTTGCGAGTAACCTAGATGGGTTCTACTCGACGATCAACCATTAGAGAATCTCATAGGATTAGCCTGCCGACCTTCCTCGAATCGATTCAACCCAATGCCTTGACCCCCACTTGTATCAATGCTTCGGCTGCTCTCCTGCCAAGATATATGGTCAATTCCGGCGGATAGGATGCGGCCAAACCACCCTGTTATCTGATACAACAAGGGCCGGAGTGGCTGTCACTGGCTCAATCTTCTTTGATCGTTGACCAATGCGAAGGTTCTCCTTTTGGGCAAACCGCAACGGTAGGCAAACTTGTTGACCGCAGACCGACGTTGTGCGACTGGTGTTGCATGGGCCCATGGCGGGCCCATGGCTCTGATCAACGTCATCCGACCCTTCTTTTCCACCTCTCGACTACGAGCTGCCAAAGTCGTCATGATATAGGAGGCAGCCATTACCATCAAGAATTCCTACTTTTACTCAGCCAGACCTGGTTGACCGAGACTTTGGCTGCCTTCCGGATGACGTTGGGCTGACCTTTGATGGAGCTCAAGTATTCGCACGCGACCATATCGCGAACGCCATTTGGACGAGGTCAATATAAAAAAAAGCGATGGCGCAGCACGAGAACCCTGTTGGGGTATTTCAGAAGAGTTGCCTGAATACGCATAGCCCGCCTTGAGACTACGAACCCGCAGTTTTGGAGACGTAATATCGGAAGCCCTTCTTGGTCGTAATGGATGGGCAATGCCAGTCCTCCGAGAGATTCTATACTGGTCGTTCGTGATGAGCCTTCTTATTCGCCAGAAGGCGCGGACGAAGTCGGATGACATCGTTCGCTTGCCTCGAATACGAGGTGCTTAGGCTATTTCCATTTGTTGTGTGCATGTCATTCGTTTCAAGTTGGAGTTGGCAACGGTTTGCGGATGCAAGATCCGACAAGCATCAGAGAATGATCGGATCCAGGACGCCTGTGCCCCGGACTCTTGCTGGTCCACCTGGAGCCGCAACACATGCCACGAGAACCCCCTTAGGAAGCGATTCGAGGGCACGAGAAGCCGGCACTTTGGGCGATCTAAACTTGACTGGTTCTTGACTGCAGACCCGTGCGACTCGACGAAACAGAGATGCATGTTAAGCCGGCCAATGACAGGCTCGCGGTCGGCTTTCTGGGGATGACTCCGGTGATTCACGCTGCGGCATGCACGGTATTTCTGACGTGGGGGTGCAGGCAGAAGGCCAGGCAAACAATAGTATTATCCCGGTGTTCGAACTCTCGATTCCAGTTTCGACCTTCGAGGAAGTCCTTTGCAAAAAAAAACACTGGAGGGAAGAGGTATGGAGTTGAAGGAAGACAATGATGAATGGTGAAGGGAACCAACCTCTTAGTGTTCAGGGTTCAGGGATAGACCCACCTTCTAAATATGGCTAGTGTGCTACAATCAGTGTCCTGTCCAGTCCAAGTCCTCACCTCGGTGGGCGCTGCCCGGAAGAACTTTTGCTCCGCTGCCCTAATTTTTTTTCGCGGGCATTTTCCAGCCCACAACGGAAATCCACCTGCGGAATTTCGTGAAGTTTGGACTGCAGCGATCTCAGAAGACAAAAACCTCTCTTCCCTCACCACACCACAACCCACAGACGCAGGATCATACCTCTTTGCGTTCCACACATCCGTCCAAAATGGCTCCTCAAGCAGTATGTACATGATCACATCGCTTTGCTGTTGGCCAAGCCTCGAAAGAGGCGGCGGCGTGAAACAGTAGGCTAAGGTCATTTTTTCAACAGGCGATCAAGCGCACCGGCAAGGGCAAGGCCCAGAAGGTCACCAAGAAGGTAAGAACCCAATCCTCCAAGACGCAATGCGATCCGGTCAACCACAGAATGCTAACCAATTGGCGCCATCAGTTCATCATCAACGCTTCTCAGCCCGCCTCCGACAAGATTTTCGACGTCGCTGCCTTCGAGAAGTTCCTCCAGGACAAGATCAAGGTTGAGGGTCGCGTCGGCAACCTCGGCGACCAGGTCCAGATCTCCCAGCAGGGTGAGGGCAAGATCGAGATCATCGCCCACAACGAGCTCTCCGGCCGCTACCTCAAGTACCTGTGAGTATTCCCGCAACAGCTGGCTCCCGCAGTCGCATCACGCAAATGACTGACTTTTCGTTACCCCGCAGGACCAAGAAGTTCCTCAAGAAGCAGCAGCTCCGTGACTGGCTCCGTGTCGTCTCCACCTCCAAGGGTGTCTACGAGCTCAAGTTCTTCAACGTCGTCAACGACGAGGCTGATGAGGATGACGAGTAAACGTGACCAGTAACATGGTTTCACGTGTGCATGGGTCGGGTTCAGGTTACTTGGGTCGGCATGGGCACTGATTTTGGCAAGGTTAAAGGGAAATACCAAAAGTTAGCACCCTCGTGTGCTTGTTGATCTGCCACCACACATTTTCGTTCCTTGATGCATCCGTGAGAAGTGATTCTGGGTATCCTTTTACAGTCTATGATAAGCGCGTGTCCACCCATGTCTATCCCTTTTTACAAGTGTACACTATGTCTACTCTGGTAGGGCGCGCATGACACCTTCGAATGCAACCAGCGCCATCGCATTGGCAGGGAACGCCCGCAAGAAGCATGGCAAGAATCCGCGCCAGTATCCCTTCCATCCGCTCTCCCTATACACCGTAGTTGCCGCGTCCTTCCACCTCCTGAACCGCGGCGTGCCGTCGTTCAGTCCACCTCCCAGCGGATCCGTCATAATGCGCTGCTTCACAACGTCCGACGGGTAACTCGTCAACCAGAAAATCTGGGCACTCAATCCTCCAGCCCAGAAGTTTATCGCCGGCGCGCTCAGCTTCGTGTTATCCTTCATCCACCTCGAGAAGACGTCGTAACTGCCCCACCAGCAGAAGAAGAAACCCCTGAAAAGCAGTGTCGCGCTGAGACCGTGGTAGACGCCGCGGATGCCGTGGTGCGAGTAGATCTTCTTCAGGCAGTCGACAGGCCCGCTGTACAGCCGCTCGGCCTTGTTGGCGGCGTACTGGATCTGCAGGCGCGCCTTAACGTGCTCGACGGGCGCCGCGATGAAGCTGACGGTGCTGCCGGCCATGATGCCCGCAATACCGTGCCCATACGAGGGCAGGTTCTCGGGACCGGGGAGTTTGAAGAGGCGTTCGGCGACGAGGCGGCGGTAGACCGTCAGGGAGCCGAGCATGACGGAGTCCATGAACATCCAGCCGACGAGGGGCGGCGTGGCGCCCTTGTAAAGACCCGGGATTCCCTCATTGCGTAGTGTCTGGCCGACGCATTGGAGCGGTCCGCTGAAGCGAGATGTGTCTGTCGTTTGGAGACGGACCTTGATTGTGTCGAACGGGTGGCCGACTTCGCAGTGTCAGTGATTGAAACGACCTGGCAGCGCCGTGAGCAATGAATGACAAACCTGAGAGTTTCGCGATGCCGGAGAACACGCCGGCAACGAAGCCTTTGTAGTTCTTCACTTCAGGCTTGGGCGCCTGCTCCTGTCTTTGCCTCACGTCTGCAGCCATCTTGTCTGTGAGGGTGAGATGAGTGCGATTGCGGAGTGAGATTTCGAGAGACCGGCAGGGATCCCAATTTATTTTATCGTCACTTTCCGTCGAGCCGGCGGAAGATTCCGAGGGCTTTACAGGAGAGAATTTGTCTCCTGGTTACTGCAATGGCTCTCACAGAATATCCATTGCAAGAACGCGATCAGTTAGGAACGTCGTGTACACCTTAAGTTATTAACTCCGTCGTCATGAATCATGAAGCTCTTTGGCTCGCTAAACAAAAGGAGCCGACTCCGGGGTCGGATAAGCTTGTACCGGACCGATACTATGGATACAGAAATACGGATGGTGTAATCGCATACACACCAAGCCTAATTGGCCCGTTCGTTCAACGCGTCATTGCAATGCTGCGCGCCGCGAATAATTTGCTTACAGCTCCTTCAGCGGTGATGGGATATCGTCGAGTCGGGGAAATGAGCCCCATACCGATATCTCCGCCGTCCATCCCGGCACTTCGTAGCCACGATGTTGTCTAGTCGGACCCGGCCGGTATACCCAGATCCTTTCCGACTTGGGATGAACCGTTGATGTAAGCATTAGCTCAACTTCAATCTTGGGTATGGCTGCAGCGATAGGACTCAATTGCTTGATCATATGGAGATGAATGTGACCGGGCACTGATCTTTGCTGAGAGAGTGGAATTTCGAGTCGAACATGGAAATGTTTAATACTTCCGAGTGATGTGAGCCTTTGACATGCTCCAGACCAGCTGGCGAGAATCTTTTTCCGGGATGATGGCTTGAACGCGCCGTCGCTACTGAGCTTGACATCAAGCGAGACTTTGTTGAGGCGAGACGAGAGGCCATTTGCCAAAACCCCACGGGAAATTCTGGTTAAAAACAATTCGAGCGAGAAAAAATCTTGGATTGCAATGGACTGTTCGCAGTGAGGTGCGACATCTTCGTACATCCGTCGGCATGCAAGCAATAGAGGGAGTGGGTAAATGGATTCATCGTGAGGGCGCCTGATCAAGTCCAGAACAGACTGGCAGAACCCGCTCCTGTCGTCGACTCTTTCGGCTTCAAAGCGTGCAGCGAAACGTTGTGCCCTGATCTCGATTCCCTTGTCTTCGAATACGCCGTTGCAAGCGATTCGTTTCAATTGTGGAGGGCTTCCGGAGGGGATATTGCTGATGTCGTTGAATGAGGGTATGCCTCCGACATCAGTGTAGATGAGCTGTGGTGAGTTGATACGAGGAAATGCGAGTTCGTAGATGACGATTCGGATTTCCCAGGGAAGGCAAAAAAATGGCGCTTGCTCCTGGTGATCCAGCGCAGCATCAATCGCAGAAGATTCGGTGGCCGCGGAGAATTGTTCCGTCATGGCTTTGTGGTCACAGCTTAGAAGACGTCGGGGTTGATTCAGATTGTGATAGGTATCATACAGCGAGCTTGGCTGCTGGAATATTTAAGTATCAACGCGTAGCGTCGCAAGGCTGGGTATTGCGACGGTTACACGATGAAGAAAATTGCAGATCTATAACCAAAAATATCTAGCCTAAAATAAATGACGAGATGATCTTGTTGGTTCTACATCAAAGAACCATAGAGAGTGGAGGGGATCGCAGAGCTTGATGCTCCTAACCGGGGTCCATCCCACACACTTTTGGTGCATTTAAACAGAATAAGGACCGTTCGGTGGACCGTGCGGAGGTACACGCGAGACGTTTTGGGGGAGTAACAGGGGTCCAAAGCTTACCCCCGATTTCTTGAGAGCTCCTGCCTCAGCGTTCAGACTGACGTCACGTGGAGCTGACGTCTATTCACTGAAGCAAGCACCAGTCCAACCCGTCTGGCTAGGACAGGAACTTCGGTCCATCACACCTTCGAGGTCGCAAGGACACCCCAAACTTTCCCCAAACATCGCGACTGTCGACCAAACCCCACGATGAAAGCGATCTACGCCGTCCCGGCGACTTTTGCCCTCGTCTATCGAGCCTGGTCGCACCAGTCGCTGACCCCCGCAGGCATAGCGGCAGCTGTCATTACTGCCATCGCCCATGCCTACCACCCATGGAACCTGCCTTTCGCCTTGCTGTGCGTGTTCTTTCTCGCTGGTACAAGAGCCACCAAGGTATGTGCGCTGTTTCTGTCGGGCGGCAAGTTCTCACAAGCAGCAGGTCAAGAAGGATATCAAGGCCACTTTGACGGTCGCTTCCCAAGGCACGCCGGGAGGTGAAGGCCCGCGAACCCATGTCCAAGGTCAGTCAGAACGTTCCCAAAGGCCCTTTCGAGTATGCGAACCGATCTAATACTTGGCAATACAGTCTTCGCGAACTCCCTCATGGCCTCGTGCCTGACCCTTCTCCACGCCTACCAACTCAACAAGCGAAAGGATGCAATCCTGGACACCACGACCCCGAACCCCTCCGGTACCCTCTGCTTCTCCTGGGGAGGAGACCTCCTCGTCATCGGTATCATTGCCAACTACGCTGCCGTCGCCGCCGACACGTTCAGCTCTGAGCTGGGCATTCTGGCCAAGAGCGAACCTCGACTGATTACATCCCCTACCTTCCGCAAGGTCCCACGGGGCACGAATGGAGGTGTGACGCCATTGGGAATTGCAGCTGGAGCACTCGGATCTATGATCATTGTCACCACTTCGATGGTCTTCCTCCCTCTTTGCGGCGAAGGCACTGCTGGGAAGGTCGGCGGTGGACTCAGTGGCTGGACGACGCAGCAGCGGTCGACACTCATGCTCGGCCTGACTGCCTGGGGAGTCCTTGGCAGTCTTCTCGACAGTGTACTCGGCGCCGTCTTCCAACGCTCTGTCAAGGATGTGCGATCTGGCAAGATTGTCGAGGGCGAGGGCGGCACCAAGGTTCTGATCTCCGGCGACTCTTCGGACCACGCCGATAAGAACCAGAAGCGCGCCGCGGTCAAGGCTGCGGTGCTCCACGGAGAGGGCAAGGCCGCTGTGGAGAAGATGGAGAAGACGGACAGCGCCATTGAGGACATTGACGCCCCTGAGATGAGTGCAGACGCTACGAGATATGATCCCAAGGACAAGCACCGCAAGTCTAGCTTCGGCGACGCGCAGCCTTCGCGTGTGATTGAGACTGGATGGGATCTCCTGGACAACAATGACGTCAATTTCCTGATGGCATTCACGATGAGCATGGGTGCGATGGGAGTGGCCAGCTGGTATTGGAGTGTGCCACTGGAGAGCATCTTGGACGCCTAGACTTGTATCATAGGGTGATGAATAAACTGTACATTTAGCAATATTTCCTGCGCTTGCGCTTGCGACAGTCAATGGTGATACGCTGTTGCGAGAGTGACAGTGTGAAACTTGGCGAGCAATGTCGTCGCGGGTATCTTCAATCTCAAGACCTGTGTGCGTGAGTAAGAAGTCACATCCTCCTTGAGCGAGACGAATTGCGAATGCAAGCAGCAGGGATGGCATTCGCAAGACGTATGCCACTGCAGAAAGCGCACGAATGATCTGTAGAAATGAGAATTATCTTCTCGCCAGACGGTTTCTGTGAACTTATCCTCGTCGCAGCTCTTGTCAGGGAACAATCATGGAGTGTCGGGAGAGTAGAGAGTAAACACCACAAAGGTGCGAGCTTGCGCGTCGCGACAGTACGTCGCAATAACTCTTGCGACAACCTCCTTCGTTCAGCAGCGCATCGCGCAAGCGCACTTTCTAGACCTGTAAGCGCAGGTGAAATAGCATGGACCAATAGTATCAAAGGGTCAAAAGAGTTCACCCACCGGTGTGGGCTACATCTCTTGGTGCTCATGCTGGGATATCTTCATCGCTCGGATCGGTGCGGCATCACTCGGATCGGTGTGGCATCGCTCGTTCGGTGCGGCATCTCTCGGATCGGTGAGGTATCGGTCGGGGGGTAGCCTGTCGTCGAGTAGGCTTCGATCGGGATTCGAACGGTCGACCTTGGCGATTCACCAGCTAGTTTGACCTGACTTGTCCCGCCTGACCAAGATGCCTTCTAGTGGTGATAGTCTCTAGACGACTTGGAACAAAGTAGGGCAGGGTGCGCTTCTGTTGATTCTACGGTAGCGAGGGCGCGTGACGCGTGGGAGGTTGGGATGAAAAAGGTGAAGGTGAATATGGGGTGAGGCAGGCGTGGGAGGGAAGGAGCGGATTCAGGGGCACGCCTTCCTCACCGGGAACCGCAGGTGAAATCTACGGACCACAAGTGCGGGACGGAAGACGTGACTGAAATTCCCTCTCTGCAACACCAGCCCTTCACCCCTTGACCTGCTCCAAAACCCTCTTCACCACCTCAAAGTCCCTTTCGACATCAACCCTCCAGCTGCCCACCGCAACCCGGACCGCCTTCTTCCCCTTCCAGCTGGTCCCGCTAACATACATCTCCCTCGTGCCATTGATTCGCCCGACAAGTTCCTCATTAACACTCTCATCCTTCGCACGGAACAGGACAACCATGTGCGTCGTGTCCTTCACGCTCCAACCCCCCTCCGGCAGCAGCTCGTACGCCTCCGACTCGCGGATCCACGACGCAATCTTCCTCGCCAACAGGACCATTCTTCCAAGAATCGCGGCGAGACCGGAGCGTCCTTCGGAGCGGAGCACGGCGTAGGCGGGCAGCGCGCGGAAGCGACGCGAGTTTTCGAGGCCGATGTTGAGTGGGGACGGGATACTGGATGGGCCCGAGGAGAGGTACGCCGCGTTGGGGTTGGTGAAGACGGACGTGAGAGTTCCAAGGGACCGCGTGAAGAACATGCCGCAATCGTAAGGCTTGGTGGACACGGTTAGTATCTCTTGGGTTTTCGGAAAAGGGGCTAAGAGGCTGACATGACGTACCACGTTCAGAAGCTTGTGCCCGTCCACCGTGATGCTGTCCGCGAGTTCCAGCCCGGCTGCCATGTCCTTGATCTTGGCAAACTCGGGGCTGTCGTCCAACGCCCGCGCAAAGATACCAAACGCTTCACCCATCAGCATCGCCTTCCAGACGTCACTCAGGAGTAACACATACCTCCATCCACATGGATCCAAGCCCCGAACCGGTCCGCCAGCTCTCTCAGCTTCTTCATCTCCTCAATACCAGTCGCGAACCGGCCAGTGTTCACCTCTCCCGCGCTGACAGCAATGATACTCGCCACGCCCTCCCGACCCAACTCCCTCTCGACAGCCTCCAAATCCAACCTCCACGGCTCGTCGTCACTCACTCTAACCTCCTTCACACCCCCTCTGCCCAGCCCGACAACGCTCGCCGCCTTGAACACCGAGCTATGCCCCATGCTCGTCAACACCTGAATCTCCCTGACCCCCGCCGCCGCACACGCCCCCAGAATCCCCATCTCGCCCACATTACCCCCGCGCCGCGCGATTACCGCCTCCCGCCCGCACGCAAGACCGAGGACGTTACTCGCCGTCGCACCCGTCGTGAACGTCCGCCCCTTCCACACCTCCTCCTCTCCGGGCTGCTCCAGCGCAAGCACGTCCACCAGCATCCGCAGCGCCACGCTCTCCAGCTCCGTCGCAACCGTCTGGCTCGGCAGGTGCACCTGCACGTTCTGGTCGAATGCCGTGACGATGTTGTCCGCGGCCTCGGCCACGGGCAGCGTCCCGCCCGTCACGAAGCCGTAGTACCGCCCGCTCCGCGCCTGGCCGTTCAGCCCGGGCACGATCTCGTCGAGGATGTGCGCGAGCGTCGCCTCGGTGCCCAGCGGCGCGAGGTATCCCGCGCCGCCGGGCCGGGGGAGAGACTTGGAGGCGGTCGAGAGCGCCGTCGAGGGCGGGAGGGTCGCAGCCTGGTCGCCATCCGGCAGTGCGGCGCGGAGCCGGGCGTGGAATTCAGGGGATGCCATGATGTTTGTTGAATGAGTGAGTTCTCGACTGGCTGTATCTGAGCGGCGTGGCGTGTGGTACGTAAATTTCAGGACGTGCTACCAAACAGCGAAAGAGCAACGCTTATGTGACGACGAGCCAACCTTGGGAGCCATCCGAAGCCGAAGGAACCGCCGGGGTTTGAGTCATTACGGGATTTGAAGTCGGTGAACCGGGGCCCGGCAAGATCCATGTGGGGAGGTCGTAAGCACCGATCCGATCCGGGTCTAGTGTGGCCCGGCTTTGCCCGGGAATTCCGATCTCGGGACCGTCTGGGTACCCCCGCGTGGGCGGAAACTCGCAGTTCCCCGCGGGCCACTCTGCGAACGCACGCAGTTCACGACAGACCGTATCAACTAAGCTCTAATGGTAAAATCAGATGGCAGAAAACTGTCAACATATACACGGGAGCCAAAACGGAGAATGGGGAAAAAAGTTGATGTATCCACAGGGAGATCCCTCGTTATCATGTGGACACCAAAGGCCATGGGATGTAAATCTCCAGCGTCCCAAATCGACGTTATCTTACAAAAAGGACATTTATGTACAAGAAAAACCCATCACGACCGGCGCCTCTCACATGTGTCTTGCGCTGAGGCTGGCGAAGGCATCAGGGCTGTGTCGGCCGTTTGTCCATTGCATATCCGTAAAAGCCATACTCTCCCGGCTCACGCCAGTCCTGCGCGGGCCAACGTCCTTCTGCGTCATGACGGGCGAAGTCGGTCCGTTGGACAAAAAGGGGTTCTTGGTCCCTGCAGCTGGCCCGTTGACTTCTTGGCCGGCCTGGGGAGCCACAACGTTCTCTGCCTGTGCAGGTTCCTGCGGCTGCTGCTGGAACGGCTGAGGGGCCAGCTGCGGCATGTTGTACAGCGCCAGAATGGAGGCCTTGTCAGGTCTCTGAGGCTGTTGCGGTTGCTGGTACAAGGACTGCTGCGCGGGTGCCTGCACCTGTTGTTGCTGAGAAAAGTCTTGTCCTGGCCATTGTTGCTGTTGTTGCTGGTGCTGTTGTTGCTGGTGCTGTTGTTGCTGAGGTACCTCCTGCTGCTGGATTTGCGGCTGCTGCTGCTGCTGCTGCCATGGTGACTGCTGCTGGAACGGCGACGACTGCAGGGCTTGTTGCTGGAACGGTTGCGATTGAAATGGCTGCGACTGGAAGGACTGCTGTTGGAACGGCTGCTGGTGCTGTTGCGGTGTAGGCATTTGTTGCTGTCCTGTCGGCTGCGAGGCCATCTGTGAGAAGAAGGGGTTGGTGTTTTGCGGCGAGAGCGGTCGCGGCGACGTGGTGTAGAAGTTCGACTGTGTCTGCTCGGGGATCTGGCCCAATGATGGAGATTGGATTCTTGTGGGCGATCGGGCGAAGGGGTTGTTTGCAAATGCGCCGGTCGTGTTCACGGCCAAAGTCTGCTGCGGAACAGGCTGCGTCTGGTTCGTGAAGAACGGATTGTAGCCCGTCGACTGAGGCTGGATCGGTTGAGGCTGAGGATATGTCATATTACTATTAAAGTTGATATGGCTGTAGTTCTGCTGCGCTTGCGCTGCCGGTGGTGTCATGGACTGCTGATACATCTGCTGCTGAGGCTGAGCAAATGGCGGCTGGGATGCTGGAAGACCGCCGGTGTGATGCGGGAATAGGGGTTGAGCGGGCGCCAAAGACATGTTGCTGAAAGCCTGGTTGAAGTCTTGCTGAGTCTGACTGGGTGCCCCGAAAGGGTTGTTGGCGTAGGGATTCTTGTTGGCCAAAGTTCCGGTTGACTGAGAAGACTGGGGTTGAGGGGGGAGCAAGTCGAATGGATTGTTGCTAGAGGCCGTCGAAGGTGACTGTGGGTGGTCGCTGAATGTTTGCTGCGGCGCTGAGAGACCGCTTGATGTCGACGACAAGTTGGCGTGCGAACGCGTTGCGCGTAAAGAGCTCTCGCGAGGACCCGTCAGAGATGGGGACCTCCTATCAGTTTCACCCAGGCGCACCAGGGTCTCAATGGCTCGTTCTAAGTTGCCGTTGACGCCCTTGAGCACCGCAGCGTTCCGTTGATTGTCCGGGAATCCCATATCCCTCAGGCTGGCCAGCTTTCGCTCGGTGTCCTCCTGCTCGTACTGAACACTCAGGCCAAAGACCTTGGATGGTTTGTTCGGCAGTTCGCTGGGCGACGGGCTTCGGGGCATATCTCTAGGGTTCGAAGCGTTGCGCATCGCGGCCTCTTTCTTGGAGCGAGACGACAACGGGAAGATGGACGAAGCAGATCTGAATCCGAACTTGCCTCCCGCCTTGGGGGGCAGAGGTGGCGGGACACCTTCGTCTGAGAGACCCGAGTGTTGTTTTCTCGCAGGAGCCGGGTTGTTGTTCATGTACTTGGATCGAATAAAACGCTCCATCGCGGAATCGGCCTCATCGGCGTCGACTGGGACCGGTGGTTTCTTGTTGTCTGGGTTGTAGATTCCGTTGGATCTGACGTTGCCGACTTTCTTCATATTCTACAGATGCGCCGCGTTAGGTGCGACAGCCACATAATAACGAGCACCAAATGGACAAACCTCGACTTGCTCGTTGGACCAACTGTCCATGCTCAAGGATTTCACCTTGGAGATGTGCGTACCCAACTTTCGATGGATAGCGGCACATCTCATGCAAAGGAACACGCCTAGCTGTGCACCCTGTCAGTATTTGTCCGTTATATGCCGCATCGTCGTCTATCGGAACGGGGTCGCATCGATAGGGCGCGGAAGGGGTTGGCGGTGCTTACACTCCATGAGGCCCATGCTGCGAAGTGCTGTCAGTATCGAGAACCGGTCTGAGCGGGAGGGCACTGTTGCACCTACCTGGGTTTCGTGCTTGACAGTCGGCGCAGAAGTTGTTTCCCGGAACCGTCTGGACCAGATCGTGCAGGACTTTTTCGTTACGCGCCTGCTGGCGCTTGCTGAGGACGCCCGTCATTCTGGAGAATGAAGTGCAACGGTCGACGTTGGGGGCAGGTTTGGCGCGCGTGGTGGTCGGTGGGATTCGTGGGAAACAAGTTTGGATTGGGCGAAGGCGCGGTTCCTCGGGATTGGAAGGTAGATCGAGGGGTTGTCGGGCGAGCCAGGAACGGCGGCAGGTAATTGGGCAGAAAGATGGGATTAGGAAGGGGTATTAAGAAGCAAGGTGTACCATGGAAATTATGCACTGGGGAAGATGGAACCCGATGTCGAAGGAGGAAAGGGAACCGCGACGACAACCATGGCCTCCGTCATGCGTCGGGAAGGCTGAGTACTGTGTCGAGTTCGAGACGAGTCGAGTCGTATCTGAGACCGGTTCGATGGCAGCGAATCAGTGTTGTGGAGGAGGGCCAAGGGAGCGGAAGCAGAGGTTGTTCGTCGCAGCTGCTTTGAGTGTTTGACGACAGGCCTCGGCGCGGATGGAGCGACAGGAGAATGCCTTCGGAAGCAAAGAAAGACAGACAGACACAAGGCACCGGTCCACCAAGTCTAGCAGAAGTGCGTGTGTTTTGGTCAAAGGTGGACTGGTTGTGCGGCGTTAGAGGGTGAGCGTGGGTGGTGGTGGTTGGTGGTGCTGGTGTAATACGGCGGCGTAGTGCGCGACTCAGTTAGTACGGATAGCCGTGGGAAAAAGGAGACGATCGATCAGCGCAGCAGCAACAGCAACAGCAGCCAGAGAGCCCGGGAAGCGGAAAGCCAGACTGGATACCAGTGCAACTCGCAATGTGAGTGCTGCGAGTGCGAGGAGGGGAGGGAAATCGCAGGTGGAGTCGGTCTTCTAGCCGAAAGAGGATAGTGTGAATGACCGTCGCGAGTGCTGGACTGGGGCTGGGGGCGCAGGCTACCTAGGTACGGGTCTGGACAAAGAGGGGGCCCGGTGACTAAGGCAGAGTAGGTAAGGTAGGGTAGGAGGAATAATCAATAATAATCAATAAAAACCACACTGGCAGCCAGGTCAGACCATGCCATCATGAAGGACACCCGTCCTGCCTGGGTAAGGTAGGCAGTCAGCAGCCATTGGCATTGGCATTGGCATTGGCACTGGCACTGGCACCGGCACCGGCACCGGCTCAGCAGCACGGCCAGCATCAGCACATACGAAATAAATTGAATTGGCAGCGTGGACAAGGAGAGGAGCGAAGAACGCGTGGAAGTGGATAAGAAGCGGTTCCCCACCCCAGGCTCGGCTGTCCGCGAATTGGCTCTCGGCTGGCCCATGTTCCAGGCATGGATGCGGATCCCTGCACCTGGTTGGCCAGTCGCAGCTCAGGATGGCTGGGGCGTTGACGCTTTCCCGCGGAAACAGGACCGACGATTATCCGATGAATGTGGTGGTGCTGCGGGTGCTGCCGAGAACGCGTCTGGCTCTGGAAGGGGAGGCAGGGATGTTCAAGGTTGTCTTCGAGTCTGCGCTCCACCGCATATGAGCCTTCTCAGGGGTCCCTCTCTCTCTCTCTGGACATCTTTCACATGAATTTTCTTTTTTTATGCTGTTGTTGCTTTCGGGGTCCTGCCGGGGTTGGGGGTCAACCGGGCAAGGCTATTGCCCACGGTCATATCGAGTGTTGATTCGCGTTTCCAGACCTACGGGACCTGTTTGATTGGGTCGTCGTTTCAGCTGCTGCAACTCGCCTTGTGCAACGGCCTCGCGACTGCAGATTGCAAGGCAGAATGACATAAGTTGCCGTCTGACCTCATCGCTCTGACATGTCGCCATATATACGCTGCCGAGATCTCA
This sequence comes from Colletotrichum gloeosporioides, assembly GCF_011800055.1. Taxonomy (NCBI): domain Eukaryota; kingdom Fungi; phylum Ascomycota; class Sordariomycetes; order Glomerellales; family Glomerellaceae; genus Colletotrichum; species Colletotrichum gloeosporioides. Next base: position 1,278,409 of record NW_025544662.1, on the reverse strand, counting down.
CCCTGTGATTCCGAGATATTACTCAGCTACCAATATCCAACTTGACACCAGCTTGCCGTGTTAGCCAACAACGTCCGGTGTCTCCGAGGGACAAGCGTGTCTCTGTTTGACAAGGTGCGGCTGTCTCGGTCTCTGCAGACAAGAAAACAACCAAGGAAATGGCTATCCGCTGTTGCCGCTATATGGGTAGGCAGGTACTGCAGGATTGTTATCGTGACATCGGGGCCCTCTCGCAGCCGTTTCAACGCTTTGTCCCCGAGCTTCCATCTCGATGAAGGGAACCTGGCTGTCGTGTATGCATGCATAGTAGGGCCTACTTGCACACACACACAACGAAAGACCGTGGGCTCAAAAGTGTGTCTGGTGGGTTCAACTCGGCGTTCTGGGGCGACCTGGTCAATACTGGCGATAGATAATCTTATGCCGAGGCGGAGCTTCACTAATCGTGCTTGTCCCGACAGGCTACGGACATGATCTCGGCGCCGTGTAAGTAGGTATGCATGGCAGACAGGGCTGGTGGCTCCGATCGGCACAAGCGGAATGCCGGTCCGCGTGATCGAAGAACGACCAAGTTTCCAGCGAGCGGGAGTATGCGGATGTCGCGCTCGCGCCCGTACCCGTGGGTTTGACAGGGCGGGCACTGCGTAGCGAACCGTCTCACAAACGCCCGGACGGCGACGGACGACTCTCGCTGCCGACCTTCTTATCTAAGCAATCCATGGGTACAATATCGGGGGCCCCAGATAAGGCGCCTGAGATCCAACAGACTGCCTGCGTAAGGTAGTACGAATAAGAAAGGCTTTGAAGTGTTTGGGAGACTAAAAGAATGCAGTAATGTGGGTAAAGTCCGAACTGACCATTGCATCTGTAAATAGCCAGCCTAGCGTCAACGGGTCTCATCGTGAATTATTGGTTGGCAGCCATCTCACGACTATCGAGTGTAGGGAAGTGCAAGGGGAAGAAGAACCCCAGCCTCATCAGCTGCATCCACTTTCTGAGCACCTGCCACCGCAAAGTGCTGGCTCTCGCCCTGCTGTCTCGCGCCCGCGCCCGCCCGCGGCTTACCGCACCTCGCACAGCCCGTCCGTCTGTCGTTTGCTTGTCGCAGACTCGCAGTACCTAAGGTGGTGAGTTGATTGAATGTGCCGGTGGTGTCCAGTGAATGCCCCCCTCACCTCCCGTCTCCGCTTATTCCACCCAGCAGGCAGCCAGTCACCTGCCGTGGAATCGCTCCGAATGACGTTCCGCCCCCAACCAACTGTCAAGGATACTCCTGCTGCTGTGGCTGGGCTGGCTGAGGTGTCCAAAACGACCTCCCACCCACCAGTACCTTAGCACACCTCACCTATCCGCGTACCTTACGGCGCCTTGTGCCTTGTGCTAACTGCTGCTAGCGCTGGTGCTGCTAACTGCTGCAAGCTCCGGACAGGGGTGTCACATCCCGTCCCCGTCCCCGTCCCGTCTTCTCACCTTTCTCCGCCTGCTTCGCCATTTACCTTACCTTACATTACTCCCTCCCTCAGCAATTGATTTCATACTTATCCCCTCTCTTCCGCAGCATGTGCGTTCACTAGTGTTGTGGTTTCCACGACCTTTCTTCGACCGAACTGCAGTCACCTCACGCTGTCTCCAGACGTCAGCGCCACCTCAAGCTCCCGCCTCAATTCGAAAAAATGGCGGGCATTGAGCAGTTGGAGATCCATAGCAAGGTACGTGAGTCGTCATTGCCCGGCCCTCCCTCCTCCGTGCCGTCTTCAGTTCGACTCCCCTCGGTCTATCCCCAAGCTAACAGCTGCTCTCTGTCACCAGTCCTACATCGTCCGTTGGGTCAAAGTCGACGAAGGCCACACCATATCCTGGAGCGTTCAACCACACAAAAAGTCCATGTGCGTACCTCTCCCCCCTCTTCTCCTCGCTATACTTCTCCAACTCGACACGTGCTTACCTCACGCCGAGGCAGAAACTTTGGAATCGTCAAGCATCCGGGCACCGGTGCCACCGGCTTGATTGCCAACCAGAACGACGACACCGCAACCGCCGGCGCCCTCACCTCCGGCGTAGCCGAACCCAAGGGTCGCTTTGCCAAGCGCGACTCCATCACCGCCCAAGACCAGCTCTCCAGCAAGGGTTTCATACCCGTCAAATGGCACGGGAAATGCGATGCAGACAAGGTGTCCACCGGCACCTGGGATGTCGAGAAGGGCCAGGGCGGCATGTTCGGCCTGGTATTTGACAACACCTTTTCCAAGCAGATTTCCAAGACGGCGACCTTCGTCCTTCTGACCTACCCGACCGGTGCCCCGCCCCAGACCACCGCCAACGCCTTCCCGAACCTCCAAGCTGCGAACGCGAGTGCCAGCAGAACCAGCCTGCCCCAAGTGACCACCGTCACTTCCGCTTCCCAGGACAGTCTCCACAGCCATAAGACCGGCGGCGGTGTGCGACCGACGTCCGCCTCGGGACGCAGCGAGAATGCCAACTACCACACCGGTATTCTTCACAAGAGAAGGAGGAAGAAGGGCCAAGGATATGCGCGCAGGTTCTTCTCCCTCGACTACTCGTCTTGCACCTTGTCGTACTACTATAACCGCAACTCCTCGGCTCTGCGCGGTGCCATACCTCTCAGCCTCGCAGCTATCGCGGCCGACGAACGTCGCAGGGAGATCAACATTGACTCAGGTGCTGAGATTTGGCACCTGCGAGCATCCAATGCGAAGGATTTCAACGACTGGGCGCGGGCTCTGGAAAAGGCCAGCCGCGCGGCCAGAGGGTTGGAGGCCCCCGATGACCAACCGAACAATGCCAGGTCGGCGCCTTTACGAGTCAACACCACCCATCTGAAGCCAAATGCGACAAGCATGGAGGAAGACCGCGAATGGCAGCAGGTTGAGACGTTGGTAAGCCGAATGGTTGGAACCAGAGATGCTCTGCGTCGCTTGGTTAAGGACATGTCGAATCAAAGGCCTGTCAGCATGGCAGCGTCGAGCTTTCTGTCTCCAACCAGCATGGGCGAAGAGCCCGACAGCTATTTTCCCTCCCCTTCCCCTCAGGCAACCGAGCAGCAGGCACAGAGACGACCATTCTGGAAGCGCAAATCGAGTAATGCGACCCCAACAGCTACAACGCCGCAGGCGCATCAGGCATCCGCTGCGACCGCTCTGGCTGTTCCGGCCCCGAACACGGTCACGACCACCATTTCCTCTAATGGTCCTCGTCACCACCACTCCAAATCAAAGGCCTCAATTCATGAAGAGAAGAGTACACAAGAGCATTGTGCATCACTTCTCAATGACCTTGACTCTGTGGTGTCTGAGTTCACGACGCTGATCGCCAACAGCAAGCGCCGCAGAGCACCCGCTCCGCTGTCTGCCGCCCCCTCTCGCAGGAGTATGGAAACCATGTCAACAGACGAGTTCTTCGATGCCGAGGCAGGGGAGACGAGTTCGCAAATTGTCCGAATTGCTCAGAGTGAAGATGAAAGCCCGGATTCTGAGCCGGATGAGGGTAATTTGACCGATTCATCCTCGATTTCATCGGCACCAGAGTCGGATGCCGGCATTGGCCAGGACGATACGAGCTGCTACCCGGCAAAGCCCAAGAGCCTGTCGCCGCTGCCAGTTGACATTTCAATAACCAGGCGAACCAAGGTTCCGCCGGCCTTGGTTCAGCCCCCGAGTTTGATCGCTTTCGTACGGAAGAACGTCGGCAAGGATCTCAGTACTATCAGTATGCCCGTGTCTGCGAACGAGCCGATATCGCTCCTGCAACGTGTAGCGGAACAGCTAGAGTATGCGCAGCTTCTCGACCAAGCTGCGCGCGCAAAGGAGCCCAAGGAACGACTACTGTACGTCACGGCCTTTGCCGTGTCACAATTCAGCAGCGGACGAGCCAAGGAGCGTGCTATCCGCAAGCCCTTTAACCCGCTTCTTGGAGAAACGTACGAAATGCTCCGAACAGAACAGGAGGTACCAGGAGGCTTCCGCCTGCTTGTCGAGAAGGTATGCCATCGCCCGGTGAGGCTCGCCATGCAGGCGGATTCGGCAAACTGGTCCTTCAGCCAGTCTCCCGCGCCGTCACAAAAGTTCTGGGGCAAGAGTGCCGAAATCACCACGGAAGGCCGCGTCCGCGTCGCACTGAGACTGCCTGACGGAACAGATGAGCTGTACTCCTGGACTCATGCCACGATGTTCCTGCGCAACGTAGTCATGGGTGAGAAGTACGTGGAACCCGTTGGCGTTATGCCGATTACCAACGACACCACTGGTGCCAAGGCCTCCGTCGAATTCCGCAGCAAGGGAATGTTTGGAGGACGAGGCGAAGACGTCCAGGTGGAAACATACGGTCCGGATGGTGTCCATACTGGCAGCAGTCTGTCGGGAACGTGGACTGGCAGCCTTCGCGTTGTCGAAGCCGGCAAGGCCGCCGGTCAGGAGATCTGGCGTGTTGGCAAGCTTGTCGACAATGCCGCCAACACGTACGGTATGACGACATTTGCGGCCGCTCTGAACGAGGTCACCGATATCGAGAAGGACAGACTACCGCCAACGGACAGCAGACTGAGACCTGATCAGCGCTTGGCGGAGAAGGGAGACTTGGACCAGGCAGAGGAGTGGAAGGTCAAGCTCGAGGAGGCACAGCGAGCACGCCGTCGCGTGCTGGAAGAGAAGGGCGAAGAGCACAGGCCGAAGTGGTTCGTCAAGGTCGGACAAGGCCCAGAGGGCGAGGAGGTTTGGAAGCTGAGGACCGGCAAGGACTCGTACTGGGAGGAGAGGTCCAAGGGGACATGGACCGGCTTGGAGGAGATTTTCTCTGGCTAGAGAGGTTTTCAAATCAAAAGAAAAGCCAGTCGCGGCGTTTGGGACTCCCATTTTATTTCTTTGTCTGGTATAGCGTGTTCAACATGTACCATCGGCACTTTGTCGAGTTTGGACAATCTGGTACTGCATTGCGTATGTGAACATGATCGGACTTGAGCTGTATGGTTGATGGTGCGGTACTTGATCTGCGGTCGGGTGAACCTGTCAACGTGTTTAACCTACTACTGAACGTTATCAGATCATCGCCGAGTGCGCGACAACACGCTTATCGGATATAGGCCAGAGGACTGCCAGTCGGCATACCCGCATCGGAACCAGACGCTGACTACAGGCGCGAGCGAGGTTGAAAGAGGTGGGAGAGCCATATTGCACCCATCAGGGGGAAGATGGATGATGTCTAGACTGCGGATGAAGGTATGCTTGGAGTGTTGGAACAGGAACCGGAATCGTCTCCTGTTTCCGAGTCCCAACAGCTGGGGGGACGGGGTGGGATCAGATACCTTCAGATTATCTCGATCACGTACGACACTTCGCTCGACGAAGCAGCGGCGCGGTAAAGTTGAGAGACTAGCGTGGTACTTGTCGAAGCATACGTCGAGGACGCTTTTCACCTCAGTTCTCACAGACCAGCTTCAATCAACACCCGTAGTCATCGTTCCAGCCCCAGCCTTGGCTCTGGCAACCCGGTGGACCACAGGTTCTCAAGAATCTCGAAGCTCACCGCCTCACAAGTTTCCTACGCTGTGCGGAGTAACCCGCGCGAGGTGAGTCTTCCTGACATGCGGCACTTAAAATGCATCAAAATTGAGGATAAAGAACACGAACCTGCTTCACGAAAGGGGCACCATCCAGACTTTGGGGGAAAGCGCTGTTTGAAGTCCCCAGTCTAGACTTGGTCTTCTGAAGGCTTGTTCGGTGGAGTTGATGGCCAATGGCAGGGAAGTAGAAATGGGATACGATACCGCGCACCTATCTCGCCAAAAGGTCTTGTCTGGTTCGTTCACATGAGCCCTGAGGCATTGCGGGCTTTCCGGGTCCTGGTATCTAGCCTCTCTGAGTCTTGACTGTCAATTTGAGTGATCTTAGACTTATAACTCTTTAGTTCGGATAACCCAGTTCAACTACTTACAAGATGAATAAAGAGCGATTGAGTAAAGTTAGTCGGGTTGTGATGCTCGACCCGAATTATCAATCTTATTCAACTTCTTGAATCTTCTACAATGGATGAAGACATTGCATGGCAAGTTTCAAAGAAACCTAATTGCGCCTAAGCGATATCTTGTTTCCATAAAAAGACGGTCAATGATTCAGGCCTTGAAGAATTCTCTATCTCCGTCACCTAAAGTCTTCGTCTAGAAGCACGAGCCAGTCATTATTGTGTTCCGTTGGATAGTCTTCGCAACCGCCCCACATTGCCGTCGGTGAAGCCAAACCCCCTCCCGAGTTCGCATCGGGTTCGCTTTCTTCTCCGCGGAACGACAGTTGTCAGCGGTAATTACGAACAAACAAATAGGAAATAGGTTGAAACCACCGCCAAGTTTATTCCCCATTTTTGGCCCTGACGTCTACTGAAAATTAGAGTAATAAGGCTCGGATAGAGTATGTCGGGATGCTCATTTCTGAGTCTAATAGATTGAGTTGCGAGTCAGTCTGCGCTGACCTAGCCTCAACCAGATCAAATAGGCAACTTTCCATCAAACTGGACGATCCAACTCGTGTAAATTTGAATAGTGATTAAATGATCAAAGGGAGTACTCCGTCTTGGCAAAGATGTAAATACATCGCGCTTCCTCTCGGAATTCTGGGGACTGAACATCCATCTAGTCACAGTCGTTCGTTCATCACAACTTCGCTCTCTTGTACATCCTCATAAGAAATCGGCCGAGTCTCCACCGCCAGTCACGATGCGTTTCTTCCTTGCTTTCCTCCTCGCTGCGCTGCAGATCTCCTTCGCGAGCGCCGGCCTCCGATTGAAACAATGTGGAACTACATTCCCTACCAACGTGAGTCCTCCCCCCTTCAACTTTGGCTGCGCTTAAACCCGCCCGCGCCTCTTTTGGCATGCGAATTATCAGTCGGCTAACCTTGGGCGCGTTCATCAGTGGGTTTCCAACTGTAGCCCGACGGACCAGCAGGACTGCAAGACTCTTTGCGGTCAGAAGGTGAGTTCACGCAGCTCCGTGATGCGCCTCGAGAAGAGCGCGTCGAGCAGGGTAAACGTCCCATCTTGAACCGCATTGTGCTGACTTTCGATGCAGTGCCGAACGGAAGGAGGGCGACAGATGGCCAACGGAGCTGATTGCGATTGTTACTGCGGTCTCGCGTAACGCCCACCCTTACAGCCTTAAGTTTCCTCTTCATAGTCAATTTCTCGGTGGGAGGGTTTAGCAAGACGAGTTAAATAGCGACTTCAAAAAGCATTCAATACCCAGAGATGTTCAATGATTCGCGTGCTTCGTCGGAGGTGCACGTAGTTTCGAGGTTGACGTGTATCGTTCACATAAGACCTATATATTTGCAAGTCAGCTAAACCAGCATGCATACTTGCGGTACATTAGCTGTAGAAGTGTTGCAACCCTCGAGACAAAAGAGCATATGTGCTTGTCAACCAACTAACGTCAGTAACCAGCCGTAAACTCCACAGCTCCAACCCACTTGCCGGCCTCCCCGGCTCCCGAAAGCCTCGCCTCCATACCAATTGCATACATTGGATCTGGCCCGTCTGTCCCGTACATCGAGCGGCGTACGCCATCACTGCAAGAAATCGTGACGGGACCGAGCGTGACTCTCACTGAGCACGCCGCATCATGTCGAGCGACTTCTTGGAGCTCATCGGGAGCATAATTGTGCCCATTTCTTGCTTTCAGGAGTAGCTTCAACCGCCTTCGCAACTCTTCACTCTCCTGAACTGATGTGTCCGACATGAAACGGAAACGCATCCTACTCAGTCCGTCCCGGCTGGTCCTTTCTTGGCAGGAAGATTTATCTGCCAAATACGGGGACAGCAACCGAATCCTCCATTGCGAGTTCCTCGCAAGTGGGATGAATCAGTCTTGGTTTCGAGCCGAAGCTACCAACACGCGAATCGATATTAGTGTGCTGGAAGCAAATGTCCCTGAGAGTTCCAATGCACGGCAACCCTAAGTTGCCGAAACCACAAGAGCCATCACCATCAACATAGGCTCGAAGGCATCTAGCACGTAAGTCCCTCCGTATTTGGCTAGGTCACGAGCTTGACTCGCGATGACGCGCGAATGGGCGGCACTCAAAGCATCTTCAGACATAGGAAGAACATCCCAAAGTCAAGTGGGCGTTCTACAGCAACATCGAACCAACAGAAATATCAGGCTCGGTCAAGTTTAGTATCAGTCAAACATATTCGTGATATCGACAGGCGAGAACAAGCTTCACTTACCTCCGTGGGAGAAGTCCGGGTTCATTCTAGATGTGGCGTAGTTGTCAGCTTGAGCTTATACAGCTACAACTCTAACAAATCCAAAGATCAGCCGGAATTCCCGAAGACAGGATATCAGGCGGGAATATCAAGGCTGGGTGAAGTTGTCAAAATGGTGTCAATTCAGTAGAACAAAGCACCCGTCATCAAGTTCAGCCAAAAAGCCAAAACAAAGGGGGGGTCACTGTTAACTTCAAGGAGTTGGTTATCCAGACTTTGGGGCTTCTGGGCCTCCTAACTGGCATATGTAGGGTCATGAAAAGGCTTGTGATTCTCCTTTGTTTACGACCTGGAAACTGATGTTGGTGATGGTGGTGGTGGTGGGATTGTTGAATCACCAGCACGTCTTTCTGTGAGGCAAAAGGCGTCCGCTTGGAACCAAAGTACATGCAAACATACAGACGGAAATAAGTACGTAGAAATTGATGAACCCTTTTCAAGTACTCCCCGTTTCCCTGAAATCTTATAGTCCCATGATATGAGCGTACGCAGTCTACTCAGCGGAATTGTCACGATGTAGTTGTGAGAGTCTGGTGCTCCACATGCTGACGCCGCGAGTGGTGAAACAAATGGCTGATCAGAGGAAAAGCGCTTCACATGCACACCGTTCCGAGATATCGCCTCATGACTAAAGTATACCAGTGCGATGGATGGGAAAATGAGACATGCGACCTACGCTTCTGGTTGAGTTCAAAGACATCTGTCACAGTTGGCGGGTTATATTAAAGTTATTACACCCATACTGTCGGGACGTTTTTAACATCAATCTCGTTTCGTGTATGCAGTTTAGATCGAGATAGGCCGTAAAGAGCCCAGCATGCCGAAAACTTTCCAACCAGCCCTCAACGTCCAGCCGAGGCGACATGTTCATCTACAAGTTAGACCCTCGCGAACTGCAAGACCGCCCACCGGGATGCCCAATTCACCTGATGTAATGTAGTTTGCGAAAGCCCTACATTGAGAGGTCTAGACACGGCGGTGCCATGGGCAAAGAAGGATGTGAGATAAAGCAACATGTTAGCGAAGGGCTCGTGTTCGGTACGGAGCTTCCCAGCCGCCCGGTGCCCATCCACACTCGCCCGACCTCTCGGAGAAGGCCATGTCAATGGCATGCGCCCTTGTGTCGAGACTCTACCAGCCAGACTTTGCCCCCGTATCCAAGGGCACAGTCGACGGTACGCCGAGAGATCGTGCAGGTGGAAAAGAAAGATGGCTGGTGAAGTCCCAGTGTCCGTCCATTGTGTACGCAAGCTGGAACCGAGCGCGATGCTCGTAAAAGTCCGTTTGAATGACCGCAGTTCCGTGGAATTGTTCCAATATGTGGGGTGCCGACGCGGTTGGGCGGTAACGAGGGAGGTCAGTGGTCTGCGTTGCGATCAAAGCGCGAGCAAAGACCCAACCCTCTGGTTCCTGGTGTCAAAGCACGGAGGGTTGACAGGAACCCACAGGACTTTGGTATGTCTTTTCGACTAATTACTCCCGGTGCGAACTGCTTCCACGGAGTCCATTGGCAGTAAAATCCGTGGGCGCATATAGCTTCCTTCGTGGGGCAATTGTCGGACGACGACTGCTCGTTCTCACGGAAAGGGGCTTTTCCGCTGTACAATTGAAACGACGTTTATTTTTGGATGAAGTCGAGTGATTGAAAAGTATCACGTGGATCCTCGAGGGCTTCTGCGTCTGCCGCGAAGCAGAACATCTGAAAGCGTTCCATCACACACGCAGTCCAGCCCCGGACGGCGAGATCCGGAAGGACCCACCTCCGGCACGGCGACCGACCGGCCGGGTGGATATGTCTCAAGGCCGCTTAACCGGAGAACGATCCAGATTAGGAAAGCGATGGACTGTTTGACTTTGACACCTTGGTCCTGCGCGGCGTCAGCATTCGAATCCGCACCAACGGGAGGCAACTAGAAGGCGTTAGCTGGCACGACTCAAGCTGACATTCAATATCGCTTCGGTCGCACTGAAGTTCTGTCAACCCAAGCCGGTCGCGCCACGAAGTCAACCGCGCAGACTCCCCCGCTGATCCTTGGCAAGGGAGGCTGCCATTACTACGCCCATCTTCTGAGTGTTCAGTGGGATGACCTTTTTTGGTCGTCAGCCGCCAGGGTGCGGACTGGGACCAGGGCCTGCTGCAAGGCTCGGTGAATAAAAAGCGCTAAGGCGGGATGCTTCACACCCAACCATTTATAGAGGGATTAGGGCTGGTGGGGGGATGCAGGATGCAATATTTCCTCGTCTGCGCATGCAAATGCTGGGTTGTAGATGCGCCTGTGAGTTACATCTGGGCGCGGGAAATGACTGCAAGGGTCTTGCTCCCTGCGAAAAGAGTGTGGATGGCCATGCCATGCTCAAGAGCCAGCTGGAATATGCCGGGCTCGGCACAAAGAACAGGCGGTGTCCAGGGGTATGGTGCTGACCACATCGTTGGTGCTGCTCATCTGGCCCTCGTATCAGGGTTGCAGCTTGTCGATAGCCATGGGCAGTGGCGATGGAACGGTACGCATGGCGTGGTAGCGAGGCACAGCATGTAAAAACCGGCTAGCTGATTTTGATTTCAACGTGCTGTTGCCTCTGGTTGTTGAAGTCATTGACAAGCAGTGGCCCTACACAACATATCTGCCGCTGTGTCACCACCGCTGGGCACGAGCTTAGAACCCGGAGCTCTGGCCCAGCCGTATTGTTGGAATACGGATGCAAATCGGGTGCTACTTGGAGATAGCTGCAATGGAACCGTTGCTTTTTTTCTCCGATTTGCGTAAGCGGAATGAAAAAGTTCCTTCTTTGGGGATGGTGAGATCAGCCGTTGAAAGTTAATTCAGAAAAGAAGAACGAAGCTTAGCTTAGCTAAGGGAAAGACGGTGAGATGAGAGACAGGCGAAACGAGAGACAGCGTCAAGCTAAGCGGCTATACGGGACGGTAGAGCAAAACAGACGGCGTTCGTGGTCGCCAAGAAAGGTGTGTGATCTTCCATGACCGTGCAAGTGCTTCGATAGCATCTGCACGCAGCAGAATCTTGTTGCTGAGAGAGACCGAGGGTTCAGCATGCTGAGCCTAGGATTGGGGCAATCAGGCGTGGCCAATCCTTCCGGCTGTGCTTTTCTTGTGCGTTCCCTTGAACTTGGTGCCTTTTTTCCCGCGTTATCAGTAGACCTGACGTGTCGATCTTGGAGCTAATCGCGTGGCTTCTTGTTTGACATGCATCGTAGCAATAATAGTGGCTCGGGAGGACTGACCAAGCAATATTTCCTCACTGTGTAACTTGAGCGTTGCCCCAGCCGAGGGAGCGGGGGAACAGAGATGGCGTCCCCTGTCCGTCACTTTGACAAGCATTGGCAGTTTGTGCAACTTGGGCCATCCGATCGTGACGGGCGCCGCGGAATGAAGCGTCTCAACTTTGTGGAGTGCAGATGGGAAATGGCGCATAGCTGAAGTCCATGATGTCAAAGTTGCTTCCGATTATGAACAGCCGTGGCTCACTCGTGTCGGGGACGCTGTCAGCGAAGCAAAGGAGGGTTGACAATTTGGAGGTTTTGGTTAGCGCGCTGTGCAGGGTGTACCTGGGGTCGCGGAAGTGGCAGCTGGGGCACCGAGGCGATCAAAAGATCTGGCACAGGGATCAGCGGGCAGGGTGCGACGGACAGCTGCTGGTCAAACACCATGGTCCATGGCGGCCCATATGCCGATAAGATGAAGGTTGTATCGGCAGCTTACCTTGAGTTGAACCAGGGTGCCTCAGCATGGTGTGGCATTGGGGCCACCTGAGAAACCAAGGGGCCGACCTGACGGTCCGTAGTCGCGTTCGGTGAGGTGGATCAATCGTATTCTAGGGCGAGTCCATGACGATAAGCGGTAGGTTTCCAGGCGGGGCTTCGCTCTGTCGTCGACTTGTTGGTTGCAGGCTTGATTTTCCTCATTTAACTGTACGAAGTGCAGCGCGAGAGCCGGGCAACGACTAAGGCGTAGTAGCAGAGATGAAGCCAGAGGCTGCACCTGACAATGTTGTTGCGTGTTCAAGCCCGCAAGCCCAGCCGGAAGGAGAACATGGTTCTGTGTGTGTGTGTGTGTGTGTGTGTGTGTGTGTGTTTGAAGTGAGGCGTCTTGTCCATTGACTTTGGGCTTCATCTGAGCAGCAGTAGCATCATCTCGAGTTGTGTCGGTTTGACTGATAGGTGTAACTGTCGCGGCGGGACGAGACGAGCGGAGCGAACGGGCCGGGTTTTCGGACTTATTGCTCTAATGAGGCGCCGCTCCCTGAATAGAACAGAACAGCACGGCGACTGTCGAACGGAGGGCACTCGGACACGGACTCGAGCCTTAGCCTTCAATGAGGCGGAGACTCCAGAGAGCTCAGAGTCAGTCCATCCCTTTCATCGCTGGGGGGAAGTCCAGTTTCGAAGCAGAATACTCGGTACGGATAGCAGCTTGATAGCGGCTGCTCCCCACTGCGGGTACTGTTCTGACTGCGAAGGGATGTGCTCGTATGCTGGTTCCTGAATCAAGCAAGTCTGGGTGCTTCCAAGTCTCTGCTGAGATGGACCGAGTGAAGTTGTTGCCCCTCCTCTCCTCCGAGGATTGATGGTGCTAATGCAAGGCGATGGAGGATTTGCAGTGGTAGTAAGCGCATGATGCGGCAGGTAAGGTGCCCTGCGAGTCGCGACTGCGGTAAAGTAAGGTAGGCTATGTGCTATCTGTCCATAGGGTAGGTACTTGGATGCAAGCGGGATAAACTTACTGTACCTAAAGGAAGGCCATTTGCATAGAAAAGCCAGTGCAGCTCAAGGCTGCATCTGTACGCAAGACATGAGTTACCTAAGGGCACTGAGGGCACTGAGGGCACTGAGAGCAGGAGCTGCATCCCGCCCCCCATCTCCATCCTCCGACTATTTTTGATGGTGTGAAGAAAGGGGGCCCAAGAGGGTGCGATCCGGCCGGCGCCAACAATGAAAGGGAGGGGGGAAGACTCGCATCTCAGGGCATCTCAGGTATCTTCCAGAGTGCTTTCCATCGCCTGGCCTGACCTGAACGTGAAGACGGACAGGGTACGTATTTTGCCGTCCAGGGTGCACCCCCTAATGCCTCTCCCAGTTGCCTCGATTCTCCCGATTGTTTCTTCCAACTACATGGCTTGCCAAGTTCAGATCTGTACGCGCACATGGACTCTCATCGGTCAACGCCAACTGCTTGTACCTCGCCCAACGCAAGACACCACCACCCAACCCCACCACCGCGGCCCTGACTACAGCGACCGGCCCATCCCATGTCACCGTGCGCCCACTAGGTATTGCTCTGGTCACGCAGCTACCTACCTACCTAGGTACCTACGGCGGTATGTATGCGCATACGCAGTACAGTACAGTAGCTCTGCTGCGTAAGGCACTGAGCCCCCCGCAAGCTCAAGCTCCAGCTTCGTCAAGCCCGACTGTTTTGCGGATTCTTGCGGATCCATCTTCATGTCGTGGGACAAGATACCTGTTAGTCCAGGGATTGGATTGCGCCAATGCTTATTCCCACGAGCCGTCGCCTGCCTCTTCATTCTTGTCACGGCAAGAGACTATCTCAGCCGGCTATCCCGTTCCTCTGGCCACTCGCTAAGATAGCGCCAACGGCCCCTTGGTCTGACAAGTCTCGCCGTCCAACTTCGCACTACAGCTGTCGTTGCATCCTGGCCATCGCAGACACCTCAGCTACAGAGGCACAGGCACAACCGTCCATGTACGAGAGGCCCCGTACCACGGCTCCGCTCTACCCGGCAGAGCCCAAAAGTTCCCGATGGATGGACAGGCGTTCGGCATGTACTCAGTACAGATTACCTTGAGTCTCCTTCTGGGCCTAGCACCGAAGGTCTACTTAGACTTGCCTGGCCTTAAACTTGGCTTTTGAGACATGGCAGCATGCGTCTTCCGAGGTAGTCTTCGACGCCACCAGACACGCCTCGCATGCTCGCAATCCAGGCCTCTCCAATGTCATCTATCTGATGCCAAGATGTCGAAAACTGCACAGTCGTCTCTCTCTGGGAATTTCTTGGGACGGAAAATGCGGCGGACGGAGTACGGCGACCATCCCATGCCGTCTGACTGCACCTTGACCAGCCTCGGTCTTCCATTCGCCAGCCCCGACAACCCAACCTCGACTCGGCAAGGTCTACCGCCATGACGTCGCCGTGTACCTGAGCGCTTCGGCCGAACTAGACCTGCAACTTGGAGCTCTGCTCTGCTTTGCTCTGCTCTGCTCCCTGGGCAGTCGTCTTGCGAGAGGGTGGGAGCTAGCAACCTGCCGAGGAACCGTTTTGCGCTACACTACCTGGTCTCCATCCAGGCTCAGACGACCTCGTTCTCGTAAGGCGTATGCAACCGCAGCAACTGCACCTGAGGCCGTCCAAGTCAGCTTGCTTCGACGAACTGCCCACTTATTCGCTGTTTGGCGATCTACTACAGGGTATCCCTCACCTGCAGAGCCAGGGATTCGCGCAAACACCTTGCTGCTGTAATCCTGCAACTTCTGCCTGACAAAATTTGTTTGTCTTGGAAGAGCCCTTATTGCATAGTGGCGTTCAGTCGACCGCCCAATCATGCCTTCAGCATCGGTGTTTTCTACCTTTTCATATCTGCTGCTCGGCGGACTACTGTATCCTGGAAAAGCCGCAAAGCACTTATCCAAGCGTCTGGATATGGTCTCTCTCTGTCTGCATATCGGCCGCTGAACGGTTTTCTGCATCTCCCAGAATCGCGCATCTTGTGACCCGCTTCAACGGTCACGAACAACACGATCGTGCCGCCGCTGTCTCAGTCACATTGGATAGCGAGTGCTATCCGCATACCACCCACTCTTCCGACGCTCATTCGTCTGAGGGTTTGCATGCCATGCTTCTGCCATGTCCACCTACCTGACGCCCAACTCTACCTATGATCCCAGATACCATTGACAAGGTCTAGCCTCCCCCTCCTACTAGCCTGCTGCAGGCAACGGACATCCGGCCATGCAGCAAGCTAATACCAAGCTGTGGCTTATACGCCTGGCCACGACAAGACTCGAGTACCTGCCATGTGCGAGGCAGTCAGCACAACGCCGTATGTCATCTCAGCCGCCAGCCTACTCCTCCGGTGCCCGTCTCGCCCGAGCATCGATCGACTTGCCAAACCCAGGCCCGGTTCCATGTCAGAGCTCCAACTTTACCAACCAGCCGGGGCCGGCCGGAGTAGGAAGGTTGGTGTAGAACCATCTGCTCGCCTCCCGCTCTGGCCTTACCAGCCCATCGCGTGGCATTCTTTTATAACCATCATCTTCTTCCCTCCTCAGACCCTGACTTTGGAACCTCACTCCTCATCCCATCCGCCTCTCGCTTTCTTTGGTGTTTCCCCTTGCATACGCGCTTCCTTTCTCCACTCGTTCGTTGGAAGAGTATCCCCTAATCACTTAATACAACCTACTAGGCCTGGTCTGTCTAGTCAGGAACGCCCATCATGGTTCGATCTCTGCTCGCATTGGCTTTTGCCAACATTGCCCTGGCCGGAACGGTCACCTACAACTGGGAGGCTACCTGGGTTAACGCCAACGGTGGAAAGAACGTCACGAGGCCTGTCATTGGTATCAACGGACAATGGCCTTGTCCCAAGATCGAGGCCAACGTCGGTGATACCATCGTCGTCCACCTGACCAACAAGCTTGGCAACCAGACGACCGGTATTCACTTCCACGGTATCGATCAGATCAGCACCAACTGGATGGACGGCCCCAGTATGGTCACCCAGTGCCCGCTGCCTCCTGACTCTTCCATGACCTACTCCTTCACTGTAAGTGGGAAATATAGCTTCATCAATGAACACAGGAACTAACAACAAACAGGCCAACGCTGGCGGAACGTACTGGTACCACTCTCATAACATGGGCCAGTACCCTGACGGCATGCGCGGCCCCTTGATCATCCACGACCCCCAGGACCCCTATGCTGGACAATATGACGAGGAGTACCTCCTGACTGTCTCTGACTGGTGAGTTATCTGCGCAGATCCTCTAGACGTGGCTCATCTAACACCATGCAGGTACAACGATCAGAGCATTCCCCTGGTCCAGAAGATGCTTGTGCCGTCCAACGCGCATTTCCAGCCGCCCATCCCCAATGGCATCATCATCAACGACGGCGCCACGGCCAACTACAAGTTCGAGAAGGGCAAGACCTACCGTTTCCGTGTCATCAACTACGCCGCCATCGCCTCCTTCATGTTGCACTTCGACTCTCACGATATGAACTTGATCATGATTGATTCGGCCTACATCAAGCAGAAGCTCACCTACCAGATCCGCATCACTCCCGCCCAGCGCTACGACATCCTGATCAAGTGCATCGACCGTGACAACCGCAACTACCCCTTCCTCATCTCCGCCGATGTCAACCGTGATTGGTCCAACAAGGCTCTTGACCAGTCCTGGCCCTTCAACGCCACCGGTCAGTTGGTTATGGACCAGAGCAAGCCCTTCGGCACCGATTCTGTCGCGGAATGGAAGCCCTCTGACGACTCCGTCTACGAGCCCTATGGCGACGAGGCCATCCTTCCCGACGCCACCACGACCATCCAGTTCAACTGGCAGTTCTGCTTCGACAGTGCCGGTATTCCCCGCGCCTGCGTCAACGGCAGCCCGTACGTCGACCAGAAGGTTCCCACCCTGTACTCCGTCGCCTCCACTGGTGAGAACAACACCAACCCTGCCGTCTACGGCGCCGTCCACCCCTTCATTGTCAGCTATGGCGAAATCGTCGACATCGTCGTCAACAACAGGGATGACGCCGTCCACCCTTTCCACCTTCACGGTCACCACTTCCAGGTCCTCAAGCGCCCTGCCTCCGGCACTGGTGACTGGCCCGGTGCCGACCGTGCTCGCCTGAACCAGAAGCCTCCCCGTCGTGACACCGTCTCCGTCATGGGCAACTCGTACGCTGTGCTGCGTTTCGAGGCTACCAACCCTGGCGTCTACCTCTTCCACTGCCACATTGAGTGGCACGTTGAGATGGGTCTGACTGCTACCATCATCGAGGCCCCTGAGATGCTCCGCAACCTTACCGTCCCTGATGACCACCGTGCTGCCTGCGCCAAGCAGAACATTCCTGTCGAGGGCAATGCTGCCGGCAACACCGAGAACGTGCTTGACCAGACCGGCATGAACTTGACTCCCCCGGTCACCTATGTCGGGTAAGTCCATGCTCAAATCGCCCTTTCCCTTGCTCACTTGAGGCTAACCATATCCCACAGTTCCACCTACATCCCCGCCGCCGCCGCCGCTCCCGCCCCGGCCCCGGCTGCCAAGCTCCGCTCCCGCGTTGTCCGCAAGAGCATCTGAGAATGAGGCCTCAAGCACCCAAGGACATACTGCGACAAAAGCAACCCCACGCACATCTCTTCACTTCTCTTATTTCATATCCCGAATGAGTCTCCGTACCGTTCTTGTACATAGTACCCATGATAACCATGTGGATATGCAAACTCAAACCCCCTTTTGTGTATTTTTCCTTTGTCCGGAAGAGAGATCAGGGCCTGTTGGTGGCGGAGTAATGTTGTAATCCCACCAATTCCTCCGTTACCTGGGGCGCATCTGGTAGATTGACAGACCTCTTTCTTATTGTAGATGATGGTGTGGAGTATAGGTAGATAAATAGTTGTAGACGGATAGTAATGAGAGCTGAGGTTGAACCTCGATTGTCGAAATATGGTACTGCTTTTGTGACTGCGCTCGTGATGCTTTTGATGGCTTCGAGCCGTGAAGGTGATTGGAGCTGAAGGACATGTGAGTCAAAAGGATATGTGAGAAGAATGGGGATGAGCCTTCTAAGATCCCCCAAGCGCTTTAACATCCCATGCTTCGTTTGTTATGCGCAGACTTGCACATGTCTCTCGCAGTTTGTGGGACTCTCTAAGTAGTATGAAATGAGATGTGTTTCAGAATAGGTTCAGTAGGAGAGACAGAGACGTGAATCTTCATCTTGAATGGAAATTTGATTGAAATTTGACTGAGGAGAAGTGAGAGTCTTACATGCGGAAATGAATTTGTGCCCTCGACATGGCAGCCTCAAGCCTCACGTAAAGGCTTCACTTTACGCTTCGAAGAAATGAGACCTGCGTTCACCATCACACAACATGAAAATATTCCAAACGAGTCAAACAGAAAGGAACCAACATGTGAGAAGAGGCACTGGGATGCCAAAAGTCTCATCAGGCCGTAGATTCGATGAGCCTCACTCATTCATGACACTCTCACATCATCTCGTCAAAACCGGCATCATCCATCCAAAAGAGACGTTTCGCTCCACTCAGAGCAAAACTCATCAAACATTTCATCACGTTTGCCCAACTTTAGTCAGCACTGAATGAGATTGAGGGCCTTTTCGAAGAGGTTCAGCGCCGTTTTCAAGTCCCATCCTCGTCACAGCGTCTCATCCCGTCTTCAAATACCACGGGGACTGCAGACGTGAGAGAAATGTGAGAACGAGGTGTGCCCAACTCAGTTCTGACTTGGAGGTTTTGAGAAGTTGAAGCGTGTTGAGGAGCTCGCTTGATTTTGCCGTATGCAAGCCATCGTCGATGGCGGAGCCGACGTCTCGGACGCGGAAGTCGTTCTCTCGCGAGCTGCCACCCGCCGCCGTCATCGTCTCATGAGTGTCCGGACGGATGACGCAAGACGCGTCGCTCCGCGGACAGCCGTCGGCCACACAGAGCGGATTCCGCGGCGGCGGCGGCGACAGCGGCGGGAAGGGGCCAAAAAACCGGGACGTCTGCGCGAGGGGGGGTGTTGTGGGATGACGCATGATGGGCGGTATGCTGCCCCGTCCTGCCGATGTGTATCTTGTCTCGTATCTTTTTTCAGGTATTCTGGCGGGCTGAAACGAGAACTTGATGGGGGAAGCGAGCGGCTCGGATGAAGGTGGCGCAGAGGGAGCGAGGGCGAAGACTCGGATGAACGTGTCGCCCAGATACATACGAGGGTTGGGGTTTTGTTTCTGGGTGGTCCATGCTCCGAATTTGTCATGTTCTTCGTGGCTGTGGTTCTCGTTCGTGGCATCCTTCTTCTTGCTGATTTCGTGGGACGCACTTGTGACGCAGGATTTTGTCGTTGGCTTGTTTGATGTGTTCGTATCAAGAACTGAAGATTCTAGCGCTCTTGTGGGACTGTTGGTCTAGACGTTTGACAGAGAAGGGTGAGGGCGTGTCTGACTGGGGGCGTTTCCCCGTGATCCGATGCTGGAGAGAGTCAGGGTACCAGGAGGCGTGTATACGAACGAAGGGTTTGATGGCTTTCGGGACCCATGGTCGTCAGGAGGTTGAGGCTTGGAAGGAGGTTGAAACAGCCCGAAATAGCGCCTTCTGGCTGGATTGTCTCGTCACGATGACAGCCTATTTGGAAGCGGCGCCTTTGCATGATAGAGCTACTGTAGCGAAAGTTTGTATCGTCACCGAGAACACGGGATCCGATGTAAGGGAAGTTGCCCTCTCGTTGAATTCTGAAAGGGTGAGGCTGAGGGATCAGGGGGAATGATGATTGCCGCCTTCCGGGTCGTGAGGATGAGGAGACGCGAGGCGAGGACGGCGGCAGGATTGACATCCGGCGGAACCCGCAGGCCGGACTACAGGTATTCCAGAATCATGAGGGAGATGGTGTCATCGTGGCTCGTCTCGGGGACATCGTTGGCTGGTTGAGGTTCCATTATCTCGGTGCAAGGTGAGGTGGGGTTGAAGGTTCAATCAATCGTGAAACGAAGACAAGATAGAGAGAGAGAATGAAGAAGGGGGAAAGCACACGAGTCTGGGAATAGTGCGAAATGCCCCTAGGACACCAGAGGAGAAGCGCTAGAGTTTGGAGTTTTCGACACGGTAAAATCGACAAAGACGAGAGGGCAACAACAACACAGAAACGAAACTTTTGCCACCGTACGGCTTGTTATATACCCTCAGGCAAAAGGTCTTGGGGGCCGGCCCCCAAGAAAGACAGTGCGACGAGACACACCGCGACCTGCATCCTCTGGAACATGCGTAGATTTCCCCTGCTTCTCTTTTTCGCTGCGTGTAATGTGATTCGGGAATGCGAGGTACGTGAGCAGCGCGCCGCTGTCTATGCTGTGACAGTCACAGCTCACAGCTCATCCTCCATCTGCCTCTCAACAGAGGGAATGCAGAGGAGGCGAGAAGCAGGGGACAAGCAAAGACGCAGAACCGGAAACACAAAAAAGCACGCCAAAGAAAAAAACGCACATACACGAGGTTCGTGACAAAAGTCAGCAAGCACCGCAGAGAGGTCCCGAGGGCTCTGGAATAGACTCGGTTGGGGGTGAACGGGTACGCAACGCTTGGAACGTTTTGAGGTTTGTGTGAAGCAAAAGAGAGAGAGAGAAGAAGAGGGAAGCAGCACGACGGTAAGAGGGATTGTAAGATAGAGAAACGCAGGACAATCAAGAAAGATATCGGCCGTTTTTTACTTCCGACCTCTCTCATTAGTGATCTGAAGATGCACGAATAGGAACCATTCGTGTGTTGTCCGTCTCTTGCTGCGCGGACGCCTTCGTCGTCACATTACAGCTGATGCCGCGCGGCGGCGGGGCGGGCAATACGGGGGGAGCGCACTCTTCGTATGAACCTCAGCGGCGGCGGCGGCAGATTGGTGTTCTGGATGCCTTTCTTGTCTGCAAGACCGGGTGAGATGACGGTATCGTCGCCCGGAGAAGAAGGGCCAGGCGTTCCCGTTCAACCAGGATTGGACCAGGAGGGAGGGAAGGATCTTGTTAGTGCTGCTGCCGGGGAGCGGCGGGAAGGGGGCCTTGGCGGACCGGCGACGGCAGGATGCCTGTTTAGAGTCTCTCTATCCACCCTTCTCTCCTCAGTGGTAGGATTTCCCAGCTACGACGGGGCTGGCAAGTGGAAGTCTATGTTTGGAGGAGTTGATAGAAACCTTGACTTCTGATCTTGTCTCCCCGTATAGTTTCTTTTTCCTTTCCCCATCTTCCTGCGGTCTTACGTGGATATTGCCGCCCGTTCGCCCGCCCACGCCCAACCAACCCGGCGGAATGGGATATGGACGTCCGCCCAGATGCACGGGAAACCTCTGTCTAGCCATCATCACATTCACGTCCCAAATGTCTTCGTAATCATCACTTTCTTGCTTTTGGTCTAAGCGGCGCGGTCCCTCTGCTGTGGTACGGGTGCGTTTCCCACCAAAAAGGCGGGACGAACGACGGGAAGACGGGATGCTAGCGGAACCCGTTGAGGAGCCCGTTGTGGGCAAAGAAAAGATAGCAACAAAGTCCGTGGCTTCCCGGAGATACGGGGGGCCACAAGGAGGAATTTGTTGGAAGACGCATGTTCGACGTGTTCACGGATGTGACAGAACTGGTTCACGGACGGGAAGCTAGAGGGTTGGAAGGGGGCGTGGGCAGAGGATTAGAGATGATCTGCTTTGTAAACATTGTTTCTTGGACGAGCAGAGGCTGGGTCACCAAAAAAACCAACAAACCAAAATTTCGGATGCTTTTTGGTCTCCTCTTGCTGCCTCTTGTTTTGTTGTTCGGTTTCGTTTCTAGTTTTGCTCTTACCACAAATCTGGGAAACAACAGGGGGTCTGACCGGGGAGGCAGCCAGCGCATCAGTCACTCGGAGAAGGAAGACAAGTAAGGTTGAGTCCAACAAGCCAATCAATAGAATAGCTAACACAGGCAAGGGCAAACTTCAACTCTCCAGCCACTCAGAAGCCACAGGGGGGAAGAGAGAGTGCGTGAGACATGCGCGGGCACTTGTGTCAGAATATGTACGCCTCGGGAATGGCTGAGCGGCGCGCGCAACCGCAACCTCTTAGCGTTGAGTATGAAGAGGGGACGTTCACGAGGAACGGACATGTGGATCTTTTGCGGGAAAAAGCTCAACGACCATAGATGTCTCCCGGAGCCTACGATTGGGCATTCGGCCCCAAGGTTGAGCCGTCCGCGGTGAAGAGTCAGCCGTCCGCATCCCGCGCATCCTGTGAGACGGACATAGGACAGACAGAAACAAGAGACGGCTTGCGTAAGCCACGGCACCAATGTTTCCACCTGTCGAGGAAAAGCAAGATGACGTTGACGAGATACGCTGACAGTCCTGGTTGGATGAAGTTTCGACTGCTCCGTGGTGAAGGACTAAGCAAGTGGGAAGCAAACTGGAAGAGGTTCTCAGTGGTTATTGGTAACGCAAATCTGGCATTAGTCTCGAAATTTGATCGCAACGTTCCGGTGGACGATCCGGAGTTTGTTCCTCGCAGTCTCAATATCATGACCCCGGGGAGATAAGACTCAAGACTTGGACAGGGTGAGCGGATGCCAAGCCATTGCGTCCGAGATCAACCTCCGAGCCGAACGGTTCTAGGAGAACCTCTGGCTTGGGTCCGACGATCTTATCGTCCCATCATACGACGCGGTAGGGCAAGAGCTGCCAGTCAAAGATTCAGGCCAGAGCCGTTCCGTGGCGCCGACACGGCGGGAAGGGCTTTTTCTGATTGAGTTGGATCTCGCAGAAGATGAACGCACAGAGGGGTGTGTCAGATCGCGGAAGAAGAAGAATGAGAGAAGTTGCGTTCATGGATCCGCCCTCGGGTGTGTAGTCTTCACCCACAACAAAGGGGGGAGAGACACCGGGGTTAAGGCAGCTAGCAGGTTGACGCCCGATGTTCAGCCAGGCATGAGCCAACCAAGTAAGAGAAAGCCAAGGCCGATGTTCAGGCGATTTAACATGAACATGCCCGAGGTTCAGATTGCTCGCTGACGGTTCGCGCAGATGTCCGTTGAAGAGGCTGAAAATTACAGGCACTGGCCTACGAGTTGCGGTCTTGTCAGGCCAACAGGGCAGAAGGAGTGCTCACTACAGGTGCCGAGACACCGGAGATGCGAAAGAAGCAGAATAGAACAGATGAAAAGCGTTGATAAACAATTGAGTCTCATAGCGTCTTGCCGCAAGGCGTGGTTAAGGCGGACCATGATGGCGATGCTACTCTGCCCAACAGCGCCTACATGATGGGCCAAATTGAGCACTCGACGTCTCGGCCGAACAGGCAGAGAATGCAGCCATGCCAATTTCTCGTTCGATTATCCACTCGGATCGACCGCTTGAGAAGTGAGAACGCAAGCCCCGAGGGCTACAGATGCTGCGTGTCATCTCGGGTAGAGCGCCAAGGCCGTTTGTGACAAAGCCGTGTGTTCTTTTGGGTTCTTCCAAATCTTGGCTTTGAGTCTTGCAGATCCTCTGATCCTTCGATTGCAGTTGTTACCGCCTGGAAGGACAAGGTTTGATCCTCGGATGCTGTGCAAGACTGGGCTGAAGAAAGAAGCAAATGGTTCCCAACGCCACGGTCAATGACCCGGGCAGCAATTCAAGGACCGAGGGCTGAGAGTAGTTTGACGTGGAAAGTCACAAGCAGTCTTCAAGGAAGGCATTCTGCATCTCGGTGATACGAGACATCCTCTCTTAGAGTCATGAAAAAGTTCTTGAGGTCTTGGCCGGAGGGAGTTGATTCCGGTACCAAGAGATGCACCAGAGACTGCATCCATGGTCCAAAGTGTGCAGCAACTAAACATGCAGCTTCATCTCCTCTGTATCAGGCCGGATGGTCAAGCAGAAACCTGCTCCCTTGAACTTTGAATTTGTTCCCGCGGCTGACAAACTCCAAATCGAAGAGCAAGTCTTTCCGAATCCGACGTGCGCGCGGTTGGCAATGAGTTGCAAAGCTGCTATTTCGAGAGATACGCTAGCCGTGGGGGAATTGATTGTCGGGATACGGTGTTGCTCCGAAGCAAAGTACGAGAAAACAGTCTCAACTAGGCCGGAAGTGAATCCGGGTGCTAGTCTCTCCTAGACTCCGAGAGGCCGTGGGGAAAATGCTTGGCCACGGTGGGTGTTGTGGAAATTGCTCGGCGGTGCGGGTGTGAGCACCTAGGTGGGACAGATGGATGTCCGCCGTATCGGCGGGGCCCACGGCGCCACAACGTGGAACGTAGCAGCATGAGAGAACAATGAGGCCATCATGGCGGTGACCGGAACGGCGGATTCCCCCTGTCCGGCTCATAAGCTGTGAGACCTGGATATAGGTTTGGCGATAACCTCGTGGTTGATTATACTCACCCCTCGATGAAGATCAACCAGGGAGAGGAACCACTGGGCTGGTAAGGTGGGCGTTCGTGGTCGTACATGAGCGTCACCATTCCTGGCGTTCGAACGGGATGCGTACAAAATATCTCGCCAGGGTTCCGGTTCCTTCGCTGCTGCAGAGCCGCGGGGATGGATGCCTGGGTCATGATTTCTAAGATATGCAGGCTTCGGTCTGGACGATCCAAGGGAGCAGCATTGGCTTGGCCGGGATGCGCCTATCGACATCACCACTTGACGCCTTCGGATGGGGAAGGTAAGGGAATAATCAGGTAGTCTTACCGCCCTGGTGAGATTGCTGGCTGAGGTTAGGCGCGCTAGATGGACGAAGCAAGGCACGCCATGTGCAGGCTTGGTCGGACGTCCGAAAGCTGCCGCAGGGCCTGAGATGGGCTGAATCGGTTGCTAAGTGGGCAGTGTTGGGCCGTCTCTCGACCGAAGTCGCCTTGAACACCCGCCTGGGCACAGCTTTGCGCGCTTCTGGGACGCAGGCCAGATAGGACGGAGCGGCTGTCGCAAATTGTTGCAGCCCAACGTTGGAGGTTCGACTCATCGCCGCAAGCCCCGGATGAGGGCTAGGTCTAGGATACCGGGAGCGGCAGCGCAACGCTGGGCCAATTTCGGGGTTGAGGAGCAGCAGGCCAGACCGGAAGTTCGGTGCTCGTAGCAGATGCGGTGGATTTGACTGCCGTACTCGGACCTGGAGACAGAGACAGAGTCGCGTTGTGTTCCAGCTGGACCCTTTGGGGCGGCTTCCCGATGACAAAGTCCGGATGGCTTGTTGGTGGGCAGCAATGATTGGCGGGCGACCGAGGCTGAGACTGGTGGGCAGCACCTTGTTGCACACATCATTGTTGGAGGGTAGGATGACGTTGGAGCTTGTATCATGGACAGGATATCCGTACCGGCTTGCAGCCCCCCCTGGGGCACAAGGTGGTTTGAATCCGAAGGTGGTACCGAGAGAAGGGGGATGAAAAATAAGCCTATTGTGGAAATGCGATCGACTGACACCATTGCCGTTCGGTGGATGCAAGGCTCTGCCGGTTTGGCTGGAGGGATGATGAACAGCATGAGATGACAGGGCGCCGATTCCGATCGACTGGCCTGGCGGACACCTGTCGACTCATTCGGGCGGCTTGGCCATTTGTCTAAGATGGGCGGCCGATACGCGATAAACGATACGGTCGGCCGGGCCAGAGCAGACTCTCATCATTCGGATCTTGTTCATGAAAGTTGCGATGGACACGGGGCTGGATGGGCGCGGCGGCACACCAACACCTGGCCAGAATGCCAACCACTTGCGAAGAGCATTCATCGGCCGTCAAGCCAAGCCATCAGATCTATTTCCGTGGATCGGACCTGGCCTAACCTGACCATGGCCTGCAAGGCCCTTTTTTTTTTGCTTCTGCTAGCCGTTAGTTGCGTTTCGTTTCGCCTTGGGGGACCGTTGAAAGTCGCGGTTAGTTGGCGTCCAGGCTAGTGAAAAGAAGCATCGCATAGCATCGCATCGCAGGCTATGTAAGCTAGGTCTGTTGCCCAGTCTGCCATAGGGCCAAGCAAGGCCAAGTAGGCAGGGAGAGCATCTGCTGCGATTGTGAGGTGAAAATGGGGGTGAACCGAAGACAGGTGTGTGGTGTGCAGCAAGCAAGCAAGGTAGGCAAGGTGTGAGGGGGAGTTGGGGTGAGATGGACAAGGTGAAGAAGCTGATCTTGATCCTATGTGATCCTGAGAGGGAAAAAGGACGGTGAGGTGAGTGGCTGTCCGGGGCGGGATTGCTCATGTCTCCGGGCGCGGGTCAGCGGTGAGTCCATCCCCCATCCATCTCATTTAAGGCACCGCTTGACCCGCGGGAGGCGGTCGTTGGGGCTTGAATCATGCTGTAATCCACTGAAGCCGTCCACTGAAATTGCGGTTCCTGGTAGCCGGGGGCAACGGGAAGGGAAGCTGGCGGAGCGCCCTCGGGCATCAGAGGCCGCTAAGGTTTGGAAGAAAGGTGCTGAAAAGCACCAGGCGAAGGATTCGAGTGCCCAAGCAGGTGCCCGCACGGTAAGGTAAGGTGCCTTGGGTAGGTACTTTGGGTAGTAAGTAGGCGAGTTGGTGGTGAGGTCGTGGGTGTGTCATGTCCCGGACACCGTACTTACGCCGTACACACTGACAGGCGGGCTTACCGGCGATTTTTCCATTGGTTCAACCTGCGACGAAACGGCGCTAGAAACCTCTCTTATCATCCTTTTCCTCCATGATTTCTGTTGCCATGTTGCTCTGTTGCCCGTACAGGTATGCTACACGGCAGACCTCATCCTCCGACATCCTGTCAGGGGGGCTGTACAGAGATGTAAATCCTCATTCTCGTTTGGCTTCTCACGAGAAACATAATGTGTCAAACTCGACATCGTGCTCCCCCATGCTTTGGCTGATTGTGGCGGCCGGGGTTGGCGATGGATCATGGTGGTGTTGGTCATCTTTAGGCACAGGACGGATGCCATACACGACCCTCTCCCCCTAGAAGCGCTCGCATGCGTGTACTGAGCGGCAACATGAATTCAATCCTGCATCAATCGAGATGCAAGACCAAAGTGATTGAGAGCCAAACGGCCGCCGCCCTATCCCTATTTCGAGCTGTAGTCGTACACGTAGTCGACTTTCGCTCAGACGCCAGAACCTGGTGCGTCTCCAACATGGCGATCGTCGTTGATAGTCTGTCGCGGCCGAGGCAGCGTAGAGCCCGTCCTGGGCCGTCTCAAATACGGGCTTCCGCAGAGCATCACCGCCGCCTCAGACATCAGTCCACTGATATCTTTGTACGCCGCCCTGTGCCGACGGCCGTTGGGCCTAAAGAGAGTCAAGAGCCCAAAGAGGCTTGGGGCAGTAGCGCCGTGTACTTGGCTCTGCATTCCAGACTGTCCGTCCGCAACGCTCACCTGAAAATCGGTTGTTACAACCAACTAGGCCCATTTCCTTCAGTCTCCCATGCCAGTTTTTCATGACTCTGTAGACGCGTACTCTGGCATGAGCGGCAGATGGCCCTGGGAATTATCCACAAGCCGCACCGCTTCCCGCAGCCGGCATGCCACTTGCTCCGAAATACTGCATCGAGGAGGGGTCCTGTTCTCGCCCTGTGTCCATTGCCATGGGACAGACCCAAATTATTGAGATGAATGACCAGGCCAGGCGAGGCATGCGTGCCGCACACCGCACACAGCACGCGTTTGGGAAGCTGACGATTTGTGCGAGCCGACTATGACCACCCCTCATCCCCTCTCATGAGGCAACGCATGGCACCGGTATCCACGCTCCCTTGACCTTGGCACTTCTCCATGAGGAAGTTGAAGATCCAGCAGCCAGGGCCAGGCGTTTTGCGTGATGCTTGGGATTGCATAGCAAACGAGAGCAGGAAGGAAAGGCGGGCAAACTCTACTTGCCAGTCAGGTAAGAGCCGTTGCAAATTGCTGACCATCTCAACGCCCAGAAACCTTCCTGAGAGTGCGAGAGCGAATTTGAGACCACATCGCGAATCACAGGGCTGCTGGGTGCCGTGCAGCACCTCAGACCGTAGACTGCAGCTTGCATCGGCATGTTCTTGGGTGCGGTCTTGGGTCTTGGGTCGCAGCCTTGGCCATGGGCAAGACATGTGCAAAGCCTGCCTGGATGGCCATTGAGAAAAGTCGTTGCATAGGGCTCTGAGTGGCGGCAGAGATGAGCTTTGATGTCATTGCCCGTGACCGTTGCCATCGGACCGTCGAGTCGGGTCCCACTTGCGGCTTCCAAGCATTTCTGGAAGAAGAAGCAAGCGTCGTCGGTGCTTCAAGCTGCTGGCACGAAAATTAGGTGCTGGCGAGAGTTGCATCTCAGAGCGAAGGGCCCAAGATGATGGACCAGGGCAAGGCGTCGAGGTGAAAGAATGCGGAAGCCGTGTCTGTTCTGTCAGTGTGCCGCCTTTTTCGCCATCCAAGTGTTTCCCGTACAGCACCCATGTAGGGTACGGCTTTCGGACGGAAACCGAACCCCCCTTTCGAGGTAAGCGGTGCGGTACGGGTGCGGGGCGAGGCGATGCGGGATCGGTGTTGGCCTCTGCTGACGCTGGACGTTTGGCTAGTGGTCTTGGTTCAACAAACGTGTGCTCCGGCGAGGACTGGTTTGTAAGGTAAGGTATGCACAGGTTGCTTTGGAAGCAAGCCAGTGGTTGCGCGCGCGTGTTTCCGGTGAAGTCGTTTCGTTGTCCCCACAGTGCCTGACGGCAGACGGGATGGAGACAACGACAACAACAGCGACGACGAGGGCGACGTGGACAGGGCTCTGCCTGTCTGGTGGAGGAGTCGAGTCGAAAGTCGCGCGGTCAAGAAGCGGTCCATGGCACAACATGACAGGGCCATGGCGTCGAAGAGAGTGGCGTGGTATGGTATTGTATGGGTGCTCTCAGAGGAGCACGGAAGGAGCAAACACCAAACATAGGTACGGATACCTAAGATAGGCACGATAGGGTGGAGGTAGGTTGGGAGGAACGATACGATCTGCGCAGCCCCCCTCAGCTAAGACTCCAAACGGCTCCAGATGGCTCCAGATAATAGGAATAAGCGCAAGGAGAAACGAGGCCAGGCGGGACCCCTTGCCTTAGCACTTGACCTTAATGAGCTTAGATGCGGAAAGGGGGGGAGCGAGAGCCCTGCGAGCCCGAGTGGCTGCTATGCGCTATCAGGGATAGCTTGGCCCGTGTCCGGAGTACCTTGCCTTGGGCTATCGCGCCGTGTTAGTGCTGGTGCCGGGTGTTTGTGTTCCTTCGAGGCTAGAAGTCGACGGGCCTTGCGATGAATGAGGTACCTAAGGTAGGCAAGGTAAGTGAGGTGGAATGGGGATATGGACATGGACAGTCGGCTGTGGACGTACCTCCCTAGGTGAATAGGAATAGAAAGGGGTCTTCCCGGAACATCCATGGCCCGCACCGCACCGCACCCCGCCGCACCGCACCACATCGACCCTCGAGCGGTGTTAGTGGCGAGTGCTAAGAGACTGACCGACCTGAGTGCACCTAATAGTTGGCGCAGGGCAAGAGCACGTACGACGCGTGGGCAGCTGCTTTCCCCCTTTACTTTCCGCTCTGTACTCTTGACCAGCTCTTAGCCTTCCTGACTTACTAATTATTCCCGTCGCTCCCGTCCAAGCCCTGCAGCGGCGCAACAACGTAGTGCAGCGGCGGCGACACAATGCATATGAAAAAAGGAGGAAGAGGGACGTGACGGAGACGAACTGACTGACTGACTGACTGACTGACCAAGTCAGGTACCTTCTTAGGCCGGTAAGTGCAAGGCAGGTAGAGGTAGGTAAGGTAGGTGCAAGGCACCCTTACCGAGATTCCCAGGGCAGCAGGAACCCACCTTCCCACTGAGGCAAGTACATGAAGCGATGTACCTCCCCCACCAAAACTGCCGTCGAATTCCCCGAATCGGTACCCTCTCGGCACGTATCAGAGTGAGGTGAGGCACCGCATCGCGGCCCCCATTGCACCGCTGCGCTGCACCACTTGCCGCAGGCCGAGAGACCCACACTGCTAATCGGATAACCCACTATTATTATTTCGTGCTGAAGATGGGAAGCGGCAACAGCAACTGGTGCAGCACATGAAGGAAGGAAGGAAGGAGTGAGGTGGACTGTGATTACCTTGCCTGGTAGTTGTAGGTATGCTCATGTAAGCAAACGACAATGTACCTCCTTCCGCTTCAATGGCAGGACAGGTACCTTACATTGTCCATGGACTGGATAGAGGCAGACAGACAGTGGAGAGACACAGAGATGAGCCGCAAGCCGCACACCAGCCACTCACCTCACTTCGCATCCCACCCCCTCCCCTCCCCTGCTCTTCCCTCCCCCCCATTTGTCCGGCTGGCGTCAATCCTCCACGCGGCTGTCGTCTTTTTCCGACCTCAATTCAACATCATCCGTCAATTTGCTGCCATCTCGACATTTACAGCAACGTCGACGCGCATAGCAACAGCGGCCGTCAGCGGCCACATCTCAAATCCTGCTATCGTCCCCCTTTTTGCGCCAAAATCATGATCGTCCATTGGCCCTAAAAGACCCCAAGGAGGGGGCGTGGGGCGTGTCGGTTTGGTTTCTATCTCTGGGTTCATCTCGCTTTGGCAATGTCCTTGGGGATGTCCGTCGGACAAAGCGTCGCCCATCGTCCACCCCCGCAACCCACAACACACAATCCACCACGCGCCCGCCCGCGCGACCAACACCGCAACCGCACCGCACCGCAACGCAGCGCACGCTGTCAAATCCGATTCACCCTGTCTGCTTTTCCACCTGCGCCTATGCCGCCGATGCCTGGACTGCATAGCATCCTCGCCGACCAGCCCACCAGCCTGCAGCCCGCCCACCACAGTCGGAGAATCAAACAGGGCCCATCACCCCGGATCTGCCCCCTCGACCCGTGGGGATTCCGGTCCGCCCGCTGTGCGAGACCCCCGAGGACTGACCACCGTCTACCGCTGTTGCTGTCGCAGCCAGGCTCGTATTTGCGGAGTTTCACCCGACCGTTTTTGCTGGTGCGCCGCCCTGCTGCGCTGCGTGGCCGTGTTTCGCATCTTCCATCCTGCTTACCATCTTCAGCACTTTCCTCACGCCCTCTAGTGCAGCCTCGAAGTGGTCCCGTCTCTGCCCTGAGATGCTGGCAGCGTCCATCCAGGTCAAGGTCCTTTCGAGAAGCATCGAGACCACCCGATGACCTGACCCAGCAACTGACGGCCAGGTATCTCGCCTTCACCAAACATTACCTTAATCGACCTGTCGTCTTCTCAGACCCGTTTCATCCTAGGCGATCTTCCTCTGCCGCCTAACATCTCGGAGATCGAAACTCCATAACCTCCCAACTGCCATCTTAGGTCCTTCGAAACTCTTCTTGTTAGGTAGCTCGTCGTATTGCTGCTTCGCCCGCCTACATGCCTACCGTATTCAGGCCATGGCTGCGGCCTGTATGCTTCTGATAGAATCGTGGTCCTGGGCAACCCCCTAAGTGGCATCACGTCATGTCTGGTCCAGTTGGCCTTGACAAGCCCCACGGACATGCCCAGTCACTGCTTACTTTCAAGCACAGTCCCAGATGCGCGCTGTCAAGAACACCCCGATACCTGGGTACAACCAAAAGTCCACGATCCACCCTCCCTCGCTCTCCCCCCGTGCCTTTCTGGGTGTGTGGATTCGAGAGTAAGTGGAATAGGCAGAGCGAGAGGGAAAGAAAGGGTGCGTGAGAGATATTGGCAGAATGAGTGAGCAGAAGCCGTGTGTTTTGCCCTGCTCCGCTCGAATTGCTGCGTTGCGGCGTATTTTGGTCCTTTTGCGTCTGTCCGCTTGTCCGTCCTCACCCCAGCACAGAGGAACTGGCGCAAGAAAGCCCGTGTGGCGGCCTCGATCGCTTGCCCTGAACCAATGGGCCTCGACCGATGCGGCAAGACACTGAAAATCATCCATCAGCTTCGGTCACCGAGGAAGCTCAGGGCCGGACTCACGCTATCCACCCGGGCAAGAAAAGGATGGGCCAAGTGGGCACCAAGGGAAGGGGTGCGAAGGGGTGTGTGTCTACATGGGATGTCTTCCATCCACCCCCTTAACCTCACTCCCTCTACCCAGCATGTGTTGCAGGCCATGTTGCAATTCCGCTATCCATCAGCCATGACATTGACAGCTGGGTTGATTATTTCGGGAGGAGGGCCGGTTGTTGGCTTTGGTGTGCACACCCACTGCCTCGAGACCATCTCAATCATATAAGTTCAAGACTCGCTCCCGGCATCTTGAAATCTTGTTCTAGCTGGCACACCGGAACCTCATCACCTAGGAAATCTATGTCGACAACCCTTCAAGATGGCCGACAAGATGTCTTATCTCCTCTTCGGAGATCAGTCACTTGATACCCATGGATTTCTCGCCGAGTTCTGCCGTTCAGGAAATCCGAGCACCCTCGCGAAGACGTTCCTCGAGCAGGCTGGCCAGGCTTTGAGGGAGGAGATCGATGGTTTGGGGAAGTTGGAACGGTCGAAGCTCCCCACGTTCCTGACCCTCCGACAACTCAACGAACGATACCACGCCCAGAGCATCAAGCACCCCGGTATCGACAGTGCCCTGCTTTGCATCACCCAGCTGGCTCACTACATTGAGTACGTCCCCCAAGCCTTCTCAAGGCATGAGACAGAACTCTCGCCGGATTGGTAACTAACACACTCGCAGCCGCACTGAGAAGGAGCCTCAAGATGTCTGCCTTCACGACCAAACGTTCTTCATGGGTCTCTGCACGGGGCTCTTTGCCGCTGCTGCTATCGCCTCGACCCCCTCAGTCTCTACCTTGATACCCCTTGCCGTTCAGGTAGTCCTCATGGCCTTCCGAACTGGCACTCACGTCGGTTCGTTGGCTGAGAGACTCAGCCCGCCGGTCGGCCAATCTGAACCTTGGACCCATATCCTTCCTGGCCTGAAGGAACCCGAAGCCAAAGAGGCTCTCTTTAATTTCCATGAATCTAATGTGAGCTCTCCTGTTGTACACGGCGTCTGTCTCACAAACTAACCTCTCTCAGTACATCCCCGTCGCCAGCCAAGCATACGTTAGCGCTGTGTCGGCATCAAGTCTTGCGATCTCCGGACCGCCAGCAACATTGAAGGCCCTGGATGATCAGAACGTCTTCGGCGTCAAGTCGACGGCGATCCCCGT
The DNA here is from genome assembly GCF_011800055.1 of Colletotrichum gloeosporioides. Lineage (NCBI taxonomy): Eukaryota > Fungi > Ascomycota > Sordariomycetes > Glomerellales > Glomerellaceae > Colletotrichum > Colletotrichum gloeosporioides. The sequence goes on along the minus strand of NW_025544662.1, from coordinate 1,245,288 downwards.
CTACGGACCTTACCATGCGGCTCACCTCCACGGCACTGCCGACATCGAGAAGATCCTTCGCCTCGACGACCCCAAGGTTACCGAGGCCTTGGAGAAGAGCAAGCCCCGCTCTGCCATTATGTCTGGCACCAAGGGCATCTGGTTCGCTGAGACCAGCACCAAGTCTCTGCTCCAGGCCGTAGCTCACGAGTGCCTCGTCGACGTCCTTCAGTTCCAGAAGGGCATTGACGGCTGCATCGAAACTGCCCGCGACTTTGAGGGATCAACATGCCTCGTCATCCCCTTCGGCCCCACACACAACGCCGAGACCCTCCAGAAGACGATCAAGGACCGTACACAGCTTGACGTTATCGTCCGCCCTGGTCCCAAGATCCAGAGGGAGAGCTACAACTCCAAGATCGGTAACCACGGTCCAGCCGGCAAGTGCAAGCTCGCCATCGTCGGTATGGCAGGTCGCTTCCCCGATGCTGCCAGCCACGAGAAGCTTTGGGAGCTCCTGGCCAAGGGCCTGGATGTTCACAGAGTCGTTCCTGCTGATCGTTTCCCCGTCGCCACTCACTACGACATCACTGGCAAGGCCGTCAACACGAGTCACTCTCAGTACGGATGCTGGATTGAGAACCCCGGTTACTTCGACCCCAGATTCTTCAACATGTCTCCTCGTGAGGCTTTCCAGACCGATCCTATGCAGCGTATGGCGTTGACGACCGCCTACGAGGCTCTCGAGATGTGCGGTTATGTCCCTAACCGTACTCCCTCCACGAGACTTGATCGTATCGGTACCTTCTACGGTCAGACTTCCGACGATTGGCGTGAAATCAACGCCGCCCAGGAGGTCGATACCTACTACATCACCGGTGGTGTCCGCGCTTTCGGTCCTGGTCGCATCAACTACCACTTTGGCTTCAGCGGCCCTAGTCTGAACATTGACACGGCCTGCTCTTCCAGTGCTGCTGCCCTGAATGTTGCCTGTAACTCTCTGTGGCAGAAGGACTGTGACACTGCTATTGTTGGTGGTCTGTCCTGCATGACCAACCCCGACATTTTCGCCGGTCTGAGTCGTGGTCAGTTCTTGTCCAAGACTGGACCTTGCGCGACCTTCGACAACGGTGCTGATGGATACTGCCGTGCTGACGGCTGTGCCTCCGTCATCGTCAAGCGTCTGGAGGATGCCATCGCAGACAAGGACAACGTCCTCGCGGTGGTTTTGGGCACAGCTACCAACCACTCCGCTGATGCCATTTCCATCACCCATCCCCACGGTCCTACCCAGTCCATCCTGTCGAGCGCTATTCTCGATGATGCGGGTGTTGACCCCCTTGACGTCGACTACGTTGAGATGCACGGTACCGGTACCCAGGCCGGTGACGGTACTGAGATGGTTTCCGTCACGAACGTCTTCGCTCCTGCCGATCGCAAGAGACCCGCGGACAGACCTTTGTACCTCGGTGCTATCAAGTCCAACGTTGGTCACGGAGAGGCTGCTTCGGGTGTGACTGCCCTTTGCAAGGTTCTCATGATGATGCAGAAGAATGCTATCCCGCCCCACGTCGGTATTAAGAAGGAGATCAACAAGACCTTCCCCAAGGACTTGTCAGAGCGCAACGTCAACATTGCATTCCACCTCACCCCGTTCAAGAGGAGAGATGGCAAGCCTAGACGTATCTTCGTCAACAACTTCAGTGCCGCTGGTGGCAACACCGGTCTGCTCCTTGAGGACGCTCCCCACTTCAAGCCTGCTGAGGTTGATGCTCGCAATGTCCAGGTCATCACCGTCACTGGCAAGTCCAAGGCTGCCATGATCCGCAACGCTGAGAGACTCGTTGCTTGGATGGAGCAGAACCCCCAGACCCCTCTGTCCCACGTTGCCTACACCACGACTGCTCGTCGCATTCAGCACTACTGGCGTATGAACGTCGCTGCTTCTGACTTGCCTGAGGCTCAGCGCCTTATCAAGGACAGACTCAAGGAGAACTTCAGCCCCATTTCCACTCAGCAGCCCAAGGTTGCGTTCATGTTCACTGGCCAAGGTTCCCACTACGCCGGCCTCGGCAAGGACCTGTACGCCCACTACCGCGTCTTCCGTGACAGCATTGATGAGTTCAACCAGCTGGCACAGATCCACGGCTTCCCCAACTTCCTGCCTCTCATCGACGGCAGCGAGTCTGATGTTACTAAGCTGTCTCCTGTTGTTGTTCAGCTCGGACTGTGCTGCTTCGAGATGGCTCTCGCCCGTCTCTGGGCCTCTTGGGGTATCAAGCCCTCGGCTGTTATGGGTCACTCTCTTGGAGAGTACGCCGCTCTCAACGCCGCTGGTGTCCTCTCTGCCAGCGACACTATCTACCTTGTTGGAGCTCGCGCTCAGCTCCTTGTTGAGAAGTGCACCGCAGGCACTCACGCCATGCTGGCTGTCACTGGCCCTGTCGACGCTGTCATGGAGGCTCTCGGCTCTCAGTCCGAGGCTGTTAATGTGGCTTGCATCAACGGTCCCCGCGAGACTGTTCTCAGCGGCGCTTCTAACAAGGTCAGCGAGATTTCCTCAACCCTTGGTGCTGCCGGATTCAAGTGCACTCAGCTCAAGGTGCCCTTCGCTTTCCACTCTGCTCAGGTTGACGCTATCCTGGACGACTTCGAGACCCTCGCTCGCTCTGTGAGCTTCGAGGTTCCTCAGGTGCCCATCATCTCTCCTCTCCTCGGAAAGATGGTCGAGAACGAGCCTATCAACGCGGCCTACCTCCGCAACCACGCTCGCGACGCGGTCAACTTCCTTGGCGGCCTTGTTCACGCTCAGCAGTCTGGCTCCATTGACGAGAAGACTGTCTTCCTTGAGATTGGCCCTCACCCTGTCTGTGCCAACTTCGTCAAGTCCTCATTCGGCATCAGCTCCATTGCTGTTCCCACTCTTCGCCGCAACGAGTCTACCTACAAGGTTCTTAGCAACACTCTGTGCACTCTCCACACTGCCGGCATCAACCTTGACTGGGACGAGTTCCACCGCGACTTCAGCGACTGCACTCGCCTCCTGGACCTCCCCACCTACTCTTTCGACGAGAAGAACTACTGGCTTCAGTACACTGGCGACTGGTGTCTTACCAAGAACCGTGGCCCTGCTGCCGTCAAGGCTCCTCTCCAGATTGAGCCGGCGAAGCCCAAGCTCTCCACCACCTCTGTGCACGCGATTACCAACGAGGACGTGAAAGGTGACATCGCTATCATCGAGACCGAGACTAACCTGTCTCGTCCTGACACTCGTCCTCTTGTTGAGGGCCACCTGTGCAACGGTGCGCCTCTGTGCCCCTCGACCCTGTACGCTGATATGGCGATGACCATCTGCGACTACGCCTACAAGATGCTTCGCCCCGGTACTGAGGACATTGGCTTGAACGTCGCCAACGTCGAGGTTCCCAAGACTCTCATCTTCGATGAGAAGATTGATGCCCACATCCTCCGCACCACGGTCACTGCCAACGCCGCTCTTGGCTACGCCGACGTCAGCTTCCACACTGGCGAGGGCTCCAAGAAGGTCGAGCACGCACACTGCAAGGTCGTGTACGGCAGCACCGAGCAGTGGGCTGATGAGTTCGAGCGTGTCACCTACCTCATCAAGGGCCGCGTTGATGCTCTTGAGGAGGCTGAGAGACAGGGCAAGGCCTCCAAGATTGGCCGCGGCTTGGCTTACAAGCTCTTCAACGCCCTCGTCGACTACGACCCCAAGTACCAGGGCATGGAGGAAGTCATCCTGGACAGCAAGTCTTGTGAGGCTACTGCGAAGGTTACCTTCCAGACCACCGACAAGGACGGTAGCTTCTTCTTCAACCCTTACTGGATTGACAGCTGTTGCCACATTTCTGGCTTCATCATCAACGGTACTGATGCTGTTGACTCTCGTGAGCAGGTCTTCATTTCTCACGGATGGGGATCTCTCAGATTCACTGAGAAGCTCGACCCCAAGAAGTCTTACCGCTCTTACATCCGCATGCAGCCTGTCAAGGGTACCAAGATGATGGCTGGTGACGCGTACGTCTTTGACGGCGACCGCATCATCGGTGTTGCCGGCGATGTTAGATTCGCCTCCATCCCCCGCAAGGTCCTCAACATGGTCCTGCCGCCCCGCGGACGTGCCCTTGCTGGCGCTGCTCCCGCTCCTGCCGCTGCAGCGGCCAAGGCCGCCCCCGCCAAGGCTGCTCCCAAGGAGAAGGCTGGCAAGGAGAAGGGCACCAAGCAAGTCACCGCCAGCAACCTCAAGACTGTCAATGCCAAGCTTGCTAAGCGGTCTGTCGTTCAAGAGGTCTTTGACATCTTGGCCAAGGAAGTCGGTGTTACCCACGACGAGCTTGCCGACAACATTGCCTTCACCGATCTTGGCTGTGACTCTCTCATGGCCCTGACCGTTTCTGGCAGGATGCGTGAGGAGCTTGACATCGACATCGACTCTCATGCCTTCGTCGAGTACCCCACCATCGGTGCCTTCAAGGCTTTCCTCGCTCAGTTCGAGACTGCCGACCGCAAGGACAGCTACGTACAGGACTCTGGTGACTCCAGCGGCTCCGTTTCTGAGACTCCTGAGCTCGAGTCAGACTCTAACGTGACCACTCCCTACGAGGAGAGTGATCGCTCGGTCAAGGGCGAGGGTGACGATGAGGCTTCTGGTGACCTCCAGAACATCCTCCGCGACACTATTGCCACCGAGATGGGCGTTGAGGTTGATGAGATTGTTGCCGCTCCTGATCTAGCTGCTCTGGGTATGGACTCTTTGATGAGTCTGTCCATCCTGGGCACGCTTCGTGAGAAGTCTGGCATGGATATTCCCAACGACCTTTTCGTCACCAACCCCTCTCTGCTTGAGGTCGAGAAGGCTCTTGGCATTGGCCCAAAGCCCAAGCCCAAGGCTGCACCCCCGAAGTCTGCTCCGGTTCGTCGTGAGCCCAAGGTTCAGCCTACCAAGGAGATTAACACTCACCCTGGTAACACCACCGCTTCCATCACCAAGCCTCCCCCACCCAAGGAGATTGTCGACAACTACCCTCACCGCAAGGCCACATCAATCCTCCTCCAAGGTAGCACTCGTACTGCCACCAAGAACCTCTGGATGGTTCCTGACGGTTCGGGTTGCGCCACCTCCTACACCGAGATCAGCCAGGTCTCCTCCGACTGGGCTGTCTGGGGCCTCTTTTCTCCCTTCATGAAGACCCCTGAGGAGTATAAGTGCGGCGTCTACGGCATGGCTTCCAAGTTCATTGAGGCCATGAAGGCCAGACAGGCTAAAGGCCCCTACTCCCTGGCAGGTTGGTCTGCGGGTGGTGTCATCGCCTACGAAATTGTCAATCAGCTCACCAAGGCTGGCGAGACCGTCGACAACCTCATCATCATCGATGCCCCTTGCCCCATCACTATCGAGCCTCTCCCGAAGTCTCTCCACGCCTGGTTTGCCTCCATTGGACTCCTCGGCGAGGGTGACGACGAGGCTGCCAAGAAGATTCCTTCTTGGCTCCTCCCCCACTTCGCTGCCAGTGTTACCGCCTTGAGCAACTACACTGCGGAGCCTATCCCCAAGGACAAGTGCCCCAACGTCATGGCGATCTGGTGCGAGGATGGTGTATGCCACCTTCCCACCGACCCTCGCCCGGATCCTTACCCGACGGGCCATGCGCTCTTCCTCCTGGACAACAGGACCGACTTCGGCCCAAACCGATGGGACGAGTACCTGGACGTCAACAGGTTCAGGACTAGGCACATGCCTGGTAACCACTTTTCCATGATGCATGGCGACTACGTAAGTCTCCTCATCTTAACCTTCATCTTTTGAATTAACTAACATCCTCTTAGGCCAAGATGCTTGGACAGTTCATTCGTGAAGCGGTTTGCGAGTAAGGAACCACATAGCGGAATGCATATGAGCACACGCATTGCAGGTTATAGAAGGGACACAGGACATTACATGAAATGCGAGCATGGATATGAGACTGATTTTTCTTTTCTTGATCATTGTTTATTCTTCATTTTTCTTGTCATCATTTCTTTTCCATCCTGTCTTAACATTGATATCCGCTCCCTGTACAAGTGCGACAGCATCTCACACAAACTCATACGAATCATTCCTTATTATGTTGGAAAGGCGAAGGAGGAGGAATAGGTGGAAAGAACGCAAGGCAAATCACTTTGGGGCGTTGTTTTATCCTGGAGGGACACGGGAGCGCGTCACAAAGTCATTGTCTCATAATGGGTTCGGAATTTTCCTTTCGTCATGAAGTCGTTCATCGTCTTTCCTTACAATCATGGTATCTGGCGGTGTTCAAGTGTCTCTTTTTTGTCGGAATTGGTTCAGACGGTTCATAGAATGTACGCTTTGAGTAGCCGTACCCCCTTAAGATAGTAGTACTCTCGAGTTTGAATACACGAAGTCAAAATTACCTGTCTGTTCCTCGATCTTGATCTTTGCGCTAATAACATGTTAGTTCTCACTGCTGTCTTCAGTATGAGCGCGAAAGCATGCCCATCCCTGGGAATTGTCTGCTTCCCCTGACACAATTGTCTTGTTGTGGCCACCAGTTCGCACATGTCCTGCCAAAGCCGCAGCCCACCCCTCTCACCCAAAGAAGAGACTTGCGACGGTTTCTTAAACTCTGTTTCTTCGCGTCAACCACCACACGGCACACGCAGACGGCACATGGCCTCGCAGACATGCGTCTTGCTACGTCCACGGCACCTCATTCCACCGCCACATCACCACCACACCTGCCCGCCGAAAAGTCGATGGAAGCGCCCGACTCGTGATCCGTCACTACCACGACCCTCCCATCCCCAGGACATCCTAGTCCCCCTCGTCAGAGTCATCTGGTCTCTGACAAGCAACATCCAAGTCGACAGCCGGTCCCTGGAACCTTTTCCCCCATCATCCCTTCATGCCATCCACCCCCAAGGAAGGGAACGTCATGCGATGACATCTGCAAAGGGACAACGGCCGGCGGGATGTGGCCTTACTTGCGACTGATGATACCCCGCGATTTCGCCAGAAACAACCTCATCCCTGTATCGTTTATGATACACCCGGGCCCGCGATCTTCGATCCTCGATCTCGGGTCACATAACCGCAACGGTCGAAGACGGCGATGCGCCCGTTCAATATTGCAGAGAGAGAGAGAGAGAGGGCGCGTGAGGGCTTGTATGTTCCAGATGACTCTAAAGCAACAGCTGGTACCGCTCTCGAGAGCCAAGCCCCATCCGAAGACGAGACACCCGAGTCGATACGAGAGTCTTGAAGAGAACGACAGCACATGCCAAGAAAACGATTTGCATTCCTGGATTACGAGAGAGGGCTCTCAAATATCACCCTGCCCGACAAGGCTACACCTTCCAAGGCCCCAAGAGCCGCAACATTCCAAAGACCCTCCCAGTCAGCCCCATCAGGCTCTCTTTCCCACAATGTCAGCGGCTGGGAATCGCCTGACATTCGTCATGCCATAGCCGCCGCCGCCCGCGCTGCGCTTCTCTTCCCGTCTCCCGCGCGTGCCCGATCATATCCGAGTCAAGACATCTCTTACATACACAACCCACACCCACGACCTAGATCTCGACCACTTCAGCCCTTTTTCTACGCCCCTCCCTTCGAGACCACACACAAACATATCCGTCCGGCATTCATCCCACGCACCCGCAGATTTCCCCTCCTCCTCCCTTACCTGCGGGGTTGAATCAAGGTCCGCGCCTCCGCCTCAGGGTTCTCCCATGTCTCTGTGTCTCTGCTGTCTTAAACATATGCAACAATCACATGCACCTGACCACGCGACGGACTCGCACGAGGCGTGGCTATGTGCTTCCTCCTCCCTTTGCAGAGTATAGAGAGAGACAGTGAGATTGATGCAGAGACGTTTATCTGATGCAAAGACATCTTGGAACGTCCTGCCCTCCCCCAAAGAGATGGTCAGCTTATGTTTTGTGTCGTCATAGGTTCATCACCAAGCCAAGTTTGATGAGTAAGACATCAGCAGACGGCCGCAGGATGAATGGTGCATAACCTACGTGAGGCCTATGCATGCTGAACGGTCTGGAAGAGGTCATCTTTCCTAAAAAGACCTGCAGTGTTCGGCACCGACTATCCAGATGGACTTGGGGCGCGTCCAAGATGCGGGATAATTTTGCATCGAGGCCCGGCTTGTGAGGGTCGTCCTGTCATCCGCCGTCGCTCCTGGGCATACATGCACGCAATGAATATGCACATCTTCGTGGTACGCCTTCCAGCCTCTTAGGGACATGCCAGGCCCCCAGCTGTGTATTGCGCTGCACTGCACCGGGTCGTCTTCGCCATGCGCTCTCTCGCTCGCTTCGAGAAGCGAAAGGTCGGATCTCCCGCGTCGATCGATCTCCACTGCCATGGGGCCTCCAGTCTGCAACCCCCCGTCGGTGAGTAGCAGCAGGCGGCATAATCTCATGCCAGTCGTCGTAAAAACAGCTGCTCAGCTCGCTGATCATAGAACTTGCAGCATCGCAGCGGGAGAGGAGAGTGGTATTCCGAATCGGCACCCCGGTCATCAAAACCCTGGACTCGTGCGAGAGACAAAAGAAAAAAAATGCCCGTCAAGGGCCCCGCTCTGCTTGTACGACGTCGACGCAATCTTCAGGTCGATTCTCCCTTCGCAATCCACGGCCGCCGGCGCCAAGAAGATAACTTTTCAGCGTCACCAGCGTGGCCCTCGAGTCCTGTGACCTAGACTATCGAATGCTGTAACACGACTAGATAAACACGAGAACTGGTGGCATGGGACCTTTGAAGACGATGCGCCGGTCAGGCATTGCATGAGAGAGGTATTCGTACATACACGCCGCGACATGTATGATCTTTTCGAATCCCGGGCTCTTCTTCCTCCCCAGGACCCTGCCAAACGCACGAAATGCCAACGGCGCGTGCCGTTGGGAAGAATAAAAAAACATCCCGACCGCTCGTCGGCTGGCCCTGCGAGAGACGCCCTCAAACCCCGAGAGTTGTGTGCCGTGAAATTAGCAGTTACACAGCGCGACGGGAAACCCAGCCTCCCTTGCGGACGCAAAAGCGAAGCGACAAGGGGGCCTTGCCTCTTCGCTTGCTCAAAATGTCATCGTCATCAAATCTGCACCATCGCGACTGTCGTAACAGCGTACCGTGGACACGGCACCCGGAAGCTCCTCCGGCTGAGGAACAGGAGAAAGAAAGGATCCGACGCCGCGGGATCGTCGAGGTAGTAGGCTGTGTGCCTTTGTTCTTTTTCCCAATGTTGGTTCTCGTCTTGGACGTCAAGACTCAGATTTAAGGCCCCACTCGAAGCTGCTGCGATGGTCGCACAGCCGGTCAGCTGCACGAAATTCTCGACGAGAGAACAATCTGGATGCCTCAAGTGAGGCAGCGCGATGCTGTTGGTTCCCACGTCCGAAGATCCGGTCGCCGAGGAGCAACGAGTTACCCGTCGCTTCCGGCGCGAGGCGACTTCACCATGTTGACAAAACAAAAATTTCGGTCTGCGGACCTTGGGCCACGCCGGGCCTTGTTCGTCGGTAGGAAAGCTCGAGACAGAGAAGTCAAAGTTCTGATCGGCGTGCTGTCGTCAATCAAGGGCTGCGGCTGGCTGCTTTTAGCGCCTGCTGGGCCGCGTTCCCAGCCATTCCCGTAGGATTGTATCCGCAGTGACTGGGTTCCGAGAGGTTCTCACCACGAATTGGCGGACGGGTTGTCGAGTTGACTGTCTGTTGTTTTCCTCTCACTTTTCAGTAAGGATTCATCGCTCAGAGCATGTGGTCTCACCATGAGGCAGTCCTTCATTGACGGGAACGACGGTCGCGCCCCAGAATGAGACTAGAAGAGAATGAAGCAGCAGTAGTGTGCGCTGAGCTTCGTGCCTTCTCAGGCACTAGCTGGCCATGCCGTTTTCTTCTCCTGCCGTGAGCCCATCCCTGCGCGCGCGCGCGCGCGCGCTGGCGTAAGCAATGCGCCTCAGCGTTGCAGTGAACAGTCGTGACACGAGCACTAATAGCTCTAGTCTTTGGTGCCATCGTAAATATGTCAAGACGCAGCCGGGATCGCGACTCGCATAGCTCTCGGAAAGATGGTGGGCTGTGCAGGGTTATCAAGGCTCGCGCCATCTTGGCTGGCTTCCATTAGAATGTGCGGGACGGCACACCGCTTAAGGCTAGCAGGGCATCGTTCGTCTGCGACGCCTTGTTGTTCTTTGTCGTGGCCGATCAAGCTCACTAGATTAGTTGCTAAGCGCCGTTGAATACGGTGCTGAATCAGGACCATGACCCCTCAAATTGGCCCTGGGCAACATACCTATCAATTCAGCTTTGATGAATTGAATGAGGCACGATGCGAATACCTTTCGTCTGTTGGAAGGCCAACAAGCAGACGACTTTCCCTCGAGAACTTGTATCGCTGCATAACACCCAAACATTGATCACAGTGGGCATGCGATCAAGCCTGCCGTTGCCAACCTCCTCTTCGTTGTTGAGCCTTTTCAAGCTTCGCGACAGTTGTCTTGGTTTGCAAGATTAGGCTGCAACGGCTTGACTCTAAAGGCCCTTGGCAACGTGCGATAGATGGACAGATCGAGATCTGAGACTGTCATCCACATCAACATCGAGTATCTCCTTTCTTCTTGGTCAGGCTTCAACTCCCAAATCCCACAAATCCGTGGTCGGATTCTCGGTACACAAAAAGCGGTGATCACTTTCATCATTCCTTCCTCAGGCGGCGGCATCTCTCGGCGACACTTTTGGCGCCACCCAGATGGTTTCTGCAGATGCTGGGTGGATCAGTGGCTTTCTTGTTGAAAACCTCCTATCCAAGTAATGCCAACTTGGCGACGCGGGTTTGCCAGGAAAGCAAGGAAAGTCATTCACAAAAGACACAGGAAGTCTCCTTAGCGCTCAAATGCGTGATATTGTCGTCTCCATCGTCTCTGTCTCTGGTGTCGAGATGTGGGTAAGGTAGATGCCAGTCTGCAAGCCTTTGGTGTAACCTCTGTCAATAATTCATATATTGATCTGCAGCGCCTTGCAGGCAACTGTGGGTTTGTGGCTGACAGGACGGTCTGCTGGTAGGTATGCGACGACAAATATCGGGCCAATTATGAGTGCCTCGAAGTCACAGCGGGCCAGAAGCAACGATGTTGGCAGACCGACTACTGCCGTTTCTCACATAATTGTTGCAAACCATCGCATTGGTGATGCCAAGTGGGGGGTCTCATTGAACCCCATGATGCGGTGCCAACACATCGATCAGTACCCGTGTCCGTCTCGGTGGGTGAGGAGCCGAATTTGACTCTTGCAGGGTTGGGTTGGCGACCTCGCCTTCGGACCATTGGTGCCTCATGTTGATCATTGCACTTGACGATGCTGTGGAGGGGATCTTTGGTAGGCAATCCGGGCCCTTGCGCAAGACAATAATTCCCCGCGAGGTCCCCGGGTTCATCCCAAACATGACAAGATCGACGTCGTCTAGGTTAGCGGGAAAGTTCTCACGCCGATTGACCAATCCCTGAAAACCCTTCGGCCAGTATAACGAGTGCCAGTAGTCGTCGTGGTCCATTAATGTGGGTGCGCTCAGGAGTATGGGCAACTACAGGCCTTTGCGACTTAGCGTTGAGCTTGTTTTCAATGGAAAACTTGAATTAGGGTGTGAAGATGAGATCCCTTGACCATTTCAAGGGCCGAATCGTCCCAGTTCCCATTTCTTGGGATGGGTCACGACGATGTTGTCTCAGTCGCTCCACCCAGAGGAGACGACATCAAGTTTGCCGAGCAACGACGGAAAGCGGCACGTCAGGCGTAAAGCATAAACACACGTTGGTTTTGGGAGTTGAGGTGCTGTTTGAAACATCTTTGCGCGCGCTAGAGTTGAACGGCAACGGGACTTTGTCCTCCAAAACAGGTCGACTTCGACGCCACGCACAGGGCGTTGAAGGCTGAGTACCCAGAAAGGCTTTAGCGCAGCCAAGAGGGGTAAAAAGCTGCAATTTGGAGAGCCACGTCGCCGCCTGCCGCTGCAGTAATGATGTCATTTCCTTCTCTCGCTCCTGATAAGGGTCGAAGAGTATGAAGGAGACTCAATGATAATGAACCGCCTGGGGACCTCTGAAGAATCCGCGGTCACGGAAGGAAAACCAACCCGGCGTCCATCCCGTTCCGGCATGGCAGCTATCTTTCAGCTCTCTCCAAGCTGTGGATCATTGCCATCTCGAGTTTCGTAACATCCACGGCGCTTGGCGATGTGCCGGGGCTCTGTGCAATTGGGCGATGGGGCAACTCAAGAGAGGGCATTCGCTCTTTTGACCATATCAGGCCAGCCCAATGTGTTGGGAGAAAAGTGTGTGCATTGATAGGGCTCCATGAAAATGATGCTCCGCGGGACAGTGCCAAGGGAAGAAGGCTGAGAGTCTGACAGACCCGGCAGATCTAAGAAGCCCAAGGCCTAGACGCGGTGTCTTTTTGTGCATCTAAATGCTGTCTGGATTGGTGGGTGTTCACACCAAGTGTCTGGAGTGCACCCGCGGAACAACGGCAGAGGCAGCTATTGAAGACGATCGTCATCGAACCCATGAATGTCCGGTGCTGTCAGCACTGCAGCCTCACTTGGCGTAATTCTCCGACGCGTCTTGGGCACCAAAAAAAAATGAAGACTTCCATTTGGGGCTAGCAGTCGCAAGTTTGTGTGAAATGGGCATGTCCACAGTAAACAGAAGGCTGTCTCTTTCGGGGAGTGAGTCCGAGCACTGAGCTGGCTGAGGATTTAGATTGTGGGCCGGCAGGCTGGCTGGCTGGCTGGATGACAGGGGTGTCAAGATGGAGAACTGACCCAAAGAGATGGGAATTGCGTATGGTGATTTCTCGGGCGTGGGCCAAGTCGGCGTTGAGAATTGAGTGGGTTGGGGTAGGGCGACAGGATGTTGGCTGGATGATCGACGCGATCGGCCGGCCGTTATCAAGGCGATGGCTGCCATGGGTTTCATGGGCTGCCGTGGCGAGGTGTAGTAGCACGACGGTAGCTGCAGCTGTGTGAAGTTTGCATGGACGGTACGGTACGTATGCAGTGGGAGTTGAATGCGACGAAGTCGAGTCTCGGCAAAAGCTCGCCTGGGCCATTCCCGTGCCGTCTACCGACAAGCAGCGAGTTGATTATTTTGGGGTCTAAGTGAGGTGCCAGTGTCAGTGTCGAGAGAGGACGGAGCCAACGATTTGCGGAGGTCCGGGGGAAGACAAGGGTTTCGATATCGTGTATGCGGGCGAGCTGGGTGCGTAGGATAGGTAGGCAGGTAGGTTTCTTGACGTAAGGTGGCTGGCTCCTGACAGGTGCAGTAGTCGAAGCAAGCTGACGCGATGTCTGATGGGGTTGACTGCCCTGAGCATGTGGATGAGAGGTTTGTTGGTGGTGGTGGTGGTGGTGAGAGTAGAGCGCTGAGTCGGCGGGTTGCAGACTGCAGGATGCGATGCACAGGTACAGTAGGTGCAGTTCCTGGGACGACGGCAGCTGGCTGTGTGTGTTTCGAAACATGGGATTCTAGAAATCGGGGAGAAGGCCACGAACACGGACGATGTTGGACTGGCGTTGTCGCTTGGCCTTTGACGAGGAGAGGAGAGGTGGCAGTCGATTTACCATGTCAGGTTGCAGTTCCGTTGCGTCGGAGCTGGTCCGGGTGCAACGGGAAGGGCCCTTCCATACGACCTTACCATGGTCAGTACTTAATTACATAGTAGGAGTGCAGTACAGTCCACCTACCTACCTCAGTGCATGGTGCACAGCCGGAAGGACGGGCCCAGCGGAAGCACAAGCACAAGCACAAGCATACCTACCAGGTGTGTGAGTGGATGGGCAGCGGGCGAAATAGGTCCTTTGACAGCGCCGCAGTAAATAGTGCCAAGCACCTTGCCAGAATGACGATAGTGGCAGTACGCAGTGCGCAGTGCGCAGCGCTTCGTGAGATGGATCCATTGTAATGTAATGTAAGGTGATGTGCAAAGTGCATTTCATGGATAAGGCAGATAGATGTTAGTGCAAGGTGCAAGTGTGATAAGTGCACCTAATGGAAGCAAGCGGGGCATTGGCCATGCGAAAGTACCTCCCCTAGGTATGTAATCAAGCCCGGTGCCTGGAGCAGCAACGTCCCAAGGCAGGTCGTCGTACCGGCTTCCGAGCTTCCCGTCGGCGTCCCTCGCCCCATCGTCCCCCGCCTTTTCGCCGTCCTGCCCTCCGCGCGCTCCGTCTCCTGCCAAGTGGGTCCCTCCGGCCCTTCCTTCCAGTCTGTTTGCTTTTCCAATCCAACAGAGAAGGATCCATGCATCTCCTTTTGATCCCACATAGCACACCATGCCCGTTCAGCCGGTTGCTGTCCCGGGAGCATCAAACATGTGCCTTGGCTACTCTGGGAAAGAACCCATTTTGATACCTTGGTTGCTCGCAATGGATCACAAAAGCACTCTCTCGTCTGGGACTCTGTGATGCCTCGTGTCGAAAGACAGTAATAGACTGACCACCTCCGCAGATACCAGTCTGACTCGACAGCCCGTGATGCCTCCCCGCCGCCACTTTGACCACCAAAAGGGACGGCCGCTGCAATCACATCACTCGCCATTCTGTCACACTCGACTGGCCCAGACCTGCCGTCAAGTCATTCAGGTACATGAAGCTCGCCTGACTGACATGGGAGCAAAACTCTGTGCGCGTTCCCGGACCACTGGCCACCCGTTTGCTTTGCTTTGCTTGATGCAGTACACTGCGAGAGTTTCGGCAGGCGGTAACGTATCCTCCCTCACCCTCCTCCTGTTCGTCCTCCTGTTCGTCTCAGTCCCAGGAACTGGCGAACATGGCGTACCTTCCCCGTCATCCAGCTTGGCTGGAACTCTCGCCCAACCCTAAGCCGTCCATGCTTTAGTCAACCTCCATCCACTTGACAGCCACCTTAACCGCCTGTGCAGCTAAACAACAGCCACCCCGGGCTCTTGAATCGCTGCTCCATCCGAATCGCATGTGTCCGAGGAACCGGGAATCGCGCCATCGACCACTCGAGAGCAAGCCGGAAAACCTAGGAACGCCTTCTCGAAAAGGAAACCAGAACGTGGCAGCACTCGGAACTTCCAGACTGTACCTGCACCTGTACCTATCCTGTCTCCCCTGAACGTTGACGGACAACAAAAAGACCGAGCAGAAAATACAGATCAACGAGTGATGACGAGCAGACTCGAGTTTGTCCTTCTCGGAGACCATGTCTTCATTTCCGATACGAACACACATCTGAATCAGAATAACGGGCCGTCGACACTGGGGGAGGGGAGGGGGGGCTCGGCCAAATCTAGACACCGCCCAGAAAGCCGCCCGCCGCCGTGTCAATCTCTACACTCGCTCGTCGCTCGTAGTCCGAAAAAGCCAGATGTCTTTGCTTCATCTCAGCCATCAACCAGTCAGGTGCCCAACCTTGCAGCGGCGGCCATAGTACGGATACGGCGAGCCGTTGCATTGTTATCTTTGATGACCGTGTCGTTCGTATACCTTAAGTCGACTAAGGTGCAGGTCAGAGCATGGCCCCGTCAGCGTGCCACATGCAGGCGCAGATTTATCTTATCAGCCTTAGACATGTCGCTGACTTTTCTTGATGGATAGGGTTTAGGATCTGACACTGAAATGAAAGAAACACGACACAAGAAAAAACAAAACAAAAAGAAACAAGGGCTTTGTCCTCTGTCGAGGCTTGAGATCTACTGGATGCCAGTCTGAAGTGTCAAGAGAGACAAACCGGAAGCGAGGAGAGGGAATGATGATTCTTTGATAGATGTGATCCCGGGACTCTGGAGTTCTCGCCTCAATTGTGCATAATTATAACAATGCAAAGTCGGATGATGCGGCAGCAGCAGCAGCAGCAGGACGCATCGCAGCTGGCTGCACCTCAGCACATGCGTTGTTGTAGGTCACCTTACCTGAGGAGTGGTACGGTACGGCAGGTGGGAAAAGTGCCCCCCAATATGCGACGAGCACAATAACCAACATGAGTATGTGCGCTGCATACAGTCCTGATTGCACCGTTTTGGTTTTGGGCAATGCCTGTGTTCGTCGTGGGCTTTTCCTCTCCCCTTGAGACTTCATGTCAGCAGCAGCATCCACAAGTAAGCAAAGCAAAGCAAGCTGTGGTTGTTGCGTTGCGTTGCCCCTGCTTGGACTAGGTAGGGAACCGGAGCTAGCTGGCAGCAGTCGTATGGAGCAGACAGGGTGGTTGAATACGGCAATGGTTGCTGGAGATCATTGCCTCGTATGCCGTGATAAGTACGCATCATGTCGACCCCGGTTACCCCTTGTGGATTGTGTTTTTTGTGCTTCTCCAAGCGCAGACAGGCCAATTGCAACGTGGACGGCGAGAGGGAAGAAAAAGAATAAACTGAGGCGAAGTGACTGGTCGAGGCCTGTCGATGAAGACGACAAGACTGACAGTTGTGAGTACGTACTGGTATGGACACAGTGGTGGTGTCGTACACAATGGCCCAAGCTCCCTCTGCCCCTCTGCCCCTCTGCCCTCTGCCCTCTGCCCTCTGCCCTTGGAGTCAAGGGGAGGGGAGGAAAGGGGACCTGGACGGGATCTGAGAAAGGGTACGGATACCCAAGGCGGGTGGGAGGGAAGGGTGTGGTGTGCTGGGGCCCCCTGTTCGCGGATGCTGCAAAGCTGCAAAGCAAGGGTCTAGTGCCCCTCCTCCGCTCCCCCATGTCGTGTCGTGCAGTTGGATGGTTCCACTCACTCTTTGGTCCAGGCCATTCCCTTCTGGGCCGCACTCGCTCTCTCTCTCACACACTCAACTGGAGGAGCAGCGAGTGAGGTGAGAGGCAGCAGCAGCAGCAGCAGCAGCAGCGGCAGCGTCAGGACGCACGCAACTCACTTTCAAGGGCAGCAAGGCAGACGCGGAGCAGGGGCAGGGGCCAGGGGAAGGGGAGAACATGTGAGGCGGGAGGCAAGTCCAGCTCCGGGCAATCATGAACTTTCTCTCTCTCTCACAGTGTGGAATAAGCTGTAAGCTGTGAGCTGTAAGCTGAAGATCCAATGGCCACCTCATTACCTCTTGATGCAGCTGAGAGAGAATGCAACCTGGGAGTTCAAGTCACATGATGAGAGAGCAACCCCCGAGACCCAGGCCCAAGGAATGTTTCCGTCATCCGTCACCTAACCTTCAACCACGCTGCATGTACTGCATCCATTGCAGACCTAGGAGTATGTACTAATTAAATCGTCGTCAGAAAGTAAGCAGAGCAGTGGAGGATGCCCGCGCGGTACGTACCGCCAAACCTACCTAGCTACCGTTCCTCTGTCTTGGATTCCATTGTTTCCCAGCCCGCTCCAAGCCCAGTCCCAGTCCCAATCCCAATCTCGCAGTCCACAATCTGCGTCTCGCTTTCTGTTGCTTGGCTTTTCAACAGCCCACGCCTTGCCTTGCCTCGCCTCGCCTTACCTCACTCACCTTTGCACGTCTTAGTCTGACATCCATCCGTCCCACTTATCCCACTTGTAAACTCCGTTTCTCCTCCGCTTTTTTACTTTCTTTCCCAGAGACATACAGCTCGTCTCGCTAGCTAGGCGCCCCATCTCGAATTGCCTATCGTGCCCTCGTCTCTTGGTCCTGTCTCCTTACTCTCGAGCAACGGGCAACAAGCAGCCGAGCCAACCAACATTGGACGTTGTTGGACTGCCTCCGTACCGGCATCCGCGCCCGGATGACGAGTCCACCCGCCAACCATGACAACCTTCACCTATCTTGCCGTCCGTTCCCCTTCGAGTCGTTGATGCTCGTCCTCTGTCGTCGACTTCCACCTCGCACACACGCATCTCGCCCTCGGACCAACGCCTGGTCTGTTCCAATCGGCCGAGCCATTCCGCCACGCGGTCTGTCCTCCCTCGCCCTTCACCCATCGTTGCCCGGTGTACAAGGCACTGTACCCTTTCCTTCCCTTTCCTTTGCCCCCACTGCCAGCCCCAGTCAGTGTATCCTATCCCGTTTATTCTCCTTCCCCAATCCCTGCCCCCCATCCTTCTCTGATGCTCCCCGAAGCGGAATCTTCACAACCACCCTAATCCCTACCCTTCTGACGGCTCGTTTCCCTATCTCCATCCTCCCGATCGACGACTCGTGTGGATCTACTTCTGCCCTTTGACCTGGGTCTGCTCGAGCTGTCGCTGCCCACAGATACGCCTGAGCTGGTACGGCCATGTTGTACATGACCTTGCATTGCTTACCGTACCGTAACCTTCGCACCTTTTCCTCCCCTGACACTACCTCCCCGTTGCATCTTGTGTACTTCTATTGCTACTGTGCATTAGAGAGGAAAGGCGAGAGACCTGGATGCATAATCCAATCCACCTTGCCCAGCGTCATCACCCTTCACACACTGCTCGGCTCGCTCTGCTCCCTTCCATTGCCCCAGCTCCCCGTATCCGTCCATTTTACTTTTTCTCACGCCAACTTGGAACGAACCGTTTCTACCGTCCCACGTCTTTGCCTTATCCTCGAGCAGGGTTCCCCGTCCCCTTCCTCGTCGTCCCTGTCCCTGTCTCTACGCTATCCTAAGGCAGGCCCCAGCTTAAGCTCCACTCTGCTCCCCCAGCTCTGGCACGCTCCACCACCCTCTCCTTCACCATCATCACCATTACGGCCATTACCTATCAGTAGCAACGCACAGCACAGCGCAGCAGCATGGCACTGCCCAAACCCAGGGATCTGCACGAACCAGCAGCAGCCGCTACCATCTCCCTCTCGTCTCTCTTGGTCGCTGTCTGGCCACCTAATGGGTGAGAACAGTCCCTAGTATCCGTCCACCCATCCATCCCACTCCGCAGGCAGGATCTTGAGATGGGGAACTCCAGTTGAACCCACTACCGGCAGCATCTTTTCGCCGTCAACGTCCCGTGGGGAACCTGGAAAATCTGGAAACGGCAAGAAACAAGGCCCATCATCTCTTACACGCTCTCAACGTGCATCTGAACGTCTGGCTCCCCTCAAGTATCCCCTCTCTCTCTTCTCACGCCGACCCAGGCGAGTGCCACCTACGTTGCCTGCATGCCCAGGCAAGGCTTCATCCGGCCCAAACCGTCTTATCCATGCTTCAACCGCCTGTGACCTGACCTTTTTTGGTTCTGTTTTGCCTCTGTGCTGAGCTGCCGGCTGGGTGCCGAGTCTCTTCTCCCTCTTGTCTGTTTCTCTTGGCCAGGTTGCCTCGTCCAAGCGGTCGAAGAGCTCTGGCCTGCACACAGAACAGAGACCTATCCAATGCCCTTGGACCCAAAGGCCAAGGGTCTCTGCGAGCGAGCCAGCCCATGTCCACCACACCCAAGAACGGGCGGAGAGTACATGGCCTCTGCATTACTGCCAGACCAGACCAGTACATGGCCCGTTTCTTTTTCCATCTAATTGGTCCGTCCTCGTTCTTACACATCGCTGGTCTCTGCTCTGCACAAGACATTCTCACCCACGGTGGTGGCCTACTCTAATGTCACTCGCGCGCACATAGATACACACCTTTATGTCAAGCCAGCCTCTCTCGTTGTGTGTGTGCCTGTCTCCCTCCTCTCTGCTCCGGGGTGGGTAATCCAGATCTGCTCTACCATAGCACCCATTGCCCACGCCCTCACAGCCCCCATGTACATGGGCTTGTACTTCCTTCATTCTGTATAAGCCAACGGCATAGCATATCTAAATCAGGCCTTTCTCTTTTTAACCGTTCAACGTCCGCTCCCTCTTGTCCGCGTCGCATATCCTCTCGCTCTTACAAGCTCCATCTCTCGTCCCTTCCTCTAGAAACACCCGGACTCTCACTCCATGCTCGTCCCTCTTGGACTCTGGGTAATGGCCGTGACCGTTTCCGTTCCTGTTTCGTGACCCCGTTTTTCCAACTTCGTCGTGGTTCGTCGTCGTGGTTCGTCGTCGTGGTCGTCGTCGCCTGTCTGTCTGTCTACCTCGCAGTCGGCTAGATTCCGCTTCACTCTCGACCTAGGCCGCGATCCGTGGCCCTCGGGGCTCTTCCCGCACTTCACATCGCACCCTTACACAAAAGCCTGAATAGTGCTTGCTAATCCCGACTCCGCCTTACACGCACACGATCATCACACAGACATCTCACTCGCACCGCCTTCAGAACTCTAATACACCTTCTGCCCTTGTCCTTTTCTTTAATAGTGGCTTGCCCCTCCGCCGTCACTTCATCCTCCGGACTTGTAATTCTTTCGTTAGACCAAAAAGATACCCTTTTTTTCTTTCTTTCAGAGTTGCTTCCTTCCAATCGTCGAGAACATACTCGCCCATTAATCACACAATGTCTTCAAGCTCCAAGCCCAGACAACCTCGCCTCCGGGCCTCTTGCGATGGCTGCTTTCTTGCCAAGGTCAAATGCTCAAAAGCCCGTCCCATATGCTCCAGATGCCTCGCATGCGGCCTGGAATGTCGATACTCCCCCTCCAGCAGGGCTGGCAAGCCGAAATCTGACAACAGCGCACCGAGCCACGCAAACACCGTCCACATGGACATGACGGATCTCTCGCCCATCATGGACGAGAAGAACATGATGTTCGCACAGCACCCCGGCGCCGGCATGTACAAGATGGAGAACGGCTGGCACACACCCACCAGCATGGAGGGTGCCATGACCAGAAACCCCTCCATCTCTTCAGGGCTCGCACTCCTGGGCGTCGACGACGCAACACCCAGAGACCACCAAGATCCCACCGCCGATATGTACGGAGGCGCCATGCCGTGGACTCCTCCCACCGATTTCTCCGCCGCCCCCTACCCCGATATGACCATGGCCACCGCACACATGGCCCCCCATCACCACCACGGCCGCTCACAGTCCATGGACATGGCCATGGCCGCCCACATGACGCCCTGGGGAGACGCAGCAGCACAGCACGACGGCATGATGCAATATCAAGCCATGCCCACTCCCAACAGCATGGCGGCGGCGGCATATTTCCCGAGCCCGTCAACCACGCCCAACATGCGTCCCGCCGTCAGACACAAGTCCTCGAATTCGGGTGGCAGCGGCGGCTCTTGCACCTGCTTCACGGTCTGCCTCCAGTCCCTCCAGGCCCTCCACAACGCCTCATCTCCCTCCGCCCCGCCGTTCGACCTCGTCCTCTCGCTCAACCGCAAAGCCGTCGAGGGGTGCGCTTCCATGCTCTCCTGCAACCGCTGCATGAGCCGCTCGGGCACGCACACCGCCGCGATGCTCCTGGCCACCGTCATCGGCAAGATCACCAGCTTCTACAAGAACGCCAGCCACACCTACTTCGAGAACGGCAGCGGCGGCATGATGGGCGGCATGGGCTCCTCCTCCGTAGCGGCGGCGATGAACCAGCTCAACAGCCCCGGTGCCGTCGCCGTAGGCGGCCTCGGCGTCAGCCTGGGCGCCTACACGCTCGGCGGCGAGGACGGGCGGTGGCTCGAGCTCGAGATCCTCAACCGCGAGCTGCGCAAGCTGGAGGAGGTCTACGCGCAGTTCCGCGAGGTGTGCGCCGATCTGTCCGAGGACCCAGAGGTCAGCAAGGCCATGATTGGCTACCTGGGCCACAACCTGGGCACCACCCTCGAGGTCGTCAGCCATCGCAAGGGCGACATGAGCTATGCTTAGTCACAGCTCATCCTATCAGAAAGACAAATCTAAAGAAATCAAAAAAAGACAACACAAAAACGGGTTTTACAAAAAAAGGAACGCAGGCTGTGAAAGGATGAGAAGAAGCTTATCCCGATTTTGGGTGCACACAGAGGCAAAAAGGGAACGAAGGGGCAAAAAAGGAAGCGCTCGGAGGCTGCTGCTAATTCGATACGACCGATATGAGCATTTTACTACTACTACCTACCTACTACTATTCACTTCCTTTCCACATGGAGTATCTATGGGAGTCCGGACCGGCGGGGCGCGCGAAAGAAACGGGTTAAACCAGGCTTTTTTGGGCTATGGGGGACTATTTTGTGTACATTTTACTTTCTCGGCGTCTTGATGATTCAACTATTTTTTCTTCTTCCACTTTTCCGCGAGATTCATGGTATGGCGTGGCGGTGTTTCACAAGACTTGTGGTGGCTCTTAGGTCACGATGCAAGATATCATTCGCTATTGGAGGGGGGGTCAAATGGGAGACAGACATGGACATACACAGCACACACACATACACACAGGAAATAGTGGGCACGGGTATTCGGGATCAGATCATCAATGGGAAAGCAGATCTTTCAACATTTTCGGACCAAAAATCATTGTTCGGATTATTATTATCATGATTCCTCATCATAGCGGATTTCCCAGCGGGGGTAGGAGTCGAAGCTTTTTTTCCTTTCCGTTTTTGCCTTTCATGAGGAAGAGGAAGAGGAGGGGCCCGGTTCATCGGAAGGATGTCGTCCCCCAAACCTTGCGCAAGATTATGCCGTCAGCGAACCGGACGAGCAGGTGGAGGGAGGCAAGCAGACAGCCAAAGCATAGCAATCCCTTGTGTGTGCGGGACGTAATGGTGTGCGTGTTCTATCTACCGAACGAAGTTACAGAATACAGAATACAGAGACGATGGCCAAGACAACATCACTAGTCCAGACATGAAGTGCAAAGAGAAATGTCATCATCATGCCTTGTTTAGCGGCCCCCTCTAACCATCCTCCTCCACATCGCCCCTCTCCTTGCCTAAGAGAGTGCGCTGGAAAGGAAGGAAGAGAATGCGCTGCGCGTCTAAACAATCATGTAACGCCAGATCTGACGCAACCTCGATCGCAGCGCTTCATGTGCCTGCCCCTCCGCAGACGTGCTTCCGTCTTGCCGCTCCTCTCCCTAACTCCGACAAGCTCCTTTTTAGCAACTTTCCCGCTTGGTACTCAGTAAAACAAAATGTAGGAGGTTGGGGGCGCTCGCCCGCTCTCTCTCAGAGAAAGAGAGAGAATCCCATCCTCCCCCACGTGCGCCTTTGTCAAAGTGGTTGCATGCTCCTGTCGAAGTGGTTGCATTAGCCTTGCCGGCTAACCCTTCGGCACTGGCCCCGAATCGCTTCTAGCCCCAGGCACCCAGCCCAACTTGCGCTATTTCCCGCTCGTCGACCACTCATTCGTCGTTCCGCGCCATGTCTCCCGGACCGTTGAGCATTGCTAGCGAGGGGAAGGGGAAAAAGATGGGGACAAGATGGGCACGCACCCATTGCCTCCCATCATCGTGGAGAGTGTTCCCAATTACCTTTCTGGAGGCTTCAACCTTGTCTACTTAGCTTGTGATCTGTGGCTGACGTTGACGGAATCCTCCCAGCTGTTGGCGGCGGCGGCACGGACGGTTTGGAGATGTCCGGAAGGACGTGAGGAATTGGGGCTTATCTCATGCGGCGCTGGCCATATACCATACTTGCACTTACAGCTGCGATATGGACCAATGATGTGATGAAGGGCTTGGCCTGGTTGGCTCAGCGTTTCTAAACATGCGAGTCAATGACGACTGTGACGATTGGCGAAAGAGCGTGTGGCTTAGACTCGGACGGGGGGAATAAGGAAGTGTGCAATATTTTCCCCGATGCAGCTTCAAGATTCCTGTTGGACGACGACCTAACACAAGAATTCCAAAGATTCTTCTTTGATGTTTTGTTTTGGTCTGCGCCTAGCTAGCATGAATGTTCGAGCGGCTGTTTTACGGCTGAGGCGGAACCATGCTAGAAGGAGCAGCTAGATGCCGGAAACATCTAGTTCAGCTGTAAGGCAGCCAGAACGTGTATGGAATTCTCTGTGTTGCAGAATTGGGGCTGAAGGCCTGCGTACGCGTACCGCGAGGCGTATGAGCTGAGATGATTTTGGTGATCAGTCAGTCAGATGCCAGCCGCTGCCCGAGGCTGAGAAACGAAGTCGGAAACACAAGAGGCATGACAGTGAGCCATGCTCAGATGTTCGTCTTGTGATGCTTCATGCTGGAGGCTGTGAGTGTTGGAGATGTCAGAACCAGAACATCGGAAGGATGAACAGCGGGCACGGATGCTCTGATGATGGGAGGATGGAGTTCTGGCCTGCATGACATGAGGCAACGGCGCGGTGGGAGGCAGAGGTTGACAAGAGCTAATCACTAATCAGGCCGGTTCGATGCCCAAGCTCCAGAGCAGAGAGCCAGGTCGGACAACTCTGTCCTCATTGTGCATAACGAACATCTTCAAAGCGAGGCGGCAAGCCCCCGGCCCTTGTTTCCAGCCAGGATGATGTTCTCCCGACCAGAGCTCTGGGAGCTGAGAGGACTGTGCGCAGGTGTTGGAAGAGGCCAGAGTGAATCGAAGCAAGGGGAAAGCATATCGACCACACGTGGATGTTCGGAAGAGCTCGCCGAGGAAACCCGTTTCAAAACCCCTCTGCTCTCAGCTCTGTTCAGGCCCACTGCAGGCTAATTCGACTGAGATGTCGGATGTCCTGACGTTGCAGGAACTCTGATGACAACAGGTTTCAACTGGCTGACGGGGACGCAGACTGGGAGCCGCGGCAGCCGGTTTGACCATTGAAGACGGCCAAGAGACCTGATTTCTTCAGACTAATGCAGGATCATGCGAAAGCTCAAGATGATTTCGGAATGAATCTATCACTGGGAACCGTTTCATGGACGAGGCGGGCGGATTCGAGGCAATGGTAGACAAGAAAAGTTGAAAATGCGACGGAGGAGCGAGAAATGTGTCGAAATCACGACAACAATTGTCAGCACTTGAGCAGACTACCCTGAAGGATCTGTCAGATGTTATGCGTAACCATAATTCACATGGGAATAACCGGCTCATCAGACCAGCGGCTGTTTTCGAGGATGGTTTGACAGCACCATAAACTTTCAAAGTCGAGACCTCGAAACGGTCTGTGATGGTGCAAGCTAGGGGATGAACAGCAACTTTACTGTGATAGACTTTTGTCACTGAAAGGTAGACAGGCGTCGAGGGTTGATAAACTTGCAGCAGATTGCCCAAAGAGGCAATCCCATGGAGATTCTGGCGAACGGTTGGTAGTTGCGCGTCCTTTCTTTGATTCGAATCTCCAACGCGACTGATGCCGCCAACCGCCGCCACCCTCAATTCAGCCCCTGGCTCCGCAAGTCGATTCAACTTCTCCACTTGTCAGAAGTCGCAGGCCGGCGGCAGGGGGTGGCAGATGAAGCAGCTTCCCGTCACCCTTGACCATGCCTCTCTCTAGATGAATTTCGGAAAACAGTATTTTTGATTTGTCGGATTCGAGGCCTTTGGCACGTCGTCAGCTCACGGTCAACACTTCCAGAGCCTGAACGTTGGATGTTTCTGATCTAGACCAGAGTCGTATGACCAATGTGTCACCATATTTCCGTTGGGTGATTTCCGAAGTGACATGTCTGACAACTGCGGCAGAGCCGTGCCCTCGCGGAGAGGGGTGAAGATCTTAGCTGAGCATCTTATTGCGCCTTGCCTAGAGTAGACACTGGCAGGCTGGGCGCTGCGAGCTTGTCTTTGCAGGTCAGGGTGGGCTTCGACTTCGGTGACACGGTCAGATCCCAGGTGGTGGAGGGAAGGGCCTGTCAGACAGCTGGAGAATACGGCGTGCTTCTTTGGTCGGTACGGAAAGTTTTGGGTGGCTGATAGGATGTAACGTCTTGGCCGTGATACTTGGACGTCTTCCAGAAGAGACAGTACGGCTGTTGTCGGACGAGGATGCGGCAACGTTTGTCACGCCGCATGTAGAGACAGCTAGCTGGAGCTGTTGTAGCATTCTTGGCACCAGGAGCGGGTCAAATGCCGTGGCAGCACGAGGCGGAGTTCCAACGATGGCAAAATTGCCCCACCTGATCAACTTTCAGCGCGTCTTGACTTTGCGTCTGTTCTCCTAATCCCGGGCGGCGATTGCGTGGTATTCCCGCCTCCCATGGGCGACATCAGTGACAGCAAAGATGGCCGGGGCGGCGAGAAGAGCAGGGGTAGAGGCCTGGTTAGGTGATGATGGTTCACGCCACTTGGCTGCGCGAGGGCAGCGTGGCCTTGGTGCTTGGTGAACCGTGCAATGTGAGGCAAAAGCAGAGACGGCGAGGACGCTGCAGACTGCAGCCGGCCTTGCCTGGATCCTCAGCAGGGCCCAGAGGTCTATGCATGGCCCAGAGCGAATCGGAGCGGGGTTAGGATTGACCGGATTTCTTCTTCGAGTGGTGAGGGTGGCCAGAAGGACTTTGCATGCGTGATCAGATCGAGGGTGTTGACGTTGCTCATCCCAGGGGCGAATGGGTCTCGTGTTGAGGAGTAGATAATGTTGTTGATGATGATACAAGGCGAGGATGTTGTTGGCGACGTGCAAAGACGCGGGCCAAACGACGTGGACGAGGACGTGGTCGCGGTCGTGGAGATGGAAGTCGGAGACGTTGATCGGGGTGGATCCCGCCTGCCACCAACGGGAAGGTCGCAGTGTGGAGGTGGTGTGGAGTAACATTTCGCGGGCAAGAACCCCTGCCCCTGCCCCTGCCCCTGTCAGTTATCGCCCGATAAGGCTTAGTCATTCTCGTACCTTATCTCTCTTGAAATGCCCACTTAAACTTATCGCAGGATTGGAGGGAATCGGGGGAGGAGCGACGCTATTCACACTTTCTCTCCAGTCACCCACAGGAAGCAGCGCCTGTGGATGGGGAGTGGTTTCCGCAAAGAGCGTTGCACAGCTCACCACACCACAGCACACCCTCGCGCTTTTCCCTCTTTCCTCCCTTCTTCATCCCACGCCATCACATCCCAAGCATCACTCCAGTGCGAGCAGGCACAAGCGACGGACGAAAGCCATACGAGGCGCGAACAAGCGCACCTCCTCGCACAGCAGAAGAAGCAGAAAACTGGAATTCTAGGTAAACTGTGTGATTTGTGACCAAAGTAAGGTAAGGTCCCTCCGCCACTTCCCTCCCGCACCACCATCATCCTCGTCCTCCGTCACCACATCACCAAATCACCGTCTTCCTCCGTCTGACCCCCCTCCTCCCCATTCTTCAGCCATCAGCTCTCTGTTGCACCCGCGAAGGTACCCTCTGTGTCTCATAGGCCCAGGTGACTGTATCCAACCACCCGGTGATCTCACTGGCCATGCTCGGACTATTCTGACTGGTGACAGGCACAACCAGTTCGCTGTCCCGCTGTTGAACCACGGGTCGTCTACAGCGATTCTCCCGCGTCAGCAAATTGGGAATCATCCGCGAAGCCGCGGCTGTGCGACACAACCATCAGCACCACCACCAACCTCAGCTTCACCGTCAACACCACTAGACGCTGCCGTGCGCAACAGCAGGAATAAGCGGTCAGTTACACAAGGTCCAACACACCAACACAACATACCCATCCCCATGCCATGCGCCAGCATGCATACATTGACCTGATGTATCTGCATGCCCGCCTATCATCCGGCGAGGATTTGCGTGCCGTTGGTCAAGTCCAGACTTAGCTGCCAACTCTTGGCATGCAATCGCTGCTGGTCTCAGTACTTTCAGGGCTCATGGATTCATGGATACGATTCAGTTCATCGACACCATGGCTTTGTCCAGCACATGAGGCGCGCCAAGTGGTCAGCGTCACTCTCAATTCTCCGGTATTTGTGCGGTCGGTCCCGAAGCCAAAACCCACCCCGCAGCAGCCAGGAGATCGTCATAGGAGAAAAACGCTCGTGGAATTCTCCGAACTTGCCAGTGGCTCTCGCAACATGGGTCACAATGCAGGTTGTCGGCGTCGCGCTGCATCATCCTCGTCTACGTCTGCTCTTTGATTACGAAAGTTGTCTTGAACCCATTTGTTCTCCCAGAGACGGAATGGGTCACAATAAACCCAGACGAGATAGACAACAAGCGAGACCTTCTGATCGGGCTTTGCCCGAGGGCATTTTTGTTTCTTTTTTAAAAATTGTCTCGGGGTAGTCGTCCCGAGGATAACGCTTGTGTAGCACTCTTTTCTTTTCTCAACGACCTCACAACCTCTTTGGCACTGCATGACTTCGTATTCTGCTTCAAAACCCGGCCGCCAACTGACGTCTTTTGAGCCGTGCCTTTCGATCGCATATCGTACTCTCCGCACACCCGCCAGCACGCATGTCCTTTTCGCCCGACTGTGGGTATGCTGACTCTCGCCGCCCAACACTTGACTTCCGAAGCCTTTGCATCTGGTCAACTTGCCTTGGATTTTGCGACAGGCAACCCTTGGGAACCCCCACCTAACCCCAGCGAACCAGCACATGCCCCATCACACCATCCTGACATGCCATCCCAAAGAGGCTCTGTCGCATTCAATAATTTGACTTTGGCGCTCTTTCACGGGCACTTGCTAGCTCCTATCCGGGACTTCAGCTGCGATAGCACAGCAACACCGCAGCCACGACCTCAAAAACACCGACGCCTGCTTCAATTCAGCTGCACTCCGCTAGATAACGATGGCCACGTCTTGAGAACCCCTCCAAAGGCGCCCGAAGAGTCCGGGGCTTGTGCCGCTTTCCAAACTTTGACCGCTCCCTTGTCCTGCGGGGTGCATGCGATGGGCAGCAAGGCTGACTTGCGGGATGTAGCTGGCCAGCAATTCGCCTGGTTCGTCCGATTCGTGTGTTCGGAGCGAGCCCTGTCATCGACACTTTTCCGCGCCGTTTGGAAATTATCTGGTGGCGTTACCTCACATCAAGTGTTGCACGCTCTTCCGTATCTGGAGGCTTTTTGGCTGTTCGGCAAGCAACATACTGCCGCTACGTATGATTGCATTGCCTCTGCAACCGCTGTTCGGGAGTCGGGATGACGTTACTACCCGTGCTATGTGACTTGATTCACAGTGAAGCTTTTCAACTGTTCACTTGGAAATACACCAAGACTTTCTTCGCAAAAGCTGGATCCTCGGCGAAGTCGCAGATGATTGCCGACATCCTCCCCTCCAAACTTGCAGTTCGCTTTGATTCGCTAAAACTCTATTATCACTTGTGTTTTCATCTCGCACAGGCAGCAATATTGGCGACGATCTTCTCATCTATCTTTGGGATGCTTCAATTGTCATCTTACAAAGCTCCCAGGGGTTGCGGTGCTCTCATGTATGTCAGAGTACCATGGCATTAGCTGCCAGCGGGCGATGGCGGACAATGTACCCAGGCCCACGTCATGATAAGGTGCAGGGGTCTCCCTCCAGGTGCATCCGCAGTAGATATCCGCTGTCAAGAGGGATCTTTGGCAAATGGTGTGATTGCTGGGGGCCAGCCGTACCGTGGGCCTCGGCAGCTCTGCTTACGGTCATCAGGCCAGCAAATCAGCGTCACTTCGCGCGTCTGCAAAGTAATACGGGCGTTGGGAGACAAACGGCGCGGCATACTGGTACGACAATGAATAATAACCGCTGGGAACCCCGCGGGCACTGGGGCGATGCCTGGCCAGACGGTGCCGGGTGTGCAGCGCCGATCCTCGATAGCAGCTGTCATGTGAGCAATCAGCTCTGCAGAGGGCTGCAATATCGAAAATCCATGGCGACCGCAATCGTCGCGTCATGGACGTGTTCGGGCCCAACCATGCGCCGGCCATGCTGCGGGATTCCAGGGTTCAAGGGCCTGCCCAAAATGGCAACAAATCTGGCAGTAGCGTTGCGGGCGGGCCGGATGGAACGGTAAGATCGGAGGATTCGCACAGCCGGATGAAGCCCTACGGAACTGTGTGGCCAGTGGAGCACCGGATCCGGGATTTGAGACGTCATTTGCCGGCCTCCCGGGCTGTGACCGGACACCCTCCGTACACGGACCTATCGTCGCCAGTCATAAGGGATTTACCTTCTTCCTAACGCAGGAGCTGGTCAACGTGTATGGTCCCAGCACTTTTGAACACACGTTGCCGACTGGATTCGGGATTCCTTGGGTGTCAGAATCTTAGTTCCTTAGCTAGGCGCACCGTCAGACGGAATGGTACGACTCTGACGGCTACACTACCACAAGTGCGCGGCTCTCGCGATGCCTCATAGGGCAGACAAGACGCAGAGCCGGGATCATATCTCGAAGCTCGATGCCCGGCGTCAGCACTGGCGGATGCGCAGCCGGCCGCCATCCCGCTAGTCAGCAGACACCACGTTGGAGGGCGGGTGGCTAGTGGCCAACCTACGGCGAGCACAGCAAACATCTAGAAGCCTCCTTCTTTCGAATTTTAGCATCCTTGGTTGACGGCTGAAGTTCCATCGCCGCGGAGATGGGAATCCTTCATGTTTCGAGATGATTATGGTGTCGTTGTATCTAGCTTTGGGGGCTGAGTCAAGAGCCAACACTGCACGACCGCTACCTTACTCCGACAACTCTAGCCTCTCCGCCTCCACAACGGTTATATCGGTAGCGACGTCGGCGTTGTTACTGACCTGGTCCCTGGCGGCTTGGTAGGAGCTCTGTGGCACGGTGAACTTTCACAAGCTTCTTGCGTCATCCTCAACGACCAATAGGTGAGCTATTCTCACGAATCTGACCAATTTCGACGACGCGCAGGTATCAGGGACTTGCGCTATTAGCGGCGAGGAACTGGGGAAAGAGGACATCTTTTGGCCGGTAGCCTAAACTCTTACCATCCATCACATTCCAAACGGCCTGGACCGGCTTCCAGAGGCGCGAAGGAGCTCGCGGGCCACCGGGTAGCTAATATGCCAGCCACAGCCGTTAATGTCGTGCATTCCCTCAGATTATTTACGGCAGCGGTCATATCCTTGTCAGTTGTTGAGGCTGATATGATGCCACCAGATTGTGTCGGCGTCAGGCTGAGATGGCTTGCCTTGGGATGCATGAGGCGGATCAGAGATGACACCGGGTTCACCGAGAGTCGCAACACCATACCACCCATAACCACCAAAATGGCCAGTCTGACATTGACGAAGTTTAACCGGATAAGGTTCAAAGGAGTCAGTTGCGACTTTCCAACATGGCACTCTCAGTCAGAACAAGCATAACGTATCGCACCAAACTTGGATGGCCTCACTCTAGTCATGATTTCAATGTCTCGTTATTTCTACATACGCCCTAAACTAGACACAATGTGAGATTTCCATCTCCCTTTACACCACTCATTAACCGACCCAGACCCAGACCGTTGGGATCGCCAGACGTCCGGCTCGCCTTGCGACCCGATGCATTAAGAAGTCACGAGAACAGCCCCGCACGGATGGAGCTGCCGTGGGCTTGGAGAGTGATGGCATTTAGCAGCCGCCACCGGTGACCTTGATAACTTGGCCTATTTGATGTTGATTAGCACGTTGTCTTCGTTGTGGTCCAGGGCTAGAGTAACATACCGTTGATCCACTCGCAGTCGGAGTGGCACAGAGAGGCGACGACCTTGCCAATGTCGGCGGGGACACCGACACGCTTGAGGGGGTTCATGTTGGCCAGGCCCTGGTCAATGATCTCGATGGGCATGCCCTTGTAGCCGTTGGGCACGTAGTGCCACGAGTTCTCGTCGTACATGTCGGTCTTGACACCACCGGGGGCGATGGCGTTGACGGTGATGCCCTTGGCGCCGCAGTCGACGGCGAAGGCGCGGGTGAAGCCCTCGACGGCGGCCTTGGAGCCGGCGTACAGGGCGTGGTTGGGGATGCCGCCCATGACGGCGGCGATGGAGGAGGTCAGGAGGATGCGGCCGCCGCGCCCGCAGTGCTTCAGGCCCTGCTGGGCGACGAAGAACTGGCCGCGGGTGTTGAGGTCGAAGATGTCCTGGTAGAGCTCCTCGGTGACGTCCTCCTCGGGGCACCAGACCTCCTTGCCTGAGTTGGAGATGACGAAGTCCATGCGGCCGAAGTGGGCGACAGCGCGGTCGAAGAGGTCGACGACCTCCTTGGGCTTGGAGATGTTGGCCTTGAGGGCGACGGCCTTGGCGCCCATCTTCTGGATCTCGGCGACGACCTCCTCGGCGGCGCCGGCGGAGGAGCCGTAGTTGACGACGACGTTGGCGCCGCGCTTGCCGAGCTCGAGGGCGATGCCGCGTCCGATACCGCGGCCGGCGCCGGTGATCAGGGCGACCTTGCCGACGAAGGGGCGGGCGGGGTCGACGGCGCCGGCCTGCTGGGCGGAGGTGTTGAAGTCGGCGGAGGGAGCCATTTTGTGTGTAAGAAGCAACAAACGGTCTGGTTTAGTCTTTGATTAGAAGGAAAGGGGGTTCGTGAGAACTGAAGGAATGTCAAGAGAATATTTGAGGATGGGGAGAGAGAGGGGTAAAGAGCAGGATGCTTGCGGGTTCTGACGAAGGATAGTTATATACGGGCCCTTTTTGGGCACATCTTCACAAGTGACGCTGGGTGAGAAGCGCAAAAGGGCGAGCACCGAGACGCATGTCCGTCCGGGCGGGGCGCCGCACCTCCGCCCGGGTAGCGAAACACCTTGCATTGGGGGTGGGCTCATACTAGGATCGGGCCCCGGGGGAAAGAAGGACACACACCCAGCAACAGCAAAAAAAGGGCGCGACGGCTAGCCAGACAGACGCAGAATAGGAGCTAGGACTGGGCAAACGGTGCGGATTTAGAAGGGGGAGGTCCACGCGCTTTCGCGGCGCTGGCGAGAGGATTGTCAAAGTCCGGCGTCTTTCACGACGCCACTACGGGAGCGTTCACGCCCATCGCCATGGCACTTGCTCAGGGCTGCAGTCTGCGGGCAACCCTTCTTTCGCGATGCCTGTGTGTCTGCAGGAGAGCTACTAGATTGAGCGTCGGCTGCTATCTTGTCTGTTGAATGGCCAACCAAAGTCTGCTGAAACTCTGCTTGGAGCAGAATTGGTTTTGGTGGGATGCATTCACTGTGTGTTTGTCTCCAGGAGCGAGAGCTTACAATAGGGGCCCGGGTAGCTAAGCTAGTTACCTATTCGGAGCTGGTCGACGCCCGGAGTAAGGGGCGCCGGAGCAGCAGTTGGAATAGTCCAACTCCGCGTACACCCATTCATTCCAGCTCATCCTCCGCAGAGCTCGTTTCTTTTTTGAGAAACCCTCCAAAAGCGCGCGAGCCACTTACGACGTTCGGTTGCCATGGGCACTACTTTGCCTGCGTTACCAGACATGGCGATGGGCGCTTCAACTGAGCCGAACCGCACTGTCGAAGCGGTAGCGTCGCGTCTAAGGTAGTGGGCAGAGCTAGCCACCGGGTACCTTGGGGACCAACGTCAGGGCGAGGGCGCGCGGCGTCAGGGACTCACTCGGTGGCCCCACCCCGGCCGTCCCTCTCCGCGGAGGGGCCCTGTCCCCGCCCCCAACGGAGGTCCGGTTGCCTGTCCAGGGGCAGATGTATGGCAACACAATTCCATAGAGCTGCAAATCCCGTGACTTTGGCAACGGCTGTCCGTCAAATGTGTCTTGATTGTCTGAGTCGCGTCGATTGCCGTAAGCGCGAAGGCACGAACGTCTGCGGCTGGGAGCTTGGTTCGGGAGTTCGTGCCGTCCGAGATGGGCGAGGATGGAAATGGGAGGATTTCGGTCTCACCTTAAGGACCTTCACGGCCTTAGTCAGCGGTCAAACGTGTGGTCAAGTAGCAGATTATGTAATTCTTGGACACTCTTCCTTCAAAGAGCTTCAGATTTCTTGGCGGTATAGTTCTTTTGGTTATTATACAACAGGTTCTTATTGTAG
This sequence comes from Colletotrichum gloeosporioides, assembly GCF_011800055.1. Lineage (NCBI taxonomy): Eukaryota > Fungi > Ascomycota > Sordariomycetes > Glomerellales > Glomerellaceae > Colletotrichum > Colletotrichum gloeosporioides. The sequence continues at coordinate 1,211,738 of NW_025544662.1, read as the reverse complement.
TCTGGTGATTGAATCTTTTAGGAAAGGCTGGGTATCTTAAAGGTCAACTGTAGGTGACGCGCCACCATGAATATGCTCTCTACTGGACTGTGTTGAAGCCTACGTTCACCACTAATGGATGGTTGGCACAATCCTGGATGTCATGTCAAACTTGACAGCCGTTTGACTGATTTGTGGATGAAACACGGCTGAAAGGCGACTGGCGAGTCCTCTTGGTCTAACTACCTGTTCTGATGTTGTGAGGCCAACATCAACCTACCCCTGGACGATATGAAAGCCAGGAGAAGGTAGAGATGATCGTGTTCGTCAAGACTCGAGCCGCAAAATGGCTTCATTACAAACAAAGCTCCATGCAGCTTGTTCGTCCCAACAAGCAGCGCATCTCCCACGGATCATTCCATCACATCTCGCGTCCCGAGCTGTCGGGAGACGAACTCGCCGCCGACGAAAAGGCGAACTGCGCCGCGTAGGACACACAGCGCAAGGCCGGTCATCTCACAGACGTCTTAGCGCCCAGACGCGCGTTGCCGCTGCCAAATCTTCTCTTTCCTGTGCGCCGGGTCGCAGATCCGGAACATGCAAGATGGGCGGCGCATCGACCCTGCCTCGGCCTCGGCCTCAACTTCGACGGGCCGAGGTGATTTTGATCGCCAAGAAAACAGTAGAGAGGCTTGTACTTGGCTTCTTATGACAATCTTGACGTGTTTTACCTATTCCCCATGTTGATGGGGGGATAGGCCAGGAGCTATGGCGGAGAGTTTGATAGACACTTGGGCACATCCCACCCGCGTCTTGAGGTTCTCCAATCGGGTTGAGAGACTCAACTTGTGCTCACATTGGGCAGAAAATCAGAATGACAATCGAGATCGAACAACTGTTTGGAAATTCGTGATGGCCCATCAGACAAGTCATCGATGATTCGGCCAAGAACGGTCAGGATGCGATCACGGCCTGTGTACCCATTGCAGGATTGCTGGAACCATCTTCTTGAAGGCGGCCGTATTCGTGTTTTATTGGCTGTGCTTAGGGCCTGGTATTCATCGTCGCTCAGCGGACCGTCCCTAGCACGTCTGCGTCATGGGTGTACGTAAACATGCAGCTGGCCCACCCTCTCCCGCAGAACTGGTGGTCCTTCGCCAGCCCTAGAACAACTTTGTCTCGTTCGGGCAGTCAGTTCGGGGCCCTATACCTCCTTTCATATTGGAAGAACGGACTCGTGCCGGTATTGCCAACGGTCCCAATCTATAAGGACGACGTATTCAGATGCTGCGTGAACTATCTCGTATTCCGTTCAGACTAATCACCAACCGAACCCGTCGCTATCGCTTTCGAGTCCTCACAACAGTGCAAGCCGCGGCCCTCCCATCGGCTCCGAGACGTCTCTTTCGACGGCCCCGTGACGTTCATCAACATCCTCCACACGCATCATGTGCCAGCCAAGGTCGCAGAATACGAAAGCATCCCGAACATCTTCACGACTCGAACCACCCATGGGGACCCAAGGAGAACCATGGTGATCTTCAACAAGGACAGCGTCGGTGAGCAAAGAGGAGCAAAAAGAGACTTCTCATCAAGCTTAAAAGGCCCGCGGTACGCCCCCACCATTTCGGTGTGTAGGGCCGCGCCAACCGCCCGTCACCGAACACGTCGCGAAACCGTCCAATGGTCTAACACCGAATGCGAGGGACACGCAACGTTTCTTGTTGTCTGCCGTTTCCGGACGACCCTACTCGCCCATCCGGCAAGATGTGGGCCTTCCTCCCCCGTCCCCTTCTCCTCGCCGGTTGGCCCTTTTTGTTTCCCTGGCCCCCTCTCTCCCCGCTTTGCCGAGTTCGTAACGTCAAACCCGAACTACACCAACCTCAGAGACATCGGACGAAGATGCCACATACAGGGCGCGATGTACGTTTCCCCTTGGCTTTCCCTAAAAGTCCTTCCCGCCCGCACCGGAGTTTAAATCCGGACCAGGTCCAACCTCGGGCCGGACTATTCCCTCAGCCCGCTGCCCATCCTAGCTATTTGCCGCGGATGCGGTCGTCTCTTATCAAGAAGCAACCCGGACACACACCTCTGCACTAACTTTGTCAAGTCACCCTCACGTCAAAAAGAGTCTGTCAAAACACTTCGGGTTTGTCATGGGAAGCAACGCGCCCACCACTAAACCATCCATCCACCCACCCGCCCCCCGTCAAGTCAAGTGTATACCGAAAAGCCGACCTACGCGCGCCGCCGCCCTGTCTATCATGAACCTTCTTTTTCTTCCCCTTACCGCATATTACGCCACTACCCAAAAAAAAGACGGGACGAATTGATGCGGTTGCGGGCTGAAGACGAAGACCGCTCCTAGAACTGCCGCGCCGACATGCCTGAATCAAGAAACCAGAGCCACCTTTTACCTTCCTTTCCATTTTGTGAAACACAAGTTACTAAGAACCCCTTCGTAGTCGAACCACTCGAATCGGGGCTTTAATTCGGGGCGGCACACCACGCACGCAGCATGCGTTCGTCGGTCTCGGGGTTCTCGGTGTAGGCGCTCTTGCCGTCTTGTGCGAGGGTGTATGTTTCTGACTGTGTAAGTGTACTTTGGGCGTAGCTTGTGTGACCGCTCTGCCGTGCAACCTCGACCAAAAGAAGCCGCTTACAATCCCGCCATATCCCACGTTTACTGTCCGTCTCCCGCTGTAGGCAACCGGCCGTCCCGGGACATCGCCAAGAGCACAGATGGCGTTGAGCAAACCCCGTCTCCGCGCTCCGCGGTTATGTCCGCTCCGCTCGCCTCGAAAGGCAAAGAAACCAAACAAAAACGCACAATGCCATAGCTGTCCCGAGCACTCGCGCACGTCGCGACCGTGAAACGCCCAGACTCTCTCTCTCTTGCGGTGACGTTTGTCTGCTGTCACATCCACACCTAGCTCACCTTAAGGTACTGCACACCCACAGGCCCCTTGGTGCCTTGTCCAATGCTTGTCATGCGTGTCTGCTCTGCAGATCTCCCTTGTTTAGCTCCCGTCCCTCAAGCGGGCAAACAACGAGTCCCCAGTCTCGGGTGATGTTCCCCTCGTGGGCATCACCGTGTTTGGGTAGAAGGGGACACAACCCTTCACCTTGTCAACTGCTTGTATTTTTCCCCTTCCTAGGATGGCGGGAGTTGGCGGCGAACCAGGGGGCCCCTCCGACTCGCAACTGCCCTCGTCCCTTGAAGAGGCCCCGAATCCCGCGGCGTCCTTGTTCTGGCTCTCCCACCCGACGTCCCCGATACGTCCCAGGAGACTGGTTCGCAAGGACAGAAGACAAAAGAAAATACACCCAGATAAACGTCGGACGACTATTCCGCGCGCGGACGTGCCGATAATCATCAAAAGGTTCAGCAGGGACGGGGCGGCACATGAAGAAAAGGCGCAAGTGGTGTGGTTCAACGAAGGACATCCTCCCTCCCTGCTCACCCATCTGCCGTTCCTCGGGAGGACTTTCTAGATCAAGTCTGCTGCAGACTAGGGTTTTGTAAAAGTTGCGAAGACAGACAGAAACCGAGAGCCACTTTCGTAATACTTCACATGTTTTGGCTTCTGCGTTGCATGCCCTCGAAGCCATGAGAATCACGAGATTTAAGTTGCCCATCACGCATGTCACATGCCCCTCCTACTCGTCAACATTCCAAACGTCGACGTATGCGGTTTTCATCCCAACTCCCGCCGTCGGTTGCGGTTGTGTACAATGATGATTTTTGATCACGCCGCCCATGTGTAAGCAAGGCACGAAGAGGTGTACCACATGAGATTCTCCATGCGACAGACTTCATCCACTGCGCCTATCACGGCACACAAACTGGTCATTTTATCGCTCACACGCGTCACTCACAGCGAAGACTGGATTTGACAAGTTAAAGCTTGTGAATTGGTGCAAATTGTTTTTTGCATCGACAACTAACGTACATGATGCTTTCAGAAGTGAAGGCCCTCCCTTATCGTGACCAGTGGCCCGAGGTATCTATTTGATCCGAAGTTTCCCAAGCAAATAAAATGGAAATGATGGATTTCTCAAATCAAACTTTGTCGTTGCGTTATCTGCAAAACGCCGCTAGCCCTTAGTGTGTGTGTGTTTCCCCCTTTTCATCAGATGAGGCAATGCTTGCTTTGCAGAGGCATGCGTCGAGTTGTTTCCCCGAAAATGCGCGCAATGTGTGTCGTTAAGGCCGTAGACGCCAGTGAAGCAATAGAAGATTGTACAGGTGGGAAAGAGATGGAAGCCCACCACCAACAAAAGTATCAACATGATCCATATATCCAGAGTGTATGTGTGAGAGACAAGATAGAAATGACATGAGAAGAAGAGAAGACCACTTTTGAATGGGGCATTAAAAGGAATGGATGGATGAATTGTGAATGAAAGGAGTGACACCTCATGCGGTTGTGGTGGCACTGAGATCGGTAACGTTCCAGTTGTTGTTAAGGGTGATGAGCTTGCGCTTGATACCGTCGCCAATGCGGCAAGTGACGCCTTCCTCGATGGACATCACGCCGTATCCGATAACCTCGGATGGCTTGTCCAAGCCCATGGTGGTGCCGTCGCGGCGTGTGAGGACCGCCACACCATCTCCTCCGCTCCAGAGGTAAGAGATAACTGCTGGGTCCTCAGGCGTGACTTGGTCGATGGCGACGATGTTGCCGCTGCCGTGAGGCTGTGAGCTTGTAGCCGCATTTGAGGCGCCAGCGCCGCTGAGCTGTTCGGGGCTCTGAGCCTGGTGTTGGGAGGCGGGGGAAGATGAGCCTGGGGCCTGAGAAGCCTGCTGCGCCTTTTGGAAGTTGGGGTCAAGGCGAGCGATGCTGTCGGCCCAGAGAATGAGGGTGGCACGGTAGACACCAGCGGGCCACCAGCACGGGCGACGGTCGGCAGGCATAGAGCGCAGGAGGCGGAGGACTTGGCCGCTGTGGAAGATAGCCTCCTCGCGGTTGTAGACGCAGCGCTTGTGGCGCAGGCTAAGCTCCCAGTACGAGCCGTCAAAGCCGTCGCGGCGGGCGAGGCGCTCGATCTCGGGGAAGTTTGTAACAGCATTGAGTGAGATGAGATGGTAGAGGACCAAGTTGCATCGGGTGGTGCCGCAGTCGGGGTTGTTCTTGGACGCGACCATGGTGAGTTCGTACCATTTCTGCAAGAGTGCTTGGACCTCTTCGAGGCGAAGCATGGTGCTTGCCTTGGTGACAGTGCGCGAGGTTGCTCGGCGGGTAGAGAGGACGTCAGAGAAGCAGGAAAGCATCTGCCTCAAGTGGCAAAGCAGGCCCTGCAGAGGGTGGAGGAGGAGGCGAAGTTGCTGGGGAGACAGGCTGCCCTGGCGGCGGGAAAGGTTGTCGTGAATGAAGTCCTGGAAGAGCTCACACAATGAGGGGGTGAGGGATGGGCTGGAGAGCAACTGGGGGTTGACATTGGCTGTGCAGCCGTAGAGATTCTGCACGTTGGCAAACCATTGCTCCGAGTTCGAGGACAGCCAAAGTGACTCGGGGCTGGGAAGAGGGCATTGAAGATCCGTGATGGCCAGCTGAGGCGGGGTATCGTGGAAGAGACTGAGCTCTTGGTCAGCCATAACCCAGTTGTAGACCAGTCTGTTCTGCATCTCGCGATGCAACCAGGCGCGCCATTGAAGTTCGGTGCTGGTGGTGCTGTTCAAGGTTGGGATCATCGATGGCTGGGGCTCCAGCATGCCAGCGTGTCTCAACATCTGTGTTCATGTCAGCATGTGCATACATTGGTTGATGAGAAGGCTGTGGCTGCTTACCGACAGGTACATTCCCCTCTGGCCCATCGAGATGTCCATCAACCACTTGTCTCCACTCCAAGCACCGAGCAAGGTGAAGAGAAGAGCGCATCGAAGAGCAATCGGGTCAGCTGAGAGCTCGACATCCTTTTCGATGATGTCGAAGAGCGAAATGCGACAGGTTTCTGTCAGGCCGGCGGCGAGATATCTGGCCTCGGCGCTCGGTACGTGCGATGCACCCTGTGCGATCATCAACAGAACAAGCAGAGTTGACGCTTGGTTGTTCAGAAGCATCTCGTTAGGGTCGACGCATCCAGCGACGATGAGAGGGTAGTAGTAGTGAAGGCTACGGACGTAGCTGCGGAGGAAGTACTCTAGGATCTTGGTAGGAGGCAGGACGAGGAAGTTGAACTCGCTGGGGGTGGCGTAACCGGTCTTGGAGTACCCGTTGTTAAGGCCACTGCGATGGATCTCGAGCGCCTTTTGGAGGAACGACTGCGTGATGGCCAGCATCCGGTCGCGGGTGCGCGAGGTGAGAGGGACGACAGACGCATCCGTCGCATCCCAATCGACGTTCTCCAAGTACTTCTCCAGAGAGCTCCAGGTACTGTCTTCCTTCGACTTGCGCTCGAGGCACTCGAGGTGGACGATCGCGGTTCGCGGGCAAGTACCAGAGTAGATGGGGGGATTGCAGCGAGCGAGAGGCCATGAATCTTCGGCGGCGATAACAACCTCGAACTCAGGAATCATCGAGTCATTCATCATGCCCATGACAGGCTCTGCCGGCTTCATTGTCGTGTCGAAGTCAGCAGTGGACATGATGCTGGTACTCCTAGTGTGAATTGATCCCCGCGATGACGAGGCGGTCATGGGCTCTGAAGCTGAGGTCGAGGACATGTCGCTCAGCTCAGTGAAGCTTGGCATCGTCATGTCAGGGCGCGAGATGGGCACCTGGTTGTACATGTCAAGCTCCAAAGGATACTCGGGCCAAACCATCATGTCTTGGTAGTTTGTCTCCGGGGTGATGAAGTCGTTGTTGAGCTGCATGAACTCATCGAGTCCTTCGATCCTGCTGTGAGGTGAGGGGAACTCGTTGGGGCTGCTGTGTGATTGAGGAGGAGAGCTCTTCTTCATCTGAGCCTCGACCATGCGAGGGTCCATGGTCGTGATGGGCGATCCTGTCGACATCTTTCCGGGAGAATCTTGCTTGGGCAATGTCGGGTCCAGATCCATGAAGGCGACTGGCTGGGCTGGTGGTGGTTGGGGAACGGTGGGCATCATCTGTTGTTGGAATGCGGCGCTGGCCTGGGCGGCTCTGACGGCAGCCTTGGATGACCTCCTCGCGAATCTTGCTGCGCATGGCAGGTTCTTCTCTGCGCATCTCGAGCATGGTACTCTCTTATCGCAACCCGTCTTTGCGTTGGCGCAGTTCTGGCAAGCAATAGGGGTTCGGCCGGCCACGGTGGGAACACCACCGGGCAGAGGCTCCATGGGGTCTCGTGCCTCATGGTATGTTGAGTGATGTCTTTGGAGGAGGTCTCTGTTGTGTTGTAAGTGAGTGATTGTTTACGCGGGGTTATCAGAAACCACTAACCGTCTGGCGAAGGAAAGCTGGCAAGCGCTGCAGCGATGAGGCTTGACATTGGTGTCTGGGAAAGTGAGGTTAGCCTGTGTTGCTTCCGTGGAGTGGAAGCGGGAGTGACGACGTACGGCTAGGAATGTGTCTCTCCAGGTGCTCCTTCCTGGTGAAGGACTTCCCGCAGTACGCGCAGAAAACCATTGTCACAGGCGTGTCTGGACAGTCGCAAGAGGCGATTGAGAGTCGTAGAGTTATACGAAGGATATCATCAAGCTGCAAACAGAGGGCAGGGTATCTTGAGGGCGCTCAGATTGCGGTGGTTGAAGTGTGTGAACGGATCGTTGAGAGTACGACTCGGGATGATGCGCACGTTTGGGTATGAGCTCGATCGAAGTGCCGAAGATTGGGCTGGTGTTTGGGTGAAGATGCAGATGAGAAGATTTGAAGAAGCAGGAGAGAAGGTAAGGGCTGAATAAGAATGGCCCGGCGGAATGGTCCAAGGTGTAAGGTTCGGTAAGGCAATGCTCGAGTGTGACGATGCTGATTAGGTTTCTGGACGAACTTGCATCCAAGATATCGTTGCCACCGAATGTGTGAGAAATTCGAACAAGTGATACGAAAGAAGAGTTCCTTCAGGATCCGACAACAAAGATGCAGGACGGGTGGACGGTTTTCAAATATATCACAGAAGCAAGTCGAGGACCCAAAGGAACGATGTATGGACCAGGGCCGGGCGTAGCGACAGGGGTTGCATAGGACCCGTCAGCTCGGCGAATACGGAAGCGGTCTGGGCATGGCATCAGCTACCCAGCAGAGTGGGAATAGCTTGGATGGTCAGGGTCGGTAATAGTGTGGGTGACGGCGATGGGATCTTGAGAGGCCGAGGCGGTGCCTGCTTCAGGACGAAAAGCAGACTGAGTACGCACAGTCGTTGGAGGCAAGACACTTGGAGCACATGGAGATGTGCAACATGGATCCTTGGGCAGGGGTACAAGGCTACATGATGGCCCGGCATGGCTGGCCCTGGGCGTTTAGGTGTAGGGACTGGCACTTTGGTAGGGGAGGGGGGAGGGGAGGGAGAAACGGCACCGACGTGCGTTCAGCCGCGATGGAACCGGTCTTGGAAGCATGGCTGAAGATAGCAATGATGAGAGTGGGGAATGCAAGTCAACGGCCTGGTGGCTGGCGCAGACGAGAGCTCTTTGGCCAGGCTGGGCAGAAGAGCAGCAGCACAAAAAGCGACCACTGCGGCGAGTGGTGAGGTGGACGGAGGCACGCAAGGCACCTGCTTGCATATGGAGGTACAGTAGTGTGTGCTATGGGATTCAAGAGGGATCTGTGAATGCGTATGTGTACATAAACGCTGGCTAGGTTACGTTGCGGGCCACGAGCTTTCGTATCGCGCGTACCTTGGACCTACACACTAGCCAGGTGGACTAAACGATAATCGGCCAAGCCCGGCGAGGAGACGGCGTGAAGTACCTGAGTAGGGCGTTCGTACTGTTTAACCCAGTTCAGTAAGCTTTACGTTTGACAGGGGCAGCGGCGCCGCGGCGGCGGCGACGGGGAGGAGAAAGGACGGCGATGGGGCTTGGCTTAGAATGGGGTGGGAGGAAGCGGTCGGGGAGCGGGGAGTCTTACGGCGTGAGGGTATGTGGTACGTGGGAGTGGGATTGGGTGGGAGGAGGGGGTGAGGAATCAAACAAATGCCAGGGCACAGACAGAATTGAGATGATCCCGAAGGACTTGGCTGAGTGGGTGGGAAGCCTTACAGAGAGAGAGAGGTCTGTTGTGGGCAGTTTACGACATAGGATGGAACGCATACAGCACAGGAGCGTGACATGACGAGGAGAGGAGAAGTGGTAATGGAACAGCCGGCCCGTCACTGATGAGCTGGGAATGGTTAGAGAAAGCGAAAGAGAAAGAGAGACAAACGGGCATGTGTGGGAGTTGAGTTGGATGGGGAGAGACAATGTCAGAGAAGGTTAACTGAGGGCGTGTGGATGGGTGGAGAGAGATGATCGCTGCCGACCGAACGAGTACGAAAAGCAAGGTTAAGGAAGCAAGGAAGCCAAGAAATCTCGACAGTCTTTCAAGGGCACAGGGGCCACGGCAAGCCAACTCGAGTAACTGGGGCAGACCATGAGAGTGAGTTGTGTTGTCGTCAGTCAACGTCGTGTCAGTGTGCTGTCCATCTCTGGCCAGACCCAGACCCAGACCCAGACCCGAAATCAAGAGCCAAACCCGGCCGAGCATGGATTTCCGAAAGCGCGGGTTGGCCGGGATGACTCTGTCCAAGATCTGCTCAGAGTGTAGATTGCGGGTGCGGTGCCGGGTTTCAAGGCACGGAGCAGATCGACGGTTGTCGAGAGGCCATTGGCTCGTGCCATCTGTTTCTGCGAGTCTTCTGGCCTGTGCCAAACGGCATGGCAGTGGTATCCCAGACAAAGGTAAAGACGGGAGGCATGTCGTCACGGTTCGTGTAGGAGGCTGGGCTGAGCCTGTGTGTCTCTGATTCGGGGAGATTGGAGTGTGGGTGGGATACCTTGTCCGCCTTCCCTGAGGCGACCTCCACCAACGGGAATGGCGCTGGGATTTCCTAAAACGGTCAATTGACAGCACTAAACAGACGTGTGTTTTGTCGAAATCGGCCGTTGGAGCCGAAAAGTGGCCTGCGCATCGCGCATCCACAACTACATCGATATCATGCTCCTTTGGGGGCGGCGCAAAAACCGACACAGGCGGTGGCGCTGGCCCAAATGTGAGTAAGGTCGTAGACGCAGGCGCATGCTCAGTATCAGACTCTCTTGCTGCTGGGTGGGTTTGGGGCTCAGGCAATGCGGCGGCAAAACGCAACGCAGCTGCAAGAGTCGCTGGTTGGTATCCAGGCGATGTAAGGTAGCAAAGACCAGACCACGGCGGCACGGCACTCTTGGGCCATGGTGCATACGACTACACTGCACTGGACTGGATACGTAAGTCGTTGCCTTGACAGACCAAGGCTGGCATCAGGGCACGGCAAGGCAAAGCCAGGGTGGACCAAACGATAGCCAAGTTGGATTATTGAACTCTCGTCAGCATGGCATTTCAGGTTCGGCATAGATATGCGGAGGCTGCACCGAATGGCCGAGAAGCGAGAGACAGGCAGCCTTCTGATTCGGTTTCTGATTCGAAGAAAGAAGGACAACAACAACAAAGTTGGGTGACGGGGGATAAGATGTCGCTGTCATGGATGACAGGCGTTGCACATCGTAATTGGAATCTAATGCAATGCCATGAGCAGTGGAGGAGGTGAGTGATGAGCTGGCGGCGCCGCAACGGCAGCAGTACCTGGCTTGAGTACCTTAGCACGGCAAAGGGGCCACTAGATGCGTATTTGCGCCAAGCAACAGGGCGATTTCGGTCGAAGATGGCGGCGCTAGTGCTGCAAGGTTCGGTGATGGTTTAAACGGTGAACGATCAAGCTGCGGGTGCGACGATCCTTCATTTGTGGTTGCAGATAGTGTGGGAGAGCGGGAGGAGGCACTAGGGTAGCATCCAAGATAGCCAACTAGCCAGGGGGAAAGGAAGAGAGAGAAAGTACTCGTAGGGCAGGGCATTGAGTGGGTGTTGTTACGGTTGCGCCTCGAGGGGTGAAAGATGAGATGATGTTGAAGGTAGGTGTGGTCACTGTTGGTGGTGGTGGTTCACCATTGGGAGGGAGGAAGGGGAAGGAAAGGAAAGGATGACACGGGGAGATTCGCGCGAGGTACGAAGTAACGAAGGTGCCTCCCTCGTCCTTTCCTCCCCTTCCCTCCTCCCCCACCAATGTCCCCCAAGCCCCCTTACTCAGCTGCGCCTGCTGACATAAGGTGATATACATCGGTTGAAAGTGGGGCTGTATCTGAGAATGAAGGTGGACACAGAGTACTGCGTAAGGTAGGTAAGATACGTACCTGGTGGGGCCGATGTCTGCTTGAGCACGTTCCCTTTTTCCCGATTTTTTGTGGGAATTATGATCAACTCCCGTCACTGGTCAGGGGAAGCTGCACAAATCGGTACGTACTGCCTCGGCTCCAGGTTCCTCTTCCTTCTTCGCATCACCTCCCACACAAGCGCGCACACACACACCACCACCAAAGACCACTTTGATTGACACTTTGACACCCTCAACATCCCGGCCAGACAACGTCTGTCTCTCCTCCAACTTGCTTACCTTATCTCCAGAGGAGCGTGCAACGCAGCAACGGCTTCGGCAACGGCTACTCCAACTCCAGCGTACCTACACAGGCCGCCAACGTCAGCCATCCATTGCATTGCGAGCTGAAGAAATGAGGATGCACAACTTCAAAGGAGCTACTACACACCCTCGCAGACTCTCAGAAACCAGGCTTCGATAACCTCCAGCCTGGCACCATCAGGATTGGGCGTCTGCTGAGCCCCGAGCTTTGGGTCCTGCCTATGCAAGTGCAAGGTGAATCACAACTCAGCGAGATCTGGATCTGGGACCTCCCTCGACTTCTCGATGCGCCCACCCGACACGCATCGCATCGCTTCGCCTCGCCTCGCCTCGCCTCGCCTCGCCTCGCCTGACCTGGCCTCGCCTCGCCTGACCTGGCCTCGCCTTGAGTCGTGTCCACTCCCGCTTCCCTCTCCATCTCCACACATCCCGCGCTACCTGCCTTACTCGTTGTCTCTGATCCCCTTTCCTTGTTCCTCTTTCTTCTTTGTGTGTTTTGTGTTTGGAGTCTCTGGTCAAGCTTTGTTCTTTCACTACGAATCCGCCATTGAGTTGCTGCCGATTAACTCCGGGGCAACCAACTCAGCGCCACTGACGATGACCCGGCCAGGCCAGCTATTTTCGTGTCGCTTGGAGCCATTGGTCTGTTACCCGCCCGCTACCCGCTGGTTCCGACTGCCTGAGATGCTGCGTAGCGCAGAAACGGTCCACAGACTCCGTCTATTCTGAAATCCTCCGCCTTCGAGAAACAACTCCACAGAAATGGCCCTGGCTGTGCGCATCTAATCATAAAGAGTCATGTGTTCCCGACATGGCAGACTCCATCAGACGGAAGCAGAGCACCATGATGATTTCAATATCATGCCCAAGCAGCATGGCAAAATTCCGCCCCAAGAGAAATTGCAACGGAGCAAAAAGCAAAGTCAACTCTGGCCTACGTCCAATATTGATTCGCTGGCCAGGGCACATCTTCATCTCCCCGTCGGCGGCCTAACTCAAGTCGACATGTCACCACTGCAAGATCGCAAAAGAAATACTTGAGAGAACAAAAATTGAAGAGTCAGGCAAAGGAGACGGCAGCGATGGCCCGCAGCCACTGCCCGCTAAGAATAAGCACCTTGGTTTAGATACCGCTAGATCCGCTCTGATTAGCGCGCCCATATGTCGCTCCCGGCAGCCATGCGCCACATGGCGCTTGCAGGTATCTGCGCCGCGTTGCTCAAATTCCAAAAAGAGCCTGAAGCCGGTCGTCTTGGGCTTCGCATAGTGCAGGCCCGAGATTGCCAAAAAAAAAAAAAAAAAAAAAAAAAAAAAAAAAAAAAAAAAAAAAAAAAAAAAAAAAAAAAAAAAAAAAAAAAAAAAAAAAGCCATTCTACTCTCCTTCAGGGGCTATTTGCGTAGGCAATCCTAATCAACGCGAGACCGACTTACACGGCCTCACCTGCTGGACCCCTATCACAACATCGTCATAATACGGATCAACCGTCCATCCAACGACACACGCGGAACCGGATGCTGTACTCCACTGATCCGCCCATGGGGGGCACGATTGGGGTTGAAAGCGCGGTCCATACACACCCAGATGGCTCTGGCAGGCATGCAGGGTTTCCCATGCCAGTCTCGGCGCCTCTTCAGAAAGACTTGTCTCTCTTGCAATCTGTCGCCGAGCCAGCGAATGATAAGACGTGCAGCATGCAGGCAGGCATGCTCCCAGAAACATTATTCTCCGACCGTCTTTGGTCCACAATACACACAACGCTCACGGACTCGCGACCGCTGCATCACCTTCTTCTTTGCTGTGTTCCAGGAGGCGCGCTTGTGCCATATTGCAAAGCATACCGCCGCTCAGACTGCTGCTTAAAGGAATGGAGAGGTCAGGAGATGACCCGTGACTGGAGAGACGGTGACTCGGCAGAATTACGAGTATTCTGCCCAATCTCGATGTTTGGCAGAACCAGGAGAGCCCTGACACTTGGCCAACGGTCGGCCTCCCTGAGCTCGGTCGACATGCACACGTACGGCGGACGAGCCGTTCTACAGCCAGGCTGGCCCTGGTCAGTTCACCCTTAACTGTGCAAAAGGCTGCACTATTGCTCGTGCTGGCCTCCCTTTGAGTCCTTTGAGTTCAAGGGCTGCTGCCAACTGCGGGTTCCTATTTTCGGCATCTCACGCGGGTGGGATGATGCGAGCTTTCAACACGATAGACAGAAACTTTGGCCCTCTGTCAAACACCGTTTCAGCATCACATGCCCTTGCAGCACGCAGACTCTGAAGCCGCCATGGAAGCACACTCAGAACTTCAGCGTGCCCACAGTCATCACGGCAAGCAAAGCTCCTCTGCCTACTTCAACTACCGTATCTCTCGTCCGTTGTTCGGGGCCGCTCCGTCCCCGACACAGCCATTTTACTGCGCGCGCTGGGCATCTGCATGCACCTCGATGGAGAATCTAGAGCCCCGACTCTTCTGATCCGATGATGCATTTCCTCCCATACGCAACCTAAGACGCCGCAGACGTTTTTTTCTTCGCTCTCGCAGTTCCCTCGGCTCCCGAAACTACGAGTTTTCGTCTAGTCGTTGACAGGCACGTCGCATCCCAATTAGCAGTGCTTCCAGCCGTTTGGGCTATCTACCGCAGGGTCGTCATTTTCATCGCATCTCTCACGACTGATCCCCTGTCAGTATGGCTTAGTCGTGCTCAAATCCGCTGATCCGGCTGCCGAGTGTCATTCACTGAGGGACCTCGCATTCATCGGCATCCAAGCCGGCGAGTCCACCCCGTTGTCGAAATGATCCACCCAGCCAACGAACTCGGTACAACGGCCTCATCTATTCCCAAGCTATCAGCGGGAACTTGTGTACCCTGACGCCTAGTCACCGCCCAGCGCCGATCTGCAAACCCGCTATTGTTGCGTCTGAAGCGGCCGCTGCCACCGACTGCACCGATTAGAGACGGCGTCACCTTTGTCTGCGGAGCCTCAGTTTGAAATACCTTGCAGCCACATCGCCAGCCCACTTAGCACGAATTAAATCACATTTCACCGTCAGCCACCCGGCGGTCGTGTCAGGTTGTGGTCTAACTCAGCTAAATGCATCGTCAACTGCTCGAGCCTCCGGCTAAGGCACTTCCACCTGGCGGTAGCACCTCGTACTGAGCAATCCACTTTACCGAGCCTGCCGATCTCTTCGGCTTAGCCTTGCCATGGTTAAGCCAGACTCGTGAAGCACTCTGTCCCATGCTTTACTGCCCAAAAAGGAAACAAACGGTTCGTATTAGGGTCGCTCAGACACTGTCTTCCGTTTCTGTCAATCGATTTCCCAGACAAGACAGCTGTACACCATCAGGATGTTGGCAGGGCAGCAGACAGTTGTGACAGCCGCCACTGTCGCTGTCTGGAGTTACGAGCACGACACAGTAACAGGCCGTACCAGGTAATTGAGAGAGATGTCGAAACACTTTGCAGGTTGTCGAAGGCTGAGTTGTCTGCTCACCTTCCTAGCAAGGGAATACTTTGGAAGACACAAGGGGGGCACGGATCAGCTGCAACCATGCAAAGACTTCAGTTGAAACGAAACAACGTGCATCCATCCCTGCCATCAGGCCCCCAACGGGAGCATTCCGCTACGTCTTGCAAAAGCGTATCAAGATACGTACGAATACGCTCCAGCCCTCGCCTACTGCTGCCTTGTGGGAGTCAGCGAGCGTGCGGTGCATGAGTCGACAAACATCACTGACGATGTCGTCTCGATATTGTCAGCGCACGCCCGACAGGTTCAGCTTTTGACGTCTATGCAAGCACTTAAATCAAGCGTTCCGATCTCAGTATTGCAAACTAAACGTTCCTGCATATTGCCGCTGTAAAGACTGAACAAAAGTTCGGTCCTAGTCCGAGAGTGCCGACGTCCACAGTAGCGTTGCCAACTTCAAACGACCGGCTCTTGACATATCTGCAAACACTCAACATGCCTCTGAACTACTCATGCATCGCGTCCCAATTACGTGAGAGGACATCACGATGGTTTGAGATCGAAAGGCTACGGTATTTGGCTTCGACTTGACCACGATATGGTGTCACGTCAAACAGAATGCGCGCGTACTCGGCTGGTGTCTTTCAAGGTTGGCCCCGTCAACAGGTGACAACGACGAATTGTCTGCCCCTTTTTGACGACTCCATGCGAGTGCGGGAGGACGCGGGAGTGGACAGCCTGCCATCCCAAGACGCGACAATGCTGCCATCAGCGACGGCACATGATACGGTGGCAATGGGCGTTGAAAAGGCAGATTGCCTATTGGGGTAGTGTCAAGGAGAAACCTGACGCCATAACTCTACTCTTGACTCCTGTCAATGTCTGTCATCAAACGAGACAGGTTGTGACAGTGTCTTGTGTGTGACAACCGACACCTGCGCCGGACGGCCGAGGTCTTACGACCGACTCTGACGCGATCCCGCCGGGCTGTTTATCTCGTCTTCTGGTTTGCATTGCTTACTTTTGTGTGCAAAATACACAAAGTTGTGTGACAGAAACTTGGCAGTTGGGCAAAGTCAAACAAGCTCACCACCAAAAAACCAAACAAAATCCGCCGGGGCTTAGTACCGAGGCCCGCATTGCCGGGAATCCTGAGATCTACGCCTCGCATTCCCGAGACTTGCGTGCATAAGTCTCAACGAGGGGAGCATCCTACTCGTCCGCTTCTCGGTGAGACAGGCCCTTCCCGCCCGCCGCCCGCCCAGCTGTCTTGGGCTGACCACCTCGGTCGGTCATGCAGAATAAGCAATGACGACTTGCGTGGCTTTGCGAGGCAGCGTGAGGGATTGGAGATTGGGAACTTGTGTTGTCGCAGCCAGTTATTGTCGGGCTGTAATACCCTTTTTGGGTAGATTTTGAATACAGCTGGATGGGTTCGATGATCCTTCAATCATAAGCCTATCAACTGAAGGATCGGGGGTCGTTTCTAACGTCTCAATATGGCAACTCGGACTCATTGGCTCAGTTGTAGGATGATCTTTTGCTGTCAAAATTTCCGTCCAATCAGCGCACGTAGACTAGTTGTCTGTACCTGGTGGGA
Source organism: Colletotrichum gloeosporioides (assembly GCF_011800055.1). Lineage (NCBI taxonomy): Eukaryota > Fungi > Ascomycota > Sordariomycetes > Glomerellales > Glomerellaceae > Colletotrichum > Colletotrichum gloeosporioides. The sequence continues at coordinate 1,195,125 of NW_025544662.1, read as the reverse complement.
TTTTGACGATGGAGTCAGTCGTCGTGCCTGGCCTAAGGTCGAGCTATTCTCGTATCGTACCGCGCGGGAAGTGCATCTAGAGCGGTCGGCCGCCAAGGAGCGAATGTCTCTTCGTCTGACGGCATGGTGGCGGGCAAGCTGTAAGGCTGCCTTGGCCAACCCGCCTCCCCCCTTTCAACCGATGTATGTTGATGTAATCGACTTGTCTTGTCTTACATCGCGTCTTTTCATCGGCCATTTTGCCCACCTCGGTGCCTGTTCGCGTCGCGAAGTGCTTCCTTCCTGCTCGGTCTTTCGCCAGTGCTCTCTTTGGGATGGTAGAATATGCCCTCGCATGGGGAGGGCGGAGGAGCGGCGCAGGATAGCCAAGCGCACGGCGTATCTGCAAGATGTCGTCGCTCGGCCGAGGCCGGCATCGTGTAACAGACGCCGCACTACAGGTGTAACCAGCGCCCCAGATTATGTAGCTCGCTTGGGAGTGAGATTGTATCTCTCTGCTCCATGATTGGGCCATCTTCATTCCAGTACGGCTGTAACCTGGCTTCAGTTGTCAGCCTCAAAGCCTCGCGGGACAACGTCACTGTAGTCATCGTCACAATGGCTCGTTGCTATCTTGGTATCACTGCTCGATGTCGTCGCAGTTCACTGGCGAAACATGGAGGGACCGGCTTCGAACCCCAGGTTTACGTCCCGCTTGTCATCTGTTTCCTCTGCCCAACTTCAAAGCCATCAGAGGAGTCGAGGCGCGAGAGGATGCGAGTGCTTCCTGGGCAGCGCGCTTATGTTTCTGTCGTCCGAGCGACGATGAGGGTTGTCGTGCCACAGGGCTGAACGCACGATTCCCTGTGTGTCTCCTTCGTCTTTGGTCTTTCTTTGCTGTCAGGGCGAAGTGCTGAATCACCGAAGACCCGATGACCGACCGATACCGACACGACGGTTCATTTCAGAGACGATCCCATCGTTCGATTTCTTCTCTGTCCCTGTCGGGTGTGAGGTTCTCTCGAGATGCCCGAGAGGGGCCGGGGAGAGTTCTGGAACCACGACGTCAAGCAAGGCTTGATAATTGCATTCCCTTCCTGGCTGCCGGTACTTGGGGGTGAATGAAAGGTATTCTTTGCTCCTGCAAGACGACAAAATAAGTTTTAGAGACGGTCAAAAGTTGCTCTTGGCCTTGTAGATCAAGGGAGGTTTCTGGTTCGGTTGAGTGTGTGATTCGGACTGTCCATGGTAGTCCCCCGGACGACGGAGTTGGCATCTTCGGACCCCCAACTAAGGGTCGTTGCGCTTGCGGCCACACCCCTTACCGGCGCCACGCAAGTGCGGACATAGTCCGTTCGGGGACCTTTGGCCTAGATGCAATCCCAAAGTCCCAGAGAGAGAAAAAGACATCCGATAGAATTGGGCGACCAGGACACAGCGGCCGATCACCCCATAGATGGGATCTGTCTTTGTGCATCCACCGGCGACCGAATGTACATCCCCTCCGCCTCGATTATGCGCAGCGCGCCGCCGCCCTACATGCACTCAAACGGCGTACCGTCCCATTCTCGTCCTTCCCCTGCTTCTTTTCAGCTCATCAGCCTCGCCCTTGGAAGACAGCCTCCGATGTCATCCTTCGGCGGACGGGGGATGTGACAATGGTTGCACACTGGAAGGGCCGCAGAACCAAAGGTCGTTCCTTTGGAACTGGGTCTGAACAAGACATTGGGATAACGTGCCGGCGGGAACTACGTCTATGGCGTCCGGTTAAGCAAATGGCCCGCTGGTGGTGATAGAGCTTGGGGAGGAGAGAAGAAACAACATCCGGCGCGATGCTTGCTGTTCCTAGTCGCGGAACCCAGGCCTAGTAGCGTCTTGATAAGGTGCTGATCGTCGAGTATGAAGCGCGGCAGAGTAGCCGCAACACCGATGACGGGCCCTGTCCAATACGGGTTTGGCGCCGTCCCGGACGGACTTCATGCGAGCCTGCGGCGGTCTGATATTCTTTCTTACATGTTTGCTGTGTTCGGGTTCTATCGCAAGAAAGGCCGGACGACGGTGTCGGTGGTCGGTGATTACAGGATGCGATGAAAAGGGGGAAGGCACTCTCTTGGGTAAGGTGTCGGATTCAGGTTGGGATTGGCTCGTTCCATCGAATTGGTGGACCGGTGCCTCGAGATTCAACGGACGTCGGTGATGCTTAGCAGCGACATGTCCGACGTCGTCTCTTCGAACCCTGCCGCTGGAAGGATGAGTCCGGACTTGATGCTGTTGGTGCTGGTGCTGTCCCTTGGGAACTGAGTCAAATATCGAGTTGCATTGCGTCGTGCGAGGTATCCTTCGGCCGTTGTTCCTTGATGGGACAAGGACTGACTGGATGTCGGGGTGTTGATCACCTCATCTCGCGGAGCGGAACCCGGTGATTGTAGCACCTGAAGCTATCCCAAACCTGCCCATCTCTGTCTCTGGGTCTTCCCGTCAGGTCCATCCCATCGCCTTCGTGTCCGAAGACGCATGTCTGCTATGTGCCGGTCAGCTCGTTGTCCGGGACATATTCGCCCAAACGAGCAGCTTTGCCTGTAAGTGAAGCACTCAATGCCCTCCCATCCCGTGGGATCACAAACCATGCAAGCTCGGCGGCGGCATCGCCATTCCGCGGTGTTGCTTCTTCGTCGCCTGACGATCCCGTACCCCATTCAGCCATGCCACGCCTTGGAATCTGCCCTCGCACATGTGCTTACTGGCGGGAAGCATCCTTGTCTCGCCCTGCTTGCCAAACCTCGTACCTGCTGCTGATCTGCTTCACGCCGGGAAGGAAGACATCGCGGGGACGCCCGACCACGCAGAGAAGGCGTGTAAGTGAGCAGCGAACAACGCGGTGCGGCGCTCCGGAGGTTGTGGCAGTTGCTACGTGGTCATGCCATGGTTGCAATATGGAACCTTGCAGCTGAGGTTGTCGACTGCGGCTAGCTGCAGGTTGTAGTGTCTTGCTCTTACCGTCTGTCTCTGTTGTCAACTGCAACCTTGTCGAAACTGACAGAACTCTCAACCCCGTCCCCACGGACATCAAAGACAGGGACAGCTTCGGGTTCGTTCAGCCTCGTGAAGGAACGCATGGCTTAGACGCAAGTAAGCCAGCCAGTCCGAGGCGGCATCTTTCGGTGTTCGTCGCTTCGTTTCCCAGGGTTGCAAATTGGGCTTGCTTTCGTCTCTAGTATTTTAGAATTTGGTCCGGTAGTTGCGGTGCTTGGCGTGCGAGAGACCGGTTCCTCGGTTGCCCTGTCGACACACTTCGGTGATGATTTAGCAAGTCCGTACCCGAACGTTGGAATGCTGGTATTGTTGTGAGAACGTCGAACGGCGCACGGGCGAAACCTGTCAACCGTCGATCAATGTCCCACGGATCACCGACATCAGGACGATGTTCGGATGGCAGGCTAGGCCTAGTCCGTTCCCTCTTGGTTTCTCCTTCTCTTTGGTCTGCACCCCCTGGGCTAGCCTCCGGCTCGTTTTCTTGTGTCTTTCTCTTGTCCGTATCTCAATCCATCTTCTTTTCTTCTCTGAACATCAACATCCCTACAACAACGGCTCTCTGGCAGCAGAAGCAGCAAGTCCGCGATGACGAAGGGCAGACCTTACGCAAGAACGACGTCAACCTGAGACCTTGTCACTGGATAGGCCGTTCGTCTTTCTCACAGGCACAATCGGGCAAACGCCAGACGCCAGTGCTTACCGCCTCCTCCCGCTGTGCTTCTGTGAGAACGACTGGGGAAAGGGAATGGAAGATGGGTGCGCCCTGCCAGTTGACAGCAGCCAGTCGCCGCGAGCTGCACTTGCAGTTCTGAAACGCAGACGTGAACGCCTCAGGAGTCGTCCTCCCACACCCACTCCCAGAGATCTCTCAACCAGACGAAATAAGGATTCCCATCAACCATACAGAAAGCCGACTACGCGTCCCCCGTGATCACCAACGCCGCGCGGACCCTGCGCGTAAAGACGAATCCGGAAATGGTAGAGACTCAGGATTTGCTGGCGTACTCTTTCACGTCGTTGTGTGCCTTGAAGAGCTGGAAAAGCAGAGATGTGAGGATGGCATGGAGGACGGCGGACCACGGTCCAGAGAGAAAGAGGGGTAGACGAGAAGCGGAGCTAAGAGCTTCCCAATGCAAGTTTGGAACCAACTTTCGAATCACTAGCAACTCTGGACGAATGAGAGCAGGGAAGAGACTAGGAAATACCATGGTTACTGGGGTGCGGCAGGTAACTGTAGTGTGCTATATTGCGGTGAGTCGATGATCTTTTCTTTCTTTCCGTCTTTCTTGGCTTCTTCTCGCCTCTGTTCATCCCATGCCGTTTCTCTTTCCTGGCCAGGGTTTGCCTTCCTTCCCTTCTGTCTGTCTCTCGTCCGGGGTGTGGTCAAACTCTTCTCGGGTATGAGCTGAAGTGCTGTTGACCGACGGGCGAGGGATATGTTCGCACTAGCTCTGAGCCGTCGTCACATCGGATGATGGAGGGTGGGTTAGGCGATGATGGGACAAGATCGTCCGGACTGTGACGGATCTTTGTACAACACCCCCCGCAGGCGGCATGCTCCTAGTCCTTGCTGTGCCTCTTCTTGCCCATCGCCCCATATCCCTCGGGGGCCCTGCCGTCCCCTTCCCTCTCGTCTATATATCCCATGCCTCCTCCCCATCATCGTCATCTCCATCATCCACATGGACCTGTACGACATACCTTACGCCACCGCCCTTGCCAATGTCATCCAGTGCGGCGTTGACGGCTTGGGGGTTGAGACCTCGCATAACTCAGTGGGGGGGACACGATCATGTCGCCGGTCGACAACCTTCGGCAGGACGGTGGCCCTTTGCTGGAACAGGACTGGATGAGATTCGAAAGAGCCGTTGACGTTGCGCAATGAGATGCCCTTATCGGCCAGGGCGGCGGTGTCACCGCCAGTGGAGGATGCCAACATGATAATGGAGCCTGAAACGCCAGACACCTCGAAGAGAGAGACAGCGAGAGTTGGTTGACCAGACGCATAAGCCTCGACGACATTGATGATGGAAGCCCTCAAGATGGATTGGACTGTGGCGGCAATGGAAGAGGACGACCGGTCGATGACGTGGGTTGCACCCAAAGCCCGAAGGGATGCAAAGGACGACTCTGAAGAGGTGGTTATGATGGTTCCGATACCAGTAATGGATGCAAGCCGAACAATGAGAGAACCGACGGTAGTACCGGCGCCGAGAACAACCACGTGAGCGCTATGGTAGTCGAAGGTTGGGTCCGTGCCGGGAAAGGGGAAATCAAGGCCAAATTGATGGAATAGAGAAAGAGCCGCAGTGAAAGGATTGGTAACCAAGGTCGCAGCCTCGACAACGGAGATCGTCTCAGGGACGGGTATCAGACATTCGGCATTGGCGAGAACGAAGGAGGCTTGGCCACCCGCGTGAGGGCGGCGAAGGTTGGCTTGAAAGAGGACTTTGGTCCCAACGGCAGGATAAGAGGCTCGCACTTGGGTAGTCGAAGGTCGAGGACCGTGTTGGACAACTTCGCCGTCAACATCGATACCGAGAGTGATTGGAAGACGGGATGAGATGTTGAAGACACCAAGGTCACGAAGCTTTCGGTCGAGTGGGAGCAGGCCTACGGCATGAACACGGACCAAAATTTCTCCAGGTCCAGGACGCGGGATAGGCTGCTGACTCCATACAAGGGGTCTGCCGATACAAGTTAGGCACAAAGCCGTCTGAGATACTGTATTGCTGGAGGACATATTTGGACGATGGGTTCCAAATTGTGCAAAAGAGCTTGGAAAAGGTGGGTACTGGACAGCGAAGCTGCTGATGTTGATTGACGGCCTAGCCGCAGCTTGTCTCGCATTGTCTTATGTCGTCTGATGCTATCCAAATCTGGCGGCTTCATTGAGCCGAGATAAGGATCCAATGGGCCAATACGGGCTGTGTAATGATCGTGGATGGAGAGATCGGACTTATGGCTTGCGTCATGGTCTAAGGAACCTGCAGTGCCGATCCGGCCACGGGCAAAGAGGAGAAGAGCACAGCGAGGCAGCCGATGATTATCAGACAGCAGCAGATGACTATCCAACAACACCAGCAGCAGCAGAAGTAGCAACTGGGGTCGCGGCTACGAGCTTGACGTCTGCTTTGAAGTTGCTGATTTTGTGAACCCATGGCAGGGTTTCAACAAGGTGGGACGTGTAGCGCGATATCCTTGCAGTATTAGGCCAACAGCTTGGTGATCCTTCAGCGAAACGGGATGATGGTGATAAATTGCCCTCCTGGAAGGATTGGTCGGAAGGATTTGTTCTGCCGGCCGGCTCCGGCGTAAACAATCCCGGAGCGGGATACAGCGACGTTGTTCTCTTTAGACTTCTTCGTCAAGCACTACAAGCGGTAAGTATTAGATGGTATGAGGCATGAACTGGATCACCCACTGTGATGATGAAATGTTTTCTGCTCAGCAGGCTGTGGCAACTGCAGAATGGACACCACCTGCAAAAAGAATATTTCGAAGAAGAATAATCGATGGTTAAAGAAAAGCTTTTGGCGCAAGTAGAAGCAGGTGGCTGGTCCATTATTGCCGAGTGCGCCTGCGAGGTGCAATGATTATTTCCATGTCATCTGGACAAATACCGCGGATGTCGCACTGGCTGCCGAAGATGTCTGAGCGCGTTTGTGCTTAATGCCACTGGGCGCTTGGGACGATGAAAATGATCACTTGATACCGAGGCGCCAGGCGCCATGAACTGCTGAGAATGCGCAACCGCCAGCGTAATTGCATGATGCTTGGGCTTCTTGACAGCCCCTGGAATGTTCCATCTCAAGAATAGAATGTCGGTCACTTTGGCTCCCAGATTCCGTGTTGTCGACAACATCAAACGGCCTTTATGCCCTTGGGCCTTCAACGACTGATGGTGGTTGCACGAAGAGTTGTAGTAACGTCATAGACAGTCTGAGCAGATTGTCTAGCCAATCGAAGCTTGCTTTGACTTTGGCGGCAACTCTGAAAGTCATGATCCACTCGTTTCGGATCGCAAGCTCCAGCCATGGATGTGGGCTAGATCAGGCTCGAAATATTTCCAGTTCTCACAGAACTGATTCGCCCCATCGTCGTCATCGTCAACCGTGATGGCCGTCTTTCTCGGACGTGGATTGACTGAGAGGTGCAGTGGATCGCGGGTACGTAGATAGTAATGAGTGTATTGTGATTGGCTGGTGATATAATTGGCGTTGTGAGCGATAACTGTATCGCATCAGCCTCTTGCGCGCTTCCTTTGAACCATATGAGATGTTCGTCGACGTGAGATTGCTCGTTCCTGGGCATTGAGGAAATGACGGCCGATTCAAGTAAAATTGAAGTGCGCCAATTGAAGCCGAAGAAGCCGTTGACAGGATATAGTCATTGATGACGTGATGACTAAGCTCGGTTAATCATCGGTCTTATCCATCTGCGCGGGTCGCATTTTGGTGGGAGCTGGCCGCGATTTCGATGCCCCGAAAGCTCCAGTGTCCAATTCCAAGTCGCAAATCTCTGAGAGCTTCTACTGCCGGCATTGAGCTTCCCCAGATGCCGCAAGTTTTGTAGTTCGCTCTGAAAATGCCAAGGTATGTAGTCAGAGGACTGCGAATTCCAATCACATCGGCTAATTGAGTTCTCAGGACCCCTCAATTCAAGTATTAAACCCACATCATGAGGGCGCAAATTGCCCGCCATGTCTCTCGACGGGTCGTCGTACCGAGGGGTTGCGTCCCTGCCTGCTCGATTCTATCGCGCCCAACGTGTCGCCATGCCCAGCTACCGGTAGCATCGACAATATCTCTTTCACGACGAGCCCCGCGTAGGACTTTCTTCGGCATCCTCCAGAAGCCGCCGCGACAAATCAAGAAACCCGAGTACGAGCCCGGTTGGACAACGGTGTTGACGTGGAGGAATCGCCTACTGGAGAGCGTACGGCCACCGACAAGGACAGAATTGGTGGAAGCTTTCCGAGAGCTTTTCGTCTACAAGCTGCGGTTCAACGTGGTTGTCAACAGCACCCAAGCCCTACACTGCAGAAACTTGCTGCAATACCTGCTGGAAAATAAGGATGATGAACCGGGCGCCGGACTTACGCTGGCAGAGCTCGTTTCTGCGCGCGAGGCGCTGCTGAAACAGCCAAAGGAAGACACGAAAGAGCATCTGGAGTTTTCCCGCCAACTGTACGAGGCAATTAAGGCGGAAAGGGCGCAGGATCCGATGGACCCTGGCGCGGCAGAGGACTTTGAATCTTTCCTCGTCGCTTTGACGCTTTTTGGGGCGTCAAAGGATGGTCTCGTTGTCTTGCAAGAGTACTGGGATCAGCTCCCTGTGGCAGAGAGACCAGCAGCCCAGAATCTCTGGGTCAATGTCTTTCAAGGCCTGGCGGAGGAGGGGCGCGAGTCAGAACTCGTTGATGCTGTCGCGAAGTCAGAGACGCTTGGCGTCCCATTCACGTCAAGTATCCATGAGGCTTTGACAGTCTTCTTTGCGAGGAAGAACAATGTGTTGGAAACGAAGAAGTGGTTTTTGCGGCCAATACACAACGAAGAGCGTCCGACCGCCAGGACTTACAAGGAACTGCTACAATTTTCAGTTAGGACTGAACAGAAGGGCTGGACGACGCCGATCTTTAAGAAGCTTGTGGACTCGAATCCAAGCAAGGAACACTGGGATGTTATATACCAGTGGGCCGTGCTCTCTATGGGCAAGAGGCTTGACGACCTGAAAGGCATGTTTGAGGTTGTCGCCCGCCACAACCCCGAAGATCCCACCAAATCACCGGATACTGATACCATAAATGGTCTTCTCGAGGTCGCTACCGAGAAAAACGACCCTTACTTGGCAGAACGGCTCATCGCGTTTGCTTCTGAGCTCGGTATCCGCCTTAACGCCAAGACATACCTCCTCCAAATGGACTTCAAGATCAGGGCAAAGGACTTATCTGGTGCGAGAGCTGCATACATGCAGCTCCCGAAAACCGAACTGGAGGGAGACGAGGATCTACCGTTGATCAACAAGTATCTCCAGGCGCTTTGCCACCAACCGACACCAGATTTGAAATCCATTCGTGAGATTTCGGATATTCTGGAAGAGCGCATCGTAACACTTGACCCTGATACAGTGGTTGCGTTGTGTACAGTCTTCCTGAAGAACGACCAACAGTTCGAGGTTATCGACACACTGTCCCTGAACGTATTCCAACATAGCAACGAGCAAAGACAGTCCATTCGGGACGCCTTTGTTGGGTATTGTCTGGATAGCAAAAACAGCACGGCGAGAGTGTGGGATGCATACTCAATCCTGAGGCAATTCTTCCAGGAGACTAGCATTGAGAGTCGCCTTGAGCTGATGGATGCTTTCCTCGCCCGCAACCGTCCCGACATGGCGGTCCATGTGTTCGGACATATGAGGCAACACGTAAACCCCGACTTCCACCCGGCCAGCGACGCCTACATTAGGTTTTTTGAGGGCATTGGCAGATGTCCAGACTTGGACAGCTTGAAGCTAGCGCACAACATGTTAAAGATGGACACCACCATCCAACCAACAACGAAGATGTACAACGCATTGATGATTGCTTACGGCGCTTGCAAACGACCGAGTATCGGACTCGATTTCTGGCAAGATATTGTTCGTTCGGCCGAGGGCCCATCTTACAACAGTCTCGAGATCGTGTTCTCGCTCTGTGAAATCAAAGCCTTTGGGGATCAGATTGCCAGGGACATCTGGAACAAAATCGAAAAGATGGAGATTGATGTTCCTCCGCCGGTATTTGCCGCTTACTGCGGTGGTCTCGCGGGTAACGGCAATCTTCAGGAGGTGCAGAGCACGATCAGAACGATGAAGCGAGCTGTTGGATATGGGCCTGAGGCGATGACGTAAGTTATGCCTTGACCTTTCCGACCCCGATACGAGCAGCTGACATCCATACAGTTTGGGCATCCCTTTTAACGCTTTGCCTGGGCAAGGGTTGCAAAGAGATTTTGAGGCATGGGCCAAAAAGCAGTTCCCCGAGGAATGGACAGAGGTGGAGAAGCATCGCTACTACATCACGGCGGAAAAGTTGAAGAAATTCAAGCTGCAGCGGGTGCTGAAGGCATGATCTGTACAAAAATGCTAGAAAAGCTTCTTGTATCTGTACAAATATAATAGACGCCGAAGATGTTGTACAATTCATACATGGGGAGGAGTTACCCATGTTGATCCTAAGGTAGACAGACACGTCCACTTTCCTCGCCTTCTACACAGCCATCACGTTCTTACCTCCATGCCTGCTTGAACGTCTTCTTCAGAATCTCGGGATGGTGGTGCACACTGGGATGGATACCCATTCCAATGGCTCTCCGGATAGCCTTCGTCATCCTCCTGTGGTTGACCGGCCTGAGTCCCGTGTCCTTGGAGTGCATGATATGTCCGAAGGAGGTCATGAATTCAGAGACCATGGCGAAGTTCTACATTTCCTGTCAGCGTCTGAAGAAAGTTGCGTCGATAAGTCCCATTAGCAGGGATGCGACATACCCTGTAGTGGTCCTTGGGGTTGATGCCCAGCATGTCGATAACATCAACCTCCGGCTTCCGGATCTTCCTCCACTTGTCCATCTCCGTAGGGCTGAGGTCATGCGGGGCGTAGACGTTGCCGTTGCGCCAGCGACGAGGCATCTGCTTGAGGTAGTCGTCGCTAATCTTTTGCTTCTTGAGCGAATCGAGCATCGTGCGCTGGCGGATAGCAGCGTTACGTGCTCCGCCCAGGGAGTTCTTCGACATAAGAGTCCTAGCTCGGTCGATAGGCGCTTTCTCATCGTCGAGGCCCAGGAGGCTGTCGGTATTCGAGATTGGTCTTCTGGGCTCTTTATTGAGGTTAGCGCTGCGTGCATGTCTGGGTAGTGGGAGGCATTGACGAACCAGCCACAGCAGGAGTAGCGGAGAAAGGTCGCGCAATCCGGGCCATGAAGGCGCTCGGGGCCTTGAAGGCCGGGAATGACGGTAGTCTCGGCGGCATGATTGACTTCTGGGCGGATATGGTCGATCCCACAGGCGTGGTTCGTCGCGGATGTTGAGGCTGTCACGGTATTTTTTTGGTAGGCGGACGGGATATTCCGCCCCACAAATGCGATAAGCACCGATAAGGAATTTGTCCCACCTTAGCTCCAGAACTTTTTCTCTACAACAACCCGCCAACCATCACCAGCAAATCGTCCTAGGAGTACGCAACGCCGACAGCCCAGCATGGTCCGCAAGCTCAAGTTTCACGAGCAGAAGCTTCTGCGGAAGCACGACTTCATCACATACAAGCAGGTACCAACACAAGCCTACGCTCGCGAAGTCCACAGATCCACGCGCATTGCTAACAGTTTCTGCTAGGATGGCGATCACCGAGATGCGGCAGTGGTATGGCAGAACCAAGGAAAAGATGCTTTCGCGACCAACTCTAACACAAGTAACAGGTGCGCCGGTATATGATTCAGAAGCCTGAGGACTATGTGAGTATTGCCGCGACCATCATACTATCGACACCCGCTAACAAGGACAACCAGCACAAATACAACCGGCTATGCGGCGTGAGTTTGGCACCGATCGCTCCGACTCGAAACACATGGGATCGAGCAATCCACCCGACGACAACTAACACATACTTTTGCAGTCCATCCGTCAATTGGCGCATAGATTGAGTCTCATGCCCCCCGAGAGCGCGGCTCGACGCAAGCACGAGAAGCTCCTCCTTGATAAGCTGTACGACATGGGCGTTTTGTCTTCCGCATCAAAGCTTTCTGCTGTTGAGCACAACGTCACCGTGAGCGCCTTTGCTAGGCGGCGTCTCCCGGTCGTCATGACTCGACTTCGGTATGAAAGCCAGACACAGCTACTGGATCCGCAAAAGCAAATGCTAATCGTGTTTCTCAGGATGGCCGAGACCGTTCAGGCGGCGACGAAGCTCATCGAGCAAGGCCACGTTCGTGTGGGTACCGAGACATGCACCGACCCGGCATTCCTGGTGACTCGCAGCATGGAGGACTTTGTCACCTGGACCGTGGGCAGCAAGGTGAAGAGGAACATCATGAAATACCGCGACAAGTTGGACGACTTCGAGTTGTTGTAACACGGGACGATTTTACTTTCGGATGAAGGCCCTGCCGCCTGGACGGGATTTGGACTTCGACATTATCTGGCGGTGTTAAGGAGTTTAGGAGGACAACAGAAACGTTGTTTGGTTTATCGCAAATAATATGTGTCGACTTTGAGTCAGCAACATCCAAGATCTGGAAAAGTTCGGCGAAATCATCGGGGAGATGTGCGACAAGTGGCGGTCGGCATAGAACGCAAAAGCCTGCTGCTTTGCACTGCGCTCGATTGTCGCAGCGTCATCAATGCGAACTGCTCGCAAGTTGTGGGTGAGCCGCGGGCGGCCGCGGGCGGAAGTTTCGCGATTCGCTATTCGCATTTGCCTTTCTCTTTTGGTGGCGAACGCCAGCCGCCATCATGGCAACTGATGCCTATTTTCATCACTGCCAGCCCATCATGGAAGAAACTATCTTCGGCAATACGAGCAACTCAACGAGAAAGCGAGGCTGGAAAACATCAGACTTACGTCGCAGAAGCACGTCACATCAACTCTTTGCGGCTCTGGTTGAGGAGACGAACACTTTGTGGAGGGATGAAACGGTCGCAAAAACCTTGACTATAATGTCAGCCCAAGTAATATGGGATCGGACTATCGCATGAAATTTGGGGAAAGCTGAGCAGCCTGAACGCGGTAGCCGAGGCCGCTTCCCCTTTGGGAAGTTATTGAGACGAAAGAGCCGGTGACTGTGAGTCTTTGGCCTGTAATGGTCTGAATCCCGATTTTGTCTAGGATAGCCATGCTGTCCGAAGGCCGGAACAAAACTCTCCTGCCCACAACAGACAAGAAAAACGTGAAATATCGTCGGAAGATAACTCTATGGGGCTGAGGAGGGTGTTGGCACGGACGCCATGGAAAGGGGAAACCGAGTCGAAGACTGGATAACCCCGTCTTGAAACAGGGTACATGACCAACTGATACTGCGAGCCAATGGTCTGGATGGCGAAGATCTGATCTTGCCCAATCAGAAATGGGATCGCGTTCGGTTTTGAGGTCATCGTCGCCTCTTTTGTGTCTGATGTTTTGCACCTTCTTTCCTTTGAGGGTGTGCTCGAACATCAGCGCACAACGATGGAAAGGGGCTGAAGAATGTTTGAACGGATGAATCGGGGGCCGGCATGCCTCCCCAACCGCGACTTGTCCTTCCTCTCTGCTGTGGCTAGAACTGCGATATAATAAAGTGTCTTCCGGACTACACCATCCCCAGCCGACGTTGCATTCCGGGTGAAGCACTTACACACTCTTTGATAATACCTTAACATAGCGCGCTGGTCGACTATTACGCTCCTTAACCAAACTCAGTCGCGAACCCCTCTCTGGGATAACATATAATCGACGACAATCCTTTTTTGGTAAATTTAGTGTTTTCTAGGAGGATTTGCGAAAGAAAAATCAGTCGAACATTCCCCCAACGTCTCATCGACTAAACAAGCCATACGCGAGACCATCGAAGAGTCCTTGACAATGTCTGCCATGAAGTACGCCTTCTTGGCTACAGCAGCCATCCAGGCCGTCAGTGCTCATGGAACGGTGAATGGTATCATGGCGGATGGAGTCTTGTAAGCGCGGACCCGATAATTTCTCTCTCATATAGCCTCACGGTTCACTAACACGACACAGCTATGAGGGTTACAGCCCGCAAATGCAGTACAAGAAGCCCCCGCCACAAGTCGTCGGCTGGTCCATCCCCAAAGACCTGTCCAACGGCTTCGTCGCCGTCGACAAATACGCAGACCCCGACATCATCTGCCACGTCGGCGCTGAGCCCGCCCCCATCGCCGCCAAAGTGACGGCCGGCTCCAACGTGACCGTCTTCTGGACCGACTGGCCCGAGTCGCATCACGGGCCCATGATGGACTACCTCGCCCCGTGTAACGGCGACTGCGCAAAGGTCAAGAAGGAGGATCTCGAATTCTTCAAGATCGACGCCGTCGGCCTCGTCGACGGGTCCAAGGCGCCGGGCAAGTGGGGTTCCGACGATATGCTCTCGAACAACAAGTCATGGACGATGACGATCCCGGCCAACATCGCTCCCGGGCAGTACGTGCTGCGCCACGAGACGATTGCGTTGCACGAGGCTGGACGCGAGGGCGGCGCTCAGAACTATCCGCAGTGCGTCAACCTCGATGTCCAGGGCGGAGGATCTGAGAAGCCCAAGGGTGTCAAGGCGACGGCACTGTACAAGTCTGGCGACGACGGTATCAAGTTCAACATCTACAAGGACAATCTCGATTACCCCATACCCGGCCCGCCGATGATGGGTCAGGAGGCGAAGCCAACGCGACGCAGAAGGAGGGTGACCGTCATCTACTGATTTGGGGAAACCCGCTCTTTTCGTTTCAGTGTACAATCTTGTTCTCTTCTGTGTTGTATTTGTACGGATATACGGATAACGTTCGACACATGATGGGGTGTATGGAAATCATTCATTTGGCTCAACAATACCTGATGTGACACGCTGGACGTGCATGTCTCCTTTTCATTAACTGGAGCCGTTCATGTTCCCCTTTGATGAAACTTGATGACGGGCATACAATTTGTGTATAGAAGGCGGTCCTGCGAGATGGAGTCACGAGCAAGCGAGCATCCATGGACTTGTACAAACATGATGTACAGTAGCTTATGAAGCGTGTTTTTGAAACATGAAAGTTATGCTGCACGATCGATTGCTGTGATACGGTGCTTCTGAGCCCGCACTTTACGGAGCTGAGATGGACTCACCCGTGCCCAGGTTCTTTCGGGGCGGTACAGGATCTCCTTCGTTCTCCTCGACTCCTGGAAGACGATCCCGGTGCAGATCCGATAAACATGATCCCCAAAGCGACCGAGGCCGCCCGCTCACCGACCCAATTTTTGTTCCTCCCGAGGGGTTTCACAAAACATCCTGCGCCCGAGACGCTGCCGGGAACCGAATCCCGTGGGCTCTTCTCCTCCTCATCGGCCCCGACCACAGCGGCCCATGGTTGACATGGCTCACCCGGATGTCCGTGAGGTCCCAGGTTGCAGATCCCTGAGCGCAGGATGAAAACCTGAAGCACGGTAGGCCCCAATAACACATTTCATTATTGACCGGCCACCGTGTCCAGCAGCACTTCATTCGTGCCCGCTTTCGTATGCAGATCGCCTGTGGCTGCCCATTGCCCCCTTGCCTATATCCCTCGATCTCTTGTGTTTGGTTTCTTGCGGGAAGCATTGTTCAAGCCTCGGCCCCCTCGGGAGAAGAGAAGCTTGGTGTCACTGTATGATCTACCGTGTATCATCCTCTCCTCATTATGCCCACCTACCTGCGCACGTATCACGGGAGGCAGTGCAATGCCGAGATGTGGCTGTTTTGTAAGCTTAACACTCTGGCCGGTCCGACTCGCAGGAAGCTTAATAATGGCCCGTGAGGACGGCATCCCACTAGTGCTACAACGACTCGCCTGCCCGAACTTCATCGTCCGATGGCGCCTGTGATTGAACTTCATTTGGGCTGATGTTGGTGATTTGGTCTCTTGAAGGCCCGATGAGATGCATGACAGACTGTCGTCAACTGGGGCTTGACATTTGTTGATGCGACTATCGCTCGTGCGCGATGAAAAGATGACATGCCGGAGTGCTGTTAGCAATATTCACGGAAAGAGAGGGCAGATTTCTGAATTGGGTGGATCAGAAGCTTGGGATTGAGACACCCGCTTCTTCAGGAAGTTGCCGCGAGAGGAAGGGGTCGGGTCGCGCGCCTCACTCGGAAAGGACTTGCCCAGGATACCACTCACGTTCTATGGCACCAAGGAATCAGGAAGACCTGGAGATTCATCTTTCCTTCCAAATTCGAACCCCTACTGTATGGTGGGTGGCGCGCCTTGAGTCATAGTAGCCAATGACCTTGTATGCAATTCTGAAGCCGAGGCCCTCGCGTCTTCTATTTGAGACCGAAGGTGTATAAATGATTCGTTGCAGGTGTACTTCATGAACATACCTATCTAGGTAGCTTGCTTACAGTGTACGACGGTATATCTTCAGAATACAGCTCGTTTGAATAGAGCCGTCTCCTCAGATACTACCCTGGGTTGGCAACGAGACTTTCCATATGTGCTTGAACTATATTCATCTCCGTCCAAGAGAATGGAGGAATCAGTAGTACATTCTGGCCACAGACAGTTTTCTAGCCCCAAGTCACAACTAAAAATAGGAGACTGGTGTCGCGGGAAAGAGCGCATCTAGTTTTGTTCTAGAAACTCGGAGGACAGTCGTCAACAGAGGCTGCAGATGGGTTCAGCATGAGCGGCTGAGGTACTGAATTTGAATCAGGATTTCCTGATTACTATACCTGAAGTGCCTCCACTGAACCAAGGGAAATAGTTCCGCATTGTTGCGCTTTCCCACTGACATCCATCCTGTGTCTCAAAATGTTCGTTTTTGGAATGTATAGCCGGTGGGAGATGTGCACGAGACGGAGGAACCCAATGCTCTGCTGAGTCGCGTCCTGCAATGTCAATGGAAAGCTGGGAACCATCGTGTCGGTACTTTTCATTCCATTGAGATTCATTTGACGTTTGTCACCTCCCGTCCGTAGATGCGAGCCGGCAAGGACGGCATCTAGAGTTTTCAAAATGGAAAGCGGGCGTCAACTCCAAAAAGGTAAAACTGTTTCCCTGGAAGACTCGAGTGAGATGAATCAGAAACTTTTTTTGCTCATGTGTTAGGGTATCTTGTTTTCAGTGTCGGCCCATCCTATTTACAAAAAGAGCCGCCCTCCAGTCTCTCGTACTCGCTCACCATTTCGTCGAGGCTCTCGGATTTGCTGTGCCGCCCCTGGCCTTCTCAGACACCATGAGCGGCGCTTTTCGTGCTCCACAACGCCCAACTCTGACCGTGACTTGGCGTCCCTATGTGATTCAATTGCCCGTTGGATCGTCGGCTTGATTTCCGTTCCGTATATCTCCGCCATTCCGCGAATGCCCCTCCCGCTTAGCCAAACTTGCGGCTACCGCCCTTAGGACCCTTCTCCTCCTTCTTGGCCTTCTTGCCCTTGCCGATCAGCTCAAGATGGCCGGCACGCTCGCCGAGGAGCTTCTCCGTCTGGTTGACGAGACCCGCCGCGAACTTCTTCTGCATCTTGTCGGCAGCCATGCCCTTCTTGGCCTTTTGAGGCTTCGCCACTCGTTGTGTGTTCTTCTGCTTCTGCTGCTTGGGCTTGCCCGTCGGCGCGGGCCGAGACGATGACTTCAAGCCGCCTTGCGCCATATCGTTTGATGATCTCGCTCGCGCGGGTCTGGCCGCAGAGTGTTTGCTTCGTAGGGAGTTTCGGCGACGGACGTCGGCCGCAGTCGCTTCGTTCGCAGGTCAAGAGTTTGGCCGATCGCGTGGTGTGCTCGTGATATGTGCACGATTTTGAGTACTCTTAGCCG
The DNA here is from genome assembly GCF_011800055.1 of Colletotrichum gloeosporioides. Classification (NCBI taxonomy): domain Eukaryota; kingdom Fungi; phylum Ascomycota; class Sordariomycetes; order Glomerellales; family Glomerellaceae; genus Colletotrichum; species Colletotrichum gloeosporioides. The sequence goes on along the minus strand of NW_025544662.1, from coordinate 1,177,596 downwards.
GATGGAAGTGCTGCAGAGGTGATCTGACTGATCGCGGTTGTTTAATGAAGACGTCGTAACGCTTGTTCGTTGTGGCCTGGGAGGAGAATGGGAGAAAGCGAATGCTGGGGCGGCAACAACCTGAGAAAATTTTAGTGGATCCGATCTTATCTTCACCGACACACCGACCCCGCCCCCCACTTTGTCCCAGATACAAAGTACGTACCTCATGGGACCCCGGATTCCTCTCTCCGTCGCCTCCGTTTTTCGCATCCCCTCCACAACCGCTGGACTTTGGAGGTTTAACTGTCAGTACGTTCCGTCGCGATCACATTCAGCCTGTTCAGAGAGTACCAGCCCTGAAGGAACTTGCTAGACCTACGATATTTCGAACATGAATCGACCACCTGAGAGTGGACTCCCTGAACTCTGCTGTTGTAGGTATCATAAACCGTCGTCTACTCTGTACCGTGGTCAGATGTCTCTCATCACATGCCCATCGATAATCTCCGGACAGTCCTAGCCGCTATCTTCTCGCCTCCCAAAGGCTAGGAAAAGATGGAACGGTCGAAATCATTGCAGAGAGAAAGGATGAACGGGCGAGGCATCCTACAAGCTGCAATTGCTGCGCATCGTATGGTACGAGACAGGTACGGTTGGGTTGTATTGCAACGGTACCGGTATTATGCACAATATTGAGGCGCATTTGTGCATCGGTAACACAATGATACAATGGACGTTGAGCCTCGACGGTAGGAATGCCGTAGTGTTTGAGCTACGGGGCTTGTGTGCAATGGTAGACCAACAAGCCGTCGCCCAGCCTCCGAAGCTAGAGCAATCCAAAAACGTGTGGAAGTTTTCTCGATTCGACACATCTAGACGGCGTATGGCCTTCTAACCAGTCTCGTCCATTGCACCGCTATGGATGTTGTCTGGCAAGTTTGACACTTTTCGGCACTTGCCAGCAGTTACTTGTGCCTGGAAGAAGGTTGGGAATGTCCACATCGCCACTGCAGAATGGATGCGTCAGGTTATCGCCTTGCTTTGGCCTGACATTTATGATATCAGCTCCGCGTGACGACGATTGGTACAGTACTCGAGATGCCTCTGAGGTTCTGCCGACCCTCGCGTTCAAGTGAAGTGGAATGCACTCATTCAATTATTCCGGAACGCGAATCTGGTGATGCTTCGTTGAAGCCACGCACCATCCGCGCCGTTACATCCTTCCCGCACACCATACGATCGCCTCTGGAGACTGGCACTTACATTCAAGCCTTACCTTCCGCGAATGTACACCCTACATCAGGCAACAGCATAATCACCTCTGTTGCTGCCGTTTCTCGTGCTATTGCTCTTGCCATCCGTTTAACTTCTACGACGTCTACCATCAACGTCTCTGTCGTCGTCCTTCTTCTCCCTTACCCATTCTCTTCTAGCCAACAACGAGCCTCGTTCTATCCGCATCAATACTTCACCATCGACAACACCAAAGACGATCGACTTTGTCCATCACGATGAAAATAAAAATGAAGCATGTAGCATTCTTCGGCGCCACGGAACGGACCATATTCAACAGTCTTTGCCACGCCCTTCTGGACGAAACCATCTTTTGCCATGTTCGTATGTCATTGTCATTCTCGCTGGTTCTTGTAGGCCAAACACTCACTAACTTCGTTCAGTTATTCGGGATACAGACAAGCTGAGGGCTTTGCTTGTCAGCTCGATGCCTGACCTCGCACGCGAATACTCTCTTCGTCTTCGCGTTGTTCGAGGGGACGTCTTGAGCTACGACGACGTCGCAAACGTTCTATTTCCGCCTCAGACATTGTAGGAACCTGTGGAGGTCATCATATTCGGGATATCCGGCTTCAAAATGAATGCAGGGACCACAGAGCATTCCAAGTCCGACGACACTTTGAGCGAAGATGCCGCGAGAGCCATCGGAGATGTCCTAAATCTGGGATATGAGAAATACAGCAGCGGGTTGCCAACAACGCCGCCCCGGTTTGTTGCCTTGGGCACTCTGGGGGTTGATAGCGCTTTCTGGGCGACCTCCGATCCGACTGCTATCAAGTTGAGACGTAGCTGCCGGTGGTTTTACGACAATTCCTTCCACAAGGATCTGTACGGGATGGAAAAGTTTGTGGCTATCGAACTTGGTGAGCTTTGCCGCAACACGTTGGTTGTCCGACCTGGGTTCCTCACCGACGACGACCCAAAGGTTTTCATCGTCCACATCGGTACCGTGATGAGCCCGCCATCAGGTTTTACCATTAGCAGAACGACTTTAGGCGAGTGGCTGTTCCGGCATGGCATTTTTGGCAACTTGCAAGGCATCATCAGTATCACCGGCTCTTGAAGAATTAGTGGCTGGTCATAAGGGCAGGGTGGACGAAGGTGAAGTAGAGGAAAACGGCCGTGGAAGACGACGGCCAAGAAGGACGATGACAGAAAGGACAATGATAGAAGTATCACCTTTAAGAGATTCCGTGACTTGTAGACCGCAAATTATTCCTTGCTCCATGTGGCCAAGCCTTTGATATCTCGTGTGCCATGACCTGGCCCTGTAGAAAACACCAAAAAAGTATCAAAACGCTTGATATTCAAATCTGATTTGGTGGCAAACAAGCCGAGTATCGTCGCTTCCATCGCGTGTTCATGCGGGGAATCGAATTGCCTGTTTTGTATAGTGATCTGATGTTTGATTGGCCTCGACAAGGATGGTCAACTGTGCAGCGCGTGAAAGACGTGACGTGACATACACCTTCAAAACCCTCCACACAATTATGCAATGTGCAAGCTGTGTATTTAGGTCAACGGAAATTGCCAGGTGTTATTTGAAAAGCGGAGGGATGACCTCCGCATGGCAAGTTCACGCTCAACCTCATTTAGACGAAAGCTTAGCCTGGCCTACGGCTGCTCCCTCGTGGCTGACGGTGGCCGGACATCATCATGCCTGATCACGGATATTTCCAGTAGTTTGCTCCTCTCGCAGCATGTTTGGGGACGTCATAGGTCAAGCTCTGCGGGTACACTTCTCAGCTGCTGACGGTTTGAGTCAAGAATTCTGTTGCCTGGCGGTGGCTGTGGACGGTTTGTCACTAAAAAGCTTGTCATGTTAGCAGACTAATGAACAGGATCCTCAGAAGCGATCGAGCCAACTAGATTATGCGTCTCGCGCTTATTCCTTTCTATGAAATTTGATGAGTAATTGCTTAGCAAGTTAAGTTGTACGGAATTCCTGAGGGACAGTTGTGAACTTGTAAGCGTTACAGGTTAGTACAGAATCAAGATCGGTGCGGTTTGGAGCATAGTTCCAAGCTTATACTTCATATTCAACAGATCTAACAGCTTGGACAATTTCTTTACACGTTTATCGTTCGAATACCCAAAAGCAGGTCGCTTCATTGACCTTGAACCCGCTGTTGTCATGAAACTTGAATTATTTTACGTGATAAGCGCCGTATCTCATGCTCACCATTCACAGCCGCCTTAGCGTTCCCTGAGTGATACATCCATAGCCCGTTGTAGAGGACTGAGACATACCCCTAGAGAGTAAGACCGACGTGCGGGAGGAAGCGCCACAATTTCCTTTTCGGTATTGTTTCCTCAAAGGTGGCGACCGGTTGTGGCATCCAAGCCCTAGGGAGGATCACGGGCGCATCTGCTGATACACGGCAGTTCCACTACTTCGGTTCAGTGTTCCGGCAACTGGCAAGAGGCGGTGGGGATAATAGATCTTCGCCAGCTCTTGGACTGCGGCTCAACGGAAGATCTGGTGTAACAGTGAGACCATGAGATCATTGAGGTGTGACGGCAAGGGTCAATATTGAGAACGAAGAATGCCTTGAGATTGAGCGCTAAAAATGCTATCACACGCCATCGCTATGCCTTTCCACCCATTAATGTACAATTTGATCACTATGTAACCATAGCACCTCACCTGTTGAAGTAGTAAAACATGTCGTCAACATCGCCCCCTGCCGTGACCGCCTCAGGAGGCAGACTCACACCGCCCAGCTGCCACTGCCAATGAGGCCCCATGTTCACTGGCTCCATATTCATGTCAGCGGACATTCTTGTTTGGTTGGTACCCCATTCTCCAGGAAACACTACATCAGGATTCATCATGCCTGTTAACGAGAGGTCAACTGACGGCTGCGCCAAAGTAGCGGTATTCATGGATGGCGTAAAATAATTGTTCCATTCTTGCGGTCTAGCTTCAGGACTGCTGAATGCGGGAAAAGGAGTCTGGTAGGATTCGGCTGATGATGTGGGAATCATTGGCGCAGACATAGCGCCGATCATCGAGGATCGGGCAGATCCTATAGCTGTTGGAGCCGCAGAGATGTACTCGCTAGGTGGACTGTGTGACAAAAACGAGTTGCGGCGAGAGCATGTGGTCGATGAGGTAGCTGATTGTGGACGGATAGGCATGGGACTGAGACTGAGAAGTCTATCACCGTCGCTTGGAGTCTTGAAGTCACCACCGAAGGCTCTCAAAACGGCTTTCAGATGCTTCTTGATGACTCGTAGTTGGCTCCCGCCAGGAACAAAGTCTGAAGCGGCGATATCCACAAGCCGAGAGGCGAGGGCTTCAAGACGAATATCGTATGTGTCCAACTGTGGATTCATCGCGTACGCCCCAGAGGCCTTTTGTGCGTAGATGAAAGACATACTGCGAGCGCAGGCGTCCATAATCGGGCAGAAGATGTCAGGAATGTTGCTCCTGTTCTGCACTGGCAAAGATGGAAGTACCAGATCTTCATGATTGTCATTTTGGAGCAGTATACTGGCTGATTGTTGTGCAGAAAGAAGGAAACTCTCGACGTCCGCTTCATTCAGAAGCAAGGAACCTGTCAGCGGTGATGCTCCGGTAGATGGGAAGAGTAAGTGTATCGACATGGTGTGGTACATTGCAAGGACGAAGTAACGCGAAGGATCGGGCGCCGGTTGGAGGTTTACCACGAAAATGTTCTCCGTCAGCACTCTGGAAGCTTCGTGACAAACGGCTGTCGCATTCTCCGGGCAGCCGGTTTTGAGATACGCGTTGAAGATGTATGCCGCTGTGCTAGCGATATGAGCCAAGGGCCAGAGGTCTTTGATCATTTCCTTCTGCTTCTGGAGCGTTGAAAAGTTATCGGAGATCTCGTCGAGCCGCATCAATGCGGAAGAAGACTCATCGGCGGGCAGGAGGATTGAAGCTACGCTTGTGTGTTGCAGTTGAGAGAAAGGATTGCGTGTTTGAAGCGAGATCCAAAGATTGAGAGCGTAAGTGGTCCAGTAAAGGTAAGCCGCGATCTCTTTTTCCACTTCACAGACCTCGATGCCATTGATACGGCTTGTAACTAAGGAGCCCCCAAATGTGGAGATCCTCTCTTTAATCTCAGTAGCTATACGGCCAGCGAGGTCGATGTAGCAGGTTGCGCGGCGGATTCGTTTCTGGCACAAGGCGTTCCAGCCAAGAAGCATTAGAGCTTGCGCCGTAGAAAGACTGGGAAGCGAGACTCCGTCTCCAGGCAAGCCCGGCTGGGTGGCTGCAGTCGGCACTGGGCGATTATGAAGTTGAGAAGCCGCCCAACTCAAAAGTGTGTGAGCCTTTCCCACGGCAACTTCGTCTCCGAGTGACATGGAGGCGTCAGCAAGTATGACGGCGAGGAGAATCTCGTCGTGGGTGCTGTCTCTGAGTGCCCGCAGAAGGAGAGTCTTTGATACGAGAAAGGAGAGCGGGTGGATGCTGTACCACACATCAACCAGCTGTCCGATTTGCCGGGTGCCGTATTCTGACAGTGGACTCGGACCTGACAATGTTGCGTCGAACATTGTCGGGGTTGTGTCGCTGGCGAGGGTACCCGAGTAGAATCTTCCACCGCCGTGTTCCAAGAACGTTGATCCTAGAACTCCGACCTTATCGACAACTAGGCTGACCAAATCGTGAGCGAGGAAATGAAGAATGCTTGTATACTAGAATCAGGAAGATTAGGCTTTGAGTTTTGAAAGGTATCAGAGCCTCGTACCTGCGGATCTCTTTGAAAAGATTTGGAACTGCTGTTTCCACCCTGTCCTGATGGGTTGCGTTGAAGCGCATGGCTGAAGGTGGCATCATTGCCTTGAAACTCTGGCTTTGTGCCGAGGCCTAGATCTACTTGAAAGTTTTCCTGAAATATTTCTTCCAAGACCGTTGCCACATCCTCGCAGTCTAATGAGACCATTGCATTCTCCGCTGATAAAGTCGGATCCTCTGGAAATAAGGTGGAGCGGGAGGAACCGGCAGTGGAAGATCGTTGGCGTCGCATCATAGGTACGGAGATGGTTCCATCAGCGTTGCTGTTCCTTCGACTGCCATCGCGAGAAATCGGGCGAGCTTTTGTTGGTCGTGAGTCCCAATCGTATACACAGTCGACATTCTGCTTGCGGCAAGCTTCGCAAATGGTCTCGTTGGAGCACTTGATCTTTCGAGCTCTGCAAAAAGCGCAGCTCTTTCGAAGGGGATGTCTAGACGTATGAGACATGGCGGAGTTTGGCTAAGAAGTGGTTGTTAGGACGTAGGATGGGTGTAAGTTGAAGTTCATCGGGATCCGTGTACTAAGAATGCGTATTATCGGAGGGAAGAGGTCGAGGACAAATTTCGATGAAAGTGATGAAGTATGAATATACCAAAGCGACATTTTTTTCGTCCAGGGAGAACCCTTATGTTATAAGTTGTCAGGCGATAAGTGATGCCAATCCAGTCCAACGGGCTGGATATGACCCGGCATCACGACACTATGCCCCAGCGGCTCTAGGGGCTGACGAGCGAAAGGCGTGAGCTCATCTTGGAACCGACTATCAGAATAAACTGTCGCGTCAGCAGCCCATCAGACTGGCGTGGAACAACGTATCGTGGTGCCTGATCTGTACATCGGTAGTCTGTCTTAGCTCTTTGCGGTCAGTCGGTAACGCTAGCCGACGTCTAAGACAGGCGCGCGCCTGCGCCGCCGTCGAGTTGTGCAAACGTCGTGCGCTTAGGTGCACAAAAATGCATTGGTCTGGAGTTGTGTCAGCCCTAAAGAAGATACATAATCTGCGTCAAGCGTTATGTATCTGACGGTATCGCGACAACTGGACTAGCGTTGTCTAGGCGGTTCTCGACCGCCTGTTCCCCACGCGAGCAGAGACGATGATAGAAAAGCTATGAGATGGTCCGAGGCTGTGCTAATCCGGTGGACTCTCTTCTTGGTGCCATCTAGGCACCTGTTTTCTTTTCGGGAATCTGGCCGCTCTCTGAATGGTTCTGTGCGATCCGTCCACATCGGGAAAGTGTGGCTGTAAAGCCAGCCATCTAAGTTTCAAGGATCAGAAGGGGCTGAATGACTTTTCACATCAATCAGTTCACACCTGGACGTCAAAGTTCTTGAAATGTGATTTTATGTGGTCATTGGTTAAGAATCAATTTGTTGTAACCTGTTGCCGCTTCTACACGGAATTCGTTGGCCCGGTCGTCGACTTCTCCATCCTCACTAATACCACTTTCTCCCTGCAGTTCTCTCATATTTGAGCCCAAGTATCGCATAAGCCTTTTCGATACTAGTTGAAGTGAAGCCAGCGCCTCGAGTAAGCCCTTCATGACCTTCACACTGTGTCCAACTCTGAATTGGGGCTGAGGTAGCATGAGAAAACCGGACGTAAGCTATCAATGGCTATTCATCTGCCCTGCCAACCAGAAACCATCTCTCTTCGCATCTGCCACAGGGATTCAGGATCAACAACCCCGCAGGGAAGGTCTAACAACTCAACTGCATGGCCTTGAGAGTTTACGTGCGTCGAGAGAAGCTCTCTCTTGACTTGAAGGTCATGCTGCCCTTGCTTGCGAGCCACCTTCGTCCAATCCTGAATCGTGCGAGAATCAAGCTTGAGATCCCATGTTCCTCGCCACGTAACTAAGGCGGGGTTCACCTGGTATGAGAACTTACAAGCCTGTCTCTGGCCGGTGCTCCACAGTGTCAACGTGTGTAGTCTTGGCATGGAAAGCGCAGCTTTTGCAGCATTCTGCAAGAGATTAAAAACATCCTCGAGTTTGGCTTTGTGAGAAAGCGTGTCAGATGTGAGAACCAACGACTGCAAGTGTTCCCAGACCCATGATGGCTGACACGATTTGAAAAAGTCCCTGGCCTCAACTATGAATGCGGCAGAGAGGTGTTCAAGATTGAGGCTTCTAGTTGCAACGGCAGAGCTCACCACGCGTGATGCGACGCGCGGCATGCCATAACCGAAGGATGGGTAGGACTCGTCGAAAATTTTGGCGTAAGGTTCGCTTGTTTCTTCAAACAATGATACGCTTTTCAGCGTACTTGGTAGGTGCAGCCTAGTCAAGTCGCAATAACCTATGAAACCTCAGTACAGATCAAATCAATACAAACAATAATGAATGCCCGCGAGAGATAATTCAATCAATTCTTATCTCTTTCATCGACAGACTTCTGTATCCACACATTCCATCGTTCCCATGGCTCGTAGATCAGCGATTCCAAGCAAGGTAGTCTGTTTAGGAGACGCTCTAGAGCTCCAAGCTCGAATTGACGACGGCAATGCCGACGGAGTACAAACTTAGTGACTGCATGTACCGATGGTAGGTCGTCGGTAAATTTGGGATAGATTGGCTCAAATATCCGGGATATTGACTCTGATTCAGGAGCTTGAACCTGTACGCCATCGATCCAACCATGCTTTGGGTCCTGAACGTCAGCGGAAGTGATCTCGGCCGACTCAGACGCAGAATAGTGGACATTTGGATATCCATTCTCATTATCTCCTCCGAAGTAGAGATTTTTGAAGGCGTGTTCCCTGTCGCTAGGTGACTGGGCACTCAGCTCCAGTGTCAGCTCACTACCGGCTTGCCATTGATGCAAGATGGAAAACAACTTTAAAATGGCCTCCCTGGCCACCTGGGCGTTGCCTTTTTGCCATTTCTCGCCCTCAGTCCGTCGGCAGGTTCTGCATGAGTATCGCCGTAGCTCGATATTCAACCAGATGTGTTTGACTAAATGCCGCGATCGAACTATGTTTTGTAAGCCATCTACACATGAAGTTCCAAGTTTGAGTTGGCGAAAATTCTTTCTTTCGATCTCATATTGCCACTCTCTACAAACTGAGGCGCAGATGGCCCATCCGCGTTTCGTCTGCATAAGATGGTGGATGATCATTAAACGAAGCTCTGCTGGTAATGAACTCCACGTTGGCATTTTCGATATATTGCTGGACTACTTTTTGCTTGATCCGTGAAGTCGAAGTTGGTGATTAGGATACAGGTTGAATGGAAGGGGAAAAGACTGTTGAAATAAGAGGTGGTGTTGACGTGGGATTGAGGATGAGGAACGGACTGGAAGCCCGGCGCCAGTGACGGTGTTTTATTCACGTGGCTAAGATAAGCTTTTTCGTCGGTGAGGACCTTGCGAAGCCATCTTCGTACGAGTCACGGCGACGCTGGCGACCTTGTTGGTAGTGAGGCTATCGTCAATTGTTGTATGCTCCGGTAACTCCAAAACTTTGCGATAATCGGCGGTCGGAACAACAGGCACTGCAAAAGCTGTCATTTTCAAATTGTCTTCTCTCGGAGAACTTGATGCCCGTGTAGTAGCACGATCCGATAGTTATGGTTATGACGTTTCCGTGCAGAGATGAACTCCGAGCTGAAGTGGCTGTGGTAGGCTGGAGCCAACGGAAGACGAGAAAGGCTCTCAGTAAAGCTGCACCAACTATCGAGAGGAGACTATTGGTCCAAAGATTCTGTTTGGTGTATATATAGCAGCCTATTGACCAGGTCCCTTGGAGACGGACAAGCAAAATGTGAGCTGACTGGCGTGGGGGCCAATGCAAGCAGGTAGGCAGCGAGGTCACAGTCCCTGGGACTAGAATAGCCGACGCGTGGCTGCGGCACAGCGATTCAATCAAGATCGAAGTAATAGCATCGTAGCAGCTTTATAAGTCGTGGAATACATGACATCCGTCATCCTCTTCTTGGTTTTCAGGGCTTTCGGTAGTCTCTAGTCTCTAAAATGGTCTCGAATCGTACTCTTCGAATGAGTCTACACGGGCTTCGAACTGTGTCCAACTCTACACCGGGGCACACTTGGCCTGAAATGATCAACCGCCTTTACTCTTCAGATCTTCCAGATGTCACAGTCCCGTTAGAGTACGATTACGATTCAAATGTACAGCAGTCAATTATCTCAACATGCCAATCCTCTCTTTTCGACAACCCTCTAGGGATCTACGACTGCGCTGCTTTAGCGGTGTCAGCGCTACTCATACAAAAGTACAATTATACTTTGGATCCTGCATCCGCAACTGAAGCAAACAACTTTCTAAAATTTGGGGATTTGGCTTCGTTCGATGGTCTTGGAACTCTCCAGCGGATCCTCAGTTGTGTTGACGCCTCAGAGCCCAGCGGGATGACAGCACATGGGCGTCTACCGGAAACTGAATTCGGTACCTGGGCGTTGAATAGCACGAGCTATTACCACTTTCATGAGATCGAAGAGAGTCTCAATGATACCCTGGACTACTTGAAGCCTCTCTGCTCCCAGGTGAGGTCACCGGAAGCTGATATTGCCGGGCCCGGTGTAAGTACATGGCTTCTGGGCAAAGTCTTTATCTAATGATATTACAGGTCACAGTTTCCTACATAATTCAAATAGGACTGCTCGTATGGTTCTTCATTTTGTCTTTACTGATCCCTCAAGATTCAATCTACTCAATGCCCGTGAAGGCGTTAGCTGCATTAGGGCGGTTCAGGAGAGGCAACGAACAGCAACACTGCTCTACCACGGTGTATGTGATGGAACGATTGCGAGCCTCCAGATTTGCCGTGGCTTTATACTCATCCATCATCGACTTCCAAGAAGCACAAGCCTTCTTCACGTTGGCAGTGCAACTAGCTACGATTGTCATGTTCATGACCGACCAGGTCCCCGTCATCCGCATCGACTGGCGGGCGGCCCGGATCTACTCGGCTGGAAACACGCTTGTTGTCCTTCTCATGCAGTCAGAAATACAACGAAAAGGGATGAGATGGTGGTATATGTTCTTTCTCACCTTCGCCGTCGGCGTTCTGGGCATGGTGATTCGAAACCTTGGCTCAGAAGCGCCAATCACGCTGGGCGCGATAGCCAAGTGCGGCAATCGGAGTCGAAACATCATGCAGACGTGCTACAACAACGGATCGTCTGCTTTCAGAGATGCATTTCGGGACGAAGACCGGGGTGGGTCGGACTACTTCATCAGCTTCTTGTTCAGCACAGTCGTCCTATCAATTGACCAGCTAGGACACATCCCGCGCCTGCGGCGGAGTCTTCAATCGAAACTGGAATACTGGCCGGGCAGACTCCCTCTTTTTATCTCGCTCCTGCGGTTCGGTTCGGTCATCTGGGGTGCTACATGGTTTGTATCGAATGTCCTGCTAGCTTCACTCCTCATGAGAAACGCAACAGCGATCCTCAACGAGATGGGAGGTTTAGTATGGGACAGGGATAAATGGACGTTTGGTCAGATCATAGCAGTGCTGCCATGGGCTCCAGTGATATCTAAGTACCTATACTGCAGTATTTGTAAGTCATTTCCAAGGGAACTTTGGCTCTGCCGAAATGACTGATATTGACCGCATAGTTGGCATCATTCATGGCGTAGGGAGCCGGATAGACGATCATTACGAAGTCGTCCTCAGCGAAAGATGCCTGCTGAGAGAGCTGTCTCGGCTTTCAGAGTACGAGGGAGAGTTTCAAACGACTGACTACGATAATTTGCCTAATGTGGAAGGCGGCCGAGGAGACGGGAAGGGGCCGGATCGGGACTCGGAGGAGTGGAGCCATGTTTCTTTGGACAGCGGCGAGAATTCCGTCGAATCCCCCGGGTCTTCCACACAGAGATTGCTCATGCCGAGTCCTTGCTGGTCTCCCACCAAATATGTCCATACTTTACGTCGAGAACTATCTGTACGACAGTTTAATATACAGTAACAGAGTGACAACCCCTCCGAGCTCATGATCTCGATGGTGAAAGCTAGGATCAAGCGCCGTCACCCCATCATCGCCACCATTCCCGATACTCTCAGGAACCAAACCAACCTACCCCACATACCAATCACTTCCCGCGATCGAACAAATTACACTTCGTCTAGGCATCATCCAGCCCTCTCGCTGCACATCTCCCGCGAATGTATATGGGTCAAGATCAACGTCCCGTCCTGTGCCAAACTCTACGTTCCCCAAATCAGGGGATTTCTCCATCCACGCCCCCTCCTTCATCGATGTTAACAAGGTTCGCCATCCGGTATCCCACCGAAGAAATGGCTTCTTTCGTCTCATAACTTTCCAACAGGGTGGAACTCGTCGTGGTAATTCTCAGCAGCACTCGGATTCCTAGCGGAATCTCTCCCACCGGATTCTCTGGATATGGTATTCCAATCGGCGAGCGGATTTCGCAGGGTTCAACTTTGCCTGAGTGAAAAATGCATATGATTGAACCTACCTGCCAAAGCAAACAGGCCCATATTCTTATGAGCCCACCAACTGCTCTTTTCTAAGGTCTCGCATCTAGAAACATGTCGTCTGCCATCCCATCTACACCTGCAAAGCCATGTCCTCCCGATTGGCATGGCTGCCCTTCCTCCATGCCTCTGTATGATCCCTTCCTGCCGTAACTCCCTTGGCCTCCCCAACCTTGCCCCATCCACCACCGCCAGGCGTGTTCACAATGATTCTCTCCCCGGGCTTCATGGGCGCGCTGTTCTTGGCACCCAGATTGAACCTTCTCTCCTCGTACTCCGCGTCTTCCTCCTCCTGCTGGCTAGCCCCCTTCAGCCTCTTGAGACTCTTCTCCCAGCTGCCCTTCTCGACCTTCCTAACCCACACGTTCAGCCCCGCCTCGCCATCCTCTCCGCCCGCAAGACCGTACGGCCGGTAGACTCTCCGTTCACTGAGGATAGACACCTGCACCGGGATGCGGAACTCAATATCCCTAATAACACCATCACCTCCCCGATGCTGCCCATCTCCCCCGCTTCCCTTCCTCAGCGAAAATTCCCTCAAAATAACGGGATATCTCCTCTCGAACACCTCCGAATCAGTGATGCGCGTGTTCGTCATGTGTGTATGCACCCCGCTCGTGCCCTCCCACGTAGGCCCAGCACCGCTGCCACCCGCGATGGTCTCGTAGTACCCGAAGCCCTTGACCTCCTTCTGGCCCGTCAGATTGCCCCCGAAACCAAACGTGAGGTTATTGCAGTCGCCCTGGCTGGCGGCACACGCCTGGAAGGCCTTGAAGATGACATCCGTGACGCGCTGGCTTGTGAGCACATTCCCTCCCACAACCGCGGCCCCGTCTGAAGGAGAGAGAAGCGACTTGGGCGGGATCTTGACGTTAATCGGCTTTAGACACCCCTGGTTCAGGGGAATGTCCTCCGAGATGAGGCATCTGAGGCAGTAGATGATGGCGCTGTACGTCACGGCCTCAGGGGCGTTGACGTTTCCGTACACCTCTGGCCCGGTCCCCTCAAAATCAAACACCGCCTCGCCCTTGTCCGCATCAATCGTGACCTTGAGCCTGATAGGGCTACCGTCGTCCATGAAGTCGACAGCCTGCAGATCGCGCCCCTCGAAGCGCTTGCTGACCTGTTTCAACAGCGTCCGCACGCAGAGCTCGGCGTTGTTCTGGATGTTGACCATATAAAACTGCACCGTCTCCTCGCCGTACTCCTCAATGAGTCCCTCGATGAGAGCGATGCCCTTCTGATTAGCTGAGACCTGCGCCCTGAGGTCGTTGATATTATCCGCTAAGCAGCGCGTGCCGCTGCAGCCGGGGTACTGGGCGGGCTCGTTGTACAACAGCTCCGTGACACGCTTCTCGTCGAAGCGGCCTTCGCTGACGAGCTTTTCGCTCTTGATCGCCGCGCCCTCCTGGTAGAGTTCTTTGGAATGCGGCGGCATGCTGCCGGCCGTGATACCGCCAATGTCGGCGTGATGGGCCCTGGAAGCAGCGTAGAACAGGATTTTGTCGCCCTTCTCGTTGAATGCAGGCATCACGAGCGTGATGTCCGGTAAGTGGGTGCCGCCGTAGGATGGGTGGTTGGAGATGATGACGTCCCCCTTTTTGAGGTCACCCTTCCAGATCTCGGCTTGGCGCTTCACGCATGTTGACATGGAGCCGAGATGAACGGGGAGATGCGGCGCGTTGGCCACGAGCCCTCCACCTGCGTCAAAAATTGCACAGGAGAAGTCGAGGCGTTCCTTTACATTTGTGCTGACACTGGTCTTTTGGAGGGCACGCCCCATCTGCTCCGCGATGGCCATGAAACGATGACCAAAGATACTTAGCATAATGGGGTCGACGTCTCGTTCGCCGTCCTTCTTAGCGGCTCTATATCTGTCGTCAGCTTCACCATCCTTTTTATTTTTTTCTTCGCCGTCGACGACAGAAACGACCCCACCAACGGGGATCAGAAAAGAAAAGAAGAACTTACCCATCATCCTTTGAGCCTTCCTTTTCAATATCAATAACAACGTGGGTATCGAGTATGAGAGCTGTGGCTTTCGGCGTCACCACAATCGTTTGTGTTCCGTCCGCCAGCATGGCAGGCCCCTTGATAGTCTCGCCTGTACTGAGATCCTCGAGCTTGTAGACAGGCGTATCCAGCCGTCCCTCCTCGAAATACACCTTTTGTCGGTCCAGCGCCTTGCTGACCTCCACATCCTTCCGCTCAAGCACCTTCAACTGCTGATCCACAGTCTTCTCGGAATGCCTGAAGCTCTTGCCGATGCCCCTCACACGCACATCGTCGACAATGATATCGCGCTCATCCAAGGTAAACCCGAACTCGTAGCGGTGCTGGCGGACGAACGCCGTTCCAAAGTCCCACTCGTCGCCGTCCTTGCCGCCTTCGGGCTTGATAATCATCAGTGCAGACTCTGTGCCGCGGTACCTCATATTGAGGTACTCCTCGAACACAATCTCTTTGTCCTCGAATCCCTGCGCCTTGAGCGCCTCGCGCGACTTCTCCTTGAGCTTCTCCATCTTGCTCCGCAGCTCGTCGGCCGCCTTCCCGGGGTACTCCCACACCTTGGAGTCGGGCTCCTGCCTCTCGTCGACAACGTCGGCCAGAGCCATCCCGTACGCCGACAGCACGGACGAATACCGGTGGATGAGGATCTGCTTGATGCCCAGCGCCTCGGCGATGGCGACGGCATGCTGCCCGCCGGCGCCGCCAAAGGTCGCCAGCCGGTGCTTGGAGGAGTCGTGGCCCTTGGCTTCCGTAATGGACCGGATGGGTCGCGTCATGGTCTCGTTGGCCACGGTCAAGAACCCGTACGCCACCTCGTCGACGCTCATGTTCTTGCCAGTCTCCTTGTTCACTTGGTCGGCCAGCTCTTGGAGGACCTTCTTGCTGGCCTCGGGGTCGAGCCCCTGATCCTCTTTTTCGCCAAAGATCTTGGGGAAGAACTCGGGTAGCAGGCGTCCCAGATAGAGGTTTGCGTCGGTGACGGTCGCAGGGCCTCCCTTACGATAGCATGCTGGGCCTGGATGCGCTCCGGCTGAT
This sequence comes from Colletotrichum gloeosporioides, assembly GCF_011800055.1. NCBI lineage: Eukaryota > Fungi > Ascomycota > Sordariomycetes > Glomerellales > Glomerellaceae > Colletotrichum > Colletotrichum gloeosporioides. The sequence goes on along the minus strand of NW_025544662.1, from coordinate 1,162,049 downwards.
TCCGGTCCGACGACGAACAATCCGTTCTTCCAGAACAGCATCGAGCCGCCTCCCGCAGCCACAGTGTTGATATCCAATTGCGGCGACTGGATAGTGACTCCGGCAGTGGTCGTTTCGAAGACGTGCTCATACCTACCCTCGCCAAACCTCGACACATCCGTACTGGTACCGCCCATATCGAACCCGATCACAGGAACCTTGGTCTCTTCGTCATACGACGTAATCGCATACCCGACGACGCCGCCCGCCGGCCCAGACAAAATGGCCTTCAGTCCAGTGAAGTTCTCCACGTCCACCAGGCCGCCGTCACTCTGCATGAACTCGCACCTCGCACCTCTCGCCCCCTCCTCTTTCTGCACACTCCTCGTCCCCAGACCACCTTCAAAGCCAGCCTGGAAGCCGGAAATGTATTTCTTTATCGCCGGTGTGAGGTACGCGTCAGCACAAACCGACGTAGCTCGCGAGACCAACTTGATCATCGGCATCAACTCATGGCTGAGCGAGATGTGCTTGAACCCAATCTCCCTCGCGATCCTCCCCAACAATGCCTCGTGGTCGGGGAACGTATATCCATGCATCAGACAAACCGCCACGCTGCGGATCCCTTGGTCATACACCTCCTGCAACTGCCTCCTCACCCCATCCTCCTCAGGCCTCCTCAATATCCTCACAGCCTCCCCGCTCGTCCCCCTCACCAACTCCGCCTTCCCAGCCTCCGCTGTCCCCGCCCTCACCTCAACCTCCGTCAACGTCCTTGCCGGATCCTCCGCATAATCCTCTAACGTCACCCGCTCCTCCACCTCCACGACTGTCTCGTACAACACATCCGGCTTCCGGATCGCCAAGTCGAAAATCTTGGGCCGGCTCTGGTTCCCGATCGCCAGGCAGTCCTTGAAACCCCTCGTAACGACCAGCGCGATCTTCTCGCCCTTGCGCTCCAGCAGCGCATTCGTCGCTACCGTCGTGCCCATACGGATCGAGTCGATCTTGGCTGTGTCGAGCGGCTCCCCGCGAGGGATCTCGCGGCCCAGGAAGTGCGACATGATGCGCCGGATGCCCTCGAGCGGCGCATCGTCGTAGTTGGACGGGTCCTCGGAGAGCAGCTTGATGATGGTCTCGCGGCCCGCGAGCTCGCCGACGCAGTCGGTGAAGGTGCCGCCGCGGTCGATGGCGATGCGAATGCCGCGGTCCGGCGGGGCTTGTGTCGCTGCTTCGGCTGCCGCCATTGTTGCTGAGGTGGGTTGGATGTGATGTCGTGATGTATTCGATGCGGGGTTCCCGTGTTAATCAGTATTTGGGCGGAGGTCGAGGTTCTGATGTTAGCTCATTCGGTGTCTTTTTTTCTTTTTGTTCAATTGAGCACCAGAGCCAGCGAGGACTTACTGGGGAAACGACAACTCATTCAAATCGAGAAGACGGTAATGAACAAGAGAGGAGCTGTTCGATGACAAATGATGGTATCATCGGCGAGACGGCGAGAAGGAGGGCGTTTGGGGGAACGATAAGATAAGAACCAATAGCTCCCTGATTGAGCTCCGCACCCCACCTCTAGCGCGAACTACCCCGCCCTACGCCATCGTCTCCGTGAGGAGGGTCCTGTCTTCATCCACTAATAACGGCGCTGTTAAGGCAACCCAAGACCTTAAAAGTCGTGGAGCTCCACTAGATGAGGGATGGGATGTCATTCGATGTTGAGAGTTGATTCGTCTGAACGCACAAGTACGGTGTCACATCAGGGAATGCAATCCTCAGTGTGTTGCCAAGAGGAAATCCAGCACACTAGCTGGCTGAATCTGTCTGTAAAATGGGCAGTCGAGCTGCAATAGTGTCGCCATGTTCCATCGCAAATCAACCGCAGCAGTTCATGTCCTTGTGATGTGTCTGTCAATTATTAAGTATATGTATGTATGTAGTCTTGTTCTCGTCCCCAATCCTGCCAGGTTTGCCCAGCATCCGGTTTCGTTTCCCATCATGTTTCTTTGAACGGTCGTCTAATCTTACAATGCCGTCTGAGTCGCTGCTCGCTTCCGTGCTGTTTTGTTCGTACATATCAAATGCTGCCTTTCCTCCCGCGCCCGGCGCAACACCAAACCACCACCGCGACGGCAATAAATTAATGAGTAACGACTCGGACAGCCTGAAGCATCATGCCAAAGATGAACCCGCGCGCCACCTCCTCGACTTGGAGGCTGTCGAAGATGCGCCCGAGCGCGTCCGTCGTGGCAGCCTGTCCCATGACGCCCGACAAAGCAGCCGGAACACCTCGTCTAATCAGCAGGTTGCGCGCCTTGACGCGCAGCTTCTCCTTCTCTTCGTCCGTCATCTCGGCGGGCCAAGCCGCTCGCTCTTCATCGGTCGGCATCGTGTTCTCCCGCAGCGTGCGCAGGTGGTAGGCCAGCCCCGCGTCGCTTGTGTTGGCGTCAATGACTGACTCCTGCATCATCTGCTGGATGGAGATCAGGGACGGGTTGCCAGGGCGGAGGAGGAAGGACTTGGCGGCCGCCAGCAGTGTTCGGCGAATGTTCCAGGCCGATGAGAGCGTGTACATCTCATTGATAATAGCGAAGACCAGCTCTACTGCCACGTTTGCTTCCTGCTCCGACAGCGGAGAATGTTGTCGCGCAGGTTTTGGCTCCTTCTTGGTTCCTGGAGAGGCAGTACCGGTGCTGTTGCGCGGCTGGCTTGCCTCGTTCATCCTTGACTGCATGTCACCATGAGTGGGTGACTCCCAGTCCTCCGGCATCTCGTCGGGAGGTGGGGGGAGGTGCTGGATGTGCATGACATCCAGGCTCGTCGAAGACGGCGATCGCAGGGGAGGAGATTGCAGCGGCGCCAGGCTAGAAGCTCTACTATGCTCGCGACTACCTGTGGCGCTCGGCGTGTTCCGCTCCCAGCGGTCAGATCGAGGCTTCAAGCTGTCCGCCTCTGAATCGCCTCGAGGGTCGAAACTAGGCCTCCTTTCCATCGGGGCGACCTTGCCGGGCTGGGTCGAGACAATCGACGATCTCTGACTGTCCAGACTGTCACGAGGCTTCCGGGGTCCATTGCCAATGGGCGATGTGAGTGCCGCGTTCAAGCTGGTGGTGCTGTCCATCCTTGGTGGTGTACCCGTTGACCAGCGGTTGTTCGTCTGGATCTGGCTCGTTTGGATCTCTGACAAAGACGAGGCCGTGTTCTTTCTTGCGCCTAATCCGATGTTGCTGAACACACCCGTCACACCACCGAAAACAGCCTTTCCTCCCTCGGCAACACCCTTGGGGCCCATCGTCAGAACGTCCAGCATGTTTTTGCCGACAGTGTCCCATGCCAGACCTGACTTGGAGTTGCTGTGCCCATGGCCGAGGCCGTTGTCCTTCTCCAGGAAGCGCTTCATCCCTTCGCTCTCCGCTAGTGACTGGTACCAGCACGCATCCTTCACATACCGCTCCAACTCGCCACGCAGGGATGCTCTGGTGTGGGACTTCCAGTTGGGAAGCTCCGCATGCTGCTCCGTGAAAGCCGTCGCGCCAGAAATTGTGGCTATCCGCCTCAAGATCTCGTGCAAAGTCTCGAAATCGGAGTAGCGCCTGACAATCATCCACCCGGAATAGTGGTGCGATGATGGCTCGATCTGTACGAGATAGTCCCAAGTAGGCTTCGTTCGAATCCGAGCCTTTTCGTTGTCGGTGTCGTCATGGAGGATGACAGTGGCATTGTGCAGCGTCAAGGAGGGCTTGCGAGGGCCTTCGTCAGATGAGTCCGGATCATCCCTGCTGGGCGGCACAATCTGGTCGAAGCTGGTGAACTGAGATGAGGTACTTCCATTGGCGGCGTGTTTGGGCGACGGATTCCTGCTTGGCTCCTCCACACTCGACTTTGGCGTGATGGGCGAGTGCAGGCTACCGTCCTTATTTGATCCGTGGGAAGCGTTCGACGTATGTGTTGAAGGCTTCTCTGCTGAAGACTGTGACCTAGGAGACAGTTCCCCCGGCGAGGACACAATCTTGCCCTCGGGGATTTGCACTGACGGGTCTGCTCCGATGCTCTGGCGGGACTTTCTTTTGGACTCCTCCTCCGCTATCAGAGCGTTCATGCGCTTCATTTCCTCCATAGCCTCTTCCATCTCTTCATCAGCCTTGCTAAGTTGCTTCTTATGCGCCGTAGACCCCTTCTGGCGCGCGCGTTCCATATCCAGGGAGCTCCGGTTTCCCTTGGTCAGCGCAATGTTGCCGAGGTTCCCATCAATGTGAACAAACGCGTTGTTGGCTGCAGCCGTTGCGGCGTCCGCGGCGGCATCAGGCCCCGTCTTCATGCCTACGTCAATGGCCTGGCTGAAGTCAGGCTCGCCGGCCTCTAGCAGGTAGACGATCCAGCCGTTGATCCACTCCGGCTTCGAGCACGACTGCAGAGTCATCTCCAGTATCACGCCAGCGAGAATTTCACGCAGGAACACCCGTGCAGGGTCGCAGTTGTAGGCTGAGCGATCGAGGTACCCAAGCAAGTCGTCTGCCACATTGCGGAACTTGGCGGCTTGCTGCGGGTGGTTCATGAGATTGGCTAGGTTGGAGTTTGGGTTCTCCGCGAGGTACTTGGAGACGACATCCGCGGCGGATGCGCCGGGAGCATTGTGTTGTTCGGTAAAGGCGGAGGACAGCTCGGACAGGAAGACGATGAACATGGACGAAGCATTCGTCATGAAATCGAGGAACGAGTCGGCGGGTCGCTTGCGGTATAGCTGGTTTGAAACGCGGAGAAGGAAGGAGTTGAGGAGCTTCCGGCAGGATAGCGGGAACGAGCGGTCGGTTGGCAGAATGGGCGAGTACCACCACTTGACGTAGTCGCGGATGACGGCGTCCACCAGACCGGTCAATGCCTCGCGCGTCTCGGGCTGGAAGTCGTCGAAGCCTTGGATCTGTCTCTCTTCATCTTCCGCATCGTCGCTGGGCGGCACGGCGACCCTCGTGATGGACAGTCGTTCCAGGACATCGAGGCCCTTCTCACCCCGGACGGCCCGGGAGACTTCTGGGTGGCGCGCCTCGTATGCGATGAATGTCACGACGCCGCCGAATGCGCCAATGAGCACGAGTCCAGCCCTACCGAGGACAAAATAGGTGGAAGCCGCAAGACCAACAGCAATGGCGCCGAGTGTTTCTGGTGTCGCAGTTGACAGGAACCGCAGCACCTTGGTCACCGCATCGTCCTCGTCCTCCGGCTTGGGCGGGTTCGCAGCGCTCGGTACCGGCGCACTCGTTGCAGACGGCTCGGCGGGGATCGTGGGCTTCTCGATCACAGGGAGGGTTGGTGAGGTTGTCTCGGGAGCGGACTGTCCCTTCTCAGTAACGGGAGCTCCGCCGGGTGGATGCACTTCGGCGGCGGGAGTCGAGTCCATGTTTTGCTTAGTTCGTTGATCTATTGAATTCGTCTGAGGCCCTATCCTCTCACATCCCTGATGCTGGAGTTAAAGGGCAAAGCGTGCATTGAGCGAGTCGAGCAGCCAGGCGGAGTGGTGGTGGTGAGCTGCTTGGCGGTATAAGGAAAAATAAAAAAAACAAATCGACAAGCTTGCAGTGAGTGGTTCGATGGTACGGACGAAAAAGCTGTAAGTGCAAGCTCAAAAAAAAGGACAGGTTGGCCGTGTTCTTTTTCAGCAAGTCAGCCACCAGTGCAAGCGCAGGTAGGTACGGGTTTCGTGGCAGTGTTTCGAGGGGGAAAGCGAGGCGTGGACGGTTGCTTCCACAAGAATCAGATCTCGTTTTAGGGGGGGCCTAAGCGCGAAAATGGGATTGGGGAAATGTGTTGACGTCGAGTCTCCCGTCGTCAACGAGGGCCAGCTGCGCCAGTGGAGTTGGGGGCAGATTAGCACCAACCAGAACAGGCACATTGGCTCGTGTGTCCACTGTCCATCAGTCTGGAGGGAGGTCCAGAAGCTCCTAATTTTAGTGACGTGCCAGCACCCCCTGCGGCTCCCGGCAAGAAAAAATCCCCGTACGCTGGGAATCGTGGGTTTCTTCCGCTGGGCGGTGTCTTGCTGGTCTTTCCACTCTGATTCCACCTCTAGATTGAATCCGGCTATGATCAGTCAAGGGATGGGGCAAGCAAGAAAGGGGATGCTACCGGCTATCCGAGCACAGGCAAAGGTCATGCTGTGTAGCCCATTCTTCCCCGGATAACACTACAGAAAATAGGAGAGAATACTGGGGAACAGAAGGCGGCGCAGTTGGACCACGGAATTTGGGGTTGAAACAAATCTCAAGACGTCTCTGGGTCAGGGGCCGTCTCGTGGGCGCTGGACGTGAGACGACAAGACGGGCGTCCCTTGCAGCCAAAGGGACGCCCGTCTGCAGCTGCAACAACACGACGAGATGGACAATAATTTCAAAATTTTCTCGACTACTTTTTTTTCTCATTGGCGTCGCTGAAATGCTAGGTATGCATGCAGCTGCGCGCGTAGGGTCACATTGAATCATTTCCCATGTGATGTTGGTGCATCCATCCCGGTCTTCCACAGTCCCATCGCGTCTTTCCAAGGAGCCACATCAAAATCAAGGTCGCACAACGGCACCGGGCTGGCTCATTGTGACATTTCTTCGGCCTCGATCCCGGAAGCCAAGCAAGTGGATACCTGCCTAATGTCCGGGTATCGATATCTCAGATAAGATAAGCCGCTCACGTGCTCGCGCACCTGTGCTGGCGTACGTGGGGGCCCGACGTCATGCGCGGAAGTCGCGACGGAACCACTTTAGCAACGCGTCTGTCGTGACTGCCGTCTCATTCACAGCGTCAATCTCACCCAGTTGTTTGGTGTTGTCGCAATTCACTCTCCTTTGCGATTCGCGCTGCATTCGCCTTGCTCCTAAACCAAGCCGCACACTCATTCCATTCACCCATATCCGATTCATTCTGCAACCGCAAACTCAGCTATGCCGTTCACCAAGGGTTCCAAACGCAGCGCCAAGCGCGACGCGCCCAGCGACTCTGATGAGGACAAGCCCGTCAAGAAGACCAAGACCTCCAAGTCCGAAGACCTCGGCAGCGGCAAAGACAACAACGGAGACCCATATTGGGATGTAAGTGCTCGCCTACTGGGGAAATGACATGTTGAGACCAAACCACCACTAACATCTCTCAAAGCTCTCCGGCAAGCGCCGCGTGGGTGTCTCCCAATTCAACAAAGCAACTCTGATCAACATCCGCGAGTTCTACGAAAAGGACGGCAACATGCTGCCCGGAAAGAAGGGTATCTCTCTCTCGGTCCCGCAGTACGAGGCCCTCCTCAAGGCCGTCCCCGCCATCAACGCGAAGCTGCGCGCCATGGGCCACGACGTCGGCGGTGCTGCCGAGGACGGCAACGCCCCGGACGCCGAGGAGTCTTCCAAGGCCGTGTCCAAGGAGAAGAAGTCCAAGTCCAGCAAGGCCAATATCGAGGCTACCAGTGACGAGGAGTCAGACTAAGGTAGTCGGGCCGCGTTGTGGGAATCATTTTAAAAAAGAAAGGCGCTGCCAGGAAGGGGGTGGAAGGAAAAGCTGCACTTTTTTCACATGTCACTTGCATTTTCGTTGCTTAATTACTCCTGGTCATGACAAACAGGGTGTACTATTAGGAAGGGTCGTAATGGGATGCCGCGCCACGGTCTGGGATGGTGGTAGTTGAACCGAATCGACGCTGCAGTTGACTTCTCTCCGTGTTGCCGTGACTCGTTCAGGACTTGCTTGCGACTGCACCCGATACATGTCATCAGCATGGAACAACAAATACACAGATCACCGCATCTAATTAGGTGGCGGGGAACGTAGTGGTCGCCTTTACGTATAATTGTGATCCATATCCTGGCGTGTGCAAAGGGCAACGATCCTGGGCATCCCCTGTGTCCCATGAGGTCCGGAACTAATGATGAACGATGGTGACGATGGTGGACGACAGCGACGATAGGGGACGCCGGTAGAGGACGACGGTAGAGGACGACGACGCTGATGATCACCGATAGGAACAAGAGCAACGATAGGTCCAACAGATACAAGGGAAACTCTAACAACAAAAGGACTGCAGATTTGAGTCTTTCTCAAGCAGTTGCTCGACGAACAAGAGACATACACTGCAGCCAGAGGGAAGCAATGTTGGCGAGGAAGACGAGGCCGCGAGTACTGCCAATACGGAGAACATCCATGTTGACAAGGTCGATAAGAAGGAAATCGAAGCAACTGACAAGAAGAACTTGGAAAGAGACAACGATACCACGTTGCGAGGCAATGCTCAAAGTTCCAAGTCGAATATCCCTGCGGTACTTGCAAGCTCTCCTCCGAAACCAAGCTCTCCCGCGGCCCCAGCCACTGGCTCTGTCGATGACGAATCCACACGGCAATTTGGGGAGCAACGGGAGACTGTCAAGGCAACGCTGTGTGAACACATGACGGCAGAAATATTCCAAAAATTGGAAGAACTCTTCAAACGGAACTGATGCCGAGACTGCTGTTCATTGCAACGGAGTACACATCAGTGTCAGTAGCTCATACGTATCATCGCACCACCCACGTGATGTCGGAATTGTTTGGTATACCTGAATAGCTCTCGATAAAGCGGCAATATCAAGCTAGCGAGTGACAATTTACACGAGAGCAATACAATCACCAAGGCTCTCGACGGATCGTCAATTGATTCCCCCGCTTCGATGACCACCGCTGTTGCGACGATGACCCTGAAGTCAGGCCCAGTATCCCTCATGCCGGATGCCGCCGTGAATCCAGCCCAAGTCGACGGTACGACCGTTTTCGGTTGGACCCCAGATAACATGCGTCCGAAGATAGGAGATACACAGAATGGTGGAAACGGTGGATCACTATCTAGCGCCTACACCCAAGCGTAGTGACTAGATCGATAGCGTAAAGAACCATAGAATTTGCCCCTACTGTATGTCTTCGTTCCGGCATGATCTTGGCTTGCGGGTCAGGTACTTCACTGTCTCTGATGCCCATGCTAGATTGCCCGTTCTTACTGTCATCTCTTCGTCCCTATTCTCAGAAATTAACTCGGCAACCATTTCTTGAGAGCTTTGTTGAACCTCAAGCTGTGGCACGTCGGATCTGGTCGTCCACGAGCCATATTTCCAACAAGTATTAGGATCTGAGTAGAACTTGAACTACGGCTAGGTCTGGATGATGCTGACGTGATGGGTTGCTGAGATTCGCTTGTCGGGGACGTGAGTGTAACGTCTGGCACGACGGTTGTCGAGCCGGAACTTTGAGGCGTGTTGTTCTCGTCCTTCGTATTCAGAGCTACGGTTGCCCAGGAGGTCACGCACTACTGCTTTCTCTTTGTCGAGGCTCATAATGAATGCTTTCGCGGGGATGATTCGGGGGGGTTCTGTATAATGAACGATGATAGGTGATGATGATGGCTGATGATAGGGGACGATGATATATGACTTTGGATGACTTTGGATGACTTTGTATGACAATGGACACGACATGCGGCGGAGATGAAGACCACTTCGTCTACAACTGGCATGATGCAGCCCTCCACGACTGCCTTCTGAAAGTAGCATCGATTCACAGAGGAAAGAGAAGGCGCTCAGCTCTTTCGTGGCATTCTCACAATACTTGCTGCAGGAGCAACTTTTCACTGTAAGTAAGCGCCGTGTTTTTTCCTGCTTTAGAGATATCCTAGCCGTTCCCCGCGCCGACTTACACCAGAGTCGTCGGCGACAGGACTGGACTATCCCGAACTGGCGCCGGCCCCATGTTCCGGAGAAATGCTCCGAAGCGCGGGTCTCCAACGGGAGTCTGTGACACAATCAAACCAGACATCAGTTTTATGAAGCATTATTCTAGCACTTCGTGCCCTGCAAGCGCAATTACAGTAGGGTGGGACAACAGCGCGACCCTAGTCGGAGATCATGCAAAGGCATCGATCTCAAGACGTCTTAGGGCAGATAAGGTAGAAGAGCGGGACCCCTAGCAGACCCTGTGTGGCCCTTGCGCATTAAAATCCACCCTCTCATTTGTTTGATGAAAGAAATGAGAATGGATGTTTGACTGCGGGCTGCCTATTGTGTTGGGAAGTCCCGAGGAGACATCATCATCAAACACTGCCTGTCGTTCGAGTGGGCGACAAACCCGCGTTTGGGATGTGAGGCCGAGTCTTACTCGCATTCAACCTTCTCACAAGCGCAATCCTTTCTTCTTTCGACTGATGAATTGAACCACAATTTTCTCCTCACTCAATCTTAAAGCCGTGTGTCATGTTTGATGATCGTGATATCGTCGCAAAAAATACCGCTAGGCCCTTTTCCCCCCGTTTCTCCCGCGTGATTGCAGTGGGCCTCCTCCCCAGCGGCCGCGAAACCTCCTTCTTAACCTCGTCAATTTCAAACGCCTTGCTCTGTCTTCCGATTTGCGAGCTCGTCAAAAACGCTCTTCCCATGCAGTGATATCCATGCCACCCCTGCCTGCGACTACCACAGCAAGTTTAGCTCGTCTTTGTTTCCTTCCTTCCCCGGTGTACCGTGTACCAAGCGTTGTACCATTGTATTGTTTGCGCCACACCTAGGAGACCTCCCCTCATGAAGCCTTGGGAAGCTCAATGTCGACGATCCACGGCAAGTGCTGCGGATGCTCGCCATCTCCCTTAATAGCAGCATTCACAAACAATGTATCCTCCCCAGGAACCAATGGGCGCTTGTCGCCGGCGCAGTGCGATGTGGTAAAGTACCCCCTCCGCAGCCCCTCCTCCATCTTCCGCCTCTTCTCAGCAATAACATCCGCCCCGTCAAACCTGCGCGGCGTCAAGCCCGCCAGGCTTTCCACAGCAACGCTCTTCTCGTGATCGGTATCCGCAAAATGGGACGCAACAGCAGCAGCAGGCCCCTCGCCCGCCGCCGCCAAGCCATCAGCCAACGCGGCCCCCTCGCTGCGCCGCCAGCGCACGAGCTTCGCGCCCCAGCCCCGGTGTACGTGCCCGAAGCAGTGCAAGCGCGGCTTGGCCCATCGTGCCGCCGCGAAGAGCCCGGTGCTGCCGATCCGTTCCCCGCCGGCGGTGCGGTCCAGCACGCCGTGCGGTGGGCCGTGGGTGACGACGACGTCCACGTCGTCGCTGACATCCCATTGGCGAGACGCCTCCTCGCGGGGGTCGTATTGGAACGCCCAGTCCTCGGTGGACGGCGTGAAGGGGCTGGCGTAGAGGGTGAGGCGGGCGCCGTTGGGCAGGGCGAGGCGGTGCGTGCCTTGGTGCTGGAGGAAGGTGATGTCGGTGGCGGAGGAGGAGAGGAGGAGGTCGCGGGCCTGGTTGAAGGTGCGGTATTCTGCGTCGACGAGGGCCATGTCGACGGGCGGGGGAATTTCTGCGATTTTGGACTTGAAGATTGGGGTGTCGAGCGTCCAGTCGTGGTTCCCTGCTATCACGATCTTGAGGGGAGCGTTGATGCTCTTCATAAGGGTTATGGTGTTTTGGAACTCTACGAGCTTGGATTCTTCGGTGAGGTCACCGCAGTGGATCGCTACGTCGACGGGCGGGAGTGATTGGGAGCCCGGGAGGGAGCTTGCGCCGTGGGTGTCTGATATGATGAGGATGCGGGTCTTGATCCCCGAGGTAATTGTTGAGTCGTCCATTCTGTGTTGATGATCTATGGGCAAGTCTTCTCCTGGGCAGTATCACGACTTCAGCAACTTTGAGAAAGTAGTATATAGACATTGTGAGCGTTAAGCCAGCTAAAAAAAGGCACACGTTTGACTACACGTCTCCACCCATCTCCGAACGAAAATTACGGTCTGATCTGCCATCAAGGTCGAGCCAAACCCGCCAGCCTAAACTTGCTGTTGTGATATGCCTTCACCACAACTTCGCAACAGAAGACAACTATTCTGTGATGACTTTTGGAGATGGCTTCAATGACTAAATTAGCAGCCAGGGTTGTATGTAGTTGACGACGTCCGAAACATGACTCAGTTGGGCAAAGCTCCTATCTAAGTGACACAAGCTACCGTTGATCGCCTCTCTATTCATATCTTTTACCTCTGGAAAGCTCAGCCCCGTCGGGAATGCAAGACTTCCCGCATCACCAGATGAAAAGAGAACTTGGCTACATCGCGGCTGAGAACGACGCCCTTGGCGCGTTAAACCGCACATCTTCACGATACTTTTTCTTCACAGCCGAAAAACCACGAGCACTTCTTGCCTCGGGCTGGCCCGCATAAACTCAAAAGAAGCTGAGGCCGGGAACGATGCAGTTCGCAGCTGTGGTAGAGCAGAGACCCAAGGCCGACCTGGCACCGGCAGAAGGTTAACGGGGGACGGCGGACAAGACGGATGCCCGCCGCAGGCCAGTCTAGAATTTTTCTCAGTTGTGCCCCTACCGTTGTGCTGCTGAAAAAAGTTCAGACTGTTTTGAGTTTGGGCAACGCAAAGCATAGTCGACAGACATCGGATTATTGTCATGGACGCGGGAAGTCAGGTTCACTCCGGGCAGGCCGCCGCCGCCACCCCTCGCTTGCGGCACCGCCCTTGGCACGTCTTCAACATGTGACGATCATACGCGCAGCAAGGGTCGGCAGAGTTGACGTCGTTTGGTGTTGGGTTGGGAGGCCACATGCCTCGGGAGGAGGAGAAGGATTGACGATGGCAAAACAAGCATATGGATGATCAGAGGAAACGTGCTTCTTGCTTCTTGTTTTCAGGAACCGAAGACCTAGCCGTGGCGAATCGTATTGAACGATGCGAGGCGAAGAGGCGTACGGGAAAACGACGGGAGTGATATCCATGTGGTTGAGGTGACCGCAGCAGGTTTTGGAGGGGTAGCTGAGGCCGATTCAGCCCCGACGGCGGGGAAGCGTCCCGTTGGCCACTCATGGCGAAGGTCGCTTTTCGGTGTGAAGAGCTTCCGCGCATTGCATCGCAAAAACCGCGAAGACTGACGTGAGGTTTCCAAAGTCCGCGGACAGGACACAGCAAAACGCGAGTGCGGGGGCTTGGAGGCGTCGTCACCTGGGGAGCAAGTGTGGCGTTCGACCCCTCTGGGCTGTGAGTGGCCATATCGCTATCCAAGTACCTTTGGTGCCTCTCTCTCTCTTTTCTTAATTTTATTTTTGGGGACACACGCAAAGGTTAAGCCTCCGCAGAGCTGCAGCCCGTAGCGGTACGTATCTCACCTCACCACTCCTCGTCTTCTCTCTGTTGTTGCCCCCTGTTCACTCTCGACTGGAAGACGCCGGTTACCCTGTCAATGGCTCGGGAAGTTGGTGGTCGCCCCTCCCAAGCTAAACAACGGGACCCCAGCAGCAGCCATGCAACCACGGGAACGCGCGAACAATCGAGCAGGCAACGAACGGCTGTTGCGGCACTCGTTGATTGCTTGGAATCTGCTTGCTTGCGATCGACCCGCGGGTACCTTGCGCGTCCGCTGGCTGATTCGATCATTCGACGGGAGGACTCCAAGTTTTTTTCTTCCATTGTTCCTTGTGTGCAACCTGTGTTGAGGTAAGGTAATGCCGTAATGGGGTCGCATCTTTGGCTTTCGGACGATACAGACGGGCTGCCGGGACACACGGGGGGCATTTCGTCATTTTCACGAGGATGCGATGCCCTGCTGTCTGTCGCTTGTCACGCTTGTTCTGGCAGCGCGGACGGTCGTGCTGGTGGACAGACACCGATGACATGGCGGACAGACCTGTGACCTCGCTTTTTTGGGCGCAGGACAGGACAACACAGACCGACGGTTGGCATTAGCCGGACTGCGATGGCCAGACAGAGGGCAGAAGACTGAGACAAGAGGGTCGAAGATGCAATGTGCTGCTTGCCCGTCCACGTCGTCGCCAATGCCGACGAGTGGCAGGGACCGAAGCGTGGCCCGTCCATCTTCTCTTGCGATTGCGCCCCTCACTCCTCCAGGCTCCGTTGTGTGTGGGAGGGAGGGGAGCAGTGAGGTGTTGTCTTGCACCCTGTCCACGTCGTTGCCCTGCACTGGCATCCGCAGTCTTTCGGGGACCCTGACAAGCCCACCATTGAGGCCCCCAGCGACGTCACCTGCTGCCCCCTCGACGGCCATGGCCCCGACAGAAGTCAATGGTGATGGACATGCTTTTGTAAATTTTCGGATGTGCAGAGAGAAGTGATGCGCGGCAGTTTTTTATCATGAGCGTTTATTGGTCTCTGTTTGCACTATCAAAGATTTATAGTGACCAGGATGGTTTTGTACCTCCTGTGCCTTGCGGAGTGCTCTGTATCCTGCTTTAGGATGTACTTTGGACCAGTCAGCATCCAAATCGGCGCCGCGCCACACTCCCGGGCCTGAAACACGACAAATCGCCTTTATTCTGCGTAGCGCAGAGCCCAACGGCGCATCCCCAATTTCTGACTGGCTGAGGCAGGTGCTGTTGTATCGAGCAGCGGTTGCCAGTTTGGTGAAAAGTACCTTCCATTGAGGTAAGGTAGGAAAGGGAAGGAGAGACAGGAAGGAGGAACAAGGCGGTATTTCCAGCCCAAGGCTGATGGGCTCTTGCTGCGGTGGAAGGAGCAACAGCAACAATGGATTACCTCAAAAGTACCTGCTGGCTGAAGACAGTTTGAAGGAAGTGGTACCTGGAGAGCCTGCGGAGCATCTAACAGATACCTGGGAAAAAAAAGAGTCGTCTCCCACAACAACCATCGTACCCCTGTCCCATCCCTCATCCCCCCCCATGGCCCCATCCCAGTCGCAGTCCCGCCGGCCACTCGCCTGCAGACAATCTCATACGGCTCAATCAGCTTGAAACCAAAAAAACCGCCCCTACCCAGCCGGCAACCTCGCAGCGTCGTCCTCGTCCTCAATCTCCCTGATCCCTCTCTGCGTCTGCGTCTGCTTCCACCAACCTTCGACCGAACCCATCCCTTCTCTGCCCTCTCCTCGCCCCCTTCCCGTCACCCCGAAACCCGTCAGGCGCATTGAGTTGAGCACCGACCCGGCCAAACCGCTCCTTGCTCAAGGTCGACTCCTTGTTTGATTACCTAGCTTGGGATCGTCGAAGCAGTAAGTTGAGTCCCTCCGCCTCCCACACAGACACCCGAAGACAGACACACACTTCGTATTGTACGCACAACAGAAGGAGGGGAACAACCACAAGCCAAAAACCCAAAAAAGGCATTCGCTCACAAATTCAGAGTCGAAAAATAGGGGCTCTCTCAGCTGAAGTCGAACCGCCCGCCCGCCGCCCAGGTTTCCGATCCGACGAGACTGCGGCGCCAGACCTGCGACTGTGCGCTCCGCGACAGATACCTTGGGAATTTCCCCGACACGCCAATCCTACCACCTTACCATACCTCACTCTCCTGCTCTCCTCCAGCCCTCCTCCAGCTTCTTCTTGGTACCGACCTATCCACACTTCCACCTGCATCCACATCGACATCTTTGCGCGACAGTCGTCTCTACCTCGTCCCCATCTCCTGCGCCTTGCCCTCTCACTGGCCGCCTGAACTCCTGCACAGCACGGCACTCCCGCAGCACAGCCAACATCCAGAAACACCTCCCGCCTGCCCGCCCTCCCCGAGGGGACACGAACTGTCTACCTGATCCATATCGATACCCACCCACGGACTCTCCTGGTCACAAACATCAGACACTGGTTCCTTTGATTGACCCCCCATACCATCGCAACCATGTCGTATAATCGTTTAGGCAAGTAACTTGGTCCCCTTATGAATCGTCCCTTGGCGTCATTCATCCCACTTCTACCACTCCAAAGCCACAAAGACCCCGACTTGCCCCTGGGGACAGTACTTTCACTTGCCTCTGCCTCGGACTCTTGAACCAACTGGGTCTGATCTCATTGCCTCTTCTTGTCAAAGTACCAGTCTGTCCGGCGCATCCACTGTACTTGTAGAGTACGCAACTGGCGTGGCGCAAGCTTCTTCTTGCATCCTCTTTACAAGTTTCCGCTTTTTCCTTTCTTAATATCGACTGCCCCAAGTTTTGCAATTTCAAGACAGCCAACCTAACCTGCTCTTACCATAGACGACGATTACTACAACGATCGCATGGACCCTCGTTACCACCGCACGCCTTCGCCAGGCCAGCCTCTTCAACATGGCTACCAGTTGGAGGACAACCCGTTCAACGGCCAATACGCCGCCAATCAGCCGTCTCAGCAACACCTGGACGACCCCTACGCGAGGCAACAACACCTCGATGCTCCCCTTCCCCCGCCTGGCCGCTTCGGCACACCAAGTGACAACCTTCAACTGAACGCAGCAGTGAGTTTCGTGGGCAAAGCTTCTCAATTGAGCCGGCGCTAACAGCTCTTATAGCACTCAATCGATAACTTGAGCGGTTACGACTCAAGGAGCCATCAGGGCGACTATGGAGTGAACCCAGAGGCGCATCACGATGCCTACTACAACCAGCCCTACCAACCCTCCCCCCAAGATCCGAATATGCCCTACGATCAACCCACCGGCTACAGCGAGTATGATGACCACCGGCCGATGCTTGCTCACCAAGACAGCTCGCCTCAGGACCCGTACTCAGACGCTCCCACTCCCCAGCCAGCCGGCGGCATCAAGAGGTGGAAGACGGTCAAGCAGGTCCTCCTGTACCGCGGAAACTTGGTTCTCGACTGCCCCGTGCCCCCAAGACTTCTCAACCAGCTTCCCCACGGCGAGCGCGATGAGTTCACTCACATGCGCTACTCTGCCGCCACTTGCGATCCCAACTACTTCTACGACGACAACTTCACGCTCAGACAGAAGCTGTTCTCTAAGCCCAGACATACTGAGCTTTTCATTGTCGTTACCATGTACAATGAAGACGAGATTCTGTTCGCGCGGACAATGATTGGTGTGTTTAAGAACATTGAGTACATGTGCAATCGGAAGGAGAGCAAGACGTGGGGCAAGGATGCCTGGAAGAAGATTGTCGTCTGTGTCGTCAGCGACGGTCGTGCCAAGATCAACCCGCGAACAAGAGCACTGCTGGCCGGTATGGGTGTATACCAGGAGGGTATCGCGAAGCAACAGGTCAACAGCAAGGATGTCACCGCCCACATTTACGAATACACGACCCAGGTCGGCATGACCATCAAGAACGACGTTGTCTCCTTGGTTCCTAAGCAGCAGCCCGTTCAGATGCTGTTCTGCTTGAAGGAGAAGAACCAGAAGAAGATCAACTCGCACAGATGGTTCTTCCAAGCGTTCGGCCGTGTTCTAGACCCCAATATTTGCGTGCTCATTGACGCTGGTACTAAGCCAGGTGGAAACTCCATCTACCACCTCTGGAAGGCGTTCGACCTCGAGCCCATGTGCGCCGGCGCTTGCGGTGAGATCAAGGCTATGTTGGGTACGGGTGGAAAACACCTTCTCAACCCCCTTGTTGCGACCCAGAACTTCGAGTACAAGATGAGCAACATTCTCGACAAGCCCCTCGAATCCGCTTTCGGCTTCATTTCCGTCTTGCCTGGTGCTTTCTCCGCCTACCGATACGTCGCTCTCCAAAACGACAAGAACGGCCAGGGTCCGCTAGAGAAGTACTTCGCTGGTGAGAAGCTCGAGGGTGCGGGCGCCGGTATCTTCACGTCCAACATGTACCTCGCCGAAGATCGTATTCTCTGCTTCGAGCTCGTGACGAAACGTAACTGCCATTGGATTCTGCAGTACGTCAAGTCCGCTACTGGCGAGACTGATGTTCCCGACACCGTCACGGAATTGGTTCTCCAGCGTCGTCGTTGGTTGAACGGTTCTTTCTTCGCTGCCATCTACGCTATTGCTCACTTTTACGAATTCTTCCGGTCTGATCACTCCTTCCTGCGCAAGATTATGTTCTTCATCGAGTTCGTCTTCAACACGATCAACATGATTTTCGCCTGGTTTGCCATTGGTAACTTCTTCCTGGTCTTCAAGATTCTTACGACGAGTCTGGGCGACGATGACTTGCTTGGTAGGACAGGCGAGATTCTTGGCGTCGTCTTCACTTGGCTCTACGGTATTTCTCTGATCACTTGTTTCGTTCTCTCCATGGGCAATCGTCCATCGGGTTCTGGGCCGTACTACATCACGATGGTTTACTTCTGGGCATTTATTATGATGTGAGTATTTACAATGACGTCATGTAATGAGCTACAACTAACCTTGCACAGCTACTTGCTCTTTGCAGCCGTCTTCATTGCCGTCAAGGCCATTCTGAAGGATGTCAACGATTCCACCGGCTTCAGCATCAACGAACTCTTCTCGAATCCTGTCTTCTACACCCTCATCATCTCAGTCATGTCCACCTACGGTATCTGGTTCATCGCCTCGATCCTCATGTTCGACCCCTGGCACATGTTCACGTCTTTCGTCCAGTATATGCTCCTGACGCCTACGTACACGAACATTCTCAACGTCTACGCCTTCTGCAACACTCACGACATTTCCTGGGGTACCAAGGGTGACGACAAGGCCGAGAAGCTACCGACCGTCAGCACCAAGGATGGCTCCGGAAAGACAGACCTTCCCGATGAGGCTGATCTCAACGCCCAGTACGAGCGCGAATTGGGTGTCTTCGGCACGAAGTACGTTGCGGAGGTCAAGGCTCCTACGGAAGCGCAGAAGGCTGAGGCTCAGATGGACTACTACCGTGGCGTTCGTTCCGTTGTCGTGCTGGCCTGGATGATTTCCAACTTTGGTCTGGCTGCCGTCGTCCTCAGCGCTGCAGGCTTGGAGCGCATTAGCCCTGATTCCAACAGCACGACGGACGAGAACGGCCGCGCCAACATTTACATGTCCGTCGTCTTGTGGTCTGTTGCAGGCCTGTCAGCCTTCAAGTTCATCGGCGCTATGTGGTTCCTCGTCGTCCGCATGTTCAGAGGTGTCTAAGCACTCTGCGAGCAGCTGCATTTCTTTTTTCCGGAAGCGATCCTCGCATCCTTATTTTACATGTTTTATGATGGCATTGAGTTTGTGAGCATTATACCCGCCCCTTCTTTTCAGAGGAAGAAAAAAGGGCAAGGTGGACGGCGAACACGACTTCTGAGAGTTACACTACTCTCATCATGTTTGGAGTACGACACGGGAGGGGATGTAACTCTAATGACCTTTGTACTCTGTTTTGATTGTACGCATTTGGATGTTTCTTCCTTTCCCTTCCACTGCTGCTTGGGATCCCCTTCCCTCACTCCCCGTTTTTTGTTGACGCATTTTGTCTTTTCTCTGATATCAACATGGAACCAAATGGCGTTTCTTTCTATTCTTCTGCATGTCTTTTCCGACGTCTGTCCCAGCTGTCTGCCCTGGATGGGCCGCTGGGATGGCGCCCGGATTGGCGTTCATAAACGGGACGAGGGGAGCGGAGAGCAGGGTTTGAAAATGAGGCTTTAGATGGGCTACTCTAAAATGATGAAATGAGACAATAAAGAGAAGCTTTTGATGATATACTGATCCCACTAATTTGTTGCGTGATTCTAATTGTGTCGGCTGCTCTCGTCTTCCTATAAAACCAGCAACGTCTGCAAGCCGTGGACGTCCACAATTGTTGGTTTTGGCGTGCCAAGGTAGCAGTGTGAAGTTCGGCAGTTGTCGAGCTTGGGGTAGAGAGAGGAGCTCCGATAGCCCGATGGTGCTCGCTCTCTCGATAGCGTAGCTGTTCTTCGACGCCGTCGTCTTGGAATAATTCTCAGCGAGTATACAGACAGGTATGAGATTGTATCGTTCTACAATACAACGTATGGATCGCAGTCGATGAGCTCAAGTCCCGCGAGGAGACCCCAAAACTCCGGTCATGGCGCTGCCATGGCGTACGCAGCGAGAGCTCGACTCCTCGTAACGTCGCCGCTCTTCGACCGGCCGAGTTCTGCTCAGAAGAAAGAGATGTTGGTGGTCAGGGAAAATTCCTACAGATGGGATGGGTTTGATTCCTCTCCAGTGGTCCACTTATGAATGAAGAGCTGGGGGCGTGTTGGACTCGCTCCTGTCTTGAAATCTGGTTACTGAATTCGGAACTATGTAAATGCAGCGTTGTGGGTTGAACAAGAAAGATTTGTCAAGATGTGACATGGTGATCACGCGTTGGCTTAGTACCAAGGTCGGTTCTCTGGACAAGTCTATAATCTGAATGAGAACCTGGCGGTGTTCCTCGTCTTGCCTTTGAGCCATCTGAATGTTTCTCGGGTATTGGGAATGAATAGCCAGACAATTATGGTGTCAAAGGAAGAGATGAGAGCTGCGCCCGTCGCGAGGACCTGTCTACACTTGTGTTCAATGCTCGGGAGCTTGCCGTGTTTCTTTATCAAGAGAGCGCTTGCCATTTGGCAGCATCCATTTGGTTGAGGAGACAGGCCATGCACTGTTGTTTTATTTATGGTGGTCCTGCGGATGACGAGTCTGAATGCCGTCGTGATGCCTATCGACCCATGCTGAGATCGGCAAGTACCAGCGTGTAAGGAGGTAACTTCCGTTGATTTCCATTCGACATTTTCCAACCCCAGAATAGACAGAATCGAGAAGATGGATTTACGACGGAGATTTCGGTTGTCTTGGAAAGTACACCAAATATTCATACGACGTGTTGTGTCACTGGTTCGCCAGTCTCGCCAACGTCGAACGTGAAGTCTTCTCTCTTGTTGCTGAAATGTTCGTGGTTCACACGCGGGAAAGCGTGAAGTCACCAGCGGGAGGCCTGAATTCTAACTCCTGATTTGGACTTTGCAACGACGAAGACTTCGCCCGGGAACCCTTGCAGCTAATGAGAGACTATATGTTGCGAAAGTTGCATACCTTGCTACCATGGTATTTTGAAGGTTGCCTAGAACGAAAATCGAAATACGCTTTATACGCAACGGAATCGACGGCATGTGGCATGTGACCCGGATATGTGGTAGCCGGGAGACACTTCCTGCCTTCTTTGGACGTATATAAGCGTCAGTCTTTCGTCGAGGAGTCGTTCTGCACCAATCAATCCCACTGCTGCTGTAAGCTGTCAAGGATATCCTTCCCATTTGGCTGCAACTGATTGACGTACCCATCACCTGTCGAGCCCAGAGTCTTTCAAAGTACGATGGTCTCAGGGCCAATATCCTCATCTTCTGTCTCTAGTTCCATTCTGCTGAATACCCCGCTAGAGAAGACGGATGACTGGTGCTAAATAAGCCACAGTGTCCGCAGAGTTGGTCTAGATTTGGAATCTCTTCGGATTCGATACTCAGGTCATGGACACAAGCTCGGGTACAGCAAATCGTTCTCTTCTTGGCAGGTATCACGAATACGCACTTGCGCTCTTCAATATTTATGGAATCTTTTCGAAGAGTGAAAGAGGTACACGTGTTTTGCAACAGGTGGGCCGAGAATACATAACTCACTTTCTAGGATGACATGAGTACTCATGAATAATGTGAGCTTGGCATGTAGACTGGTGAGTCACATTACAGCTAGGAACCATTCTCATGATTCTCAAGGTGGTAAGAGTCACTGTGGCAAGTCAGTCACCGACACCTAGATTGGCATTCTCCTATTCCATTGCGGTGGGCGTGTCTGTTTAGAATACTTGCTGAGAGAGATAACCTTGGCGTTTAGTAGTGGTGTTCTTCTGGGAAGAACGCCAGGAAACCTTTAAGTTAACTGCAGGGTTTCAGATGTTTTCAGTGCATCTCTGAAGAGACAAAAGGAAAGAAACAATATTCTGATTCGTGTCTTGTCCACATATCTTTCGTGGTTTAATGTATGCGCCAGGCCGCTATTGAAAAAGATACACGCGGGCATCATGTATCAGTAGCTTTAGAAATTAGGTGACTAAGATAATGAATCGCCTGTCTTCACTTGCATAAATGACTTGAAGGAAGATCAGGCCCAACACTTGGGCAACCACTGAGTCGGGTGTATAGAAATGCGGACTCGATGAGACATTGACGAAGTCATGTCTTTGTCCTTAACAGCACAGCATGTAGACACGTTTAAAATCTCGATGTTACCTTGTGTCGCTGAATCGTCTCTGGCTTGCTTCACTACAGGAGTATCACCATCGAATACTTCGATTGACAAGCTCAACGGCTCTGCTTTTGCCACACGGGGATATAGAGACACATTCGAACCTGATCAACTTCTCCAGATAGAAGCTTTGCAGGCCAAAGTCTCGAGCTACCAGTGTTTAGGGAAGCGCATTGGATGACGATGACTCACACTCCAGGAAGGTTATATATACGTGAGGCCTGGCGTCCACCAACTTCTCTGTCCATGTATACCTAATCAAAATATTTTCTTACCAAGAGCGAATTATAGCTGAAGAGTAAGTGTCTACACATTTTGAGTCGATGTTTCGATGTTATGGCCATGAGCTGGTTGCATTCACTCGAGCAGATCAACGAGAACGTCCCCTTTCTCGAAACAATTCCGTTTCCCCCTCCTCCTTTTCCTCATAACTGTCATCCTAACGCACTTTTATACAAGAAGCAGCTCCGCTGTAGGAATTGGTACATGCAGCATAGGATCATCGATGGTGTGATGAGAGGGTGAGAGTGGGGGTTAGAGGAAGAGGTAAAATCAAGCTCTCTTGACCTACGTGAATGGTCAGACACATGCGCTGCTTAGTACGTAAAGGGCAGACGAAATAACCGCATGTCTTCTTTTTAATACTATTATTGGAAGAATTCGCCTCAATTGGCGCCAAATGACCGGCTCTCGGCGGCTTCTCTATTGCTGTATTGCCGTCGTACTATTCATAGAGCGGTATGCGACGCTGATGAAAACTCAGTTTATTCAGCTGGATTTCGCCGCTAAGATTCGAACTTATGTCAACCCTCAGATTACCTTATGTCGGAAAGCGTTCTCGTTCGATGTATCGGCGGAAGGACATGCCCGCGGTACATTGTCGTGAAAGTTTTGAGGGTTGAGAGAACCTCAACATATATATAGTCCATGGCCGTCAAGGTAATTGAGGGAATGAATGACAGTGGTTGAGTGCGTTTTTATTGCTATTATCAACGTGTCAGTCATAAACACATGGACTTAAAAGAAGAACAAATACCTCTGAATCTAAGGTTGTGAGCAACGCAATGAATTTACTTGTCAACTTCAGTGCTATCGCTTGCGGCTTCCTACCCGGGTTCGTCTTCAATAATATGATAATAGCATTCAACTAGCGGCCAAATTTCCGTGTAATGCACACTGCCGTTTGGAAGTTTGTTTACCCGAGATACTCAGAAGACAAAAATGATGGACTGAGAACGAAAGACCGGTCATGTGTTTCCGCGGCTCGAATGAGAATCATCCGACAAATCCGTGCATAATTCGCTTCATGTTGCGCTTGTGCAATAATGCCCAGTCAGGCAGAGAATCTCATTGTAGTTCTTTCTTCGATATCCGAGTTTACTGATTTATATTTTCAAAGAATGCATAGAGCATCGAACTTAACCAGAACACAAGTCCTGCCCAGCATGTGTCATTAACAGGCAACATGGCCGACGTCGAGTTAAAGCGGCACCACTTCAGGAAGCACCGTCCCCTGAGCACTTTATTTACGTAGATCGAGTCCTGAAAGTCCCATCTCTAGCAAATTATATCGTTGAGCCAACCTTGCAGGGCAATCTGAGGTGAAGAATTAAGGATATAACTTCAAGATTTAAACCACGTCTCTAAGAATTACATCTCCTCAATAATTCGGGTTCAACTGGTTCTTATTCTCTCCGTCGCCGTGATTGGGGGGTTAACCATTGCCGAATGAACAAATACATGAAAAACAAACACAGATGGAAACGCGTCCAAAGCCGTATTTTGGGAACGTTGTAAGATAGGGTGTTGACATTGGCGCATGCCTAAGCACAAGAAGAACCTCACGATAAGTCTGTGAGATATCATTAGATTGAAGAGACGTCTTCTGTTCATTACCGAATCACCATCCGGAGCACCTGTTTCATGCGTGGCTGCTCGGGTTTTGACAGGGCAGCTGCGCGGAACATTCGAGACTGACAGTCCTGGATGCTCTTGCTATGCGGCTATTCAGTCGACTCCTTGCAATGATATCTGCAGAGAGTTGCCTGACTAAGGCTTTGAAGCTGTCATGCGGTCGTGACGATATCGAAGTGGCGATTTGTGCTAGGGGCTGTTGATTAGTTAAAAGAAAACATCCTTCTTTCTTTCGGGCATATGCAGACACAGGCGAGTGAACTCGTTCGTCTTCAATATGATTCCAAAGACAATCTCCACTTCAGGTGTTTGCCATACATGCAACTGATAGGAGCCCGCACAATGAGACTCATGATCTTTCGCACCATGTATTCAAGCGTTCTTGTGTTATTCATCAGAGATACCACAGATCAACCAATGACAGATGGAGACAACTAGGCTGAGGCAGAGCGAGCAGAGAAATCAGCACTATGGATATGTCCATCAGTGCCACCTTTTGGAGCACGTTTGAGGTTTTGGCGTCGCCTGGACCTGGCTTGTCTCACTCACAAAGGTCTCTGATGAATACGCGCCTCCGGACGACAAATGGAAACCACGTGTATGTCTTGTGACGATGATAGTTTGTTGAACTCAGATGCTTGTGACTTAACTGCTGTCAGACGGCTTGGAAGGTCGCTACCTCCTAGTGGACTGCTCGCAAACTCTTCTTGCCAGAGATGACTGGATTTGCGGTTGAAGAATGAGAAGACGCTGATTTGATGATGAACTTATATACCTGAGGCTCTATGATTGGATGATGTTACCAGTGACATCGATTCAGCTGTATGACAACGCTTCCATATCGTCATCTGAGAACCAGGTACCTCATGTGGTTGATACGTGCGACTGTGCTTTTAGAATAATAATCTCCGAGTGGAAGTGACGACGAGCACTAGATATCTGAGGGTGCGAAAGATCTTAATTGGAGACATCTATCCTTGACGATCACTTGGTCGATCGTTCACTTCTCGTGGCTCTGGGTTTTCGTAGGACTTGGTCGGATCTGGAAAGACTATTGTCTCTTAAGCACATCTTCAACTTACCTATCTGCTCTTTATATACAGCTTTCGATTGTTTCTAACATGCTAGGGAGCTGACAGTGAAAACCGTACCGCCTCTGATGAGGGTTTCACCGCATCGTTGTCAGATTTAGTGAGATTCCGACATATAAAAGGTGACATCACTGTACGGAACGATACGGTCTGTTCAAATACGCCTCTATTTCCTTGAATGCTGAGAACATCGCATCGCATTCTTTGAGGACATTGACTTATCGCCATTGCCATCAAAGCTGCCATATCTGCATGGATGTATTCTCTATCGATACTCAGCCGGAGGTGATGGAAAGTAGCGGACTTTAGTTGTCAAGAAGCAAATCATTGCCTGTGGCTAAAATGAGAGCTTCTCTTAGAATGGCAGATGTTCGTGTGTTTCAGCCTTGCAGAGAGCATACTCGGTATTTGGATTTTGTCACCGTTGGTTGTTGGCAGCCTTGCTTTGGCTTAAGTAGCTTCGTTTGAGCTTGGCGTCACCGTGGCAAGCAGTCCTACACACCCAGCCATTTGATCCGGAGATATTCCCGGACCATCAACTCAAGAGGTACGTCTAGCTCATCAGCACGGGCAGAACTCAGGTACTTAAAGCTGGAAGCGAGAAAACAGCGGCCAACGGACCGCTGGAATCACGCCTCAAGCCGAGCGCATCATAAGCTGCAAGCACATGAACGACATTGGGAATCGTATTTACTCTTTTAAACTCGTAAACCAGGGAGCAGTAAGGTAGTATAGGTAGATACAATGGAGAAAACTCGCTTAGCTCATTGTCGTGACAGCCCACCCCACGGCTAAGACGCAACCTCCTTGCCCAACCTCTCCAGCTCCTGCTTGATGAATTCATCAGCGTTGAGCATCTCTGTACTACCGTACACAACCCGCCTCCTGGCGCGGTCGCCGCCCGTTCTCTCGACCCACTCCTGCAGGTTACCGTACTCGTCCATACTGCCTCCGCCAACGGTGAAGACGACGGCCTCCGAGTAGCCTTGACGACGCTGGCCGAAGCTGGCGCCGCTGCCGGGAGTCTGGCCCATGTTCTGTCCTGGCAGACCGCCTGGAGCACTTGAACCGGCACCCGCACGAATGGAGCTTGGCGGGGGCATAGTGCCGCGGGCGTTGGCGGAGCGGGGGTCGAAGTAAAGGTAGTTTTCCGTCTTGGCGATGGCGGAGCTCGCGGCGGTAGAGGGGTCCATAATGGATTCGACGATCTTGGTGATGGTTAAATCGCGGTTGGCGGGAAGGAAGTTTTTGATGCCGCCGATGAGGGACTCGAAGTTGGACGAGAGTCCGGTCGGCACACCGGTTTCCTTGAGACGGTCGGTGAGGCGGTTGGATATGGAGGAAAAACGACCAAACAGGTCGGAGGAGGCGGCTTGGTTCTGTTGAGGGTTGGAGATGGTGGTGAGCTGCGTCATCTTCGTGGTAGCACGAACTCTAGGGTTGCTGTCAGTACATAGTAACTCGTGTAATGCGCAGGAGGCTTACTGTCGAATGTAGGGGAGAGACGTCGTGTCTGCGCCAGCTTCGGTGAGGGCCTTCTCAAAACCCTCCCACTCGGTTCGACTAACTTCTTGTTCGGAGCTGAGGTACCATATGACGAAAAGTCTCATCTTATCAAGTGGCTGGTCTCCCTTGGTGCTGTCCTTGATAAGGTCCATTATTTGTGCCTTTGTTTGCTTCATGACATCCTCCTCGATCTGGAAAAAGTTGTCCAGCTGGCGGTTCTTGATGCCGGTCAAGAGTGCCGCCAGGATATTCATGTGCATGTCGAGCACTGCCTTGCGTTCGCGAAGCTCTGGCAGGAGAGTGATGGCCGCCTTGAGATGCTGCGCGCTGGCGCCGGTATCATTCTGCAAGTCCTCCAGATCCGTCACTCCAGTCTTCTTCGTCACGGCGGCCGCATCTTCTTTGTACCTCGTCAACTCGGCATCGATGTCCTCGGCTACTTGCGGGAATGGAACGGCGGCGTTCTTTGCCCAGAAGAAATCGCTGGATGTCAGGTCGTAAGCCTTTTTGGTGGTTCCCTTCGCAGGGTTGCTCTCGTCTACAGGCGTCTCTATTGTGATTCTGTTCAATTTCATATTCAAAACATCGTGGACCAGAGACTGGTATGTCCAGGAATGAGAAAGCATAGGTATTAAGTCGACATTTCTGTCGAGAATGATGAGGACGGGGCGGGAGGTCGGAGTGCCTGCTGATGCTGGACGGGCACTGGAGGAGAAGAGGTTTTCTTTGGAGTTGAGGATGTGGTCGCGCAATTTGCGATCGAGCTTCGCGGAGATCATTTCGGCGGCAGCCCCCTTGGGACACCGGATGATGGGGATGACACCCATTGTCACAATGACACTGAAAAGACCGCTGACAATCCTGTCCACCACTCTGTCCAGCTCGTCGTCTTGCGTTGCCGCGCTGTTGAGCGCCCAGTATGTGTGATCTCGTTGCATGCCCAGGTTGAATAAGTCTGGTTCGGCAACGATGAAGTTTAGGTATTGGTCCATCAGTTTGGCAATGTTGTCGGACGTGCCGGCGGTGATGGTTTGCTCTGCGAAGTCTTCGAGCAGTGGTCGAGGGATTGAGGAGAGGAAGTTCAGGTAGGCGGGAGTGTAGAGACCCTTCTGGAGGTCGTTCGTGATGTTTTGTAGATTCTGAGGCGTGGGTTCGACAAGATAGATGACCGGTACGTCTGGGATAGCGTGTCGAGAGGATCCAATGTGCCTGTAGCTATGTTAGCATATCAAGGCGGGGCGCGGCGACGACGGCTTGCCATACATGTGCATGGTGATACCCAGCGCGCGAAGATCGCTAACGCGGAGGACGCTGCTGATGACATCCCGGCCGAGGTCGTCAAATACGAGGACCTTCCAAAGGGGATCGCCATCGGAGGTTATGATAGTACCGGCGGGACCAAGTGCGCCGCCGTTGGTCTGTGTAGTTTCAGCTTCATTCTCGTTGATGTTGTCGTTCAAGCTGAGGAGCTTCTTGAGCGCCGCTACGACACAATACGAATTAGCATACAGATCACAAAGAAGGTCGTGAGAGAATGGACATGCGACTTACAGATCTGGCGATCGCGCAGCGAGTGGCCTTTCGCTGCCATGGCGATGGTGATGGTGGGGGTAGCTTCACAGCTCTAGCTAGCTTGGAGGAGCTGGTATCTCTTGGTGCTGCGAGTGGACAGGTCGCATAAAGCCAATGCCAAGACGAGCAGTAGCTATGGCAGGAGTTACGCTACAGCCTCAATCGATTGTACTGTAATCGGGTTTTGCGATAGAGCTGGAAGTTGACGAGGTGCTTGCGCCTTGTGATGCTGTAGGTACGTACACGGCTCCAGCATCGGTGTCCTCAAAAGCCGTCGAGCCACATTTCCTGGATGCTTCCGCTGGCCAGTGAGGTGAAGTGCTCTGTGCTATGGTGGGTACCTTACGGCAACCTCGACTGGACGATGTCATGGCTCGGCATTATTGAGCCTCCGTCTTCCGAAAGGCGGTGAGCGGAACGGGACTGGGATGCATGCGACACGCGGGAGCGCATTGGAGGGGCTGGAATGGCCCTGGCTCGACCCAGATGACCTGTTTGACTCCAGCGGCAAAAGCAGTCAGGACTCAGGTACGGACGGATACATGAAGGCAGGTGCTCTTTCCGCGGAGCGTGCTACCGCGATGTGGCATTCTTTGCGTCACGAATCGTGCAGACTCTGGAGCAATTCCAAAGGTAGCCGGGATACCAATGAATAACACAGTAGAGTCAAATTGCATCCCATATGGACAAGTGTCTATCGTGTTTGTATTTACTGTCCTTAATCCAGAGGTACCTGACCTGCCACAGGTTTGCGATGTGCCTGAATTGGGGCAAGTCTCAGCGGCATGCGCCTGCCGCACTTGCCTCCGGCCCTAAGGTATCCTGGGCTTTGTGTGAGCCACTGGCTCATTTTCTGCGCGCCGTAAGCGGGAAGGCACGAGAGGCCCTGCCCAGTCACAGCCAAGGCAAGTCATGCCCGTGGCCTGTGGCTCCTTCCCAGCTTGGACCCAGCCATGAAATTCATGCCTCAGAATTACGGCCGCAAAGTGACTTGCTACCTACCTGCCTCCCTTTGGACAGGCCACAGCGAAACAAGAACCAACTTTTCCTCCCCGGCGACAACTCATCCCGCTTCTCCTCCTTCACCATCAGAAAAAACCACCCCTTTCTACGGACAGAGGCGACAGGAAGACGCGTCAGAACCACATCAGCGACACTGACCGACCCGGATTCCTCGTCTCGCGATACTTTTGAACGCGAAAATAGGCATCTAGCTTGCCTGATTGATTGTCGTCTTCCAGATCCTCCGCGATCGTTCCATCTTGTCCATTCTTTCTGGTAGACAGTTCGCTCGCCCTACTGTCGGGCATTCATCAACATGTTGTAATCTGCGCAATCGCCATCAAGTCATATCGCGAACCACGTTAAGGTCGCGAGGCCAGCTCTTCTCAGGATCGGGAACAAAAAGGCGGGATAATCGCGAGGGAGAGAGACAGAGAGAGGCATACACACGAACTGCAGGGTACGGTAAACCTTCCCCCCAAGCCAAACTTACGCTCCCCCCAACTCCCCCAAACAACCACTTACCCCCGAGATCACCATTCCCTCCAACACGCACTACCCCTTCTCCAAGCATCGCCATCATAATCAGCGCACTTCCATCAATCGTCATCGCCATCCTCCGTACCTCTGGACACGCAGACATGGCAATGTTTGTATGAGTGAAAATCATGATAAACCCATGGCATTCCAACTCATCCCGCACCGAACTCTTTGCAGCGATGAATTTGCAAAGTCGGATCGCATCAAAGGGAGACAGACGCAGACACGGCGCGCGTGGAAATGTTGACAAGGACACGCGAGTAACCCTCCTGTTTAAAATGTTCTGCAAAGCAGGATACCTTGTTTCGCGGCGCGATGGAGGGCGGCTGGGATCGTGCAGAGGGGAACATTGAGAGAGGGCGAAGGCAAG
The DNA here is from genome assembly GCF_011800055.1 of Colletotrichum gloeosporioides. Classification (NCBI taxonomy): domain Eukaryota; kingdom Fungi; phylum Ascomycota; class Sordariomycetes; order Glomerellales; family Glomerellaceae; genus Colletotrichum; species Colletotrichum gloeosporioides. Next base: position 1,132,165 of record NW_025544662.1, on the reverse strand, counting down.
GCAAGCAAAAACGGGCAACCCACGCGAAGCAGTTCTCCCGGCAAACTGTCGATGCTGCTGCAGACCGTCAATCTTCGCCTTCGCGTCAATCAATCAACCCACTCACTTTCACAGCATGTTCTGCAGACTGGCCTGGGACTCCGACTTCTCCGGTCAGTTTCTGTTGCGCGGCCTTGGTCCTGGACCGGGACCTAGGCTTGGGCTTGGTCTTGGTCTTCAGCTCAGCCTGCTGGGTTGGATGCAGGGGGCGGGTCTCCTCCAGGGGACTCTGACTTGTTCAGCGCACCTCAATCTGGCCTTGACGTCCACCACCACCACCACCACCACAGCGACCGGTCGGCAGGATCAAGCCCACTGCAAACAAGGGACCACCCAACACTGAAGACCACCTCACCTCACCACTCATCGGTCGACTGGGAGACGAGGAGCCCTACCTCGCTGGATTGCCAATGATAACATTCAACACGGCTTCTTCAGTTTTTTCCCAGCGGCTGAAAACTTCGAAGCCAGTCATCCAATTCGTCAAAGCACGCAAGGCCACTCGTGTTCTTCAATCCTCGCAGGAGGGGGAAAGATCACGTCGCTGGTGTCCCTAATGTGCAAAAGTCGAACTTGGCATCCAATCGCGAGTGCCTCCTCTTGGTCAACTTTGCCAGCTGGGGACGTTCACTGCATCTTTGGGCCGGAGCCAAGTGGTTCATCGACAGCTTTCAAGCCAAATCCAGCTCTTCACACATCACGCATCACCATACATTGCAGACCGTTGCACTCTGGTTCCTGATCGCTGACTGGAGTTACAGTTCATCCACACGACACACGGAAAGACACCACGATCGCCTTCGTCATTCCCACCCCATCAGAATTCAGTCTTGTTCGGCGCAGCACCACACCATCATCCCTGCTGGACCGCTGCTTTCGGCTTAGCCGCCCTTTTCATCTTTCGCTGCCACCAAGGTAAGCTGCAAGTCTCCGACCGGCAATTAGCCGTCGGGTCCCATTGTTTCCCACAACAGGTGCCTTGCCAGCCAATTTGACTGGGAGAATACCTCCTTGCCAACTGCCTTATCAAACACGGCTTAACTCTGCTCAAACATTTTTATCCCCACCCCACCTTCCTTCTACATCCCTGTTTGACTCAATCAAAGGTGGCTTTTCATTGCCTCTTCGTCTGATAAAAATCCGGCGCTCGGCCACCCCAGCCTGCATGCCAGCGATCCGGCTACCGAAGGAACAAATGCTAATTGGCCGTAGCTGTGCAGTGTACTTCATCTCCGCCCAATGAACTCGTGAGGATTTGGCATTTCTTTCCATATCCATCACGTGCATATCCAGTCTGCCAGTCGACAAGATCAGGCTTTGCAAGCCCGACACAATGCAGAACTGGCAGACCAACGGCCAGGCAGGTTCTGCTCAGAGCCATAATAATAATATCTGGCCGGGCTCCTTTGGGTTCTCCAATGGATCAACTCAATTTGGTGGTGCTCAAGACTGGACCCAGATCCATGACCAAAATGCTTTCTCCCATCTTGCACCTCAAGGCAACGGTGCTCAGAGCAATCCCTTTGGATCGTCGCCTCATCAAGCCCACGCTTCTGTAGCGAGTGACCATAATGGAATGTCCGCTTTGAACCAGGGCAACTTCCATAATGGCCACAACCACTTTGCCTTGGACCCTTCATATGCCGACCCAGGCCAAGACGATCCTCTGGCTGGTCTTCATGATTTCCCTCAAGACATGTATGGCCAGCAAGGAAAGACTGACTTCGGTGGAAACATTGATAACATGAACCACGACCACACGCCAGACTTTGCGATCCAGTACAATGGCCAGAACAGCCAATTGTTCAACGGCAATGTGTCTCAATACAACGAGTCCCAGCTCATGCCTCAGCATGGCCACCAAAGCTCTGCGCAAATACAACAGCAACAATCACAACCACAGCCGCGATTTGACTCCATTCCCCAGTCTTATTCTCCCGCTCCCCAAGGCTATGGACAGTCACCCCGGCAGCATCAGGCACAGCCTGACAGAGTCTACTCACAGTCACCACACTCCTTCCAAGCTCAACATGCGCACCAGCCAAACCAGCCATTCTCCAACCCGACTCCGCCTCCCTTCCAGGCTAATCAAGCACCTCCTTATCAACAACCCAAGCTTGTGCCTCAACAAACGCAATACGCCCAGCCCAATGTCGCTCCAACATTCCAGCCTGTTGCGCCAAAGCAGAAGGTTGAACAGGCACGCGCGAACCAGCACACACCGCAGCCTGTATCCCAGCCGCCTCCACAGCCTGTCCAGCAGGCAAAGGCGGTCCCGGCCCCGGTTCGACCAATTCAACCTCATCCTCAGGCTCAGCAATTGCAACTGCAGCAGCAGCAGCAGCAGCAGCAATTCCAGTATCAGCAACCTGCGTATCAACAGCCCAACTTACAGCAACAGCACCAGCCTCTTGCTGCGGCACCTATAATCCCACCCGGCACACCACCAGTTGATTCCGCCACGCCTCCCGACCAACTTCCCGCTAAGAAACGCAAACGTGTGACTAAGAAGGAGGAGCCGGAGCAAGCGGACTCTCCCAATGATTTGGCGAGAAAAGGTGACGATGGCGAGACTCTGGTTTTTCCTTCAAGCACGGACGAAGAGCTTGCCGCAGTGAACCAGTTCAAGAAGCGCAGTGCCGCGGCAAAGAAGAATTTCCCCCCAATCCCAGGAGCGCCATTTCTTGTATCATCTGGAACGGTAAAGTTATCTACCAAGGGCTACGATAGACTCGCGCCTCTTGTTGCTCTACCGTCAAGTAGTGGGAAACGCATCATCCCAGAGCTGGCTTCAGAACTTCCATGTGAAATCCAGGGCAAGTTCGCAGACCGGTATCGGCCGTCCGGGACCATTCCCGCGAAGCCCGAGGACCGAGAATTTGAGGCTAGAGCGCTGCTCGACCAGTACAACCGTGAGATGAAGCAGCTGGGTAACCGCCGTCCGAAATACGCCGATTATCCTTTCACCTTCCAAGAGCAGCTCAAAGCCGATGAGGCTGTAAAGACCAAAGCTCAGAGAAAGGCTAAGAAAGAAGAGGAGGAAGAGCGGAAGAAACCAATCCGTCCTGAAACTCGCCCTGCAGACCCAGTAGAGGGCGCCGTTTGGGACATCTTGGGCATTGTCTACATTGATCCTACCGCCACGAGAACGAACGCGCTCATCGCCAGCGCCGTCCAGGCACTGGGAGAATTCTTGATCAAGATTAGAGGAGAGATGAACCGAGCAAAGCAGGAGGTTGATCAGGCCATCAAGGAGGGCCAGCCGGCATCTGTCGTTGCCGAGTGGACTCGAAAGACGGACCTGAAGAAGGAAATTTTTACCAGGGTTTGCGAGGCGGCGGCTAAACACGGCGACGAAGCGGTGTTGGAAAATTTGGGCGGTCACCAAAAGGGTATTTTGAGTTTGGTCAACATGTTGATTGGCTGCATCAAGGCCGCCGACTTCAATGGGCCCCTCCCAAAAGCACTTCTTCGCTTCATGTCCAACATCAGCATGTCTGAGAAAGTGTCGAAGGACGTGAAGTTCGAAAATGTTCGGAAGCGTCTTGCAGACAAGGGCGACGATGAGGTCAAGGAGCTTGTGCGAACGATTGCCTCGAGGATCAAGAAAGACACCGAGACAAGCAATGGCGTCGAGGTAAAGAAGACGTCATCGGCCCTTCCAGCCAGCAAAGCCACCAAGCCGGCAACGAAGGCTGTTGAAGGCTCCCCCGCCAAGAGGGCCCGCGATGATGACAGCGACACCCGAACTGTCAAGAAGATGGCCGTGGAATCGTCGAACACTACCTTGGCCAACAAGACGGGTGCCAAGCCAGCGACGGCTGGGTCTCTCCAGTCAAAATTTGCTTCGAAGCCTCGTCCCGCGTCAACACTCCTTGCAGGCAAGATCCGACCTCCCAAGCCAATCACTAAGGAGCCGACAAAACCGGAAGCCCCAAAGCCCGAAGCCTCGTCCTCTGCTACACCAATGGATATTGACAAGAAGCCGGCACCAGCTCCGCCAAAGCCCGAGCCAAAGGCAGCTGCCCCGAAACCAGCTGCAGCCTCTAGCTCCTCGCTTTCCAGCATTGCGTCTCTTCTTGATTCCATCAACACCCCCAAGGCAGAGAACCAGGCAACGCAAGCGAAAGATGCTAACAAGAGAGACACCCCCGAAACTCCCGAGGAAAAGGCAAAGCGACTCAGGAAGGAGGCTCGCCGCAAACTGCGGGTTACCTGGAAGCCCGAATCGGAGTTGGTACAAGTTCGTGTCTTCCACAAAGAAGCGGCGGAGGATGAAGACAATATGACGAAGGACGCAGCGGATGATCGCTCTGAGGGAATGATGCTCAAGCAGCGTGCCAACTTCAACGAAGACGAAGACGACGAGGATGAGCTGCCTTATCAGCCATATGTCCCGCCTATCCTGGCCGACGTATCCCGCATCGCCCAAGAGTACCGCGACAAGTCATTTGTCACCCGAGGTGGTAGTAAGACTTTCCACACGGATGAGCAGAAGACGATCGCGGATCGAGAGAACAGGGAACTCATGGTTATCTACACGGACGTTTCGGATATTCCTCCCACGCCTAAGTCGCCGCCCCCAGAGCCAGAAGTTCCCAATGTCGACGCCAAGACCGTGCAGCTTCCCCAGGGTGATGCGAAGTTCGACGAGATTCAGAAGCGATGGAAGGAGAGTCAGCAGTTTGGCTGGGAAGCTGCGGCATATTATGCTCGGAAGCGTCTCGAAGCTAAGGATGACCCCGCCAGCAAGTTGAACTCCATTCTGGGCAACCTCAAACCTGTTGCACCTGCTGTCACTCCCGAGCCGTACAACATGACTCCACCTGGAGAGCCCCCTGCTCAGCCGATCATCCCATCTGCAGCCGACATGCAGCCTATCCCTTCGATACCATTTGACGACAAGGTTCACGGCATTCTGATGTCCGACAAGTTGAAGGACTGGAGGGACAATAACCCTTACAATGCGGCAGCACCTCAGACGCAGCGACGCTACGATTACCCGGACCCAAGTATCCAGGCGGCCGCGAACAGCATCGAAGAGGTTGTCGAGAAATTGCGAGGACTGCCCTACCCTGCAACCAACCCGCCTGACTGGCTCGCTCATGATCAAGAGAGAGTCAGGGAATGGTGGGCTGGATTCCAGAAAGATGCAGTGGCCAAGGCGAAGAGGGACACCGAAGAACGAATTCGGGCTGATGCGGAGGCGAAAGCAAGCGCACAGCAGACAGCGCCCCAGAGCCAGGACAACCAGGACGCGTGGGCAGCCTACTACCAGCAACAGCAACGGTACGCCCAGTACATGGCTCTGATGCAATCCATGCCAGGTGCCCAGCCTCAGCAGTCCGCTCAACCTGCGGCGGCCCCAGCAGCGCCAATGCCGCAAGTAGGCGATGCTCAGCTCCAAGCACTCCTGTCTCAAATGAGCCAGCAGCCCGCCCAGGGCGCACCTCAGGCCGGTGCCTTCGGTCTCAACCCTCAGGACCAGGGCTACCAGCAGTTGATGATGCTCGCGCAGATGCAGCCTCAGCAGCAACAGCCACCCCCGGCTCCCGAGCCGCCCGCTGTCGATCACACGCCGGAGCCTTCGTATAACAAACCATCTTACGGACGGAAGTTGATCGACTACAGCGATCGGGATAGCCGGGAGGAATCTGAGGAACACCGTGGACGCGACCGGGATCGGAACCGGGATCGCGAGGGTGGCAGGGGCAAGCAGGGTAAGAACCGCAAAGGCAACGCTCCAGGCGGGGCCACGCTCCCTCCTCATCGACCGGTCAACCGCGCTCTCATCGGAACCAAGCCTTGCAGCTTCTGGCAGCAGGGCAAGTGTGCCAGAGGCGACAAGTGCACCTTCAGACACGACAACTAGTCCGCACCGCCCACGCGGCTCAATGTACATATCCAACTTCATTTAGCTGGATTTAGGGAGATGGGCTCCCTTTTCTTTTGTCTAAAAAACGCCCAATAATCGAGGCGGAGAAACGAACTCGGTTTATTATTCACGGAATATGGGAGAAGGGGCGGCCGGGGACAGGTACGGCGACTTTTCTACTTTGATTTTCTCATATCGGCATAGCATCATGGTTCCGGTACAGCATTTGCATCGTCGGGGAATGACCGTAAATCAACGGAAATGAAGGGGAAACGGACGCATAAGGAAGGGGGACTTTGAATGCATTGAGATGCGGTGCGATTTGCATCGCCTGCCAGATGGATGTCTGGCGAATACTGTACACTAGCTAGTAATTGTCCACGAATGACAATGCCCGCCATTGGCCACACCTTTTATGCTCTGAGACGTCGTGACTGTAACTCTAGACAGATTCGAGTGACTTGGAGTGCCGAACTTGCAGGCATGCTATAAAGGGGTGTTCTCCAATTTGGATCCAGAGGCCACTCCGATATGCCTTCTAGACAGGATGTTGAGCCTGTTTGATTTGCAGGTTTCGCGTGCTAGCATGATCGCGGGGGGTGGATCGTCAAGACAAGATTCGTTGATCCTGAATATGGTGCCGGGGTATTCTGTTTTTGGCTGTTTGGCCTTTCGTGTATAAAAGAGACCCCGCGGTAGCAGTACGATGGGAACGTCGTGGCCTCCAGCGTTGCATGCATGGTTTCTTTCGGTTCGTTGATTAACATCAGATGCGGGTTGTTGCCCTGAATGAGCTCTACTTACTTGTAGAAGCGACACTTTCCACCAGTGTTGGTGGACAACGAAATCACCATGTCCTCATAGGTCTTGTCGATCGAAGCCGAAAACGAGGTGTATATGACTACAAGACACGCAATCAGCGTCCTGTCCTCTAATGATGCTTTCATCATTCTCACCACAAGTGCCAAGGGGGTTCCAAAGACGAGACAATTACCTTTGAATCCCTGCATGAATATGTTAGCGAATTAAGTGATCAAACGGCACAGTTTTGACCTCACAGCATCAACACATTAAAGAACAAAGACATTAGTAGCGTCTATGTCAGCGTCAATCTAGTAGAGGACGTCCGTATCCTGGAAGGTATCCCAAGCGGGAGTGCCGACGACGGAGGGGTCGTATATAAGGCCGGCACCGGTGTCACGCTGTGAGATTGGACTTATGACAGCGGCAGAGAGGACGCCAGTGGTAGCCGAGGCCGCGACGAGGAAGGTGGTGAAGGTACTGATCATTATGAAGTGGATTTCAATGGTGTGATGTGACTAGGATGATGTGGCAGGATGCTCTGTCTTCAAGCAACACTGCATTTCATGAAAAGACAGCATCTATTTATGTTTCTGATCACTGGCCCCCTGAGTAACACGTGAGGACATCTTCGTCGTATGATGGCAAAAGTACGTGGGCACATCTCCAACCCGCAGCATACTCAACGTTTGTTGTTCTCACGGTTTCGCTCCATCAAGGTGAGTTCTGGACTAACAACACGACGAAGCCTAGTATCCAACGGGCAAGTCTAGAGCATGGAGTTCCAAATTTCCATGGCTTGAGCAAAGCTTAACGTACCGCGGCTACGGATTCTTCTTTGATGATAGCTTCAGCGACAGAATAAAAGTTTTTGCTCCAATTGCCTTCGGTGAAAGACGCTCTTGTGGACCCCAGGCCGTCCCGCGCGGTCCGGTCCGCCTGCATTGCCAACCACCACGTCAGTAGAGCTCCGCGGGCCTCAGACAACAAATACGGCGAGTTTTATCCCGACATACGGAAATTGAACAATAGACATGTTTCTCGACGTCGAATTTCATGGCGAACAGCCGCTTGGTAAAAGAACGTTTTCGGAGTTCCGAGAGTAACCGCATGTGTTTTCGCATGAATGTCACGTTGACTCCCAGTACACCCATACATGTTGGATCATTTAGCGCCCTATATAGGCTTCAAAACGCATTGAAAAGGTATGTTGAGGAAGCTCGTAGACCAAAATATCTTTCCTCGTTATAATCGCGGCCGAAATCCCACCAGCTGTTCCCAGTTCTCAATCGTATCCCTCGTCACGTCGGTGGCCCACATGTAGTCCTGCCACTCATTATCACACCAGCGGTCCTCTCGATCGCCTCCAACGACAGCGTGTCGAATCGCATCATCCCTCTTTTCCTGCTCCGGGCCGTCTGATAAGTGAAGGCTGCGTCCAGTTGACGCCGCACTCGCCGCAATCCTGTCCGCCCGTTCCTTGCGAACAGTCTCGTACACTTCCAGCGCCAAGGGGACGTTCGACGTACGCGTCAATGCGGCAGCCAGTACAGCGGCGTCCTCTATAGACATGGCGGCGCCCTGGGCAACGTACGGCAGCATAGGATGACACGCATCTCCGAGCAGCAACACGTTTCCACGGACCCAACGAGGCATGGCAGGATACGTGTCGAGCCTCCATTCCAGAATCTCTTCCTCAGCGTGTCGCAGCCATGCTCGGACGGCGGGAGACCAGTCGTTGTAGAAGTCCAGCATGGCTTTCCTATGAGCCTTGGTAGACCAGACATCCTCTGATGCGATATCCCTCTGATCGGTCTCCTTTGCAGGGTGTAGGAGGACAAGGTTATATAGTGTGTTCCTCTTCACAGGGTATGCCATCACGTGGCCTCCTGGACCCATGTACCGAACAGCTACGTCCTGGTCCAGCATCTGCAGAAGCTTACTGTCGTGCTTGATCTTCTCACGGGGTACGAGCAGTCTATACGCTGCGTCACCTCCAGGCATCGGCTCATCTGAGAACTCAGCTGCCGTGGAAAGCTGTTTCCGGACAATTGAGTTGATTCCATCAGCTGCAACGACGAGATCCGCGGAAATCCATGAGAACATCCCGGTCAGAGCGTCTCTTACTTGCACCTGAGGCAGGAATCGTGAATGCACGCCGACGACGACTTGTGAAGTCCGTATGCAACAGCCGGACTCCAGAGCAGCTTTCAGAAGTATGCGTTGCAGGTCACCACGGTGTATCACGCCCATCGGTTCCCCGTATCGGATGCCGATGGCTGGCATCAGTGGGCTTGATCCGAGCTCTTCATCGCTATCGTACCGCCTATCAGAACTCGTGTAAGCGGATGAAAACCATAGTTTACTCAAAGAGAGGTGAATGTTCAGATTGAGTGGACTTCAGGAGACAAAGCGTATCATGAAATCCCTACCGATCTTTGGGCGATGTTCATACCTGATGCTGACTCTCGAAAGAACAGACATATGCTCCATGATCTCTTCGATAACCCCCATTCTACGGAGAATTCTCGTGGCATTGGGCGCAAGTTGAATGCCGGCCCCGGCTTCCGTGATTTGTGGTACTCGCTCGAGGATGGTCACTGAATGGCCGGTCTGCGCAAGGGCGATACCGGCCGACAGCCCCGCGATACCGGCGCCGATAATTATGACATTGAGCGGAGCCACGGCCCTTCGGCTTGAAAAGTAAGGTCGTGCCTCGGAAGGCCCCATAATTACGAAGAAGTTACTCAGATGAACAGCACGCTTGACTTGATGGACGACTTGGTAGGCCTCCCTGCAGTCTGAATTTCTCTTTCAGATTATATACATTACGCAGCCCAGTCATGTCCGTGTCTCCGCACCACCAAGTGCTTTCCAGCTACCAGCTGCATACAATACAGCCTGGAAAGAAAGCCCTTGCGAGGCCTAGCACAGTAAGTCCCCAATCGCCGCCACACTGCTACAGTTGATGCGGCGAGTCAAGGCTGAGTACAGCAGATTCAGGCAGCGAATCCTCAGGAGATCCCGGACGAGATTCCCGTTACAGTCCGCCCCCATGAAGACCCTTCACCATGCGTGATTTTTGTTTTGTTGGTGTTCTGTCTTCACGGCTTGGGCATTCAACCTGCCAATTACGGCTCTATCAAATGATAACGGATACACCTCTGTGTGAGTGGGGCCGAAAGGGGCGTGGTCAAAACCCATGTTATGGATAGGAACACGCCTGAGAGTCTTGTTGAAGACAGCAGCCTCATATGCAAGCTTCCATGCTAGAATGACTAGTCCCTGAGTTGAACTGGACCAATTGGGCGTGAAAGATTCACTGTGAGCAACGGTGAATTCCATTAAGAGGATCCTTCCGAGGCACCAGCCTACCATTCCGGATCCTCGGATGCAAGTTGCTATCTAGAAAGGACCCTTGCCCCTCTTACAGGCTGAGCAAATCCTTACGGAGCGGTCTCGACGGCGACTCCACGATGGCCTGTGTGGGTGCTGCGTGGTGGGGGCGACGCCTTTCTCTGGGTTTGCTCGCTGACATGGTGACTCGGCGAGACATGGGTGGATGCAACGTGGGGGACCCCATACAACGCGTCTAGGGTCTTCATCAAGACTGGGTGTCATTCCTTAGAAGGAATGCGAACTTTTGAGCAATGAGTGGTGAAGAGAAAGTGCAGTTGTTCAGCAGCAAAGGTTGCTATCCATATCTCTCCCAGTTGGCGTGTTCTGCTCTGAAGCTGTCTGGACGGGCTCGACACACTGTACCGCCCGCCATGTCTCAATCTCGTCCGTTATACGAAGCGGTGACAGATCTTCCCATATCCCACGCTGTATGTCTCATCGTGGTATTGACATTGGCACTTTTTGCCTTCATTCGTTTTCGATCTACACCAAACACGCCGCCACAACTCAAAGAAACTGTCCCCTTCATCACGAACACAATCGGATACCTGACCAATGCCGGCGTCTTCATTGACCGGGTCGCGTAAGATCCCGACCCGAACCAGTGTATATGGCAAACTGACGGATAAACACAGAGAGACCTTGGAGGCGACCAAGACGAACATCGTCAAGTTCTATGTTGGGTGTATGCCCGCTTACATAGTAACAGGCCCAAAGAATGTCCAATTTGTCCTCAATTCACCAGGGCTACTGGATGGCAACTTTCTCCAGCTGATGCTCATGGACAAGCACTGGGGCCTAAACCGCGAGGAGATCAGCAAGTTCGCCAACGACAAATCCGGGCGTTCTAAAGTCCCAGCCAAGGGGCTCGCCACGCCCGACGACCAGCGCTACTGGCTGGGTCACGACCGTTTGTATGCGGAGTATCTTAGTAACCGCAAGTTTTCTGACGCTCTCGCCGACTCATTTTGCAAGTTATTCGCGGAACGGCTGGACAAGCATTTCGACGAGGAATGGGCCACGGTCCAGCTGTTCGATGTGCTCAAGACTGCAATGGCAGAGAGTGCTATAATCTCACTCTTCGGGTCCAAGATTATTGATCTAAATCCCGGGTTCGTGCAGTGCTATTGGGACTTTGATGACATTGCCGGCACTCTCGTTTGGGGATTGCCAAAGTTTCTCCAGCGCAAATCAGTTGCGATTAAGGACCAACTTCACTCCATGACTCGGAAACATATCGACTCGGCATGGGAGCACTTTGACTGGGAAGGTCCCGACAGGGACTCTGCGTGGGAGCCTCACTTCGGCTCAAGACTGTCCCGAGAGACGGCCAAGTGGCTCCGAGAGAAGGGTTTCTCCAACCACGCAGCTGCCGGCCACACGCTGGCGTCGCTCTTCGGGTGAGTTGATTCAAATCACAGAGGCAGACAGGGCAGCACATTATCTTACTGACGAGTCGTCGGACAGCCTGAATGGAAACACGGTTCCCGTGACAGTGTGGGCAATGATTGAGATAATCAGGGATGCGGCTCTTTTCCAGGCCGTCAGCGACGAGGCGTTGGGCGCGTTCACAACAGATCCGACAAACGGGACGCGTCAGATAGACGCAAGCAAGTTGATCAATCTCCCTCTCATGCAATCTCTGTACGTCGAGATCATGCGCTTGCACGTGTCATTCAACGTCACACGCAAAGCCACCGAGCCTCTCGTGGTTAACGGATACAACATCGAGAAGGGGGCGCTGGTGCAAACTTGCTCTCAAATTGCCCATTACGAAGAGGCAGTCTGGGGCGCCGAGGGTCATCCAGCGTCTGAGTTCTGGGCCTGGCGTCACATCAAATACGTTGACGAGGTCGACGATTGCAGTGGTAAAACCACCAGACGGCCGCAGTTCTCCATGAAAGGACGTCCAAGCTCATTTTTCCCATATGGTGAGTACGATAATGACGAGACTGAGTACTTCTTTCATGACAGCAGCCCTGCTAACCACTTGTTCTTGACGTTTCTCAGGCGGAGGATACGTCATGTGCCCTGGCCGCCATTTTGCCAAGCAGGAAATCTTGCTAGCGATCGCAGTCCTGGTCACGAAATTCGAGTTTGAATTTGTCGAATGGACCAACGCGGACGGATCGAAGTCCGATAGGCCGCCGCTGGACGACAGACGGTTTGCGGGGTTCATAGCCATGTCGCCCGACCGTGACGCTAGGGTTCGGCTGAGGAGGCTGAAGTCAGAGTAGCATCGCATTGGGCAAGCATACGCCCCGCCCATGTTCATGTCTAGATGCCATGGATGAAATGGAAATAATCATTCGTGGAATGTGAGCGTACTTCCTCTGACACCTGTTGCGTGGGGCCATCTACCTCCACTTCTCCCAGCGTAGAGGGCTTTGCCGCCGTAGATGGATAAGTCGCAGCCAATCATCAAGGAACTTTGACCATGCGGCCCAGTGGTCTAGATTTGCTGGGACAATGCAGATCCAGAGTACGATGCTGGAGCCGAAAGCCTGGATGCTCTGTCGGACTGTCAGCATGGTACTGGGTCCATCTTTCGGACGAACAGTAATATCGTTGCAATAATAGCGACGCCGACAGCTGCCAGCGCCAGATTTCTGGTAAATCTAACGCAGAAATCAGGGGCGATGCTGACCATGCTACAGAAGTACCTCGCTTCGAACCGAAGTTCCCTATGAATCAAGCGCCTCACCGTTAACGTTGGCTTACACGTGGCTGTGGGGTGGGATTCGTAGGCAGCTACCCCATTTTGAATGGAGCACCTTGATTCCCAGGTACTGCCCCAGCCATGATAATTGGGTCCCTGTTGCCAGATTTGGGCCGGATATTCGATTTCCTCACAGACTATATGAACCAGAACCTGGTCAGTCACCTTCCAGCCCTGTCAATATGCAAGAAAACATGGTTTACTTGCATATGCCCCATTTGAAGGGCGTAAATAATAATAGGCCAAGGCAGATGTACTGTATCTCCACCAATTGTAGATGCGAAATCTGACGTCTAGAGCGGAGCCAGTCAGCCGTGCCGCCCCGATACCTTTACGGACGTCGAAGGCGAGATTCCAACAAGACCTTGCATCCGGTGTATCGGCTTATTGATAGGTGGTGGAGCTCGGCGTCTCTGCGTCAGACGCCAGGAAGCTGGCCTAGACAAGAAATACGCCCGTTAATCACTCATGGGGTACATCTAGGAAAGCAACGAATATTCAAGACGACAGCTGAGCCCTGCATTTGGAACCAAGACCGGGTAGTCATGGAATTCTGATCAAAGGTCTCACATCCAATATTCAACGACCATACGTGCCTAATGGAAGACCGTTGCCTAGCGTTCGAACCAATTTGGAGGGATTTCAGGGCCGGTGGACGTCCCTTTGGCGTCTACGGATATATAATATTGCACTAAATCCAGTGCGACCATGTGACCTGCTTCCGTATCCCCAGACGAGCTCCCGGTAACCCTCAATCATGAAGTCTCTCACTATCGCTGCGGGTGCTTTTTGCCTCCTCGGCACTGCTAGCACAGTCGCAGGTGCAGCCGCACCAGTCACCAGGACTACCGAGCTTGCGGACTTTGCCCGCAGCCTAGGCGTGACGGATGAAGACCTGCAGAAGTTCACGGAAAAGTACAGCCCAAGAAACGGTTCTTCCTCTTCAGTTGAAGGCGCATGTCTCCTGGCGCAGTATGTCCTTGGCGAACCCCAGGTGGATGCCTCAATAGTCGATCAAACCGCCGTGGAAGTGAATTGGTAAGTCGACCCCCTCCCCTCCCTGGGATTCATCATCGCATATTCTAGAGTTGATACTGAAACAATGCCCGCAGGTCACAGACCTGCCAGATTGAGCCGCACTGCGTCATCCAGCCAAGGGACGCAAGCGATGTGTCGGTCTCGCTCCGCATAGTCGAGTTCTTCGGGACCAAATTTGCCGTTCGCAGTGGCGGCCACTCCCCGAACCCGGGCTGGGCCAGTATTGGCCAAGAGGGCGTTCTCGTAGACCTGCAGAGACTGAATGGAGTCACGCTGTCCGATGACCGCGCCTTCGCGAGTGTCGGCCCAGGCGGAAGATGGGGAGACGTGTACTCCACTCTAGACGCCGACAAGGTTGTCGTCATGGGTGGTAGGCTGCCTTCTGTCGGTGTTGGGGGTCTGATGCTGGGTGGTAAGTCGCATCCATCAGACGGCTTGTTGGTCTCCACAGAAACACTGATCAGGTCTTAGGTGGCTACTTTCACGTATCAGAGCAGTTCGGACTTGCTGCGGATAATGTCAAGAACTTCGAGGTATGCTCCGTCGCTAGTCATTTTTGTAGCTGCCCATCAAAAAGCTCACAAGGTTTCACAGGTTGTCCTCGCCAACGGTACAACCATCGACGCCAATGCCGACCTGAACCAGGATCTCTTCTGGGCCCTCAAGGGCGGTGGCCCCAATTTTGGCGTCGTCACCCGGTACGACCTCTACACCATCCCGGTGTACGATGTCTGGGGTGAAATCCTCATCTACTCCGTCGACCAGGCTGAGGACGTCCTCCGAGCCTTTGACGAGTGGCAGAAGGACGGGGCGTCAGACTTCAAGTCGACCATCGCTCTGACTGTGTCTCTCGACTCCATCACTGTCGGCCTGGTGTACTCGGAGCCCGTAGCTCGGCGTCCGGATGCATTCTCCCCGTTCGGCAACCTGACGCCTCTTGCTACTGCGCTCCCGCCTCTGAACACGACTTTCGCGTTTGTGGCTCAGCTACTGCAGTCAGCTTTCCCGACTTTGCCGGGACGGTAAGTAGTTCCCCGGTAGAAAAGCTCCGAGACATGTACTAAAGTACTTCGCAGGCATGATTACAGGGGATACAGCTCGCGCATCGACACGGAGCTGACCATTGACATGTACAACTTCTGGCGGGAAAAGGCGATTGCAGTCAGAGAGGCCACTGGAGCCAACCAGACATTCGCCATTCAGCATGTGGGACAACACCTCATTGACCAAGGCGTCGAGAAGGGAGGCAACCCCCTGAATATTCCCACCGGGGACCAGCAGTGTAAGTCCGACTCTCGCAATGCCTAGAATACGGCGCGACCGTCCAGACCAGTCCACAGTCCACAGCAGCTAACCCGGCTCCAGGGTGGACGACGATCATTGACTGGGAGGATGAGCAAGACGACGAGGTGGTTCGGTCTGTGTCCATCGAGACCACCAAGAAGTGGAAAGAGCTCGGCCAATCACGCGGCTCGCATCTGGACTTCGAGTACATGAACGACGCGTCCAGGGACCAGAATCCCCTCCGGTCGTATGGGGCAGCGAATCTGGACAGGTTGAAGAGCATTGCGGCTAGTTACGACCCGAAGCAGGTGTTCCAGACGCAGCAGAACGGAGGGTTCCTGGTCTCGCGTGCGTGAGTCTGGGCAACTTAGGCAACCTCGTACAGGGATGTGTCGCAATCTTTGGGTGGAGCATCTGATTGAGTGCTGCCGGGGTTCTCTGTCACATTGGCCGTTGGTGCTTGTTGGCGGTTGAGATTGCGGCGCCTAACGTAGCGGGAATGTAAGACAGCCATCGGACGCCCACCCCTGAAAGATCGTGAACGTTGCATATCTACGCTTTAAGTGCATAGCGCATTCAAGGAGCCAGTGAGGAATGTTAATCCATGTTGATGCTGTAAGTTGATCGGTGAGTTGCTGTTACATAGCGGCAAAGGTACGTACTGTGCGTGCCTCATTTGTCCGAATACGGGAGGTACCGCAAAGGACCCACCTCCGCATCCTTCGGAAAGAGTGGGTCTCCCGTGGTGTGGATGGGTCGGCCTGTTCCGGTTGTGCGCCGGAGCGCCCCCCTCTCATAGGCTGCGGGTCAATGCCGTGGGGTTCACACCCGTGTGGCTTGCGGCCTGGGACGCGCTCCGGAATCTGTCATCTCGTTGTCATCTGCATCCCCTGTACTTTGCTTATCTCGCCAGCAAATCATGAGCAATGACCGCCTCCGCAATTCGAACACGGTCGTCAGCTCCGAACCCCACTGTCATCCTCCCTACCGCCACGGGCTTCGCGCCGAGCGTGTTGGAGTGCAACATGCGCCAGGCTGCCAACTGTGCCTCATCGTGCCTGGCCTTGGCGCGCATCGCAAACAACTCAACCCCGGCATCATTCTACCGCCGCGCCACCACCCCCGCACCTACGCCAATACTTCCTGTCCGACCTCTTCGTCGGTGCTGGTCTTCTCTTTCTCCGCCTCTGATCCTGCTCCCTCACCTCCAACATGACGGCCAACGTCGACACCACCACGGAGCCTCAGCCCCAACCGAGCGTCTCTCGTTTCTTCTACCAGCAAGTCACCTTCAAGCCCGCCGAGATCCGCGATGTCGACCTCAGCGGTAAGACCGCCATCATCACTGGCTCCAACACGGGCATTGGCTTCGAGGTCGGCAGTCAGTTGTTGGGTCTCGGCCTAAGCAAGCTCATCCTCGCGGTGCGAAATCTCGAGAAGGGCAAAGCAGCCGCCGCGAAGCTCGTTGCTAGCCGCAAGGTCCCGGCCGCCGCCATTGAAGTGTGGGAGCTCGACCTGTCCGTCTATGAGTCCGTCTTCAAGTTCGTCGAGCGCACCCGTACACTAGACCGCATCGACCATGTCGTCCTTAACGCGGGCGTCGGTCATGCGAAGCGCGTCTTCAACGACAAGACAGGCCATGACGAGATGGTACAGGTCAATTTCATCTCCACGGCCCTGCTCGCCATTCAGCTCCTGCCGGTCCTCAAGGACAAGGTCGGAAAGCAGCCAGCACCTGCTCGCATCACCTTCACCTCGTCTGAGGTCGCCGCATGGACTTCTTTTGCGGAGAAGTCTACTTTCCCTCTCCTGGCCTCCCTGGACAAGGAGGGAAAGGTGGATATGCTAGATCGCATGTTTGTGACGAAGCTCCTTGGGCAGTTTCTCATTCACAAGCTCGCGGCACTCGTCCCCCCATCTGTGGTGCTGATCAATTCAGTATCTCCCGGCTCTGTACATGACTCCGAATTCAATCGCGAGCATGACAAGACATTTTCTGGCGCCGTGGCCAAGGTGTTCATGAAGCGCGTCGCCAATACCGCCGTCGTGGGTTCTCGACTGGTCACTGACGCTGTCATCAACCATGGGAAAGAAACCCACGGACTATTCCTGTCGTTTACCAAGTTATTCAAGTCAGTTCCCCGAGTGATGCATTCCTTTAACCTAGGATTCTTGTCTAACAGTTTCGAATGTGAAGGTTGGCGCCGATCATTTATACACCCGAAGGCGAGAAGATCGAAGAACAGCTATGGTCGGAGTTGTTAAAGGAGTTCGAACCGTTCCACGTCGGGGACATTATTCGAACGATTTCTGGCAAATAGACACTTACAGTCAAAGGTCTTACAGCTTTTAGATCTTTGTGGCCGGAACTAGATCCTAGGGAGCAATGAAATACAAATTAATTGATTACCACCACAATGTGGATGAACTATTCGGTGTCTTCCATTGTATCTCTATCCTAATCCTCTTTCCAGCGCATGTCAGAAGAACTTGTTTCTTTGGTTGAGATGCCTCGACACTACGGCGATCCGGAAGCACCAAACTCAACGGGAAACTGCTAAATGAGAATTGAAAGCCTCTGAAAGAATTTATGAAAGCGGGAAAACGTTTAATCGGCCTTTACATTGTCTACAAATCGTCTCTGGAAGACCGTCTGACTCATTCTATCGCATGCAAGATCCCAATCTGTTGT
Source organism: Colletotrichum gloeosporioides (assembly GCF_011800055.1). NCBI lineage: Eukaryota > Fungi > Ascomycota > Sordariomycetes > Glomerellales > Glomerellaceae > Colletotrichum > Colletotrichum gloeosporioides. The sequence continues at coordinate 1,114,318 of NW_025544662.1, read as the reverse complement.
CCACTTGCGATAGAATGGCTGGTACCCGAGCAATCCGCTCCCGATCCATCGCCCTACCACGATACCCAGCCCGACAGAGAAGTACTTCCCGAAAGGAACCCAGCTGGGAAACGATACATAGGTTCCTCCAGCATCAAATGTCTAAATTGGGAATGAGTTAGTTAACAACGCCAGCCGACGCGAGGGGCGCAGAGGAACATCCGACAACATACGCAGAAAAGTTGGAAGAAGTCGATCTTTTCACCCTTCACGACAATGTCGTCTTGGTACTTATACCAGTTCTCAAAGAACACGGGATTCAACTCAAAGACGTTGTCCGTCCTCTCACCAGACAGAAGAAAGGCGACTTGAGTGATGCCGTCGTCCTGGCCCGAGATCGGCACGGGGTACGACCGGTGATGGACGTACGGCTTGATGGGAAATCGGCCGTCCGTCGGCCCTAGGATGATTTCTTTGCCTTCGAGCTCAACGATGATCTTCCCCTCAACAGCCTCAATGTACTCTTCCTGGAGATGGAAATGTGTGGGAGGCTTCTTTTCGAAGAACTTGGCGCCCTTCACGAGGTCTAGCTCAACTCGTAGGGCAAATGAGCGCTCCGGGTGTTGAATAAGACGGCCGACGACGGCACCATTTAGACTGTGGGATAGTTAGCCCGGTCACTGAGGTTCGAGGCTCAAAGAGGATGGGGGTGAGAGTGATTACACTGTGACAAGAGTGTCCGAGTCGGAGTACTTCACCGCGTTCTTGTCGGACTCGGGCATGCTGGGCAAGGTTTCTCCGGTGTTTAGTTCGTCACCTTCGGTGAAATCCAGGCTAGTAATCGCTTCTCGGGAAGCATTGCTTGTTGATTTCCAGTACATAAAGCAGAAGAAGCCGTCGCGACAACTGCCGTGATCATATGCCGTGCCCAGGCAGATGTTAGCGAAGGAATCGGCTCCGCCAGGGGCCTATCCGAAGGATTAGGATCAGTGGGGTGTTCGAGGTCTAGTCAGTCTTACGTGAGGGCCAGGGGCAGAATGCAAGGCGAGGTTGACACAATGACCCTGGTAAGGGTCCAATGGGCCTAGATCGCCTAATGCATGGGTGAAAGTTGATGGAGCCGCTAGTGCATCTGCGTTGATAACGACAGCAGCCTTACGGGTGGTGCCAGACAGCCAAGGATGCGCGGTCTTTCAGACGTGGGTCGTGGGGGTGGATCAGAGGGTAGTCAATATTCTTCTGGAAAGCCCCGGTAACTGCATTTATCATCTCCAGTATTGATAGGCATACATCTCATCATTGTAGGGGTATTCAAATGAGGCACCGGACGAAAGTGCACTTGTCACCATGGGAAAAATGAAAGCAAGGCTTACAGGATGATAGCTTCCAGCGCGCTCCGACGACGAAGCTGCCACACGTGTACTCTATTGGATGATTGCCGTCCCAATGAGTAGTTGAGACTACTGACGACTAAACCCTCTGCTCTAAGATGAAGGATAATATTTTACAGTATCAAGTACTCAGCCAGAAGACCACTCGCGATCGCTGCTCCAGTGAGCCAGAAGCCCTGAGAAAACCAGCGCCAGCAGCTAGCGGGATCGGCGAGATCAACTCTCGCAATCATTGAACCGACCGAGACAACACATCCTCCGACCACGAGTCCGTAGTATGGGAGTCCCATTCCGCCGTAGTAGCCAGACGCTATGAGACAACCAATCATGCTAAGAAACATCGACCAGAGAGCCGGCTTCGCGAACCCTTGGATCAAGATCGCAGTGCTCTTGACCCCAACCTTCAGGTCGTCTACAATATCCTGGTGGGCGTAGATCGTATCAAACACAACAACCCAGAGAATGGATGCCAGCAGTAGGCTGACAGTCGAGGCATCTGTCCACGGCTGAGAGACGCCCATTCCGGAGCTGCCGACCATAATTCCCCACGTCAGGCAGAACCCGAGAACAAATTGCGGTAGGTTGGTATGTCTCTTTGCCCAAGGGTAGTAGATGGTTCCGATGATTGTCGGGATTGCGGCCAAGCTTGCGTCCCTGGGTAGGAAGAGCAGAAACGCAGCCGCGGCTATTGCCTGCGTACAGGCGAAGATGAAGGCGGCGCGGTATGAGATGGCACCTCGAGGGATGGGTCTCATTCGTGTTCGCTCGATTTGAGCGTCGACGGGGGCGTCGACGAGGTCGTTCCACGCGTGGCTGGCATTGTTGCAGAAGAACGACCCGCCTAGCAGTATGAGGCACACGCGAAGGACATCCTGGATTGGGAGACCGTGGACGCTCGCGGCGTGGAGGGCGCCGAAGGTATGAGGAAAGTAGATGAGGAAGAAGCCGGCTGGCGGGCTCAGACGAGAAAGCTGGATGTAGGGGATCCAGGACTCGGGAAGCCGATCGACCCAGCCTTCGGGGTGAAGACCACCATACTGTTGCGAGAGTCCGTCTGATTTAGTTGTTTCTTTGCCCTGCACAAGCGCCTGCTTTTCAGATAGCGTCGTCTGGGACATGGTGAACTGCAATCGTATGGGAAGGTTTGTGGAGGACTAAGATGTGATAGAGAAATGGGCCGAATGACGAAGTAAGTCGTACGATAATCTCCTAGAATCTGTCAACGCCCCTTTAAGTAACCTTGGAGAGAGATATCAGAGTATTTCCATCCATCCTAACTCTCTCCATCTCATTGAAGCTCTCACAATTGCCCACACCCCTGAGCCATTTCTCCGTGCGATGCGTACACGCCCAAGGGGCAAAACATCTAGGGATCGCACACCCTATGGGCGTATTGAGGGATAATTCGTATGCACAGCGATGGATCTCAATGAATCCTGGCGCACCCTAAACGGGGACTGCTGCCTGGGCCTCGTTTAAGGAATACCGAAGGTCCAAAGCGGAAATCTGGACCTTGGGGCTATGCACTTGACACATTGGCTTTGAGCTTTGAGGACCAGCCGTCAGGGACATCTCCTGCGCCGTTGTCCATTCAGTTCAAACACCCTCTCGTTAATCGAAAATGATCAACACTCCGTGGCTTCAGGTCTCTCCGGCGGTAATCGTTGGTGTCATAGTCCTCACTCTTTGTTGTTGGATCCTCAGACTGGCATATCGTCAACCTCTCCATGGAATCCCCTACAACCGCGGCGCCGCTAAACGCCTGATGGGAGATCTTACTGAGCTCGAAGAATGGGACAAAAGCGGCAAGGGAATCCGACCTTGGTTTCTAGCGCAGGCTCCTAGGCACAACTCTGCCCTCACCCAGATCTTTCTGGGTCCATTTGCGAAGCCGGCTGTACTCGTCTCTGATTACCGCGAGGTCAATGACATCCTGAGCCACCGGGATGCGGTCGACTTCAAGAGAGGGAAGAAGGTGGACGTCTTTAGGGGCCTCCTACCTCATGCGTTCCCATCAATGGAGACATTTGATCCGCGGTTCAAGAGCAGCAGAGACTTGGTGAGAGACCTTATGGCCCCATCATTCCTTCATTCGGTATGTATCAATCTCCTCAACTTATGAGACGGTTCTCGAATAACATCCAGTCCACAGGTGAACGCGCCCCACGTCTATGCTGTGTCTTGCAACCTGCTGGAGCTCTGGCGGACGAAGGCTCGTCTTGCAAGGGGCCGACCGTTCAATGTTTTCAACGACATTGTTGAATTCTCCTTCGACGCCATATTGAGTGCAGCCACTGGCCTTGGGCCCGAAGGCGGAGATGTCAAGCGCCAACTCTCTTATTTGTCCGACCACGACAATAAAGAGTCGCATTTCACAGATAGTAGTTCGGAAGTTGACGAACTCGCTCAGCTTCCTGCCGCCGACCAATCCCTCAAACTCTGGGCTTTGGGGGTGAATGAGGAATCTCTGTGGAAGGGGTTCTACATGCCTTCACCTCGACTTTACCATGCCGTCAACAAACTTCGCCCGTCAGTGCGCAAGGCAGAACGCGTCCTGAAGGACTACGTAGAATCGCAGATCACTGCGGCCATTCCTAGACTTTCTCAAGGCGGCCAGCCGGAATCGGCCCTTGACTTCACGATTCAGCGAGAGATGAGGGCGGCCGAGAAGGCCGACAGAGAGCCTTTCTTTCGAGACCCTCGTATTCTGGACCAGCTTTCGGGATATCTCATCGCCGGACATGACACCTCGACGGGTTCCCTTCTCTGGCTGGTACGAAAACTTCTCGCACACCCTACAGAACAAACCAAGATTCGGGACGACCTCCGCAACACTTACACTGCCGCTTGGAAAGAGGGGAGGTTACCCACACCAACAGAGCTTGTACGCCATGCCCCTTACCTGGACGCCTTCATTGAAGAGGTGCTGCGGCTCAACACCCCGGTGGTTACGATCATGGTGACAACGAACACAAATACCCTTGTGCTCGGCCATCCAGTCCCAGCAGACACACAGGTCTTTCTCAACCTCACGGGCCCGTCCATCAATATGCCTGCGGTTCCGGTAGACGAGTCGATGCGAAGCGAGACGTCCAAGACTTACAAGCCGTCAAGGCAGAATTGGGACGACCTCGACCCGGAAGCGTTCCGGCCAGAACGTTGGCTCAAGAGAGCAGATGACGGCTCATTGGTCTTCAACGCAGCCAGCGGGCCGGCATTGGCCTTTAGCGCAGGAAACAGAGGTTGTTGGGGCAAGAGGCTTGGGTATCTGGAATTGAGGATCTTGCTGACGTTGCTGCTGTGGACTTTTGACTTTGAGGTGCCAGAAAAGCATGTATCATGGGAGACATACGACTCGCTCGTTACAGCACCGAAAACTTGCATCTTGCGAGTATCTGAAGTCTCTCAGTGATGTGGAAAATGCAGGAGATGGATTCATGGCTGTCAAGGTCCCAGTCATAGAGCCAAAGTGCCTGTCCATCGTGCCGTTTCCGAAGGCGCCAGGCCGCCCGTTACCTATCAGCCCACCTAGAGATCCTGCCAAGGTCTCTGTTTTCTCTTCGAAACCATGGATTATTCTCTTCTACATTGATGGATGCTTACCTACGAGGGCGGTTTCAGAATCATGGTTGCTGAATTGCATCATATGACGAACGTATCTCTGTGGAGTGCTTCGAAGAACCCTGATACCAGAGCATTGACTGAAAGAAATGCAGCCATCAAATTGCCTTGTTATCACTGTTTTAATTCCTCCACGGTGACTGTCACAAAGCTCCTTCTTGAAGGTGTATACCTGTCACTGAGAGGATCCATGACGTGTCCTGTGTGTGGCTAACTGAAGGACAAGAATCATAAAAATGAATGGTTACATCTTGCTCCTCATGCTTGAGAACGACTGAAATGACCTAGCGGCTTTTGGTCGAGGAGCAATCATCACTTTGCCCGACACCAGTTTACCGTTTTTTGCACGACAAGAGATCTCTTCTATCGGTGTAGCTTTCGTGGAACACCGGATGAATACTGTCTCGACGACGGTCGATACCAATACTCCCTAACGATGGTTCCGAATCTCGGCCGCAACATGAAGCAATGATAGTACAGCTGCCAGTCGGCGTCTTGAGCAAGGTTCTAGGGTGCGACAAAGTCAACGGCGTATGGGATTTCATTTGTGCTAAGTACTCACGTCGGAAGACAGATGTGCTTATATATCGCAAAGTAGATGACCAGCTCCATACATTGGAAAATAAGTTGAGAGTGCGTAAGGGTAGACACTGGATGCGTAGCTTAAGGATCAGGGTTCTGAGGGAGTTGAAGACCCGTGATGGTACTATTTAGATATGAACTCGGTGTGGTTTACTTGAAACTTTTCAGACAGCCCAATCTCTTCTTATGCGGCCGACTCATTCACATGGTGGCAAATCCATGTCTCAGGACGTTGAACCGTAAACTTTTGCCCCATTGCAGAGGGGATGCATACGGCCCAGATTACCTTTCAGTTGGGCTCATAATTGAACATGCTACTATCACACATCTCTCTCCGTTTATTCACTTGAATCAGTCCGAGTCGGTCCTGTGCAATTTTGTGTCCTTCTGCCAAGTGTTTCCATCATCGAGAACCCCCATATGAGTTACCACTCAAACCTGTCCAATTGGAGCTTGTAATGCTGGAAGAAATAGAGTGGGTGGGTGTGGGCTGGAATTATTCGAAAGAGAGAGACTGGAAAACAGATGCGAAACATCGAATAAATACGCAATTGATACAACTTCGCAGTTTCGTGAATCTGATATTAGGGAGAAAGGGTATTCGCATAATGACTCTAGTCATCAAGTGAGAGTAAGAATCAGAGTCTCATATGCCTTCATTCACATTCCAATTCTTGGTGTTATTGCCCATTTGAGCCTGAATCTCTATGCGTCCCATACATCACCTCGATTCAACCCACCGGCCACTCATGAAGCATGAGTATGGAAAACCTTTGAAATAATCTTCCACTCCCCATCGAACTTCAACAATGAGTGAAAGTCCGTGTAGCTGTTTCCCGCCGCATCCTTTTCCATGTCCACCCTCACCACAGCTGTCGTCGGTGTGATTGCCAGAATGTCGCACCGCGCCTTCATCTGAGGAGCCGCCCCGGCGCTGCTAATGAAGTCGTAGAGGTTCTGGATGGGGCCGCCGAGCAGGGCGCCATCAGCCATGTGGCCGTACATCGTGGCGTCTTTGTGAAAGCCCTGGGCGAGGAGGGCGCTGTCGCCCTTGGCGCAGCCGCCGATGTAGAAATCTTGAACGACCTTGACGACGGCGTCGTATTCGCTTGTGGGAATCGTCTTGACGTTTGACATTTTGGTGGATTTTTTTCGGCTTGAACGAGAAGTAGTTGCGGTTTGGTTTGAGAAGGTGGCAGTTGAATTATGGTTTTCTGGATGGTTTGAGAGCTCCCGTATGAGAAGCACGTCTTCGCAACCTCCCGTCATATATATACCATCCTTCGGGACGTGGGGGAGAAACAATCTCACCTAAGCCGTTGCTTTATTCCAATCAACAGTCTCAACCAAGTTACACAGTCTTGTCATCCCTCTCCTCTTTGCAAGAAACAGCAGCTTACGTGGACCAGCCAAGAAACAAGATGGCACACCGTCTCCAGGTTAAACTTCCCCTCCTCACTGATCTCACGCGAAGCGACTGAGGCAATCGTGCTTGGCAGTTGCAGATGGCGCTCCGTGCGTGCTGATCACCCTTGGTTTGTAGCATGTTAGTGGGCCGTCCGGGGCATATTTAGCACACTTGGGGAGGGTCACAGTGCTGAAACGGAGCTCACGGCGCCTATGTGGGTCATACGGAGAGGCGGACTCGGGAGCCACGGGGCATGACCAGCGACACTCGGAGCTTGCACCGGCTTCCGGAATTTTATGCTGCATCGGCTCCGCGGTCGGAACGCAGTACCATATCCGGTACCATATCCGGTTTGAGTCTCTGAAACTTTTCGAGAACTACGTAGATTCAGTGGAGACCCGCAGACACAATTGCCTTGTTTGCCGAACCCCAAGGCCGCCAGAGGCCGTTGTCATTCATTGCCGCAGTAGCACCAGCCGTTGAAGGCCGTAAGGCTCATTCCTCAAGCATACCTAGCGATTTGAATGCATGCATACCACTTGATGTCCTTGAAGACGGGCCGGATGTTTATCCATTCTCATCTTCTGTGGGACGGTGCTTTGCTACCTCATAACACTCACGGTGCGCTAGAAATTCCTGCTAAGCTCGAACTGGAAGGAAACGCACAAACTGCCAACCATCTGTTGGCCCTCTTCAAATGCTACCTCACGCAGCGCCGTGTGGTGTTCGAGTGGACTAGCAATAATCCAGGCTTCGATACACCGCCACATCTGATGTACCGAGTACCTAATGAGGCGGTTGCCATTAACCCAGAAGGCTGAAGACCATTAGGAGGGAGAGTGTGGTCCAGACGTATGCTTTCTGGGGTAACACAAAGGCAGGCAATCCTGATGTGGGTGAACTGCGCCCAATGAAGACCACAGCAAGAAGGTTGCAGAACGAAGAGTTTGCTACATTTGTTAATGACAGGCTTGGCATTGAACACTAAAAGGGACAGCCCGGGCAGGCTATTCCCTATCCATCGCGGCCGTTGAAAGGGCTGAAAAAGAGCATTTATGTTGGGCGCCACCCGTGCCGGTCCCCTTCTTCAGCGGGGTAGCATTTTCCCTGCCATGGCCCATGGCGGCTACCAACTTCCCACCAGGAGACCCGCCAGAACTCCAAGCGCGCAACTCGCGACTCTCGATACATCAGTCGATGTGAATTCATCGTTAATGCGCAATGGCGCCCCAGGCTCGTCACATGTCTGATACAGAATCCAAGACTTGCTCCTCAGGAATGGATTCGAATCCTTCTTCAGCGGGTGCCGCCGCTGCAATTGATCCTGGGAGGCCGTTGGTGCTTGCGACGAAGAATGATGTTGTCCATCCGCAGTCGCAAGAAGATTGGGAGAAGAAGAAGGAAGCGATTCGGCGCCTGTATCTCGAGAGGAATCTTCCGTTGAAGGAGATCAGGCGAATCATGTATGAAGAGCACTCCTTCTCTGCTACGTAAGCACCAGTCCCAATGCGAATTGAAGGATGATCCAGTTCGCTAATAAACTTGGGCTATCCTCAGAGAGAGAATGTTCAAGAGACAGTTCCTCAAATGGAATTTTAGGAAGTACAACACACAGGGGCTCCGGAACGACCAATATGAAGGCCAACCCGTAGAAATGCCTCCTGGGAAGACTTGCAAGAGACCCTCCCGAAGAGGCGTCAGCAGCACAACCAGCAGCAGCAGAACCCCGGCTCAACACCTGTCGAGGACCGGTCGCCCTCCTCCAGCCCTTGTAAAGACCATGGCGCACGCGAACCTGACTGACCGGCGCACGCAAGAGCTATTCGTCAACCTCAATGACCTTATCCAGGGCAGCTCCAGAAACCATGCCGGGTGGGACCTCCATCTGCGGTTCGACTTCCTGCCTTCCTCGGCCATCCACCTCCTGGACATGTTCGAGCTCTTCAACCGACTGCCTGCCACTCTAAGCCGCCAGCGCGGGGCGGTACTACGGCGCGCCTTCCTGCTCCTGGAGGACGTGATCACGCACGACCCCATCGAGATGTTCCGCACCATTGTCCTGGACGCGCCCCACCTCATCCCCAGCTTCGACATCCTGTCCCCGTACCTCGTGCACTTCTACCGGCTGCTCTGCGTCAGCAAGAGAGAGGGCGAGCCCATCACGCGGCTGGTCATGCTGATGCAGCAGATCATGTCGGGCGCCTCGGAGAAGGAGCTCTTCTGGGGCATCGGGCGGATGCACGAGCACTGCCTCAACTACTACGGCCACGTCCTCGGGCGAAAAAGCGAGCTCGACCAAAGGGACGGTGTGGACGTGCGGTGCGGCGAGCAGGGCCCCGCGCACCGGCACACGATCGAGTGCTACAACGGGGTGCTGACGGACGCCATCACGCAGTTCGGGCCGGCGGCGGACGAGGTCATCACGGTGGAGCACAACCAGGTCGTGGCGACGGCGTTTCTGGATGCTGAGTGGGACGGCTTCCGGGAGTTGTGCGGCAGGCATCTGGACAGGCTACGTGCTGCGGACGAGGGGCCGATGGGCCAGTGGAAGAGCAAGTCGCTGGAGCGGTATGCCTGGGTCAAGTACATCGCGTCCAAGCTGGCGGTCAAGCTCGGGGATGCAGAGGCCGGGGTGGAGTGCTTAAAGGAGGCCATCCGTGCCGCCGAGTACCTGGAGGCCCAGGATAACAAGTGGAGGGAGAGTGCCTCGTGTCATGTCCTGCGGTATCAGATCGAGCTGGAAGACGTCCTGCGCATGATCGATAGGCTGGAAGAGGCGAAGGATGTACAGGCCCGTATTTGTTCGTCAAAATACTTGCGTGACTTGATGCGAAGGGATATGGCTGAAAATGAGGCCTATAGATAGGACGATCGGATAAGATCTCAGGAAGTAAGACTACTGAGGTCGTCAGGAAAGATGAAAGAGGAGAATGAGAAGGGGGACGATGGTGACGACGTAGATACCAGGGACAAGCTCCCTGGGTATCCATAAGTATCTGTCTGGAAAAGAAAGTCCCTTTGTGGTTCGGACTTTTTCAATGTGGGTGGATTCGGAGGAGCGTCTGCGCCACTCGGCAGCATGGTGTTCATGCAAGGGCTTTTTAGCTTTTCGGGAGCAGGCATCTGGCATATCCAACGAGATCCCACGTTTCTTCAAAGGACCTTGCATATGCAGATGGAGAATTGTCTAGCATGTTGGATATCATGTAGCCATCGCAAGCTATCAACCAGGGAAGACCTTTTGAAGGTGCCGGGAGGCTCAGCATCCACGAGAAAGCTTGGCGTTATCTTCTTTGTACACAAGTATTTCGGGCTTCAACTCACGAAATCGGCATTGAACCGCGCCTCTGTAAATCTATCCACGTTTAATACAACTATCATGACAGGAAACCCGAGGTAGAGAGTCACTCAAAGATGAAGTTCATGATTAGATAGTCGAGGACCGCCTGCTTCCAAGCATGCCTGTACCTCTCAGAGGCCAGTTTTTGGGGCTGTCCAACCGATATAGGAGGCAGCTTCTGTATTGCTTTGTTCGTTAACAGAGAGGCTACAGAAGCTTGGAAAATGTATAGGAGCCGCTTCAAAGAGCATTCCACTCATGCATGCGTAAGCAAACAGGTGTGCAGTTCGAGAAACAGATGCTCGTCTCACACACATCAAGAGGTTTGGATTAGGTAGGCTTGCCGCTGTGAGCCGCCATATGAAGCTGCATTACTAGAGATACTTTCAGATACGAGATATTTGTCTCCTTGAATGCCGGTAAAGTTCATTTCGGGAGAGTTGCAGGCTCCGAAGGACTTTAGTCTGATCTGCCACAGCAGAATCCCGTGGTGACTTCCTAGCTGGAACTACCAAGGGCCATGCCACATGAATACGCTGAATACACAAGGAAAACTGTTAAGAAAAGAAGCGACGCAAAGATTGATAGAGATTGAATAAAATGACTGACTTGGACGAATTCGAGAGAAAACGTCTGCTGACAATTACCAAGGTTCTTTCGGATATCAAGGGCAAGAAAACGACATTCTTACTTGGATGACTGGTGGTCTGCACTGGGCTTCGTCAATATAAAGGAGCCGGGGATGAGACACCGCTGGGTTTGGTGGCTCTTCTCATTCAGATCCTCTGATTCAGGTTTATTGGCGTTGTTTAAAAGGTCCTGAAATTAACCAAAGCCCTGACTTCTCTGCAGTCAGGATGTTCACTCCCAGTTCTGCAAAGAGCTGGGTCGCGCCTCATCCATCTCAACTCTAGGAGGCCGCAGAGCAATTCGCAAAGAATCAGCTGAGCCGTTCCGCATAGTATGAAGATAGGAATGCTTTGAATACACAGCTAGAAATGGCCAGAAGTGACATCGTTTGGATATTGATGATGGTGGACCAAGGTGGCTTACTTTGATATATCTCTCAGAATGATTGCCTTAGCTGACATTACCACCGCAAGCCCGAGTCAAATGTTCCGAAACGGAGCTAACATTGCTTGTGTGGATGGACTGAGTTGCGCGGATCTGTCCAATATATAGGGGCATTGGCAGGAGCCTCGCACGCCGTCATCGCCGACGATGAGCGCTTTTTATCACAGGCCAGTGAGCATGCACTGGTTCATCAGAATAACCGTTTCATCCACAGAGGGCAACAGGGAGGAACAGAGAGGGACGTTATTCAAGGCGGAAGTGACCTCCAGCTTGATTTAGGCAAACGTAATTGCAGCGTCGCGATCGTTATTCTCTCAAATAGAGGGGGACCACAATTGTTTGTCAAGTCTCAAGGTAGCACCCCATCAGACAGTTATAAATATGTCAGAGCCTCAAGAAAGCTGCCACTCCAGACTCCTCTCTGACTCCGGTCTGTAGCGTGCACCATGGACAAACATCATCTTCACCTATCATCATCTCTCAGCCCAACCCTCATCTGCCCCTTGCCACCCCTATTCGACCTGAAATAGAACGGCACAAACACCAGATCCCTCTTCTCCCCCTCCTCTCCACTCATCACCACTTCAGGCGTACGAACCCAACCAGTCGTCTTCAGCGCAAAGTACTCTTCCCCCCTGATCTTGTCAACCCTCCAAATCTCCTCAACCGCACTGCCCCGCTTGATGCCAACGTCCTTGAAGTGGTTCTCCTCCCACTCGTTATCCGCATCCTCGACGCAGTACACAATCGGGCCCCGCCCAAGAGACAACGTCCGCTGGTTCGTGTACGGATGCGGCGCGATATACCGCGGCTCAAATCCGTAAATCACAATCGCAAAGGCCGGGTTCTCGGCCATATACGCCGGGCCCAGGTGGAGGTACCCCCTCTCCAGCTTGGACTGGCCAACCTTCGGCGCGGGGAGAAGCATGAAATCTCCCTTGGCCCACGCCGGAATCCTCAACCGCACCGTCATGCCCACCCCCTCGGCGCCGTCGAGCCGGAATCCCACCTTGCCCTCCCACGGCCAGTTCGACCTCTGCTCAAACCTCACCTTCCTCCGCCCCTCCTCCACCTCGAACTCGACCGCCGCGCTCGTGTACAGGTGCACATTCACGAACCCCTCCCCGTAGTCCCACAGGTACCCGCCCAGACTTCCAAACAGCCGCGTGACGTTCGGCGGGCAGCATGCGCACACGAACCAGTCCTTGCGCTCGCTGCGCGCGGCGTCGCAGCTGGCCAGCGCGTTCTCGTACGTGAAGGCTTTCCCGTCGGCGCTCATGGCCGTCATGACGTTGTTGTACAAGCACAGCTCCATCACGTCGCCGTAGCGGCCGTCCAGCGCCGGGTCCGCGTGCAGCAGCCGCTCCGCGAGCATCATCACCCCGACGCTCGCGCACGTCTCGGCGTACCCGCCGCCCTCGTCGGCGCCCTGCGGGAGGAAGTAGTCGATCCCGAACCCCTCCCACTGCGCGACCGCCCCGATCCCGCCGGTGAGGTACATCTTGCGGTCGACCATGTTCGCCCACAGACGGCGCAGCGCGGCGAGCCAGGCGTCGGCCTCGGCCAGCTCTTGCTGCGTCCCGGAGGAGGCCCCTTGGGAGAGGTTCAGCAGGTCCGCGGCCGCGGTGAGGAGGTACATGGCGCGCACGGCGTGGCCCTCGACGGTCTCCTGCTGCAGGATGGGCGCGTGGGCCTGGCAGTACCAGAAGGAGCGGTCCATGGGCCACGAGTTGGGGCGCTTCCAGCGCGGCTCGTCGTCGCGGCGCACCGCGGCCTCCCAGTCGTAGAAGTGCTGCCCGTCCTGGCCGCGCGGGTTGCCGCGCTCCTCGAGGAAGAAGCGCGCGAGGTCGTAGGCGTCGCGGCTGCCGGTGGCAGAGTGGAAGCGCAGCAGGGCGAGCTCGATCTCGGGGTGGCCCGGGTACGCGCGCGTCTGGCCGGCGCCGGGCCCGAAGCGGGCGCGGATGTGGGCGATGTACTTTGAGAGGGGCTCCATGAGGAGGTCGTTGCGGTAGTACTGCTGGTGCGCGAGAGCTGCTTCGATGAGGTGTCCAGCGTTGTACCTGAGTTTTTGATAAGTCAGGGCGTGTGTTAGCTTCAGGCGACTCTCGGGAAGACCGACATTTCATGCATGTCGCGGATGTTGGTCCAGCGCTGGCCCGGGGCGACGACGGAGAAGTGGATGTTAAGGTAGCCGTCGTCGTGCTGGGCGGCGCGGATCATGGCGACGAGCTCGCGGACGGCGGCGTCGATGCGGGCGTCGTACTCATCGGCGAGGAAGTAGCAGGCGCCCTCGATCCATTTGGCGACGTCGCTGTCCCAAAAGAGGTGGAGGGGCGCGGGCCAGCGGGAGTTGTCGTCGTAGATGGGGTGCCATTTGAGCTTGAAGGCGTCGTATTGACCGTTTGCGCGGAGCTGGGCGAGCTGGGTGTGGAGGGTCGTGCGGGAGACTGTGTTGCGGCGGGTCAGGAGGAGGGAGGGGTGGGTGAAGGTTGTTTGGCGAAACGTGAATTGGGGGTTGGACATTGTGCGGAGGGTTTGGGTGTGAGGTTGAACATGGAGCGATGAGAGGCTGGGAGTGCACGAGATGAGATGGAGGAGGTTGAGAGAGAGCGAGTGCTTGGCACTTTGATGATGAGGGAGCTTTCTGGGGTTGCAGGGATGTGAGTTGGAGATCGATGTGGGATAGGTTCCCGGAAAGGCAAGTCGATGATAAGAGGGAATAGGATGGTTCCTTCGTTGGAGACATGGTATGAACAGTGGCGGCTGCGGCCAACTTGATCGGGATTGTTCCCGCGGGAGCGTTCCCGGAGTGCAATGAAGAACAGACCGGATCAATTCTAACCGGGTATTGTCAACTTCCGAGAGGACGGGATGAATGATGAAGTTGAACGTGTAAAAACGTCGACAACCGCCTGTCTGAAAGTCAAAGGACGGCCGATCTCTGATGCGGGGTTCATGGCGGCTTGAATTCGGCACCTATGCCGATACTTGAGATATGGTTAAAATGACCCTGGTGAGTTGTATGTAGCGTTGCGGCGGTGTCACATTTTCTCGCATATGCTCTTAGCCAACTGGAATCGAAATCGATGTTGATGGTCTGGGCTGCATTCACACAAAAAGACTGTTAAAATTGGAGCTTCTCCTCGTAAATCGTAGTCAATTGCTTTTGGTTTTGGTATCAATTAGAAGAGGTCATCAATGGCCTTGTCGGCGTCCTTGCGGATGAGATCAACCATGCCCTGGATGGAGGTTAGTACCATCTTTCTATGGAAGCCGTGATGGCGTTCTTACCTCGGGCATGATGGGCTCGCCGTTTTTGTCCGTCACGTACTTGAAGGGCATCTCGGTGCTCTCATGCTCGCTGAATTTGAGCTCGGGGTAGGTAACGTAGGGGATCTTGTCCAGTGTTGCTGCATGGTGTCAGTGAAGGGTTGCGACTGACGGGAATTGCATTTGGGCGGAGCGCACTCTTCTCCTCGACAACGATTCTGGTGACACGGACGGCGGTGTCGGTGGTCATTTGAGTGGGCCCGAGCCGTCTGCCTTCGAATCCTTTCTTCCTCAACTCGGAGGTCCGGTCTGCAAGGGTCAGAATCGGTGCTAATGTCACAAACGAGTTTAATCGGGATTACCTCTTGGGGGGTCATCGCCTGTGTAAGAATTAGAAATGTCAGAAATTAGATAAAGCGTCGGACGGGATGAAATCCATACCCAGGATGCCGCCAAACAAAAAGGCGTCAAATTTTTCACCGTCCTCCGGGCTCAGGTCGCTGGCCGCGGCGGGGTCGAGCAGGCACACGCGGGACTTGTCGTGGGCGTACAGCTCCTCGACGCCCCGGTTCTCGGCCTTGAAAGCCGGGACTTCGCTCAGCTTCGCCGGGGCCTTGAAGGCGGCGGGCAGGGAGGACAGCAGGAAGGTGCCGGCGGCGGCATGGGTCTCTTTGGCGATGGCGATGTACTCGAGTTCGGACCACGGCCCCAGCTCAGGGTCGAGGTGCTCCACGATGTACGTCTTTCCCATGTTTGTGTTGTGCAGGGCAGCAAGAGACGGGACGGGGGTGGTTGTTTGTGGGAGACGAGGGGTGACTAGGAGGAGAGGTGTGTGTGTGTGTTCCAGACTGTGGCTGTTTTGCAAGGAGTGTGAGGTGAAGCGTGTGGTTGTGGGAATAAGACTATGCAGTACCGTGAGGCCGCGTAATAGTGTCAAAGGGGACCCAGTGGGCGTTGGGCTGGCGTGTGTTGTGTGTTTGATGGGCTGAAAAGTTGGTCAAACGCTTGTTTGGAGTCATTGAGCAGATCTACACTAGGTAGGCGCTTGCTGGTCTGCTGGGCTGCCCTAAGACACGGAACGGGTACTTTGCAAGACCCAAGAAACGATGCCGCAACCCACTTGGCAACGGCTGTCTTGATACCTGATGGTCAGAGGCGAGCAAGACGCAGCAACATGATCAAAATCAATCGTGATTTCGGCCCCGTATCATTTGGAAGATGTCCGTCTTGGCTTTCTTCCCCAAGAGTTCCATCGTTCATAATCTGTGAAGGGCAGGTACAAGGGATGGGAGATACGCAGCAGCGTTTGATGTCTCAGGTTGCACGTCTAAAAGCTGGAGATTTGCTTATCTCATAGGTACGTGCCCATTTTGAGGAGGTAAGGTACGCAGGTACGTATGTGGATGTGTGCATTACCTAAGCCGGACCCTGAACCAGGTTTCGGCGATCCGTATGGGATTTCCGCGCGTTCTGCTGTCTACATGTAACCCGACGCTCCTTAGCATTTCATTCCGGCCAGCTCCCGGTCTGACCTAACAGTTGTGAAGCTCAACGGCATGAGGGGGTTCGATCGACAGTCCAAGCATTGTACGGGGTATCTAGGGGCTGGGCTGGAAATAGTTGCTTGCGGCTTAATATCGAGCTCTATTGCTCAGAGTATTGGTTGCGCGTTCTCTGGTCCGAGATAGTGCCTATTGTCCGTACATAAGCAACCGTACGGGACAAGAACAACCACAACGATGGAAACTCGAGAGTGCACCTCTGTTGTACGCAAGGTGCATCCAGCAGCCCGACACCGCACAGCCGCAGCAGTAAAGTTAACCTCAGGCTCCCTCTGGTTCGCTAACAAGCGAATGCTGGAGCCTGTCCTGGATGGCATCATGGCATCTCCCGTCCACCCTCATCGCTCCCGTCTGGAACCACTGCAGCGCACCAAAAAAAAGCTGGGGCCTGCCCCACGTCACTTCAGCACACCCGCTGCTGAAGGCGACTGTCCCTGGGCCTGAGGTGAAGCAGCCAGCCTGTAAGCCCCTTGTTTAGAGAGTGCCACAGTGGCCCCCCGCCCTTGCGGCACCTTTCGGCTGCGCTACTATCCGCCGCCGCCGGTCGACTCCAGGGCGGGCAGCAAGTGAACGGAGGCGAACCCCCCAATTCTCCTTCCAGTCTGTGCCACGCTGCGTCAGCCAATATTGGCCAAGGACCTGGACCCGACAGGGATGCCCGGCGGACAGCTGCGCAACGACCGATGAGTGGTCAACGGAGAGTACACCTTTACAGATCTGTTTCTGCATGTCCCGTCCACCGCGTGCTCCTGCTGCCGCTACTGCTCACTGCTACTGCTGCTGCTGCTGCGCCGGACGGAATTCAATCAAGTTCGCGCATCGCATCTTCTTTTCCCCATCTCCCTTCCACAATCCGAATCCTCCCTCCCTCCACCTAGACTTCACTTCAACCATCTTCTTTTTCTTTTTCTGCTTGTGGTCATCGGCGAAGAGAGAGTCTCCATGCAATCACAGATCGGGTCACGCTCGTAACCTTTTTCTGTCTAATACCCCCATCAAAAGGTAGCCTTGGGGAGGACACACTTCCCCAACCATGGCTATCCTACCGATGATGTCCGCGCTGGTGCTCGCGCTGGCATCATGGACCGCACCAGTGCTCGCCCAGAGCCAGGCCGACTACTTCGTTCACGATCTGCCCGGCGCCCCGAAAGAGCCATTCATCAAGATGCACGCAGGGTAAGCACATGATTTCCCCCGACGCTTCCGTCTCGCCGCTTGGTGAAGCTATTCCTGCTGACGCGCGTTTCATCACAGCCACGTCGAAGTCACCCCCGAACACAACGGAAACCTCTTCTTCTGGCACTTCCAGAACCAGCATATCGCAAACAGGCAGCGCACCGTCATCTGGCTGAATGGCGGCCCCGGCTGCAGTTCCGAAGACGGTGCCTTGATGGAAATTGGCCCCTACAGAGTCAAGGATAAGGACACCCTAACCTACAACAACGGCTCCTGGAACGAGTTCGCGAACCTGCTCTTCGTCGACAACCCCGTTGGAACAGGTTTCAGTTATGTCGACACCAACGCCTACTTGCACGAGCTTGACGAGATGGCCGAGCAATTTGTCAAGTTCCTCGAGAAGTGGTTCGCCATGTTCCCCGAGTACGAGCATGACGACGTAAGTCGGAACAAACCAGATTGCCATACCAGGGCACCGAAGCTGACAGAGAACAGATCTACATTGCAGGTGAATCCTACGCTGGCCAGCACATTCCTTACATCGCGAAGGCGATGCTCGAGAGGAACAAGAAGCCCGGAACAAAGACCATCTGGAACTTGCAGGGTCTCCTGCTCGGAAACGCTTGGATTTCTCCCAAGGAGCAGTACGATGCCTACCTCAAGTATGCCTACGAGAGGAAGCTCATTGAGAAGGGCTCGCCCGTCGCTCTGAAGCTTGAGCAGCAATGGCGCATCTGCCGAACATCGCTTGCCGTCGAGAACACTGTCGACTTTTCCGAGTGCGAAACCGTCTTGCAGGACTTGCTCGCCGAGACGGCCAAGGTGAACGCCAAGGGCCAGCGCGACTGCATCAATATGTACGACATCCGCCTCAAGGACACGTACCCTTCGTGCGGTATGAACTGGCCTCCCGACTTGGTCAACGTTACTCCCTACCTCAGAAGAGCCGACGTCGTCAGCGCACTCCACATCAACCCTCAGAAGAACACCGGCTGGAAGGAGTGCAACGGCGCGGTTGGCGCTGCCTTCAGAGCCAAGAATTCAAAGCCTTCGAGAGATTTCTTACCGGACCTCTTGAAGGAGGTCCCCGTCATCCTCTTCTCCGGTGCCGAGGATCTTATTTGCAACCACATGGGAACTGAGCAGATGATTGGCGACATGGAATGGAACGGCGGAAAGGGATTCGAGATTTCCCCTGGAAACTGGGCGCCGCGCCGTGATTGGACTGTTGAAGGCGAGCCTGCGGGATTCTGGCAGGAGGCGCGCAACCTCACCTACATCCTGTTCTACAACTCCTCCCATATGGTTCCCTTCGACTACGCCCGCCGCTCTCGCGATATGCTTGACCGCTTCATGAAGGTCGACATCAGCTCCGTTGG
The DNA here is from genome assembly GCF_011800055.1 of Colletotrichum gloeosporioides. Lineage (NCBI taxonomy): Eukaryota > Fungi > Ascomycota > Sordariomycetes > Glomerellales > Glomerellaceae > Colletotrichum > Colletotrichum gloeosporioides. The sequence goes on along the minus strand of NW_025544662.1, from coordinate 1,095,536 downwards.
CGGAACACCCACCGACTCTCGACTGGACGGTGAGACTGGCCCAGCCACATCAGTCGGCGGCATCGGCAACAGCACCAACACCGATGAAGAGACGCAGAAGAAGCTAGACGAGGCCAAGTGGAAGGCATACTACCGCTCAGGCGAGATCGTCTTGGTCATCGTCGTCATTGCCGCCAGCGCCTGGGGCTGGTACATCTGGCGCGAGCGTCGCAAGCGCAGGGGCTACCAGGGTCTCATGGGCGGCCCACCGGCAACGAGCCAGAGAGGCGGCACGCGGGGCCTGGAGGGTTTCCGTGACAGGCGTGGCGGCCGGGACGTGGAGGTAGGCGACTTTGACGAGAGCGAGTTGGACGACCTGCATGTGACGACCCCGACCCACGAGATGGACAAGGATCGGTACAGCGTCGGAGGGGACAGCGACGACGAGCCCCAGGAGAAGAAGCCATCGGGGGCAGCCAACGGTAGCCGCTCGAGGTAAGAACCGGATAGCCTGGGAAGGCAATGAACGGCTCGGGTTGGTTGAACTACTATTAAGGCTCTTCGGATCAATGCATGGGAAGTTTAGCGGATCACAAAAACAAAAGGGAGCCCCAGATTACTTACTACGACTACGACCACCACCACTACTACTACTCGGATTTATTCAGCACGGGACGGAGTTGTATGTGTATCATCAAGTATAGAGCAAAATGTTGTCTCTAGCGAAATGCTATTTTTATCGTTTGGTTACGGCCCACAGATGCCTTTGCTTTCTTTGCCCATTCCCAAGCTGGTGGGTGGCGGTGTGATTGATCCATTCAGTGTCCTCCTATATATATCGCTGCCCCGTGTTTTTCATACGCCTCAAACACCTCAAGACAATTTTTTTCTAATGAGAAGCGCCCAATCTGGCGTTTGCCGCCTGCCGTGATGTTCCCCCGCCGAATTCCCCTTTCCCCCCAATCCAGAAAATGCATGTATGCACAAGCTGCTGTAAAGGTATGTATGTACCAGAGGCTTCGCGTGCCCAGTATCCGATTTGTGCCAAAAATGATTGAAACTCCCCGTGATATGCCACTCCCAATAAAACAAATGTCGTGATAAAGAGAAAGCTTCGCATTACAGTTGGATATCGTTGTTGAGGATGCGCACCTCCTCGCCGGGCTTGAAGGGGGGCAGGCCGATGTACGGGCAGCCGTCGCAGCGGAAGGCGTCGCCGAGGGCGCAGTTGCCGCAGGAGCCGACCTTGCCCTGGACGGTGAAGTCGACCTCGGCGAGGTCGTCCGTGTCGAGCTTGACGGGTGCGGCGGCGGCAGCCGCTGCTGCTGAGGCGAGGGCTGCGTCGGCGGCGGCGCGGGTCGCGGCGTCTTCGGCGGCGATGCGCTCTGCCAGGCCGCAGGTGCAGTCTTTGCAGGCGCGGCGGCGTTTTCCGGCCTTGGGGGCGCATTCGGGGGCTGTGTGAGAATATGTTAGTCAAGAACTTCCTGCACAATATTGTTCTTGTTGCTGAAAGGTGTGAAACGTACGGATGTTGAGGGGACGAGAGAGGTCTGCGACTGTGAGGAGGGCGTCCTCGTCGATCAGCTCGTCATCGTCGTCGTCCATGTCGAGGTCGTCGCTGAAGTCGACGAAGCCCACGCCCGGGGGCGCGGAGACGGCTGGGGCGGTGGAGGGTTTGCTGCTCAGGGACACGGCGCCGTTGCTGTTGAGCGAGACGGCGCCGCCTCTGTTCAAGGACACGGAGCCGTTGCCGTTGAGAGAAACAGCACCTCCGTTGAGGGACACGGCATCGTTGCCGTTGGCAGCAGTCTTCTTCTTGCCAAAGGACAGGGTGACCGGCGCCTCGTCGTAGTCGGGCTTCTCGAAACCGCCAGCAACCGCGACCAGGCCGGCGAGGACGGCCTCACGGGCGACGGCGGGGTCGTTTGCGAGGTTGCCGCCATCCTGGGCGCGGAGGCGGGCTGCGGGCTTGAGGGCCTCCGCGACGGCGGAGAGGACGGCGCGGTCGGAGAGGAGGCGGGTGGACTCGACGCGGGAGCCGTCGGCGTCGGTGAGGACGAGCACGAGGTCGTAGGCGGACTCGGAGAGGGACACGAGGCGGGCTGAGAGGCGGTCGAGCATCTGCAAGTCTGTGGCGGCGCGGTCGTGGGAGGCGAGGGCGGCGGAGAGCTTGTTGGGCGCGGAGGAGAGGGAGGGGGGCGCGAGGAGGAGGGTTCGTTGCTTGGGGGCGGCCGCGGGCGCCGGGGGAAGGGCGGAGGGAGTGAAGTCGAAGTCGGGGGTTGTGTCGAGAGTTATGATTGAGGGCGCCATTGTTGCTATGGTTGTTTGTTTTATTTTATTTTTTCCTGGAGAGGAGAGGGGGGTCGCGTGTGACGGTGGGATGTTGAGGTGTGTTGTTCACGCGGGTTTGGAGGTTTTGTTGGAGGTTCAGGCGGCGTTGATTGAGTAAATGGTGAAGAAGGTGGAAATGCTCTGGTGGTCGGCGGGTGGAAATTTCCGACTGGAGGTTGACGTGAGGAGAGAAAGGAAGGTGATTGACTGGATGGGATGGGATGGCTTCTCTTGGGAGGGGATTAGTCAAAGGCAAATTCGGAGGAAAACTGTGTAGCGTACTGTCTAGTTTGCGGTGCTTGATAAGCGTGGAATGGTGAGGGGTTGGCGGGGTGGGCACCGTAATCGGGAGGCCTAATTACACGGTATTGCGTAGGTTGCCAGTGAAGTGGACGATTCCGCGGGGACTGGTCTTGCAGTGGGTATTGCAGACGTAAAGGTGCAGGATAGGCAGGCAGGATGCGTGGGAGGAACGCTGGCGGGGGAGAAAGGGAAAGGCGGCTGATAAAAGAACTTGTTGGAAGCAAGGTACTACGGAGAATGGCCGGAGAACGGCCAGACGGGGGGGAAGCAAATGTTCTGTCCACTCCGATCAACCCAAGCCCATTAATCAGATCTCTTGCTTACGGATGCGACAAAGTCATTGGGTGGTCGTACTTTTTTCTGCTTCTGCTGTGCCTGACCTTGGGGGAGCAAAATAGGGGTCCGAAAGCGGAACGTCACCCTTCTACCATTCCAGTCAATCAGTACCCTCCCCGCCCCCATTTACGCAAGACGCAGGCGCTCACAATAAAAATCCACGGGCAAGGCGATGTCATGGACGGGGCCCATTACGCAGCGTGCTGTAGGGGAGAGACCAAGGGTGGTGCACCAGGGGTTTGCAGAAGGGAGAAGATGACCATCAATGACCTTGCATTACTGCACCCGGATGAAGGGCGACGGCCCAACCAAAGGCCTCACGATTTCTGATTTCCAATTGCCCACCTAAATCTTTTCCCTCAAGGTGAAGGTGTTTTTCTTCACTCCCCTGCCATCCGCCCTGAATCGTCAGGTGGGCGGTGCAGAAAGCGCTAGCAGAGCACTGTGGACAGCAAATGTTTGGGCGGTGCTGACCGAATTTAATGTCAGTGACAAACGGCTTTGGTCCGGTTTTCATTGGTGGAATGCCTTGCTGGCTGCTGCCATCTGGACCCTTGGGTTTTGGCAGCGTGGGTGGCCACCACTACCACCACCCTTGTCTTGCCGCGCGCACACTGGAGAGGACGACTCACCCGGCCTCTGCCGACCCCAAGATCCGACCGGCGATTTGGGAAGGTCCGGCTGCGATTGGGCCTCAATCATCCTTCGCGGGGTCTGCTGCGACCTGCGTCTTCGGAGTGCATTCGGCGCTGAGTATGGAGAGAAGAAACCTTGGCGATGCTGCAGACCCTGCCGGCGTCGGATGCTAAGGCCTGGAGTTTCTGTGTGTCATTTCGCCGTTGACCATGTCATTACCACCGTTGATAACGGGCTGGGATTGTGGACGACTTGTGGGAGAAAAGGCATGTGCTTTTGTTGCGAATTGCCTGGCTTCCTATTCGTCCCATGGGAAACTAGACAGAGCAAGGTACGGAAAGATGAATGCTTTTGGATTTTGCGATACATGCAAATTACTCTGGGCTCTATATCGCGCCCAGGAGGAATGACCGACAACGCCCGTGACAACTCCATCCACATGCTTACACCATCCAGCAGCGACGGCGCCCTCTACAGCTTGAAGCTGCTGCTCGTCGCCTGCGCCTGTGCCTTGGCCTTGTTCCCGTCCACGTCCACGACCTCGCCCTTGCGATTGATGACCTTGACGCCGCCCTTCTTCAGGTCCGCGAGCGTGTCCTTCTGCATCTGCGCCTTCTTGCCGAGTGGCTTCTTGGCCGCGTCCAGGCCGCCCGCCTTGTGGATCCTCTCCTTCTCCCGCCTGCGCCGCCTGAGCTTGTCCTCGCGCGACATCTCCTGCCGCGCCACCGGCAGCCCGTCCTTGCCCACCACCTCGCCCCGCTCCGCCGTCTCCTTGCCGGCCTTGTACACCTCCTGCGGCGCGAGCGCGCTCTGCCCGCCGCTGACGCCTTGCGCCGTCGTCGGCTGCGCGTCCTCCATGCTGATCGTCGCCGCGTCCGACACCACCGTGAGCGTCGGCGCCGCCGGCTTCGGCTTGTAGTGCCAGCTGCTCAGCGCGTCGAGCCGCGCGCTGAGCTCCTTCCACATGCCCTCGATCTCCTTCTCCTCGCGCTGCAGCTTCTCGTCCGACTTGGACACGTACGCCTCCGGGTCCGCGTTCTTGAGGTGCTCCTCCTCGTACACCTCCGCGAGGCCCTTGCCCTTGGAGTCGTCGAGCTCGATGAGCCCGCGGCGCGTGTTCTCGGGCAGGTCCGCGCCGGGGCGGCGGCGGATCACCTCGTCAAAATCCTGCGCGAGGATGCGGCGCTTGATGAGGTCCTCGATGCCCTCGCTGACCTCGGCCGTGATGACGGGCACGGGCTTGCCGACGTGCTCGAAGGCGAGGTCCTGCTCCAGCAGGGAGTTGGTCGGGCGCTCCACGGCCGAGGCCTCTCCGGACAGCGTCCACGAGCGCTTGGCGACGGACTCGGCCTCGAGCTTGCGAATCTCCTCGGCAAGCTTGGCCTGGCGGCGCTCGTGGGCTGACCTGCGGGACCGCGGGTCTCCGGCAGAGACGTCGGAGAGAGCGTCCTCGGAGTCGTCGCCGTGGTCCGAATCGTCGTCAAAGAGGTCTCGCTTGACGTCCTCCATGGCGCGCTCCATGTCCTCCTCGCTGACCTTCTTGGGGGCGAAGCGGACCGACTTCTTCTTCTTCGGTTTGTCCTTGTTCCACTTCTTCGCCGGTGGCGCGAAGAAGTCCTTGTAGTAGATGCCGTTGGCGTTGAACTCTTCTCCCTCCTCGGCCATGTCCTCGTCCATGTCTTCGTCGTCGCTGGCGCCTTCGGGAGCGTTGAGGTCCATGTCGCCGAACGTAGGGCCGTCCTCCTCGTCAGACTCCTCGACATCTTCAGCGTCTTCAGCATCCTCGTCCATATCGTCGGCATGTTTTGTAGATTTTGACTTGCTGGAAGAAGCGGCCATCGGGTCGGCATCCCAGTCGATTTCTTCATCGTCGCTGGCGGCGTCCGTGTTGGGGTCTCCCTTTGCGTCTTGCTCCTCGAACCATTGTGTCTGCTTGTTGAAGTCGTCGATGGAGAAGAAGCCGTCGTTGAGTCCGTTCGGGTCCTCGACGTACTCTTCTTCATCGTCCTCCTCTTCGTCGTCGTCGTCCTCTCCAGCTTCCTCCTCGTCCATGTCTTCCAGGTCTCCGGTCAGGCCCTCGACGTCGGACCCTTCCTCCAAGTCTTCGTCTTCGTCTTCGAGGCCCTCGAGGTCGGATCCCGAAAGCTCCTCGTCATCATCAGAATCCTCCTCCTCGCCGTCGAGCTCCGATCCCTCCTCGTCAGACTCCGCAAGGCTGTCCTGTCCGACGCCGTTCGCCACAACCTCGTTCCGGTCCTCAAGCTCCTGCAGCGTCTCCTGCGAGTGCTTCAGAGCGCTCTTGATGATCCTGCGCGCCTGCTGCCAGACCTGGCCCGTCTCGAACCCGTCGACGTGCACCTTGCGGATCTTGAGCACGTCCGCCCGGTCGGCGTCGGCCCTCTTGCGCTTCTTCGTGGCCTCCTTCAGCAGCCGCAGCTGCTCGTCGCTAATCTGCCCGGCGAACGCGTCCAGCGTTTCCTTGACGACCTGCAGCGAGGCCGACGGGATCGCGGGCGGCGGCTGCAGGAAGGCGTGGCGGTTCGCGGGGCCCATGTTGTCGAGCAGGGCGCGCACGTCGGCGGCGCTGGCGCCGGTCATTGGGGGCATGTGGGCGACCATGCCGGGCGCAAAGGAGAGGGTGTGAGAGCTGTGCGATGTCGATGTGAGGGAGGAAGACGTGCTGCCCGCCGCCATGATGTGGTGATTGTTTTTCCCGTTCGGAGGTTTCTCGCTTGGTCCGATAGCAACCTGGAAGATTTACAGCAACTTTTTTTTTTTGGCTTGCACCTTGCAGTCCTGGAAAATTTGGGACCCCGCTAAATGCCTGGGATCAGCGGTCGACATGTGATTGGCCAATGAGATCAGTGAGGTCGGTCCAGCGTCATTAGGTAAGCGGCCGTTGCGTCTTGTCTCAATGTGCTGGTTCATCCAATTCTTTCATCACGAAGTCATTTCTGATGCATTTTTCATCAATTGCGGCTCATTTTCCTGCCACAAAAACTTTGGTATATGTGGCCTAGTGTTTGGGGGGCTTCTAGTGAGTGCTGCACTGTGAAGCTGGCTACCAGACGGTGTTGGAATATCACAGACACTCTCATACTGCGTTTGTATCCGAATGCGACATTCATCATTGGATGTAAATCATTTGATCTCTCCAGGGCACATTCAAGAAGGACCTGTTCGATGAGGATATTAGAAATCAGCTGAGAAAGACAGCTCAGTCGAGTTTCCAACCGGTCCGGCCGCGGTGGCGGGGCCGGCCGGGTGGCCCACACACTTGGGCCTTAGTGTCCGACTTAGTCATCTGCATTTGGTGATTCAACTTACAATATCTCCCTCATCCCAAACCAATCTTCTTTCACCGGCTACCTACACTTTCAGAAGTTTCTACTTTATTAACTCGCGATTGACGAAGCGTCGCCATATTGAACCTTTTATCGCGTATCAAAAAGAAGAATTCAAGTCAAATCGGCGTGTAAGTTACATTCTCTTAAGTCTCGGATGTGGGGCTGATGTCGTGTTGATGAGTCGAAGTCCATCTTCTCGGTACTGAAAGCCGCAACCCTTGGTGCTTGCTCAGGGGAGGGGGCCATGGAAACGGTGCTAACACTGAACACAGATACACGAGAACTCTAGCAGCCCTGATATCTGACTCTGTTCAGCTACACCTCTTCACAAAGACGCACAAATGTCTGACCCCGCCGCAGAAGTCGCAGCGTCTCGGGACGACGGCAAGGTGCACCTCTTACTTTGCGCCTCAGGCTCGGTAGCAACCATCAAGATTCCAAATATCATTGAAGCGCTCGGCAAACATGAAAATCTCTCCATCAGACTCATCCTCACTGCTTCCGCGGCACAGTTCTTGACAGGCAATACGGAAGAGCAGCCGTCACTAGCCACGATCCGCAAGATGAAGAACGTAGACGGGATTCACCTGGACGAGGAAGAGTGGGTCTCGCCATGGAGGCGTGGCGCTAGCATATTGCACATCGAGTTACGACGCTGGGCTGACATGATGCTCATCGCACCGTTGAGCGCGAATACCCTCGCCAAGATAGTAAACGGCTTTTCGGACAAGTGGGTTTTCGTTCTAGTTTTTGGCCTATCCCTCGCGAAGCTGACTTTCTTTTAGCCTTTTGCTCAGTGTTGTTCGAGCGTGGGACCCAGAAGGTCTGATAGACGGACGGAAGAAGAGGATCCTCGTGGCTAGCGCGATGAACTCTGCGTAGGTTCACCCCTGATGCACTCGGAGCCAAGCTGACTTATATCAAAGTATGCATAACCACCCTATCACAGGGAAGCAACTGAGTGCCCTTCGGGAGTGGAACTGGTTTGAGGTGCTGCAGCCCATGGAGAAGACATTAGCTTGTGGAGATACTGGTTCGGGAGCGATGATGGACTGGAGAGAGATTGTTCAGATCACGGAAGCACGTCTGGGGCTTTCGAAAGAGTAGCAAATGAAATGGTTTGTTGGTTCACATATCAAATTCGTCTAAGTATACAGATGAGGGTTATTGCAAAGCACGTTGCCCGATATGCTCATCGTCGTTCCAATTACCCTACATTCGGTGTCGGAATCCGTTCGCAGATGTACTCGCTCACAAGTTTGCTTGGCGAAACCGCCTTCTCGCAGGCCCAGTATTCTTCATAATTCGAAAAGTTTGGTTCATACAACTCTAGAAGCTTCTTCTCATATGCACCATTGGGGTCCCAATGGTCCTTTCCTTTGCTGTCCAACAGGTCAATGAACGATGTAGCAATGTTCCAAATCGCTATCTGATCGTGGGGGAGGAGAGAGAGAGAATCGTCAAATTTCGACGGGGACGTGAAATTGTAACCGTCGCTGTGGAAACTGCGGGGTCTCCAGTTGCCGAGAGACTGAAGCTGCCACTCGTTGAGAGGCTCGGCACAAGCATCTTTGTTGCCTATGAAAAGATGAATGTGGCAATGTAGCCTCTCCCTAATTATTTTGTCGATAGTCCTGAGACACGCGCCTCGAGACCCTGGCATCTTCATCATCTTTTGTAAGACGTGAGGATCGTCTCCCAGTGTACGATCAAGCTCCCACGATTCGTCGCATTCGAACGCAACAAACTGCGTAAATTTTGATCTGGTTCCTTTCGAGGTGTATGTTATAACCTCTAGCGCTTCGTCGACATTGAGGTGTTCATCTTGTGGTACTCGAAAGCAGGTAATGACCTGATTGAAAACGTCGAAGACGATATCCTCTCCGTTGATATGCATACGGCTGAGCATGGCATGTCTTCCGAGCTCTTCTCTGGAAGCATGCTTTAGGACGTGTCTGCAGATGACTTGTCTCGACTCGGTGCTCGCAGTCCATAATCCGAAGTCGAAGGATTGTGAAGTGTCGAGAGACAGGTATCCAGTTCGATGGTCTTCCGATGGACGGGCCGCATCGTTCTTACTGCTCGGCTCCGGGTTCTCGTGCTTTTTGAGGGAGACGAAGCGAACACAACAGGCGCAGGGCGTGGAGCTCATGGGTGCGATTGCCATTTCCCAAATTGTGAGCCTAATTTCGGCTGGCAAGTCTGAAAAAGAGTGAAAAGTGGTAATCATTCTGTAATAATTGATGGATGTTGTAGTGTGCAGTTGTGCATGAGTAACTACTAAGACGTGGAAAGGTTGATGGAAAGGCTTAGAATGCAGCACAGCACAATCTCGAGACGACCCGACTTATTATACTTTCCTTAGCCATAGATATCTCCGGCAACAGCTACCGTCTTGCTGATTCGTTACTTGTTGGTCGGATGGGTTTGCGTTGGAAACCCGTGCGGTCAATGACTTCCACTTATTAAACTTTGCTCCGAATATTGTAGACATCCATTCACGCTGCCCGAAGAGGATGAATTTTCAGCTTTGCTTCCCATCATTGATGAACCGTTCTCGTAAGAATTCCAGTGGGCGCAGCCTTCTCAGCTGCAAGACCCGAGGCTGTTCTACTGATGAGCTCGAACGGCTTTTACATTAGCATTTTGAGTGATACTCACTATTGGGATGACTTCAGATGTGTCCACTGCCATGTTCCTCTTGTTTTCCTCCCATGTTTTTCTCTTATGGCTCAACAGTTGTAGTAAGGCTAGGCCCATCTGTTCTATGCCCAGCGTCTCCGATACTGTGAGCTGCTGCGGATGAGAATTGTCAGGATAAGTAGCCCCATGCTCAACTCCCCATTCTCCACCTCTTATTTCCCATGTTGAATCAATATCTTCGAAGGGAACATATTGGCCTCGCAAGTTTGCTTCACCAGTCCCTTTTGGGGGAAAAGGCCTGGTGATGAACGACTGACGGATAACGTCCTCGACACTGAGAGAGATCTCCCGATACTTAGGAGAGAGTTGGCTTGCGTGTGACGGACTTAAATCATCGAACGACTCAAGTAATGAGCTACCAGAGCTGCTAGATGCGGGAGAGTGAATTGGCGCTGTGATATGACTTTCTGGATGCCCAGGGATAAGGTGGCGAGGTTTGAGACGAGACGAGCCAGCAATTTGGGAAGCCTCCAAGGTTGGTGGGCTGGGCAATTTAGCGAGGTTTGGTACGCTGACTTTGGACTTTGTGTGAATCTTAGCATGTGGATCTGCTCCATGCTGCAACATTACTGTAAGTATCTCTGCGAATTGCCGAGCTCCCTCAACAGTCACGATTTCAAGATCGTTGACGGTCTTAAGCAGGCCTACCCACGGCGTTTCTCCGGACGTCTCTTTGTTGACTTGATTGGGATTTGCGCCAAGATCGAGTAGTCTGTGTATCACTACTGGCCTTATCGTGCCAGGTATTGCGATGGAAAATGGCGGAGGCCTGCATGCTGAGCTGAGAAGCGGGACACCCCGTACCGACTTCACCAAGCTCTTGCTCCCCTTCAAGGTGTCTAGAGCGAATTCTGCGAGCCCATTTTCGACTGCAATTGATATGAAGCCTGCACTTCTCTCGAAATACCTGCTTTGAGCCATTCTGTCTTGATATGTCCTTGAGGGAGAACGCAACGTCCACGGGAAGTAGTTCGTCCAATGGCCAGCGTCAAAAAGGTGCATTGTTCGGGATGTTGGCTGACAGGATGGTCTTTCTCGAAGAATACCGACAAGCGACGTCATGCTTCGATCAAGGTCAGACAGCAAAGCATGAGTCTCAAGCCTTGTGTTGTCATTTGCGAATTGGGCAAGCCTCATGGCGAGTTCCACAAAGTACCAGATCCTAGAAGTTAGACCAAAATCCCACGCCTTTGCTTCTCTCTTCAGCTTAATAAGGAGCCCTTTCATCAACAAAACATCCAGATCGAAAGAGGTCTCAGCCAAATCACTTTCTAGTTCGGAAGAAGTTGATGGTAGCTTCAGAAATTCCGCCACTGCTCTGTGGATGAATGAGACCTCTGGGTCCTTTGATTCCCCACGTGGGGTGACTTCCGAGGAAGACGGGGGTTTTAGCTCCAGCAATCCGGCGCACCAAGTTCGGAGTCTATTCTCGACTTTCTTAACGGTGTCATCGAAGGCCATGGAGCTTAGCGGACCAATACTGGTGTTCAAAACCGTACCAAGTTGCATTTGCGCACCATCCATGCAGAGGGCTGTAAGCCTGAACGAGTAGTTGAAATCCATCTGCAGCGAATCTCGTTTGCGGAACCGGTATGGAGACTGCTTGTACCTCATGCTTGTCGATCGCTGCATGAGCCACAGACATTCGAAGCCGCGTCTTTCGTGTTCCTTCGACATGCGCCCCATCATGTGAAGGAAGAGTCTTTCCAGGCCCCGTGGAAATTGGAGGAGAATAGACTGGAGGTCCACAATAGACTCGCAAACATCCAATTCTTTAACAAGAGCCTTAACAACCAGTCGCAACCACAGGAAGATGCCCTCTGATCTCTCAACAGCAGACAATATCAAGTAATCGATTGTCGTTTTGCCCCCGGAAAAGTTTACCAGATAGGATGTCCTTTGGTGCTCGTACAACTTATCGGTAACAAAAAGTGTTCGATCTCGATTCGTCATGTCGTGTAAATAGAGCTTTTCGCAATCTGCAAAGGCTTTCTCGAACACGGTTTCTGGCCGACTTGATGCAATGATCTTCATGTGCTTAGAACAGGCCGCCTTTTTGAGATTCTGGGCAAGTTCGTGTTGCTCATCATGAGGAGCGCTATACTCGTCCAGACCGTCTATCAGGAGAGCTACTCGAGTCGGCGATGTCTCGAGAGAGACAAGATGTTTGAACGCTCTTTTTAACTCGTTTGAGGTTGGGAAGGGCCCTGAACAACCGTGTTCCTGTTTGAATTGATCCGGAAACAGCAGTGAGGCAAAAGAACGTTCCCGTTTGATGATCTCGTGCAGAATACCCCGGTAAAGCCCATCGAGAGACTTTTGCAAAACATCAGAGCTCTGGTCCCAGAACAAGTATTTTGCTAACACCAGAGGTTGTTCATGGGCCCAGTCTCGAAGCAGCTTCTCGGTCCGTGGATCATCAGCCATATACTTGATCAGAGTGCTTTTGCCGCTACCAGCTCTTCCGCTCATCCAATACATTCCCGTGCCGTTCTCTATCCATTCAAGGAAGGTAGAGCTAGACTGCAGCTGGAGATCTTTTGAGAATATCCACTCAAAGGTTTTCTCATGTGCTGGAAGGATATCTTCATATCTGTCGTTGATTCTTGGAAACCAGAGTCTGCTGAGTATGCGATCGGTTACGACAGCTGGATCTTCCGGAATCCAACTCGCTCCCAACCCACCCCTACCAGCTATGGCATTAAGCAGCTCGTCATGGCGCTGACTAGCCAAGTGCGAGACCTGCTCAAAGTGACTCATCACCCCCTCATTGAGATTTCTGACGCGTCTTTCCATGTCAGACCGGATGGTATCATTGTCCGATGAAAGAATTGCGATGATTTGTTGCGTAGCGTCGTCGAGCGTCGGAAAGCTATGGTCTCTTCCCGTAGCGGCGGCATCGACACTAGCCTTGATGGACATCATCAACTCAAACTGAATCTCAGAGCGCATGTCTTTGAGTCGCTCCGTCTTTTCTTTCATCTCCCGCTCCCTCCAAACACTCAGAACGGCGTCACGAAGAGTCTTCCTGAGTGGCTGGCCTTTCTGCCGTCTCACCAAACCTCGATGAATATCCTGAGCGATAGCATCGGCTTCTTCAGCGAGTTGGCGTAATGCCACATCATCTTCAGTGGGTATAGCATCATGAATGGATCCATCGGAATGTTCGGGCGTTGTCTTGGATGACTTGATGAGCTCTTCACATCGAGACTTAAGATGTTGGGCCACTGTAGCCTGGTTTCTGGTTGCGATTGACTCTCCATAGCTTCGGATTTCAGAGGCAGTCGAGATTACCTTCACCGATAGATCGATGACAGTCAGGATGTTGACGGCAAGCCCAAAGGCCGAAATAGGGTCCATGACGAGAGTTTGACAAGGAGGCTAGAAACCGGCGCCTGAAGGAGGGAATGCCAGACGTCTTTATTCATTCCTGGCACAGTTGGTCGCAAGGCTGCCTTATGTGCTCCCAGAGGCGCATAAGCAAAGTATTTTGGTGTGGCGGTGTATGCATGTAACATGACCTGTCAGCACAACCTGCTCATATGCCATTGGCCTGAAAGTATGTCGGCAACAGTCACTTCCCATAGGCCCATGTAATCTCTTCATTTGCAGGGAGGACACTCACAATATTTGCGAAGCGGCTTGGTAGGGGTGAAGGCGACTGCGTGATTTGAAGAGAGGTTCGATTAATCAAGGAAATTGGCTTGCCTTTCTACCTAGGGTTGTTTCATCCCATAGAGCATATCCTCAACTACAAACACTGATAATACCAAGGCGGCGAGACCGCAGAACAGCTCGACCCAGCCGCGCACTTCGTCGCGCCGGTATATCCCGACCCGCCACACTGTCCATACTTTGTCTGCGTCGGCTCAGGCACCGGAGCCTGCGTCGTCGACCGCGATGTCGCGGAGCTTGTTGATGTTGTCAAACGAACCGTGGATGTGGACGTCGGCGGCGGGACCCATTGCGTCACGGTCTCGATGACAGTGTCGATGTCCGTGACTGTCACGACGGTTGTCGTCCAATTTGTGATTGTAACCGTGACGAGGGAGGTCGGAGACAAGGCCAGCTTGGGGGTAGGAATGATAGTTGTAGTCTGAGTTGAGTACCTGATGGCCGTTGGGGTTGGAAGGGGAGTGGAAGGTCGATCTTGCGCCGTCGCGGAAGCGCAGGCAACTAGGAGTGTTACCAAGATGGATATGGGATGCATGGCGAGACGCTATCTCTGAACAAGGGACCAGAGAACTCGGCAGCCTTAGAACCGAGAGCTTTCGACTTGAGATCTCGCCAACGGCGGAGAAACATTCAAAAGGCCTAAGATTTAAATACTCTGATGCTTGAGAGCATGTCGTCCTCTCATACGCCCTCTTCGGCTCGAATCAAATGTTGTAATCGTGGGTGACTTCATTTGGAAGAAGACAAAACACCGTCTTGGGGAGGCTGCGCAGCCAAGCCCGGCTGGACTGAAAAAGATTGGTTGCCTTCACTCTTTGGGCACGAGGTCTGCAACGCATTCTCAATTCCAGATTGAGTGGAAGCTTGCCAGGGCGAGCATAGCCCGAATCCGACGTCGTCGACTGATGACAGCCGGTCTTGGCTACCAACGCGCACCGATACGGAAGCCAGGTCTTAGGAGAAGGCCGCCTCAAACTCCCGAAAAGAGACAGGAGAAGCTTGGTATCACTTAATGGACCACAGTTTCAACTTCCGGGTTTCTTGAAGAAGGAACGTGGGGTTCTGAAAGTATGGTTATCATATGATGAGATTTAGCCTAATTGCTGCTTTGCGTCGCTGGATGGCTGATGGGTAATCTAACTCAATTTCCCTTTCATTTCAACAACGTGGCAGAAATTGCAGCGAATTGCAACGCTCACATGATGAAATTCACCCATGCCCGTTTCAAGGGAATGGTATGGGAAGAATCGGCCATGCTATGGACTACATGGCATGTCGTCATTGGCTTGCAATGGAGCGGCTCGCGATGAGATCCTCAGCTACCTCTCATCGACGGCTCCGCATCGACTCTTAGTGAAAAACATGGAGGAAGGAGCCCAGAGATGAGGGAGACCGGAGATGAAGACCAGAAATGGAAACCAGAAATGGAGACCAGAGAGGGAGGAAATCAGGAATGCAGTATAAATGATGTGCAAGCTGTGTCCATCCGCCATGCCTAGCATGCGACTACGGGAATGGGGCAGTATCGAAGGACGAGGTGCCGACCAGTGTCAGCCATGAAAACGTAAGCCATGTCTGTCATTCGAGGCTTGGTGGGTCGAGAGCAAGATGGAGTTGACGATTTACAATATGGATAGCAGCACCCACCGCGGCTCGATGGCGACTCTGCGGTGATTGGTGGCCTTCCTCGCAACTCTCGCGCGCCTTCGCATGCCCCATCAAGAGGTCCCTGGTCAATATGCTCTTTTGGTCAGGCCAACTAGGCGCACTAGCAAGAGGGGCTGGCAGGCTAAGCCCTCGTGCGGCTCAAGCAGCCCACAGACCCTCATCCTAATCTTGACCTCACCCAACCAGAGTGAGCGCTTCAACCGTGTTTGGCACTTCAACAAAAGCATCGCATAGATACGTGAAAACGAGGCACCTGTGTCGATGCCAACCTGGCAGTGGGACAAGGCGTTGTCTGAGATGGCCCTCTCCACCTGATGACATGTCGGTTGGAGAAGCTGAGTCTGCCTGGCTAAGCTGTGCGGCTGTTGGCAAGGTCAACTCCTTGATCCTGGCACGGTAGTGAGGCTGTCATCTGTCTCAAAGACATCCTGGAAGCGAAGGTGATAGTGATGAGCCATGAGCGGGCTAAAACGAATCCTTCTGGTGACCGAGCAGCAACAGTGCGGGGTTCTGCCGTCGCAACGGGGCCCGGCCTGTCCTCGGCAGAACGTTGCATCGCTAGGTGTATGCACCCTTAGATTGCTCGCTTCATCGTACGATCAAGTATATACCGAGAAAGCATGCCGTCTGGGTTACCGGCTCGATGCCCCCCAGATGCGCCAGATTATTCCAAGCACATATAGTACCACCAGCGAAGCCGCCTCGTGTGATAGCAAGGATTCATAGTGTCGAATGTGCATTGAGGGCAGCCCCATGGTCGAGTCACATTCATGACGGGCGTAGTGTGCTATCGTATTTCATCGAATCCGGCTGAAAGGTATGCTGTCTCGGATATCGTGGATCGTCATTAGGAAGGAAGTTGAACAGCACACCACCAGTGGGGAGAAGGAGGGGGCGAGGTCTTGAAGGGGTGGCGGGTTACTGATTACTATCCATCGGCACTTCGAAAGCCGACAAATCTGGCGCGGACGGCGCCGATCACGGCAGCCCTGGGTTCCAGGAATCCGGGACCAACAGTGTTGACGGGAAGGGTCCAGGGTTCATCCGGATTGTTGAAGAAATCGACATCCTTGATATATAACCTCCTTTGGAACAATGAGTGGCCGCCGTTACTTCTCCCCGCATGTTCGCCTTGAAGTCAAAGACCACGATCGACATGATCGGCACCCTTGGCTGCGAGTGACCAACGGCGCCTTACCTAACCCACCCACCAGGTCCATCCCTGAATAGAAACATAAGCTGAAAGAAAAGCCAGGAAGCCACGAGGACGAGATCCATATCAGCATGTTCGCGGATGGCGACGACGAGAATGACGGACCTGCAGAAGCTGCAGCCGGGAGTCGTCATTGGATCTTGCAGCGGAATGATCCATAGTCGAGAAGTGACGAATGGAGAGAGCCCGACGTCTGATTCGATGGCTAGGGTAACGGCCGAAATTATCGAATTCAATTTCGTGGTGATTCCGAACATGACGGGGTTTGTTCATATGTGATTCGTGGTTGGTGGTGGCGAGGGATTTGAATGGCGGGCGTGAGGCGGACTTGTCATGGGTGGGTGCCGTCCGCCTCACTTTTCTGCCTATCTACTGCAGGCTCACACCCCCCAACCTGTGAGATGGAACGCAATCCAGATGGATGGTTCCCACTCATGAGAAACCGNACCCCCCAACCTGTGAGATGGAACGCAATCCAGATGGATGGTTCCCACTCATGAGAAACCGTCAAGACAATGAAGGTATGTGGCGTAAGGCCTTGCATGCAGGCATAGCAGAGGCAGGTTCTGACGACTGAGAACTCGAAGCGGTGAGGATGCCGACAGCTGAACCCAAAAGGGCAAGACTGTGAAAGTGCTTTTCTTGTCTTGCACTTGGTGCAATAATAACACGACTTGTACACTCGTAATCACCACTTGAATGCAGTGCGTGAGGATTGGCACGCCCTGATGGTCGCATAGTTGGCGAAGATAAATACCTTCGTCGTCCTCCTGATCACCATCAACCAAGAACAGCATGCGCCATCTTATACACCCCGGGTTTCCGGATAGACAGATCACCTTCTTCATGCTCGAACAATCGCCATAGCCATGCCCTCGTCGTCAGAGATGAACAGATACTGGATTCCCAGGTTGGACATCCACAAAAAGATCATCACCCAAGAGCTTCCCTACTACCTTGGTCCGGATGCGACGGTCAGACCGTACACAAACGAGGTGTGAACATCTCAGACAAGATGCCCGAGACGCCTCTCACAGCATCAATAGGGAGAGGATGGTTTCCTCATCACTACCCCAGGCCCCTGCCTAACAGATGTGAGCCTCGTCGTCGCTTGCCCCTGTTTGGCGCAGAACTGTAAGCCACTGACTACCGTCGCCTGCCACAGGAACAAATCGACGATATCTGCAGGAAATCCAAAGAAATGTGGGAGCGACAAGCCGCGATTAGGGCTCAGGAGGCCGACAAGCCTCTCAAGAGACCGCTGCACCAGCCGGTGGTCATATCCAGAGGGTCGAACGACTCGTCACGAAGGAGACACGATGCACACCGCAGCCACGAGCGGCATAGACGTTACGATGATAGGCGACGTGAATGATAGTGAGCCGTTCGGCGGAGCCGACTGAAGTGATCGAGATCTCAGATTGGGCCAGATTTTTCTTTGGATCTAAGCACACAGACGACACAGGCGTTGCAGGCGGCCGGGTGAGCCCTTTCATGCATAACGGCACGAAATTTGTGGGATTTGATGATCCAAAGCACTACCATATGCGAAGAAGGTGTTGCTGGTGGTGAGGGGAAGCTGATTTGTGTGGCCTGGTGGTCGCAGCGGACGGTGGATCCGACCGAACTCTCGTTGTTTTTGACTGGTTGAGCGACAGGT
This sequence comes from Colletotrichum gloeosporioides, assembly GCF_011800055.1. Lineage (NCBI taxonomy): Eukaryota > Fungi > Ascomycota > Sordariomycetes > Glomerellales > Glomerellaceae > Colletotrichum > Colletotrichum gloeosporioides. The sequence continues at coordinate 1,077,685 of NW_025544662.1, read as the reverse complement.
GGACGAAGCAGTATAACCAAGTCTGTCTGATTGGGACAGGCCTGGCTTTGTGTCCCAGAATGGTCCAGAAACAGCCTGCCATCTGGCATTTTTGGGGGCCAATGGTGACGACCGACGTCTCCGGCGTCGTCTGCCCATTACTCCTAATAGGTATGTGTATGCGGAATTGTTGCAAGAGGCGCATAGCGAAACAACGCGTCGGCGAATGCGACCAGCTAGCTTTTCGTCCCGTCCAGATACCCAATAGGCATATGAATTGCATTTCCCAAATAGACAAGTTGCATAGAAGTCGAACCGAATAAGTTCTGAGGACCAACGACAGCACGTGTTTTATCCGAAGATGGCTGCTCAGTGGGACGTCCCGAAGGTATGCGAATCCCGACACTAATTTCGGCCCGTGTCCGACTTCAAATCGTGAAGCATGAATCCATCAATGATCGGGAAGCACTGGCTCTTATCGAGGTGTCATGGTGCGTTGTGTGGAGGGACTAATGAGCGAAGCAAGGCTGGCCGGTCAGGGTGGTGAGTAGAAAGTATGTGTGACACGTCTGCCTATTCACGGCGTAGGAAGGGGCATGTCGAAGTGTGCCGAAGTCAGGTGGCATACCCGTACCCCTCACCCTCAGGTGGTGCGCTTTGCCTCGTCAGAGCATCGGCCGCAGACCCATCCGGGGGCTATTTCATGATTTCTCGAACGTCGCCTCGTACCGCTGAAGATTGAGAGGACCGGCGGACCAGAGCATCAGCGCTTGAACGGCCACATGCTGCGGCTCGCGGGTCGTCCCTTTGGCCCGTGTTCCCAAAGAGGCAGGCGTGAGATAGCCGACCACGTTCACCCACTCGCCAATACGTGTCTGCTCTGACTTGAGGTTGCCGAGAAGGAGGCTGACATCGACCAATGCACTAACATTGGATCCTTTGGGGGATTCGTGGTGTAATGTAAGCACAGCCGATTCCATTGAATAGGACGTGACACTGGAGCCAAGTCAGCAGCCAGAGCATGAGAAAGCACCGGTAAACTCCCGATGACGACGAGCGGACGTCGAATCATAAAGAGCGTCGTTGTGTATGAACTTGGGCACCTTACCATCCTAAGAACCGGATCTTTTCGCCTGGAGGTTTGGAAGGCAAGTCTGACAGGAGACTGAGCTTCGAGGGGAGTGGGCCCCTTGACATGGTTGATGCGATTGTTAGTCCAAGGCGATATTGTCATGGTAGTATTGTGGACGTAGTGTCTTCATGTATGTCCGGTTATCGTCGATTACTGCGGTTGAAATATGACGATGCGAGGATTGAGCAGACGTTTAGTCGGAGTGGAACAGCAAAGTGCCTTCCGCAGTCAAGGCACCTCTCCGCCAGTGCCTTCTACCTACCTTACCAAGCTCGACTCACTGGGCCGATGCTACATTATATAAGCAGCTCTTCTGATAAGGCGATAAGACATTGGTCTCGGAAAAGCCTCACGTGCGCGGCGGAACTGGGTCATCTGACCGGCTAAACCGCGGAGGAATCAGGCGCCCAAGGTTGCTGGGCGAGCACCGTCATCGCCCGCCGCCCACTAAACGGCATCGCTAAGCCAGTCGGGAGCTTGCATCATACCTGCCTACGTATCTCGACTCTATCTCTCAGCCTTCTGCCTATCGGCCCTCGCGATATTTCGACCTGCTGGCCGCGAGTCCTTCGTCGCACCATCTAGAGCCTCATTAGTCGAGTCCGCCAATACCCTTTATCCGCTCCACGGTTCGTTGACGACGCCTGGCGCCCACTTGCGTCCTGTTTCGGGACCCCGCCATCAAACTTCGGCCTGCTGCCACGCAACCCGATATCACGGCTGCCTTCGAGCCGTAGCTGCCTGCGCACATCCTCAAAACCGACTCGCATCTTCTCGAGCGACACTTTTCGATACCCTCTTTCCGGCCACCGCGAAGCGAACATCATCATGTCTGGCGTCTGGGGCTGGTTTGGCGGCGGCGGTGGCGCCAAGAAGAAGAACGATGCCAAAGATGCGATCCTTGGCCTGCGAGTCCAACTCGATATGCTGCAAAAGAGAGAGAAACACTTGCAAAACTTGATGGATGAACAAGATGCTATCGCAAGGAAGAATGTGAACACAAACAAGAACGGTGAGCAGGCCGAGCGGGATTTCATGGTTTGTAGGCCGGGGTGCTAACGAAATGTTCCGATAGCCGCAAAGGCTGCCCTGCGCCGCAAGAAGGGCCACGAGCACAGCCTGGAGCAAACAGTTTCCCAAATCACGACACTTGAGTCCCAAATCAACGCTATCGAGTCTGCGAACATCAACCGCGAGACATTGCTCGCTATGGAGAAGGCTGGCCAGGCCATGAAGGGAATTCACGGCAAGCTCACGGTCGAAAAGGTGGACCAGACCATGTATGTCCCCAAACCTTATCACATGACGATGTTTCGACGTACTTACCAGCGAATGCAGGGAGGACCTCCGAGAACAAAATGCACTCAGCGAAGAGATTGTCAACGCTATCACAACGGGACAAACGGACGCCATCGACGACGTGGACTTGGAGGATGAGTTGGAACAGATGCAGCAGGAACAGTTGGACGAGCAGATGATCAGCACCGGCTCGGTTCCCGTATCGGATGCTGTACACCGCATGCCCGCTCCGGCAAACGGAGAACGTAAGGATCCCTCATCCACGCCCGGTCTAGATCCAATGACTAATCATAGCCGCGCAGTCAAAGGCAAGACGCCCGTCGCTGTCGAGGAGGACGACGAAGAGGCAGAGCTCCGTAAGCTGCAGGCGGAGATGGCCATGTAAGGGGCCTAAGACGTCAAGTAATGCTGTGGGGACGGTCGAGAGTGGTGGCATAGCATTCCTGGTTTGGGACGGGGGCTTCTGGAGGCATGCATGGAACTACGGTGCGCACGAGGGGAAACCGAGGTGCCATGCGAATGGGCCTTTGCCCGACAGAAGTGGACGCTGCACGACATACCTCGCAGCGCACAGGCACAAGCACGCTCGAACGCAGGGCGTGCTGTGAAGGAGAAGGTATCCTGTGCGGCCTTGGTTCACATGTTTTTCAGCCAGCTAGCTAGCCCTCCTCCCCTTTCCAGACCTGTCTACTGGCGTTGGCGTTTTGGGGCACTTGGGTGCTATTCGATGGGAATCTCGCGGTTGTGGAGGCTGAAGGGAGTTTGACAAGCTTTTTCTGCGTTGCGGGAGGGTACTTTACACAGTCTACGTCTACGTCTACGTCCGAGTCTTCATAGAACACACATTGACCATTGTTGAGAAGCTAGAAGGGTCGGTGTAAGGAATACATGCAGTGTCTATCATCGGAAACCTAAGTACTTGGGAATGCATTGCTGGCGTCTGTTTCCAGGGTCCTTCTAGAACTAGAATGGGTTGCTTGGCTTATGCGCCGGAGACGCAGCCGCGCTGCAGCGGTGTCTGGTCCGGTGAGCGGCGGGCGAGACATCGACGGTCCACCTGGGCTCGATGGATCATGGCGGTGTTGGCCGCCTGAGTCGAGGTGAGAGGGTCCCACCTGACCGGGACCGGGACAGAAGCCACTGCTCACGTGTCTCGGCACACCGCCAGTCGCCAGGAGTGACCGATCGTGATGATGGACGTCCGAAGCTACGATCAATTTCCCCGTGGGCGTCGAGGTGGCGGCGATGGCGATCCGGAGGCCTCGCTGGCCGCAGCCGTGATCCGAGTTACGGTCTCCGTAAAACAAGCGGGGTCAATATGCGCTGGACGATGCTATCTCGATGAATATAGAGTGGACTCGACCATCAGGAGAAAAGAAAATGAGGCTTTACGACGTGTTCATGCAAAAAATTGTTAAGGGTTGACTGAGGCCATGGACGGTGGGTGGACGAGGCGGTTGGTACGGTTGGCTCTCCAAGAAAAGTTAGGGACGTTTTGCTGAAGAAGCGGGCGTCCGGCGATGCTGCAAAAGTACCTTTGGCCTCAATTTGCTCAGGGATTGGGCGATGGCGGGGATACCGATACTTGTTTCTTATCGCGACCCACACGAGATGTTTATCACGGCAGCTAAGAGCAGGCTTTTTAGAGAGGATTACCCTCAGAGACAAGCGCGCTGGAAGTATGGCCTGTGTCTGCTGTGTTTCTGTCTCATTTAGCGCCCAACGCACCACCGCCGTATTTTCTTCTGCCCTCATCCCAGACATTTACAGGGCACGTCTAACTTTTGAGCTGGCATTCCAGCCCAACGGTGACCGTGGTGCCCTGTAGGGTCACAACGGCCCTTCCCAAAGCACTGGCGGTGACGTGACAGCGGCCAGTGCGCCTTCCAGAACAACGGAATGGAATGGCACCCGACCTTCCTTTTCCCTGAGCTGGTAAATTGAAGGGCCAAGTTAATTTTTCCCTCTGCCCAGGAAACATCCATGGACCGTTGCTCGTCCAGCATGAACAACAAAACAACTCGCGATCGGACAATTCTACCTCTATCACGCGAACACAACAGGACACTTCACAGACGATAGCAGCCAGCCATCTCCTACGCCTCGTGTTCCCTCCCAGCAACGATACCACTCGATATCACCTTCGGTATCGCGATGGCCTCATCGTGAGCTTCACTGCCCTGCCAGCCCGACGGGCGTCCGTCAACGGGCAACCACCGACACCTGCCAACTGTTCAGTCATTGTCGGGATCAGCCTGAATGGACGTCGGTGCCGGACAGAAGTTGGCACTAATCGGCAACCATGTCGTCTGGCTGTCGTGCTCTCAGCGCCCAACCAACCCCCGGGTTTCGACCTCTGCGGCCCATCGCATTTCCCTCAATCTTGCCCACCGTCTGTGGCATGTCGTCGGACCAGGTCGGGTTCCGCAGGGTATCAACGGCGCCAATGGCAGTAATTGCTTTTGCGCGACGGGACGCATACTCGCTGCACATCTCCTCGGGCCAGACTGGGCTACTGCACCTCTCACACACCGTCCTTCGGGAGGAGCCATGTGGTTACCTCAGCCATCCACCGCGACCACCATCCCGCCCAACCTCCGCTACCTACGTTCTCGTACCCAGGTAGACGCCAACCTCTCCCCACGACCCGCCAGTGACAACCAGGCCAGAGGCTATGCGTATGCGTACATCTGACTCTGTTCAACCCGCACCCTTCGCGTCAGGCGCAAGGTTTCCAAGGAGCATCTCGCGCCAACACCAACTTCAGCCTTCCATGCTGACATGGTCAGCACTGGCTTGCTGGCCTTCGCACTTCCGCCTAACCATCATATCTTTGGTCGTCGAAAAGTCTACCGAGTAACTCACTGTACTCTACTTGTGTTTACAAACCGCTACAAACCGCCGCCCAACCCCACCATTGCGACGGCCGGTGCCACTATCGCTGTCACTGCAGTCACATCCGCCCCTCCCGCCAGCCCGCGGTCCGGACTCTGCTGCATGGATCTTCACAGGCGAGCCTCAACCAGGCGAGCCACGTTGCACGTCGCTGACCGGGGTTTAAATGGCCGATGAGAAACAAACCGCGCTCTTTCGCCTTCCAACCCCCACCGTCACCATTACCTGCCGCTGCGACCTGCCCTCAGGGACGCTGGAAACTCCTCTCCCGCTTACACAAAACTCTCACACAGAATCACACACATACAACCTATCTCACCCTGCCGCTTAACTGCATGTAGCCAACCCGCGGGTTCTCCCTCGTCCACCCTCCATCTTCTCGAACAACGGATGACAGACCACTTGGGCTGAGGGTGTCCTCCGTTGTGTGATTCCAGGAACCACTCTTCCGTCGGCAATCTTTTCCTTCTGTCCTGGCAGGCACCATGTACCTAGCCAACAGCAAGGATCCGTCTGGCTCCAGTGGGCCGGCCCATCGTGTTCCCTGTCTCCTATTGCCCGATACGCTCGAGTGCGCTGGGCCAGACGTTGACGACCAGCGCAGCACAGCAATTATTAGCTCATGACCGCTAAGCAGACGGTTACTCAATGCTTCACCGGCTGCCGTTTCTTAAGTTTTTCAGACAGGCATACGGGATAGAGGAATACATGGGGCCCTCTATGCCTCTTTGGGCCGACCATTTCACGTCTGAAAAGTCTTCCCTGGAGGATAACGGTTCAACACGGTTGTCTGGACTGTCTCTCAACCGTGGCATTTGTCTCAAATCTTGATGCTTGCCTTCTTAGTCTCAGACACGGCCCATAGTACTGGACCGAAATTGTCTCAGTTTCCTCTCGAACTCGAGAACATCTGGTTAGGATTGGGCTCATTGGGTTGATGCAAGTGTTCTACCCTACAGAGCTAAGATACCGGGACGCGGAAGAGCAAAAGAAGATAATTCACGACAAAAGGGGTTAAGACTACATAGTTTAAAGTACATATCCCGGAAGAAATCAGCGGCATTCATGCCCGCCATCGTCGAGCCGCCTCGCTATGCCGGTTGGCCGCTTCATCCCAATTGCATCGTCGTTGGGCAGCCATTATCCCTCCTTCACCTCGGCTCCTGGTCCGTCCGATGTTCACCCCCTTCATGTCTCTCCTGTCTCTCATCACATCATCTATCCATCCAACTGTCAAGCCCCCCGAATTCCCAAAAGCCTCAAACCCCAGTCCATACCAACCCAATTGCGACGTGGCGCCAGTCTCCTCCCGCCTCACTTGAGCCAATGGCTCTGAAGCACGACAGTTGATCACTTGGACTCAGAGATTGCCCGAATCTGTCCCCATTCGTGGGGACGACGTGGGGTACGCCTGCGTCAGGGACCCCTTACTCCCGCGCCCTGTACCCTGTCTCCAGCCAGTGATGCTTGCGATGTTTGGCACTGCTAGGAAAGCTCCCCCCTGCTTGTCGAGAACCTACTTTTTCTACCACGTCTTGGCCCAGTTGTGCGCTCCTGGGTGTGCCTTGGACAGTTCGCATCTCGTCATTCATGGTCCTTATTTCCCCCTACCCTATCCATTGTCAAGCCGAGACAACAAACCTGCCACTTCCCGGTCACCAACTATCACCAATCCATCTGTTGTCTGTTTACACTGCTACGTTCGTCTCATAGGCGACGAGATACAAAGCTGTACTTCCTTTTGAGTTTCGCGATACCCGCCCAAGAGACTCGATTCCTCTCGATTCTGGTTTGGGCACCACACACTGCAACAAGACAATCGAGAACCCAACGTGAGCAAAGACAACACCCAATCTCACTCTCCCCAAAAAGATCCAATCAACCAGGTAAGCCACAGGCAACATCAGACCATCACCCCCGGATCTGCATTGACTGTGTATCAGATTAGGCAAGGGCACCCATAATCACCAGTCCCGGACAGCATGAATTCGAATGAAGATCCGGTCGACTACTGCCCGTACCGGGCGAACGTTGGCTGGGGCCAAGTCCAGACACAGGACTTCTCCAAGGTCAACTACTTTCAAGCCTCGGATGACGAGCTACGGAATGGTAAGAAAGCTACGTACCGCGCATGCTTTAATTGATATCGCATTGTCCAATTCTGACCTTATTAATTTCCAAAGACGACGACGTATTCGCCAACGGTCAGGTGTACCCCGCGCAGCCACAAGCTTCATCAAGTAGCAAGAAGAAGAAGAAGAGCAAAAAGGACAAGAAGGCCGCCGCAGCACCACCAGCCCCGGCCATTTACGACGAAGCACCAACACCCCCCGAGTACGCCGCACCAGAGACACCACAAGAAACCGTCTTCGCAGATGAAGAGTGGGCGCCAATAACCAAGACAAAGAAGAAGAAGAAGAAGAAGAAGGGCCTGAAGGAGGAAGCTGCACCACCTCCCCCTCCACCGCCTGTAGAACCGGAGCCGACGCCTGAACCCGAAGAGGAACCGGAACCTCAGCGCGAGCCAACAATCCCGGAGGAGCCAGAGCAAGAACCGGAGCCTACGCCTGAGCCTGAGCCCGAGCCCGAAGTCGTTGCAGAGCCGCCGCCCTCGCCACCTTCCAAAAAGTCCAAAGAGTCCGCCAAGGAGGTACCCAAAGAAACATCAAAGGAAACCTCCAAGAAGAGCAAGAAAGACAAGAAGAAGGACAAAAAGAAGAAGAAGGGCGCCAAGGAGGCTGAGCCGGAGTCGGTTGAGAGTCCCAAGTCCGTTCCCGCGGAAGACGCCAAGCCGCCCAAGATGGACGAGCCAGAGGTCCCTACTTCCGACCGTAGTCTCGGGGATCCCAAGGACGACGCCGACAAGGGTGACTCGAGCGCAATCCCAGCAGCTGCAGCCGCCGCTGCGATTGCGACCGCTGGAGTAGCGGCCGTTGTTGCGACAGACGCGGCATCGTCAGATTCACCGGATGCGCCCGCCAGCGAGGAGAAACAGGAGGACAACGATGCGGAACCCTCAGACACGCCTGCTCCTGCTCCTGAGCAGGAGGAGGCTGCGGCTGAGGCGGAAGCTCCTGAAGATGTCTCCAATGCTGTTCAGAATGCAGAAGAAGAAGCTCCCTCAGACACTCCAGATGCTCCTACAGAGCCTTCAGACGCCCCTGCTAGCGACGAGAAGACAGAGAGCAACATGGATGCTCCTGTCGACGATACCAAGCAGGATGGTGAGGATGCAGCTCGTACGGACACTCCAGAGGCCCCCACAGATGCACCAGACGCTCCCGTTGAAGAGGAGAAGATCGAGAGTACGCCTGAAGCACCCGCCGACGATGAGAAGCAGGGTGAAGAAACTGTTCCTGCAAATGCTCCAGAAGCCTCAGAAGCCCCTGTGGCCGACGAGACGTTGGAAGAGGAAAAGGCAGCACCTTCAGATCCTGTAGATGCTCCTGTGGAGGAGGAGAAGCAGGAAGCCGAGGATGCGGCTCCTTTCGACACCCCTGATGCTCCCGCGGACGCGCCAGATGCGACAGACGTTCCCGTCGCTGACGAGAAGGTCGAGGCTTCAGATGCTGCTCCCACAGACAGTCCTGAAGCCGCCGCTTCAGAAGATGAGGTCCAGGCTGCGAAAGAAGCCCCTGCAGACAGCGCTGAAGCTGCTGTGCCTGAGGAGAAGGCCGAAAACGTCGACGAATCACCAGCAAATACCACACCAGAGTCCACACTGGAGTCTACACCGGAGACTTCAGAAGAAAGTACACAGCCGACGGAGCCACCCGCCGCTGAAGTGTCTGAGGACCCTCCAGCTGCCGATGCCACCGCCAGCGTTCCCGAGGAGGAATCAGGTGACAAGACCGAGGGTGATGCGGCGGCTGAGGCTGCTCCTCCACCTGAAGACTCTGCGCCAGCTGATCCTGCTCCTCCGGCTGAAGATGCTGCGCCGGTTGAAGATGCTGATGAAGCTGCTGCCACTGAACAAGCGGAAACTCAAGATGCCCCGGCCGTTGACACAACCGATGATGTACCGGTTGCCAACGATGTGCCCAGCAACTCGGAGAAAGCAAGCGACAGGCCTGCCGAGGACGCACCTGCCCCTGAAGAAGCGAAGAGCGAAGAAATCGAGCCACCCGTTGCCGAAGCTGCCGAGGAATCACCGGCTGCCGATACAACGCCCAGCGATCCCGCAGAAGGAGGAGAGAAGCCCGAAGAGACTGTCGCGGCCGAGGAGACCGTCGCCCCTAAGGACCAAGAGAAGCCAGAAGACGCGGCGGCAGAGGTTGCGGAACCCGAAGCGTCCGCCCCTCCCGAGGATGAAGCCTCCGCCCAGCCTGAAAAGTCCGCCCCTCCCGAGGATGAAGCCTCCGCCCAGCCTGAAGAGTCTGCTCCCCCAGACCAGCAAGGCGCCGAGGTCGTCGCCCCCGCGGAGGAAGACAAGGCAGATGCGGCGGACGAGACTGCAGCTCAGGCAGATCCTGACACCACACCCGCAACTGCCGAAGAAGAAGCCAAGGACCCGCCCAGCGACACACCTCCAGCGGAACCCATCAACGATACAACACCTGATGATGCGGCCGTGCCAGTCGAGGCTGCCAGCGAAGAACCAGATGAGGCTGCTAGCGAGCAGCCATCCGAGCCTCCCATTGATGAAGCGGCACCGGCTGAGACTGCCACCGAGCCAGTCGCCGAGGAGCCAGCGGAAAAGCCTAGCGATGCTCCTCAAGAGGAATCTGCCGGTGAAGCTCCTAGCGAACAGCCTGTGGAACCTTCCGGCGAACAGCCAGCTGAGGTTGCAAGCGAGGAGCCAGTCGCGGCTGCCGCTGAGGAGCCGGCTCAGACTCCCGCCGAGCAACCTACCGATGGACCAACTGAAGCCGCCCCGGAGGATGGTCCTGGTGAAAAGCCAGCCGAAGACACAGCTGAGGCGCCAGTCGAGACACCGGCTGAAGCACCAGCTGAGGCTCCAGCAGAGGCGCCGGCAGAGACGCCGGCAGAAGCAGCGGCAGAAGCACCGGCTGAGACAGCCGAGGCGGACACCGAGGAGCCCGCCGGTGAGCCTGCCGATGAGCCTGCCGAGGATGCCAGCATCACTCCGGAAGAAGTACCGGCCGCCGAGATCCAGCCTGAAGACGCAGCCCCAATTGAGACTCCTGATCAGCCATCAACCGAGGAGGCCTCTCCTGAAGAGGAAACCGAGGACAAAGCTGTCGACGCTGCCCCCGAGGCCAAGCCCGAAGAGGATCCGGTCTCAACGTCCCCTGATGAGGAAGCAGCACAAGACGCATCCGTGTCAACTGAAGGTATGGACCAGTACGAACTGATTAGCGACGGCAAAGACTTCACCTTTTCGGAAGCGAATCTCAACACAGAGACCAAGGATGCTAAGACAGTAACAGAGCCAGTCACGGAAACCGAGGAAGCTGCCACGGAGGAGACCCCTGCCGATGTTCCCGCCGACGCACCAGTGGAGCCCACTCCCGCTGCGGACGCGGACGCCGCGGCCGAACCGGAACCAACTCCGGAAGCCGAGATTGCGGCCGATGCGCCCGCAGAGCCTGCCGAACCTGCCGAAACTCAGACTCCGGATGATGCCAAAGCCGAGGAAACAGCCGAGCCTGAACTCACTACTCAGGAGGACGACATTCCAGAGCCTGCCGTCGAGCAAAGTAGCGAGGAAGCCCCGGTCGCCGTGCCGGAGCCCGCCCCCGAGAGCACCGAAGCGGAGACCGCTGAGACCGCGGAGACCGCGCCCAAGCCGGACAGCCAAGATGAAGTGGCGGGGGCCACCGCTGAAGCAGACTCGACGCCGGAAGAAAGCAAGGCTGAAGCGACCGAGACCGAGGCCGCTCCACAGCCCGAGGCTTCCGACCCTGAGCCAGAAGTCGTTGATACGCCGGCGGAAGAGACCAAGGACGAGGGTGACGATGCTCACAAGCCCACTGATGAGCCAGCTGCGGAACCGGCCACTGCTGATGAGGCTGCTGTCGTTGACGAGAGCCCCACCGAGGAGGTTCCGGTTGTTGACGACGGCGAGACCCCAGCTGCAGAGGAAGCGCCCACAACAGCACCTCCTGCGGAAGAAGCTGTCAGTGCTGAGCAGGCTCAAGAGAGTCCTTCTGACGCCCAGCCCGCCGAGGAAAGCGTTGCGGACCAGCCTGCAACTGCCGAAGACAAGCAAGAAGATGCAGTGCCAGCACCCGACGCGGCCGAAGAGGTAGCTCAACCCGATGCACCTGCTCCAGAGACTGAAGAGACCCCTGCGAGTGAAGAACAAGCCAAAGACAGTCCCGCCGACGGCGACGCAGCCCAACCAAGCAATGTCGAAGAGGAACAACCCGCAGCAACCGATCCACCTGCAGCAGAGGAGACCGCGGAAGACAAGCCTGTTGTCGAGGCTCAGCCTGAAGAAGCCGCCGCTCCAGCAGAAGATACCCAAACCGAGAGCGAAGATGCCCCCGCCCCTGCTCCTTCAGACGAACAACCTGATATTTCTGCCGAAGAACCCAAGGAAGTCTCTGCTGAAGGCGAGGCCGCTCTTGAAACTCAGGAAAGCCCCGTCGGCGATGAGGTCGAAAAAGCAGTTGTTCAAGAGCAAGATACCCAGCCAGACTCTTCTGCAGACACAGCTGAGGCACCAGCTGAGGCACCACAAACAGACGAGGCAAAGGAACCCGAGAGTGATCCTGTAGCTGAGCCTGTTGAAGCCAGCGAACCGGAACAGCCCGTTGAAGCTAGCGGATCCGAGGAACCGGCGGCCGAAGCCGGCGAGGCCAGTGAAACTGCGCCCGAGCCTGCCGAGCCCGTCGAATCTGAGCAACCTGCAGCGGAGACGGCTGAGACGGCTGAAGCTGAGCAGCCTGCCCTGGAGCCCGTCGAGGCCACAGAGGCAGAGCAAGCTGCGCCTGAACCTCAAGAACAACCGGCTGAGTCCAGCGAGCCTTCCACGCAGCCCGAGGCCGACCCGGTCGAGCCGAGTGAGGCTGTGGCAAGCCCTCATGAGGGCGAGGAAGCTCCTGCGGAACCTGTCGCGGCCGAACCTACTGCTGAGCCTGTTGCTGAGTCTGTTGCTGAGCCTGTTGCTGAGCCTGCTACTGAGCCTGTTGCTGAGCCTGCTACTGAGCCTGATGCGACTGAAGAGCCTCCTGCGGCCGAGCCTGTTGCAGAAGAGCCCGCCGCCGAGCCTGCCACGGCTGAGGAAACACCTGCCGAGCCTGCTCCCGCCGAAGAGCCACAAGCCGAGCCAGTCGCAGAAGAGCCTTCTGCTGAGCCTGTTGCGTCTGAGGATGCCTCTGCTGAGCAAGTTACAGACGAACCTCCTGCTGAGCCTGCTACTGAGCCTACTGCAGCAGAAGAAACTCCTGCTGAACCAGCGCCAGAGGAGGTCGCTGCAGCAGAAGAAACCCCAGCTGAACCGGTTACAGAGGATGCTGCTGCTGAGCCTGCTTCGACCAAAGAACCTCCTACCGAGCCTGCTTCTGATGCTGCAGCTGAAGAAGCACCAGCTACTGAGCCAGCGGCTCCCGAAGAAACTCCAGCCGAACCAGTTACGGAGGAACCAGCTGTTGAGTCTGCGGCGCCCGATGAACCTTTCGCTGAGCCAGCCATCACTGAGGAACCATCCGTAGAACCAGTTGCTGCTGATGAGGAGCCTGCTGCCGAGCCTGCTGCTGCCGAGCCTGCTGCTGCCGAGCCTGCTGCTGCCGAGCCTGCTGCGGCCGAGGAGCCTGCGGCTGCTGAGCCCGAGGCGGAAGCACCCCAAGCTGAACCAGTCGCACCTGAGGAGGCACCTGCCGAGCCGGCTGCGAGCGAAGAACCTCCTGTTGACCCTCCGGCTGCCGAAGAAGCTCCCGCCGCCGAGGACGCTCCCGCCGCTGAGGACGCTCCCGCTGCTGTGGAGGCACCCGCTGCTGAGGACGCTCCTGCCCCTGAAGAAGCGCCGGCCCCAGAAGAAGCTCCCGTTGCCGAGAACGCGGCTGCTGAAGAAGCTCCTGTCGCGGATGAGGCTCCCGCCTCTGAAGATGCTCCCGTTATTGAGGAGGCTTCCGTCCCCGAAGAGACTCCTGCTCCTGAAGAAGCGCCGGCCCCTGAAGAAGCTCCCGTTGCCGAGAAAGCGGCCGCTGAAGAAGTACCTGCTACGGAGGAGGCTCCAGCTGCTGAAGATGCCCCGGTCGCTGATGAAGCCCCAGACGCTGAAGAACCGGCTGCTGAAGAGGTTGTGGCTACTGAGGAAGCTCCAGCTGAACCTTCTGCGGTCGAAGAACCTGCTGCTGCAGAAAATGCCGCTGAAGACCCTGCGGCCGAACCTGCTGCTGAGGAAGCCCCAGTCATTGAAGAGCCTGCTGCTGAACAAGCCCCTGTCGCCGAGGAGCCGGCTGTTGAAGAGGCTCCCGCTGAACCTGCTCCAGCTGAGGAACCTGCTCCGGCTGAGGAACCTGCTCCAGCTGAGGAACCTGCTGCCGAAGAAGCTGCTGCCGAAGAAGCCCCTGTTGCTGAGGAACAGGTTGCTGAAGAAGCTCCCGCTGAACCTGCTCCAGCTAAGGAACCTGCGGCTGACCCCGAAGCGGAACCCGCGACAGAGGATAGTCATGCAGCTGAGATTGCCGCAGGAATTGCGGTTGCCGCTGCTGGAGCGACTGCTGCGGCTGTTGTGGCTGATAAGTCTGCGCCGGAAGGAGAGAAGACGCGAGGTTTGGATGTTGAGGAGAGCAAGGACTCGGTGCCGCCGATTCCTAGTGAAGAGAAACCAGGTGAGAATACCCCTCCTTCCCCCGATTCCCCCGATGGAGATGCACGGGAAGGACCGGATGGAGAGAATCCCGAAGACGCCGCCAAGGATGTCCCGGAGGATGCCCCGAACACCGAGGAAGACGATGCCGCACCGGAGCCCACTGGAGAGGAGACCGAAGTCCCAGCTGGAGAGGCCGCCGACCCGGATGCCCCCGAGGCACAACCACAAGAAAGCGATGGCGCGCCGCCAGCCGAAGAAGAGATTTCACCGCAAGAGGACTTGACGACGACCGCTGAAGAGCCTGGGCCAGAGCCAAGCTCGCCTGAAGATGAAGACGCCGCTCCTGTCGAACAGACCGAGCCCGAACCCGCGCCCGAGCAAGCCGAGCCTCAAGAACCTGAACAGGTCGAACAAGAGCCCGAGAACGTCGAACAAGAACCGGAACAAGCTGAGCCACAAGAGCCTGAGCCTGCCGAGCCCGTCGAGGCTGTCGAGTCCCCTGAGCCTGTCGAGTCCGCTGAGCCTGCTGAGACTGCTGAGCCGCAAGAACCTGAACCAGGACCTGAGCAAGCCCAGCCACAAGAGCCCGAGAACGTCGAACAAGCAGCTGAAGAAGTTGAGCCGCAAGATCCCGAGCCAGAACCCGAGCAAGAGGCCGAACAAGTCGAACAAGAGCCAGAAGCAGTCGAGGTACAAGAGCCTGACCCCGTCGAACCGCCAGAGGACCAGGCATCTGTCGAAGAAGACAGTTCCCCTGCCGAAGACAGTTCCCCTGCCGAAGCCAGTCCTGTTGAAGATGCACCAGAAGAATCTAAAAAGAATGCTCCAGACGACGATGATACAGATGCTGCCATCACAGGAGTTGCAGCCGTCGGTGTTGCTTGCGCCGCTGGCCTGGTAGCCGTAGATCAACTCGGCAAGGACTCCGACGAAACCATTTCACGCCGCGGTTCTTCAGACAAGCTCACACAGACTCTTGACGGCAACATTCCAATGTCAGGGTCCGCTACTCTTGCGGGATCCAAGCCAGAAGACGTCGACGTGGATGCCAACTTCAGCCCGGTGGAGAAGGAAGGGTTTTCAGATCAAGGCACGCAAACAGACAGCAGCTCCGTCTTTGGCTTCAGGCCCTCGACTCCAGCTGTGATTCTACCTGATCTTTGCGATCCTTCATCACCAGCCTCCAGGGCGAGGGCAAAGGCACTCAGGCGGCAACGCAAGCTCTCGGTTGCTCGGGCCGAAGAACTTGTAGCAGCGGCTGTGATTATCTATGCTACGGCCCAGACTCTCAGCCCTCCGAACAGCCCCTCCTCCCAGGACAGCTCACAGCTCATCAAGGCTATGCCCAGCCTGGACCAACAATTGAAGATGAAGCCAAAGAAGGCTCGAGCATTCTTCTCGCGGGTCCTACCAAGCCTTCTTTCCAGACGCAGGAGTACTACCACTAAGGGAGCGGATACAGTGAATGAATTTGGTGCTAACCAGTTTATAGAAAGAAAAGAAGAGCGCGACAAGCACCGCCGACACCGCCGCTCTTCCCACTCTTCCCACCATCCATCTTCATACTCCAGTCGTCGGGCTGAGGAGGAAGGTCGCGACAGCAGTCGCCGCCATTCGTCTCACTCCCACCAATCCACTCATCGCCGTCACCGCACCGACAGCGATCGATCATCTTACCGATCTCGCGACACGGCTCCAAGCACGCCCCCGAGAACGCCCAAGAGACAAGACAGTGGCTTCTCGGAAAGCCCGCAGACACAGACCACCACCCGCCGCCGCCGTCACAGCGAGCGAAGCGAGGGTCGCAGTGAGCATACGGAGAGAAGCGAGAGACGTTCTGAGCGCACTCCTGAGGAGCAAGCAGCTCATGATAGAAGAAAAGAAGAGCGAAGACTTGCAAGAGACAAGGAACGCGCTCGCGAGCGCGAGGCCGAGCTCGAACGGGAGAGGGAGCAAGAGCAAAGAGATAGAGAGAGAGACAGAGAACGAAGAAGAGAGAAGGAACGGCAGCGCGAGCGTGAGCGGGAGAGGGAGCAAGAGGAAAAGGAGAGAGAGCGCCGTCGCAGCACCAAGGGTAAGGAGCCAGAGATGCTCGACAGGTCACAAGAACCCATGGAGCGCAGCCACCGCCGTTCTTCTCGCCGTCACAGTACCTCGGAGCACAACCGCCCCGAACGCGCTATCCCGGAGCGCACCTCCAGCAAGCGAGAACGCCGAGATGTGCGAGAACCCTCGTCGGACAGGACAGGGCCAAGACGATTCTTCAGCGTCAGAAACCGAGAAGGTACGGCTTCATCGGCAGCAGCCCCCCCTCAGGATCCCCCCCTTGCCAAGGACGACATGCCAATGGATGACGACGCAGGACACCAAGACGCAGCGGCGACTCGCGACATTCCTAATCGGACAGACACCACGCGTTCCAGGCACCGTCACCGCCGCCATTCCGAAGACGGCAGCGGCAGGGCTAAGCTCCAGAAAGTGCGTGACCAGGTCGCCGAGGAGGCCAGGCGAGTGGCAGAGGAGAAGCCCCGCTCGAAGCATTCTTCTCATCATTCCCACGCCAGTCCGGACGACTCTCGTCGCAGAGCTCGCGAGGAGGGCAGGAAGAAGACGAGAGATGTTGAGAAGGAGCGGGAGAAGGAGAAGTCTGGCGGCATCAAGGGCATGTTCAAGAAATTGTTCAACTGATGATTTGTGTGTGTAATGATGTTACGACTACGATTTGTACGCGGACTGGATCGATGCTTTTTTATGGAACGACAAGACTGCACGGGTTTGACGGACTGGATTAGAGGCGCTGTGTGTGATTTGGAGGCCTTGATGATTTCATGGTTTTGGGTTACGAATCATTTCTAATGATTTAATCGCTTCATGAGTAATGTGTTTGGGAATCAATACATGTCTGACGAGTTTCGAACATTGAACTCTCTTGCCCCTTTTCCCACACCACACTTGCATTATCGTCACTGTGATATTTGAACCCATGGCAGGTGGTGGACATGTACGACGTCGAAGCAGCATCCGGATGTCACGGTCTACACCTCGTATCGCTGCGAAGTCCTCGGCCATTCTTCAACATGACTCTTTCTCGCAGGCAATAAATCAGTTCCTAGCGCCTGCAGTGGAACACACACACACACACACACACACACACACACACACACACACAGGTCTGTTATCGTGGTCTTGGTCTAGCCTGCCGCGTCATGCAGCGGACAGCACCGTCCCGAACCGCAGCTGCCGCGGGTGAATCTCTACGCGCGCACACAGGCGAGGACCTCACTTTGCACAAGTTCACTTATCAACACCACCACTACCGCCACCACCGTCACATAGACTATTGCCCAGGTCAATTCCTGGTCTAAGCCATCCACGTCCACTGATTCATGCTTAATGCGGCGCGTTCCATCCGGATGCTCCCGCAAACTCAAAAGATTGTATGCTGTGTCCTCCTGACCCCGAGCGACCCGCAGCAGCAAACCCCGAGCCTGCCTCGTGGCGCCGGCGAAGACTCACCTCCCCGAGGCCGAGACGGGCAATGATCGGTGAGGATTTTCAGGCACGACGCCTGTGAGGGGTCTAGCAGCATCGACCTGAACTAGCGCGATGCACGTATTTTCAGCAGATGTGAACGTTTACATGGGTGTTTTGCAGTAATTAACGAGTCGTTTTTTGGTCTTTAATAGGGGGTGTGCAGTTCGACAAGATTTTCTATAGTCTGTTACGTTAACAGCGTCCGCCCCCCCTTTTTGCCGAAATTATACATGTATAATCCCTATATATACATAAAAATTTGCCTAACGCTATATAGATACTTATAGTATAGTAATTAACCTATTTTAATAGCTTTAATTAATCTATTCCTATTAAATCTTATCGTCTAAGGGTATTATAATACCTCCTAAATACTACTATATAACTTAGTAAGTAAATAATAACCTATCTAGGTATTATCTATTACTTATTACTAATAGTATATAAAAATAACGATATATATAATAATTAGTATAAGATACTACTAAAGATCCTCTTTAATACTCTATTTTACTATTAATTAAAATTATTATACCTACTAAGAGGGCTTATTAAGCTATTACTACTAAGGAAGCTATTAAGGAAGCTACTACTAAGGTTATTATTACTAAAACTAAACTTAAAACTAATAATTTAGTAACTTCTAAGTTTATATTATAAAAAAGGTATATATTTATAATACCTCTATTATTATAAAGAGCTTTAAAAATATCCTCTTACTAAAAAGTAATAATAATATAGAGGAAGTAAAAAAAAAATCTATTATATATAATTTAGCTCTAAAATACCTTACCTTTATTAATACTATTATTTTAATTAGATTTAACTTTAGTTAACCTAACTCCTTATTAAATTACTTAATTTATAGATAATATACTTATAGCCTCTTACTATAGTACTAATAATATATTTATATTATTTTATAATATATTTAAAGAGGAGAATAATATAGGTAATAAGGAACTAATTCTACTATAAATCTAAGTTACTTATAGCTTAATACTTAAAGGTAATAATTTATTTATTCTTAATCTAATTATTAAGAGTATTATATATAATAGATTTAGTATTACTAATATATTAGATATAAATAGTAGAGACTAAGAAGTAGATAGTAGTACCTAATTTAAAGTAGAAGTAGCTTACTTATATATTCTAAAGAAAGTTAATATTATTATTATTATTACTTAGAAGAAGCTTATTAATATATTTAAACTAATATTAATCTTTACTTAAGTCTATCTATCTACTAGAAGGGTTATTTAGCTAAGTATTCTATAAATTAATATTATTCCCTCTCTTAAATAAGCTAAAAAGAGAGGTAAAGTCTACTTTACTATTAAGTAGTAATATAGTATTATATTAATCTTTAGTAGTATAATAACTAATATATAAATACTTTAAAAAAGTAACTAAATAGGTATTTTAGTTAGTATATAAGAGGTAATTAATTATAAGCTTAATAATCTTATAAACATTAAGTATTAGAAAGAGGGTATATATAGATAACTTCTCTATATATATATTTACTTAGAGTATTAGAAATATAAAAATAGTTTAGGTAATAAGAAGTTTAATTAGTATTATATATTAAGCTAAAAGTACTATAAGATTAAATCTCACTATATAGAGAAGTAAGTAAAGACTTTTATAACTAGATAGACTAATATTACTAATATAAAACTACCTAAAGAACTACTTAGTGAGATTCTTTATAATTAGTTTATAGAGGATTAGAAATATTAAAGTAAGAGAAATAAGAATATTATTAAGGTTAATAATAATTAGGAGATAATAATAATAATAAAAGAGAAAGCTAAAAATATTATACTTCTATTATTAAGGTTAAGATCTAGCTTAACTAATACTAATAATAATACTATTATTAATATATATAGTAATATAAGAGTACTAAATTATTATCTTTAATATCCTAACCTATATATATAGCTACTACTATTAGTATTAGCGCTAGTAGTATATTAGCTATATATAAATATCTTATAATATTTATTACTAACTCTTTTATTATTAAACCTTCTAAATACTTATTAACTAAGTATTACACTTCTAATTTATTTATCCTTACTAATAATATTAGATTTACTCTAAAAAGCTTTAGATTAAGTAGCTAGCTTTATTAAATAGTTTATATCTATCTATAATAAGTAATATAATATTAATAAAAAGTTTAGAAAGAAGTTATAGAAACTATAATTAATAGATAGTAGCTTATAAGTAGTTTATAAGTTATTAGATATTTAGTTTACTAAATATAGTTTTATTTAAGATTTTATTAAAAACATTAAGAACTTAATTAAATCTTTTATAGATAATAATACTTATTATAGAGAGTAGTTTAATACTATCTTTAATATAATATCTTACTCTAAACTTTATTTAAATTATTAAGAGTTAGAGGGAGATATTTATATAAGAATATATATTAGATTACTAAGAGGGATAATAGTAGTACTACTTAAAAACTCTATAGTACTAGTTTTAAGTAAGTTAAGGTTATCTTAATATATTAATACCTTAGTATTATATTAATCTATTAAGTAAAAAATCTATAGTATATTAGTTAAAATTAGTTAATATAATAAGTATATATAAAGCTATTTACTATTAAATATAGCTAACTTTATAAGTATTTTAGAACTTTTTAGTTTTATTTTATTACTACTACTATTAGTATTATAGATATTACCTATATAGTTATAGATTAAATAAGATAAAGTTAAGTAAAGTAGTAAAAATAATTAGATTAAAATCTTAAGTAATATATTATTAATAGAGATATATTACTTAGAGGAGGATAAAGAAGAAGAGTAATATAATAAGAGTAATATAAAGTTTAACTATATATATGATTTTCTTATATAATATATTTAACTATAGAAAAGTCTACTTATAGCTATAGATTTAACACTACTACTATATATATATAAAAGCTATAGAATTACTGTGATTTTAGATCTATAAATAAGATAATCTATCTTAATACTTCTTAGTTTAATATAGTTAAAGTCTCTAACTATAATTAAAGTCTCTAACTATAGTGATATATTATTATTATAAATTATCGCTATAAGTATTAATAATATATTTCAGCTACTATATAGGTAAAATTGATATATATATATAGCTACTAATAAAAATAATAGATAATAATATATTTTCTATGTTCTTATACGCTTATAGCTGAACTTTTTGTAATCTTACTAGCTATAATTATAGATCTAATAATTTCCTACTATATAATAATATAATTAAGATCTATTATAATTATATAATAAAGATTTAGATTACTTATTAATATTTAATATTTATAGCTTATCCTCCCTTTTATAGTTTAATATTATTAAATATATACTTTATCTTATTAAAGTTAATAAATAAATAGTAGAAATAGCTTTTAATCTAAAATAGATAATACTTAATCTCTATAATATAGTTATATAGATATTCTATAAAATCCTAAGTATTATTCTTATTATTATTCTATTTTAAATATATCTTCTTAATATATTACTTTAGATTACTAAAATACTCCTTAATAAGGTTAAAGTTTAGTAAATATAGAAGTAGAAACTTAAGATTAATATTTAATATCTAGTATAAATCCTTAATTTTAAGTATATAATAGTAAGAGAGGTTATCTATAATAATAATAGAGTTTAGTTCTAGAAAATACTTATACTTTAGGATAAAGTACTCCTATAGCTAATAAAAGAACTTATTACTATTAGTTATACTATAGTATATAGTTAAATATAAGATATTACTTAATATAAAAGCTAATAAGATTTATATATAAGAGTTCTAAAACTAATTAATTTCTATAGTTTGAAATATAGTAAGTTTTTTTAGTACTTATTTAGTCCTCTATATTTTAGTATCCTTATTAATACTAGATTTATTAATAAATACTAGCTAGTTAGGGTAATATTATTATATATAGTATAAGTACTTATATTATAATTTATTACTTCACTAAGTAGTAATAATTATAAACTTCTTATTTATCTAGCTAAATATATTTAACTATTAACTAATTATAGAATAACTAATTTAGATCTTAAAGGTTTTAAATAGGAAATCTTATATCTCTTTAAGGGATAGGTTATTATAGTATTATAATAGTTTAAGAAGTTCTATATAATACTATATTTCTATTTTTTATTAACTTTAGTAGTACCTCTTATATCTCTATATCTTATTAGTAATATTATATTATAATTTATATTATTAAATTATTTATTTAATATAGTTAATAAAAAATAGAAATATAGTATTATATAAAACTTCTTAAATTACTATAGTATTATAGTAACCTATCTTTTAAAGAGATATAAGATTTCCTATTTAAAACTTTTAAGATCTAAANTCTTTCTTAGTATATTTAATATAATAAACTATAGATATATACTAATTAGTAATAGACTATAAATAACTAAGTATTATCTATATAGTAATAAACTCTTATTTAATATTATAAATAAGCTAAGCTATTAGGGGATTTATTACTCTAGTTAACTACTAAAGCTATTTACTCTAAAGAACTTATATTAAGTTTCTTAGTATACTTTTATATTACTTAGAGTTATATAAAACCTATACTAAGTAGATATATAAAGCTATATTATAGGTCTCTTTTTTTATTCCTTAATAATATTATCTTAATCTCTTATAAGATTTATTAGTTAATTAGTATAAGGATAGGGTAACTTACTAGGTTAGTAATACCTCTATAAGTAAATTAACTACTATAGAGGTATTAAATATATACCTTATATCTTTATTATATAGTTATATATTTAAATACTACTATAACTATAATAATTAATAGTAATTAAGGTATTAGTAATAGGTTTAATACGTTTTATATATAATATAGCAAAATATGCATCATAGCGTAAAATTAGCTTTTTTTTATGTTTTTGCATAAGCAGGGAAAAAAAGGGGGGGCGGACGCTGTCAACGCAACGGACTGTAGACTGGGGATGGGGCTTGTCGTCCGGCGGGATGGACCTTGATGAACTACACTATCGTCGGCTTCAGCCGTGTCTACTTGAGGGGGTGTTCACTCGCGACAATACGATGTAGGATCGTGGAGTTGCGAGCTGGATTCATGTGTTGTAATGCCAATGCTATCGGTGGTGCTATCGCGCCTTTCGCCGTCGCGGTGCATCGGCGAAGTCGGAGTTGGTTTTTTTCCGCTCGGGAGAGTGTCGGCGCGGTGATTTTTGCTGCGCCGATGTTGTGTGTGTTTTGTTACTCAACACTTTGCCAATATTATTGAAATGGTGACGACCTCGACATCTGGATTTCTCATCGTGAGCGGCCCAGCGTCGGATCACCGCGCCGACCATCCTGACGCATGCAGCCGGTCACGCGAAGAAGCCTGTGTTGAGTTTCCTGGCAGGCCGGGGGGTGATGTTTAAGCACTAATTTGCTACATGCACGACAACAGGTTTGACTGCGGTCAACGATGCGATGTGATGCCTGGGATTACTTTCTTCAGCTGCAACCCGAGAGTGGATGTGTGGTCGTTATCTTCGTTTGCTGGCTGCCCGTCGGCTTTCCTTCCACGTTCTCGCACATCAACCCCGGCGGGCTTACGTGGCGGCAGCTGTACCCCCAGGCGAATGTCCACCGACGCACGCGAGGGCCTTCGCAGAAGATTGGGAAGCGCGCATGAGGGGAGGGTAAAATGCGCGTGATATCTTTCTGGTCACGTCTTTAACCAGGGCCTCGGTTCATTGCTGCGCGATAGAGAATCACAAGGCGTCGTGTCTGCGTGGGTTTTGTGGTTCTTGCGCAACCATCACGGATTGGAAAGATGCGAAATGCAGCGGCCGAGTCCCCGGGGCCGGCCCTTGTCCGACACCGACCACCACCACCACCACCACCACCCCCGCGCCGCCGTTGTGTGCCCACGCACCGACATGGGTCCCGGTCTGGCAAAGGCTGAGCGTCCCTGGCTTTAGCGCCGCCGGCCCTGATTTCCCGCGCTCTAAGGTTAATTGGCGTGGGCTACTAGTTCAATGTGCCAGGTTTTTGACCACACCCTTTTTTCTAAATTCTTGCCTGTCCCGAAAAGCCAAGACAATTCTATCTTCGTTGCGCTTAAGCGGCTGCGAGTTAAATTTCTGGTGACGTGGAGGTCGTCGGTGGGTGGCTGCGCAGGCGGCTGGGACGGCCTGTAGATAGGTGAGGCAAGCTGAGTTGTGATGGCTGTAAGTGAGTGAGAGCGCACGCGAGAGAGAGGAGGAGAGGGGCTTTTCCGAGGCGCCGTATTTCTCGGGTGTTGTTCCCGAAGCAGAGGGTTTGCGATATCTTCACGGTGAAGCTGTAATGAGCACTTCGTAGACGCCGGCTAAGGCGGCCTGCTCGTGATTTTCGCCCACCTGAAAGATGAAGCTAGGGTTCGGTACGGCATGGCGCCGAGTGATGTTGAATCTGGAGGCTGCGATGCTAGAGGTTCCCTCGTGTTCACGATGTTTCCCCAATACGCGTGTTCCACCCCCCTCCTCCACCATCCCCTATACCTGCTTCACAGGACGCCCGTTGGATTACTCCGGGTGGCGATGACCGTCTTGACTCGGGGAAGTTGCTCGGATGGACGGCTGCAGGTAGAAAGCTCAAATGGATTCAGACGGGAATATTGGGAGAAAGGGACATGCAGTGCTCAAGAGAACGGCGGTGAGGAGGTTCACCGAACTACCTGGGCCAATGTTATCTCGCCTGAGGTAGGTATAGACCTCCATCACGTAGTATAGGCATAGGGTAGGAGTTTT
The DNA here is from genome assembly GCF_011800055.1 of Colletotrichum gloeosporioides. Taxonomy (NCBI): domain Eukaryota; kingdom Fungi; phylum Ascomycota; class Sordariomycetes; order Glomerellales; family Glomerellaceae; genus Colletotrichum; species Colletotrichum gloeosporioides. The sequence continues at coordinate 1,053,321 of NW_025544662.1, read as the reverse complement.
TCTTCAGTCTTTCTCGCCGACTGGCAACAGTAGGAGCGGCGGCAGCAGCACTTCTCCCAAGACAGTGGATCGCAATCAATATCCATGGAAGCTTTGACAGCAGGAGTTCGTCCCGGAAACCTAGCATCTGGGAATTAAGCATACGGCTTCGGTATTTTGCTTTCTTCTTCCAATGCGCAGGCTGCCGACGGTGCTCCCGAATGTGCCGACGAACAGGTCATTCGGGAGCAACCGATCAAGGACACAGCCAACGAACGGTGCCCATCCATATTGAGTGTTAAGTTATTGAGGTTCATGCTAAGGGCGGAATGAAAGAAGGTTAATGACACACAGAGTCAATGGGGAGGGGCGGGTGCGGACGCGGATGGGCGGGAAGAGGCGCAGGTGCTTGCCTGTAGCAGCAAGTCTATGACAGCGATAATTTGGGCGTGAGGCATTTGCGGCAATGCCGTGGGAGGACGAGTTTGGCGATGCCAAGACTTTATTACCAGTTTGGGCAATCGTGGATAGGAGCTGGTGGAGATGGCTCGGTGAAAGAAGTCGGCGAGAGGCGGCGAGTTGTTCGGCATAAGACCGTCGGACCCTTAGCTGCGCCTTAGTCAGGACTGATTGAAGTGAGGAAGCCAAAGCCCCCCTTGTTGTGTGTATATTGCAGAGGACGGCTGCGATACCACGGGCGGAAACATCGTCGTCGTCGCCCTTGCTGGTGTTTGGGGGTGGTTTGGTCGCTTTGGTGATACACTGATGGTCGTCCAGGGCGCGCAGAGGTGAGGGTTTCGGGGATGATGTCTGGAGGAGGTTGCACGCTGGTCGGGGTCGTCGACCGTCGAGATGGAGGCTCAGGGCCCTGACCGCTGACGCTAAGGCGATTGGGGCTTAGCGCATGCAAGGCGGCATCCGGCATTTGTGCGAAGAGAGGGCGCACTGGCCAGGTGAGAGCCCGTGTGGCGGGCCATCTCGATACGTACCCAGTTGGGGCTGCTAAAAGCGGGACCGCGTCCAGAGATGAGGCTTGCGCGGCCGGCCAGGGGTTGAGGCAGGCACGCAGGTCCCAGCAACCTCCTCCTTCCTGCTGCCGCTACCATGGATGCACTGCTGATGGATTCCCATTGACGAGATTTCTGCCCATCCACATCCACCTCACACACAACCTCCCATCGTCAACGTCGACGCCAATACCGACGGGCCCTGGCCTGCAGCCTGCCAATGCCCAGACCAGCACCAACACTGCCAACACCAACCCTCGACTGAGACACGCCTACACGCAAGCAATGAAAGTTCACACGCATCCCATCCAGATGATCCAGTCCATCGACGCTGCCTGCCCTGTGCCATCCCAACCGCAACCACAACCGCCCAGCGCTAGCCTCGTGCATCTCGTTCTCCTCTCGTGCCCCTTGGCCCCTGGCAATCCCGTTGGCCCCTCGTCCGCGCAGCTCCTGTCGATATCCCATTGGCATTGATCCTTCACGGGGACCGCTTTTGAGGCGCTGCATCTTACCTGCAGTATCTCGCTGCTTCAGGTGCATGACGATGTTAGGCTGCCAAGTCCCTCGCCGCCGGCTTTGCTGCTGAAGCCAGCCGGAACCTGCAAAGACGGACAACCCACGGACATGGACAACCGCCATCCTCCGCCAATCCTCCTGTACTGTCATGTCAGTCTCAGGCGCCCATGCTTATCCGTACGTACCGTCAAGAACCGCGCCAACAATAGCAACAGGTGCCCTACGTACCAGGTAAATAGATGGCTGACAGGCAGGCAGACGTGCAGCAAACATGCAGAAACACAGGCACGCAGGCAGGCACATGGTCGACGCACCTTCGGGAACCCCTGCTCCCATCATCGGGATTACCTTTTCACCCCCACATTCAACTCGCAGGGAGCCGGGGACTACGTACGCAATCCATCCATCGTTCATCCAATGGCGGCTGCTCAACGACCTCGATCCCCGATTTCCATTCTCCTTCCCGCGAATGACCGCCCGAGCCCGCCATGGGGAATCACGGGAGCTTCTTCCAATCAAGCATACTCGCAAATGATCACGAAATTGAAGTCTATTGAACCGCCCTTGCCCTCTTGGGCAATAGAGCCCTTCTCGCTCTCGCATTATCGCTGTCTTTCTGCATACCGATGCATCACGAAATAGCATTTCCTCGGTCGTCGGCTCACGCCAACCGCTCGCAAATGCCCCCCATCTGTCTCCCTGTCCTGTCGCTATCCGTATCGACTTTTGCTATCGAGATCCTGCGGGAGATCCGGCTTTCGGCGGACCACGTTTTCCTTTCCCACTCTCATCCCATGTCCGTTTCTTCGTTTCTTCTTCCCCTGCCTCATTGCCAAGACGACGTGAGACCCGGCGGGATGTCGCTCTTCTACTGAAAGAGCACTCTGGATAGAGATGACGACCAAAGTCGAAACAACTCCATGATAGGGGGCAGACAAACGCTGGCCGTTTTCAACACGTGGGACTATCTGCAGCGCAACCGTAGCATCGACTATCGTCCATCAGTGGGCATCTTGGACAGAAAATGTGGTCTGGGACGACCGAGCTACACGCGGGGAACAGACGCGGATGCAAACATCAAACAAATCCCACCACCGTTGGACCGTCGACGTTGCGTTCCTCCGAGTCAGCGGCTCAACAGAGTTAGTGGACAACATCGGACAGATTTTTTTTTTTCTCCTCTGTCAGTGCCCAACGCCACTGCAACCTAGTGGCTTGTGCCCTTCGACCCTTCTCCATAGTCTCTCTCCCCCCGGCCCCATCTCCCAAGAGCCAAGAGTGAAGAGTCCCCAAATCCATTACATCCCATGCCCGTTTTGACGCGCCCGCCCCATATCGAACGGTTTTCCCTTTGGCGCTGTTGCATTGGATGACGTTGACCGCGGCCGAAAGGGGCCGGGGGCCAGCGCCGCACCGCCGGCATGGAGGGATACCCTTGGCAAGCCGCGTCTTTTCGGCCGGGCATGTCAGCGGAGGAACGCCACGGATTTGGCCATCTTCACCACCCTTTTGAGCTTTCCCCAATCCTTTTCTGCCTGCCCGCCTTCAATTATTGATTAGCTTCAATTCTTATCACCGTTGATGTTTCCTTAGCACCACCGTACCCGCCAATAGGCGTTCCCCGTCATGCTTGGCATTCGGCTCTTTGCAATTGGGCAGCGAGGGTGCCGAACAGTGGACTCTCTCTTTCGCCGACTCTCTCTCTCTGCGCGATGAGGCTCTGATATTGCTGACTGGTTCTTAACACAATTTCCTTAGTCATTGCCCATTTCCTAGTCTGGATCTAGGCGGGCTCAAAGTCCTCCTGTTACTCCCTCGTTACTCCCGGACTAAACTCCAGTCTTGGCAAGGGAGGCCCGGTCTTAGGAGACGTCAAAATCATCCTATGTTTCGTTTACCCGTCCGTCCTCTACTCGGAGGTATCCATCACAGAAGAAACGAAGGAGCGCACGGGTTTTGGCCTTGCTACCCGCGGGACTAATGCAGCCACACAGAAGCACGTTTCGATAGTTGCTGCTGGCTGTCAGGAGCACTACAGTTACGCGTCAGCCGTGTTCGATCGTTTGATGGCATGGGGTAGACTGACTAAGATGGTCAGCACGTCGTCTCGTCTGAAATCGACTAAGCATGTGGCTCGGGCTGGAGATCATCAACGTCGTCTTGTTTCCTTCCCCATCTTTTCCTATTCCCTACACCCACCGTCGTCTTGCACCCCTTAGCCGCCTGAACTTCACACATCCAAGATGGGTCGAGATATGGGGCCGCTCGCTCACAGGCCACGAGCTAGTGTACGGAAAGACCAGCGCCTATGCAATTCGCATGCAGGTCATCCATATCGGTCAGGGGTGGCAGGTGGTCGGCGGATATGGCAAGCAGTCTTGCTCTCGTCTACTCCTGCTCGGTAGCGACAGAGCTACATCACGCATGGGCCTTTGATGGCCGACCCCCTTCTCTGGATCTTTCATCGACATGGGTATCAAGTTCTCGCTCGTATAGCTTCTATGCTTGAATGTACCCCGTCTGTCATCGTGGAGCAGCTTGCAGGCGGGCTCGCCAAAGTTGCCGGACGCCGATGTTCTCGTGTCAACCCGGTCGTTCATGATGGCCTCCTATGTGGGACAGTACCCTTCGAGTCAGGGGCGATCGGCCTCTCGCCCCGAACTAGGTCCTCAGAGCGCAGCATCGAGAGCTACGCTGGGTGCTGTGCTTGCGAGTTCGTGTCGGGGGCATCTGGCTCTCTCGGCTCGCTTAGACGAAGTTGGTGAGACTGGGTGCATCTCGTCCATGTCGTGATCGAATCTCGAATTGTATAAAGGCAAGTCAGATCTCCCGTCTGTTGATCCATTCCAGAACATCATCATCCGCTTCATCAAGCTTGATCTTCCTTCTCTCTCTTGCCTACATTCGTTTTTGGCATTTGATCTTCGTTCTTTGAACATTCTCTCGTTTTCGACACTCGTTACTCGATTACACCAACAATCATGTACAAACACTCGCTTTTGGGGTGCGCAGCACTCCTCTTCCCTGCCTTGACGGCCGCCGCTCCCTCTCTTATCGAGAAGCGTCAAGACTGTGTCTTCGACTCTGCCACCAACCCTTCCTGCTGGGATGGCACCTACGATCTCAACACCAACTGGTACGAGGAGGCTCCCAACACCGGAGTCGTCCGCGAGTACTGGTTCGACATCACCAACACCACCGCCGCTCCCGACGGTGTCGAGCGCATCGTCCTCGCCGTCAACGGATCCGTTCCCGGCCCTACCATCATTGCTGACTGGGGTGACACTGTCGGTAAGTCTAAAGTAGCAAGGACCAGCCTGCGAGATCTGGTTGCTGACAACATCTAGTCGTTCACGTGAGAAACTCCATGCAGAACAACGGCACATCTCTTCACTTCCACGGTATCCGCCAGAACTACACCAACGAGGCAGACGGTGTTGCTTCCATCACTCAGTGCCCGACTGCTCCCGGCGACTCCATCACCTACACTTGGCACGCGTCTCAGTATGGCTCTTCTTGGTACCACAGCCACTTTGCCCTCCAGGCCTGGTAAGTTTTCCAATTTCAATAGTCTCAAGACCCCTATCTAACAGATCCCAGGAACGGTCTCTTCGGTGGTATCATTGTCAACGGCCCTGCTTCCGCCCCCTACGACGAAGATCTCGGCACCATCATGCTCAGCGATTGGTTCCACCAGACCAGTGACGAGCTCTACCCCACCGCAGCCACCAACGGTCCCCCTACTGCCAACACCGGTCTGATCAACGGCACGGGCATGTACAACGGCGGCGGCTCCCGCTTCACCACCAACTTTGAGGCTGGAAAGTCCTACCGCATGCGCCTGGTCAACGGTGCCATCGACACCATGTGGAAGTTCATGATTGACAACCACACCCTGGAGGTCATCTCTGCCGATTTCGTCCCCATCAACCCTTACAACACCTCCAGCATCTCCATCGGTATCGGCCAGCGCTACGATGTCATCGTTCGTGCCAACCAGGCTACTGACAACTACTGGCTGCGCGCCGTCCCCGAGCTCACCTGCTCTTCCAACGAGAACACCCTCGACATCAAGGGCATCGTCCGCTACGACTCCTCCTCCACCGCTGACCCCACCACCGAGATCGGCACCTACATGGATAACTGCCTGGACGAGTCCATGTCTGACCTGGTCCCTGTTGTTGCTATCGAGGCCGGCCAGCAGACTTACGATGATACCCTCACTGTCGGTCTCCAGGTTGTCAGCAGCCAGTTCAAGTGGACCCTGAACAACAGCACCTTCCTTTCCGACTGGGGCTACCCTACTGTTGAGCAAGTCATCGACGGCAACGACACCTACTCCACCCAGCAGAACATCGTTCACCTTGACCAAGCCAACGTCTGGGTTCACTTCATCATCCAGAACCCCATCGGTCTCGCTCACCCCATCCATCTCCACGGTCACGACTTCTGGATTCTTGCCCAGGCCACTGGCACCTACGACTCTTCCGTCACTCTGCAGACCACCAACGCTCCCCGCCGCGATGTCGCCATGCTTCCCGCCTCCGGCTACCTCGTCATTGGTTTCTACACTGACAACCCGGGCACCTGGCTCATGCACTGCCACGTAAGTGATTCCTTTCATAGCACATGCTCTCATAACACTCGACTAACAACACTCACAGATCGGCTGGCACACTTCCCTCGGCTTCGCTCTCCAGCTCATCGAGCGCCCCGACGAGATCGGCGCCCTCTACAACCAGGACACCCTCAACAGCACCTGCGCCAACTGGAACGCCTACGCCCTCGAGGAATCCGTCCACCAGGAGGACTCTGGTGTCTAAACGCACCGGTCTTCGCCACATCGCACACTCGCACATACTACAACACTCTCTCTCATGACGATATAACGTGATCATTTTCTTATGTGAATATTTCTTATTACAGGGGACGCTGCAAGGGGGAGGTGTAATTATGCAAGGAAGCACAGCACAGCAGACACATAATTTTTGTTGCTTATTGTACATAGTAATCCATAATGCTAAGCCTGTCATTATTGTTATTGGAACACACTTTTGGATCTCACATCTCTCTTTCGCGATAAAGTGACTTTTGCTTGCCCGAAAAGGGTATCGCCTTCGTGAATGTTTATTTTCCCTGGTTCGGATCTGGGGTGACATTGGGAACTACCCGAAATTATGTCTTGGTTGCATCCTCCCCCGTTCTTAAATTATATTCCGCTAGTTTTGCTTTTTGGGAGTTGCTTATCGCCGATATTGGGGTGTTGGCGCGGGCGATGCAGCACTCTTATCTGCACGTCGCGTCATCATGTGATTGCAGTTTTTTGGCGGGGATGTTTGTCGTCGTCATCGATGTTACTTCAACCATGGTCGCGTGCCGTCGCGTATCATCGCGCATTTACCCTGATCTGAAGTGATGCTTGGTTCAGCCACGGTTGTCTTCTTGGTGAGCTATTAAAAGTGTTTGGTGACTGCGATTGCGTCCGACGTTAATCGGGCTTCGAGCCGCATGTCTTGGTCCGCTTCTTGGTCCGAAGCTTGATTGCGCCCTCGGGCTCCCGCCCCCTTTGAAGGTGTGCCCCGTGCCTGGGAGAATAACTGCCGAGCGCAAAGAGGTTTTGCGGGGTAAATGTGGAGACGTTGAGGTGCTGAGCCGGATGGCGCAACGGCGTAGTTGCAACGCTTCGGTAAATGAATAGGTAGATTGTGCGCGCCTGCATAAAATAAGGGCGTGATGAGTTGCTATATCTATCAAAAACATCTCGAGCGGCAATCCTTTCATTAAGGCTCTTTGGGGCCGTCGGGGATAAGGTGAGATTAGCGGAATATCTACCGATACCTTCAGCTTGTGTCTTTCTATTAGAGTCTTGCTATCCGGGCGGGTAGTAGGCATAGACGACAATAGCAGCGACATCGACGACAACAGAGACAACAGAGGCAGACGACAGAGATGGGGAAATAGATAGGGATAGGGACGACATGGACGATAAATTATGAAAATGAAATAAACTCTTAGGCCTACCTTAGTATATTAGGTAGTTGCCTGCCCGGTTATCTAGGTCTCTTCTGTTAAAACACGGAAGAAATTGAATTGAGAATGAGAATCGAACATTTCGCCAAGAACTAAGTAAGATGGATAACAAAAACCAAATGCCAGTCTGCTCTTGCCTTGAAAACTCTACGAAGCAACCCGACCTGCTGCCCTGTACTCGCACCACCACTCCTGGCTCCATCTTTATCAACAATGGATCCAGGCGCGGCAGCATCGGCGCTGAATATTGCCACGGTTTTGTCGGACAGTGTCTCCAACTCCTTAAGCTGCAGCAGCGGCACCTCCGTGCCAGCTTCGTTCGTTTGATCCCGGTCTTGATCCCGATTCATCTTAAGATTGTAGAACATAAAAGGCAGGATTGTCGACTTCCAGACCGGCCATTTCCCTCTTTCTCTCATGCTGTGGACGCACGCTGCGATGATTAGGATCGTCGTGGAAACGAGCAGCACTCCTGGGTAGACCAGCCACGGCCAGTCCGCCCGTATACAGACCGCATTTTTATAGGCGGTCCCAATAACGTTAAAGCGGTCACTATCTTCATCTTCCCAATTGCTTCGCATGAAGTCGGTGTATCCTGTGGCCATACCATCAAAAGCGGCGGAGATCCCTTCAAGCGTTGCGTTGCCCAATTTATCCACCGCAGGCAGCCAAACCCTGGACATTGGATCTGCGATTCGGTCGAAGAAATGACGATCACCGTAGATGGTTGCGTTCTGAAACGAAGCGATAAGTTCGCTCACGGTCGATCGCATACCCATGACGCAGTCCCGTGGCCCTTCATGCGTACTGTTGTCGCGATTCTTCCAAGAAATCCAAGTGCTATCTTTAGGTACTTCGGTTATGTTGGAAGAATCATACCATCTGCCGTCGACCTCACAAGGCTCAACAAGCTTTATGAACTACGGATGCCATGTATAGCCTTCTACTGTCCCGTCGACCTCACCGTAGTCCATTGGCTCTTGTGATACCAACTGTTCCTTCAAGCTGCCATATGATATCTCTCCGTTGTAGCGACGCAGACAAGGTGAAAGGCTGCAGTTTACAGCGACGATTCCAATATTTTCCTGCCAGTTGGTATACCTCCCCTTGATGCCGTCGGGTTTTAAAATGCGACAGGTTGTTTTACTATGAATATAAGCTCCTCCGATTTGCTTTGTACAAGAAGCAGCTGAAAACGAGATAATAGATGTCGTAGTTCTGAAATCCCCAGATTTTCCGTAGTACAGTCCCCCATTCTCTTGATGAGTATAACCCCTCATATGAAAATAAGGTGATTCAAACTCTGGAGGTGGCCAAGTAAGATTCAAGTCTGGATTCTGAGGAAAGTGGTACGTCGTGCGGTTGTACTCGTCATGCAGGTCTACCTCCATCAAGTCAGACGTAATATCGGTACAGGTGCTGCACATGCCGACAGAGGTGTGTGAGATACCCGCTCTCATGGTGAAGGTGCAGTTTCCTGACGGGCATTGAAATAATTGACTTTGGATGTTTTCAGCCACCCCGTAAATAAGACCGCTCATCGCAGCTGCCCACATGGGTGGACGGTCGATATGGGTGTATCCGTTGACTCGTCTCGCAACAGCTATTGGAGCTGCATCCTCATATGCTATGTTGCAAGGATAGGTTTTGGCGAGTTGTTGTGAGAATGGATCAATTACGTAGGACGTTATCATAAGGAGGGCGCCGATAATAGCTAGAGTTCTACTCGGGATGCGACGGCAAGCATCAGTAAATCGGCTTTCATCAATACAGTTGGCAAAATACGATGACCTACGGCTTTGAGACGAAGAAAAGAAATTTAATTGACCCCCAAGCTCCCCTGCCAGCATTGTACGCACCAAGGACAGCTATAATTCCCACATAAGATAGAATTGATATGAAGACGGCCAGAGATTCGAATAGCCATGATCTTAAGATATACAGCTTCTCCGTCGGCTCGGGTTCCTTTCGTTGGCACTCCTCTGCTCTGGGGGAATCAATAGCCGTCTCCTCTCCGGACGTGAGGGAACCTGTATCGCTTGTCGGTACAGTGTTGTAGCCCACATCTGTGCGCATCGTGATCTCGATATCATTTTCGCCTTCTGTAATGTTCGCGCGGACGTCCTCGTTGACTGTGGCTGTCTCCTGACGATCGGTTTCAGTCATCTGCCCTGGGGCAGCACTCAGCGGTACTCCATGGTTGCTGAAGGGATCCGACATGGTAAGAAGTCTTCCTTTGAGAGCAGAACTTTGTAAGAAATAAAGGAATCGACTTGGGGAAACAAGGGAGGTGGCCGAGGTAAAATTATCTTATACATTCAACTCAAGACCTAATTTACGCAACTAGCTGCCTTGTAAGACAATTAAGTGAAACCCTCATTACCATAACCTGCAGTGCTAGACAGAAAACTCGATATTCTTTGTAACCTGCTAGGTAGCGAGGTAGACACAAGCTCCGTCATCCAGGGAGCGTGAGACTCTTCCGAAATAGGCAGTAACGAGTCCTCTTGGGCACAAACTAGCTTCATATATTCAACACAAAATGGTAAACTTACAGATCACACTGCATCAAAAGTCCTAAGTCAGACTAAAGCTGTTTCACAACCTCAATGCAAGACTAGATTGGAGAGCAGTCAGGTATGTAAGTAGTATCATCGCGGGATATAATTATGGAAGATATATACTTCTATGAAAACAGGCTGTTAGAGGCCCCCGCACCAGCTTCGCCGTTGCGCTGGGCCAATCACAAAAAGGCCGAAATGCAAGCCCTGTCGTCATTACATTTTCGGGAGTTCGTCCCGTTTCGTCGGTGGAGTAAAACATCGAAGCTGCAAGTGTGCTTCTTCTATCTGCGAGGCATTAGATATGGTTTTCAGACGGTTCTTTTCCCATCTGCACGATGCTGCAACATGAACCGCCAAGACCGCGGTGAGACAGGTAGAATGGGGCGCTAGCTGTGTCTTGGCTGTCGTGCCATCATGACCTGAGAAATGCAGACGCCAATTCCTTAGGGCGCGACTTCGCGAGTATATATTTCCGTCTCATTTTTCTTCTTTACCGGGGGCCTTTTTTTCGTATTATCTTGCCGCACTTGTTGGGTGAAAAGTCGGAGTTACTCCGCCTTACCCCAGTCCCTTCCCCCGCACACTTGCCTCTGAACGGGACTCAACCCCGGATTTCGCCAGCGGTGTGTGGTCCCTTTTCCGTGTTGGCTTGGAGTCGTCACCAATCTCGAGACTCGAAAGCGTGGTTGCGATGGCTTCTTTTACGTATTTGTAAATGTTCGCCGAACGCGAGAACGAGGTGGTCTCATTATCGAGTCTTGGCTTTGATCTGCCAACCCAGAATTCGGGCTCGAAGTTTTCCGCGACAACCCGTCCAGCTTCCATTGCGCCGTAAATCGCAGCTTCGAGATGCAGGCTGCAGGTTCTCCGCACCAGAATGGCGGTCCTGTCAAGCTCATGCACTTCTCCCACGAAGCTTTCGCCACGCGAAAGATGATTATCTTTGGGACGATCCCGACATCCGGTCCCGTGTCCAGTGCGTGGCTGGATGGCAAAATGGGGAAGAAGATTGTCATTACCTGGTCGAGAGGGGAAAGGGAGTTCTGTCACGCTAGAAATTTGAATGGCTGGGGTGAGATTAAGCTACCCCACGGGGGAGGGACGGTGATTACCCCGACTTGGGTAGAACGGCTTGGGACGAAACCGAGCCGAACATGACCACCCCCAAATGCCGCCCCCCATGTCTTTTGTGGTTTCCTCTTTTCCGCAGCGGAAAGCTGCAAGAGCTCTGGGTGGTGCGGAGTTAAAGAGGTTCGACGTCCGCTCTTCTTAATGGTACTTGAAGGATTCATGTCCCCTTGGTGATCTACTTCTGCGCGATCGGTGCTTGCTTTCTACTCTCTTGTCGACCCGGCGCATCGGCAAAACGTTCAGTCGACTCATTTCGCAGCCAGTATTTGATAACGCAGGTTCCGAAAAGTAAGCAACAAGGAGAGTGGAAGGAAATGGCGGACGGAAAGCCGACGGAGGTTGACCACACCTCGCTACACCACGACCACCGGTCCAACGATGCCGACGAGACGGCCCCGAAAGCCTCCATTGAGGCCCAGGCACAGCGGAGAGGACTCCAGCCGCCGCCAATCGTGGCGGCGATGAGCCATGAGTACCGCGCCGAGCTGGAAAAGAAGCTGAGGCGACGGATCGACTTGCGCCTGCTCCCGATGACGGTCATCTGTTACATCTTGTGGGTCTTGGTCTTGTGATTAGATCTGTTAGGAATTGGAGACTGACCTTGTGTAGGAACTACATCGACAGAAACAACATTGCGGCGGCCCGCTTGGCGGGATTGGAACGGGACCTCAAGCTGGATCCCGACTCAAACCAGTTCCAGACGGCGGTCAGTATCTTGTTCGTGGGATACCTGCTCATGCAAGTGCCTTCGAATCTCTTCTTGAACAAGATTGGTAAACCAGCAATCTACCTTCCCACATGTGTAAGTCGATACAGAAAGTGACATGCCAAACACTGGCATAGGCTGACCTTGTCTGTGCAGATGGTTGTCTGGGGCATCATCTCTGCCGCAACGGCAGCATGCCACAATTATGCCGGCCTTCTTGCCGTTCGCTTCCTCTTGGGTAGGTGAAAGGCGCGCCCTCTTTTGCTTTAAAATCTAACAAGGGGGGTAATAGGTTTTGTGGAGGCCGCTTACTTTCCGGGATGCTTATACTACCTCAGCTGTTGGTATACACGTGAAGAGCTGGGTCTGAGAACGACAATCCTGTACACCGGTTCCCTAATCTCTGGCGCTTTCTCCGGTCTCATCTCGGCCGGTATCACAGGCAATATGGATGGTGCCCGAGGTCTCGGCGCATGGCAATGGCTGTTCTTGATTGAGGGCGTCGTAACCGTTGCCATTGCAATCGCCGCATACTGGGTCCTGCCAAACTTTCCCCGTACAACATCATGGTTGAGTGAGGAGGAACAGGCTCTGGCTATCTGGAGACTTGAGGAGGATATTGGCGAGGATGACTGGACAGGAAGTCAGCAGCAAACCTTCTGGCATGGATTCAAGACTGCGCTGGAAGATGTCAAGACCTGGATTCTGGTATGCTCACATTCGTTCACTCGCTTCCGCGTCAACCCACTAACAACCATCAGCTCGTCCTTATCTTCAGCATCGTCGCCTCGGCCTCCATTACCAACTTCTTCCCCACCGTCGTCGCGACCCTGGGCTACAATAACGTCATCTCCCTGCTCCTCACCTGCCCGCCGTACGTCCTCTGCATCATCACGACGTCCCTCAACGCATGGCACGCCGACCGCACCGGCGAGCGCTACTTCCACATCATTCTCCCGCTGTGCGTCGCCATGGTGGCCTTTATCATCGGCGCGGCCACCCACGCCACCGCGCCCCGCTACGTCGCCATGATGCTCCTCGTGCCAGGCGTCTACTCGGGCTACACGACAGCGCTGGCCTGGATCAGCAACACCCTGCCACGCCCGCCCGCGAAGCGCGCCTCCGCGCTCGCCTTCATCAACGCCGTGTCCAACTGCTCCAGCATCTACGCGAGTTACCTGTACCCCAAGAGCGCCAGCCCGCAGTACATGGCGGCGTTCATCCACAACTGCGTCGCATGCTTCATCGCCATCTGCGCGGCGACGGTACTGAGGGTGGTTCTCATGCGGCTGAACAAGAAGCTCGAGAGGGGCGAGCACGTCGAGGGGGCCATCAACGCTGCGCCTGGGGAGGCTGCCACGCATGGGTTCCGATTCAAGGTTTGAGGAGCTGAAAGTGGAAGTGGGATGATGTCGTCTCAACGTTGGAGTGTTGGCGTGCCTGTGTGTATAGCGCTCGTGATACCAACCAAACATCAGGGCTCTTCATAGAGAATTAGCGTCGCATTTTTCTGCTTGGTCCCTTTCTTTTGGCTGCGCCTTGCCGTATGTAGTAACCTCGAATGTCGTAATTGCGTGGGCACATGGTGGCCTGAAGATCATCGGATCGCCGGCATCCGCGTGTAACCCCGTGAAGCTCGTTCTTCTACGTATGATTCCTACACTTGAGTTTCACGGCCCGGTGGGTTACATTAGAGACCATCACCGGTATCCCGCCCGTTTAGACGGATGATGATCCAATCGCTGACCCTGAGCCCGATGGCCACGTTCCATTGTCGCGCAGATGATCTGCCGCGCGGAGAATAATCATCCAGCATCCTGAGAAAGAGATACGGGCTTCGGATGAGCCAGTCGTATCAGTCTTGCAACGACTTGGCGCTCCATCGCGATGACAACATCAACCAGGTATGTGCTTCGAGCGCTGAGGCAGAGACGTGTGTCATCAGCCAAGTCATACACACACCGTGGGCTAGACTCGATGAACCACCAACAACGAAAATCGTCGAAAACGTCAGGTTCTCTTAACTCATAGCATAGCCATGGATACCCGCAGGAGAAATAGCATGGGAAGGTCCAATCATCGGCACCACCTGGCGACTCCTGCAGGGTGAAAGTTGCACAGCACCTGGAAGAAGAATGGGACAAGCGCAAAACCTAAAGGCGAAACAACGGCTTTTTTCATCCCAATCCCAGACTGACTTTCCTCTGCACTGCCAATGACTCACAGACATACGTTGGCTTTCTCGATAAATGACCTCAATTGAGTTAGGACTGGATGATGCGCTTGGCAGCTTCATCCTGGAGCTTCCGTCTCCACCGGCGAGAAAGCTTGGAGGGCGGAGCAGCCTGGGTCTTCTAGAACTACTCGAGACACTTCTCCGAGCTGTGTTTGTGGGAGGTTGAGATGAGGTTGATGGGACCAATAGGAGTTCGAGCTCCCACTCATTGAGTCTGATGCAAGACACAGCGGGGACAGCAGGTGAGCAGAAAAAGAGAAGGCCAACGATGCCATGCACATCCTCAAAAGGAAAATCGAAGAAATTCCTATTATTCAAGGACATACGTGGAAGTTTACCGCGCGCCTGGCAAAGCCCGTGTCCAGCAGCCCGTGCCCTCGACGTTCTCCTCGTCTTCGTTCGGATCAAACCAACGTTTCGGGGTGGCAGTTCGCAAAATAGACTTGTTCTTATTCCAACTCAACGGGAGCAGCCGCTGATCATCAACTGTGATTGCTTGCAGGCTTTGAAAAGGCTGAAAGGAAACAGAAAGGCAAAAAAAAGTCCGGGTGCGCGCATCCGAAAGAAACGAGAAAACGAGCAAGAGAAAACGAAAAGAACAAACCTTCTGAGGTCCGGGGATGGGACAAGACTGCGCTCCCTTGTCATGAAAATTTGACGTTTTGGTAATTCCAATTTCTTGTTGTCGTTAGACTTCTGTCACCTTTCAACCGTGCCAGTGAAACAAGCCCCGAGTTTCGGACCTCGTCGCTCTGGACCACCTCTCCGTTTTGGCCGACGGCCGCGGCCGACGCTGGTGCTGGGAACGTTGGACGGCCGGGGCGCTGTGTTGGGATTACAGTGGGAATGACAATGCTGCAAAAACGGCGCTGGCTGAGCTGGGTCTTGAATAAGTGTCAAAAAAGGTAAAGGCCGAATGATTGATAAACCAGACGGATGTCCCAACCTGTCTCCCTCTTCCTCAAAGCGCACGTCAAAACATCAAAAACTCAAGGCACTTGATTGAATGAGAGACGGAGAATCACCCAACTCTCCGAAGCCTCTGTCTCTTATCCATGACTCTTCTGCGATCTTTGTCCACACCATCAATAAACCGATCAGTCGAATCAACAATCTCGGCAGCAGCACCGACAGAGCGGAGCATCCGACAAGCTCCACTAGCGTAAACCGGCCGTCCACCCTGCTACACTAGGTAAACCGGGGAATTCTTTTACTTCTCTTATCGACCTACCAGACTTGGCAATTCCCATCGGCAAGAACTGGCCCTAGGCATTACGTACATGATCAATCTTCAGCGAGAGAGCGAATGAAAGACACGTTCTTGGTGTGTCCCGGCAAGGAAGAGAGCCAGCAGGTTCCATTACATATGAGCTTTGCCCGTTCCGCGTGGCCGAATCTCCATCATCCCCGCTCTCCCTCCTCGTCTTGTAAAAGAGAAGAACAGGCCTGGCTTGTCGTTCGCGCCTTGCTCGGTTAAATCGTCCTCGTGTCAACGGTCAACGACGTCTTTCGGCGCCCTCCACCTCCGAGTTCGCTGTTATCACGACATAATCATTGACGCCATCCAATTTCCCCCTCTTATTGTGACTGACACTGCGCTTTTTTGAAACCGTCGACAATCTGTACCTGTCAACGACTCGCCGGAAAAAAAGTGTTCATCCCATCGCGCTTTTTCTTCGCTCCCTCATCATCTGTCGAACCCCTCCCCCGCGCTTTCGTCTCCGGTTTATCGACGGCCAGAACCCCGCACCGACGACGACTCACCATGCCCCTCTCCACCAGCGCCCTCCTCACGCCGCAGGCGCAGGAGTTTGTCAAGTTTCCCAGCAGACGGAGTGTCGTTCACAGCACCAAGGGCATCGTCTCATGCACTCAGCCTCTCGCCGCGAAATGTGGTATTGAGATCCTGCAAGCTGGCGGCAATGCAGCCGTAAGTAGATCCTTTCAGATCCTTTCCGGGGTGTTGCGGCTGACAAGATATGTAATGTAACAGGATGCAGCGGTCGCGGTTGGTCAGTACAACTCTATTTGGGACTTTTGTTCAAGTTGCTAACAAGAATATACACTCAGCCGCCGGTCTGAACATGACTGAGCCGTGCTCAACCGGCATCGGCGGTGACATGTTCATCCTCTTCTACGACGCCAAGACCGGCAAGGTCTCAGCCATGAACGGCTCGGGACGCTCAGCGAAGAACGCCACCCTCGAGACCATCCGCAAGGACCTCGGTATCAAGGATGGCGAGCAGGGCAAGATCCCTATGAAGAGTGTTCACGCTGTAACTTGCCCTGGTGCGGCAGCTGGTTGGGTTGACACCATCGAACGCTTCGGCAGCGGCAACGTTAACATGGAAAGAATTTTGGCCCCGGCAATTGAGCTGGGTGAGGGAGGTTTCCCCGTTAGTGAGCTGACGAGCTCATACGTATGTATCAAGCTTCTACTACTGAGAAAACCGCCGCTAATGATAAGTAGTGGAACACTGCCGAGCCTCAGATCCGAGATGCGTCGCCCAACTTCGCTGAGATGCTGAAGAAGGACCCCAAGGCCGCGGATGGCGTAAGAGCGCCCAACCCGGGTGAGATCATGAAGAACCCCACTTTGGCGCAAACGTTCCGCACGCTCGCGAAGGAGGGCAAGAAGGGCTTCTACACGGGCCGCATCGCCGAGGAGCTGGTCAAGGTCGTCAAGGACCTGGGCGGCCACCTCGAGCTCGACGACTTGGCCAACCACCTGGAGCTTGGCAGCGAGCCCGTCGACCCCATCTCTCTCAAGTTTAAGCCCGTTCTCAAGAACCAGCAACAGGCCAACGGCAATGCCGACTTCGTCGACGCCGGCGTCGAGCTCTGGGAACACCCGCCCAACGGCCAGGGCATCGTCGCTCTTATGGCTCTTGGCATTATCCAGGAGCTGCAGGCCTCAGGAGCAGTTCCTGCCTGGTCCGCTGAGGACCACAACACGGCGCCCTACCTCCACGCCATCATCGAGGCTCTCCGTCTTGGCTTCACTGACGCAAGCTGGTATGTGACTGACCCCAACGTCGTCAACGTGCCCTCCGCCGGCCTCATCTCGCGCGAGTACCTCGCTCAGCGCGCAAAGCTGTTCGACCCCAGCAAGGCACTCAACAAGCTGCACCCCGGCGAGCCCCCCAAGTTCGTCTCTCCTGCGTTAAGCAGCAGCGACACCGTCTACTTCACCGTTTCAGACGCCCACGGCAACGCCGCATCATTCATCAACAGCAACTACGGCGGCTTCGGCACCTGCATCATCCCCAAGGGCTGCGGCTTCACTCTCCAGAACCGTGGCGCCAACTTCAGCCTCGACCCGGAGCATCCCAACAAGCTGGCGCCCCGCAAGCGCCCGTACCACACCATCATCCCGGGCATGGTGACAAACCAGGCCGACGGCTCGCTGCACAGCGCCTTCGGTGTTATGGGCGGCTTCATGCAGCCACAGGGTCACGTCCAAGTTCTTCTCGGCCAGATCGTCGCAGGACTCACGCCGCAGCAGACGCTCGATGCGCCGCGCGTGTGCATCGTTGCTGGTCTGCCCGAGAAGGACGCCGACTTTGACTGGACAGTCAGTGTCGAGGAGGGCATGCCCGAGGAGACTGTCGAGGGCCTGCGCAAGCTGGGACACAAGGTCGATGTCGTCACCGGCTCCGAAAGGGGTCTGTTTGGTCGTGGCCAGATTATCAGGTATCACGTCGACCCCATCGAGGGAACTGGCGTGTGGTCGGCGGGCAGCGACATGCGTGGCGACGGCGGAGCGTACCCGGCGCTGTAAGTGTTAATATGTAATGTGATGGAAAATGAAAGAACCCTGGACGAGTACCAGCAGTATGTGAATGTGCGCAAAATATGAATGGAGATTTTCCGGATATCGCAGATGAAACAAATACCACTCTATTTCCCGGGACCTGTTTCGCTTCGTGGCTGCCTTCCCTTGGTATTTTACAATCGTACAAAACATAAAAACGCTCTCCTCAAGCGTGGATGTCGAAGAATATCCTGCCTTTTACTCCTCCTTCTTCTCGCTCTCGGCCGCGACAAGAACCTTCTTCTCCTCGAGCAGCTTAGCGAGCTCGCCGTTCTGGTGCATGGAGACGAGGATGTCGCAGCCGCCGATGAACTCCTTCTCGACGTAGAGCTGGGGGATGGTCGGCCAGTCGGAGAACTCCTTAATTCCTGTGCGCCTATAGTCAGCATCCTATATTCCTTCCCATGTTCATATCTTGTGGTAGTCTGTGTGATTCGTACCTTGGCGCAGCTCGGGGTCGGCCAAGACGTTGAAGGCGGCGAACTTCTCGGGGTCGACGCCCTGGAGGCCCAGGATCTGGATGGAGGCGCGGGAGAAGCCGCACTGAGGGGTCTCGGGGGTGCCCTTCATGAAGAGGACGACGGGGGCGGCGCCGACAGCGTTCTCGATCGCTTGCTTCGTCTCGTCGGAGAGGAGGCGGTGCTGGGTGAGGAAGGGGATGGGAGCGCGGAAGGCCAGCGGGCGAGCGGCGGGGCGGGCAGCTTGCCGCACGAAACTCTGCGATGTCGGGTCAGCGCCTATTGGTTCTTTGTGGTCGTCTCAATGGGGTTGAATGCGCAAGAAAGTAAACTTACTGAGCGGGCGAACGACCTGACAAACATGTTGGGCTGTGTGGTGGTGCGTTTGGCGGGGTGGTCAACCGGAAGCGATTGATGAGAAATGCGAAATTGTTATCGGATGGCAGAATGGGTGATGTAATAAGGTGTGCTCCTCGGTGAAGGAGCTTGGGCCATGACTCACCGAGCTCACCATTATGGCTGCGGGTCTCCGAAGTCGAATAGCCCAATCATTCGCTCGTCGTTGTCAGCCATCAACAGCTGCGCATCTTTCTCGCCTCGATGACGATTGAAGTCTTTTGCGACCTATGCTCTTCATTTGACTGATTTAATTATGTATGCCATTAGAAAGGGACGCTTGAGTTGCCGAGAATTCTGTCCAGACAACGGCGCGCAATCTACGAAGAGTGATGACTCTTGGACCTCTTGAGATGAGGCCAGCGCGGAGATGGCAACAGAGGAGCTCAAGAAGAACATGTCCGACAATGACTCAATGAGCAATTGAGTTGAGGTCTTGTGACGAAATTGTTGCTAGTAAACTAAAGATATGGCAAGTGATCATTGGTGTCAACAATCGCGGTAGTGAAAATGGGGGGTTCAAGCTAGGATCCAACGACCTCTAGGCTGCGGGAACCAGCCGATTTTCGACGATAACCTATGGTCATTTTGGGGCGCAATTCAATCGGTAATGGGGGTTGTTGGCGGACGCACGCCTGAATCGGTTTGTTCTTTCCCTATGCCACAGGCCCTTCAAATTGCCATGCAATTGGAGCGAGCAGTTCTCGGGTACCTTAAGGATCCTAATTCATCAATTGCGGTAGTCAGTTGGACTGTTCTCGCTGACAAATTTGACTCGTTTAGGCCTGTTAGAGACGCTGCGTTTCTCGATTTGGAAGGATATGTGACTGGAGCTCTGATTCAGGCAGGAGATCCCGAGCGTTGCGGTGTGCCGCCGATAACACCCGCCCGGCCGATCCGCTTCCGGGACGGCCATATCTCAACGCAGCCTCAATTGGTTCTCACCAACGTCTCTTAAATCATCTATCAGGGTAAGGCGCCATGCAGAAATCATTTCGCCGAATGAGTCACGGTGTTTCGATGAAAGGTGTCAAGATAGTGTCCGGGACTCAAACCTATCAGCAGCTAAATGGCGACGCTCACGGTGAATTCTTTTATAAGTCTGGGCTTCTTGGCATCATTCAATATGCAAGTTGCAGCATCTGTCCGATTCCATTCTTCCCAGCAACTAGCCAACTGAATCACCGCCAAAAATCGCCAACCTACGTTCGTCATGTCTACTGACAAAAGAATTCTCATCCTCGGAAGCGGCCTTGTTGCCAAACCCTGTGTTGATTACCTGCTTCGCGACGCAAGGAACAAGTTGACAATTGGTTCTTGACCTGTCCCGAGAAATGACCAAACCTCAAGCTGACTTGATAACTCTTAGCTTGTCGGACTCTCAGCACAGCCCAGATCCTTGCCGCAGACCATTCCCGGGCGACCACAATTGCTCTCGACGTTGCCTCTCCTGAACTGGACGCCCACGTTGCCGAACACGACGTGGTGATCTCTCTCGTGCCATTCACCTACCATCCAACGGTGATCAAGGCGGCAATCGGTGGCAAGACCCACGTCGTTACCACGAGCTACGTCTCGCCTGCGATACGAGAGCTGGAAGCCGAAGCCAAGGCAGCTGGCATCACGGTTCTCAACGAGGTTGGAGTTGATCCTGGAGTTGACCACTTGTACGCCATCAAAACCATTGATGAAGTGCATGCCAAGGGCGGAAAGGTGGGAATCTGCATTGGAGTCAGTTCCGGAGCACCCCTCTTGCTAATGTATTGCGCCAGGTCAAGGAGTTCTACTCGTACTGCGGCGGTCTGCCCGCTCCGGAGTGCGCCGATAACCCTCTTAAGTTCAAGTTCTCCTGGTCCCCGCGCGGAGCTCTCCTGTCGCAGTTCAACTCGGCATGCTTCCTCCAGGATGGCAAGGTGGTTGAGATCTCCAACCAACATCTCATGGCGCACGCGAAGCCGTACCACGTCATGGACGGGTACTCCTTTGTTGCGTATCCCAACCGCAACTCTGTTCCCTTCCGCGAGTTCTACAACATTCTCGAGGCGGAAACGGTCATCCGCGGGTCTTTGAGATATGCGGGTAACCCGGCTTTTGTGCTGGCGCTCATCAGAATGGGGTGGTTGAACACACAGCCCAAGGAATGGTTGGCCACTAAGAGTGAAGGGTTGACTTTGAAGGAGGTCTTGGGAAGGTGCATCGGCTCCAAAGACTTTGATGAAGAGTATGATGGCTCGTCTTTGTGTTATACTGGAGATGTTCGCTGACTTGAACAGGGCCTTGATCAATCGCGTCGATGAGCTTTGCGACTTCACCAGCAGCGCTGAGAGGGAGAGTATTATCGAAGGCTTGCGATGGATCGGTCTGTTCTCCGACAAGCCGGCTACTCTTCGAGGCAATCTTTTGGACACACTTTGCGCCGAACTCGAGAAGCTAATGAGCTTCCAGCCTGGGGAGAGGGACCTGGTGATGCTTCAGCACAAGTTTGTTGTTGAATGGAAGGATGGTTCCAAGGTAACGGGATCCCTGTCTTGTTCATTCATAGTGCGGCACTTAAAACTGACGGCGGCTTCTGAGTAGGACACAATCACTTCAACTCTGGAGCTTCTTGGAGAACCAAATGGGTACTCGGCGATGGCTAAGTCGGTTGGCGTAACTTGTGGCATCGCCACTCAGTTGCTACTCAACGGCGAGCCTGCGCTCAATGTCGCTGGAGTCTTAGCCCCCTACAAGGCGGAAATCTGCGATCCTATTCGTAAGGCAGTTGAGGTGGAGGGGATCGTGCTGGTTGAGAAGACGCTTTAAGGGGGACACGGTTTTCGGACCCTCTTCAGCTTAGCTCCGTCTTGAACAGATATAAAGCTCTTACCATGAGAGCGACGAGTTCGATATCAAATAATCTTGTGTTTTTGCTACCACCACTATTGTTTTTCTCCCAAACCAAACATCTTTACGCTATTTCTCCATGCAGCCTCCGCCACCTCCTCCACGGTGATTCCCTTCAACCCGGCAACCACGAAAGCAACTCTATCCATTGTACAGCTCTCATTGCGCCCCTTTACCATCAAGCTCAACTCAAACTTGTCTTTCTTCTTACTCTGAGGCAGACTAGGGGCGTTCGTAAGGTACTTTTTCGCAACCTCCGAGCCGGCAGGGATCTCCCCCCAAGGGGCATCCGTCTCGATCTGCAGCCGGTCCAATGGAATTTCTCGAACCATCTCCAAGCTTTCCCTATCCTGGAAGCTAAAGCCATTAACACTGACGTCGAAGCCCATCTCAACTAGTCCCTTCATCTGCTCCGCGCTCCCCACGAAGGAGTGCACAAGTCCTCGTCGGGGAAGGCTGGGGAGGTACGGCTTTATAACCTCCACAAAGTCATCATACGCTGCACGGCAGTGCAAAAAGAGCGGCAGATCAAGTTTTTCCGCAACGAAGAGGTTTAATTGGTGCTTGAACGTGCGGATCTGCGCTTCCTTCGAGGCGTGGTTGAGCCGGTCGTAGTCCAATCCCAGCTCACCGAAAGCGGCCAGCAGACTGGTACCACCAGACTTCGGGGCCAACGCATCACGGACTGTCTGCGCGAGCTTGGCAAAGTGGCCGTCCTCGCCGCCATCCGGCTCTGCATCCGGCTCTGCTGCGTGGTACGGATGGATGCCGATCGTGACGAAGCATGAACCCTCGGGGCGCGATTTTGCGATGGAGAGGTTAGTTGCGGCGTCGGAGAGGGACATGCCCGTCAGCATCACTTTGTCGACGCCCGAAGCGAGCGCGCGGTCGAGCACGGCATCGAAGTCTGGTTGATGGTACTGTTTGCCTCTGTAGATGCCCGCGAAGTCCTTTGCGGTGGCGGTAACTGCGACCTACTTGGATGATTAGTACAATTGAAAACAGATGCGTGCTAGCTGTAGGGTCTGCGCTCACATCAGCAAAACGGAGTTTCGTTGAAGGTTTAGATGGGGCTTGGGTAGGAAACCCAGCGAGGAGGTCGGATGCCATGCTTGCACTGCTTTACACTGTATCTTGACCTGTAGTTTGCCGAGTGCAACGTGACGAAATCTAAAAGAGGTTGGTGACCCAATTACATTACGTTAATGTGACAGAGGATCGTGTGTTGAGTTATTTGGCTCGACTGTGGCAGACTGGAAGTTCCCCCACGTTCCTTCCGCTTCGACGCTAGTGCAGTTCGACTTGGCAGCCCCGGTGTCGGCCGGGCCGGGCCCCGGGATCGGGATCGGTGCGGAGGCCCCGAAGTCTGGCCAACGTCGCATCAGATTCCGATTCGACTAAACGCGGTAAATTGACAAGAGGTGTTGATTCAAGGGCGTACTTGAACTCTTTTCTCAGCCCTATGGTGTACAGATTGAGTTTGCCGGTGGACATGGGTAACTCCTATGTACCCCACTTCGGGCTTTCGGCAGTCCTCATGAAGTAGGTAAACATCAAGACAAACCCTGAATAATAATGTGTCATCTTTTCATTACACGGAAGAGTAACCCTTTTGCCATACCGGGCGTATCAATCGGCTGTCACGACCGGTCTTCAAGCTCCTGCCCCTATCGTCAGAGTCTAGAGATAGCTGGGGATAGTAACGCATCGGATGGTAAGATTACTCATGTATAAACACTGAGACATTATGAGACGATGAATGCAGAACTGTCGAGTCGTAGACTAGGTGTAATGATTGACCACTCCTCTTCCATTTGGGGATCAAACACATGCTGTGCAAGGAGGCGACTTGGACGCAGTGTGAAGACTTCATTAGGGTCTTGAACTCATGACTATCTCATTAACAGTAATACCATAACCCACTGAAAACTTCTCATATCATTTGGGATGTCGTTCACGCCAGCTCCTTCTCAAGAGCATCCGCCATCTGTCCCAGCGTGTCAAACTTGAAGTCGTAAATCTCAACATCCCTGTTTCCCATAACCGCACCGGGTCGGACAATCCATGACGACTTGATACCCGCCTCCTTAGCCGGGTGATGGTCGTGAAACTGGCTCTGAGCCGTTTGCAACACCTGGTCCTTCTCCACACCAAATGTCTCCTTTACCTTCTGCAGCATGTAGCTGAAGTTGCGCTGGTCAGGCTTGTAAGACCCCACATCCTGCGCAGTCACCACAAGGTCAAAGGGCACATCCTGAAGCGGGCCGGCGTTGCTCTTTGCAAAAGACTCGCGGTCGACGTTGGACAGAACGACGAGCTTGTAGAACTTTTGAAGACGGCGCAGCGCGTCCACGGTGTCGGGGAACGCAGGCCAGTTGCCGACTGAGTCGCCAAAAGCCTTCGAAGCCTCGGACGTGGGGGCTGCGAGGCCAAGCTTCTCGGCAATCTGGGGATGAATGGTGGCCACGAGCTGGTAGTAAGGCATGTCCGGGGTCTTTGTCTGCTGCTTGGCCTCAAGCTCGTGGTAGACGTCCAGAAGGTGCTTGCGGGTGAAGTCTGTACGCTTGTTGTCGTCCAAAAGGGGTTGCAGGGCAGTGAGCATGCCACCTTCCCAGTCGATCAGAGTTCCGTAGACATCGAAGGTGAGAACGCGGAAGTCCTTCAAGCTAGCCATTGCGACTGATCGATGTGAATTTTCGTTATCAAGGTGAGAGTTTGATGAGAAATTAATGATAGCGATCTTGGCGAAATGCGGGGTTGATGGTACTGAATCTTAGCTTGAAGTTCGAGGGTGACTGTAACTCTTTTTAAGACAGGAAGAGAGGGTGAAGATGTTTCTGTGTTGTTGATTACTGATAATTCCGTTCGTTACATGTAGAATCAACCTTCACATTGTCCATGTCGGAAGCTTCAACGTCAATCCAAGGGCGTAGCACAGTCCCCACTTCGACCGGGTGGCGGCTTGCACCGGCCCGGGTGCGGCCGGAACCGGCATGTATCTTTTGAATCTCTCGGTGCTTGAAGATGCAGGACTCTCGATGCATTTGTGGTGCCAGTCCAACTCAACCACATTGTATTCGGCAACTGTTTGTTTTTCATTCCCTGTGGGCGAAGACATTAGCATGATCTTCCAGGTGAAAAGTCTGCAGTGGGATAATTCACAGGGCGTGACTTTGACCTGCCAACTCCTGCCTATGAAGCTTTCCCAAACCCTGCGTGTAAGACAGAAACGCAGATCTTTGTTTTTAATTTTACTACACTTGATGGCCGAGGACCAACAAACCTGATCTGCCAATGGACTGTCGGGACTTTCACATAGACGACTCTGCCTTAGTCTGCGAACGTCTTGTGTGGGACTTTTCATGACAACAGAAGTAACCAATACGATAAGTGCTTGGTGAAGAGCTCTGATGACCCGATTTCATCTTCTGCATCTAGGGCACAAGCGACCTCGTACTTAGACTCTGCCACTTTGGTGATCAATCTTACCAGAGCGTCAGCGTCCTGAAATGCATCAAAATCGGACAAAGAATTCTTTACAGTTTCAATTATAACGTTGCCGCCTTGAGCTTTCAACTGATAAGCCATGCACTGGAGCACACCCAAAGTTGTCTGGCTTTTCTGCTGTTTGAAATCGCAGAAATAACACAAAAGTAGTTTCTGATTTTTTCTTTTGTCGCTCTTTCAGGTCTTTGACCACAAGCCATGCGATGCCGGATTTCTCAATCCCCGGGGGACCATAACACCATATGAATGAGAAAGGAGGTTCAGGTCCCAGCCATTGTTCGTAGGTCTCCGATCATCGGCCAGTTTCAGGACAAGTTTCTGTTCTCTTCGAGATGTTAGGCTTAGGAAGAGCTGCTGAAAGCTGACTGCGCTTGTGATACAGTACCAAGGGGTCGACTTTCTTCAATGTCGATTTGGTCGTGACTAGAATGGTTTGATGATGCGAAACTATCGAACATGGCTCTATTCCGCTGGAAAATATCGATCTGTGCTCTCAGGTCATGCTCCTTGACTGGCCAAAAGTAGTCTTGAAACACTCAGTGCCGCTACTCCAGTGTCGGTTGAATAGTCCTCAGCTCATTCCCGCAAGTCGATACTAAACCTCGCAATTGAGCCTCGGCACCATCACCAGAAAGCATGGCAGGATTTTCCGCGCCAATGGCTTGCTTTAGATGTAGAAGCACCAAAACAAGAGCGTTGACCTCTCTTAGATGCACCTTCCGAGCGTAATCGGTATTCCGCACGCTAGAAATATAGCCGTAGCTCAGTTTTGTGATCTCGCACGTCACCTGTAAGAGACTGCCAATGCTAGCGACGGCGCCAAGACTGTCATCCCAACCCATTGTTAAATAAGGCCATGGGCGTAAATGATCTGGCGAGAGGGATATTGATAACTTTGGCCACAGAGAACTGAGTGAAAAGTCTCTTCCTCAGAAGAGGGGAGACCTGACGATGCACCCAATAGCAACTGCGGGTTGCAAGACGAGTTGAAGAGCCCTAGTCATATTAGGTACCCGAGAGAACACTTATCTAAGACACACATGACGAGAAGTGTCTATAGGGGCCCTTTGCTCCGGTCCCGCTCCGTGTGGTGATGCAGCCGAACCCCGGGGTTCCGAGGGCGAAGGCCGATCAGAATACGGACAGCCGGTCATGTCATCTTGAGTGCCTGCCGCTAATTCATCCTTCTGGTATTTACACCTGACTTAGTATGTTTCTTGAAGGTGACATGTTATGTAAATGATTGCTCTAGCAGACCCAGAAGATATAACATCAGAATGATCAGATGATTTAAATCATAGGCTTTCCAAGTCAAGTGGGCCGGCTTTCCTCACCGTCTCCCAAACCTGTCCTAAGGTGCTGGATCCACGCTTCATGAATTGGCCGACCCCTTTTGGCGCGACAATGCCTTCGCCATCCCGGTCCCAAACCACATTGCCTCTCAATATGGTGTATCTCGGCCAATTCCTCACACTTCGTCCTTCATAAGGCGTGTAGTCGACATCATGGTGAAGTAAGTCATTTGTAACTTGAAAGTCGCCGAGCTCTTCCTCCGGGTACCAAATGACCAAGTCCGCATCCGAGACACCAGGGATCATTGCTCCCTTTCGAGGATAGAGACCGTAGAGCTTAGCCGCATTGGTGGAGGACATTTCGACGAATTTTGTGAGAGCTAGCCTTTGTGCTGAGAACGCAAGAGGTAGTCGAGTCTCAACACCAGGCAGCCCGTTGGGTATATAGCGGAATTGACCCACGGGATGCTCAGCCGTGACGCAAGAGTTCTTACCCGCCACGGGGTCATCAAAACGAAATGGGCAGTGGTCAGAGCTGAGTACCGTGAAGGTACCGTTCGCGAGACCAGTCCAGATAGCGTCATGATCGGCACTCGTCCGTGGCGGTGGTGAGCACACACACTTTGCACCTTCGAAGCCAGGTTTGTCCAGGTCGTCCCTTGTCAAGAAGAGATACTGCGGGCAGGTCTCTGCAAAGATGGGTTGTCCGGTGGATTGAGCGATGCGGATGCGGGAGGAGGCAGAGGGATCACTGACGTGCACGAGCAGAATAGGTGTGTTGGCGATGAGGGATGAGAGAGCGATTGCGCGATTGGTAGCCTCAGCTTCGAGGATAGGCGGGCGCGAGTTTGCGTGGTACTTTGGCGCAAATTTGCCTTGTAACTCAAGTTGATCTGTGAGCCAGTTGAGAACATCACCATTTTCAGCATGGATCATGGTAAGAATCTCATTCTGACGCGCTTCTAGTAGAATGCTCAGAATTTGGTCGTCGCGGAGCTGGAGAGCCGTGTACGTCATGTAGATCTTGACGGAGGAAACTCCTTCCTCATTCTTGAGAGTCTTCAGCTCGGACAACACCTCGGGGCTGGTGTCTGAGATGATGACATGGAAGCCATAGTCTGTGTAACAATTTCCTGTTGCAAGCTTGTGGGTCGCATTGACCGCACTTACTAGGGAGTTGTCTTCACCCTTTCTCTGAGGCGCAAAGGCGACGACGGTTGTGTTGCCTCCAGCTGCAGCCGACCTGGTTCCAGTTTCCCAACTGTCAGCTGAGCGGCCGGTAGAACCTTTGAAATAAATTGCAGGTTCCTCAAGATGAACATGGCAGTCTATTCCCCCAGGCTAGTCGATTGCAATCGTGTTAGTGAAATGACTCGTTTTCTCAGAAAATTAATCGCACAGGTGAGAAAACTGACCATGACATAACCACCTCTGGCATCAATTATTCGTTTGGAATTCGCCTTAGACAGCGATCCGGATGGTGCCTGTAGCGCGATCTTCTCATCTTTGATGGCAAGATCCCATGCTGCAACATCGCTTGCTGTCACGCAAACACCATTGGTGATCACGAGGTCGAACTCATTCGTGGAAGACATATCAGGTGCACGGTTGAAACAGAAGATATTTCGCGAGTTTTTTTCTCCCGTGACCGTGGGAGCTGACACGAAGTTGTTTGGTCTTACGATTCTCATGTGCTCACAACCGGACGCGAGAAGGTGAGATCGCCGCTGCGGCCGATTTCCACTACCGGCCCCATCTTATCATCGGCCTTTGAAAGATAAGAGTCGGTATTAGGCCGACAGGCCGACACTCCGGGCAAGACTGTGTGATAACGACGGACGGGCAATGATAAGCGGCGACTGTGGTCCACCAATCATATGTTCCGGATTAGTCCACGGCATGATTAACACGGGGTACATTTATCTGCAGCGTCTTATCTCACTCGGGATGATCGAAGTTGCATTGGTGGAGAGAACCTGGGGTCATAGCATGGTGGTGTTCTGCGTGGAAAACGGGGTTTCCAGAGCCGTCAACGTCTGAATACTCTATAGATCCCCCCCTTTCACGCTCGGTATCAACACCGACAAGAGAAGGGGTAGCCAACGGATAGTCAAACTCAAAATCACACAGACGATGAGGTCAAATGCTACAAGTGAGTTGAGCTCTCAGTTATTCGTTGTGGAGACAAAAAGGCTGATGAAAGACTGACCTGCCTGCCAGCAAGACCAGCTTGCAGCACTTGCCACCATCGAAAGGTCAAATGCGACGCTCACGATGTTGGCATCCCATGTTCAAACTGTCAAGCAGGCTCTCGAGATGACTGTCGTCCTCATCAGAAACGCAAACGGGTATCTCGAGCAGCTACAGCTCGCCGTATTTCGCACTCTTCAGTTGAAGTTGAAGGGCAGCCACCTACTTCGCCAACGCTGACGGCCATTCCCTCAACGGCGGGCGGCATTACAACTGTTGCTGTTGAGAAAGGGGGCTCACCAACCTCGCCTGTAACAGAACAATCGGAAGGCCAGAGACCTGGTCAATCAACCCCTGGATCAATCGGTCTTGGTGTCACAGGAATCGACATCCACGCACAAGAAGATGGCGAATATCTTTACAAGCGACATCTGGTTGAGTTCATAGACCAGCCAGAGCTTGTCAAACGACCGATCGACAACAAAGCCCGTATGATCTACATTGGTACAGATGTTTCGAACGTCAACTATCTCGTCCAGCAGCAGTTTGGAGCTGCTGTTCACAAATCTGAGGTCTGCCATTACCCAACAAATCGCATCTCACGGCGTGCGGCGGGTCACGATCCGGTAGATCGACTGCCTCTGGACACATTTCAATTGCCACCAAAAGCTGCTGTAGACGAACTTCTGGAGGCCTATTTTCGACATGTCAACCCGGGGTTCCCCGTAGTTGATGAGCGTATCTTCATGGGCCAGTATCGAGCTAGGGATTCTTTGAATCCGCCTTCACTTCTACTTCTCTACGCTATTCTTCTTGTTGGTAGCCACGCCCTTTACGAAGAGGATTCCGAAAAGAGACATCTAGCCAAGGCAACTTATTTTCGTCGTGCCAAAAGCCTATTGGATGCTAGATTCGAATCAAATCGCGACACCATTGTCCAAGCGGCTTTGCTTCTTACTTGGCACACAGACGGATTGGAAGACGCAACAGCCAACGCATGGTATTGGCTTGGAATAGCTGTTCGCATCGCCACCGGCCTGGGAATGCACCGTGACGCAGAAGGCAGCACATTAGTCCAACACAACAAACGCATGTGGCGACGAGTATGGTGGCTGCTTTTCCAAAGCGATGTATGGATCTCGCTTCAGTACGGGCGGCCACAGTCAATCCATCTTGAAGACTCGAATGTGCAGAAGCTGAAAGTATCAGGCTTTGCTGACTGCGGACCGGATGCACAGCCTGAAAGCCTCATTCAAATGTCTGAACTGGCTATCATAGTATCAAAAGCAATGCGGGAGAGGAATCGCGCCTCAAGTGACGAGGCTAGGCGCATCGTGTTGCGCAAAACCGATGAGAGGCTGGCCCGCTGGGCGTTGAGGCTGCCACAGTCACCGAATCTCCATGGTGCCCTAGAAGCCGGTGTATGGAACACAAATCTGCATCTACACTACAACATGGCTCTCATTCTTCTTCATAGGGCCCATCCAAAAGCTCCATCTCGAGACGTCAGTGGCGTAGAAAGTTCTAAGCGCGACGACAATGCTGAGATATGCGTGGCTGCTGCGGGAGTGATCCAATCCCTCTTCCAGACCTTATGCCAAACTGATGGCATGCGGTGTCTTTGGCTGTCAACCATAAACTGTCTATTCTCCGCTTTGGTTCAGTTAAGCACCGAAATACGCATTTCGAACCCCTTGCTTGCCATCTCGGCCCTTAGAAGATACGATTCAGCTCTGGTGTCGCTGAAACAGCTCGCAGAGTACTGGCCTAATGCAATGTCTATCCTGCACTTTTTCGAAAACTCGGTGCAAATCAATTCCCGGCTTCAAGATAGTCACGACGTTTCGCAGCTGTCCGACAAGGACCCTGAAAATCAAGAGGACGCTTTACAACAGTCAACACTGGGAAGCAATATCTACCACACAGCAAAAGACAACCAAGAGGTAACAGATGGAAGTCAAAAACGATCTTATGAGTCAAATATTTCGTCTGCCTGCGGTCTCACAGAAGAAACACATGAAACTGGGGATTTGAATAGCACTGGGGAAATTCTCGACTCTTGGAGACAATGGCAAAGCCAACACTGGCATACCCCCGAGTTTTCAGATGAATATTTATTCACATTCTAGATTGCAAAGACTGTAAAACGAACAGATGAATTCCCAGTCTTCTAGCAGAGTCCAAGAGAGACCCGTCCGAAGTCTTTCTCACATTCACCATCGTCCTCCTCAACCTTCGCTGGGATAGGCTTGTTCGCCAATGGAGTCAGACGGAAAGCATGCCTGCGCTCGCCAGCAGGGTAGTCAAGAGTCTGAGAGTGGTTCGTGACACGCTGATCCCAGATGAGAACGGTACCAGCCTCATAACGGACACGACACTGGAAATCCTGTCTCTTAGCGATGTGATCGAACAAAAAGTTCAGGAGGTAATCCGATTCCTCCTGGTCGAACCCAACGATCTTCTTCGTGTAGACGGGATTGACATCTTCCAAGTCTTTGTCAGCAAATATCGTATCACATCCTGAAGTGAACTTACATAGTGCCTTCTCTCTGGTAACGGGATGAACGATGACGACAGGGTGTTCTTGAACCAGTTGCTGCCTCCTCATTACTGCGTTTTGGCCGTTCTTCAGCTCCTGGGTGACACCATCGTTATTGGAATGGATAGCAGTCAACCCCTCCAGCCTCTTCCTGAACTTGGGTGACAAAGCCTTGAAAGCTTGAACGCTAGAGCTCACAAGTGTGTCACCGCCAGCGGCAGAAGGTGACTCGAGCATGCAGATGAAGGTGGTACCAGGAGGTTGAGGCTCGGGGGACTGGTCGGTGTGCCATTGCACAGGGCTGCGACCCCTCCAAGACTTGCGCACACGAAGATCCTCTTTATGATCATAGATGATCATGTGCTCCTCAGAGCCAGCAGCAGGATGTGGCGCCCATCCATGGATGTGCAGTGGGCCGAAGTGGCGCACGATCTGCTTCTGGCGTTCGAAGCCGATGTCGCGGAAGTCCTGGTTGCGAAAGACTAAGGCACCACGCTTGGCAGCGAGAAGCGCGAGTTCATCCAGTCCTTCAGTTGACAGCTGCGACAGCTGGACTCCCTCGATCTCAGTGCCCACATGGGGCGAGAGGTCAATGACCTTGGTTGCTGTTGAGAGAAGATTGGGGAGCCTTGGGTCAGCGCGATGACCGGGGTCGAAGTGCTCGAAAGACCCGATGTCTTCTACCTTTTCCAGAGGGTCATAGAAGGGCATGAACTCAGGATACAGTGCAGAACCATCTTCCTTGACGGGTCGCGTGACGAGCTTGGTCGCCAGAGGCTCTGCAGGGCCGGGGACAGGTGATGTAGTCGTGGCTGAGGGCGCCATGGTAGCAAGCCTCTTGAAGCCCCCTGGGTTCGGTATTGTAGAATAAGATGTACGACAACCGGGTAACTGTTTCCGTGTCGGTTCGCTCTTTGTCAATATTGTGGAAGTTTGTGAGATAAGATGGATAAGATCGCGGGGAAGATCCTGTGCTATCAGCCAGGCTTTACTTATACCTTCTCCGGATTACCTCGGGCGGGCTTAGAGCCACAGAGCTGGAATTTATCAGACCATTAATGATTGGTTCGAAGTGTCTTGGATGATGTTCGGTGCCAATGTGGCAGTTTCTATCTGACGCGCCGATGGCAATCACACCGAGACCGTGAGTTCAAAACGCCGAGGCGCCGAGTCGCCGAAGCGGCCAAGCCGGTTGCTTGTCGTTATCAACAGAGGATCAGCGGGGCACAACAAACTCTTGCAGATAGCGCCATGTAAGTTGTCTCGATCTGCCGCTCTGTTTTACAGTTGAAATGCCAACTTTCGACTTTTCGACATTGTTGTTTCTCGTTGTCGCTTGCTTGTTGATCCAATCTCCGACCAATTTCTGGTGTTTTCACCATGAACGCTCAACCTCACGACGCATCCTCAATCGAGGAACTCGAAAAGAAGACATCAGGTCAAAACTCTCCTTCGTCAAAAGCTAGTGTGGCTGAGGGTCAGGCAAACTCTCCAAACTCTGAGTATGAGAGGTATCTGGACTTGCATCGACAGTTTGAGGGTGCTGGGAGAAAAAGGCTTTTGCAGAAACGTACGTGTTGATGCGACTCTAAGACTTAGCATACCTATGATTAACTTATTGGATGCAGTCGACTGGCGCCTTCTACCCACTCTGAGTGTTCTTTACTTGTTGTGTTCACTGGACAAGTCGAATGCGGGCAACGCCAAGATTTTCGGCTTCGTTACAGACGCCAACATGACATCAACCCAATTCAACTTGGGCTTGATGGTGTTCTTCTTCTCATACGGTCTATGGGAACCCGTCTCGAATGTTCTGCTTAGACGTCTTGGACCGAAGATTTGGTTCCCTATAATTATAGTAACTTGGGGTACGATTACGACCTTGACCTGTCTTTGCCGCAGTTTCGGAGCATTCATAGCCATTCGACTTGCTCTGGGAATCGCCGAGGCAGGCTTGTACCCCGGATCTTACTTCATTCTGAGTATGTGGTACACGCCTAAGGAACTTGCCACGCGCATGGCCATATTCTATGGCGCAAATACCGCAGCTGGCGCCTTTTCAGGTGTCATCGCGTATGGCGTTGGTCATCTCGACGGCTCTCATGGCTACACTGCCTGGGAGTGGCTATTCTTGATAGAAGGTGTCATCACTGTTGCTGTTGGCCTCATGACCATCTTCTTTCTTCCGTAAGTGTTCTTGCTCAGAATTCCACATCGTCCTGCTAACACGATTTGAAGTCATTTTCCCCACCAGTACAATGAGACTCGCAAGACTAGCTGGCTTACCTCGAGTGAGCTGGATTACGCCAAGTTGCGAGTGAAGTATGCTTCTGGTCCGGATGCCCCCACCTACGAGTTCCGCTGGAGCGACGTCTGGGCAGCTGCGCGCGACCGCAAGACATGGCTCATGATGATGATGTTCTGGTGGGGTGGCTCTATTCCGACGTACTCCTTGTCGTATACTTTGCCGACGATGGTGAAGAATCTAGGATATTCAGCCATCCGCGCCCAGGCCTTGACCACGCCACCTTACATTTTCGCAACCATTGTGTGCATCTTCAACGGTTGGATGAGCGATCACTTTCAGAACCGTTATGCCTCGATCATGGCCTGCTACGCTGTTGGTCTTACCGGAATCGTCATCTTGTGGATCAGCGTTCACTTCCCGCAAGTTTCAGGGGTGTCATACTTCGCGATATTCATCGCAGCCGCCGGATACAGTGCCCAGGCACCGATTGTAGGAGCTTGGACTTCCAACAATATTCCAAACCCTTCCAAGAGGGCTGCTTCCATCGGATTTCTCATGCTTTTTGGCTCTGTAGGCGGCGGCGGTATTGGCTCCAACATCTATCTGGAGGAACAAGCGCCTGTCTATCCCTTGGGTTTCGGTTTCTCAGTTGGGGCAACTGTTCTAGGGGCAATGATCCCTGCTACCATTCATTGGTGTCTCATGCGGAGAGAGAATGAGAGAAGGGACACTTTGGACTACGATCGCATTCTCAGCGAACATAGCCAGGAGGAGCTTAGCAGTATGGAAGAGAATTCGCCGCTGTATCGTTACACTTTGTAGGGTTGGACACAGCACAGCAGTATAAGCAGGTTGAATCAAGCTCATTACTAGATCCATGATATTGTACGTGAAGGGGCAATTGAGGTACAAACTCTTGCCATCGTGAGGCTTGTGTATGTGTGATCACTATTATTCACTTCTAATATGTAGTCCAGGGCGCACAGGAATACGTTTCGGTACTGTTCTGTGTGAAGGAATTGCTTTTCCATAACATCGTTATCTGACCCGAAATATCGGAACATGACCTGGAGGTTATGTTCACAAATCAGGATTGAATGCTTAAACACTTCATACATTCTGCAGCAAGACACCAAGCAATATGTGGGCTTGTCTCGGCGTTTCGGCGGGAGGCTCGGCGACAGCACCATCAGGTGCATGCGGAAGTGTCATGTGATTGCCGATTGTATAATTCGTGTCTGGCCTCCTTGTCTCTTCACACAGCAAACATCTGGTTTGGCTACTGAAGCTGCATCACAAGCAACATGGCTTCTATCTCGCACCGACCCCTTCCTCAGGGTATCTACACTCCCCTTCCGACATTCTTCCTTCCCAACGAAGATTTGGATCTAGGTGCATTTGCAACTCACGTGCGATACGTAGCTGCGGCGGGCACCATTCCGGTGGTAGCGGGCTCAGCCGGCGAGGCACCTCATCTCTCCGCCGAAGAGCGCACGCAACTAATCCAGAGTGCTCGAGCTAGCCTCAACGAAGGCAGGTTACAGCATGTCCCTATCGTGGCCGGTATCGGTGCTCCAAGCCCCCGCGAAACCATTGAGCTTGCCAGAAAGGCCGAAACGGCAGGCGCCGACTATGCTATGGTCTTGCCTCCCGGTTACTATGGTGGCCAGCTTGGAAGTCCGGCAGGAAGACTTGCTCTGACGAAATTCTTCATTGATGTCGCTGAAGCAAGCCCGCTGCCAGTGGTTCTTTACAACTTTCCTGCTGTTTCAGGGGGCATCGATCTGGACAGTGACCTGATTGTGGATGTTGTGAAGGGCTCGGATAATGTCGTCGGAGTCAAGTTGACGTGAGTAAATAATCCTGACATCAACGACATCTGTCCACTATTATCTGCGATACTTACTGGAGGAAGATGCGCGTCCGTTGGAAAGATCACAAGGATCAATGCAGTGCTGTCTGCGCCTTCTTTCATGGAAACCTACCCACGTCGTCGTCAAGGGGACAGATTCAAGATCATCGATGGCTTCATTGACATCTTGCTGCCATCGATAGCCAGCGGAGCTGCTGGGGTAAGATTCAATGTCCAGGACGTAATGGAATTGGACTAACAATCTTCTCCGCGTTGTCATTGTAGGCTATCTCAGGTCTCCCAAACTTTGCTCCTGTAAGTCACTTGCATCTTGATACTTCGAAAGGTTGGCTTAGAATCACGCAGAAAACATGTGTCAAGCTCTGGCAACTATGTGGCTCATCTCCAGGCTCTGAGGAGTACAATGAGGCTCAGCGTCTTCAAGGTCTGTTGGCTATGGCGGATGGAGCGTGTCAACGCATAGGAGTGAGTTATCATGCTTACCAGTCTGGAGGGAAGAACACTGACAAGACCGAAGATCGCCGGGTTGAAAATGCTTGTGCATATGGTATTGGGACATAGTGAGCTACCTCGA
The DNA here is from genome assembly GCF_011800055.1 of Colletotrichum gloeosporioides. Taxonomy (NCBI): domain Eukaryota; kingdom Fungi; phylum Ascomycota; class Sordariomycetes; order Glomerellales; family Glomerellaceae; genus Colletotrichum; species Colletotrichum gloeosporioides. Next base: position 1,017,375 of record NW_025544662.1, on the reverse strand, counting down.
AGACCGCTGATGCCCATGTCAAAGGAACAAGGACAAGAGCTTGTCTCTCTTGATGCCATACAGGCCGTCATGGGAGAGGAGCATAGGTTGACAAAGGAACAATGAAAACGAATCAAATTTGGGCTATAAGGAAGGCTAAAGATATTCCTGAAGCCCATCAAATTACCGAATTGTGCTCAGTGTAAATGTATGTTTTGATGGCATGTGACGTTCGATCTGACCCTAGTTGACAGAAATACGATGTTACATCACCTATTAGGTACTTTAGGAAACTACGTATTGATGCGGTCGAATCGGATCATGGAGGCATGAAATAGCGCTAGTGTGGGAATTTCAGAATCGGACTGCCAGTCCGACGTCGAACTATGATCCCGAATAAAGGCAAGATTCGGCGGATCAGCGTTGCATTAGAGGGGAATTTCCCCGCACTGCACCAAACATAGATATCATATCACCAGATCTGGGGTAGCTTTCCAAGATGCTGTGTTAGCCGCACGAATAGTATGTGGCCTGGGTTTCTGAGAGATGACCAGAGCAATAGAATGTGTGCAGCTACCGACGTCTCCAACGTGTTGACCTATTTTGGTTGTTAGTTATAAAAGGCTCCGGCATCCGTGTTAATGTAAATGATTAAGACAATGTGATTAAGGACAGTCGAGGCAATAGCGGATTTGATCTTGGAAACTGTCGTTGAACCAGCGCTTCATCATGAGATTCTTTTCAGTTCTATCTCATCTCTTCGTCACATTTGCGACCGAAGCGTCATCCCACGGCTTGGCAAATCTGGTTCAACGAGCCACCCCTGTACCTTTCAGCGACTTCACCAACAACCTAGTATTCTACCCAGATAGGAACTACACCAGCTGGAAGGTCATCTACGCCCGCACTGTGCAGCTGCCTGATGGTAGTCACCTTCTATCGTGGGAGAACTATCCACCCGAACCTCCGCAAGCCAACTTCCCCATTTACAAATCAACCGACGGAGGCGCAAACTGGATCGAGTTTTCATATGTGTCTGACCAAGTCAATGGATGGGGTCTGCGGTATCAGCCCAGCTTCTACCTTCTCAAAGAAGCATTTGGCGGATCCTGCCGGAACCATTCTTCTTGGGGGAGCTTCTGTTCCGGCGGACCTGAGCGAAGCTTATCTCGATCTTTACGCAAGTAGGGATGGGGGTTTTGAACTGGGAATTTGTCAGTCACATGGTATATGGCGTTGGGCCCGAGACTACCACCAACGGCAACGATGCAGTATGGGAGCCATTCTTCATGATGCACGAGGGCGAATTTATATGCTTCTTCTCTGATCAGAGAGATGAGAATTATGCGCAGAAACTTGCACATATCACGACCAAAGATCTCAAGACATGGAGCGAACCTGTGGATGACGATGCTTCGTCGGCATACGACGACCGGCCAGGGATGACCACGGTGGCACACATTCAATCCACGGGTCAGTACATCATCACGTATGAAGTTTGCGCGACAAATGAGGGCTGCGAAGGGTATCACAAAGTCTCCTCCTCGCCCCTGACGTTTGGCACTATTGAAGGGCGCGGGGACAAAATTGTTTCCGCCGAAGGCCATACTACCGGGGGATCACCATACGTCATTTGGACTCCCAACGAGAAGACAAACGATGGCACTGGCATAATCATCATGAATGGTGCTAGCAGAGAACAACTTTTCGTTAACGAGGATTCTGCGGATCCAGCGGGATGGAAGGAAGTTGATGTGGGACAATGGGCAGCGCATTCGAGATGCATTGAAGTGATCAACAACAACGGAACGGAGAAGTTGATGCTTTCCAACGCTGGCCAAATGCAGGCGGGATTTGACAATTATGTGGTTGTTGGAGTTGTGGATATTCCCTACGATGCTGTCTGACCTCTGGTGACATTTCAAAGGCCCATCTTTAGCATACAGACATTGGAAGTACCATCAACACTATCCAACTAGTAGTTGGCGAGAAATAGAGTACAGAATGCATAAGTTTTATTCTGTTTTATGACAACAAAACAACCCAGACAGGTATGCTTTTATTGAGGCGAACCATCCACGGTCGGATAGTCACCAACTATCATCTTTGAATACCGCTTGACAACCCAAGCCTCCAATGAATTCTCGTGCCTCAGTTTCTGATCTGGACACATGGGGCTGCTCCTCCTTACTCTCATGATCTATAGTCATCTGCAGAACCCCAGATGGGTCGACCACCACCACATTCCGCCCATCCAAAATCAGCCGTCGGATATTTTCACGAATTATCCTTTGTGCAATGGCATTTAGTGAGTATGTGTCACGGAACGAGAATACCACGGCACAGGCATTGGCATGCATTCCAGAGCCGGGGTCATCCGGGTCCGGCTCACTCAGCTCACGCGCAAGAGTCCTGGTAAGACGCTCTGATCCCGCAAATCGAACAGCGCCTCGAAGACTGAAGATAACCACTTTTCGTTGGCAGTTCGGATGATGCGGATCCCTCTTACCCCCAACGATTGTGGCTACTGAGGTGCGCACAGTGGCACCGGCGACCTGGCTGGCGTCCATCATGTGCAGGCCCATGTCCCGTGACAACTGCTCACAGATCATGACGCCCCTTACACTGTTTCCGCGCCCGTCAAGCTTGGGAGAGAAAGCTGCGAGACCGACTTGGCCGGGCAGAGCCCCGAGGATGCCGCCAGCCACACCGCTTTTCGCCGGGATGCCCACCCTGGAGACCCAGTCGCCTGCAGCATCATACATTCCGCAGGTAGTCATGATAGAGAGAACCTGACGCACACTGGTTTGGGGGATAATATGGTCTCCAGTGATGGGGTTCACACCGCTGTTGCAGAGAGTTGCTGCCATCAAGGCCAAGTCTCTGACATTGACATTGATGGAGCATTGGCGGATGTAACCCTTCACGGCGTCTCGCGGATCGCAGGTGATGATGCCGGTTGCTTTTAGCATATATCCGATACTCATGTTGCGATCCGCATCCTTGAGTTCGGCCTGATAGACCTCTTCGTCGACGTGAAGTTCCCGGCCTGCGAGTCTTGACAACGTCTTCAGGATACGTTCCGTCCTCTGCTCCACCGTAGCGTCGGGCGAGACGACTAGTGTGTGTGCCGTAATGGCTCCGGCGTTGATCATGGGGTTCATGGGCCGATTGCTGCCGCGTTCGAGCGAGAGCCGATTGAAAGCGTCGCCGGACGGCTCTACGCCAATCTTTTCCAACACCCGCGACAATCCCGCATCCTCGATAGCCAGCGCATAGACAAAGGCTTTGGAAATCGATTGGATTGAGAATTCGACCCGGTCGTCTCCTGCTGAGTAGAGATTGCCGTCAACCATGGCCAGAGCCACTGCCATCTTGGACGTGTCCGCTTTCGCTAGCACATCGATGTAGTCGGCTGGTGCGCCATCGTCGTTGGGGCGGGCATTCTCAAGTACGCGGTTGAGATAGTCGGGGATGGGCGACTTCATTGCGTGGGTGAGTGGTGTAGCAGGATCGTGAGAACTCGGTGGAAAAAAGCCTCCCAAATTGCCAAAAAAGTGAGAGAGAATATATTTCGCTGCACTTGGCGCTTACTAACAACCTGCCCGCAGTGCACAATTAGCATTCCTCGGTTTCCGAGCCTAGTGGAATTTCGCGAGTCACGGTGGGTGGGTGACCTTCACAAGACGGCCGTTTGACTAGAGCATTCTTCATCGTCAGGGCTGATGAGCACATGACAACCTGCGAAAAATGACCTTGCCAAGGAAAAAAAAGGTCATTGGACGAGTCTTCTATGTTGTGGAGGGCGAAACGATTACGTCAATTTCAGCTTACCCTTCATTAGCTGTTTGGCGAGGGAAGCAAGGGCTTATTTGTGCTACAACATGATGCTTTGCCCTCTTATTATTGTCTCGTCGTCAGCAATTGAATTAGATGTGTCATACGGCCCCATCTGGCGTGGTTTGTAGGAGGCGTGGAGACAAAGCTCTCCACCTTTTTTTTTTTCAAAGGAAACCACATGTCAAGACCGAGCCGTTTTCGGATATCCGAAACCCCACAGATATGTTCTTGCCTGATCAACTCAAAGTTATGATGTCTTTACAGAATTGACAACTCTTTGAAACCGGCAATACTCTGAGCAGGAATGTTCGGTCCGGACTCTGTGAGGAGCATGTCTTCAGAACATCCTGATGTTATTTCTGAGAGTAACCATTGTCTGTCTTACAATGGAAATTATATGCGTTTGTTTCTAAACCACAAAATATTGACTGTAGGGTGAATTGGTTACAGAAACACAGAGCGGGAGAATGAAGCAGGAAACTGAGAGACAGTTGGGTTAGGTTAGTTCATGGCTTACAACGTTCGTAAAGTGGGGCGCGATGGATCAACACCTGGAGTGCGTCAACTACCGTATCTAATTCCCCTTTACCCGGCTAGAGCTGATGACTAAAGTGGCTGAAGCCGAGCTAGATAAACCAACCAGCAATAACTCGCAACTCGCAACTCACTCACCCCGCTCTCTTCCCCTTCTGTTCACAAACCACCACCTCCCGCATCCCGCACAGGATACAAGCAGCACAGATGAATGCGAGGGGTGACTTCTTCCCGGTGCAACGAATCGCTCAGGCATGTCTTCAGTGTCGGTAAGTATGCAGAGGCCGCGTTGAAAGCAGAGATCACGACATGGCGTACACTTTATAGCCTGGCTAACCTTACTTAGACGCAAGAAATGTCGGTGCACCGGAGATCGACCTGTTTGTGGTCATTGTCGTCGGCTAGGACTAGGTTACTCATGGCCCGTAATCCGGTACTCGTCTTATCATGCTAAGACACTCCTGCCAATAGACTGCGTTTACGGTGAAGAGAACCCTCGGCAGCGTTCCTTGGACTCCGATCCGCACGTCGAGCCCGACGCATCTTCTCGGGAGACCACCGTGAGTGGAAGATGATGTCCAGCCAAATCAAGCTCCTACCATCTGTCTCTCTAACGAGGCTCTCAGACAACTGTGTTGAGGAGACTGTCAATGCTTGACAACAAGATGGAGAATGTGACAGCTCGACTTAGCACGTGAGCTACCACCCTGACGTTGTACCATAGTGTAACAAGCTCACATGGTCAACTTCACAGTATTGAGGACCGCCTGACATCACTTCTCGACCTCCACCTTTCAGGCAGCGTACCAGCGTCTCATGCCGCGCGCCATCCTAGCAATGACACCGCCGCACCAAACATTGTCTCAAATCAAGATCAGAGTGTGGTCGCAGAGCAGGAGGCACCTGCACCCATGGATGTTGGCGTGCCCGAAGACGTTGTCGCTGCTGCGGTGGATGCCTACTTCTTCTACTGCCACAACCAACCCTACTCCTTTTTCCATGAAGCGCACTTCCGTCGCCGCTTGTCAGAAAGGACCATCCCTACACATCTGCTGCTGACTATAGTGGCTACAGCTGGTCGCTTCTGCTCACATCCCTACTTCGCGGGGCGCGTGCACGAAGCGTCGGTCGACTGTGCCAATCGGGCTTGGAAGCTGATTGTTTCTGATTGCTTCACGGAAGGCACTGGCACGGAGATATCCGCAGTACAGACGGTGGCTCTTTTGGGTCTGTTTGACTTCACTGGTGAGTAGTTACTCTCATACTGGACCTTGTTACTTGTTCCCCTTAAGCGATAGGACAAGAGGCAGAACACTGACGGCAAGAGAAGCTGGCAGGTCGCGTCACGGTTCGGCATGGGTCAAAGTAGGTATGTCTGTGAGGATGGCACAGGATTGTGGACTCATGTTGGAGAACGCAACACACCTTCCATATATGGAGCAGGAAGAACGCCGACGCGTCTTCTGGTCTGTCTATCTCCTGGACCGACTGGTGTCCTGCGGACGTGGTCGTCCACCAGCTATCGTTGATGCGTCATGCCACCTGCAGTTACCATGCGAAGAGGTGGTCTGGAAGAATGAGGTATGGAGCAAGACACAATCTCTGGACGAGATGACAAACCGAGCCTTGACCGTCCCCCAAAGTCAAGGCTCCTTCGCCCATGTCATTGCCATGGCCCAGATCCTGGGACGGAGTGCGCAGTACATGCTTCAGGAGTTCAATATTCGCAGCCCTCATCCTCCCTGGGATCGAAGCTCCGATTTCGCTGCTCTTGAGTCTGATCTCCTCCACTTTGAGTCATCCCTGAGGATCCAACAACCGTTACAGCAGGTTCTGGCTCCGTACATTAGTGCCGATGGAGTCGTGGATTACCACACCACTGGCCCGATTATCTTCTCTCGAGCATTCTATCACCTCTGCTACTGCCTGCTTAATCACCCTTTTCTGTTAAAGCGCCGGATTGATACGTGCCGCACGTTGGCCCCGACGAGTTTCCTGACACGATCATCTGACCTAGGATGGTTACATGCGCAGCATATGCTGGCACTCATACGGGACGCTCGCGGGCTGGGGTGCTCCTTTCACTCCTCTTCTAGCGGCTACTGCGCGACTGTTGCCGGTTCTATTATCGCTTTGAGAACTGGTGATTCAGATTTAGCCGTGAGCCAGAGAGCTCAAGTACTGCTTGAAGAGGCTTTGTCGTATCTCGACACTTTAGGTCGTCATTGGAATAACGTCTCCTCGATGGTGCGTACCCCTTACATTCCCGGCTCTGCCGTACTGGAATTGCTTCTTTCCAGCCATGAAATGACCCAGGGCTCACGATTATACAGGCAACAGTGCTTAGACGAATGGTTTATGATGGTTTCCTGGGGGGTAGTCTGTGTAGTAGTGAGCTCCAAAGAGCTAACATTACTCTGGCCGAGGAAGAGACCTTGTGGGCTGTCGTTGACTACAACACCATGTCAAGCACAGTGAGCGAGGAAGCTTTGAATAACAGCCAAGACCTCAGTAGCATATGGCTTGATTCGTGGACGGACCTCTTTGGGGTGCCAGGCGATCAAATAGCCTCGCTAACTCCGAATCCTTTGTAGAAGAACACTCGCGGGACCAGTGGTAATTAATTGTCTGTATTGGAGCAAAGTCTTCAACATAAGCGTCTTGTCGCGAAAAGCGAGAAAACTTCAGTAATTAGGTAGTTGCCATAACATTTTGGAATCACCCAACCCGATGCTGGGCATAGGTATTTCGTGTAGTTGCTTAGTCCCTGTGACGAACATAATTAAAACATCACGCAATGGCTATACCATTTACAGCTCAACCGTCTTAGTGTCATGACCGACTATCGCCTCGTCGAGTGCCTCGTAGACAACACTGAAGTCGCGACTTCCCCATTCCGTCATTTGAGTCAGAGGTCGATAAACCTCCTCAACGCGTCTTCCAAGCGGCAGTGGCGCGTTTACTTCAAGAGCAGCCTTCACAGCCAAGGCCAGATCCTTGTGCGCTAGACTGGTGACGAAACCTCCCGCGTACTGACGATGAGCGGGAGGGCTTGTATCTCCGACCTTGACTTCGGGAACAGGGTGGTTGATCTGGAAAATTTTGTTAGCTTACCACCCATACAAGCTTGAATCCCAACGTCAGGCTTGTCCCAAGAAACATAATGTAGCGAACTAATCTTTCCATTGAAAATACCCGTTCAAACCTAACCCAGAATAACATACCTCACTAGACCAACATCTCCCCGTTGAATCGTTGATGATATCTGCGAGAACTTGGGAATCAACACCGAGCCTCTTGCCCAGCAGCATGGCCTCGCTGAGTAGATTTGCGTAAGATTCTGGATGAAAATCATTTTCACTCTGCATCAACTGCAGGCAGGTATGTGTTTACCTTAGACCTAGCATAGTGATCCCCAGCAAGAGACTGTGAATCCAAGGAATGGTCAGAACGGGTTTCAAAAGGAATATTGACACTGTAAGTTCCCTTACTTGTTGGATATCTTCGCTGCAAGACCAGCACCAAGGTCACCGCAATATGTGACCTTTCTGGCCATAGGCTGGAGAAAAGGGACTGCTCGTTCAAATGATCTCCTATTGCCGCCGACCATGATCGCAAGAGTACCATCTCTAGCACCGATCACTCCTACAAACATGATAGTCAGCATAATGTAGATTATCAAGGTATATTAAACGCTTAAGGGGCAGAACGACGTACCTCCAGATACCGGAGCGTCCAGTAAGTCAGCCCCAGTCTCCCTCAGCTTCAGAGCGATAGATCTGCTAACGCTTTGCTCGATAGTGGACTGGTCAAGACATAGTGTTGACGATCTTTGCTGCTCGTCCAACGTTTCTAAGGCGCGAATAACGCTGCTGTCACCGAGGTAAACGTCCTCTACATGCCGGCCTGTCGGCACCATTGTAATAATTGTCGAAGCCTTTTGAGCCACATCGTATGGAGCTGTAAGCATGTAAAAGTAAAAAATAAATCAGTGGTGTGGAATTTCCTGCAGCAAACTCTGTATCAAGACTTACAAGAGCACTTGTGTAAAGACACAGCTGGGTTATCTTTTTGGTGCCTCTGGATGACGCTTTCCACAGCCGCATCGTTTACGTCAAAAAGAGCGTATTTAGCACTGCTGTCTACTTTTGCTGTAGATCTGTTGACAAGGTTGTTGAACTAAAACAGGGTTCGTTAGAAGCATAGACGGAAATACTTGCAGATAGGTACTCACCATATGATTCCCCATAGCTCCCAAGCCGATGAATCCGATGGTGTTGGTTCTGTCAGCGGCGTCGCTGGCCGTCATGCGCACGGAGCCCAACTGACGATGGCGTCCAAGTTGATGTCTGCATGGTTGCTGGCGGAGGATGGACCCCCAAGAGATCGTTGCCCGCATTTGCATATCGAATCTTGCGGAGGAAGTTCGCATGAGGTCATGGTCTATTCATCTTCCCATTGACTGAATTCGTTCCTTTAAGAGTGAATCGACCATTTCCGAAGTGATACCGTTGTAGGCCCGTGGTGAACGGCTCCCGTAGCTAAGCCGGAACATGGTGGGCTTGATCGGACGGCCGGAGTGGGTACGGTCCGGCATTTGGGGGCTGATCTGCACTGGTGTGCAAGGGTGGGTATAAAGGTGGACACGGTCCGGTGCCCGTGTCACTAGGATTGCGTGCATTGCTAGGGTCAAGAACTAGGACTGATAAGATGTAGCCTTCTCTTTTGGGAAAGAATGATTTCATCTGAAGAGCAAAGTGTTGGTCTCTCGGCTTCGACGTGGAATTTCATCTCTCGGGTATGTGATAGGCCAACATGGTTACATCCTGCCGACGGCGGTCCGCTGGCCTAGGCAAACAAAGCGAGGTTTTCGCTGGATCATCACCATGTTGATTGGGAGAGGACGTGCATTTACCGCATGTCCTTTCCCAGGGAGCCACCCCCGACCATTGTGAACACTGAATACAATAGGCTCCTTTTCAAAAGTTGCGGTAAACAGCAGTAGATGGGACTGCACCTACGAGAGGTGATATTGAACAGGCTCACTCCTATTCGATGTCACGACCACCCACGATATCGTGCTTGAGAGACTGGTGATATGACAAGGGCAGCCTGCAAAACAAAAACAGGTCCATTCGCCGTCAGCGTCTGACGGCATTCGCGTGATTGTAAGCGACCTTGGTTGATACTTAGTCACGAGCGATTGTAATATAATCAATGACTGTCTTGGTCTGAGTCAGCCTCTACTTGGTTCACGAGTGGCAACGCTTGAGATCATGTACGACCCCGACGAAAGCACAATTTCATAGAATTCGATTATTGAAGTACCCTAATACCGGAACATCAAAGCCATGATAGTGATAGGCTGTCATGGTGACAGTTAGGCTCCGGAGCTGAAGACCAGTGCGGAGATTCTTCCGGGGTTGCTAGCTGAAGAACAGGTTTGAGCAGCTCGAAATTGCCCCATTCACCTTCCAGTTGGGTAAACCATGGCGATACCGGCCCAAAGCGCTCAGGAAACACATCGGCCCATCCCTTAAGCACAACATCCAGCAGCTCGAGGACGAACAGCTCGGGACCAGTTTCGCCCCATTGGAACCTTTCATTGCACTGCTTCACAGCTTCAGGAGAGTAAAGTCCAACATCCGCCTGCAAGGGCAATGCGGCTGCCGCCATGAGCGAGGCGAAGACGTGATAGGAGCCGCCCTGACGGGCGCGGTCTCTGATGGCCATCATAGCCCCAATTGCGCCAATCAAGCCGGTCAGCATGTCTGGGACTGGAAGAGCCGGCAATACACAGGTGCCGTCTGTATGACCCAGACTTCTTCCAGTGACATATGAACATCCAGAGGCGGCGTCGGCTATCTGCTGCCACCCTGGGCGCTCGTGCATGGGGCCGTCTGGTCCGTAGCAGTTCTCTTCGACGTAGACGATGCCCTTGCCCCGTTTCCCGGCCATCTCCAAGAGGTCGTGGAGGCCCATTCCTCTCCTGGCTAGGGACCCTGAACGGTAGCCCTGGACGAAGATGTCGGCGTCCTGGATGAGACTGAGCAAATGCTGGAGTTCGTCCTCTTTGTCAAAGTCAATATCCAAAGTGCGGACTCCGGCGTTGAGCGTGAGTTGCAAGGACTGTTCGTTGTTTATCAACTGTCAGCTCTTGTAACATACTCCTTCAAACGTAGTAGACGAAAAAAATTTGTAGACATATGCAAAAGGGTTGTTTCGGTGCTTACATTAAAGTCGGGCAGCCTGCTGCAGTTGATGCGGACGACGTCGGCTCCTAGTGCCGCCAACGTCGTTCCAATCACTGGGCCTGCAATGATCCGCACAATTTCCACCACTTTGATGCCGGCCAAAGGTCGCTTGTCGGGCCCCGGGGTTAACGGAATCGCTGGAGTAGGAATGGCGTGTGACTGCAACCTGTAGTTCACCAGAGGGTGCTTGGAGAGGACTTTGCTCATCCGCGTCTGCCTCCACGATTCCGGAGTATAGCAGATGCTCCCACAGAGGCCACGTTCAATATTGATGGCCTCCAATTCGTGAGCACCAAACTTCCGCACGTGGTTGCCGATGAGCTCATAGGCTTCATCGAGCCCGCTGCAAGGGGTCTCTACGTCCAGGCCAACGGCTTGAAGCACAGGGCCCGCATCAAGTGACCCATGAAGCTGATACCAGGTTCCCTCATCTTTGGTCGGATAGTTGGCTGTCGCGCGGAGTCGCAAAGGCGTTACAAACGTGCCCTTTTCCAGGTCCTTGGAGAAGATGCCTGCGAGCTCACCCCGTTTAGCCAACTCTCGGACCGTTGACCCGTTGCGCTTGGCCATGCCAACACACCCAAGCCAGAATGCGGCATGGTCTGTATTGATACCAACATGGCGGATAGGACTGCCGCCGTCTTGAAGAGCCAGGAGCTCATTGGCAACCACTCCGCACATGGCGTGCAGTGCCGCAGCAATGACAGGAGACTTGAGTGGGCCAGGGGCGATGGTCTGCGGCGAGCCTTGGAACGAAACAGACTTCCACATTTCCTTATCTTATGTGAATCCCGGAGTCATCGCCGCCAGCGATTCAAAAAGCCGAAGCGCATCGTCAGGGACGGCTGGGGCATCGTGATCGATCCATGACCCAGGCCCATAGATGTCGGTGCCTGGGATACTGTTCGCCATCGTCTTGGGGTTTTTGGTGCGCGGAAGGATGTAACAATGACTAAGGCGATGGCGGTTGCAGAGTGTGTTCACTGTTTTGCTGGAAGAGGAAGTTTGGGGTACAGTATTGGCGCGGGATGAGATTGCCTGTAAGACACCACAGAGTCATAATTCAAGAGGTTCGCCATTGTAATTGACGACTTAAATACGATGTGAGTAGACGAAAATCAACATGCAGCCGCTACTCCCCCATGCTTGCATCCGGGGCATTCCTAGTGGATGCTCGGCCCCAGACGACGATGGATTAGAACATTCCCAGGATCGTCGCCGGTCCGCCCGGACCGTTGGGGGCCAAGATTCTAGAGCGCTCTCCGCACATGTATCCAGCCATTGTTCCCACATGCTTGTCATCGGAGGCAAAGTTTACCCAACTAGGTTAAATATGCCGGCAGTGAATATTCTTATCAAAGAGCGGGGACCAACAAGCCAGGGGGTCACTATTGGAAAAGGTCTTCCTTGCCTTGTTACATAGTACGCCTGAGTCCTGACATCCATTCAACAAGGCTTCATCATACCTAGTCAGTTCACCAAAAACTGTCAACACTCATCCTTGGAAACTCTCCACCTCTAATACTAACGTTCACTACCGAAATGGAGAAGCCTTGTTGGTTCGTTTGACCCCTGCCCATGCTGTTGCGGTTGCTTGTCTCCATGGTTTCTCTCCGTTTTTGAAGGCATCTTTAGTCCGCAGGCTGACTTAATGTCCAATCAGCTCGCATAAGCGACATGATAGCGGAGCGGCACCGTCGCCGGTCCTGATGGATCACTCGACCATCACCAAATTAACCGAAAGCGCATTCCCCGAGCCCTTGTACGGCAATGTCACTTGGCAAACGCTGCTGTCGAGACCCGACACCTTGACTGATTCCATGTGTGCGGGACTGGCAACATGTCCACCTGAGGGCTTTCTTGCTCTTCACCAGCACGCACAGGCTGAGATCTATTACATCCTTTCCGGCACCGGCAGCGTTGAGATCGATGGCAAGCGGCACGCCGTATCAGGTGGCAGCATTCTGTGGATACCAGGGGATGCCGTACATGGTGTTTTCTGCGGGCCTGGTGAGACCCTGCACTGGCTTTATGTTTTTCCCGAGGCTCGGTTTGAGGACATCATCTATCGGTTCCAAGAACCCATCAAAAGTAAATTGTAATCAAGATGTCGCACGTTAGTTAGAGCAGTTCTGGAAGGCGTAAGGATGACAATACGTCTCAAAGGCGGTCGAGGACTCAAGAACGATAATGGAAGGCTTCAATGGTCCATGGAGGAAGAACTCAGAATGAAACATGATAAGAGTAGGTTCCTGATTAGTATGAGTAGTAGAGGCGATTCAGGTCTATGGATGCCAATCATCTTTACTTCAAAGATTGATTCAAATAACGCAAATCATGGCCATCTATGTGTGATATTTTACATTTGAGTAAATGTGTGTCTTTGCAGCTAGTGGGCAAAACGCATATCGATGGCCGTCTGCTTTTCTGCCTCTGAAGCCTCTGCATATCTCCTCTCAAGTATACGATTACGCCAAATGTAATACAGCTTCATGCCGATGAATAGCAGAATGTTCAATACACAAAGCCCAATCAAAGCCTTGTTGGCGGTGTAATCTGAGTCAAATTTGTCAGTAATTCGAAAAGGAATTCTGTAGAGTTGGAATGTTCCTTACAGTACGGCTTATCCTCGTCACGATAGATGTTGACAGCAGCTATGCTGCCTATCTGATACGTCATGTTGTACACAGCTGTTGCGACCGCTCTCGTACCCACGCTACGTGAGTTGCGACTCGCCATTCCGACGAGTACGGAGTGCGTGTAGGGTATCGAGTTGATCCCGGTGAGCAAAGCATACCGGACCCAGGGGTTGGCCGATTCGGGCAGAGCGACAAGTGCGATGAAGAAAGGAAGCATCCAGATATTGCTGCAGGACGATATGATGGAGCGTTCTTTGAAGTACTCGGATAACCAACCGAAGATCAGGACCTGAACATCAGGTATCAGTGTTTTGTGCTTGGGTACTTTGTGTCGGACTATACTTGCATTGATCGCGAACAGTGCATAGCTTGGTATCGCAAGCATGTTGGACTCGAACACTGAGTACCCCATGTCGCGAAGAATGAGAGACAGGTAGTTGGCTGTCGGCTGGAACGGAATCCAGGCGAAGAGGCCAACGAGAAAAATGGGCCACAAGTCTACGGTCGTCAGCGCTGACCAGAGACCTTGAAAAGTTACGGCTGTTCGGTTGTTCATGTCACCCTTCGTAGGGTCGTCTCTGAGGATACGGTTGACGAGGACCTCCTCCTCGTGCTCTGTCCACCACTTGTTAGATCCGTCTGGGCGCCTGAATGCGCGAGCGGGCTCGCAGACAGACGGAGGCATGACGAAGAAGCTTATAGAACCGATGATTACGCATATGAGGCCTTCGAAGAGGAAACTAGGTGTTTTGTCTGGATCAGTATTCGTGGTATGATGAGGCGCTTGCAGAAAACATGTAACTTTGCTGCTTGGTCTTATACTCACAGCCATTGCCAACCCGCCCAGCCTCTGATACCCCTCATTGCGAGGAACCCCGCCGCTAGGAGGGCACCGTAGATCTGTGTGATGGGAATAACTGTGTAAAACACACTTAGACGAATGGGAAGTTCGTTGTTCTTGTAAAAGTACGAGAGATAAAGCACCATCTCCGGAATGAAGCCCCCTTGTACAAAACCAAGAAGTCCACGGAAAGCCCAAAAGCTTGCTCGGCTGTTCATTAGCGTCTGCAGGGCACACAGCGCACCGAACATCGTGATGATGGTCGGAGTGTATCTGAAGGGTCCAACTTTCTTGCTGATCAGGCCACCGGGCAGTTCTGCGGCAAGGAAACAGACGAGGTAGATTGTTTGACCGGTGTTATAATCACTGGACGTGGAAGGGTTAGCAAAGGTGTTCGATACGGAGGGCTGTCCATTACTTGCTTAGTGTCCATTTTCAGGTCGTCTAGCTGATGAGCCACTTCAGTAAGCCTTCATTCTGATTGTCGTTGGATTAGGAATGATGGCTAGGTCTTACCATGTTGTCGGATACTGCACGATTTACGTTCCTGCGTACTAAATCGAGACTGGAAAACATTACCCAGACCCAGGTCATGATTCTCCAGTCCAACTGTCACGATTGACATAGGCATCAGCTGAGAAATTCTACACTCATGAAGCTGATTTCGACTTGGTGTTTTCAAGAGTCTGGGTACTCAGAGATAGTTACCTTTTTCTTGAGAAGCCTCTCCTCTTCCGCCGACCATGTCAATGACGCATTGAAGCGATGTCTCCCCTCGTATGCCGCGGTTTCGTAGACCTGTTGCCAGTGTGCGGCACGTATAGGATTGGAGAAGACATGTGGTTCGACAGAGCCTAGGACCTCGCCGGTGGAAGGAGGGAGCTCATCGCGCACATTGACGTCAGTCTCGGAGCCGCTGGTCTCCGGGGCTTTTGAAGCCATCTTAGCTTTTGAAAACGTCTCAAACCTGAGCGTAGTGCAGCAACTAAAGGAGCACAAAATCCCATGCAAGATGACCTTTCTTAGATGTGTGTTTCACGGCGGCTCAAATGAAATAGCTGTCGAACCAAATGCCTTCTCTAGAGCCTTTGCCCATAAACGTCCTTGTAGCATCCTGTCTTCTGTCTTGCATCACACCTTACAACATCTGCATTCCTCGCAATGCAAAAATTGTGTGACATGCAATAGCAGTTGCGCAATCAGGAAGAACAGGCTTGTCATGATTTAAGGTGGATTTTTATGGGCTGAGGATTCATTGCTAGCCTGGGGCTGGGAACTCTGGCTCTCGATGGAGGGGTAAGGTAAAAACGTGTCCAAGGTCGGGAAGTCACCGAGATCTTGCATGGTACAAATGCGTTCGGATTCTGTACTCTAGTGTAATAAACCGAATATGCCAAGTCCTGTCTATTCAAAAATACCCCCTTTTTGTCTATCCCTGTACATGGAGCGCCACCATCGCACTTCTATCCACCCTCGAGGGACTTCATCTACTCGTCCGGTGCGCTTAAGTTTGTCACTTATCATCATGCAATCACTACTGTGCCCATTGCCGATAGACGTAAGATGTTGGTTGGGCCCCGATCACGGCCGTTCTATGGAGACTCTCGGCATGACGTGATCCTACCACCCCTGAACACGCCCCCTGATGGCGATCCTCTTTACTTGTGAGTGCTCCGAAGACCGCGGGGACTGGCAAACAGCGCCGCGACTAGCGCGATAGCTGCGAACGTGGTGGATGCAGCAAACGCGTATTGGATGCCTTCGTAGTAGACCATGCGAGCGGGGAGACGCACCTCCACCGGGAGGGTCTTGAGGGCTGTCACGGAGTGACGAATCTCGTCGATGAGCTTCCATGATGTTAGCAATTGAGACACCAAGGGATAATTGGGGAACTTCATACCCTCCACTTGTCAGGGATATCGCCGAGAGCATCTGGCAGACGGACGCTCAGGGTCGTTTGGACGATGGCCGAGGTGATTGCCACGCCCCAGACGGTGCCAAGGGAGCGGACGAGGTAGACTGTTGATGCCGACACGGCGTGATCTGTAGTTCATGTTAGGCCGAATTTGATGCTCTGATTGTGAGACTCGACCTACCGGCGTGATCAAACGAAGCTAGTGTCGTAAAGAGGATGGCGGGGTAGATAATTCCCTGGCCAAGATTC
This sequence comes from Colletotrichum gloeosporioides, assembly GCF_011800055.1. NCBI lineage: Eukaryota > Fungi > Ascomycota > Sordariomycetes > Glomerellales > Glomerellaceae > Colletotrichum > Colletotrichum gloeosporioides. The sequence continues at coordinate 1,001,124 of NW_025544662.1, read as the reverse complement.
GCTGGGAAGATGTAGACCAAGTACTTCCAATTGCTATCCTCAAACTGCAGAGCCGTCACCAGGGCGTTTCCGAAAAGCATGAAGAAAGCTCCGGTGCGAACGAGCCAGACGAGCTTGCCCCAACGTGACATTACAATCCCGGCAACGAGGCCGCCGAGAGGTGTGGCGAGCGATGGAATGGCCAGTCGTGCACCGGCCTTGGTCGCAGAGTCGAGCAATACGACCTGGAAGAAAAGAGGCAGCATGAAGAGATACTGTCTCGAGTTAGAAGCGTTTCTCGTCATTCGAAATGGTCTCAAGAGTCGTCACTTACAGCATACGCAGCGAGTCCAGCACAAACGTTCGAAATCTGCGTCAACACCGGCAACCGACCCCTCAGCATCCTCAATGGGATAACAGGAATAGCCCTCGTTCTCGCCTCGACGACCAAGAACAGGCCCAACAGCACCACGCTTCCCACCAGCGTCCCAATAACGATCGGACTGCCCCAAGGCAACTCATTCCCGCCCAGGCTCAGTCCGACGAGCTGGACCGAGATAGCCACGACTAACAACAGCGCACCGGAAACATCGACGCGGGTCCAGATGGCCTTGAAGTCAGTCGTGTCGATGTCGAAGCCGCCCTCGGGGTTCTTGATCACAATCGCACCGAGAACGAGGGCCAGGACAGAGACAGGGACCTGCAGGAGGAAACACCAGCGCCAGCCGATGTGGTCGGCGATAGAGCCGCCAAAGGAGGCGCCCGCCACGGCGCCGAAGCCGAACATGCCGTTTTGGAGGGCCTGGTACATGCCGCGCTTGCGGAAGGGGATCATGTCCGAGTTGACGATTGTTGCTGGTGGCCTGGTCAGTCATGCCCCCTCATGCATGCCTTGAGGATAACAAATGAAATCATAACGTACCCATTGTCATCAACCCTCCACCACCAAAGCCCGTCAGCGCTCTCATGCAATTCAACAACACCACGTCCCGCGCCAGCCCGCACCCGAGACAGCCCAGCCCGAACGTGACGCTGCTGACGAAGAAACACACGCGTCGTCCGAAGATGTCGGAGAAGCGGCCGTAGAGGGGCTGGAAGGCGGTGCTGGTGACGAGGTACGACGTCGTCAGCCACGAGGCGGTGTTGGCGGCGTCGAACTCGGAGCTGATGACGGCGTACGTCGCGGCGGTGATGGTCCCGTCGAAGCCGTACAGGAAAACGTTGGACATGATGGCCAGCTCGATCCAGGTGAAGCCTGGCGGGGGCTTCCAGGCTTCGCCGGAGGTGACGGCCGCGCCGGGGTCGCGGAGGAGGGGCTGGTCTTCGCGGGGGGCCGGGTCTGCGTCGGGGTACGGGGGCGGCGGTGAGGCCGGGGCCCGGGCCTCTTCGTCGGAGTGGGGCCGGGGATTCGACATTTTCCAATGGCTGATGGCTCCTTCAGAGTGTGGTGTCTGATTGCACGTGCTGTAAGACAAGAGAGTCTCAGTCTGCAGGAACTAGGATGGCTGCCGCGTGGACATTAGATGAGACGGAAGTGGGGATGCGCGGCTGTTCAATGGCAGGATTTCATTGAGTTGGAGAGTGAAAGAAAATTCAAACGGCCATCACGCAATCGGGGCCACAGCGACCTGGTCTGACTCTTCCGGCGCGGCTTTAAACTTGTCAGTGCTGGATGGAGTCGATAAGCCGGGGTATGGGCGGGAATGACGAAGTGCAAGGCGGGACCATTTTTTTCTCTACTCTTCAGTTTCATCCGCCGATGGGGACGCGGCGGGTGACGTGGGGCCGGGCTTCGTCCGCACGGTGTAGGGTCCTTTGGTCTCGACGGGCCAACATCGGTGCCGGGTCGGGTAGCCGATGATTGCAGTATGCTTCTTGGTTTTGATGGAGAAGGTATATCACACCATATGCATCTCAATCACGTAATGCCTCATACTGTTGTGCCGTTCACGCCGTTTGCTGCATCGTTCCTGGCGTTGAAATGATTCCACATCGATTCTTGGTTGAAGGAGTCTGGGCACCCCGCGCTAGCGGGACACGGCACAAGATTCCGCGTGAGTGCCGGAGGTGACGGGTTGATGTCATGATGAAGTACATGCAAGGCCTGGCTCCAGGATGTAGGCATGTATGGGATTGATTCCTGAAAGTCATTGTCTTGAGCATAGTTGCGAGACCGAAGCAATCCTTCGAAGCACGCAATGAAAGAGTTTTCAACGTGCTGCTTCCCACAATACTCGAGGCAGACCAGTAAATCTATTCAAGACGATTGTCAGCTAAATCTTCGTCCGTACTGGCTGGCCTGCGTCTTGGAGCCCCAGAGAGCTTGGAACACGTAGCATTGGTCGTTGACCGTCATAGGACTCGTCGTGATGCAAGGCAGACAATGAGTCAGGCCGAAGACAAGTGTTGTCTCTCCAATCTATCAAGCCCAGCAGGTTCAATTGGATAGTCTGTAACATTATGGTGCCATGCTTGACAAATGTCAAGGTATTGCTGCAAGAATAGCGATGTCGCCATGCCGATCCGTACGCTGAGGGGAAGCACACCCAAAGTCTGTTGAATTGAAAAGGGCGGGGTATCCCGCCCTCTTCCACGCCCAACATCCTCCTCAACCAGCGATAGCTCTCAGAAGCAAAGCATTGTAAACTGAAAATATTGGAAAACAAGTGAAGGAAATTCTCACAAATCATCTTTTGAATTCTAGGGCTCATGTACTTCGCCAAGGTGAATGTACCTATTCTTCGCAATGGGTAACCCGACGGAAATAGCTGACGCACCTAGGATCCCCGGCCACCCACCATGAAGCAGCACACCACCGCGCTTCTCGCCTTATCCGCGCTCCTCGCCCCCTTGGCGTCCGCGGACTGGCAGTTCCGCTCCCGCCCGGACCTCGCCCCGCCGCGCCTCAACATCACCATCCCGGCGACCGCGGACGTTGAGCAGGGCTACCTCTTCGTCGCGCCCTTCGCAGGCCTCCCGGACACGCCGACGGAGCAGCACGGCCCGCGCCAGGCGGGGCCGTACATCTTCCGCGACGACGGCGAGCTCGTGTGGAGCGGGTACGCCATCTACAGCATCTGGGCGACCAACTTCCAGGCGGCGCGCTGGCGCGGCCGGGATGTGCTGTTCAGCTTCGAGGGGGACCACAACCCCGGGTATGGCCACGGGCATGGACATGTCACGTTTTTGGACCAGCATTACGAGACGATCCGGGAGCTGCGCGCGGGCAACCATAAACTTGTTGATAAGCATGAGTTTCATGTTGTCAATGAGGAGACGGGGTTGATTCAGATTTACCAGCCTGTTCCGAGGGACTTGACGCCGTGGGGCGCGGAGCCTGAGCAGCAGTGGATTGTGAATGCGATTATTCAAGGTGGGAAAGTTTGAATCGCTAAAACACTTGGACGTCGTACTGATGGTGTGATAGAATTGGACATTGCTACTGGCAAGCTCCTTTTCGAATGGTCCAGTCTTGACCACGTCACTCCTGATGGTAAGATTCCAGCCTTCGCTTGAAGGGCACATTATCTCACACATATCACAGAGGCTATACTGCCCATCAACCCTGGCCAGGCCGGGTCAGGCTACAACAGCTCCGACGCATGGGATTACTTCCACATCAACAGCGTCGACAAGGATGCCACTGGCAACTACCTCATCTCCGCCCGCGACGCCTGTTCCGTGCACAAGATCAACGGCACTGACGGATCCATCATCTGGCGCCTGGCAGGCACAAACTCGTCGTTTGACCTCGGCGAGGGCGTCGACTTTTGCTTCCAGCACCACGCTCGCTGGCTGTCCCAAGATGGCGACGAGGAGGTTCTGAGTCTGTACGATAACAGCGCCCATGGTACGGAGCACGGCGGCGGTAGGGAGGTGCACACAGCGCCGACGAGCAGCGGGAAGATCATCCGCGTGAACACGCGTACCTGGAAGGCTGAGCTGGTCCAGGGCTTCTATCCCCCTGATGACTTGCTGTCCAAGAGCCAAGGCTCAACGCAGATATTGCCAGGCGGCAACGCGCTCGTCAACTGGGGTTCTTCTGGTGCCGTGACCGAGTTCAAGGCCGACGGTACTCCCATCTTCCACGCGTACATGGACTCTGGCGACCTTGGCGTGGCGGTGGAGAACTACCGCGCATTCCGCTTCAACTGGACCGGACTGCCTTCGGAGGAGCCTGCAATCGTCGCGCTCGAGAACAAGGACGGCACGGCGGTGTATGTTTCTTGGAACGGCGACACCGAGACCGAGACTTGGCGCTTCTATGAGCTCACCGACGAATATGGCTCGAGGAGCTTCCTTGGCGAGTCTCAGCGAACGGGTTTTGAGACTTCGCTGCACGTTCCTGGCCGTCGGGTTGGTCGTGTTGTAGCGGAGGCAGTTGATGCTCTTGGTGGCGTGCTGAGGGGCACTGGTGTCGCCAAGATTGAGCAAGAGATCCTGCCCATCAGCGCTGGGAAGGGCCGCAAGGTGCCGCACCCTCAAGTCGCGGAGAGCCAGCGTCCCAAGGAGAAGGTGCTTCAGAAGGCGAAGAGGTTCTGGGAGGAGTGGTCCATCTTCCGCATCGTCGGCTGGCGGAAGGCGGGCGACCTCTGATGGCTGCCATTCGTGAAGCAACGCGCAGCGTTCCTGCCAAGAAAGATGGATGAGTGCGACGTGGTTGGCCACGAGCTCGTTCACCCCGCCATTGCTGCGCTGCCACCCAGAAGTTGCTTATCCAACCGGTGAGGCGATGCAGTATCGATAGCGGGTACTTGGAAGATGCAGTATCCCGTCCTAGATCGTAGTCAATTGAATCGATACTGGAGCAGGCCTTGATGCCTCTCACGAGTGATGTCGAATGGAAGTCACCAATCTGTGCTGTGGTACCTTAGCTTGAGCGCGCCATACCCACTGCGTGGGACGTGCACCTGGGATGTCCGCTTACATAATGTGAGACCCACGTCGCGTTGCAAATAAATGTCCTTCCGCCGCAAATTTTTCCTTCCAACGTCTTTCCTCCCACGCAACACGAACAAATTCCCGGCAACAAACGCAGGACCAGTCGCGTCGCAGTGAAAATCGACAGGATCGGTTCACAGTCTTATTTCTGGCTGGGATTCTTCTTTTCCTGCGGCCTTCTGGTCCTGGAACCTCAAACTGTAAGTTCCTGCTGATTTCCTTCCATATCACCGTCTCAAATGATGAGAAATTAAACTTCCATGGCAATGATATCTATTTACATGATTATTGTTACACACTGAAAATCCTGAACCGACAATCATTTTCTCACCTCATGTTTAATCGTCTGTTTCGCGATCAATGACTAACGAGGTTCAATAGTTTGCTACGCATGGCTTGATGGCTGATGGGGTTCCGTTTGGTGGGTTGAAAGGCAAGATAGTAAATATAAGATGTTTTTTCCAGCGTTTTCGCCTGCAGTACCTACCGACTACCTCCCTATTGTGACGCTATGCATTTCGTGAGCTAGCTATGTGACTGTAAAAGTCACTTTGCAAATCTACCTTTACCAAGGCAAGTGGACACTGAAGCTGGACCATTTCACCGGGTCGACACTGAACCATGCACAACCCACCAGGCGGGACGTTCCTGCGTGCACTTTAATTACACGCGTCCCCTACGCTCTCATTTTCCATCATCATCTTCCCGTTTTCAAGTTCAATCAATCCCGTCACCACCATACGGACCTTCAACATGGCCAAGCCAACACTCGAAACGCTGCCTCCGGAGATTCTCCACCAAATTTTCAAACTCGTCGTCGCACAAAAAGATGCGTTCACTACCAGTCTCTGCTGTACGAGCAAGCGCATCCGCGAGTTCTCGAGCGCCGCGCTGTATGGGACCCTCACTCCCCATGAACCCTCGGGCCCAGATGAGCTCAGTCTTCCACGCGTCGTTGCCCTCTTTCACGCATTCGCCCTCAATCCACGCCTCGGCGAGCTCGTGCAGGAGATCGACCTCTTTCACCTGTATACATGGACGAAGTGGGAGCCTATCCATCTACAAATGTTCCGAGGCATTTACACCATGTGGAGAAGTGAAAAATGGAAGCTCTCCCCGGCCTGTCCCTGCCTCCACCTCAATTGCTCAACCAAGTCCAATACATGGTGTGGCTATCGGAGCTGCTCATCACGAAGATGCCCAACCTCCATACTCTCGCGATCAGGTCTCAAAGTTGGCAGCGGTATCACCTGCTCGGTGACGAAAAGCGGAATGGGTCTGAATTTTACAATATGGAGACGCTGGACATCGTCGCCAGAGCTGCTGGGGGGCGAGTGCTATTTCCTCACCTGAAGAACGTATGTATCGACATGCACGATTGTTTGAAACCGCTCAGTGATGTCGCGCCCAATATCGAGTCCCTCGAATTGAGCGATGTTAACTGGGACGCGTACGAACCGGCCGACATCCCCGACATCAATTTACCCCATCTCAAGTTTCTCGAGATAGGGGATGACTCTGTTGTCACAATGCGGGTGCTTCCCGAGCTGGTTAGAAGACTGCCCAGCCTACGAAAACTTCACTATGAGCATACGGACAGCGGGATATACTGTTTCGAAGGAGGTCCAGCCAATGTTTGCCCCACCCCTCAAGGCATCGTCAATCTATTGAAGCCCATCGCAGAGCAGTTGAAGGAGCTCAAGCTGAGCCATTTCGACCGATGGATCGTCAGGCTTTGTCATGAAACTAGGGTCAGCAGATACGCCCAGAAGTTCGTCGAACCCGCTGGCATCCTGGAGCCTCTGGAGTTTCTTAGCGTCCTCGAGCGTCTGGATGTTGACTCCGACTGTCTTTGGGTACAGCGACACCCGTATGTCAGAAGGTCTAACTACGAGAAGGTCATGCATCTCATCAAGTTGCTCCCCCAGCGACTGCAGCACCTTCAGTTCGACGGGCTCAACGACGATGACGCAGATGGCGACGACCCGGACCCCAGGACACACCACGTCAGAGTAGTTGCAATCGATGACGGCGACGAAAGCATGGTAACCACTGAACAACGGTGGTACAGCGTAGAGTATCCGCACGTGAGAAGCAACTGGCCCCGCGGCAGTTATGTTCATGAGCACGCTCATGATGGGCTCTTGCTGCTCCCGCGTCACTTACGACAACGGTGCCCCGACCTACAGTCGATGACATATCGCTTCCTGCCGAAAAGCCCCGGGCTTGGCCCGGACCAACTGCAGACTCTCAAGCAAGCATTTGCCGAGGTGGGAATCGCGTTTCACCCATCTGGACGCGAAGAGTACGAGATAGAAAAGCGATATCCTCGGGGTTCTCGCTGGCAGTTGGACGGCCCGGAAGTAGAGTAGTTCTGAGCTTTCGCGCAATATTTTGGGCGTTGTCTATCAGCGCTCATACACTCGCGACTTTGTAATTGTCCTTTGAGGGCTTTTTCTTCTTGGTTGATATTGGACAGACTTTGGAAACAAGTAGCGTAATGACGGCGGCAGTGTGGCAACGGGGAAGATAGGCAGGCTGGATGTGGTAGATTGGGACAGCTTAGCCAGTGTAACCTCCGATCGGACAGCAGCTCCTTGCCAGAGCTCAACCTTTGTAAATTCCGTATACTTCATTCTCGTACGAATATGATCGTGGAATCAAACTTTTGGTCGTGGAGTTTGCACAGCTTTTCTGGCCGGAGACTGCAAGATTCTTACCTTGATTTCAATCGTCTTGAAGCCCCTGTGTCATCATTTGAAGTGCCGGAGCGGTCTCCATCCTACCGTTGCACAGCGGCGGATTCAGCCAACCAGGATGGCTCATCTCGTGGCCTCCTGCCTCCGTCCAGAACTCCATGTCTTTCCATTCCCATTCCTTTCCTCATTTGCTTCTTGAAGCTCTTCTCCTTATCTCCGTCAGTTGCCTTCGTGGATTTTGCCCACTGCCATCCTAGATAGAGCTATCTCGAGCCTCGCGGGTGCTTTCACCTAGCACCGCCGGATTGTCGACTTATGCAGCCCGGTCTTGTCGGCCGGCGAGGCTCATTGATGTGCTATTAAAAGTGCGTTGTGATGCCTGGTCCGGAACAGTCGAACAGCAGCTGGGCCGTTGATCAGATTTTATAGCCAAAGGTCACACCGGGCCGGTGCAGGTTTCCGACACCGACATTCGGGATGCGGATCCGTGCAAGGACCGGGCCGGACCCGTGTCATTCACCTGCACCTGCACCGCAGGGAAGCAAGACAAGGGGAGAGACGTTCTAGAAAGGCGGGATCAGGGAGGGTCACTCCCCCAGGAAGAAAAAAAATTCATCATGTCATGGGGAGGAGCCCATCGTGAAACCCCCGCGTTTTGTATGAGAGAACAGGTATAAGCTCTCGGAGAATCGGGAATATTAGCTAAAAGAAACGAAGCCCCTAGCATCGCCGAAGACGGCTCGGCGGTGCGCGGCTCGGGGTGGGGTGTTCCGTCTCCGGCTTTCGGGGTCAACCCCCGCCGCCAAGGGGGGTGGGCTTCACCGTGGTGAGCACGCAATTGGAGACCAAGCAGTGAGAGATTTGCAGAAGCCACAAACAGCACAGTGCCCGCGGACTCGCAAAGTCTGGGGTTTCCAATTTTCGCGTCGAGGTCGAAAATAGAAGGTTGAGCACAGGCGTATTGGGGAAAACGGAAACGCTGATGCACGCTGCGTCCGGGTGACCCAAGCTTTTCGCTGAGGCGCGGGTCACAGGGCCGCCTGAGGTGTCGGCGCTAGAAGCAACGGTGCATGTCGCCATCGCCCAGTGCATATGCGTTGTTGCTTGGGCGAACCGTGGCATCTTTGTCGTCGTGACTTTTTCTGGGGTTTTGGCGGTCACCGGGTGATGGACTGGCGGTGGCATTCGTACCTGATCAGCGCCTCAACCGTGTGTGGTGTTGCGCTCGCGTATCGTGGGGAGCGGTCTAGGTTCGCACCAGGCAGGTTAGCTGCAGTAGCAATGGGCAGCAAGAGAGATCACCACCTCAGTGAGGTGCCGCCTGTGCCATGCCATCCCGCCAGGTCTCAGGTCGAGGTGAAGGGGGAGATGGTTCGCTGAGTGAGGGTAGCTGGGCTTGATCTAATCTGATTCGATCCGGTGCGGGTACCTCTGGACTGGACCTTCCGAGTTGGCGCGTCCGCATGCTGTTGCTGCTTGCTGGGTGCGCTGGCTGGCGCCCCCCTCCACCCAAACTCTCCCCCCACCCCCTGGCAGCAGCAGCAGCAACAGGATCGACCTGAACATCACCCATCCTTCCGTCAACCACCACCCCGGTGCCTGCCTTGTGTCGTCGACTTGCGATGGACTCAAACATCACATTTCTGGTCTCATAGTGTCGTTTCTTCCGCAAATTCGTTGCATGTTTTAATTCTCGTTCTCTTTCTTATGATACATCTTCTGTTGATATCTCCACAGGATCTGCCGAGACAATACATCCGTTGCGTCATCGTTTCCGGTTGGGAAAACAAGCATCAGCTGCGGCATCGGGGGATTCTCGAACCCCACCCCGCCCATCCCAATCCCCATCCCACGCCATCAGGTGCACCTCACCACACAGTACACTACACTACGGCCTACCTATTACACAGCTCGGCTCGGGTGTCAGGAACCGAGACCAGATTGGCAGCAACCCCAAGCTCGAGCATTGCTCGTGCGTCTGAACCGCTCACCGGCGCCCAGTCAAATATAGCTGGCCCCTGTCCAGCTGCCCTGGCCCAGCATGGTCGTCTTTGTTGATTTAGAAGAGGACGACGAACCACTTCATGTCCTCGAGGCCCGTCGTTTAGCAGCAGCAGCCGCCGCCGTCACCCAACGCATCGAAGCACGCAACCGCGAGTATCAGCGTCAGTTCTACAGGCCCAACATGGCTGCCGTCACCGTCTCAGTCCCCGTCCCAGCTCCAGCTATGCACATGGCTCCGCCTACTGCTGCTGCTGCACCAGAGCCATCCCGGACCTTCCAGAGTGCTGCCACTGAGGCTCTTGGCTGCTATCCGTAAGCTTACCCGACCCCGATCCCATACGATGTCTAACATGGACGGGCAGTGTCGTGATGGCCATCGCCGAACACATCGACCTCAACACCCTCGACAGTCTAGCCCGTACCTGCCGCATGGTCCGACAGGGCCTGCTTCAATACCGCAACATCCTCCTCTCGTCGACGCTACACTGCTCCAATGAGCTCGACCCCGTTGACCCGGAGTCAACCTTCCGCTACCGCGCGAGGGCGAGCAACTGGTACTACATGGAAGACGGACGCGCCTACAACGGCAAGAGCGGCAGCTGCGCCCGGGACCTGGTGACGGAGTGCCGGAGGTGTGAGACTGTTGTGTGCAGGGTATGCCGTCCTACGCCGTGCCGCGTGCCCTTGGCCCTCTCGCCGAGAGGGACTCCCCTACTTGTGTGAAGAGGAAGGCAGCCTACCAGCCTCCCCAAGGGGACATGCGGCATTGGCTCGGGGAGGAGCCGAGAAGGCTACACAAGAACAGTCGATCGCTGACACGTCATAACAGAATTGTGCCATCAAACCCCCAGCCAGTACAGTCCTCAAAGACCGTCATCGCAGGCTGTGTCAGCCTTGCGTCAAGGCCCCAATTGCCGCCCTCGTGAACCCAGCTTTGGATCCCGAGACACCGCTCACACACGAAGCGGTGCGACGGGAGATCTGCAGATGCGAGCTTGATGGTGTCTGGCTCTGCCAGCCCTGCGGGCGGAGCATGCGCGCTGCCGATCAGGATTACCGGCGGTATGTAACCTCCGCCACCAACACCAAAAAATTAATCTGCTAACAATTTTCAGCATCTGGAAATGGCGCGCCCATTATGGTGAAGTCCTTGGCGGCTTGGGTACAGGCATTGGCGAGGGCGATCGCGGTGTCATCTGCGGTCGCGAACAGGCCTGCGTCGGCGCCAAGGAGCGTGAGAACGAGACTGATTGCGACGCCGAGGATGCGGCTGTAAGTGGCGCCAACCTCTGGGAAGCCACGGACGAGGTGCATCTCGATACCGTGCGGTACCAAAGGACGCCAAGCCCGCAACTCGGCCCTGGCTATGAGAGGCACGAGATTGAAGGCATCGGCGGCGTTGTGAAGACGAAGCTGGTGCGGATGGTGAGTGTGGGTGCGTGCGTGCCCGAGTGGGACGACGAACGACATTCATCCAAGATTCTCAGCAGAGAAGCCAATGGCATCAGGAGGAGCTGGTGCGGCTGGTGCTGGAGGGTCATACCTGGAAAGGATGACCTGGAGAAGGCCGGTGTTGAGATGATGGACAAGATGGGTGTCAAGGTGCCCAAGCTGTGAGCGCTTGGTATGGCGGGAATTTCTACTATAATGTGATGATGACGATGGGTTTGATACTTGCTTCTAAGTAGGATTATATAGATCGCCGTGTGTAGCGGCGACCAGGGGAGACAATAACTGCCAGCAGACTACACTAGCTGGACAAACAAGAGGAGGCGACGTAAAAGGAGTGGTCAGAGGGATGGATACACAGCCCCAGGTTCAAAAACAAATGGGCCTGATCTAGTAGTAGTGTTCATGATTCTTAGAAGTGACGATGCAGTGCTTGACAAGCTTATCTCGCACAAGTTGATAGGTAGTTCATTAGGGCGTATTTGTAATGGCGAACCGGGGAATGAAAAAATTATACACGAGTTTCTATGAATTTTACTCATTGTACAGATATGGTTGGGTGTTTCGCTCTTCAGCCCTGAGCATGATTTCGTCCTTCGTCTCTATCCTACATCCCCTCCCACCGCCTGTTTTTTGTGTGTAAAACCTCCGTCATGGCACGTAGACACGCGAGCACGCGATCAAACACGTCGCAGCCTGCTTTTTTGCGTTTTTCTTTTCGTCCCATATTGATACAGACAAGCCTCATCTGCCATTTTCCCTCAACCTCATCCGCACGTAGCAGTCGTCCCTCGCAGACCGTAGGTTTTTCTCCTCTGCAAATATGTAGCCACACATCTCCAACCCGTTTTACAACTCGCCACGGAGGAGCATCTCCTTGCGGCGCGAGCGGTCCTCGCGGGCCTTTGTGCGGATCTTGCCCCAGCCCTCCTTGACGCTCTCGAGCTTCTGGGCGAGCTTCTCCTTGTGCTCGCGAGGCGCGGGGGTGCAGATGGTGACGAAGACCTCGGAGCAGTCGAACTTGCGGGCGAGGGCGGAGACGGACCAGGTGACGGGGTCGGCGGCGCGCAGGCGGCGGATCTCGGCGACGTCGGCGGGGGTGAGGTGGTAGCGCGGGTTGGCGCCGCGGGAGGGGACGGCGAGGGCCGGAGGCAGTTTTGTTCCTTCTGATGGTGTAGCCGCCGCAGAGGTGGAGGAGGAGGAGGCGAAGAGGTGGGAGAGGTTGGCGCGGCGGCGGGGGTCGGTGGGCGGGAGGAACTTGAAGGGAGTGTGGAAGACGGAGGGGGCGGCGGAGGGCGGGTTGATGAGGATTGTGTCGCCGGCGGTCGAGGGGAGGAAGTCTGGGTGGGGCGCGATCTTGAGGGCCTTCTTTGTGCGGGTTGTGGTCTTGTGGCCGCGGCGGAGGGTGAGGGATGGTGAGGATGAGGGGGATGGTCTGGCGGCGCCGCGGAGGAGGGTGGCCGCTGGGCGGGTTATTGTCCTTGCTTCCATTGTCGCGGTGTGTGGTGATGTGGTTTTTTGGTGGGCTGACCAGACCGGACTGGAGGGATCAATTGGATGAGAGGTTGTTTTTCGACTCGGCCGGCGTCGTCGTCGCTTCGGAGGGTGAAAAGGGCGGCGGTGTCCGGGTCGGCGCGAGGGCGGGAGGGGGTGGTGTTCGCGGTGGTGAGGCTCTCTCGTGATGGACCCTTGGAGGTGGTTTGAACATTGAAGTTTTTCGGAGCGTTGGAAATTTTGATTAGGTAAGGAAGGTGTGGGGATAGCTGTCCCGAATGGGGGAGCTCACAGCTCTGACTAATTACATAAGTGCATGGTGGCTTTATTGGCGGAAGCCAGAAAACCGTTTGCTTATGTAACTTGCATCAGCTTTCCCACGTTAACTTCTCTTCAACCTGCCTGACACGAAACACGTTATGGGATGTCTGTTGACAAATCAATTTGGCGAAAAATTGCTTCTCGAGCCGAGTCATCATTTCCGCCCAACAGTTTGAGAAATGCTATGAATTTGAAGCTGATACTGGCTGACTGCAATGTTTCTTCGATGAGGAGACCTTGGACGCTGAGGAAGTCTCATTAGGCCTCCCCTCCTGCCCCTCATGTTCCTCCCTCATCTCGCCGTGGATCGCTGGATGCGACTCGAGCCCGTCAAAAATTATTCGTCTTCACTGGTGCTCATCCACTCGAGATAAAACTTCAGTAATCCGACCTCTGTGATCGGATTCTTATAGCAGATCATCAGATTATTCGCTTTTCGGCCCGAGGAGTTTGGCATCGTCCTCGGGAACGACGTTTTTCGGCGCGGAAAGTCAAGACATTGCTTTCGCCTGCGTGCGCCTCCTATTCCCTCTGCCGAGCCATTTGCCGAGAACATTCATGTTGCAGCATTCCAGAGCATACCCATCCACTTTCAAAGGCCAGAGCAACGCGTCTTCCATGAAGAAAAATGTAGATCGCCATTGGCACGAGGGTCAATATCTCGACGAATGCCTCATGCCAAGACATGCTGATTTATTGCATGTGGTGTAATGTCTCCCTTGTCACAGAAACACTTGACAGAAACACTTGTATGTCGTACAGCTCTGGGGCTCACAAATAGAGTGGATGGCTAGTGATGACCAGCCCATCTGCCAAAAGCGAGGAACGGAACGAGGCGGGAAGAGGAATGGCTGTTGGGATCTTGGCATGATATCGCCATCTGCTCTTTTCTACAATGAGCTTCGCTATCCGAGCGGACACATTTAATTAACCGGGCCGGAGAACTACCTATGTTAGGCCCAACAGTTTTTTTCCATTGTAATAATCTTACCATTCCCATCATTCCCTTTGTGCCTCTCGTTCCTGTTCCTCTCCATATCACTGTTCCTGTCCCTATCGTCATCGTCGCTGCCGCCCCTGTTAACGTCTAGGTATGGCCACTGCTCGCCCGCATAGCAAAGCTCTTCCAGATTTTGTGATTTACGTCAGCGTGCGATGGACATGGCCCGTAATCTGAGACCTCCAGGGCCTGGGTTGACGATTGCTTTCCGCTTCGCCGCCCTCCACATTCCGGTAAGCCCTGCAACCCACCCCTTGACATATTTCGTTGAAAGACTGTCTCTGTTCATTACCTGCTTCATCCTGTAGAAAATATTCTTCCTCATAATGAAAGACCGAGGGAACTTAGGCAGAAAGCTTGTAAACATTCATTGATCGTGTTGTACAGTCATCAAAACCACTGGGCAATGCCGCTCCTCTTATTTTCGTGCTGGCCCCCACCAAACAATAGGTTGGACCTTGTCAATGTTTTCCGATGCCCCATTTGATGTGAACGCTGCCATATCCAATCAGTATGGCTAGGACTTCTACCTTGATCGCGGCCCTCGCGGCCGCAATACCTCTTTGTCTCGGCTTCACGGTTACCGCATCAGGCGACGCATCCGTTTTGGCCAACGCCATTTTCACCGGCCCCGGAGTGTCTGTACTATCAGCGACTTTCAGTGGATCAGCGACCAGTTCGGGAACCTTCACAGACGGCCTTGGTGGCATTGGTAACGGTGCAATTTTGACGACTGGATCCGCCGCGGGAGCTCTTCCCGGCGGTGACCATTATGTGAACAACGGAGCGGGCGGAAGCAATACATATTGCGGCACTAACACTTTCAACGCTGCAATTCTGAGCGTCTCTGTCGCTATTGCCAATGGCTACAACGGAGTTCAAGTCGAATTCATCATGGCCTCGGAAGAAGAAGGGTACGTTCTCGCCAGTAGTCCATCTTCCAAGTTCTATCTGATGAGTCAAGACTGCTGACAACTTCACAGAGGAAGCCCTGATCCCATCGGTATCTTCCTCGGCAGCCAGCAGTATGCCATAGGCTATGACGGGCAAAGAATCACCGCAACATCCCCTTATTTTGACCCGCCGATCGTCATCACGCCGCCTAACAGCGTCTCATCGTACCCGGGCTCGACTCCACCTCTTCTGGTCGGAATACCGGCTACCGGTACGACGCAGATGGTCTTTGCCATTTGTGACTTCAGTGATACGGAATGGGACTCCGCTCTCATGTTAAAGGCGGGTGGCTGCGTGCAGTGCAATTCTCAAGTCAAAATCGACTATGTGACATCAACGGTTATTGTTGCTGCGGGGCAGGAGTTCACATCGACGGCGAAGGCTTCCGGCACTGTCTCGGGGACCATCACCATTGGGGTTACTGCAACAGCTACGTCCACGTCGACCTCGACGACTTCATCGAGCTCAACGACTTCTGCAAGTTCGACGAGTTCTGCAAGTTCGACGATAGCGCTGTCCACGAGCAGTACTTCAACCGACTCTTCCCCCACGTCCACAACATCTTCAACGACGACATCGTCAAGCACACTCGCGTCATCAACCACGTCAACGGGACTCATCACCTCCACTAGTACCACCAGGAGCTCTTTGACATCAACGTCATCTGAAACTGCAACTATTTCTGTGACACAACCAATAAGCACAAGCACAAGCACAACCTCGACTCAAGATTCTACTGCAACCAGCGTGACTAGTTCCACCGAGAGCTCCACGACACCCCCCACCAGCCTATCGTCGTCCACAACTACAGTTCAACAGTCGACATCCGGCACCTCGACGTCCTCAACGTCTCAGAGCATTTCTCCCTCTGCTCCAACAACGTCAACGTCGTCCATTGAGACAACGACATCGTCTATGCAGCCCACGTTGCCTGAAATGTCGAGCTCGAGTACGACAATCTCTTCAGTAGTCATATCTCAGACTTCCCTTCAAAGTACTTCGGTGTTGTCCAGCGTTTTTTCGACAACTTCAGTCGCGTCGTCGACGCCCAGAATTTCCAGCACGAGTATTTCCATGTCTTTCCGCTTTACAAATTCATCATCAAGCGCAGTTCCAACACTCGAGCAGACGCCATCACCATCAACAACGACCAGTTCTGCAAGCAATGCCCCTTCCACGCCCACATTGACATCAGTTCCCGCCACAAGCGTCGTTACAATTCAGTCTTCAACTGGTGCGCCTCTGAGCTCAGGCAGTGCCCCTATATCACAAATCAGCTTGCCAGCCAGCTCTTCTTCATCTTCTCTGAATCCAGTCTCAACGACCTCCAGCAGTGTCCAAAGTACCCCCCTAAGCAGTCTCTCAATCGGCTCATCAAGCGCCCCTGCCATCAACCCACCAAACAGTCTCAGTATCAGCTCATTAAGCACTTCTGGTATAGGAACACCAGGCAGTCCTGTCGCCAGCTCACCGATGAATCCCTCGACAAGCCTTCCCAGCAATCCTCCCAGCAGCGCTTCCAGCGATGCACCCTCCGGCCTATTTCCCACACCCACAGAAACTGCAGAAACCTCCACTACCCAGACCTTGGTCGGCACTCCAATTCTGCTCTCAATCATTGCCGGGGCTGCAGGCCAGCCCCCGCCATCCAACACACCAGGTGCTCCTTAACTGGGCATGTCCCAAGCTAATAATGAAAGACCGCGTCTCTGCCCGAGCTATGTCATAGCGACGGATTGCCGAAGGAAGGACATCATCATTCCTTTTCTGAGGGATTTCTATTAATTCTCGAAGCTTGAGATTCTGGCTATCCATGCAGTATGATGCGGAGAATCTCATACCGGACCGTCTTCCTAGTTGCCATCCATGATCCGAGGCTGGCCTCTGTCGTCGTGCGGCTGGGGAATGAGGTATTACATGGCTCAGCGGACTGATACGTCTCTATGAGAGAGCGCATAATCCCTTCGAATGCTGACAAGAGGTATTTCCGACCATGTTTCGCATCCGGATCCGGCTACAAGTCTGTTGATAGGAGGCGGGGCAAAGACCAGCGCCTTTGCTTCCATTGCAATCTCATAACATTTCTTTAAATCTGAGAACTAAGAACTTGAGCTGCCGCGGACTCCTATCTTCCTCCTGCTCAGAGATGAACTTCAGGGAGAAAACGACGATGGGAGAGAGTCGTAGAGCGCTCTCGATGTGACTTTAAGCTAGACTTACGGATTCTGCACTTGATGCCTTATGAGAAATCACACATCTAGACCGAAGCTAAGATGTCAAAACGACGCCACTTTCTCATTCGGGTTTTAGAAATACAGAACAGTCCTTCAAACGCCATGTTATACACTCAAAAGAATGATTTGAGCCACCCCGCAGTTCTTCCCTGTCTATTCTGACCGGTGAATCATTAATCACTAACGTCGTCGGAGTCTCCTTAGCGCGGATGAAATGTGTAGGCTTCTAATCATGAGGAGTGACGACAGTACCATCAGCTTCAATTCTATACCCTTCAGGCAAGAACTGCCCGAAACCCCTGAAGAGTTGAGGCTTGTCCCGATAGAGGTCTCTGAATTTATACATGAGCTCCGTTACAGATATTCTACCACTGATGTTGAAGTCTATTGTCGCCATACTCACTAAATGATTGTGCTCACCTTTCAGCCTTGAAATCTGCCAAGATGTGTAAAAACGCGGTGTAAGTGGTCCGGCTGTCAGGATACGCCGATTTCACACAATCGAGAAAACCAAGAGCGTCATATTGAGTTGGGTCAGGTGGGTTCATCGTCGTACTTTTGATCGCGATAGTTCAATCAGCTTCAACGCGATGGTATTTGGATGAAAAACTCCTGAAGGCTTCTATTGAATGACAAATTTAGAAAAGCAGGTCTATAAGCTTGTCCAGGGCCGTCCTTATATCGTTCTTGCCCTATTTATTATCTATCAGGATGGTGCTCGATGAATGGGCGCACTTTGGAGGACTTGGACTATGGTGCGATGAGGAATACCTTGGTAGCCACCTCTGTAAGGCGACTTGCAACCGCTTTGTATACCCTGTAGGGCAGCTATCGAGGTCCCCGAGGACCTTTTATGCCCCTACCAGAGGCATCCGGCACTCCAAAAGGTGATCTTCTAGATGGTAGCCTCTTGAACCAAAGTGTAAACTAAAAGTCAAAAGAACGGCGAAAAGTGAATAAGCGAATTTGCACTTGGATCTAGGGACTTTGCGAAATGTCAAGGAATTCTCTATATTTATCGCGGCCGGCCGGAGGAAGCTTCCGTCACTATAACTACGATGGCATACCAATGTTCCAGCCTGTCCTATCCGTCGCATGCTCGAAAACAGTTAAAGCTCATGACGCATGTTTCAAATGCATTGATAGTTGCGCTCAATAGAAGTTCTGTCATTCTTTCCATGGCAGCGAAATCGTGAGAGACAGGATAAATGGCTTTAAGAAGCGCCTCGGTATAGGGCTAAATTAAGTCAGAATGTAGTCTATGTTAATAAATGACATGTTAGCATAGCTCTTCCTAAGCTGGAACAAACCAGGAAGACTCGCGATATGGTCGTTGCTGTGTTGAAATTCCACTCGACTCTATATGCACGGTTCATAGACTATTACACCACTAACTATCTTTCATTCTTTATAATCAAACATCTACCTAGTTCCCTTCAGACTCTACACGTTGTTCTGGACCATTTTCATGCCGTCCAATCAATGATTATTGAATGTAAAAGGTTGTGAAAAGTCTCACGTGAGCAGACTGGAGTTGGAGGACCCAAAGATGTTCCGTACCGTGGAGTTTGCCAGAATGCAACGCGGCGTTCAAAATGAACGCTATGACGCCTGGGCATCTCTTCTATAGATTGGACGGTGGTATAGATTGCAAAATACAGACAACCTTACCGATTCAGACTGCGTCAGGCACCAACCTGGGATGCGCATAGCTACTTCTAATCGACGTATAGCTTTGACTAGTATCGCTGACTTTCAACCTAAGCCTCAACTTTGCGTTGCCGTGGCTCTTTTCAATATCTATGGTCTTGCACAAGCCAGTAGTATCCCGCCGAGCCACTTCTGAGCTCTCTAGCATGACAGCAGCGACTAGGAAATCATTGACAGTTTTGGCCTGGCAGGTCGCCTGAATGATCATCAGGAGAAGGTCAGATGCCACAAGCGTCATACCCATTCCCATCCAAATGTACATTCGCTGCGAGGAAATGTCATTGACGATACAAAAGTCCGAGGTGACAAACATCAACTGAGAAAGCCCGGGCTTCTTAAACGATGACATGAAAAAGGCTGAACCGAATCGAGGGAACCAGCAGATGCACCCTGGAAGCCACCGCATGACTTCAAGTAAGAAGAATGCTTAACGCACCTGGGCGTACACAGATAGATAGGCAGCCTTGTGGATGGAATGCACGGGGAGAGTACAGCTGAATTGAAACCACACTACTGAGCTTAAGTAATTATTTATGTTAATGAGAGCTGAAGAAAGAAGCCGACCGGAGTAAGACGATGTCTAATTGATCTCCTTCTAGGCTTGATCAGATAGGCGGCCGCGAGTGTCTCTTTCGATGATAGGCCACTGATATCGTGGCTCAGCGGGCCTTGGAGGCAATCTTGATTTAGTTTATTGCCAGTGACCTATTTACTAGCTGGAGGTATGCATTAAGGCATGGTACTTGAACATCACTCATACCTACGAAATAACGACCATGCCGCCCGTGAATAAAAGCCATATCTCACGATTCTACACATCCGCCGTCATTGACTCAATGATGTGTTTTCGATTAACAAGACTGCTGACAGCCTGTGCTATCACGCTACACAAGAAAAGGATGGAAGACAGCCGAAGGCCGATCAACAAAAATCAAGGAAAAGAATTTTCAAGGTTTCAGTCCAAGGCCATCGCAAATATTGCAAGGTCACCGATATTTATTAAGGAAGACCAACCGGACATCGGGTCTCTTAAAAGCCGGGTTCTCGCACCGCCATCGACTGTCTAGATACCAAGGGGTTAAGAGGATAGGGCAAGAGTAGTTATGTGGATGTTGCTGTATTTGTGGATCAGCAGATGTAGAACTTACACCAAGATTCTGTTTCCTATGTATCGCCGCCAACAACCATAATATGAGCCCGTGTTTCCTTCCCGGAGCTATTGAAACTCTATTTGCCGCGCGGCAGACGGAAATCAGCGTGACTGGTACGAGTCAGGCCAGTATGCACCCTGTTTCTTTCTCTGGAGCAGCGATACATGATTGTAAATTGATTCGTCAGGCTTAGTCAATGATGGACAATGTTGCGGATGAGAGCCAGTGACAAGTTTCTGCACCCCAGGAGTCAAAATGACCAATTAAGCCACTAAATAGATTCTTAGCAGTATCATACCTCAAAGCTTGAAACCTTTACCCCCTCAAGCCTAACAGCCCACATGGCGGTATCTTCAGCACGCCGCAAGGCTATCTTGGTCATCGGCGCAACTGGCAAGCAAGGTGGCGCTACTGTTGAAGCACTCATCGAAGCAAACGCCACATCATCGCATCAGGTACTGGCACTGACAAGAAACCGGGAGTCCTCGTCGGCAAAAAGACTAGAAGTGGCTGGTGTGAAGATAGTGCAGGGCGACTTGAACGATGTGCCGGCCGTCTTTCGAGAAGCAAAGAAAGCTTTTGGTGGTTTTGAACCCCATATATGGGGTGTCTTCAGCGTACAGGTAAGCTACGTCAGCTATGTCCTCAGATTGAAATCGTTCAGCCGACTAACATGCTTAGACATTCATGGGAAAAGGAGCCTCGATTGAACTTGAAGAATTACAGGGCAAGGCACTGGTCGACGGCGCACTTGCGAATGGCGTTCAACACTTTGTGTACGCCTCAGTCGACCGAGGGGGAGCGAAATCCTACGAAAATCCCACGAGCGTTCCACACTTCAGAAGCAAACACAACATCGAACATCACTTGGTCGAGAAATCGAAGGGGAAGATGAGCTGGACCATTCTTCGGCCTGTTTTCTTCATGGACAATATTGCATCTGACTTTGGTTCCAAAGCTACGGCGACGTTTTGGAAGATCGGGTTAAAAACTAAGCCTCTACAGCTTGTAGCAGTAAAGGACATTGGATGGTTTGCCGCCCAGTCTTTTCTTCGGCCAGCAGAGTTCGCGAGTCGTGAAATCTCAATTGCCGGAGACTCATTATCTCACAGAGAGGCCAACGAGATTTTCCGGCGTAAAGCTGGTCGCGACCTGCCGGGAATTCCGAACTTGCTTGGAAGATTGTTACTGAGGGTGGCCGGTGACTTTGGCAAAATGTTCAATTGGTTTAGTGAAGAGGGTTACGGCGCTGATGTTGCGGCATTGAAGATGGAGCACCCGGGGCTATTGACTTGGTCTAACTGGCTGGACGATGAAGGCAGGCGGCTGGTGGTACAGCAGCCGTAATGGTGTCTACACTGTTTGAGTTTGTTCTGATTGTTCCCCATCAAATATTCTTGTCGACGGTCTCGTTTGGCCAGCTAAATAGATCTTATTTTTCCCCGCTCGTGTGTCCTTGACGGCCCTCCCCGGCACCCTCTGATTTTCTCATAATTTCTAGAGTAGAGAGTTTCAGGGCCGGCATCGTGTTCATTTAGTCTGGCAAGAATCCACCCCGCAACAGAGCCTCAACGCTGACGGCAAACAATTATGAAAGAGGACACAAGAAGATGAAGTTGGCAGTGGTGCGCAATTGACTAAAATATACCAATTCAGGGACCTTGATGAAACTGGTTCAAGCCGAAGTTACCCACTAGCTTGATCGTCAGTAAATATTCTCTGATAATCTCGTCTTTCTTGGCGGACAAGTCCTCCACATCCCAGTTGACGCTGATTACACGACCGTCCAGGAATTTGGCTTCGTTCCCAGTTAGCCTGACAACGGTACCTCCAACCAATTCAGGGGTGTCCCAGTCGAAGTTTTTCATCTGTAGCATGTTTGTATCGACCAAGCCAGGGTTCAAAGAAATGGTGGTGATATTGGGGTAGCCTGCAGAGACATCGCTGATCACCTTCTGACTCAGAAGTTCTGAGCGGCCAGCTTGCTAGCGCTGTAGCCAGCAGCCAACGGCGATCTTATCCAGGCTGCGACTGTGCTCACATAGATGATAAGTCCCGCAGTTTCTGGGGAAGAGAGAGACTTGATGAAGTGATTCGAGACAAGGTAGGTTCCTAGAGTGTTGATCGTCTGTGAATGATCAGCTGTCAGACCGATACAATCAGACAGCAGCCTTCATTCGCGCACCAATTGCTTCCACCATAAAGAAGGTTTTTCCTCGTTAATATTGCCCATCGTGTTCATGAACTCATCGTTGTGAATGAGGATATCGATGGGACCGAAGGTCTCGGTCGCTTTCTGGAAGACGGAGGCTATCGGTTCTTTCGTCGCTGATGTCAGCTACCCCGAAATGCACCCTTGTGTTTGAGCTCCTCGACATTGGTAGCAACAAGCACAATGCGGGATGCGCCAGCCTTGGCAAGCGACGGAACAATTCCCTGCGAGTGGGGGCATCAGCAGTGCTCACTTCGAATATTCATACGATCGATGTAACTGTAACGGCAGATAACTTGCATGACCAGACCATTTACCCCCGAAGTCCGGACCTCGGTTGACAAGGATATTTGGGTCGCTGTCCCGCGCGGTATTTGCGGGACCCATGAGCACTTTCGGACTTTAGTTCCAACTACTGCTAATTCAAGCTTGAGATTGATGTGCAAGCATTAGTAACTCGTGGGATATCAGGCTTTTGTCAGCTGCTGCTTACGAGCCCACGAATTCCTCGTTCTAATCTCCCTTATTCAACACCAAAACAAACATAGGTACAAAATTTATCCTTCAAAATGACTGTATCAAGTCAAGCTTTCGCTGGCGCATGAGACATGCGCCATTTCGTGCCGAAATTTTCGCGGTCGTCACAAAACTGGGCGCAACGAACGGAAGAATGTCTCCACTAATTTTAGTGCCATACTACCTTAGGCGGCGGCGTCGTTGACTGGATGAGAGCTCTGCGATTCTCGAGGACAGTCCCACTACATGTGCTGATTCCTAGAGGTTGCCGCCTGTCTTTAAGGACATGAACGAATTCAGCTAGGGATCTTGCTTTATGCATAATATTGCTAGAAGAATTTGATGGCGTTTGGCTTGCAAACGCTATCTGATGAACGTTATCTCGTTCATGGCTAGATTTGATGTGCAACTGCAACCAGCTTGCTCCATCCTTTGCCCGCCGAATCATTCCGTTTTCTGCTGACGCCTCAGTTGTCTGTAATCTAAGGTTGGTTAATGTGCACGTTATTTCAACTCGGAATTTCCTTTGTCTTGAACGGAAATAAGTTCCTCAAATTGATACGCCGCATCATTCAGCGCGTCAAGGTTAGATAGGACTCGCCATAGTGTATATATGCACGGCCCTTCGATTGCCATTCCATTCGTGTAACATCACATATAATTGGATACAACACTGCAAGCAGCCCTCTATTCATCTGCAACGCAAAATCCTCGAGCATAGTCTAGGAACACGATCTAGATAAAAAGAAAAACAACCAAGTCTCTCTCATCGGGACTACTCTACCGAGAAGATAGATCAGACCCTAGCACGGCAGATGCATCTTGACAGCAGAATATCTGGCATTGGTCCCATAGCAGTGACTGCGTACGGGTTGACGTTGATGTGGCTTTTGGTGTAGTGGTTCCTGATGTGAAGGAAGTTTGTTGTGCTTCCGAATGACGGCACGTTCCAGTAAAGATTGCGAAGCCAGTCATGAAGATGAGGATATCCGGAGCGGATGTCTCGTACGTTACATTTGAAATGGTATGTGTCGACCGGCTGCAAATTCTGACAGTCAGTTGAAATTTTGTCGCTTTCAAACACAGAAATTTGAATTCCGAACTACGGGACATAGAGTGCGGTTAAGGGCATTGCGTACGTCGAAGCGAATCAGCGTCACATATCTGCATCCATCTAGTCAGCTTAGAAAGCGGTGAAAATGCCTCCTAACTTACAATCGGATGTCCACTTCCGTGATGTGAGGTCCAAACCAGTACGGGCCCTTACCAGACGCTAGATGGGCCTCGGCCCGGTCTAATGATCTGAAAAAACCAGTCAAAGCATGGTCGTATGCCTTTTGACTTGTCGCAAACCCGCACTTATAGACACCGTTGTTGATGTCATCATAGTGCCACAAATTAACATCGTCGATCTGCTGCTGAAGTGGCTCAGGGTACAGCAAAATACGACTTGAAACAGTCAGCGAGGCTTTAGAAAAGGACACATGATGAAGCAAGCGTTGTGGTAAGCTAAACTGACCTCTGTTGCAAACATGCGAAGGATTTCGCTGCTCTCCTTGTTGACAATCACTTTCTGTATCTTATCGTATAGGACCGGGACAGAGAACCTCGCAGAGTAACTGGGAACAGTTTCAAAATAGATTTGGCGTAAGAGGATAAAGTCGTCGTGGTTGGGATCCGGAATCACGCTCTCGCCATCGATACCAGCTTCAGATGTTGTTGGAAAACGCCAGCCTACACGATGCAGCCGTTAGAGATGAAACCGTAGTGAGGACAATGCTAGCTCCAGGCTGCCTACCTGTTCCAAAATCAAGGTGCCAGTGCACGGCGGAAACCGAAATAATGTCCTCGAGACCTTTCAGCTTTCGGGCAATAATGGTTCTGTGGGCCTAGCGGCGAAGTACGAGCGTCAAAGACATAGAAACATCAGAGATACCATGCAACATCTGCTTACCCATGAGCAAGCCCAAATAACATACATGTGATATCTGCCTCTTTCAGGTGTAACCTGGAGCCTGGTTCTTGGGAGATAAAATTGCGGAAGACAGTGGCTGCCGCCAACGCGTACGTATTACTCACGGACTCATGGATGCGCGCGGCTGTTACGTCATGTTAACTGACCCCAGTTTCTAGCCCTCTGCAGCCTTGGACAGTAAATCAGTCTTCGGTAATTTAACGCTAGCACCCATTGATGACCACCCATTTGTAAGCCCCTCTCTAAGCAGTCGGAAACTGTGAGTTGGTTTGTCTTGGTAAGTCAGGCGACTAGCTTAGCAAGATACCACAGCGGGATTTGAACTTCTCATCAATGCGGAACTGCACGAGATGGAGTAAGATAAGTAGATTTGCGGTCCTCTATCGTTTCTGGGATTTGTCTCCTAACGACAGTCCAATTGCATCATACAAAATATCGCCTATTGCTTTTTCCTACATCGTTAATCCGTTACTACAAAACGAGGCCAACAATGCCGTCAGCTTCTCGTACAGTTGTCAATGTGTTTGAAGCACCCGAACAAGCAGAAGGTGCTGGAGCTCGAGTACGCCGCGCCATCGGTAGCACCCTGAAACGCAATTTTTCTCCGTTCCTCATGTTGGATCACATGAGTGGTAACAACGGAGCCGGCTTTCCTGATCATCCCCACCGTGGTCAGGAAACCATCTCATATATCTTGAAGGGATCTGCGGAACATGAGGATTTCGCAGGAAATAAGGGCATCCTGCGAGCGGGAGATCTTTAGTTTATGACTGCAGGCAGAGGCATCATGCACTCGGAGCAACCGTTGCCGGCGGAGGATGGAAGCCCCAGTGTCGGCTTTCAATTGTGGGTCGATTTACCCAGGCATTTGAAGATGTGCGAGCCAAGATACCGCGATTTACACGCGGGTGAGATTCCTCACGTCCAGCTCGACAATGGCAGGGTGCACGTCAAAGTTATCTCAGGCAAATGCGGAGGGGTTGATTCGGTCAAAGACCTTGCGTACACACCTGTCTGGTACTTGGATATCGAGATCAACCCAGGTGGCAGTATCTCCCAGCCCTTGCCCCAAGATTGGAATGCGTTCGCATACGTGTTTGAGGGTTCTGCGTTATTTGGAAGTCGGGATTCAGGGCCAGTTGTCGCAAAAACCTTCAACGTAGTGATTTTGGCCAGGGACGGGGATAGCATCGACATCGAGGTCCCGGCGACTGCAGACGGCAATGCGCGTTTGATTCTGATCGCGGGACAAGTTCTAGACCAGCCAATTGTGCAACACGGGCCGTTCGTAATGACCAGCCAGCAAGAGATACACCAGGCGTTTGAGGATTTCTATATGCATAGGAACGGATTCGAGAGGGCCAGGAATTGGCGTAGCCAGAGATCGAAGAAAGCAGCACGTAGAGATCACATTGTTTAACGCACGAATTAAGACTAAAATAACCTTGCGCGATACAGTTCGTATGGTGATGTCCACTAGGGTTCAGCGGCATTCCGCAACGGCTCTGATGACACCTCAGGGGCACTCAGGACAACATCTGGCTGTTCAAGCGCGCTCAGTTCTGAGATGTTTGCTGAAAGTCTGCTCTACTCTTTCGTCAAAGGCAAACTTCGTATTCACTAGACAAAAATGCCACCTTTCTCGCAATGGGGACGTTCGCACTTCACTAGGCATTTCCCCTCCCTCTCTTCTTTTCGTAAGATGAGAAAATTGCTCACTGTGGATCAGAGATCTCCTTTTACCACCCTTGACTTAATCTCACCCAGAAAAGGAAAAGACCCCAGACGTTTCCACACCTTTACTGTTCACTACAATTGATTTTCTAAAGACTTTAAGATTAAGGGAGGGGATAAGGCAATGTATCTGGTTCTGGCGTTCCCTGAAGACAATCATTCCGTGTTTTCTTTTCTAAAGCCTTACCAAAGAGGCACAGCTTCAAACGTACAGGTCTGTACGCCTAGTTTGTGTGACAGCCAAGCTACCGCGCGGCAACTGCACCTACTTTAATTGCTATCCATCTCGGTCGCCTTCGGATCCCGACGTTAGACTCTCGCTAGCGGGTTCGTGAACCAAGTTCCGCGGAAAATGTCACACACGCCGTCGCGGCTCCTACAGCTTGCCCACTCGATGCCGCAAAAGTTGCAGATGGTTATTGACGCAGAGGGCGGAAGGATCAACTACTAGCGATTCATACGAATCTACGCCTTTTCAGAAGTGCCAATACTGTCGCCAAATGTGCCCGTTTGGGTATGAGATCCGCTCAAAAGTCACGCACTAACTTCTGGGACCCCGGAAGAGGTGTATGCACTGGGTCGACAACCTGAGACCTCAATGTCGTGGAATTGTCAAACGAAGTAAATTTGAAGCGAAGTGGTAAAGACTTCATACTGTCGGAGATTGAAGCGGAACTAAAGCTGCTCCGGGCATAGCAGCTTAGGTTATCTCACGAGTGGTTCCCTCACATTAACAATCATTGCAAATCCTTGGTTTTGTAGCTAAAGAGCTGCGTACGCCTTTCGGAGAGATGATAGGATTCGGTCGTCTCTCCGACGTTCATGGCTGTGGTATCCATCCAAGAAAGCCCCTTTTGGAAGCTGCCTCGATACTGGCCCTGCATCGCCAAGGCTTGGTCACTTCGACGCCTAGGTTATGATCTACTCGTCACCGTGCCCTCGAATTAGCTGAGTGCATAGGATATTGAGCCCATCTCGGGAAGCCCGCGTTTAGCGGAGGATCGATATGGCCTTTCGAGATCCCAGTGCGACGGAACCCATGCAGCGGTCACATCTCATTGAATTATCAATCGTATTGACTCGTGAAGTATCTAGTCGGTTGATGTCAAGACTCACATGAGATAAAAGGCACCTTTCTCTCACCGAAAACCATGAGATTCGGCACCTCATCAATCCCACTATCTTTCCTCAGGGTCCGTCGCCACTCTCTGATCCCACAATCCTCCCTTTAGCTACCTGTGTACCACAGTCTCAAGATGGTTAAACCCAACATCATCAGAACGATCGTTCTGGGCATGGCCTCGGCTGTCTCTGCGACTTGCACCGACCCGGCTCAGCGGAAGTCATGGTATGTCAAGCATGAGCTTTTGACAATTCTCACCATATCGTGCTAAGAAAGTTCACAGGTCGGCTTTGACTTCTGCGCAGAAGGCCGAGTACATCGATTCAACTTTATGTCTCATGGACCCGGAGAGGTCGCCTTCAATCTCTCAGTACGCAGGATCCAAGACTATATGGGAAGACCTCCAGGTCGCTCATGTAGCTCAAGTTCAATTCATCCATCGCGTTGTAACAAAGCCCCCATAGAGATCAGGAATCTCGTCTCGCGATATGTAACGGTATAATAACTTGGCTTCAGGGTGCATTCCTTCCCTGGCACCGTTGGTATATGACGGTCCACGAGAACCTTCTCCGTGAACACTGCAGTTACACCGGACCCCTTCCGTAGGTCTACCTTTAACCTTGGCTTGAAGCCCCGTCGTAGTCCCATGCCATCTGACAATAACAAGGAAACCTGTGCTGACTGGAATCTGATAGGTACTGGGATGAACAGACGGATGAGGCCGCAGGCCCCCTGACATCAGCCAGTATTTGGGGCAACGACCCTGCCACCTCCTTTGGGACTGGTGCCTCCGATAGCAACGGCTGTCTTGTCGATGGGCCTTTCACCGGTGTCGCGTACGACCTCACCGCCAATCTCGAGAGGGGTGCTACCCACTGTCTTTCCTACAAGTTGAACCAGGCACAGTTCGATCTTGCTGCTCAGGATATTGTTGACGCTTGCGACGCACTTGAGACCTACGATGACTTTAACAACTGTATTGGAGGCTCGCCTCACACCTCTGGTCACTTTGCCATTGGAGGCACCGTATGTCAAACTGTCTTACCCCGCCGTTGAATCACTGATTCACTTCAGACAAGCTAACTCAAATGTGAAAGATGGATGACGTGTCCCTCTCCCCAGCCGATCCTCTTTTCTTTATGCACCACACCAACCTGGACCGAATTTGGTACGAGTGGCAAACACGAAACGAGTCTCGCTTGACGGACATAGCTGGACAGAACGTAGCTACGAGCACCATCTTAACTTCGTCTCAGCCGAAGAGCCTTCCCGAGTCGGCATTCGTCCCTTACTTTGGAGATAATGGCGATGTGACCACCTTAGATCACGTTATGTGGATGGCCGGGATCGTCCCGAATATCACCATTCGTGAGGTTATGGACGTCAAGAGCGAAGCAATCTGCGCCGAGTATGTTTAAGCATATCACATGCCACTACGATTTTGCCCTGGTGTGGTTCTGACGGATTACTACTACGTTCGTTTTTCTCATCTGACATTCAATAACACCATCTTTCAGAGATGCAATGGATGAGCAGCGTGTAACATATCTCAATAGATGCTTGTCGATTTGATTTACTTGACGCTGCCCTTAATGCGACCATAAATATTGCAGTTATGAAAACTTAGTTTATTCAATTATCCGCAGATCTTTCATCATGAAGGTGAAGAGAAGGTGGTCAGTGGTAGGATGGGCTCAAGGAAAAGGTTTTTGGTATTATACCAGCTCCAAGTCATGGTTAACTGACCTTAATACATTGCATCCGAATCGACATGAATGTCAGGGGTCTCCTTCTGTCTCTATTGAACTCAACCGCCAAACATCCATCATCAATCTATCCTAGACACTGCCTCTACGTATGTCTCTCTTGCATCAACACTAGCTAATACGAAAAGAACCTCCTCGAATAACAAATACTTGGCTCCACATACAGTAGAAATGATTGATCAATACGGGCGAGTGGAAGATTATGATCCCGGTTCTCATGTGAGCGGAGGAATAAGCTGCTGTTAATCTTTTGCCTCAGCGTACCCATCCCTTCAAACATCCAAATCCATACCCTGCCGGGCAGCAATCACGTTGGTACAAAGCGCGTTGATTCGCATGTAATTCTCAAATCCATCGATGCCGACCACGAAGGGGTTGGCCGCCCCAGTCTGACGATGACCCAGAAGGTCAGCATGGATCAATGCATGGTCGGCAATTTGGTCGTTTGAGACCAGCGTGTCAACGCCCTTCTCCTTGGCCACGTTACCAAATCGGTTCTGCGACACAATCTTCTGCTCTCTATCGGTCTTGGCTGCGGGGATGCCCGTGCCGCCATTCATACCAGCGACATGGGGAACGCCTTTGTCAAAGACGGCGGAAATGAGGGATAGAGTACCAGGGGTATGGACCAGGAGTGAGTATGGCAGTAAACGTGACGTTGCCAACAGTAAGCTCCTGCTCATCAGCGAGGACTTCGTCTTTCGATGGTGGTGTCGGAATTCCAGGCATCAATCATCAACTCCGCTTCTCCCAAACCATCTGGTGCTCGTCTTCTTGAAATCAGCAACTTGGATTGTAGCAGAACATGCGTCTGTAGCCCGAAGTTGGCGATACACGATGTCTACGTAAGATTACCGCAGTCTGGCGCACGACTGTACCCGCCTGGTTCGCCTGAGTCCAAACGAAGACGACAACGCCCCGATACAATGTCAGCTTTTCGATTATTCTCTCGCTAGCGCAAGAAGAAAAGAAACCCATCTTTACGAAGCTCTGTATTATTTTTTGGGGCTCTCCTACGAAGTCTCAGACATTTATTACGTATTCGGGCATCTTACAGAATACAGAAAACCTTCACGCAGCACTTCCACGCCTTCGAGATTCTGCCCTCGAACGAATAACATGGATTAACGCTATCTGCATCAACCAGGATGATTTGGACGAAAAGGACGTGCAGGTTCAACATATGGCAGAGATATGTGCCAGAGAAAGCTGTGTTATCGTCTGGCTTGAGAACGTGACCGGCGATTACCTGATTCATGGCGAGTCGGAGGCCGGTGGCCGCCAAGCACTCCAAGCGTTAGAAGCTGCCGCAAGCAGATCAACAAAAGCCCCCCCTGAGACTTATGAATCTCACGACGAGCAGAAAGCACCTCCTCAGAACGAGCAGGATCGGCTGGCGGTTGAGAAACTGCTTGCGAGACCGTGATTTCGCCGGGTTTGGGTAAGCCGTGACTTAGCTTGGGCGAACAGGCAGAGCCGGCGATTAACGACATGGTTTCAGGTGCTTCAAGAGGTTGCTGCGGCCCGACATGTTCTCATCATGTGCAAGTTCGCTGAGATTGATGGTCAAGCTTTCTGCTCGGGGTTGAGCCAAATGAGTGGCAGTCTGCTTCTGACGGATGAAGACACTCGGTCTTGGATTCGTTCAACTGTCAATCTCATTAGGGGTGCAACACTTCGTCCTAAAGGCGTGGTCAACGCCTCGGGGCAACTTTCTCTACAGATCTCGTCTCTCGGGTATTTGATAGAAATGCACTATACCCGGGAAGCTACAGATCGTCGAGACAAGATTTATGCCTTACTTGGCATGAGCACCAACAGGCCCACTGGCCCGGTTCCCAACGGCCGGATAACGTGGGAAAATCTATTTCCCCACGTTGTTGAGTCACTATTCCCGGAGTCCTCGTCGATTACTACAAATGATGAGAATGAGGCTATATTGATCAGAATTACAGGCTGTGTTATAGGCAAAGTAGACCGGGTGGAAACCAAAGACAGTTGGTATGGCCAACAATTGGTGGGCATCACCCTGCATAAATCCGACGCCGGTGATGAATGTTTCTATCAACGCCAGCCCTCTTCGGACTGGGTCCTCTAACCAACAACCAAGGACATTTGCGCAGGCGATATAGTCTGTCTCCTGCAAGGCACATCACTTCCCACAATCGTCCGAGCATACCAGGACTATTGTTCCGTTGTCGTAATTGCCGTCGATACAGACACGGATATAGCGCCTATTACAGATGCTTGGCGCAAGAAAACCCAGTTCGACTTTCTACTTACCTGGAGCTGGAAACCAGAGACGTATCCAAGAAACCTCAACGACTTCCTGGATGCCCAAGGTCTGGATCCAATGAGGTGCACCAGCTTGCAGATTCCAGATGACTTCAGTACTGCAGTGATGCTCCTGGAAACCGAGCCATATTATCCGGCAATGTTGAAATTCCATTCAATCATAGTTGCTTACCAGAAACACCCTGGGGAGGCGGGTATTCTTCGTTTGCTAGACAAAGCCTTTATGGGGAGCTCCCGGTATTACACTTACGTTCATCACATGTTAAGGAACTCGATTGGCAAGAGGAGAGGGTATGGCGACGTGACGGGAGACTATCTGACTCAACTCGCATCAGCCCTTGCATGGGAACCAATGGCGTTTTTACTTGATACGCAAGGAGAGAGTATCACTGTCACCGAGGGCATCCTGAAAGCTGCAGCAGAGAACAGAGACTGTGGTGTAGCAATCATAGAAGTTCTCCTCAGTCGCAGAGATTTTCATACCAGCACTACAGAGAGCGTCATCATAGCCCTAGTAACGATTGAAGATAGGAGGCTCTACAGGGAGAAGTGGGACACGGTGGAAGCCCTCCTCAAAGGGTGGAAAGGGGATCGGATTCCCATCACTGAGAACATTCTCGCAGCAGCAGCAACAAACAAAGATATGTGCCATTTTTTCATAATGTAACAACTCATGGATTGGAGCGGGCACCAGGCTATTGTTACAGAGGAAGCTCTCATAGCAGCAGCAGAAAACAAGGTTCTGGGCAACTTTCTTCTGCAACTTTCTTCTGCAATTTTTCCTTCGGTGGAAATGGGGCCGTGCTACAATCACCGAGAAGGGGCTCACAGCAGCAGCAACGAACGCGAAGATACACACCAAGGTTCTGAAGGTCATGTTCTACAAAAGAACTGGAAGCGATCTATCCGCCCCATGGGTAGAAGATCAAACTCAAGTTACTGACCAGGTCCTCAAGACGGCGTATCAGAATTTGCCTGATAGCGAGGGCAGGTCCATTCTCTACAGACACATGGAAAGCAGAGGCATGAAGATTTGATTCAATATCCATAGCTGCAGAAGATTGTGAATGGTTTTCTTGCGGTAGCAACATACATACCCTAGATATCTATCGTGCAGTACGCTACTTCTTTCTACCAAATCATCGGGGTTGAGATGAGTATCTAATAACTGCATACCCATCGCTTAATTGAAAACACCACCGTTTAGATAGTAGGGTACTACTGGCTGCGATGCTCAATACATCATCACATGAGGCAACACGTGTGGCCTGCATTGCCGACAGACGGCTGGATCCGAGAAGTGTGGGTCCCCATCCAAGGTTTTGCCTTGGCTTTCTCCCCTCTGTTGCCAACGCAGCTTGCGCAGCCCAAGAACCGGTGACGTCTGCGGTCCAGCCTCCCCCTCCAACCCCCAACCCCTGGATCAGCGGCGGCGGTTGGCCGGCGAGGCGGGCAGTCAACAGTCAACACGGAGGGGGGCGCGCGAATTCTACCGCTTCTCTTTCGGCTTCGCAAAACAGCTAAAAAAGAGTTTTGTCGATCGCGGTGAGAAGAAAAGAAACCACGAGGCTGCAGGCGGGACAAGCGGGTTGAAAAAGGTTCTTGTGAAGCTCTCTCTCCCGTTCGGCTCGTTTCATGTTTGGTTGTTGCTCCTTGTGATGGACGTGTTTTGGTGGTTTTAGCAGATGCTACCGCGGCGCGGCGACGGCGAAGCGTCTGGTAAGATGGAGGGGTTCTTTTTCTTTCTCTGGTTTCTTGGTCTTGTTACTATCTTGGGAATAGGAACCCTGCCTGCACCGGTCGACCGTTGCGCGGGGTTAAGTCATTGGCTACTGCGGTAGAGGCAAGGTCCCTTTGCACTTGGGGCCAGGGCCGGCTTTCTTGCTAGGGGCATGAAGAATGCAAAGGGCACTTGCAAGAGTTCCCAACGGAAGGCGTTGGAGCGACTAGCCCAAGATAGCCACGTCGTTGGACCCCTTTTGAAAATTCTTTCTCCGTCGATGACTGTTTATTCATGCCATGGAATTGTTTATGCGGGAAAAAAAAAGGACCTTGGGCGCAGTGACGTGCCTTGTAGGGCGCCAATCATGGGCAAGGCGGCGGGAAGCCCGATTAACACAGGGATTCGCGGGGAGGGGCGCAGGCAATGCTAGGAGCGCAGCAGCCCGGAAAGGGACCTGGTTCTGGGCAGGAGGAGGGCGTGGGAGGTGGGTTCCGTCATTGCTGTTGTCGGGCGGCATTTACAGCAGCGTTGAACGCCGCCTGCGTGGTGCCCCATAGAACCGCCCTATCTTTTCACCGTCACATAGGCACATCGATATGTGTGATTGTGACTGTGATCCCGTGGGGACGACGCGGGACCGAGGCTGACGGTAGACAGGCAACAATAGCGGTAAAGCCAAAGTAGGAAGGGATCTCATTGGGGGGAGGGAAAAAAGGAAACAAGGCCAGAGAAAACAGGGAAGGGGAAGCTTTGAAGTTGGCAGCAGAGAGGAGAGGCATCGAGCTGGCCCCAGGGATGGCTGTCTGTTGACTCGCGCAGCATCTCTCAAGCAACCCGCCTAAAGACCCGGAGATGATGTGGCTGTTCCAACCTTTTGGGAAACAACCCGAATCCCCGTCTGAGGTAAATCGAGCCTGTACCATGTGAGTCTGGAGCAAAGAAACCTTCGGGAGCCTCCCAAGGGGCCCCGTAAAACGAAGCTTCCATCGAATAAACGACTCAGAGGGGCGTCCCCTGTTCAGATGAAAAAAGGCCGCCAACACGAACAAATCACCATCCGCCATTTCTGGCTTGCGAGCTCTCTCCACTATGGGGTTGATATCAACGGGAAAGACGGGTGTTTCCCGAGGCATGATGTTTTGAATCAATAGCGTCGACGGAGCATGAGAACAATAGAACCCCGTGGAAACGCGGTCTCGCGCGTATGGTGTCTAAGACATTGAATCTCTGTGTACCATTAGATTTCTGTTTGGATTTTCCGCATAACAAGAAAGGAGGGGTCACCGGCCAGGGTCCAAATCGTGGAGCTAGCCAAAAGGATGCATGCGTCACTTGGCGACTGACGGGGCAAGACAGCGGAGGGAAGTTCTCACGCGAGCGCAAAGTTCATGCCGGGTTGGCAGAAGCAAAGAAAGGGAAATGAGGCATGCGAAAAGGGAACAAATTAGAACATCGAGAGACGCGTCCAAAAAAGCAAGTTGGGGACGCGTTCGAGACGGATTGCGAGGCGGCGGCCGGCCGGCCGAAAAAACACACGGACAATCAGCCCACGCAAAAGCCGCCCGCCTGGACTCGATACACGCCAGCGACGCAGGGCGCTCGAGGTCGTTCGCTTCCCCGCGTATCCATTCGTCGGTGTGCTGTAAGTGCCAGAAGTGATGAGATGAATACGAAGCACGAAAGGGGCTGCAGGTGTCAGGAACTTGGGCTCTGGTGAACGGAACGGCTGGAAGTCAAGAGAATGTAAGGATACTCGAGTTAGTCATGAGATAGGTTCGTTGGGAGGCTAGGCGACGAAGAGAGAAAGTTGATCACCCCTGAGCCCCTTCCCGAGTTCGGGCCCAACGGAGGCATCGGGGTGACTAAGTTGACGAGCGAATATCTGGCAGTCGGCTAGCTGGACCGCCTGCCCAAAGGCTAACCTTGGGCACGATGAGGACGGGCGACGACGAGGTGCCTGAGCTACGGCCTGGCACCTGCGGGATGTCGGATCGCCCTGAGCAGATGTGTTGGGCATCGGATACGGAGACTTTGGACGGGGAAGCTCTCGGTGGTAAGGTATCTTTGTTGCTGTGGATGAGGCCGCGGAGAGAGTGGAGGGGGGACTTTTGAGAGGGTTGTACTTGGCAACTTGGACCAAGATACTTGGT
This sequence comes from Colletotrichum gloeosporioides, assembly GCF_011800055.1. Classification (NCBI taxonomy): domain Eukaryota; kingdom Fungi; phylum Ascomycota; class Sordariomycetes; order Glomerellales; family Glomerellaceae; genus Colletotrichum; species Colletotrichum gloeosporioides. The sequence continues at coordinate 965,694 of NW_025544662.1, read as the reverse complement.
GGAAAGTGAGGGCTGGCAGAGGCGAGCATGTCACTGGCCTGCGCATCACGTCAATGCCCGAACTCTAAACAACATTACGGGGTGCGTGATGGGCCCCCTTTTTTGCTTCTTCACAAGCTGCCACTGCACTGCTGCCAGGGCGTGCGTTGCGTGTGGTGACGGGTTGAAGGATGACGGGTGACCCTACCGGACGATTCTGCTACCTGCCTGCCTACGTTAGTGACGGGCACCTAGCTCAACGCCTCAGAAGGAACACGCCAGCAAGAAGAAACAGCCCGACTACGGACCCTTCCTTGTAGCTGCTACTTACCTTACCTAGGTACGAAAAATAAAACACTACAGATAGACAGGAAGGAGTGACAAGCGCGACCTGACAGATCAAAGCTCCTCCTGACTGGAATAATAGCTCGCTCGTGTCCCCCCTTCCTGCCCACTTGGATCACTTCACTTCCCTCTCCTGCCGAATGCTCTCTGCGACAATCTTTCCGTCTCTCCAACGCATACACAAGCATCTATCTCGTGCATGTCTTGCTTAGAACAAACAGCCAAGCGACCGCACCCGTGACCTCGCCTGCTATTTTCATCCACTCACCCTGGAGAGGAACAGCAAGAGACCACCACCTCGACCCGTCCAGTCTCCAGACCAGCAGCAAGGCACGGCACCACTCGAGAACCACAAGTCACCAGTCTAGGCCTGGGCCGCCCATCAACGACCCAGAACCAGACAGACCTGGACCGGCCAACCCACACGGCACGCTCGCTGCAAGCAGGGGCACGCAACACCAACCGCCAATCTGCTTGCGAGTCGCTTCCACTGTTGCGTCACCCGCGTCTCCAGCTTCGTCAGTCAGCACACAGGACCACACGACACCCGCACTGAAGACACAGCAGTCGCTGCTGCTGCTTTTCAGGGGACCTGCAACAGCAGCGCGAATTTTCCACTCTTCGGCATCCCGTCCATCGTCCATCGTACCTCACTGCTGCCGCCCTGCCATATCTTCGTCGGCCCCTCATTCCTCGCCTCACTCAAGACCCAAAGACCGGGTCAATCTTTTTTCTTCTCTCTGTCCTCTACGATTTACGACGGACAAGCTAGCCACTGCGATTCCCGACCGACCGTCCCATCAGAGACAATTAGACAGAGACGGAACACACCAAAACCGGCACCGCCAAAAAGTGACACCTGACTTGGTCTCTCCTCTCTTCACACGTTCAAGAACCAACGAACGCCCGTGTAAATCATCCCATTCTCGATCGGCTAGTCCCCTTCCAATTCCAAGCCTGCACGCAGGGGAGCTGCGCCCATTGCAGCAGGCCATACGAAGACATCCAGTCGCGGCCTTTTCCTGTCGTCGTCCTCGTCCTTCTTTACCCTTCTGGTATGTGCATCTCGATAATATCACCCGCCCCCGTTCTGAAGCGTGTCAAAAGTATCAAGTGTCGGATCTATGGCTAGGGAGGGATCTCTGCCGCTGGACTTGCACGCTGATGCTGATGCCCGCTCCTGCGACAATCACCGCACTTGTACACACCCCCAAGTCGAACCCCTTCCACTTTCCCCTTCCCTTGCTGTGACCCAAAAAGGGCGAATCGCGGGAATCGACGTCAGGGTCACAGGGTCACCAAGCCAATCTATTGTCCCCCCACCACCTGTTTTCCTGTCCCGTCCCAGAATCCGTTCCTGCTCCCCCTCTCCTCCCCGGCCTACATAATAACGTCAAAACGTCAGGGTCCCTGCTTGGAACATTCTCCATAAACCTTGGTCACTCCCGCCAGTGATTTACATTTGCGCCTTATCAGCAAACCCAACTACAAGACATTGAACTTCCAACAATCACCACCACCTCTGCAGCAACAAATCTATCGCCAAAAATCAACCACTCTTCACGATGAGTCTAGTGGAACCAGCTCCGGTCACTGCTGCCGCCGCGGGAGCTAGCATCTCCCCCCAGAACCCCATCGCCGCCGCCGCTGTCGACACATTAGGTGGTGATGCGACACCGCGCCCCGCGAGCCACAACGAGCCAGCATCCGATGCCTCCAAAAAGGATGTGAAGAGCAAGGTGAAGGGACTCTTTGGAATCGGCAAGAAGAAGGAGGACTCGAACGCCTCCAACAAGTCGTCATCCGCCAAGCCTTCTGCCTCGACCGTCACCAGCAATCCTTCCTTGTCAAGGGATCCCTCCAGAGCGTCTGCCAGGTCAACCACCGTGCACCCTTCGTCGCCAGGCCGTGGCATCTACAGCTCCCCACGCCTGCCATCACCAGCGGGCTCTCAGATCTTCGAGCGCGACGTCGACAACATGTCAATCAAGCCGCAATCGCCCGCCATCCCGTCGCACATCCAGACAGAGAACCACATCCCGCCGGTTCTCGATGCATCCTCGGAAGCCATCACGGACGACCACCTCGACCCGGACAGCGTCGAAATCGTCACCCACGCTCAGCACCAGCCCGCAGCTGCCGCCGTCACGGGCGCCAACGGCGGCACCCCGCACGCCTCCGACTCAATGGCCGCATCCTGGACGGAAGAATTGCGCGCATTTGCCGACCGCGATGACGCATCGAACTACAACTCGCTCGAGAACGCCGACGTTCGCCGTCTCAGCTTCATTTCCTTTGCCGATGTCGTGCAAGCCGAGCAGGGCGGACATGCAGGTGCTGCAGGCTCTCGGGAGTCGATCCATGTCGCAGGTCTGACCTCGCTGTCATCAGTCAACGCCCGGTCGCCGTCTCCCATCCGCTCTCCTGTCTCGTCGCAGCCGGCGACCTCCCCGCCGACAAGCAACCCCGGGTCCATCAAGGGACTGGAAATGTCCCCGGCGCGCAAGCCCGTTGGAAGCCCCATCTCGTCGCATCACAACCTGAACATGAGCGGCGACCTCAACATTGAGACCATGTCGCAGGTGCTCAGACACACGGGAAGCACGGATCTAAGCGGGGTCCGCAGCTCGCCCACGAGCCCGATTGAGGGGCCGTCACGTTAAAAAGAACGCATTTATCGACGAAGGGAAAACAAAAGACGACGAAGCGCTGCAAAACACTACAAATTTACTGGTACGGAGTCGGAGGCAAACGGAGAAACCATTGATACCAAAGTGGAAGTTCTTTCCTGCAATTACTTTTTTCTCGCTTTCACGCAAACGCTTCTTTTCTTCCTACACAAGCGAGCAGCCATATCATCCGGGGCGGCTGTCTCATTGAACTTTTTGGGGGATGGGGGGACACTGTCAAATTGCTGCTTTTTTATTTCCCGACTTATTCACTTCGTTTCAAATTCGTCCAAGGAAACTATATGGAGTTGCGGTAAAGAGGGAATTCAACTCTGTCGCTCAAAATGTGATGGGAAAGGGTGTAGTTCGGACAGTTTTTGGGAGGTGGAAATATTTCTGATCCTTCAGCGCTTGGATTCACGTAGTATGGGAATTTTCATGTGGCCTCCCTTGACGAAAGCAATGCAAAGCTCAAGATTGTTTGAAGCGAACTCGAACTATTTCCCGTTTTTCTAGATCCGTGCTTGCTCAAAAATGGATTTCTGGAAATGTGACTTTGATCTCGTGAGGCGCGGGGTTTATTGGCTGGTCTAGCATGTGAAAGACGCTTCTAGCGCTTGCCCAGATTCTTGCATGAGTGACGTGGGACGGCGCGGCGCGGCCTCTTTTCGTTTGACATGTCAGTCTAGGGGGGCGGTCTCTAGGTAACTGATCATTTGCGCGCGTTAGTCGAGATGGTTATCGATGGAACTGTGGGCAATAGCGGCGGCTTATTTTTATCCGATGAGAGCGCCGCGGTGGCTGGGTTCTTGAGATTGCAAATGTTCTAGAGGGCGCCTTGTTTTCCTGTGCCAGAGGGGCTACTTTTCTTGTGGTTATAGGCTACCTCGTGGTCATCGTCGCGATTATCGAGTACACAGTTTTGGCTGCGCAGACACAGGAAAATTAGGCGGTCTCTATGGCCAATCAATTGTGAAGGCTTCTGCAATGGTTTGATTTATTGGATTCCGTTGATCAGGATGATACACGAAGGGAACGTGTGTCCGATGGGGAGTAGTTGTGGCCATCCAGATGTGATATTCAATTTGTACCTTTTAAACATCATTGCACCGCGAACCCTTGCCATGCCCGACGTGAACCATCCATATGCCACAGCCAACATGAAAGAGACTACCGGTCGTAACTCCGGCTTTTGGGCATCTTCTTCTCCTCCAACGCCTCGACGTCTCCCTTTTTGTAGAAGTGCGGTGCCAGCCCCGCGAGCCACTTGGCCTCGATGGGCATGCAGCTGCGCATGTACTCCTTGGTGGTCTGCACGAGCTCGAAGTACACGAGCATGCGGATGGGCGGGTCGACGCCCATGAGGACGGAGGACGGGTGCACGTAGACGGTGGCGTTCTTCTTGACGGTGCGGTACGAGTCGCCGGAGCGCTGGAGGCGGGCGGCGTTGGGGAAGAAGCCCGCGGTGAGGGCGCGCTTGATGGGTGTCAGGTTGGAGGAGCCGCAGGTGGAGGGGGAGACCTCGACGCGCTCGCAGAGCTTGGCGAGCTGGTCGCGCACGTCGCGGGCGCGGGTGAGGGAGCGCTGCTGGAGGAAGTTCTCGCGGGACCAGATGGGGGAGAAGTCTGCGTCGACCCACTGGTTCCAGATGTTGAGGAGGGTGAGGTGGTCGCCGCCGTCCTTGATTGTGAAGCGGGCGCGGGCGGAGTCGGCGTGGATCTTCTTGTCCTTGGGGCGGAAGAAGAGGGCGGACGCCTCGGAGAGCATGGAGACGACGGAGAGGACCTCCTCGACGCACCCTTCCTTGTCGGCGGCGAGAACGGCCTTGGCGAGCATGGGGTCCGTGGGGAACTCGGCCATCTGGCGGCCCATCTTGGTGAGCTCGCCCTTGTGGTTGAGGGCCTGGAGGGCGAAGAGGTTGTTGAGGGCGCCGATGAGGGCCTCGGTTGGGGGCGGGTCCATGAACTCGAAGTCGAGCAGCTCGTTGATGCCGAGGGATTTCAGCTGGAGGACGACACCGTTCAGGTTCGTGCGCTGGATCTCGGGCATTGGCGACTCGTCCATCTCGTTCATGTAGGCGAACTTTGTGTAGAGGCGGAAGCACTTGCCGGGGCCGACACGGCCTGCGCGGCCGGAGCGCTGGTTTGCGGAGGCACGGGAGCACGGCGTCACGACGAGGTTCTCCATGCCGGTGGCCGGGTTGTAGACGTTTTCCTTGACGAAGCCCGGGTCGATGACGTAGACGATGCCGTCGATTGTCAGCGAGGTTTCGGCAATGTTCGTGGCGAGAACCACCTTGCGCGCGCCCTCGGGTGTTGGTTCGAAGATTTTGGCTTGCAGCTCGGAGGGGAGGTTGGCGTAGATGGGGCAGATGACGAGCTCCTTGATGCGGGAGCCCAGCTTCTTCGCTGTGTCGGCGATCTGCTGCTCGGCTGCGTCGATTTCGTCTTGGCCCGTGAGGAAGACGAGGATGTCGCCTTTTCCTTGTGTGGTGTGGATCTGGAAGACTGTGGTGATGGCTGCTGCGAGGTAGTTTGCTTCAGGGGCGGGGGTGTAGTAGATGTCGACGGGGTACCGTCTGCCGGGAATGTTGTAGATGGGCGCGTCATCAAAATACGCCGCAAATTTCTCGGCGTTCATCGTGGCGGATGAGATGAGGAGTTTGAGGTCGGGTCGTTCCCTCGCCAGGTCCTTGACCAGAGCCAGTAGAATATCGGTGTGTACCGTTCTCTCATGGGCTTCGTCAATCATGATGGCGGAGTATCCGGCGAGATCAGGCTCAGTCATAAACTCTCTTAGCAACATGCCGTCGGTCATGTACTTGAGAATGGTCTTGTCGCTGGTGTTGTCCTCGAAACGGATCGAGTATCCTACTTCCTGGCCGACCTTGACGCCTACTTCATCCGCCACACGTGCTGCAACACTCATTGCTGCGACACGACGAGGCTGCGTACATCCGACCTTTAGCCCGTTTTTCGTATATCCTGCTTCGTGCAGGTATTGCGGCAATTGCGTTGTCTTTCCGGATCCCGTCTCTCCGACAATAACCAGAATCTGATACTTTTCCATCGCCGCGAGGAAGTCGTCTCGGTAGGCGTAAATCGGCAAGCTCTTCCTCGTCTCCTGGATCGAAAGCTGCTTTTTCTCGGCTGCCTCAATCTGTGCCGCAAGGAACTGCTGCTCCTTCGTCAGCTTGCCTTCTCCGGGCAAACTCGAACCCAAATTCCACTGGATATACTGCTCCTCATCCAACACATATGCATAGTCGTCATTCTCCCTCTCAGACCTCTGAATTTGCGCCTTGGCCTTGGTCGCCTGCTCCCTTTCCCACTCCTCGTGTTCCGTCACAAACTTCTCCTGGCCGTACTCGTCCTTCTCCACGTATCGCTTGTACATGGCATCCTCCTTCCTCTTTCTGTCGATCTTTCCCTTTTCCGTGATGTAGTCCTCGGGGATGTAATACCCGTCCTTGTGGTCATCAATCTTCAACCTCTCCTCCGCTAACCTCAAAATCTCGCGGTTCTTGGCGAACTCGGCCTTCTCCTTCTCCGACAGCCTCGCACCGCTCCTGAGCTCCGCCGTCTCTTCTGCGACCTGTTTCCGCAGCAGGGCGAGCTTCTCGGCCTCTCGCTTCCCGAGGTACGTCTGCCGACTCTTCATTCTCAAGTCCTCCATCGTCGCCTTCCGGTCCGCCGCGTCCGGCAGCCTCCTGCTATCCGAGCCCTTGCTCCTCTTATCGTCCTTGTCTTTCAGCCGCTTCGCAAATGCCTCACGCTCCTCGATATCCCGCTGCCGCTCCAGCTCCTCGCGCGCGCCGTCTGACAAGCCCTCATCCCGTTCGCGGTCTCGGTCGCGATCTCGGTCATCGTGGCTGAGCTTGACGCGCTTCGACGCCGACTCCTGAAACTCGGGCTCCTCGTCGACCTCTTCTTCCCCTTCCGATGGCGGCTCCTCGTCCGCCCACCTGTCGTCGTTGTCTGTGTCTCGTTTGCGATACTGTTTTGACGGGCGGGCCGGTGATCGTGAGCGAGAGCGGCGGCGGGACGTCCGTTCGTTCCGGTCGCGGTCTCTATCTCTTTCGCGTGACCGGTCACGGTGGCGCGACTTGTGCTTCTTCTTCTCCTTGACGACTTTCGTGGGGCCGACCTCGTCGTCCTCCATCGGGAGGAAGGCGTACTTCTTTGACGCCATCGTCGCGGACAATTTGCGGCCGACTTCTGGCCAGCGACTCAGTTACTTCGAGAGGTGTGTTTGTGTCTTGGAATCGGAAACTGCGCCGAGGATGGAGCGAAAATCAAATCGCAGATGACAAACAACCTAAGAAAGAAAAAGCATATGGGATTGGCCTCAACTTGGACGTTTCTGACGTCTCTGTCGCGCTGCGAGTCGTCTGAACTCAAAGTCTCCACATTTCCTCTGTGGGGCGGGCTGCATTGAGCAGCCATCCAATTAACAATCTCTGATAACATTTCTTATCGTACCTCCCAGCTCCCCCTTCTTAACACGTTGGAACTTGCATTTCAAGCAGCTGTTCAATTGCGCTCGCCTTCTTTGAGATCTTTCAGAGTCTTCCTTCTCCATAACCCACCTCCCCCCTTCCTCTCACACGACAAGTCCTTTTCTTCCTTTGAGTCACTCCTTCAAGGACTTGAAAAAATCGGGCGACCTCACTACCGCGAACGGTGTGATTTTTATTTCAAGCCATTACGCATTTTTAACCTTTCGGCCACTAATACGCCCTCGAAGTACACCCACGATGTTCCTCTTCCGAGGGGCAGCGCTGCTGCTGCTGCTCCTATGCATCGTCCAAGTCGCCCTCTGCGTCGAGGACTACTACAAGGTCCTGGGCATCAACAAGTCCGCCTCCGACCGCGAGATTAAATCCGCCTACCGCAAACTCAGCAAGAAATACCACCCCGATAAGAACCCGTACGCTACCTCCCTCTCCCCTGCTATTCCCAGAACCCACCCAAGCTAACCTCTCTTTCACAAATAGCGGCGACGACACCGCAAAGGACAAGTTCGTCGAAGTCTCAGAAGCCTACGAGGCCCTCATCGACCCGGAGACCCGCAAGATCTACGACCAGTACGGCCACGAGGGCCTCAAGCAGCAGCAGCAGGGCGGCGGCGGCTTCCACCGCCACGACCCCTTCGACGTCTTCTCGCGCTTCTTCGGCGGCGGCGGCCACTTTGGCGGCCACGGCCAGCGCCGCGGTCAGGACGTCAACGTGCGCATCGGCATCGCCCTCCGCGACTTCTACAACGGCATCAACACCGAGTTCCAGTGGGACAAGCAGCACATCTGCGAGGACTGCGACGGCACCGGCTCCGCCGACGGCACCGTCGACACGTGCGGCGTCTGCGGCGGCCGCGGCGTGCGCATCGTCAAGCACCAGCTCGCGCCCGGCATGTACCAGCAGGTCCAGATGCAGTGCGACGCCTGCGGCGGCCGCGGCCAGAGTATCAAGCACAAGTGCCACACGTGCGGCGGCGCGCGCGTGGTGCGCAAGCCCACGACGGTGCAGCTCACGGTCGCCCGCGGCGCGGGCAGAGACAGCCAGATCGTGTACGAGAACGAGGCCGACGCGAGCCCGGATTATGTGGCCGGAAACCTGGTCGTCACGCTGGCGGAGAAGGAGCCCGAGCTGGGCACGGATAACCCCGACAAGGTCGACGGCACGTTCTTCAGACGCAAGGGGGATGACCTGTACTGGACCGAGGTGCTGTCGCTGCGCGAGGCGTGGATGGGAGACTGGACGCGCAACCTGACGCACCTCGACGGGCATGTGGTTAAGCTGGGAAGGGAGAGAGGCCAGGTTGTGCAGCCGGGACATGTGGAGACGGTGCAGGGCGAGGGCATGCCAAAGTTCCACGAGGACGGCGACAGCGTCTACCACAAGACGGAGTTTGGCAACCTGTTCGTGGACTACGTGGTAGTGCTGCCGGACCAGATGGAGAGCGGGATGGAGAAGGAGATGTGGAGCGTGTTCCAAAAGTGGCGCGGCAAGATTGCCGTCGACTTGCACAAGGACAGCGGAAGGCCGGAGAAGCCCCCTGTGCACGATGAGTTATGATGAGATGTAGATGATGTGTGTGTGTGATAGAACAATAGACGGCCGTAATGTCAAGAGTCCCTTATTTCCACAATGTTTGCCATTGAAAATGAATTGTCTTTTGGTATGTTGATTGAGACTGTTGGCCATTCAAAGATTTTGCCCATTCACGATGTTTGCTTATTCGAGGTGTTTGCTCATTCACATTGTTCGTCATTCAAGGGGCGTTTCAGGGATTCAAATAGTCCATTTGCTGTAATGTATCCATGTCTAACAACCGTCTCGTTCGTTAAGTGTTGAAGCAAAGTCATGAGTCGTTACATCGGCCATCATATCGTGTCTAGATCCAAACATATGAATGTCATACAAGGAAAAACAAGGGAAAAGTCGCAACGTCATGAGTCGTTATCCGCTCCTCCTCCTCCTTCTCCTTCGTCTTCGGTCGAGATCCTCATCTTCGCTCGCGTCGTCTTCTATCCTTCGCTGCCCTCCATGCTGCACCTCCTGCACAACGCCAACCATGTCCTTCAAGAGACTCTTCCAGCTGCCATGCCCGCTAATCATGCCTTCAATGTTGCTCGCGATCTTTTGAACTGAGTCGTCATCCGTGCCGCCGACGGCCCATGCGCCGCTCGTGTGCCAGCCGTTGCCGTTGCGGGGCCGCGATTCAAAGTTGCCTTGCCGCCATCTCATTGCGCCTGTGCTACCGTTCAGAGGACGTCCATGAGAGTCAAAGCGATCGGGAAGCACCTCTACTTCACTATCGGAGTCCATCACAGGGAATTCCATGCCACGCCTCTTCTGGCGGATGAGTGGATGATTGGCGGAGGGGTCCGACGAGGACCGTCGGCGGTTAAGAACAGGCCGGATGGTTGCTAATTGCTCCTCACTCAGAGAAGGTGGCTGCTTCTCCTTCTCCTCCTCTTCAGCCGCAGCCACTTCTTGTTCCTTACGATGCCGGTGCATGGTCTGTGACGATTTAGGAGACAAAGGGATGAAGGTGACTGATTTTGAAGCAGAGTGTGGACGCTTGACTGACTCTGCGCTGGATACAGAGGAAGATGACGGTGATGCAGACCGCGAGCGGGGCTGCGATTGAGAACGAGACCGAGAAAGGGCCTCAGGCGGTATGAACTTTTTAGCACGCTCTCGCCATTTTACACCATCTGTGATCTGTCAGTCCACGTCACAAGAGCACTAAACATACAAATGAGATAACGATCAGATCGACCCACCCTCAGGACCCAGAGAGACTGGCTGGGCATCTTGCGGTGAGGCGCTACGAGATATGTCTTCACTCACATGGTCAGGGCCGAACCTCGTTCCGGGCGGTGGGCCGCCTGCCGGAGGAGGACCTCCCGCGGGCGGAGGCGGAGGATATCCACTAGCGCCGCCCGTGGCCATAGGTGGAGACGGTCCCATCGGTGGCCCGTAATCTTGAGGGTACGGCGGGTATTGGTCCCGCAAGTTCGTTGTCGAAATGTTTGGGTGTTGAGTGAAGCCCGCAGCAGCACCAGTCGCAGTTGGGTAGTACGAGCCGCCCGACGCGTGTGGCGGCGACGGCGGACGGCTGTAGTCATCGTAATGCCCGGCTCGAGCATCATCTTCGTATCCTGTCTGCTTGTCAGTGACATTGGCCACCCACATGCGTTCAACTTCGAGACTCACGTCTGCGGTCCCGCTCGCGTTCCCTGTTTCGTGGCCGTTCTCCGCTGGAGGCACGGTCTCTTGAAACTCGGTCCCTTGAAGCCCGGTCCCGTGAATAAGCTCTGTCGCGCGAGATTGATCGATCACGGGAACGGGATCGTGCGCTCCTTTCCCTCGATCTCCTATCGTCCTCTTCCTTCTCCTTCTTTTTCTGATACTGCTTGATACCAATAGCAGCGGCCCCTGTCCCAACCGCTGCCGCCGCCATGTCCCTCAATCGACTCTTGCTTCTCTTCTGCGCCGGCTCGGGGTCATCGCGTCCATCCCGGTGTCGACGTCGTCGCCTCTCGTTCGCTGCAGACTCATACCCGTCATCCGGCGGGTAGGGCGGCTCGGACGGCAGCGGAGCTGTTCCGTACTCAACTAAGCCTAGCTCGGTATCAGCGTTGCGCGGCTCCGAGTATAGAGAGCGGGCCTGGGACCTGCTGCGCGACCGGCGACGTGAGCGCCGCCGCTCCCGCCGGAGATCCTCCTCATACTCCTCATCGCTCAGTTCGCGCTCAATCTCGCGCTCCTTCTTGTCCTTGCGATTCTTGTAGATCTTGCTGGCGACGCCTCCGGCTAAGCCGGCCGCTGCAATTTCTGCGCCGGTTCTCAGACGAGACTTGGACCGCGATCGGCTACGGGACTTCGACTTGGACTTATCACGGAAGTGCTTCACCAAACCGGCGGCGGCGGCAGTTGCGGCGGCAGCCTTGGCGACAGAACGGCTGCGGCTCTTGCGGCTGCGGCTACGGGATCGAGACACCGAGTAGCTAGAGACAGAGTAGCCTCTGCCACGGCTTCGGCCGCGGGTGGCCTCTTCCTTTTCAATCTTGTTGCTCTGCATGTACTTGGCGGCACCGGCTACCGCGAGAGCAGCAGCGGCGATGCCAAGACCAGTTTTGATCCTGGAGCTGCGGCTGCGTGATCTAGATCGAGATCCGTGGTGACGGTCATAGTAGTCATCCCCATAGTTTTCTTCGTACGCGCTGCGTGCACGCCGGATGATCTCAGTGCCCAGACCTCCGAGCGCGGCACCAGCGAGCACTTTGCTTCCACGATTGACGGGGAGCTCACCGTGGCTGTCTCTACGGCTTGCAGCGAGAGCAGCAATACCAGCTCCGGCAAGGGCACCCTCGGCAAGGTGGCGCTTGTGGTGGTGGTCGGAACTGTTGCTTCTCTCACGTCGAATGATGGTTTTCTTGTAGTGGTAGTCTTCCTCATCACTGGCGTAGCCACGTCCCCGGCGGTCGTAGTAGTACTCGCGATCGTCCCGGTGGCGGCCGACAGTCTTGGTCTCACGGCGGTAATAGTACTCATCCTCTCGGGGGTCACGGCGGACCATTGGTTGTTCGCGCTCTCTCAAGACGACGATATTGGGTTCTTGGCGGGGAAGAACAATAGGAGCTGGCGGAGGAGCCTCCTGGACAATGATCTGTTGGGGCTCAGGAGCCTTCTGTCGAATGATGACGGGCTGGGGGATAGGCGGGGGGCTGACGGGGGAGTAATATTCGGTCTCCTTACGGTACTTTTCGACCTCTGCGCCGCCATGATCGTCTCGATACTCCTCAATACGCTTCTCAACCTGAACATCGCCATCCTCACGACGCTCTACGCGCTTATCCACGACGACTTCGGTGTCGCCATGGTGATGATGGTGGTGGTGGTGGTGATCCCACGGGCGGTTGGAGCGGCGGTCCCAATCGCGATCACGCTCAACTTCGATGACGCTGCGGTTGTCGTCGAAGCGGCGCTCCCGCTCGTAGTCCTTCTCGTAGATGACGCTGCGAGAGTCGGTTCTGTAGGGATCGACCTCGCGCTCGCGCTCAATAACTTGACGTTCGACAACCTGGCTCCGGGAATCAAAGGCAGAGCGGGGGCGCTCGGCATAGGGAAATTCGCCGGAAGTACGCAGAGGGGGGGGATAGTTGGAATATCGTGATCGGCGATCGTCGTCGTCAAGCTCTACACGCTCGCGTTCGATCCTCTCAAGGGTTTCAACACGGCTAGGGGCGACTTTGTAACGGCGGACAGTTGTTCTCTTCTTGAATCCACCTTCATCGGATGAAGTTGAGTCGGCTCGGTCCCGGTAGACGCGGGTCGACTCTCTATAAACTCCAGCCATCGCTAAATGCGATGCGATGGACGAGAAATCGGAAGCTAGCGACGGTGGTTTCGGAAGACGGCAGGCGAGATCTAACGGCGAAACGGTTCGCTATGGGCGGTTGCAGGCGTGGTTGAACAAAGAATGTACGATGATGACGGAGGGGGTTGATGGGCTAGGCGATGTACATATGTAGTCGTGGCTCGCTGCTCTGTAGGCTCTTTATTTGGAGCAGGGTACGTAGCCGATCAATTTAATGGGATGGCTGGTGGGACACCAACGTATCCGGTTGGGTGAGTGCAAGCTGTCTGAACGAACAGTCGGCAGCTTTTTGGTGTGTGTGCGGTTCTGGGTGGAAATGGAGGGAAGTGCCCGGGAGAAGGAGAAAGAAACGATGATGGATGGTGTTCAAGAGCGAGAAAGAGGAGGGGGAGGGGGGAGGGAAGAGGGACGGACGGAAGCGAAGCGAAGAAGTGGAGGGAGGGGCAGAACACCAGGCGCAGCAGCGTGATGCCGGTCGAGTTGGGCTGAGATGGTGGACCTTGGACCTGGACCTGGACCTGGACTGCCCACGGCCTCCCGTCCAGCGTCCAGCGTGCGGCCCCTCCTTTTAGGGCCCTTCTCCTCGCTCTGCTCCCTCTCCACGAGTCCATCCCACCTCCACGTCCAGGGCAGTAGGAAGGTAGGTTCTCGGTGACGGGAACACCACCTCACTCACTCATGGACTCGGCTGTCTGAGGCACCCAGTGGAAGGCCCGGACCAGGGCTTCAAACACCAGGCCGGTGCCCTCCTTCCTTCCCTTCCTTCCCATCCCGCCTGTTCTCGCCGTCCGGCCAAGGTTTGTCCGTGGTCGATGCGACTAAAGGGCTGCATCTGGAAGGGTGTTCCATGTCGCTGCTGCTCCAACCACCTACAACCCATGTTCAACCGTGTTCTAGCTGGGCTATTTCCATCCACCCTTCACCCAACTCCAAACACTCGACCTCTTTTCTTGGTTCGCTCCGGCCTTTCTTTGCCAGCCAAAGTCGCATTTCTGCACTATTGCGTCGACTCCTTGCTTCAACAGACACGCTATTAACAGTGCCTACCCATGGCCTTCTAGCTCACGTAGCCTGCCTAGCCTGGCTGCTGACCGTCATTTATCATCTCCCTCCCGACAGCCTCGACGGAGGGTCGAATGCTCGCGAAGCAAAACCGTTACGTCATTTGTACTGACCAACCCGAATCCACCTTGGGAAGAAAAACCACCCAGCGCTAGTCCATGTCGTTCAACTGCCATCACCGAAACTGACCACGGGCGAGACATGCAAATAATACCTCTGTCGCCCATCCGTCAGCAACCTTCCCCAACAAAAAAGAACAGCAGCATCCCCGGCATCGAAAAGCACGGCCAAGGCAGCCTTGTGACCAGGCAGATTTGCTGCGGCACGCCATCCGATGCTGAGAGGGTGGGCGGTCCAGGGCAGTGACAGGCCGTGACACCCCGACGGGCCTTGTCATCCGCCCCCATCCCTGTCGCTCATGACAGCTGGTCAGAGTCTCAGAGAATCACCCCGCCATTGTGCTCGAGAGGCTGGCTATCCGTACTTCTTCAAACCGACTGAGTCGAGTCTTGACTCCATTCCTGGATCTTATTATGGTGGCTTTGGCCTGTGCTTATTTCTTCTGGAAAAGGCCAAGCTAACAATTTGACAGTTCAGACGGCTCCCGCGGCGGCACGCTTCAGAGATGCATCGCACTGTTTGAACCCTGGGAAGATGCGCCCCGCTCCGTCGCAGCTTGGTGTCGTCATGGTACAGAGGGGCACTCGCAGATGCGCCCAATAAAACCGCTTGCCTGCATGTCCAGATTCCGCCGCTGGAACCCCTCGGGAAGCGCGAAGAACACAGCTCCACCAAACCACCTGCTGCGGCTGCTGCGCTGTCCTCGTGGTCCATGGCGAAGGCACAGTTGCAGAGATGCAGATGGAAGACTATTCGAACTTACGTCCGACTTCAGAGTCATCGCATGTTGGGATGCGCCCTGTTCGTGTCGGCCACGACAGCCGCAGCCAACTTCCAACTTGCTCTGCGCGCTGGGTGGTTCTGGTTCCCCAAGATCTGCCAGGAATACCTCTCTTAATTGCCTGCATTAAGGACGGCTTTTCAAGGTTTGCTTACCATTCAGAAGAAGCGGCAACAACGCGTTGCCCACCCGTCTGGTTTTCCTGCACCGCATGCAGTACTTAGTACAGCCGGCACTTACCTGCGACCTGCAGCTTGGCCACCGTTGTCTGATTTGCCAGTTGCCGTCCACTGCTTCCAAAGATCCCGAGGCCTCACAGCCTCTGTGAGGCTCCAGTTGCCTGCGTCCGGTCTGCGCCGTGGCTTGAAACCGACGTTTTCTTCATGGGCCGACATCGTTCAGCTAATTATCCCAAGAAATCTGTCGCTGGACAGTACTTCTGTTGTATGAACAGGCTACTCTTTTCTCTGCTGGGGCTGGCTTGATAGTTATTCTTATTTAAAACAAGCGCCAGTTGCCATGCTGAGAGAGTCTGAAATTGAATGTTAATGTCTTATGGCCAGGGCCTTTTTGCAGGCCTAGCCTCTGAGGGTTACTTCAGCACTTGATTTCAGCCCTTAGGCATAATGACCCCGCACTTCTCATGACCCTTGTGCCTTTGGTCTGACCAAACCTCAGTTTGATTCCGACAATTCTCTACTTCGGTCTGTCTACTTTTGTCCACCAAGACCCCAAAGATGCGACTTGTCAACGTACATACACTTGTATTGGAAGAGTTCTTTGGCGAAGCAATTCCAAAGTATGCCATCCTTTCACACACTTGGGTAGATGGGCAAGAAGTCACGTTTCAGGAGTTCTTAAACAACAGAGTTCGCGACAAGTCAGGCTGGGCCAAGATAGGGAGAACCCTTTAATTGGCTCTTGAAGACAAGCTTGAGGATGTATGGATTGACACGTGCTGCATCGACAAGACTAGCAGTGCAGAGCTTACCGAAGCTATCAATTCTATGATGAGCTGGTCAAGCAATCACAAATGTGCCACACTTATCTTGCGGATATTCCATCTGGCATGGACCAGAAAGAGTAGGAAGATGCCCTTCACAATAGCCGATGGACTCGGCGAGCATCGCACAAATGATGAGTTGGGCGTCGAATAGACAAACGACCCGCGTGGAAGACATTACCTATTGTCTCCTAGGCATATTCAACATCAACATGCCACTACTCTACGGTGAAGGCCCCAGAGCATTTCTCCGTCTCCAAGAGCAGATTATGATGAATTCAGATGACCAGTCTATATTGGCCTGGAACTTTGAGGGATTCAAAACAGAACAAGCTGGTGGTAATGGCGACCACTGGCTTTGGATTACCACCGTAAACCCACATTTGCTGGACTTTAGGCGACGTCTCCGTACGCCTTCTCGACTTGCCAAAACATAGTACGAGTCAACATTGGCAAGCCGACCCTTCACTCACTCATCACAAATAAAGGGTTGAGATTGGAGCTACCACTCGGATCATCCCCAGACTGTCCGTGTGCGTTCCTGCAGTGCCAGGACAAGTACGCGCCGGCCAGCGTGGTGGCCCTGCCTCTGAGTTTGACGAGGGAAGGATTCTACGTGCGGGCTTTGCTTCCTCTGAAACTCGTCGACTATCAGCTTCTGGTGAAAACTCGGCCAACAGAACTCTACGCTCTCAAAAACGGGGAGTATATCATGCGGCAGGAGACGAACACAGGATACACCGTTACACTACGAGGTCTGCCCAAAGATTTTGAGGTCCTACACCGATGGAGTCAAAATAGCAGCTTAGGGCCATATTCACAAATCATTCTAGAGAACGACGATCCGGCCGGCAAGTCGACAGCAGGTGCCCTTCTGCTGGGCAGCCGCTTCTTCGGCACAACAAGACTTGTTCTCTTCGTCGTATTAAGAAGATTGCTCAAACTCGAGGAACGGGAAGTCGATCGTGGGTTGAAGGATCAGGCTTCAAGCCGTCTAGAGACCCAACGGCAGCGAGATATCAATGATAACAATGCCGAAGGTCTGCGCAGAATGTTGGGAATAGCAGATCAATTTAAGCAAAAGGTCTCCACGGCAGATGGCACTTACAACGTGAGGGCCGAAATCCAAGACTGCTTCAGGAAACCCATCATCTTCGTCGACATAAGTGTCAGGCCAAGGCGATTGAGTGGTATCAGAATCTTCTCACGGAACACTGCATTATTGTTCCAAAACCATACGCCAGGATACAGTAGCATAAACAAGGCCATACTACTCCTTATCCTTAGCCCACGCCTCTTTACTGAGATGGTCGAGATTTTAGCGCGCGAATTAACTGAAGCTGCGGCCAATCCCCAGTATATATTCCCTTTGATGACGAGTTACATGTTCCTCAGCGCTGGCGACTCTCCTCCTTTCCTAGCTTCAGCTGTAGAAAAAGCTCGCAAGGGGTCGTCTAGGACTTTCAACCACTAGGCAGTCACTAGCTTCCTCACATACTCCAGCTACAAGTTAATCAGATCAGATACAGTGCTAGAAAGATTCAAGAAGCTTCTTACGAACAAGAGGTAGCAGTTAGTTGAATCCTGTGTATGAATACGGCTCAATGCCGTGTTGCATATGGTGTTACACAGAGGATGACCCAGGGACGACAGTGAAAAACACCATCACAATCTTGTATTGTAGGCAAGCATTGAGTGCGCCGGCATCACTAAATTTCTCGTTGGAGGACAGCTTTCCTTCTGCCGCGTGTCCATTGACTTGTGAAAAAACCAAAACCGAAACAGCACATTGTTGTTGACAATGGCAATACTCTTTCCATCGTGTGCGCTTTTTATCGTCAGGCCTTCTGCTCATGCCGGGGGATAAGAGCCTGATGTTTTGGGGGGCTTCCAGCATACTTTGCCTCATCGGGCCAAATCAACAGTATGGGTGACATTGATTCTCAGATGATACTGAACCTCTGGGTTCAATGCTACGGTCATATTCTCAACGGAAAGCATATCGATGACCACAAACAGGTTGCTTCTTACAAACAGCGGCGGAGCCTCTCGATAGCCCCTATCAATCATCGCACATCCGACGGGAATACTGCGAAGACAGAGGGGCATGACTACGGCATGGTTACGACAGCCCACGACATACATGATGAGACGGCGACCGCGCTGTATGCTATTCCAGCCCTTAGGAACGCGTCGCAACTTACCGACACGCCCAAAACATTGCCTGAGGATCGATCGCCTGGACAAAAGAAAAAGAAAGCATCTTGCTTTTTAAAGCGGCCATTGTGTAAGTCGCAGTGCAGAGTCACACCACACCACAAGGCTTAGTTCACTTCACTTGTAGTTGCGAGGTAATCGACGTGCACAGGTAGGCCAAATCCACATGATGCGTTACGCACGTGCAAGTGTCATTACAATTCATTGACGCAAAGACAGCAAAAAGCAAAAGAGAAACTCCTCGACGGGGAATTGAACCCCGGTCCCCGGCGAATCGTGTGAATGACAAGCCGATATCCTCACCACTAGACTATCGAGGATAGTGGATCGCGTTCTGCGTTGACGAGTGGTGCGGAAGGAGGGCTCATGCGGGATCCGCATGTTGTTGTGGAGACATTGGTGGCCGAGCGCCGCGTGTAAGTGCGGATTAGCCAACCTCAATCGTCAACACAAGCTGCGCATAGCGTACTAGGTCTTCGCTAGGAATTCAACTTAATTAGGTTAGAAGACTTTGAAACAGTAATCTTCGTGAAGTTCACTGTTTTTAGACTCTTGAGAATATGCATTTCGAGCTCCGCTTCGTCAACTCCATGTTTCTCAGCTGAATAACAAGCTGCTGGACACTGAGGAGCAGCAAATTCCAGCACTTACGACTACCGTCTGAATTTTGAAGTCTTCCCATCTAGAGAATAGCAAGGGCGGGCAACTTCTCTACACTTGGCTCTCTCAGGTCTTCATCTATTCATCCTTGGTGAGCATCGAGGGCACGTCATGCTTTTTTTATTCGGCGACTAAGCCCAGTGCAGCCATCCAACAGAAGTCTGTACAAATTGAGGCAGTCAGTTCTTCTGAGATGAGACCCCCACCCACAATTGGATCAAACTTCTCGCAGAGTGGTATAGATATATTCAGTAGAGAGCCATCCACGCGAAGAAAACTATCATCTTGCCCAGTCATTAGGAGGATATGGTCCCTTAAACTAAAGTAAGTGATATCTGTCTTCCTTCAGTTCTGTCATGTTATTCATATTACATGTGATCAATCATGATGGCGACCGATGTCGCATCTCCAAGTGGAGGCCTGAAGTGCCTTTTGGAAAAGCAGTCAGTGGACGTCATGCTGTCAGCTTGAGTCTTTCAGAGAGAGACGATAAACGCAGCTTTTGTGACGTCTTACATACATAGTCCTGCTCTTGACAGCAAGATAATGGAACTTCCAGTCGATATGAATTGTTCCACGGCAATAAACAGAGAGAAACAGCAGTGCATGACGCCAACGCGCCACGAGGCATAATTTGCAGCCGCTGAAAAAGAGACAGAGGGTGTTAGTGAACGAAAAGGAGATTGTCTCGATTAAACACGACGCCAATGATTACGCTGAAAGAGAAGATGTGTTTGGAGAAAACAGAGCTGCTGCATTCCTTGTCTGCCTTCTCCAACCCCGCTGAGTTGCCTGCTTTATAGCACCATGTAAGAGCTCCCATACGATAGCGGCGACCTTTTTTTTCTTTCTTTTTCTTTCTTTTGGCTACTTCTGGTGCATCCAGCAGTTCATTACAGTTAAGTTTTACTCATGTGGTCTTCCAGTCCATGTCGCCAACAATGCATATACACGCAGTAAAGCCTGTGGTTAGCGGAACCCCTATCCTCGTACGTTCTACTTCTTTCGGTACCATTGGACGGGGCCAGGTCGGCGGTTTGCAGCCCGGGACTCGATTCAGTGGGGAAACACTTACAAATTAAGTCACCAAGTTGGGGGTATTTTGTTCATCACAACAAATCCTTTGTAGGGCGGAGATTCTTTGCAGGTGCGATTTAATAGAAGGATGATAAGCTCATGAGAACGACGTTGACTCAATCCTTCATACGCACATTCTTCTCTTGAACGATTGGGGCTAGGCCTGAAACTGTCTTTCGTCGTCGCCTGTTGTCGTTTGTTGTTGACGTAGTATGAGGTGTATCCGAACGATGTTGCTTCACCGTCAAATTTGGACTTATCAAGGTAAAATATGTGACCCGCGTTTAGTTCAGTTGGAATCGCAGGACATCCTTACCAAACTAAACATGTTGTCTGATTCGCTTCTGAAAAGAAAACCGCCTCGTCGGGGTTTGAATAGGCATCAATGCGGGCTAGGGGAGATTTCTCAAGCAGGAACGTTCTCAAGATATTTTGATCATGAAGACAAAGTCGGTCTTCAATACCTACGTGACTACACGTTACTTAGATAAGAGAATAGCAAGCGAGATTTGGGGTCTCGAATATGCCTGAGTTCCTTTTGAGCTCAGCCTCGAATCTCGATGAGAAGATAAATTCTGATTCAATACGCAATACTGGTGAGAGTATCTGCGCAGTTTCAGACATGCCGCATCACGGTGTTGCTTCACCGACGACCCTCTTTTTCCAGCCAAGCGCCCATGGACACACATTGGTGGCTCATGCAACGCAGCCACAGTACACTCAAATGTCTAAGACTGCAACCGTTCCGAAAGCAAACCTGAATCCCACACATCTGGGCAAAACCCTTCCCAAGCTCTTCCCAAGCTCTTCCCAAGCTCTCATACAAGATGCTGGCTATATGGATCGAAGACGTTTCTGTCACTCCAACGTGAAGTCGATACAGCGTCAAAAGGTTCCGAACGCTGTGCTGCCAAGCCCACTGACTTTCTCGCGCTCCTCTTTCGAATCATCATGAGAAAACACTAGCTTCAGGTGGACCGCAGAATTCGGCAGTTTCATGTTAAAGTCGTTGACAAGCATTGATATGCTTGTTATGCTTAGCCTGCGATGAGCGATATACGTCAACCCCCCTGTTTAGGCAAGCTCGGTGTGGTTGACGCAGGACCCCGAGATACATGTCAGGCGGGGGACCACCCACATACCGAAACGGCTAGAAACTACGACGGTGGTGATTCATGATTTAGTTATTGACCATGTCGCGATTTGTCTTGTGACTAAGGGTGGCTGCGAAGCGGAACGTCTCTGCAACTACGCTTGCGGCTCGTTGGCAGCAGGTTGGGTTTCCAGAGTTCAACGTAGATTGAAAGTATCTTGAACAGCAAACCGTTGACACTGATCCGCAACGCTCTATGGAAGAATAGCAGTGCCAGCTGCAGCAATAGCGAAGGAGAGCAAGGACTACGGTGAGACCGAAGACAACGGAGACGACGGCAACGATGGGGACAACGGCGACAGCAGGGGCAACAAGGAAGGCGAGGCTAGCAAGGAAGACGGTGACACTTGACTCAAGCGGAAGAGGGTGGCTGACACTGAATAAGAAATAACGCACCAGAATGCTCGCCTCAGGTGTAAGAACTCCTGATGAGATGAGCCATTTCGAGAACGTGTGGCTTGTATCAGTTCGAACTGACTGAGGTGGCACCGCAGTTCTTCAGTACCGGCCATGTGAAATGATGATCACGACATCAACCCTCCAACATGACGTATCCAGTGGGACGGGAAGGGGAGTAGCGATGTAGGGAGAGGCAGGCTGTGTGGGCAAACCCCGGAAAACCCCCTCATACGAAGAAGAAAACTGTTCCAGACCGGATCGTCGGAGGGCGCAGCGGCGACCCCAGCTCTTAGTTTATGCTCTATCACTAAACTCCCCGAGCGCTGGCAGCAGGGCAGGGCACCTTCCAGCCAGAGGAAGGGAGCGTCCTCAAATCAAAGTGTGGCTTTCATGAAGGGCTGATTGATGGCTCCAAGGGCGTCTTGAGGGGGGCGTTCGTTCGGTCCCGCGGTCTGGACGAATCTCCCGCGCTGCTAAATCTGACGGTGGCGGTTGCATGACGTTTGGGCTAGGCGCCGCCGTCTCGTTTCCACAAACAGGCTGGAACAAAACGGCCTGTGGTGGATGGAAGTGAAGGAAGGGGATTTGGTGCCTTCGAGGCGGTGCTGGCTCTTCCGTTGCACCATGAGCCCAACCAACACCGTGGGACCCTGCAGCTCGCAGCCCGCTAACACTATTGCCACCAGGGTATTTGCAGGTTCAGATGAAGCAGAGTTTGTCTGAAGATCCAGTGTAGTTCATCCAAGCTATTAGGCAGATATTGGCGGGGGAGTGAGTCCTGAGTCCTGAGCACTAGCGCGGGCGATCGAGGGGCGGCGACAGCAAGATGTAACCCTGTGTCGGCGGCAGCGGGTTGTCTTCAGGAGTATGACATGGGAGAACATGCAGCTTTGGTTCGACTGGCACTCTAAAGCCAATAACCTCAAATGAAAAGCAATAGTGAAAGAGACCCATCGGCGCCTCGGTATGCATGCATTCTGAGGAGGTCGACGAGTTGCCAGGTTGCCGACGCGCAATGCAGCCGGATCGGGACAGATCCCAGGGTGAGAGGCGGCTCCACGGATGGGTACTCGCCAAGAGCCCGGCAGAAGTCGTATTTTCAGGAAGAAGAAGAAAGAAAACTTCAGGTATTGTTCACCATGAGAAGTCGACGTGATGGAGCGCCAAGAGAAGGGATTCGTAGTCCACGCCCTCTCGCGGAGGCCGAGAAGAGTCTATACCGTTGGTGAGCTACATACCTCTTCGGGGATGATGCTACAAGAGCAGTCTCATCCAAATGCTTGATGGCCCCTTCCGTAATTTTAAACAATCAATTGTTTAGACAAGGGAAGACCGTCGAGACCGAGGGGTGCTGGTGGTGGATCGGGGTGCTGCTGCGATCTCCCGCATGGGTCGCACAAGCCAGACCTTATTCACTGACGTGTCGCGGATCATAGCAGCATCGTGCTGATCATAAGAGAGCTGGGTTGAGAGGGCAGAAAGTTCGTCTGGCTGCCCGCGCGGTCGATGAGCCAAGTTTCGGCGTGAGGGGTTCATGGGAGAGGTTGCAATGGATAATCTCCGCGAACATATGCCGCAAAACAACAACCCATGCCCTTAAGACACCAGAGAGAGAAGAGGCTCGAGAGCAGGTTATTGAGTGCGACTCTTGGATATGACCTCGCCCCGGCGGGACGACTATGCTATTCCTCAGGATCGGTGTTATGACAATCGGAGAAATCACGAAAGGAAGGGAAGGGTTGGGTGGCGTGCAGTCCACAGTCGTCCCAAGTCTGCACGAAAGACGACTCCTGCAATTAGCCTTTGTGAAACCGGTGCAGGGGTCAGGGACCAGGGCGTCGGACGACATGACATCAGATGGAAAAATCGGACGGCCGTGGAAGGATTGGAGCAGCCTTCGTCGACCGGCCGAGAAAAACCGCGGCCTGGATTCAGGAGAAGAAGGGGGGAAGAGAGGGGAGGAGAGCCAACACGTGATCTGGGGTTGTTCGGTGAAAAAATCGAGGGACGGGGATCGCAAGGTGGCTCGGGGTGGATGTCGACCAAGCAAGAGACAAGGGGCCTGGGCCAGTTCGCCGTGTTCGCTGGAACGCTGCAGGCGAGAAGCCACAGAAAGGGGAGTTGGGACGAGGCTGAGTTTCCCCTTTGGAAGATCAGCTGAAACAGGAACAGCTGGGTCAAGGGGGCGAACCATGTTTGGGATGAAGAGAAAGCAGCTGCGACGGGCAAGAAGGGCAAGAAGGCCGCTGCCATCTTCAAACTCGCCAAGTGGGTCTCTGGCGGGCATTAGATAATCAAGACTGCAGAGCGGACCTCTCTAGCGCCCTGCAAAGTGTCTCCCGATTGGCTGTAATTCTCCGAGTGATCCTCACTGATCTCGAAAATCATGCGCATCCCCGACCGGCACCATCCCGACGTCAGTTGGTTCCTGAACCATCGAACCCCCTTCTTCTGGGCACTCAAAGTGAACCTCACCTCCTCCACCCCGCTGCCCCTGAGCCTCCATTCGACATCTCCTGCTGCCAGGCCGCCTCCTTGGACTGCTATGCGCATGCCCGCAGAGCTTTCTTTCAAGCTTGATGCTATTGGACCACAACATCAGACGTTGAACCGCTTCCCCTGGCCAAAGAAGTCTTTGCTCGGGCTCTCCTTCCCTGATCCCATGTTTGCTTTTTCAGCAAGCCCACATATCGCCACCGTTTCTCCCGACCAAACGAGGTTTCTGCCTGCCTTGTTTGGACTGTCGAAATAGTCTCTTTGGGGTGGGGTTTTTACAGACACGGCTCGGAGAAAAAAAGGGAGGAGAAAGGGACGGCATGAGAGAGAGCGGTAGACGGTCGTCGATCTTTGCGGGAACGCTACGGGACGATCATTTGCAAAGTTGCAAATGCCAACCGTGCATACAGTCAACACGATTGAAGTTGTCGTCGTTGTGGCTTCAATTCAACATTTGGATCTACAGCCACCGTTGCATTCTGCACGGCATCTCATCACCGTCCCATAAACTCACTTATTGAGCTCCGCTCCAACACCACCACAGCTGCAGAGGAGACGCGCATTCTGCTAAGTCTGATATAGGCCCTGCCATTCGGTCTGACTATGCCGTTTACGCACCCTCTCCGCCGAGGAACCCACAGACATTGAGGCACATCCCCGCTCATCCTTGGATCTCCTCCGTCGACCCCCGTCATTCCAGCCACCACCGCCTTCAGCCTTCACATCGACTGTTCGGGAAACACTCATGTACGCCAAACCGCCAGCCTGCTCTACCAATCCCTCAATCGATCCTGCCAGGGCAAAAACTCCGTTCGCGCCCCCAGTCTCGCGCCTCCACTCCCCTCCACCACCCCTCTCTTGGAATCGTAAACACCAGACGACGATAAGCTCATCCCCCTACCCCAGCCCCGCCGCCTGCCCGCTCTCTGCCCGAACGTCTCACGATGGCTAACCCAAAGCGATGGTTGACCCGTCCTACAGCTAGCTAGCAGGCCAGCAGGCTTGGGTCAGGAGGCATGCCCGATCCATCGAAGGGTCGACGGCCCTTGGCATGGGAGAGCCTCCTCCGGCTGGACTGGGAGCCATATGCTTTTAAAGATGGTCGTCCTTCCCGTTTCTCGAGGAGGGTTCTTTCTTGCCTCAGCAGCCTCAGCTCTCCATCATTTGGTACATTCTTGCCAGTTCTTTCTTTTCCCGTTCATTTTTTTGAACTTTGTCATTCTCTTCCAGGTGCTAGTCGCCCGTCACACCCTTGAAGGGCCCTTGCTTCAGTCCATTCCTTCCCAACAAACCGATCCAACTTTCAACCACTTAGCAAACCGCTCCTCTTCGACTTCTCACGATCATTCGCCATGTTGCTCAAATCCGCCGTCCTCGTCTGCCTGTTGGCAGAGCTTGGCCTCGCCAAGCAGAAGCGTCAAGCTGAGCCGTCGCCGATCCTCAGCAGCATCAGCATCCCGCCGCGCATCTCGACCGGCACTGGTGATGCGGTCGCCTCCGCTGCGCCCACCGGCATCTTCCTCAACACTTCGGCCCCGGCGGTCCCTGCCGTCACGACCCTCACTGAGGTCGCCACCGTCACCTCCACGAACGACAACAATGTCACTGTCACCGATGTTATCACAACCGAACGCACCGTCACGGCCAGCCCTGTGACCATCATTGAGCAGCCCAAGATCATCATCATCTCTCAGCAAACCTTCTTCAACTTCATCTCTGGTCTCGGTGGCGCTCCTCCTGCTGTTCAGCAAGGCGAGCAGGGCGGTTTCCAGGTCGGAGGCCAGCAGTTCGGCCAGTTCCAGTCTGCTTGCAAGGCCGCTTGCAACATGCAGTTCACCCAGTGCCAGAGCGTCGCCGGACAGAACTTCGCCGTTACCCAGTGCCAGACTCAGCTTGTCGCTTGCAACAACGCCGCTAACGAGCAGACGACTGTCACTGTTTCCGTCCCTGTCACCCTGACCCAGACCGTTGTCGTTCCTCCTTCCGGCACTGTTCCTCCCGTTGATGGTGGCTCTGTTATCGCGACCACCACTCTGCCTCCTGATGCTGGCGCCACTGTCGGTACCGGTGGTGTCACCTTCGTCTCCCTGACTGCCGCTCCCTCTCAGACTGCCGTCGTCCCCGAGACCACTGCCGCCGTTGAGACCACTGCCATCGAGACGACCGTTCCTGATGCCACCGGAGGCCAAGTCGTCTCCACCATTTTCGTCACTCGCTCTGCTGGTGGTGTTCCCCCCTCTGGCCCTGAGGGTACCGCTGTCAGCTCCGCCGACGCCGTCGCCAGCTCCGTTGCTCTCACCACCTCTGCTGTCGTTACCACCGTCCCCGACGCCACCGGCGGTCAGGTTGTCTCTACGATTTTCGTCACTCGCTCTGCTGAGGTCCCTGCTGCTTCCGAGGCTGTTGGCTCTGCCTCTGAGGCTGTCGGTTCCCTCACGACCTCTGCCGTCGTCACCACTGTTCCTGACGCCACTGGAGGCCAGATCGTTTCCACCATCTATGTCACTCGCTCTGCTGGCGGACCCGCTCCTTCCAACGAGCCCCAGCCTCCCGTCTCCGACCAGGGCTCCGTCGTTACCTCTGCCGTGGTCAGCACCCTTCCCGCCGTCACTCCTGGAGGCGAGCCCGTTGTGAGCACAATCTTCGTCACTCGCTCTGCCGGTGGTCCTCCTTCTGCCCCTGAGGGTACCGCCGTTAGCTCCGCCGATGCTGTGGCTAGCTCTGCTGTCGTTACCACCTCTGCTGTTGTTACCACGGTTCCCGATGCCACGGGCGGACAGATTGTGTCGACTGTGTACATCACCAAGACTATCGAGGGTGGCGCCGCTTCTGAGGCTGTCGGCTCCGCTGCCACCTCCGCCGTTGTCTCTACTCTCCCTGCTGAGAGCGGACAGCCCCCCAAGGTCACCACGATCTTCGTTACTGGCCAGCCTCCCGCTCCCACCAACGAGCCCGGCGTCTCTGACCAGGGATCCGTCGTTACCTCCGCCGTCGTCTCTACCCTTCCCGCCATTACCCCTGGAGGAGAGCCCGTGGTTTCCACTGTCTACGTCACCGCCACTGTTCCCGCGGCTGCTCCCTCTGCCCCGGCCGCCTCCGAGCCAGTCACCTCTGTTATCTCCATGACCCTCGCTCCCCCCTCGGGCTCTCCCGTCGTGTCTCTGGTCACCATCACCCTCCAGCCGACCGCAGGCCCCTCCGGCACTGCCCCGGTCACCTCCGCCGTTGTCTCTACTCTTCCCGCAGAGAGCGGCCTTCCTCCCAAGGTCACCACGGTGTACGTGACCGCCCCCGCTCCTACTGCTCCTCCCGCTGGTCAAGTCTCTGTCATTACCGTGACCCTCGGAGACAAGACCGGAGTTGTTACCATCAGCCCCTCCCAGACCGGCGCCATTGCGACCACCATCGCATCCGCTCTCCCCAGCGCTGGCGTCGGCTCTGGTGGTTCCGGCTCTGGTGGCTCTGGATCCGGTGGCTCTGGATCCGGCTCTGGCTCCGGCGGCTCTGGTTCCGGCTCTGGCGGCTCTGGCTCCGGCAACGGCGGCAGCGTCGGCGACGAGGGCAGCTGCCCGTCCGCGGTCACGGTGACAGTGACCGCGTCCAGCTGCCCCACCGCCGTCACCTCCGTCCTCACCGCGACCGTCTCCGTCGTCCCCACCCAGGCCCCCGCCGCCAAGAAGCGCTCCTCCGAGGAGAAGCGCGAGGCCGCCGTGGCCCACCACCAGCGCCGCCACGGCCGCGCCTTCGGCTTCTTCTAAGCCATGTGCTGCTGCTGACTGACCGAGGGTGCTGTTTGTTCCCAGTCACTTCCACACACACACACTGAAAAAGATAGACCGCATGATTTCATGAGACCAAAAAACGAAAGTCGAGCTGGATCTGCGGGGGGCCACCATGCCCCCGTTGCAAGGCCACCGACGAAAAACAGGGGTTGTGTTCCGCGTTGTCGCTTTCGACATCGGCCTGGCGCTGAAGTCTGCTGTCATCACAAGGGGTTTTGTTCAAGGGATCTGGTTTTTTTTGTTGCTGGGATGGTCTGTTTTTCTTCTGCAGAATTTCGATGTATGTACTTTTCGGTGCTCAGTTACATAGACTTGTTCAAACATCAGCTTTCTTGGCTCTTCCACATGCACTGGCTCTCGACGAATAACGTGACTTAAATGTTGTCCAAGCCACCCCTCTCGGATGTTGACGTCGTCGGTAGCGCCTTGCGTGTCATTCACCATGCGCAAGAGAACATACCAAAAGGGGTTTCGTGCGATGTTTGTGGAGTAGTCGAGGAACTTAGCAGGGCCGTATTCTATCCTGAATACCACCCGGACGAGATGGGAAGAAGACGGCGGAGACGGAGAAGAAGAAGAAGAAGAAGAAGAAGAAGAAGAAGAAGAAGAAGAAGAAGAAGACGAGAGATGATGGAGATGATGGAAGACAGGAGATGATGGAATTGGTTGGCTGGAGGTGGCGGTGAAGGACGATGCAGCTGAGCACATTACTGAGCTTGCATGGACTTGGAAGAAAAGCACATACTTCAGGGGGTTATTCATACCATTGCAAAGGTTCTTCTTGCATTGCACATGTATGATTCGCCTAGAATAGATAGAGCTTTGGTTCCAAAAGCCGCTGATATCCCACGAATGTCAATGAATGCCCCGCAAGTTCGTTTCTGCCTTTTATAGTGCCATAATACGCCGTGCGTCCCAAAATTGAATCTGATGCCCTTCCAAGATACCATGACTTCCCCCTCATTAATCATCTGAACCATCAATTGGATCATCGTTGTAGTTGGGAAGAGCCCGAATGAAAGCGCTGCCATCTTTGTGGAGTTGAGATCTCTTTGCCTGCGGCTGATGGCCCCCTTTCTTGCGTCCTTTGCTGGGTTTCTTTGGTGCACCTGACTTGGTGCTGCGCAATGTCATCAACATTGGGACTGCTGAGGTAACTCGACTGCCAATGAAATTCTTGGGCTGTGTAAATGTGAAAGCAGCTTCCTCGCTCGCCTCTGATTGAGGGGCTTGGGCGATAATTGAGGCATTGTCTATGGTTAGTTGCGAAGCAGCGCCATCAGTCATGTTGTCAATGGTGGTGCGTGAAGAGTAACCGGGCTGTGATGAAGCTCCTCTCATTGATGTCTCGTCATCTGGAATACTGTGTCGGTAAGTCTCTGAGTGATCGTGATATGTCTGATGCTTCCTTTCCGCAACAGCACTCGAAAGTTTCAGGTCAGGATCTGAGGAGAACTTTGGAGGAAACGGGGTCCTTTTGGCAGGATGGCCGAAGTGTGGATCGGGAGAGAACCTCGAGGAGAAAACATTGCCGTTTGCTCCCCGGAAGATCGACGTGCCACAGGTCGCCACTGTCTCCGCATAGTGATTTGAGCACGAAGTGGTTGAATTATCAATCGGGGTCTCGGAAACACTGCTGGAAGGCCGTATGACTCGCGCCGCCTCTTGCGCCGCCTCTTGAAATGCAGCCTTTTCAGCATCGTCGATGTCACCGTCAAATATGAAGTTCATCCATGCAGTCTCCTCTTCTGCTTCCCTTTGCGCCTTGTCAACCACTAGCGGAGGTTCATTCCCTTCCGGCTGGATGATCTGAAACGCAAACATAGGCTTCTGAAGTTCGTCAGGCTGTGCAGTGCTGTCGAGGTCCAACTTCGTCTCGCTGGTCAATCGGCCGTCCCGGATCTCGTGATCCCTTCCCAAGCTTCGAACATGGGGTGCAAAGTTGCCTAAGTCTTCGTCAGATGAATGATCGCGGATGATAATGCGTGGCTCTTCATCCGTAGGCTGGTCATCGAGGTCATTTTCTTCCGGGAAAGCACGGAGAGGCGAGTTCGCATCCGTTGCAAGCTGCTGGGGAGGTGATGACCGCATTGAAGAGCCGGAAAAATCCGACGTATGGTAGCTTTGCGATATATTTCCGATAGCTGCAAGCGCCTGGTCATCTGCCTCGCTCGATTCTTGGCGGGAATCGGGCTGTCGGGTGTCAGAAGAAGTACTCATAGGTGGATAATCGAATCTGGGTCCGTAGATAACTTTGTCTCTCATTTCTGGCTTTGTGCTTTCGGAATCGTTGCTCATTGAGTCGCCGTCATATATCGCCTCATGCCCCTCCCCCATTTTCATGCTTGAGACTGGCGATGTGCTCGTGCGTAGTAACTCGCTGATGCCAGGACTGATTTGCGGATAGGCGCCAGACTTGTCAAGGTGCTGTTCTTCAACATTCTCGGAATGCCCCTCCATCGCTTTGAGCATGTTCTGCCAACGCTGATCATCTCTCATCTCTGAGGGAGCAACGGCTGGTGCAGGACGTTGCCCAATCTCCCCGGCAGTGCTTTCGATCTCGGAAAAATGAACACCAGATCTGTCCTTCAGTAACAGTTGACTAACTCTGCGTGGTACTGGCTGATGCACGACGGACGGCGAAGCCTCGACTCGTAGGCTACTGCCCTCCCGTCGAAAGTGCCTTGAAGTAGATGGCTGCGGAAGCCCATCAACAGCGAAATGGTCATGGTCCTGGTAGTCACGATTCCTTCGTAGCCCGTGCACGGCTGACTGGCGGTCACGAGCCGAAGAAGAATGTCTCTGCATTGCAGGCTGATCAGCCTGACGTCGCAAGGCTTCCTAAGACCCTGCTGACGATTCATAGCCTGGCCAACGTTTACTCTTCGACGTAGGCCTGTTCCCGGAGAGTCTCTTGCAAGGACTGCTGATAGTGTATTGGCTTGATCCTCCATTCTGAACGTCGCTCCCGATTCTGATGTGTATGCTGGGAGTTCCACGGTGTGTGCTGCCCTGTTGTGAAAGCAGGCGTAATCTCGATGCCTGTGCGGGATGTCCATTTCTGTCCACGAAAGGGCCGTAATCTCTCGTGTCTTGTTTCTTGTGAAAGTTCCACACCTGGCGCGCCCGATTTTCGTGAACTGGGAATTCTATGGGAAGTGTTTTTTGCATGTTGAGACCTGCCCAGTCTGAAACTTTCAGTAGCCTGCGCCTCTTGTTCTCGAAGGCGCCGTCAGGATCTGCTATGCGCTGTCTCTTGGCATTCTGGTTCACGGTTGCATGAGACCGGGCGCTGACAAAGCCACCGACATGGACATCTCCACGCTGCAGTTGCTGCGAGTCCCTCCGGTAACCAGGTCGTCTTTGACTGCTCTGATGGCCCAGCTGACTTTGAACGTGCGGCGTCGAGGGCGCGTGATGCGCTTGGGAGCTTTTCTGGGGTTGGGCTGGAGAATTGGGAGGGTGGCGTTGGAAGAACGAGATAGAGCTGATATCGGGCTTTGAGGTCTCGCGTCTGCCAGCCCGGGCCTTTGCGAAGTATTCCTGCTGGCGAGCGACGTCTGGCTTCCATCTTGGGCCTCTCGAATGGCGAGCCAAAGCCCCCTCCGTCCAATTCATTGCTGGTGGCCCGGAGATGATCTGTTGGTGAGTGGCCAGTTGCAGCGCCATTGCAGGCGGGATCGTAACAATGTAGCAAAGCGGCAGTCACAAGATGGCAAGCCCAGTTTTTCCAGGCGGTCTCACTCCGATCCAAGCTGAAGGTCCAGTCCATGCACACAGAAAGCGCGAGGCAAGCAGGAGGCAGAAGACAGGAGCCTGAGCGTGTTTTCCAATCTGAGGATGTTCCATTGCAGCTTCCTTGAATACCAAAACATCATGTGACCTGTTCGCTGCAGTTCCTGCAGGAAGCAGCGACGTCGAAGCGTACGGGAGGCTGCACTTGCCGCCTCAGCTTCACCCAGCCAACCCCTATTTCCCCCACAGTGTGCATACAAAGACCTGCGCACTGGCGACAGTCCACTGTTTTCTCCAAGTGCAACACCCTCTCGGAATCACAAGTCAGACGCAGCCCCAGTCCGGTCAGTGCCTAGGAGATCCAGAACACCCTCCTGACGAGCCTTACTTTGCCTTATCGCAGTGCCCGCCCACCGCTCTTCCCGGGACAATGGTCCGAAAATAAACAAGAGCCGCCGCCGGCCGAACACGAGTCTGACTCAACCCACCTCTGTTGACGATGTCGACTGCGCCCTGCTGTGGGCTCGCAGCCGGACCCGAGCCTGGACAATGAGTCTGACCTCTGAGCTCCAAGCCGCCTGAGCCAACAACGCTTGCGCATGCCGTCGGGTCGGGCTTGTCTTGTACGCAGTGCCTTCGGTCTCTCCATGTGGCGCTTGCCGCGCCGAGATGCATTCCCCTGAAAGAAGACTCCCAGCTAGTTCCAGCGACACGAGACCCCGAATTTGTGACAACTTTGTCTCCACGTTCAATCGAATCTTGTCCGACGCTTGCCGTACCGTACACCGTGGCCGACGTCACGGAAGCGGTCTCGATGCCCCGGCCGAGGCCCTCCGAATTGCCTCCATCAGCCGTTCTGGGTCCTGCACGAGGTCACACCCGTCGCCATGATGTTATCGCCGCTCTTCTGGATCGTCGAGGACCCAATCGACCATCCCAAAGACGTCATTGTGATCTCGTGAGAGACTCGATCGGGTCCCTGGCATGCCCTCGCCCAGGTGCCCCGGCAGTGTTCAGCCAAGTCCCGATCGTGGCGGGTGGGCGCCGACCAATCAGACAATAACTGTGTGTCAACGCCGACCACTCAGCGATGAGACCGGCGAATCCTCGTTGTTCAGGAGAGTTCGGACGATGGGAAATGACGAATTTTCGCATGCGTTCGAGATAAGAAAGCAAAAAGAATGCCGCAACACAAAGCAGTCGTTGTTGAAAGCGAAGCGCATCTAGCAAGCCCAGAACTGGCGTTCAAGGAGGCCGCAGGAAAGGATCGGTCGGTATGGGGCGGTCGAGGCGATTGCCGATGTGGGATACGGACACCGCGGTCTTGTCCGGTCGGGGCAGCCGTCCAGCCGTCCGCAAATGCGTTGCCGCTGAGGTGCCGTTGCCGCTCCATGCCCGGTCTCGGCGACCCTGGGAAAAGTGGCAGATTCTGCACTGCTGGTCAATCAAACTGACGGCCAACATCCCATCCATCCATCCACGATTCCACTCTCACCCCCTCCCCGCCGGGCCGGCGCCCAACCCAACACGGCTGCTCCATCCACATTTTCCAGAATCCAACATTGCGGCACTAGCCCGTGGACAACCCTTTTTTCTGCGGCGAAATGGGTGGTACCTTTGCCTGCACTTCTGGTTCGCAGTGACCCCATGTCACAACCGCGGCTCTCCACCAAGTAAGCTCAGGTCAGTCACACACTTCACCGAGGCCAACGACACCCCGTGAAGCTGCGCATCGTGGCAGGTCACCTGGAGTTGCGAATGACAAGAGAGGTAAATGTGCTTAGCAGTCGACAGCGTAACGAGCAATCAGGACCTCATGAGCGATTAATGTCTGCCTTTAAGGAGAAGACGGAACCGAAACAGCTCTTGAGAGAATTCAATTATTCTGCACTTGGGCTCCGACCAATCAGCGCCCGACGATAAGACAGCAGTGCAAAATGCGCCATCCATCCACTAGCGTCCCACACTTGATGGTTTGGAGACACCCGGGATGGAGGTCTCCTGCAGGTCACATCTGGAGAACGAGTTCCATAATGGAATCATCAAAGTTTTACTTGAACTTCGTCTGGGAGCGGCAACGGCAAGCGGCATCCCAGGATACACGATGCCCGATAATGTTGACGGACACAAGGCGCATGTTGGGATGACAATGTTGGGGGTAATTGTCTATCCGCGAGTGCTGCGGTACAGATACCGCCGCGTACGATGTACGGGTCTTACCTTGTCGCGTGCTGATTTGCGGGGGAGTGGGAGCCCATCTTGATACCGCCGTATCGGAGGGGCATGTGTGGTTGATATGACTGACTGGAGACTCGACATCACCAACGACAGGTCGGCATCTCGATCCTGTCGAGGAACTTGAGCAACAAAAAGGTGACCTGATCTACTTCGGTGACCATATGGTCAGCAGCATCAAATCAGCGGTTTTCCCTGGGGCGCTGGGCGACTCCAGCTTTGTGCATACTGCAGTCTCTTGGACGTTTGGGGCTGCATATCAGCCAGATATTTCACTCAAGGCTTGCAGGAGACGGGCCACGGCAGGGCAGCAGGCCCATACCCATGCGGATTGGCGCTGCCTCCGAAGATAGCTTCGACATGGTCGTCGCTTCGTGGAGACCAAGTTTGGGGGTTCGCTGACGAAAAGAAGCTCGAATATTGGCCGGAAGGCCTATCTGCTGCTAGTGATTCCCGAAGGTTTGGGGAAGATGGCCCTCCCGCTGTCGGAGTGAGCGCGCAATACGGGGTTCCCTTGAACCCCCCAAATGACTCGAGACGTGTTGTAAACTCGGCTTCTCTCACAGGATACCGACAAACGAAGCCATCGCACTGACCACACTTCCAGATCTAACGTCTGGATTCCGGAGTGTCTACGTCTAGCCCGGAGCAACACCGACCCCACCTTTGCCCCTCGCCGCCGCATCACAAATGGGTCGACTTGTGTCGATAGCTTTGAGTGGGAGATGTGACGGACGGGTTTTAATGGTCCTGATTGGGATGCCACAAGATGCGCATAGAAGTACAGATACCTTTAAACGCATTAAGGGTCAGGTTTCTAACTCCACCGAGGGGTTACAGGCGCACAAACGGAGACGCACAAACTGCAAGACAGTCAACGTTGAGAGGGCTGTCTCGATATCACTGCCGGGACGCGGTCAATATTGGGTGGAACGACACGCCGCGCACTCGGTCGGTGGGCGAGGCCGGAGCTTCCAATCTGACCAACAAGAGACGGCACGAAGGAAGCAACTCCTAGAGGATGATTACCTGTGCCGCCAGCAGGCATAGCCATGGCAAGGGTGGGAGATTGATGAGGAAGGAGAATTAGCGCACCACGGCGTGCGCCGCGGCGACAGTTGCGCCAGGCGGCGGGATAATAGGATTTGTGCGATGAACAGACATTTCGATATCGGTGCTGGTAAGATGAGATTGTGAGTGGTTGGGCCACGATGTCTCGTCTTCTAGGGTCCTCTGGCGGGGGGTGTCAAGGTCAAGGTCGTGGCCAAGGACAAAGTCAAGTCTCGGTACCTCACGATACCCCCCAAAACCAAGTGGTAGCGCACAATGCCCCGAGAATTCAGCGCCAGGAATATGCAGGTTGTCGCAATACAGCCAGGCGATCGTCGGCGCGGAACCTTCATAGGTGCAAGCGACGGTCTCTTCCTCTCTCGGGGTATTCACAACCGCCAGACGAGGGTCAAGGCCTGTCTAGTCCTGCGTTGAGCGCGGGGGAATGGCCGAGATGACGGAGCCGGTTGTCCGTTTTGTGTACGTGCCGAACATTGTCTACAAAGGCTAAAGTTTGGGAAGCTGTCTCGGGAAGGCCTGACTAGAGATTTGTCTGGAAACTGGAATGGAGAAATGAGATCTGCTGGAGATTAAGACTGGAGACGGGCATGGGACGAAACACGGGAACGCGAACAAGCAAAGCGCATGCAAGTGCGTGGTGGAAAATCTTACTCATGAGCGGCCGTTTCTGGGAGCCAAAGTTCCAGTAGGCTGCGGCTGCCGCTCGCAGGCAGGCAGGCAGGCGATGGGCGGTCTGGATTCTGGAACGATAGGGAAACTGACCGCGGACTGTCAGTGAGACAGAGCCAGGAATAACTCAGTCAAGTCGCCTTTGGTTTGGGAGCCTTTGAAATGAGCCTGAACGGCCGGTGCCACAGCCACCACCACCACACCTTGATGCTAGGAGCTACGGGCAGGCGACAGCGACAAGCGACGGCAAAGGCGACGGCCAAAGAGCTTTCCAGCGGGCGGGCGAGAGCAACAGCGAGCATTCGACACACGAGCACCTCACCTCAGCAACTGAGGTGATCCAAGGATAGAAACAGCCCCAGCGGAGCGAGACGAGGCAGGCGCGAATGTACCGGTACGTACCCCGCGTTGATGGACCGCGCTTTTGGAGGGGCCTCGAGGCGCGGGAAGGGTTGCGCTTGGCAGTGACACGGTACCGAATACTTGCAGTACGGCAGTCTGTGTCACTGCTGCTTTCTTTCTTCATTGTTGGCTGAGGCCAGGTCTGCTGTCTGCTGCTGGTTCTCGTCGAATGCTGCGCTGCGTGCTGCGTATTTTTGCGTAAAAAGGCACATTACCTACCTACCTTACGTAGGTACCTCACTGCAGGAGGCGGGTTGCCTCCGGCGACAGCTGACTGGCTCCCCTCGGGCCCTTCTTCCAAGCCCCCTTGTGCGCGCATGTCGAAGTCATCGTCACACGCTTCACGAAAATTTCATCAACCCTTGGCTGTGGTTTTGGATTTTATTTTCCTATCAGCGGTCTCTGACTCTTGGGGACTAGGGTTGACAGAACAAAACCACCTCGATGGAGGCGCAAAGAGGAGCTCGCTGCATGGCGACGATGAAGTCGACGATACCCTTAGGGGTGAATGATCCGCCCGTCGCATTTCCGTTTCTCTTGGAGACATGACGGCCGTTGGTGCAGGACAGGGCCGACGGGGCCTTGGACGGGGAGGGGGACACTGTGGTACATTTTCCGGTACGTCGCTTGAGAGGCACGATGACGGACGGTGCAAATTGACGAGGCCAGTACGGTCCTGAAGCCGGGAAAAAGTCAGTCATGTCGCTGTCTCTGAGACCCTGGGAGCACTGTGAAGGCACGTCCACAGGTGGCATGTATCTGTGGTCCCCCAAACTCAGCGCTGGCGAGCGAATCACAGGGCTGCTGTTTCCGGGTCCACACCCCACCACACCCACCCCTCCACCCCACCGCAATCGATACCAGCAGCCAGAACCAGCCACACCCCTGCAGCCGCGATGGGCAGGCCTTATCTTGGGCTGAGGAAAAGTGTGGGCAGTGGACACCCACTACTGGGCTGCTGCTGGAGACGAGACCTGGACCTGCTGGCGGCATGTCCATTAGCACCTCAGTGTGCAAGGCAGGTACCTCGCCCGCTGGACAGAGGCGAGAGGAACCTGGCCAGTTTCTGGACGGTACGAATACCCAGCCGGCCTGCCCAGTACGCTTCTGTACCACGCGCGTCAAAGGCCAGACGAGGCAGCATGCGGTCATCCCAAGTATCCTGATGGTACCTGGCGGGATCGGGTACGTTCATCTTCAGTCGGTACGGCAAAGGTACGCAATATCCCGCCCAAGATAGCTGGGTTCAAAGGCATCGCCGCCAGTCACCTTGTCCAAGTCGCCCAGCCCATGCCTTCCTCCCGGACACGGCCACCGAAAACATAAAACCCTCAACCGCCCCGGCGTCTGTTCCCTTATCGCAGCTCTTTACTTTTCACTCATCCTCTATCCTATATCCTCTCGTCTTCCTGTTTTCTAGATCTATAGATCTACCTGCTTGAACCTTTCCTCGATCCTCAATTGACCCGTTGAGCTTGTCATCCAACTTCTTCCTTTTTAAACTTTTACACACACACAAACCGCAAAAATGGTGAGTCCTCCTCCTGCTACAGTTTTCTGCACAGAAAACCCCACGTCATTCCTACGCGAACTGGTTGATCTGCCCCTTGGTGGTCGA
Organism: Colletotrichum gloeosporioides; assembly: GCF_011800055.1. Classification (NCBI taxonomy): domain Eukaryota; kingdom Fungi; phylum Ascomycota; class Sordariomycetes; order Glomerellales; family Glomerellaceae; genus Colletotrichum; species Colletotrichum gloeosporioides. The sequence goes on along the minus strand of NW_025544662.1, from coordinate 928,333 downwards.
TGCGGTCTTGCGGAAGAATATCCAACATGGAACCTGCGCTAACATGACTTCCTCAACAGGCGACAGAAGCTGCTACGGTTTCCAACCCCAACACCGTGAGAGCCACCCGCCTACGCTGAGCCCATCATCAGCTTCGATCTACACGAGAACAAAACATGCTGACTACCTGCGTAGCTGGCCAAGTACCTGAAGCTTGACCAGAAGGGCCAGATCATGGCCGAGTACATCTGGATCGATGCTGACGGCGAGACCCGCTCCAAGTCAAGGGTATGTCTTTTTTCCCGATAAGCCGCGTCTCAGTCTTTTTTTTTCCATTTCTGTCACACCCGCCGGGCGTTGGCTCGGTTCGCCGCCCGCAAAATCGCCCGCACTGCTGCAGCCGGAGAATCCTTTACACGAGCAAAAGGATACGCCTCTCCCAGCGTTGGCCCGCCACACGGTGCAGCTGAGCCGGTTAATGCCTCTCACGACCTGCGGCGGCGGGCGCAACAAAGCTGGGGAAGCGGCCCCGTGTTTTCAGGAATCATTGCCTCGGGGTCTCTCCGAGTCTGCCCCGGACTGAGATTTAGGCGGGCTGCTGCAGCAGGTTGCGGCGACGGCAAGCACTGGGGCTTGGCGGGGGTCAAATCACCGCCTGCCCCGCGGATGCTGTATTGGGTGTTGGGTTGGCGGTCGTTGTACGTACCTGCTCAGCTCTGCTCGGCTGGGCTTCTGGTTATTGCCAGTAGCCGGGGCTGCTGGCTGACAGGATTCGCACACGACTCGGTTCTGCAAGGAACCCCACCCCACCTGGCCGGTGCAGCGACTCCGAGGCCTCGCCTTGCCTCCAGCTGCAGGGTTCAACGCGGCATCTCGGGTATTGCAGGTCTTGCAGGTCTTGCAAATAAAAGTCTAGAGGCGTCGTTGTCCGCTCGCCGTCGGGGCGCATCCTTTTTGCCGGTTGGCCAGCCGCCGGCGCGACGTGATAGCGGTCACGACCCCACTGGCGATGGGCCCGAGACCCAAAAGCCCCGAATGAGCGACTGGAGCTCCCCGCTTGAGCATCGTCAGTTCGACGACAAGGCGCATCGCATGATGTCAGCCTTGCCGGCCAAAGTTGGCCACGCGCCGAGCATTTACCATGTCCAGACTTGCATCATAACGCCACGTTCACAATATTGATACTGACAATGTGCGTCTACAGACACTCAAGGAGAAGGAGTACACCCCCGAAGACCTTCCTATGTGGAACTTCGACGGTTCCTCCACCGGCCAGGCCCCCGGTGACAACTCTGATGTCTACCTGAAGCCCGTCGCCGTCTTCCCCGACCCCTTCCGTGGATCCCCCAACATTCTCGTCCTGTCCGAGTGCTGGAACGCCGACGGCACCCCCAACAAGTACAACTACAGACATGAGTGCGCCAAGCTCATGGAGGCTCACGCCGCCCACGAGCCCTGGTTCGGTCTCGAGCAGGAGTACACTCTCCTCGACCTCAGCAACCGCCCCTTCGGCTGGCCTGCTAACGGTTTCCCCGCCCCTCAGGGCCCCTACTACTGCGGTGTCGGTACCGGCAAGGTCGTCCAGCGTGATATCGTCGACGCTCACTACAAGGCCTGCTTGTACTCTGGCGTCAAGATCTCTGGTACCAACGCCGAGGTCATGCCCGCCCAGTGGGAGTTCCAGGTCGGCCCTTGCGTCGGCATTGAGATGGGTGACCACCTGTGGCTCGCTCGCTTCCTGCTCGCCCGTATTGCGGAGGAGTTCGGCGCCAAGGTCTCCGTTGACCCTAAGCCCATCCCCGGTGACTGGAACGGTGCCGGTCTGCACAGCAACTTCTCCACCAAGGAGATGCGTGTTGAGGGTGGCATGAAGCACATCGAGGCTGCCATCAAGAAGCTTGAGGGTCGCCACAAGGAGCACATTGCCGTCTACGGCGAGGGTAACGAGAAGCGTCTCACTGGCCGCCACGAGACGGGAGCCATCGATCAGTTCTCTTACGGAGTTGCCAACCGTGGTGCTTCCATCCGTATCCCCAGGGAATGCGCCGCCAAGGGCTACGGTTACTTCGAGGACCGTCGTCCCGCTTCTAACGCCGACCCCTACAGGATTACTGGTAAGTCTACAACCCAACCAACACCAACATCACATTGCGATGCTAACCATCATCTCAGGTATTCTGATGGAGACTATTTACGGTTCCGTCGACAACTAAAGGGGATGACTAAGAGAGAGGATGGTATACCCGATTCAAGACTTCGCCTCGTTTTGAATATGCTTTTATCAGCGTGTTACATAGATCAGACTAAGGTTATTATGGGTCAATGAGAATTAAAGAAGGTTCAAACATTTTTCGCGACCACTCGTCCCTACGTGCATATTCTTACGTCGCCCACATGCTTGGCGACGTCATTCGCCCGCGTTGCGGTGAGACGCGTGAGAGCACCGTCGGGCTTTCCACCGTCTGACCGTGCCGTGCGAACCGTTCAGTGGGCGTTTTGCGACGCCCGTACGGACACATCGTGAGTTTCGGCCAAGAAGGCCGTTTTGTCGGTGTGTAAATGAAAATGTTTGGAGAAACAGCTGTTTATCCTATTTAGAGTTTTTGGGTGTTAGACTTTTTTGATGCCCAGCCCGCGCGCAAGTGGTGCAACATTGGATCAGACGGATGCACCCTCCGTTTTTCGGAGGTTTGCAGTTTTACGGCGTGCTTAACATATGTATGGTGATCTCATGGGCCGTCTGAAGTCTGTCGTGATGTGAGACAGCGAAGACGCAGGCGGCTGACATGACAGTACACATCATTGAGGCGGTGAGCAGCAAGGAAAGCATTTTTTACCTATGGGTGTTTGGATATGGTTCTGGGATGCATGTTGTGCGGGCGAGGGGTTTAGACAGGTGAAGGGGAGTGGGAAGTGTGGTTTGGTCAGATGTTGCCTTGTAGAAAGAGGTGAGGGGTGTTGTGTATTTGCCGAGTTTGCGGGATGTGGTTTTGGGGAGGCGCCCTGTTTGCCAAGAGTGGCGCGGGAAAGGTAAGCTGGGTAGGACTACCTCTTGGACTGCGGGGTTGGTTTGTACGGTTTTGTTGATGCTCCTGGGTCAGGCTGGGAGGTCTTGGTTCTTGGCGGTCTTGCGTTTGTGTCGAAGATGGCAGCTGACGGGTTCTTTGGTGAAGGGGAGGAAGGGGATGAGGTTGCGTTGAAGGTGTCGTTGAGCTTGGGTGAAAGTGAAGCTTCAGGCTTACGGCGAGACTGTTGCTGTAAGACTCTAGAGGGCTCGCAACGGAGTATTGCTGGTTTGGGGGATCAATGTTTAATCTCATTGGAACACGAGCATCATGGTTTCTGTTACACTTATTTCATTATGCATGCCATGGAATTCTGTCCTTTCCCATGAGCTTAACCTTCAATTTGCCATGAGCTTCCTTTCAAGAATTCCCTGAAGTGAGCTCCCCGGCCCCGCGGCTTATCTTATCGGCAAGGTGGGGCTTACGCTAGTCCCAGACCAGCCTAGCGTCCAAAGAAATTCTCAATTCAGATCTTTTTTTTTCCCTTACCAGAAGCTTTCAACCTCCCAAAAAATATTTACCAGCGTCCATCACGACGATACCTTCACTTTCTTGCGCTGCAGGCAACCACCACCCCAATTGCGCCCCTACACCCCATCCTCGCACGATAAAAAGACACACGATCTACATCCAACAAACACAACCAAAATGGCAGCTACCGTGGGACCCCTCCCGCAGGTGAAGCTGCCCTCGGGCCCGTCCCCGGTGACGGCCGAGCAGCGCTACTGGAAGTCCTTCAAGAACCAGCTGCAGATCCCCTCGCCGACGTCGTACCCCATCACGCACATCTCCTCGACCTCCTCCGACGGCCTCTTCGCCGTGACCACCGGCACCCGCGTGCAGCTCTACTCCTCGCGCACCCGCAAACTCGAAAAGACAATCACCCGCTTCGCCGACGTCGCGCGCTCCGGCTCCCTGCGCCGCGACGGCCGCGTCCTTGTCGCCGCCGAGGACACCGGCCGCATGCAGGTCTTCGACACCTCCTCCCGCAGCATCCTCAAGACGTGGAACGCCCACAAGCAGCCCGTCTGGGCCACCCGCTTCAGCGACACGGAGCTGACCACGCTGCTCTCCGCCTCGGACGACCGGACGGTGCGCCTGTGGGACCTCGTCGCCAACGACCCCACGCACACCCTCGTCGGCCACCAGGACTACGTCCGCTGCGCCGAGTTCATGAACGGCACCAACACGATCGTGTCCGGCTCCTACGACGCGACCGTCAAGATCTGGGACCCCAGGATAGGCGGGCGCAGCAACGCCGCCGTCATGACCTTCAAGCACGCGGCGCCCGTCGAGGCCGTCCTCCCGCTCGCGGCGAACGGCACCACGCTGCTCGCGGCGTCCGGGCCGACCGTCTCGGTGCTCGACCTCGTCGCCGCGCGCCCCGTGCACCAGATCGCGAACCACCAGAAGACGGTCACGTCGCTCGGCCTCGCGTCCGGCGGCTCGCGCCTCGTGACGGGCGGCCTCGACGGGCACGTCAAGGTGTTCGAGACGACGGGCTGGAACGTGGTGTCGAGCACAAAGTACCCGTCGCCGATCCTCTCGCTGCGCGTGCTCGCGGCGTCGAACGCGGCGGAGCACGCGGACCGGCACCTCGTCGTGGGCATGCAATCCGGTGTGCTGTCGGTGCGCACGCGGCTGACGGGCCCGGAGGCGGCGCGGCAGAAGGAGCGCGAGCGCGAGATGGCGGCGCTGCTGGCGGGCACGCTCGACGAGCACGACAAGATCGTCAAGGGGAAGAAGCGCAAGCAGTCGGCGATGCGGCGGCTCGAGGCGCTGGGGGAGGGCCAGGCGGAGGTGATTGTGGCGCAGGACGCAAGAGTCAGCCGGAGCAAGGAGAACGCGTGGCAGAAGGCGCTGCGGCACGGGCGATACGGCGCGGCGCTGGACGTGGCGCTGGACGCGCAGGGGAACAAGGAGTACTCGCCGCTGGGCGTGCTGACGCTGCTGATGGCGCTGCGGCACCGGTCGGCGACGCGGGAGGCGCTGGAGGGCCGGAACGAGGCGACGGTCGCGCCGGTGCTGAAGTGGACGTGTGATCATATCATCGACCCGCGGTACGTGGGCGTGTGTGTCGAGGTCGGGCTGTTGCTTGTGGAGCTCTATGCTGAGTACGCGGAGGCGAGCGCGGAGCTGTGGGAGGGGTTTAGGATGTTGCAGAGGAGGGTGAGGCATGAGGTTGAGAAGGCGCAGCTGGCGTGTCAGACGGTGGGCATGGTGGAGAGTTTGATGATGGGGGCTGCTTGAGGTTGAGGGGCGTTGTGTGTTCTCGGATTGAGGAACATGATGGTCTGCAGAGAGGAAGTATCAAGGGGGCTGTCAACAAGGACACCTTGGGAATGTATGGTTTTGGAGGACAAGTGGAAAGGGGAAATGGATCACGCGGCCTCTTCTTGCTCCCGTGGGAAAAGACCAGACACCCTCTTGTTTGATTCTGACTTCTTGGTCACTGATGCATTGCGATGGCGTTGGGGCGGATCGAAGGGGGGGAGAAAAGGGGGAGGAAACCAAAAAGAGAAGAAGAAAAGTAATTTGTGTGGTGTAGAATGGCCTCCTTTTTGGGAGGTCGTTGGTTGATAGATTGAATACCCTCCAGGTCTGTGTTTAAGCATTTCGCGGATTCTTCTCGAGTGAGTGTGTGATCTGAACATGTCGGTTGTGATACTCTGATGTTCCGGTCCTCTTGTGGTTACTTACAGAGGAGTTTGCTATCGGACGTGTGCTGTTGACTATTTGGGAGAATAAGATAAAGAGAGACGGCGACGACGACGACGATGACGACGAGAGACAACCAAGATCATAGAGAAAATGATAATGACAAGCTACTGCACCCGGATAGCAGACCATGAAGTCGCCAACTACCTCAGCCGAGTCAACCTGGCGGACAGCTATGGTGCGCTTCTCACGAACAGAGAAGTAATGCAGGCGGTCTCATTTCGCCTGCGCTTCACATACATCCCATTCCCGACCAGAGTACTTCATGGACAAGTATATAATGAAGCCTTAAGATATGCCGTACTCTTCAACAATGTCGTCGGCCGTAGCCAAGATGAATAGTGCAAAACCCAAGCGTCTTGCCCCCGCCCCAAACGGCAGATGACCGGTCTCCCGCGACTTGAAAAAGTCGCATCCGCCTACTACTTTTGTACCAGGAGAGTCAGGCAATCTGTCCGCTGGTGCGAAGGCTCGGGATAAGAGAGAAAAGCGTAAAGACGCTGGACGGCGGTGGCTAGAATTTGAGTGGACTATTGGAAGTCGATAATGATGGCCTCTTTGACTTGATGTAGACCGCTTCCAGCGAGCTGTTGGCTCATAATATTTCCAGGAAACGGTTCGCCATCATCGCATTTGTTAATTCAAGTTTTGTCGAAATTTCAATGCCGGTTTTATACGCGGTCTTCATCGAAGGTATTTGGGGAAGTCAGGCTGGGACCTCTGGGTGTGAGTGGTTCGGGTGGCGATGGCGAGAGGAAATTGGTATACAAAAGGCTTTCAATAACAGTTTCCGGTTCAGAATAAGCGACAGATGTCGTAGGTCGCCTGCGTACTAGTAGTGTTCTGCCCTCCGACTACATCGCGACCTAGCCGTTGCAATGGTCCACGATGTTGCGAACAAGCACTGCAGAGGTAGTTTATAGACCTCGCCGTCTTAAGCTTGGTATTTTGGGCCGTTGTCGACTGTAGTTTATTCAAGCATAATAAGACACTCACAAGGTAATGGCATAGATGACTGTAGAATGACTGAGGTTCTTTATGTAGGTTGCAGGCAAACGGCCTCCCTCACAGCGTTGGCTTCAATGCCCGCTTCTGGTTAGAGATTGGGGAAAGCGCGCCGCTGTTGGTTTGGAGAGCCAAGGACGTCGTCGTGCACCGGGCTTTATATGGTATTCTTCTGCCCTGCCATGGCTCGTAATGCCCTTGTCCCGGTTTTTAATTCATAATCTGTAAGATGAAACTTTGTGTGTATTGTTCCTGCACCTGACTTTTGCGCGCCCCCAATATCATGGCTCATCTCCCATTATCTCCAGTTGACGCAAAGATACCCGATGAAGAGCCAGGTCCTTCAACCATAGACTGCGCAAAACAGACGCAGGGAAATGTGTACCATTCAGCCCCATTTCCTCGATCTGTACCATGTTACGATATTGGAAACGGTCGCCAGAGTGTTTTTTTATCGTCTCGGCCCATGAACTGAGAACCCGAGGGGCCAACCCGAACGGCCACGTACTTTGCCAAGTAATAGTCCCTGTCAAGTGTTAGTCTTCATGGATAGATCTCGGTCTGGCAATCTTTGTTCCACATAGGCAGAGAATCAAAGATTGCTCGAAGGAAGATCTTACCGCCATTACGATTGTAACGGAAAATGCAGCCTTCTTTTGCGCCTTGTCCATACCAGATCTCCAGAACACGTAGCTTGGGCATTCTCCGAGCTGCATTGGCGGCAGCATGAAGAAGATCATTGACCTTGCTCCGGGCTTGACGTGCTGATAATGTTTGCGACGTGAGCGCCAACGTTTCGAGACAGTGCCAGGAATCCTGAATTCCGGCTCTCTGATCAGCGGGGTCTAAGTCATCTCTAGGCCTGAATGGATAAAGAAAGTCCTCAGCGTCGACGATGAAGGACGCGACTAGGCTCTCCAAATCTTTGCTAGCAGACATCAGAGCTAGACCAAGTTCCCGATTATTGAGCCGAGTTGCGTAATCTTATAACAAGAATCTGAGACAGGAAAAGAAGTTCCCGTCAAAGTCTTCAAATAGAGTTAAACGCTTCAGAGTGGTAGGTATCCAATTCCTGAATATGTGACGATACCCTGCATTGCGTCATCAGTCAGCAGCAAGAGATTGGACTTTGCAGAGTCAAGCGGGAAATGTCTCTGTAGAAAAGCAAAACAGAAATGAATAATGGGACTTACGGCTGTCGAAATTGGCCTGAGCCCGGTGCGAAGGGATTTGCGGTGTTTCGCATACGACATCTTGGAGCCCTTTCAATCTCTCGAGGATTTGGCCGAGACCATCAGAATGGATCAGTCGGTAATTTTGCCTCCTAATAAGTAATTTGGTAACCACTCCTACTTCTGGTAACCATTTCTTAGCAGAAAACGGCGGACTATCGTCATAATTTGATGGGACGATACAAAGACCCTTTAGACCATGAATGCGGAGGCAGTTTGGGGATAGTCTTTGGTCATCATTTACGCGTCGGCCAGATTCCCACAGGTGATTGAGGTCGTGGAACTTGGGATGCGTTCTGTCGGCTAAAGTTGCCTGGAAGTTCCCTGGTGGATCTGAGTAAGGGTTGTGCGTAAAGTCGTACTCTTTGAAAAAGTGTTCTGTATCAGTCGGGGAGTATGCAGATAACTCTAGCGTCAAACCTCTGTCGCTTCGGTCACTGGAGTAATCCCAGGTGCTTAGACATCCAAAAAGCACTTTGAGAGCATCTGTAAAGATCGCCCGATTGCTGATCTCGTCCAGGGGATCTTCCATTAGCCAGCACGATCTGCAGTCGTAAGGGTTGAGCTCGATGCGAAGCCAAACATGATTGACCAATTTTCTCCTTCGACCCTGAATGATTTTCTTGAAGTCTGAGAGGCATTGCTGAGTCAATAGCAGCATCCCAAAATGCTTTGCCTCGAAGAAAGACTGCCATTCAGTGGAGACTGTTGCGAATATAGCAGTGCCTCTTCCATCTGGTTGCTCGCCAAGGTCGCGCTTTGGTTTCTGGTGACTGATGACGAGCTCGAGAATGGCCTGGCGGATCTCAAATGGTAAACTGGGCCACGCGAACACTTTTGTTGTGAGTCTGGTGTTTAACTGCATATTATTTCAGCCAAAGGCATAGGAGTAGAAACACAGCTTTGGGTACTTGTTATAGCTTACTATATTAGGAGCAGCAAGAGAAAACAAAAAGAGGAATAGGAAAAGAAAGCTTAGAAACCAGAGAAATAGAATCAAAAGTGACGATTCTACGTAAAAGTTAAAAATAACACTTTTGAAGTCTAGATTTGAGGGCCTTTGTAGTTAACCTCTTTGGTCAAGAGGTTTTTTTTTCGCATGTGGCGGCTTTTCTTCCTGTGACTGCTCTTCGTCAACCTATCTCTTCATTAATTTTTGGTTCTCAGCACGACAGACTAATAAGTTCGGTCTTGAAAGACTCTAAAATATCTAGCAAATATCGTGATGCGATCAAAGATCTCGCCTTCTTTCTCAAGACACCATGTGAGGCCTAATCTTCTTGCTTGATACTAAAGGTGACTTTTCCTTCCTTGATCATATCATCGACCTTGTTTCCTTGTCACCAGAGGATTATTGGTAATATCTCACTCTATACATAATTGGAATAATTTCAAAATTCTCAATAACGTCGCCAGCGGCGCGGGACTGGTTCATTCCCCGGTCCCAATAACGTTCTTCTCTGGCCTCTGGGATGACAAATGCTGGCCCGGGATGGCTCTCATATGCACGCGTTATTCGGCCTCTGGCACAGCGTATTATGAACCTGTACGAATTCACCCGTCATGAACAGCTCCCAAGGACCGCAAACAGTCTCGTGAAGTGGGAGCATCAGAGATGAATGCAAAATGTGAATCTATTGGTCGTCGCACTACAGACCAGCTAAATGATCCCTTCATTTTGTCATACGCACCGAATGACACGTGAAGTGGCAGACGCCTCAACATTTCAATGAGGGAATACATTCTCACGATGGTAGATTTGCTTAGAAAGAACGGCGAGCTGCTCTCGGGCTGTTGGCGTACGCGTACAAGACAGAAGCTAAGCCCGGCTTGGAACTTGTGCTACCCCTAGCTTCGACACCCGAGGTTGGTCCACGACCCTGGTATGTCGATAGCCATGATGCAAGACACGGCTGGAAAGTACAAACCTGACTGTGTCTCCGTAGTAAACGTCTATTCTGGATAGCGTTTGCTCGTCACCCGAGACAATTGGTCCAGAAGGCGCGCTACGGTGGAAGAGCACAGGAGATGCTATCCACAGACCCCACAAGGCATTACGCTTGATTTTATCTTTAACCCCTGGCTTAATTACTCCTCAAAAATCCGAACCATTCGGACGTGCAGGTGATTTAATTAAGGCCGCTCTGATTCGCCGGTGCTTCCCCGCAAGGTACGGGAGTCGCACTAAGATACACCCTCCGCCGCCTAAGCTCCCACATACCGGGGCTTGGCATTTGACTACAGCCTCAATCGCACCCGTTCACAGTCTATGCCGACGCCAGAACCCATGTTGTGGCACAAAGATGATGACGAGTCACCGCTACGTACGCAGTTTGCAAAAGATTGCGGGAGCATACTCGCCCTGCCAACTGGAGTTGGTAGTCGGGGGGCAAATCATCATGGCGATGTCTTCCCTTGCTGAGCTGGTGTACATAAGGACGATGAGAAGCAGTGGATGAAGTTCTATTCTTCTTTTCTCATCATCACCAGTCTTCTTTCGCTTCTTACCGGTTGCTCTACAGTTCCTCTCACTCGAGGTGTTAACATTCTTTTCCGGCTTCTCTTTTTCGACATTTAACTCACAACCCAAATTACCATGGTTGCCATTACCCGCGTCGCCGTGGCGGCCTCTCTCCTCCTGACCGGAGCTGTTGCTCACCCGGGCGAGGAGCATGACCCGCAGGTCCACAAGCGCGAGATGGCTCTTCGCCGCTCCGTTGCCGCCAACAATCGCCGGGCTCTCAACGCTTGTGCCGGCTCTGCTGCCGATGTCGCCCTCAAGCAGCGTGCCATCCAGCGTCGCGATGCCAAGCTCAAGGAGCTTCGCGCCAAGCGATCCATTGCTGCCAATGGTAAGTCTCAACAGCTCTTTCAGAGATTCAAAATCAAGTTCGCGAATACTAACAACTCGACTTACAGCGCCTATCCGCCGCCGCACTGAGGAGAATCTGAACACCTGGGCGGCCATTGACCACGCCTCTTCAGCGGGATACACTCTGGAAACCGACCCTGCTACCCTCTTCGCTCAGAACGCTAGCTGCGTCGTCGTGCCTGAGACCACTATCGGTCCCTACTGGGTTGCTGGCGAGCTCATCCGCAGCGAGATGACCGATGGCCAGTCTGGTGTGCCTCTGCATCTCGATGTCCAATTTGTCGATGTCGCTACCTGTGCTGGAGTGCCCGAGATCCTGATCGACGCTTGGCACTGCAACGCTACCGGCGTCTACTCCGGTGTCTCCGCCACTGGCCAGGGTGGTCTTAACTCCACCTTCGGTCGCGGTGTTCAGCAGACCGATGACGATGGTGTTGTTGAGTTTGATACCATGTTCCCGGGTCATTACACTGGCCGTGCTACTCACATTCACGTCAAGAGCACCTCCGGCGCTACCGTACTCGACAATGACACCTATGTCGATGGTACAACCAACCATGTCGGCCAGCTCTTCTTCGATCAGTCTCTCATTTCCGAAGTTGAGGCCGTCGCCCCTTATAGCACCAACCAGCAGGAGCTGACCCTGAACTCTGCCGATAGCATTGCTTTCGGCGAGGCCACCGGCGACTACGACCCCTTTGTCCAGTACGTTCTCCTCGGCGACGACATTTCTCAGGGTGTTCTGGCCTGGATCACTGTTGGTATCAACACCACTGCCGACTATTCCAGCTCTGCTAGTGCTGCCGCTCACTACTATGCCGGCGGCGGTGTCGACACCTCCTCTGGAAACTCTGGCGGTGGCCCTGGAGGAGCTGGTGGCCCTCCCAACGGCACCTTCCCCAGCGGCGCTGCCCCTAGCGGTGCTGGTCCCAGTGGTGCTCCTTCTGCCAGCTCTGTCTCTTCTGCTGCTGTCTCTGCCACTCCTTCTACTTCCGGAGGCTCCAAGGCTGGCTGCAAGCGCAAGGCCAAGCGTCACTGAGCATATCTAAATGCATGAGCGCAACATGGCATGTTTTGTTCTATTCTTGTAAGTGTACTGGGGCGCCATGATACCCATTGTGAGACCTTCAGAGACTGGTGCTGAGTCTGGCATATGGCGAGTTTCACTTTCTTGTCGAAAGACTCTTTTGGACAACTGTATTTCAATGGAAAGAAAATAGAATCGATCTGACCAGAGGTTCTTTGGCTCTCCTTTGTGATTTCCTGTGGCTAAATCGAAAAAGACCGCTTGGTCGCTGCGGCTGGTTTAGCGCATACAGTGGGCGAGCTGCTATACGACAACCTCGTTGTAGATCAATAAGCATTCACGAACTAGAGACTTGTCAAGATGACGCTTAGTTATCTGGAAACTCTAGTTGGAAGTACCTAGTCGTCGTACAGTCTAAGACCGTTCTCCTCCCGCGCCCGCCGCCTCATCTCCTCGCTTGAGCATATCAACAACTCCCAACTAGCCGCATTAGCCTGACCCGTGGTCGAATAAACGTCCTCGTCGGGATTAGAGTCCATCAGCGCAAAATCATGGGCATAGATCCCGGAGTCGAGCCATGTCGTCGTCGGCTCCTTATTGCGGACAGCCGCGTCCTCACATTCGGAGTTTGTTCGCAAGTCCACAATATCGCACCTCAGTTCCTTGGCATGTTGCTCCAGGTAGTCGACGTAGTAGTTTCTGTTGGGGCTGTTTGGCCAGCTGCGACTCTGTGCCTGCCGCGCCTGGTCCCAGAGCTCCGAGCACGGCGGCGGCGCGAGATCCTCCCAGAGAGCCCTGTAGTCGCCCGCGATGCATGCCATGGCCACTTGCAACTTCATATCAGGCCGGCGGCGGACGAGCTCCTTCAGCGTCTCTTCCTCTGGAATCAGGGGCCACCATATCATTGCGGGCACTTGGTGTTTGCTGGGGCTGGAGGGTGTGACGTGTGACAGGTCGTTGACCATGATGAAACGCGCCAGGGCAGCGGTCCTGATGGAGCGGTTGCTTGGATCGATTTCCTGAAGATACCACCACTTGGCAAATGTGGTGTTGTGGTAGATGCCGCGAAGGACGGCCGCGTGCTCGTCGTGGAGCATTTTCGGCCGGCGGAGGCGGACATATCGTTCAATATTCCCCTCATAAGCCGCCATGAGGATCAAAGCATCCTTGTTGGTGGTCGGCAGGTGCGAGAGGAGGGGCGTGTAGAACAACGCAATATGCTCAGGGGCGAGTTCCTCATTGTTGGTCTTTTCCGATGAGGTTTCGTCGATGTTGTAGTCTTCCGCGATGTTGAAGTAGTGCTTACCCCAATCCTGGTACTTGTCTAGCCCGAGTCGGACGTCCAACGAGGACCGCACAGCTGTGTCGCCATTCATAAACGCGGGCGACGTTGGCCCGTCGGGGTGGGAAGACCGGGAGTAGTCGTCGAGAATTGCGTAGCACACAGGCTGGCGCATTATGGTGTTGAATATGGTTGTAGATCCTTCGTTTGAGGAATTATCTCTGGCCTCTTCCGCGATAGAGATTTCAGGCAGGAGGCCGAGTTCGTCGTAGAGGCCGGCATAGCCAGCTACGGCACAGGCCCGGCCGACCACATACCGCATGTCGGGGTAACGCTTTGCCAGTTGGCGGTACGTTTCTTCGCTAGCCACGTCTGGATACCAAATGCAATACGGCTTGTTATCGTCGGATTCCATGTTCGGGATGGTGTTGCTCATAATGAGCCGAGCGTTGCGGGCGCGAGAAAAGGCTTTGTTGTGCGATTCTGAGCAGAGCCTCTGGACTTCCGACGTTGCGAAAGCTTCATTGTGCCGGATACCGTGTATCACGCACGCCGAGACCCAGTGGCTAAGATCAGTCGGCAGCCGGTGGCCACGGACTGCGTCTCGATGGTCGTCGCCCGGCGGCGGCCGTACTATGAACGCGTCGTCCATCCCCTCGAATGAAATCAGCTATCTCATTCGGAGGCACTAATAACATGGATTGAAGATGAAGAGTGGTCCAGTCAAGGACTCGGCGGATGGACAAGTCCCGTTTAGTATCCGCGCATGTGTTGGAGCCACTGGAGAGAGTGAGTATCTGACTGTTTGTATCTGCGGGTCACCCTAGAAATTCGGGCAGGTGTGTGTGTCTTGCTAGCGCAAACAACCCTGTGCACTTCCGATCAACCCCTGCATTGTGCCAACGATCTTTCAAGTCCAGATCATATGGACTCAGTTGTACTTATCAAAGTCGCGTTCTCTATTAATATAAGATTCTACAGCAATGTCTTTGAGTCAAGAAGAAGCTTTCTAGACACACAATATTCTCAATAAAACACCATGCCGCTATTCTGATCTACAGCACTGTCTAGCGGCCTAACCGTCTTCAAACACCTCCATCACTCCCCCTTCTCAGCAGACTTGACAGGCACCGTCAGGACAGTCTCCATGGCTACACGCAAAGGCACACAAGTATACAAAGTACTCAAAAATCGTAACTGTCCTTGTCCAGATCTGATGCCGGACACCCTTGCACGCCTGATCGCGTGGGCACCGCCGCCGCCGCCGAACCACCTTTATACACGAAACATCCTGGTCTTAATAGCAGCCTACTGTCACGAAATTTATTTACCAAGTCACTCTTTGCTCTGAGGAATTCGTCAGAAACTCTACAAGCAGATCATTTGTCCTTTCCACGTTCTCCATCATGACCCAGTGCCCCGTATCAAGCACCTCGAACCGATATCCATCCTTTGCCCACGGCTTGGTCAGTTGGTCCTGCAATCCAGCCACCGTCATCATATCCCTCCCACATCCCACGACCAACACTGAAACCTCAAGCTCCTTCCTCATATGCTTCTCATCCTCCCATGAAAGATTATCCCTCAATGCCTTGTACCAATTTGTCGGCCCCGTCCAGCCGCCCTCTCTGAACATGGCCACCTTATGCTTAAAGTAGCTGTTCGTTTCATCCCCGAAGAAGTGACTTTGCGCAATACGCCCAGCACCAACCCAATCCCTCGCCTTATCTTTGGGCCCAAGATTCGCAGCCATGACTTCAGGGGAAGCATGCATCAACGACACCACGCTCTCAACGTTCCGATCCATCAGTGCCACCCCTTCTTCGTCCGTGAACAGATCCCAGTATCGAAAGCGCTCCTCTCCTGTCATCTCCTTCGTCATTCGGTTGATCATTTCAACATCGAACTTCTGGCCGGGCACAGCATACCCGACGTCCAGGAAGACCAGACCTCGGAAGCGGGAAGGGTAAAAGTGGTAAAGTCTGCTGAGAAACCATGATCCGAGGTCATGACCGACGCCAACTACAGTATCGAGGGACTCGGCGTCAAGGATGGCAGCAATATGTGCGCTCATCGTGCGCCAGACATACTCTTGCGGGTCATGAGGCTTGGATGTCCCGCCATAACCTAAGAGATCGGGTGCGAGGATGCCGTAGCCGAGAGAGATGAGGTGTGCGAGTTGCGGGGCGAAGTCGGCAGCACTGGACGGAAAGCCATGGAGAAAGAAGACTGTTGGAAATAATGATTTGGACGGTTTTGAGACATAGTACTTGTAAGAGATTGTAGGGGAGATTTGGAGGATTTTGAAAGGGATTGAGTCCATGTCGAGGATCTTCTCTGTGATTGTCAAAACTTTTTCTTCGAAGTCTATGGTGAAAGTTTCCGCTTCTGACATCTGATGAGAATCCGTAAAAGGACGGAAGAGAAAGTTATTTTTGATATTCGAGACTGTATACTTAATAGTGCGATGGCTCGGTCTTGGAGACTCAACAGGATGACATCAAAAGTCGACGAAATGTTTCCGAGCTACGGGCTTACTAAGATCTCACCCGAACGGTTAGACTTCTTGCACATCGCCAACACCTTGTTAGCCTTGATGATCAACATCAAAGTCCTCAATGGAGGAGCAACCAATTTACCCATTTTGAAGACCTCAACTCAATCTCCAATGCTGAGAAACCGACCAGGCTCACATCCGCCGCAACCTCTGAGGCAAATGCCCTCAACGACCAAACAGGCAAGTCACAAAAGCGACCCGCTCTCCGCCATGTACGTGCAAACAAAGTTGTATGCATCTGCAGCGCGTCAGCAATAATCGGGTCCGAGGCGTGCATGAGATCGACACCGGCTGCCTTGATACGGGAGAGACATTGTTTGCCCAGCGCCCGGGTAAAAGCCGTGAAATGGAGGGGAGGCAACACCAACAATACCGCAACGCCATCGCGGGCAGATCCGCGCCCGCTTTTAATATGCCGTACATGTCGTGCTGGGTAATCGGTGAAGTCGGATTCGCCGTCTTTCCCGTGCCGCGGCCGTGGATGTGTATGACAAACAGCGTGAGGGTTGGTTGGTCTTCCATCCACACTTGCGGTGTCGAGCAATGAGGTGTGAACACGGTGAAGGTGATGGTACGCTGTGCTGACTGCGTGTATCTGTTGGAGAATGTGTCATTGGAAGGGTGCTCGCGGGGGCTTCTCTTGGTATTGGGAGTTGTCTGGCGATACCCCGCATGATGGACGATCAGGAGAGCACAACAGATACGGGATTGCCGCCGCCGAGCCTTGGAAAGGTATATAGCAAAGGGACTGTTTACCCTGGCTTGAGATGTTGCCGTTGTTCGGAAACTCGAGGCTACAAGTCCGCCCAGAACCAAAGCCAACTGACTTTCGAGATGGCTCTTGCAAGCATTCCCATACCATCCCCAGGCTCGATCCTAGAAATCGGCCTGCTCGCCATATCCGCAGCTCTCATTCTCCGTGTAGTCTACAATCTGTACTTCCACCCACTATCAAAGTACCATGGGCCATGGTACGCCGCATCTTTCTCTCTAGTTCATGCTCTCATCTCCGTCATGAAATATGAGCCGGAATGGATGCTTTGGCTGTCAAAACAATACGGAAGTAAGTGTAAACCTCACCCATAAGACCCTCTCTGCTAAGTATCCACAGCCGACAAACCAATCCGCGTCGCACCAACCCTTCTTCTGTTCCCTCAGTCAGCCGCCCTTAAGGATATTTACTGGGATCCAAAATGCAACAATAAGTCCATGTTCTACGGCACAGGCTCTCTTGGCCCGCCGCACTTGTTCTCGACCCTCGATGGAAACGTCCATAAGTCTCTTAGGAAAGCTCTTGGAGGGCCTCAGGTGCTGTCCTCTCCATCAGTGTCACCTCACTTCTCCATTCACTAATATCAATGTCAGTGGTCCATCGGCGGCCTCAAAAACAACTGGGAACCGCGCTTCGATGCCCACATCCAGCTCTTCATCAGCCGCATGTCCGACTTTGCCCGCAATAACGAGCCCGTGATCCTCTCCGACAAAGTAGCGTAAGCAACCACTTCTTCCACTCATCTGACTTCTTCCGTGTGCTAATCATGAGAAAAAGCGAATTCGCCGCCGACATCATGACAATGGTGTCCTTCACCGACCCCTGGGGCTTCGTCACGAACTCCCGCGACGAGCGTAACATGCTCGCCAGCTGGCGCCGCGGCCTCTTCTCCTTCGGCTTCGTCAACCGCTTCCGCTGGCTGCGCGACCGCGTCACTCGCGTCTGGTGGGGCCACTTCTTCCTCCCGAGCACGAGCGACGACGTCGGCATGGGCTACCTCATGGCGCAGGCCGACAGGCAGGTCTCGGAGAGGGAACGGCGGATGGAGGAGGAGGCGTTTACGCAGGAGAAGCCTGATTTCATGCAGCTGTGAGTTCCCTTACTGCAGAAGAGACTGAGATGGGGCGTGAAGCCTGTTGTCTAACACCCAGAAACCACAGAGCCCTTGAAGCCCGCATCGACGGCAAGCCCCTCACGTCCTCGCAGAAGCGTGCACATGTCACGCTGCTCATCCAAGCCGGCGCCGACACGACAGGCACAGCCCTGGGCAGCACTCTTCGCTTCCTCCTCACACATCCCTTAGCCCTCGCCCGCGCCCGCGCCGAGATCTCAGCCGCCGAACAGGCCGGCCAACTCAGCCCGACGATCCAGTACGAGGAGACGCGGACGCATCTGCCCTTCTTCGTGGCGTGCATCAAGGAGGCGATTCGGCTGCACCCGTCCGCGACGAACCTTTTCGCCCGGGTGGCGCCGGCCGGGGGCAAGGTCGTGGACGGGACGTGGGTGCCGGCCGGAGCGGAGATCACGGCCAATGCGTGGGTCGTGCAGCGGGATCCGCGGCTATACGGGCCGGATCCAGAGGCGTTCCGGCCGGAGAGGTGGTTGGAGGGTGAGGTTGGAGGTAACACGAAAGAAGCGATTAGTGAGATGGAAGCTTGCATTTTTGCATTCGGGATCGGGCCGAGGGTTTGTCTAGGTAAGGACGTTGCGTACATGGAGATGTATAAGCTGTTGCCTGAGGTAAGTTTCTTGATGTGTGGTGCGGGGTTGTGTGCTAATTTCTTGTTAGACTGTTCGTCGCTTTGATTTTGATATGAAGAGAGAGGGCAGGATTGTCGTTGTGGGTGGCATTGCTTATAACGAAGACTTTGTGGTTCAGCTTAGAGTGAGGGAGTAGATAGCTGGTTGATGTGGCGACGTGATACTGGATGTGAGAAGCAGCAAGATGACTCTTTTCACCAATTGCCGCGGTTTCAATCTTTCTTCGTGAATATAGAAATAAAACCCCCTAAACTCAGGCGCCTTATTACATCACTTACAATAAAAGCAACATGACCCGTGCTAATTGAAGGTTGAGCGAAGCAAGTCTTCTTCAGTCTTTCCGAGAGTGCTCACAGTCTACATGCACAAAGTCCCCCACCTGCACAACTCCCCCACCATCCGCACAAATTCTCATGCATAACTCCACCCAACCAACCTCCGATCCCGACCGACCAACCGACCATCCATTTCGTCACCACGCTCGCCCATCCAAGGGTCCATCAGCTCGCGTGCGACCCTTGACGCATCCATTTCCCTTCCGCACCTCACCTCCCAATCCCCCTCCCCCAGTCTTTTCCTAGCGACGTCTTATTCCCATTCAAATAACACAACCTGCCTTCTCAATATCCGAACCTACGTAAACCAACACGGCCGGAGCCCGAAAAATAGCATGAGGACATGCTCCTCCGCCGGCTCAATCCCGCAGCGGCCCGTCCCCTCCGCTCTGCCGGCGCGATCACACCTGAACACCGGCACCGAGCACAACCACACCTCCGAGCGTGCGCCGCCCGCGCCTTCACGACGTCGCGCAGCTTGCGAAATGACGCTGCCGCCGTAAACCACTACGAGACACTCAAAGTCGCCCATGATGCATCTCCCGCCGAGATCAAAAAGTAGAGCTCCCCCGGCCACGATCCCACCACAGCTTTTTAGCTCCCAAGCTCCCCGTGTCCTCCTCGCCCTCTGACCTGCCACCCTTTCTATCGCCATCGAACCTCCTATAAGGCTAACTAACAAACAACACCACAGATCCTTCTACGCCCTCTCCAAAACCCACCACCCAGACCACAACCCAAACGACCCCTCCGCAACCCGCAAATTCCACGCAATAGCAGAAGCCTACTCCATCCTCGGCACCCCTGCAAAGCGCTCCGCCTACGACCGCTCCCTCCCCTCCTCCTCCCACCACCACCACGGCCGTCGCGGCTCCTACCACAGCAGCAGCACCGGCCCCGCCGGCGGGCGCCCGGCATCAGGCCTCTCCCGCCGCCGCACCACCTTCCGCGGCCCGCCGCCGAGCTTCTACCGCTCGGGCGGCTGGGGCGAGCACTCGGCGAAGCGCCGCGCGGCGCACGAGAGCAACACGGCCTCGGACGCGACGGGCGCCGAGCCCGAGAGGCCTGGCATGGGCTTCGGCCAGGACCCCTACGCGCACAAGCGCAGCGCGGACGTGCGGCACTTTGACAGCCGGGGACACACGCAGACGCAGGCGCGGCAGGACTCGAGGCGGGCGCATAGGATCATGGGGCAGGAGGTGACTGTGGGACACCAGGAGACGTCCGTGGGTGCCTTCTTGAGCGTGGCGGGGATGATGTTTTTTGCGTTTCTTGTCCCGTACATGATATTTGTCGGGCCGCGGAAGGACAAAAAGAAGGCATAGACCGGGAAGAGGGAAGGTGATAGACACAAGAGTCCCTGATAGACACGAATCTCACGAATTGGAAACATCTTCACAAGCATGATTGAAGACACGCTGGGTCCCCGGTCGATCAAACTCTATTACTCCCCAGTTGATATACACTAGACAGGAGCCTCCCGAATAAGAAATGCGGCCGAGAATTGGACTCAAAATTTTTCCTCAAGAATACACGTTTTATAGCGCACAGAGCTTAGCCCTCGAAGGTGAAGCTGGCGCCGAGCTTGTGGGTAGCCTGGTCGAGCTTCTGGGTATCAAAGGAGGCACCAAGACCCAGGGTAACACCCTCGCGGAGGAGGACGTTGTAGGCAAGGGCGGCAACACCGTTGTTGTTGACCTTGAACTGTACGCGGAGCTTTGTCAGAGACTGGTATCCACATCAGCGCGGGGGTGGGGGGCAACGAACCTTGGCGAAAGAGACGGGGTCGATGCGGTACTTGGAGGCAACCTCGAGACCGACGTTGTTGCCGGCCTTGGAGTTCCAGGTAGCCTTGGCACCAGCCTCAACCTGGCTGTTGACCTTGTGGTAGTAGGAAGCGGCGAAAACGCTCAGGTTGTCGCTGGCAGTGATGGCAGCGGAGTAAGAGGGGGCCTGGTAGCCGACGGCAGCGGCGTAGCCGGTGACGGTGGCCTTGTTGACGTCGTAGCCGGCAGAGGCACCAGCCAGGAAGCCCTCGTGGCCGACGACAGCGTCGATGTTGGCCTTGGGGCCCTTGAGGAGGTCGAAGAAGGCACGGGAGTGGAAGTTGGACTGCTTGAAGGTAAGGTTGAACTTGGCACCTTTGTTGGCGGGCTTCTCGGCGGCGGCAGAGGGGAGGAAGGAGAAGACACCCTCAGCCTTCAGGCCCTTGGCGAGGCTGTCAGCGAGCTCGACCTTGGTGTCGAGGGCGGCGGCGGTGTTCCATGTCTGGGTAAGGGTGAGGCCTGCGCGACGGTAGAACATTAGTAAATTTGCAAAACCAGGTTGAAAGCCCGCGCTGATAGAAACTGGGCTGCCGTGTAACGGCCCATATATTGGACCGAAGGACACGTTAAAGCGCTCTAAACGACGGTGGGTGGTTGCTGTACCGGTAGCCTTGTCGGAGTATTTGCCCTCGATCTTGATGGTGGGAGGTCTGGTTAGCGGGGCCCATTGGATGCGTTGGCGAGGGGGCAAAAGCGCGACTTACAGCTCCGTTGGTGCTCTTCTCGTGGGAGGTCTTGCCGGTGACCTTGAAGGCAACGTTGTTGGGAGTGTTGCTCTTGAGCTCGAAGGTGGTGGCAGAGAGGTGGTAGAAGTCCTTGTTCAGGAGCTATGGGAGGCCAATGTTAGCTGAGTGGTTTCTTTGTCGCGAGCGACCTCGGCCAAGCACAGAGTCCAGAAAGCTTTCTGTGTGTTTTTACCCGCCGGACGCCCGCGAATACCCGATCAACGGGGGAGAGCAAAAGGAAAGGGAAGGGCGCATACGTCGTTGGACGACTTGGCGATATCTCCGAAGTTAGGAACAGACATGGTGGCTGATTTCTGAGAGGAGGACTTTTCTTGGGGGGAAAAATTGAGTTGACGATGGGAAGCGCAAAAGGTGACAAAGATGCGACGGGTGAAAAGGCGGGTTGCAGGTGTCCTTTCAGGAGATGTGCTGCTGCTGGGGGCGGAGCTGTTCGAGAAAATGTTTTGGTTGCATCAATTGGTTGACGGGGATTCCCGGCTCAATTCGGTCCGGAGGAGCTTCGTGGTTATGGAGAGGCGCTATGCCCAATCAGGAGACACGTGGGGGATGTGTTATTGGTTTGTTGGGATTGCAAGGCCAGCCGCGGGGGTTCTTAGCAGCGATGAGTGGATGTTGCTGGCGGGGGTGTCAAGATGCTTAATGCGACCGGCTGTGATGCTTGGTTGGCTGCGATGTTTGTGTGAGGTAATTGGGAGGGAGGGGGAATTGTGAAATATTTTATTTCTAGGAGAAGAGGCTGCGTTTTTAGGCCGGAATCTGTCTGCGAAGGCAACATGCTCACTTGCTCTTTCCAAAACAAACGGAATGCTCACCCAGGCTGGAGAGGCTGACAGCACTTCTTTCCCCCCCTCCATGACTTACATCCGTCTCTCCTTGTGTTGCGCGTACCTCGCCTGCCTGCTGCTCTTGGGTTTCTTCTGGTCTCACCGCAATCTGGAAGGAATTGCTGAGTCACTCAGGTACGGATCGCCCAAGGCCAATCATCCGCGCCTGATTGAGGGTCTCATGCCGGAGGATCGATCAATCACTGCTGCACACGAAGCAGCGTGGCAGCCCAACCGAAGTGGTTCCTGACGCGGGACATCGAGTTGGGGAACCTTCTAGGATGCCTCGACTGCGACCCCAGAAAATCGACCCGTGACGGGCCAGGTCCTTCAGCGCAGACCCCTCAAGGAAGTTTGCGGCCCCTGCCTAAGCGCCCCTGGCTAGGCAAGATCGAAAAGGCGACAACCGCAGCCGCAAACCAACAACACCGCGGTCGTCGGAATGGCATCAACAACAACATGGACTGCTTGTGGCTCTAAATTTCTTTGTTGAGGTCTACATACTAACCCAGCCCTGGACCTGGACGCCTCTACCTTACCCGCCCGCATTGACAAAAATTGCTAGGATACAGGTACCTCCCTACTGCCTTAAATGCCCCTTTATGCCTCGTTGTACTTTTGCTGGTGAATGGAAATGGCTCTGTTATGCGACGGGTCAGCAAACTGGCAAAAGGCTCCCCCCTCTGTATGGGGAATTTCATATGTGTGTGCGTGACTCACCTGCCACTGGGGTCTGTCTGCTTGGACCAAGTGGGGGTCCAGCGCATGACGGTGGAAGCGCAATGCGGCGGGAAGTGCTCGTCGAACATAAGACGGTACCAGTAGCTGTCAAAAGTCATCCAAAGTCAGCTTTCGTCCTTCTCTCAACATCGTGGTTGTGGTGTTTCTGCCGGGAACTTACGCCTCCTTGGTGTCGGGGATATCGTCGCCCCACTCGGGCTTGGGGTTCTTCATCATCTCGTCCGTGACCTGGATCTCGGCGTTGTCCTTGAGCGCGTCGATCCACCCGTAGCCGACACCGTCCGAGAACTGCTCCTTCTGTCTCCAGAGGATGTTCTCCGGCAGGTACGGCTGCGCCGACGGGTCGTCCGAGGTGTCGAACGCCTTGCGCAGGATGTACTTCTCAATCTTCTCCTTGGTGATCATCTTGTCCGCGGGGTCGATGTTCATGCACGTCTCGAGGAACTGCGAGGCGGAAAACTGTCAGCGTACGGGTCTTCAGTCGGAAGTATCTCACTCTAACTCACCTGCTTGTCCAAGAACGGCACACGAGCCTCAAGACCCCAGGCGGATGTCGACTTGTTGGCACGCAGGCAGTCGGCAAGATGCAGGTTCTTGACACGGCGGACGGTCTCCTCGTGGAAGGCCTTCCTGTCGGGGGCGGCGTGGAAGTAGAGGTAACCGCCGAAGATCTCGTCACTGCCCTCACCACTGAGCACCATCTTGATGCCCATGGCCTTGATCTTACGGGAAAGGAGGTACATCGGGGTGGAGGCACGGATGGTTGTGACGTCGTATGTCTCGAGGTGGTAGATGACATCGGACAAGGCGTTGAGACCGTCCTCGATGGTGAAGGTCATGACGTGGTGCTTGGTGCCGAGGAACTTGGCCACCTCGAGAGCAGCCTTGTTGTCGGGGGATCCAGGCAGACCAATTGAGAAGGAGTTGAGCTGGGGCAGGTAGGTAACTGTTGACAGCTTGTTGTCGTCGTCGATACCGACCATACCATCGCCAGTCTCGGGGTTCTCGGTGGGCAGCGTGCCGCCGTTGGCGTCGAGGGCCGCCTGCTTCAAGCGGAGAGTCTCTCTTTGGGCGATAGAAGCGACCAAGCTGGAGTCCAGACCACCAGAGAGGAGCACACCGTAAGGAACCTCAGCCATCAGTCTCTTTCTGACTGACTTCTCGAGGGACTCGCGGATGGCTGTAAGGTCGACGGGGGTGTCGGGAACCTTGGCGGGGTCCCACCAGGAAGGCTCGAAATATCTTGTGGTCTTGCCGGTGGCAGAGTCGAAAACGTGACCAGGGGGGAAGGCCTCGATCTTGTCGCAGACGGAGTGCAGGCACTTCAGCTCGGAAGCAAAGTAAACGGCATCGGGCTCTTTTGAGGACCAGCCCTGGTACAGAGTGGTGATACCGATAGGGTCGCGGGCGGCGACTGTGCGGTCCTTCTTCTTGTCGTACAGAACCCACGAGAACATGCCGTCGAGGTGTTTAGGGGCGTCGATATCGTACTCCTCGTACTATGATGGTTTATTAGGCGAGGCTGTCTGCGAGGTTGTTGAAGCGTGTGCGCATGGATGACTCACCAAGGGGATGACGACTTCACAGTCGGAGCCGGTCTTGAAGTGGTACTTGTGCTTCAGGGCCTTACGGATCAGACGGTGGTTGTAGATCTCTCCGTTGACGGCGAGGATAATGCTCTCATCGTCGTTGGTAAGGGGCTGAGCGCCGGACTCGACGCCGACGATGCTGAGACGCTCATGGCACAGAACTGCGGGAATTGGTCAATTGGGCGACTACGGACAGCTGCGATCGCGATTGACCTACTCGTCTTGTTGGCAATAACGTTACCGCCTGCATTGGAAGGGTTGGTCAGTTTTATTGCGCTTCGCAGACGACTATCGCGTGGTGACTCAGAACTCACTCCAGTCGGGGCCACGGTGACGGATACTGCGCGGGAAAAAAGTCAATTGAGGCACCGGGAGTCTGGAGAGGTATCTACTCACGCCTTGGCCAGCTTCAGGGCCGTCGGCTTGAATTTTTGGACGTCGGGGTGACTGCGCGCAAATCAAGTCAGTCGCGTTCGCCCGCAAGAAAATCATGGCGGGGTCCTGGGAATTTTTGGAGGGGAGCTCAATTGCCCCTCCATCGCGCCGATGTAGGGACGATCGCGCATGCTGCGTGCTTGGCTGGACGTACCGATGACAGGCGAAGATTCCACACATGTTTGCGGTCTCGAGCTGCGATTGAGTATGAGGTTTGGTTGTCGGGAGAGAAATTGCAAGCTCGAGGCAAGAGAAGCGTCCCGGGAGGAATAAATACGGAGCAGAGAGGTGGGAGGCGGCCGGGCGGATGAGTGTGGGAGCGGGAAGAACAATTATGACTCTTCTTGCGCTTCACCCAGTTTTTTTTATTTTTTATTTTCTGCTCTAATTGCTCGGTTTACCGCAACGGCCCCAGGCCTCTTCTGATACAATGACATCCCTTGCCCCTAGCACCTTGACACTTTAACTTCCCAGCCTGCGGCCACCGGCCAGCACCCCGTTGAGCCCTGACTGACGGTACGCAAGCCGATAAGATGAGGTACTTCGTTAAGCCTCCGGCCGCAGAGCGCGAGAGCGCGCTGGCTGAAGTATCGACAGAGCAATAGCCACGATACGCTAATCTCAGACGCTGCGCTAGTGTAACGCAGCTGTACCCTGGGCCGATCTCGGCTTCTGCGACAATTGCAGCGCTGGCCACTCACAGCCCGCCAGTCTGCGCATTACCTAACCTGTCCGACTGATAAGAAACTCGACCGACCAACAGGAACCGTGAGTCGGTGTGGCTCTCCGACTTGACATAGGGAACCACATCTGTCGGATGGTGCCACGGCGACGGCAACACTTTCCAGCATGCTGCCACGCGAGCGACAGCGGACGGAGGCTCGCCGCAACTTGGCTAGAGCGCCAATGCAGAAAGAGAACATCCGCGGCCTGACAACAATGTATTCGCAGCAACCCAACGCGAGCGTGTCGGAAGTGTGTGTCTCTACTGTTTGGTAATGCGCCCGCTCCCATTGACTCTAATGGCCTTACTCGTCACCGCCGTCAGGGTTCCAGGTACCTTGCCAAGCAAGCTGTGGTGGAGGCATCCTCCGAATCTCAACCTCCCTTGCCCTCCTAGGAGTCCGGGTTTGTTAGTTCCGCTTAGCCATATCCACCATGTCGGTTGGCTGCGGTTATATGATGCACCTCCCACCACGGACCGATGGAGGCATATCCACCTTTGAAAGAGTCACCGTGTGGTTCTCCATGCTGGCTCAAATCCACGAATGGCAAACGCACGTGAGCCCGACCTTGCGCGATGAATCGTTTTCTTCGTGGGCTCTATGGCAGACCAAATGTCTAGGCTATTCCTGTATCGACTCTCATCATCTTTGGAATCCTCAAATCCATCGCTGCGTCACCGACCCGCCCAAAAGCAGAGAAGCAAACCGATTGGTATTTCCCAAACGCCGAAGTCGTGCTCTCGGGCACGACATTGAGATCTCGTAGCTTTAATCGTCGAATCCTGAACGCCATCTAGGGCGCAGGGTTTTCCCGCACAACGCGCTTGATTCTCTTTTCGTATTCAGCCTTGTCCTTCTTGAAGAGACTGTAAGCCTCCGCCTGAGCGGGCGACTCAGGGTTGGGGTCGTCCAGCAGGTTCTGGATACCAAGCAAAATCTGCTTGACCGTAATCGCGGGCTTCCAGGCCTCCTCTTCGTTCAGAATCGACAGGCAAACGGTGCCGGAGGGGTAGACGTTCGGGTGGAACAGAGGGGGAACGAATTTGCCTGTGCCGTACTTGTCAGCTTGTCATCTCATAACACAGAGAGATGAGCGACTTACACTTGGGAGGCTTCGTGGGATACTCTATTCGCAGCATTGAGGTTAGTGAAGGCTGTTCCGGCGAATGACAGGTGCGCTTGGCATCGGGTACATACCCTCCGGGAATGTGATCGTCAGCTTGAACAAGCCGCCCTCCCAAATAGTCTTCTCCTTGCCCGGAATGCCGCACTCCCACACCTTCAGGTCAAGAGTACCCTGAGCATTGCGTTGCGGCTTTGCAAAGAAGCCGAAGGGGTGGTCCTTCCGCCACTGCTTGCTGAGACACGTTAGCGGAGAGCGTGCCATGGGTCGGAAGAAGATCCGTACCGCTCCTCCTGAAGTCTGTTCTGGCACAAAGACATCGTGATGGTGTTCTCGCGTCGTTGCTCGTAGCAGTTGTCTTGCTTAGCCGCGAGGATATGTGTCGGCTCGGCTGAGTTCGTTAACGCTTGGATCGCGTGCGTTTGGCGACAATAGCCGAGAACGTCAGGCGGGATTTCCGACGAAAGGGAAACCGCTGGATCTTGGAGGGTTCGGAGGAGACAAGGCTGCGCTTGAGCTGGGCTTCGGGGCTTGTTGTGATGACTGAAGCTGAGTCTGCTGGGCAAGAAGGCGTCCGCGATTAACCGTAAGGCAAGGCCGCCTCGCTTCACACGCCTCAGCGAATGCGCCAACCCATCTCAGTTGGAAGGCGGTGGAATTTTTTCGGGGTCGCTCGCAGGTACGTACCTCGCGTTGCTGCCAGCGGGAAACTGCGACCTTACGGCACCTTCAACAAATGGACGTGCCTTCCGCAGAAGCTCGGGACACCTGGAGAGGGGCGGCAGGGGGTGTGAAGCGGAAGATTACTGGACGAATAGGAAGGACCCCGCCTGAGCAGTGCACCTTGGGCCAAGGTCGGCGGTCGGTAGGAGGCAGCGCGGGGTGCTGGGAATCTGACGTGGGGCAAATGGAAATGCCCAGATGCAAGACAAGGAGCTTCAGGCCCGATTCCTCGGCTTTCACCTGACAGTCCGCCTTTCTGCACGTACAAAGCCATCATCCCAGCCCCCGTGCGACAGTCAAGCCTGCCTTGCTCCAGCCTTTGTGCGGTTGGTTGTGTTGCCTGCAGCAACCTCATATCCGGGCTTTCGTCTTCGCTGCAACCCGGGTGCGCTCCGTACTACTCTCTGTCCCGACCGCATCTGTGTTCCCGGTAAGGCGGGCCTGTTTATTTGAGCATCCGAGGACTCGAACATACTTGCGTTTGCCTTTCGTCGCATCGCATATTACCCTTTCAAACTTGCTAAGGCGCATTGCAACGATGGAAAAGGACGGTGATTCGGCCGGGACGGCCAACAAGCCCGAGGAGGTGAAGGCCACTGCGCCTCCGGTCGAGGAGAAGAAGCCGGTCGACGTTATGGAGGATGTCCCGGATCCCGATGAGGACGATCTGGACGACCTAGATGGTGCGCCACGAGGCCGCGAATATTGCGATGGATAGCCGAAGTACTGACTTGGCCAGACATGCTCGACGACTTCGCAGCGGTGAACGTTGAACCCAAGAAGCCCGAACAGAAAGCTGCGCCTACTACCGCTGGTCCTGGAAGACCTACTGCTGTCGCAAGCGAGGCGGATGACAAGACTCTGGAAGACATGCTCTCCTCTGACGACTTTGCCAAGCAGCTCCAAGCTGGCATGGCAGATCTGATCGGGGAGCTGGAGAAAAACGTATGGCAATCGACGAGCATTTCTTGACCGCGCCGACTAACATCACTAGCCGGAAATGCAAGCACAATTCGACGACATGTTTAAGCAGATTAACGCAGCCGCACAAGAGGTAGACTCTGCTCCTCAACCACCAGCATCAGCGACGGCATCGGCATCGGCATCGGCGGCGCAGCCACCCAAACCATCATCATCCTCCGCAAGTAAACCAGCAGCAGCAGCAGCAGCAGCCGCCGCCGCAGATCCCATCGCGGACGGCTCTTTCCAGGAGACCATCAGAAAGACTATGGAGCGTATGCAGGCATCCGGCGACCAGGCTACAGCTGCTGCGGCAGAATCGTCCACCGAGGACTTCCTTGCCGAGATGATGAAGCAGCTTGGCGACGGCAACATGGATGGCGCGGGCAGCGAAGAAGAGTTCTCCAAGATGCTCATGGGCATGATGGAGCAACTCACCAACAAGGAGATCTTGTACGAGCCTATGAAGGAGCTGAATGTTAAGTTCCCCGAGTGGCTGGAAAAGAACCGCGAGAAGACCCCGGCAGAAGACCTGAAGCGTTATGAGGAGCAGCAGGCTTTGGTTAAGGAGATTGTCGCCAAGTTTGAGGAGAAAACATATGCAGACGGGAATGCGGCGGACAGAGAATACATCGTCGACCGGATGCAGAAGGTAAGCAATCAAAAAGTGCCCAGGTTAGAGCCCACGCCACTGACACAACGTAGATGCAAGCCGCCGGATCGCCACCTTCGGACTTAGTTGGAGATATGCCATCAGCACAGGAAGCATTCAACGCAGATGAGAGTTGTAATCCGCAATAATAGGAAGCTCGCTGCGGAGATCCAGGATATACCTCTTATTTTCACCAGACTCGTTCATGATGATCGTGACTCTGTAACCCTACAGGAGCCAGTAAAATGCCAACGCCATCCGGGCAGTTGACCCAACGCCAAAAGCAACCATTGTCCCCAAAGCAGTTATTTGCCCAAACCCAAACTCCACAATGCAAACCGGCCTGCTGATATTAAGGCCAAACATTGACTCCTGCGTTTCAGGACATGTCCATTTCCTGGGAAGATGCGTCCGGTACTGCGCTTTCTTGTGACACCAAGCTCATGAACAGCTCGTCATAGTCTTCGTCGTCTGATAGGTTGTAAGGATCTAACTTGGCTGGTTGCTGAGCGTCTGAAGACTGGCTGTAAGACGAGAGCAACGCGTCAAGCTCCTCCTGCTCTTCCTGTGCTATCGCGTCGACCATCATGTCATCGACATTATCAGGGATCTGCTGTCTCTGGTTCTGGCCAAGAGTCGCCGCGTCCTCAATATCCGCTTCAGAGTATATCGCGTCTCCCTCAAGCTGCTTGAAGTAGTACCGTTGCCGCATGTCACGGTCCCAGTCAGACTTTAGAAGCTGTCGCGCATGTCAGCCCCGCATATCCACCCCGATGACCATCGCGAAATACTCACTGTTCCCTCCATGTCCCGCCTCTGGTACGTCTTGTCATCCTGGCGCTGCCTGACATTTTGAAGGAAAGCTTTGCGGCGGTTCTCCTGCACGTCCTCGCGTCTCCGGAGCACCGGGTTCGGCCTCGTCGGTCGCGATGCGTACTTGAACTTTGGCGCGGGGATGGGCGACGACTGGGTCTGGCGGACGGTGTTGTCGCTGATCGGAGAGAGTGGCGATGACGCGCGAATGGGTGATGAGGACAGAGGCGACGGGACGGCGGGTCTAAAGTCCCACGGCGTCCGCTCACTGAATACTACGGGCCCCGCGACGGAAAACATGGTGCTGCTGGCGGTTTTCTTTTCTGGCGTTTTGTTTGGTTGCATGAATGGGGGCTGGTCGAGAGCAAGTCGTAAATCGGAGGTGCTGAGTAGATTATAGAAAGTGGTGGTGTTATTGTAGGTCCGGTGCGTCGTGTAGTAGTCCGGAAGTGGCACGGCAAGGTGGGTGATAGCTCGCGCGTTGGTTGTTGTAATTGCTTAATTGATATCTGGACGCGACTCGGACGCGGTCAGATACGACGTACTTTGTCGTCGTGGCGCACATTGCGTGTGGCTTGAGTGTTTGACACGTGAAGTCCACTTAACGAAGTCCTTCCCCCAATCGGGCAGTGTGACCTCATGCAGTTCGCCTGTGGTCCTGGCGCGCCTGGCCAGGCCATTTCTCTCTCCCGGCGGTTCCCGAACGGACCCCGAGGCAGGGGTCTACCAAGCCGAGCGAATAAAAAAACGGCGCCGCATGGGGGAAAGCTACAGGCGCCACCCTACCCCAACGACCGCCGTGGGCCGGAGGCGCAATGGCAAACAGTGAGAGAGGGAAATTCAGCGAAGGAAGAAAAAAAAAAGTCGCTGCGAAGTCGACTGACGACATGATTTCCAACTAGTTCTGGGACCCTCTGTTGAACAACTCAATCCCCCTTGGCTGCTCCACAATCTGTAGCGACTGTTGAGAAAGCGAACACACGACCTCGACACCGACAATTGGCCACACGGAGAAAAACAAAAGAAATACCAGTACACACACGACCAACGTAGAATGACAGTCGCCGTGGACTGCTCTTGCGATTGTCACACCATTGGCGGCAGCGGGCCAGCGTCCAGATGAAAGCCTTCTCCGTTTTCTCGTCCCCGTTGCGCCGGCTCACCACTCGACAACCATGGACGTGCTCCAGCTGTCGCGCTGGCCCGTCGGCGCAGCCTAGCAAGCAGTCTTTCGCCAGAGGCAACACCCGCGGGTTCTCGTCGACATCGTCAAGGGCCTCGGCAGGCAGGGCGCCACCGAAGGGAGGCCAGAGGGGCAGCAGAGTGCTGCTTCTTGCTTCAGGAGGCGGTGCAGCGGGAGCGAGTGTGCTTGCGTTCGGGGACGACATCAAATACGGTTATGAGGGAGCAGAGCGTGCTGGGAGGGTTGCTTCTGCGTTGGCGGTTTGCATCAACGAGTAGGTCTGCCCTCGACGATGTTCCGCCACCCAGCGTACTGATGGAAGCGCAGTTACCGAACGACTCTAAATCAGCAAGAAAAGATCGAAGACCCTGAATTACAATCGAAAATCCTCAAGGATTGCCACCAGCGATGCGCCGATAGGACACTCAAGGTTTTGGAGAAGAATGGCGGTATCTTCATCAAGCTGGGCCAGCACCTGGTACGACCTCCTTCACATGCAAAGAGTCGCGATACCGCCGCTAACACCGAGATAGAGTGCTATGAACTACCTGCTCCCGCCTGAATGGACAAACACCTTCATCCCGCTGCAAGACAAGTGCCCCGTGTCTTCGTTCGAGTCGATCGAGGAAATGTTCCGGAAGGATACTGGCAAGGAGCTATGGGACTACTTCTCGGAATTCTCGAAAGAGCCCATCGGCGCGGCATCTCTGGCTCAGGTACACACCGCAACTGTCAAGGAGGATGGTGTGCAGGTGGCCGTCAAAGTGCAGCACCCTGGCGTCGGCCAGTGGGCTCCCCTCGACCTCGCCCTGACACGATTCACGTTCTCGACTCTCAAGCGCTTCTTCCCCGAATACGACCTCGAATGGCTCTCCTCCGAGATGGACGTCTCCCTGCCGAAGGAATTGGATTTTAGAGAAGAGGAGCACAACGCCAACCGCACCCGAGACCACTTTGCCAAACTCCCCGAGCACCCCCTCGTCATCCCCGAAGTTCTCTGGTCAAAGGAGCGCATCCTCGTCATGCAGCGGGTATCCGGCCACCGCCTGGACGACCTCGAGTACCTCGACGCCAACGGCATCGATCGCGACGAAGTCTCCGCCTGCCTCGCCCGCATCTTCAACGAAATGATCTTCGGCCACAACGCACCCCTGCACTGCGACCCCCACGGCGGCAACCTCGCCATCCGCAAGAACGAGTCCCGGCGCGGCCTCCGCGGCGGCCACAACTTCGACATCATCCTCTACGACCACGGCCTCTACCGCGACATCCCGCGCGACCTGCAGCGCTCCTACGCCAAGATGTGGCTCGCCGTCATCGACGGCGACATGAAGCGCATGCGCAAGTACGCCAAGGAGGTCGCCAACATCAACGACGAGCAGTTCCCGCTCTTCGCCTCCGCCATCACCGGCCGCGACTGGAGCGTGCTCAACAGCGAGGGCTCCGTCCTGCAGACGCGCACCGCCGACGAGAAGAAGGAGATGGGCGACGCGCTGCAGGAGGGCCTGCTCGCCGACCTCGTCCAGCTGCTCGGCCAGGTGCCCCGCATCATCCTGCTCATCCTCAAGACCAACGACCTCACCCGCAGCCTCGACGAGAACCTGCACACCCGCCAGGGCCCCATCCGCTCCTTTATGATCCTCGCGCGGTACTGCACGCGCACCGTCTTCGAGGAGCAGCTGGAGGAACTGCGGGCGCGCGGGTCGTTGCTGTGGCCGCCGAACGCGTTCCGGCTGGCGTCTGCGTGGGTTGGCTTCCTGAGGGTCGAGTTCAAGCTGGGCGCGTTTGAGCTGTGGTTGAGCTTGAAGAGGGTGTCTGGGCTCAAGGGCGCGGAGTTTTCGGCCCCGGGTATGTGATGATGATGCATTTTGATAAGCGGGTATAGACGTATAGAATTTTAATTTACGTTGTGTTCATACTTGAACATTTGTGTCCTTACCCTTCGTATGTTTGACTTCAGATGCAATTCTTCCCACGTTGGAAGATGAGGACATGAAATCATAGGCGCCGTCGTCATCAAGTGCCAGGTTCGCAGGGAGTTGCCGTAATTCCTCCTACTTCCAGTTCTCATCTTGGTGTTCCTGCAATGCTGGCATCCTTCTTATTTTTCTTGTTCTTATTGTTATCCCTGTTGTCTTTGTGACCTGTACTGTTTGAAAAGTACCAAACATCTGGTCTGATAGCATAGCGAACTCTTTATGAATAACATCGGGGTTTTGTAAGAATTTTCAGGAGAGAAGGCTCGATTATCGATGTCGAGTCTTGATAACTATTTTCAATATCCCTAACTATTTACTGAGTATTATGAGCTTTTAGGGCTGGATTATCTACCTTTTCACGCCTTATCAGTATAAATATCGAACATGACTTCTGGTAAATTTAAATTAGGGCCCTACATATTATATTTTGCTGATCTAAGAGTGGTATGCTTTGGTCAAACTCCTTGACAGTGCGTTTAACCCTGTTGTGGCCCTGCAATACTTCAAGTCCTCTCCTTCGAGCTGCTTCCTGCCGCTGCCTGACAGCTAGTTCCCGCGCTGTTTCATTAAGAAAGAACTTTTCATCTCGCTTCTAGGCTTGCTCCTCAGCTTGCTCCTCAGCTTACTCATTCACTCCATGTTCAACGAGTAATCTCACAACGTCTACATCCCCTCGTTCAGCAGCCGTGTGTAGGAGTGGCATACAATCGGTCCAAGGATATCTTCGTACCCTTTGGTTTCTCTACTCGTTCACATCAGATCTGTTCCTAAATTGACGAAACAACGACTCGAAGTCAACTGGTCCATATTGGTCTGAAACGTCAGTCTTAGCCCCTGCATCCATGAGAATCCTCGTGATATTCGCATGGCCATATGCTTCAGCCCATTGGAGGGGCATAAGCAGACGTGAGTGCCCGGGGTATCCAAACCATCCATCGGAATCCAGGCCCGTGGCGTTGATGTCAGCCTGATGTCCAATAAGTAGTTTCACGATATTCTCGCGTCCTTTTTTAATAGCTTTGTGCAGAGGTGTTGGATCATGCCATGTCCTCGATTCCAGGTCTGCACCAAACTGAATGAGCAGTGCTACGACTTTCTCAAATCCTTTTTCACTAGCTGTATGCAGCGGTGTTTTCCCATGCTCACCGCCAGCGTCTGGGTCTGCACCATGCTGAAGAAGCAATGCCACGACTTTCTCATGCCCCTGTGAAGCTGCCTCGTGAAGTGGCGTGATCCTGATAGTCTGGGAATTCCAGTTTTGATAGAAAGACCAGAGGGCCTCTGTTTCATATTGTGCATCTTTGTCTGCGCCCTGCTGAAGGATAAGTGCAACAGCTTCCCCGTGTCCGCCAAAAGCTGCGTCATGTAGAACTGTGCTACCTTGATCGCACTTGTCGTTGATTCTCACGCCGTGCTTGAGGAGCAGCGCTATGATACGGGTATACCCATTAACAGTCGCACAGTGTAGCGGGGTATAGCCAGTTGAGGATTTGGCGTCCTTTACCACACCCTTATTGATGAGCAGATCTGCAATCTCCTCGTGACCGTTTTGCGCCGCCCAGTGTAGAGGTCTGTACTTCGCGCGATCCCAAGCTTCTTTGTCAGCCTCGTCTTTGGTGATGAGCCATTCGGGTACATTAACCGCTCCAGATAGTGCTGCCAGGTGCAAGGCTGTTCTGCCGTAATTATCTCTTAACCTTTTATTCGAAATCACCCACAGGTTCTGGGTGATAGCCAATCCCCCATTTCGTACTGCCCAGAGTAATGGTGTATTTCCTAAGGTATCTGTAACGTCTAGGTTCGCTCCGGCCTCAATTAACACACTCGCTATGCTGTCATTTCCCTCCATTGATGCATAGTGCAGTGGCGTCTTTCCGTCTCTGCCCTGACAGTTGACGTCGGCGCTTTCACGTAGAAGGTTATCAATTATTCGTTTCCTGTCATCAGGGTCCCTGTCCAATTCCATGCTGAATTGACAGGCGTAATGCGAAGGTGTACACCCGTTGCAGGTGAGGTCAATGGAATTGACGTCAGCTCCCCCATGAAGCAAGTCGCCAACAGAATGCGAGGAGCGTATCCTGGAAGCATAATGAAGAGGCGTCCAGTGATGAATGTCCTTCACATTAGGATTTGGACGCCGAGTGCCATAAGGGTACACGCGGCGATTTTTCTGAGCTCTTTCATGCAGCGTCGTGAAGTTGAACTCTGTCGGCAGCTTGCTGTTCTTCTTAGCGCTGGTGAGGCCATCCTGTTCGTTTATTGCGGCGCATTTCCACTCCCGGCCCTGCTTTGCATATACCACCATGAGACTCAATAGAGCCTGACGGTCAGTAGATATGTTCAGCTCTTTGTCAATGATGTTCTTGGCATCATTCAGAGGCTCGAGACTATTACCCAAGTCCCCTGCCCTCAGATCAATAGCGGAGGAAACTTGTCTCAGATACTCCACCAAAACGGCAGCGGCCTTGGTCAACATGTCTCGTCCCTTGAAAGTTTTTTCCTTTTGAAAAAGCCAAATATATGTCCTAGCAGCCTCCTCCCATTGATGCAACTGTTCATGCTGCTTGGCTTTCTCTCTTGCCATTTCAATTATGGCGTCATCGGCCTGGGGAAGTCTGTGATTTTCGCTCAGCGGCGGTATGACGCTGAGATAGATATCTGCAAGGCTTCCAAGGCCAGAGGGCTCAATTTCCAGAATCATTGCAGACAGAGTTGCGTTCCGGAGGGTGAAGGACTTCCAAGTGCTCTCGCCACTAGTGTTGGGTTGTACGTCAGCAACATCCTGGAAGAATTCCTCCTTTTCGTTCGTGCCTGCTACAGCATACATGAATGCTGAAAAGATGTGCTGAGCAAAAAGCATTGCCATGGAAGAGTACGACTCTATCGCAAGAACGGGCTTTGTCCAAGCATCCTTGACAGAGTCGTCCTCAGTAAATTCGTCACCATCATCGTCCGTGGCTTTATTGGGCAAATCTTTTCGACTGAAACGGATTGAGTTCTGATTCTTTTGGTTTCACCACTCGTTTCTTGCCGGCACACTTTCTGCTGACCATACCCAATAACCGCGTGGGCTTCCATTTCGACAATATGCCCTTGATCATTCTTTTGATTATATCGCTGTTCTTGAGACTCTTGAGGTTGTTCGTGTTCTTGAATTTCAAAGATGCGAAGTAAGTACTTCGGCACCCACCACCGGAGGTCTTGAAGAAGGGCTGTGGTATGTGACCCCAAGAGCCGCAGACCTAGTTCTCTTTTAGAATCCTCCATTCGCAATCGCGCGTCATCTTCCCTGTTTGCTTTGTCCTCCGATCGTGGTCCAAATTTGGGCATCTTGGCTGTTCTTTGCTTATCATCCTTGACAGAGGATAACCACAATGAAAGCACTGCCTCATATTCGTTCGCAAACGCTTTCCATTTTCCATCGGCCTGTTACTATATTTCAAAGTTGACTGAATTAGAGTTGGATCCACCATAACAGGCGTCAAGGGACTAGTAGAAGGTGACGGGAGCATCATGGCCGGTAGATGAATATTGAATGGCGGAATGAGAATGACTGGAAGTATAAACCGTAGAAGCTGGACCAATAGGAGCATGGTCGAAAGAAGCTGAACTGGTAGAAGCTGAAATGATATAATCATGATCGATAGACGCAGGCCCGATGGAAGCTGGTGGGGTGGGGGCTGGTCCGATGGGTGCCGATCCGATAGAATTCGTCCCATCGTCAGAAACAAAAGAACTTGTCTTGGTAGCAGTTGAACTGACACTACATGAATCCGATCCGATAGAAGCAAAGTTCATAGAGCCGATCAAGGTGTTCATCGTAATCTCGATTGCCCTGGCAAGAGATACAGCCTCTGCAGAAGCCGGTCCACTCCATTTGGCCAAATGACTAAGATCCTTCCGGATGTTCAGCACATTCTGGGCGTCTGAAACAGCATTGTTGACTGGTGTATAACCATCCGAAACCATTGAGATGGCGGGATCAGAACTATTTTGACTCTGCTCCTCTCTCTGTGCGTCGACTTGCCTCTTCCTCCGTTGCTGGCGCCCCAAATGCGCTGCCCCAGTATTCGCGATTCTCTATGAACTGTCGAACCCCCCCTCCAAACTCTTTGTGGCACCATTCGTACTAGTTTGTGTAACTTCAAGCCCATGAGACTTTTTGTTAATGCTTCTGGAAAGTTGAATCAGTTTTCAAACAAGTCCGGTGCCAGGTTTTGCATCGTCGTTCCAAGGCGCTTGATCAACATTTCCTAATGTCTCTGCAAACCAGTCAAGATCGTATCCGGGTGGCAATGATATGGCTTTGGGGGGCGTCGCTAGTCCACGGCGAACCCATGCCTTCAAACAGACCATCAGGAAGACGGCACCAAGTTGAGCAATCGAGGCGGACCAGTGTAGTCCTCGTAAACCGACAAATTGTAAGACAAACCCCGTAAGTGTGGTCACAGTTCCAAGAACAGTCTTCAACTAAATGGTTATGGAAGCACCTTTACCATCTGTTAGTGGCAGGCTTGGCCGAGATATAGTGGTGTGCTCTAAGCCATCTGAGGTCGAATGCTCTCCCTTGTCTGTCGCGGACTGAGACTGTTCAATCTCATCCTGTTCGGATCGTCTCGATGTCGTGATGAACGTTTGATCATCCTTCGCATATA
This sequence comes from Colletotrichum gloeosporioides, assembly GCF_011800055.1. NCBI lineage: Eukaryota > Fungi > Ascomycota > Sordariomycetes > Glomerellales > Glomerellaceae > Colletotrichum > Colletotrichum gloeosporioides. The sequence continues at coordinate 890,754 of NW_025544662.1, read as the reverse complement.
TCGCAAAGGGTCCAAAGACCTGGTCGCTGACTGTCTTGGTTTGTTGTAGCCAAACCATCCGAACCCTTTTGTTCGTCCCTGGTTTCGCCTGAAATCGCTTCTCCGCCGTACTACTTTCCACGACGCGGCCGCATAACATTATCCCAACTACCAGAACAAATGTTCCGGTCGCAGCACAAGGATACGCGTAGCTAGCGATTGGATTATCGTCTTTCGGGAACTTCAAGATCGGATGATAGGTGGCGAATCCAGAATATACAAGGACACTATTTCGAAGGATCGTTCCAAAAGCTGCAATAACGCGTAACTCGCTTCGCGACGATTGACGATGCGTGTTTAGTGAAATATTCGGCGCGTCTAGAGACACATTCCGTTTGATTATGATCATGTCGTCGGATCGTTGCGTTGTAGTGTCTTCTGAGTCCTTGTCGCCTGGGTGGCTTCGTGAAGCTCGCCATCGATCAATATCGGCGTTTGTGTTCAAGTCTAAGAGGAAAGTAAGAGCCCCGTCATCTGGCGAAGAAAGATATCTTACCGAATCGTTGAACATCTTTGTCATGATCGTCCAATGCGCTTAAATCTTTGTCCACCTTTATTTCAGGATTTCTCTGACTGCCTTTCTCAATGGTCGGTAACAAACAGATGAACTCGGTGACCGAAGGCGATCCCATACACCTCATAACCTCTTGTCCATTCCACAGCTCACAGACTTCTTGCGAGGTTGACGACACGAGCTCGGCCTCGGCAACTGCGAGGTTCTCCCGAGCTCTGCCGATCACCGCTTTAAGCCAGGACTGGCCCCCTACGCGAATAGCTCCCACAATAGCAGTAATAACACCAAGAGGAGCCATTGCGAGGATGATGTTATCGGCCCAACCCATTGAAACATTCATGAATTGCGTAATCACTCGTTCTTCAAAGAGCGCCAGCAGCCTGAACACAGAGAAACATTCAGTACGGAATACTTGAGAGAATGAATCCGGCAGACTTACGGTCCCAGATCCGAAAAGAGATTGTTAGCAAAGTCATCGCCTCCATCTGCAAATACAGATCTTGCCCGCAGCAGAATGAGAAGAAGTAGCAGCTTCCTGCTGAAAGACATGATGTCTGAGTAACCATGCAATAGGCTGCCGTTTTCGCATAGACCTCTCACCCAGCGCATACTCGAGTTAAGCGCCGCAACCCATTCCTCGTTAAGCCACTGCACATGCATGATTTGGCCCTCATTGCGACCTCAACACGCCGCTCGCGCCGTATCCAAACCTATCATGAACCTTGACAATATCCACCCATCGGCCATGGTACCACTGTTGGTTCGCTGCTGACACATTCGCCAGAATTGGACATAATCAAAACTTCAAAAGCCTGTGCCTGCTGTGTGTATGTTATGTCGGCAGTTGCTTGTGCGACCTAAGACGCGCTGCTGTGCCAAGACCGGGTACCGCTTTAATTAACGGTGCTTGATTTGGGTTCTCGTGAGGATGACAGATACGGTACTGTGACGCACGACGGCCTGCCGGGCTATACTGACTGAAGAATCTTGCAGCTGTAGACCTCTGTCAATTGTCCTGCCAGCCTCGGGGAGCTTGCTTTCCTGTTTCTGGGTCATCTTTGAAGATCTCTTGTTGACAGAAGACTGGCGCTTTGGAAAGAATCTCCTGTAAGTCTGCGTGCAGCACGATCCCTCGGAACAACAAGTTTCCAGTTAGTTTGTCCAAAGTTTGGAATTGTCCAAATTGTTTTGCGACAAGTTTACAGCTGCAAGACGGCTGGCAATCATGTTGTTAACCAGGGGAAAGCTTGCCTTCTGCTCTGAATTTGCGGCAGATAAAAGACTTTATGGGTCCATTCAGACGCGTGTTTCTTCAAGGACCAGGTACAAAGACGCAGTTTCAATTAAAAATTGTTGGACTCGCGAGAAAACAACATGATAGATGTGAAAAGTAACAAACTTCATCTCTACTGCTGTCCCCTTCCTAGCCTGTTGACAAAACTGGTGCACTCCAAGTAACATGCAATTGCACATCAAACTTGTAAGCTTATTGAAAGCTTGACCACATTTCAACATGAAACCTTGAGCTCTGCAACTGCAGATGAGCCCCAAATTATCGTATTTGTCCTCGGAACCGCCACTCCAAGATTTTCTTTGTTGTCATCCCAGTAGGTTTTCAAATCCTGTAAGTCCATTTTTAGACAAGCATACACCGGCAGATTCAGGAAAGAACCACAAACCTCGAATGCCATGGGGAAGCCACTGATGGGCACTGAACGATTGACGCCGAAGTAAACCTCAATGCTGATCGGTACGTCGTTGAATTGTTGGTTGAATTCGATTGGAAGCCTGAAACATCGGTTGCCTGCTTGAAATGTTTTCTTCTCTTGCCGATCTCCCTTGACTTTGAAGTAGTGAGTGCGATCCAAAATACGCCTCAACGCCGGCTCATTGGGCTGGAACTGACATCCGATCCAACCCTTAATTGAGTAGATGTCATTCATTCGAAGCTCGTCGATGGAAGTGAGCTGGAAAAAAAACATGCTAGAACATATCTTATCAGCCAAGAACAACAGAAGGTCTGATCTATAGACCGAGCTCGCAGGTTCGCGAGTGAACCACGTTTTCCCCTCTACTGCTTGAAACTTGGCTTCGTGTGCTGTCTTTTCCATGCGACCAATTTGATCAGTGGCATCAAGAGCTGGCTCCTTGCCGTCCCTGAACTCAACATTGAGGCGGAAGGACTTTTCCTTGATTTTGGGCATTTGGCTCTCAATGTATTGTTCCCATGCAGTCTGCCCGTTCATGGAACTGATGAAGGCAGCCACTAAGGGCTTAAGCCAGTGAGGAGAACGTGTTGTTGTTCCAGCAGTTGGTACGTCTGCTGGATTGGCTGCGTAACCAGATCCGACAGACAAAATCAGGTCGTATCTAGCTCCGCTACCCCACAATTTGTTGCATTCGTTGATGGCACGTTGAACAGGGTTGTTGTACAAAAGCCCTCCATCATGACAATCAAGCCCATTATGTGATATTGGCTTGAAATACATGGGGGCAGCAGATGTGCATCTCGCACTGTCAGCAAGATCGTCAGCCATAGGCCCACAGCTCCAAAGGTGGGGAAATTCATGAAGAATCGCCGGACATGTCCATGTCTGACGTAGAAGAAAACTCACGCTCTCCACAGCGGCAGCTCAGACCTCATGTACTTCTCCGAATCTCCAAGATTGTAGTTTGCTATGAGCATGGTCTTGCTCTCGACGGTTGTAGTTACTGCCACCCTAGTGGAATTTGTACGCCCAAAGACCTGTGTTGGCTGTGGGCCGAATGCAGAACGAACTGTAGCCTCGAATTGAGATGTTTTGTAGATAGATCGTCTCATCAAACGGGCGATATAACCCATTGCGCGAGAGGTTGTCAGAGGTTTGGCGTGGAACCCGTCGTCGCAAATCTTTCGGAAAATTTTGATGCAGTCTGACGCGGACCGCTGCTGTATCCCGAGGCCGAGAGAAATCATGCCACCTTGCCGCGCATTAGTCAATGATCTCTGGATCATATCCGATTCAGAGCTTCTCGAATTACATTACAGGCTCAGATTCAATTACTTACCAGCGCTGGTGCCAACCATGAGATCGAAGAATCGCCCGATCGGAACATCGAGACCAACAAAATCCTCTAGACGCTTGAGAATCGTGAGCTCGACAATTCCACGAACGCCACCCCCATCAAGTGAGAGGACTCGTAGGCCTGAAAGGGGAGGCCGTGTCTGAATGTTGAAAGGCCAATTCGGTCCGCCGGAGGCTTTGCAAATGACACATTCGATATGAGTGTGATTACCTGGGTATTTGCAGTCGTCAGATGTTGAATCGAAGTCTTCTAAACAGTCGACGCAAAGCTGGTGAGAGCACGGTAAAACGAACTCAACGCGGCCGAATAGACATCCCAGACATATCTTTGGTAACGTGTCGTTGTTTGCAATTCTTTCGGACTTCGAGTCCCACCGAGGATATCCCTGAAGTTGACGAAGGGCTGAAAGCTGCGCCTTGTGTCTCTCAGCGACTAGTGTGCGCCAGCTTGTTTGGCGTACCATGCTGGGCGCTTTAGCTTCATCGATCGACTCCATCGTTTTCCGGAGAGTCGAGTGTATCAGTTCGAGGAAGAGTGATTTGTCAAAGACACCTTGGACAAACGGTCCATCGCTCAGGATAGCGCCAGTCCTGCTCTGGTGGCCCAAGGCATGACCATACCTGAGGTTGACACATCTATCCCCAGTCTGTGGATCGACGAACCCACAACGTCTGTAAACAATGAGGAAAGAATCCACAGCTTTCATACAGATTGACTTCAGATCCCCATTGAATACAAAGTCAGGATGTGAAATAAGCTCTAGGAGTGCGAATAAATGTCATTATGAGGATTTCAATGAGGTAGGAAAGACTGCCTCCAGCTTCATCAAACTAAATTTGGTGATGAAAATGCTACTTACTGCGCCCTTCAACTCGAAGGCTGTTCAGCAAAATGCTCGTTGCTAAGACACCTGTCGTGGATTCAAGTCTTTCCTCTGGGTTGTCTTCCAAGGCATACCGAATAAAGCTTGAGAAGTTCTCCTCCAGGCTTCCAGGAATAGAGAGTTCTTTCCTACACTTGTCGAAGTCGAATGGTGCAGAATTGCCGCTAGCCAAGTGTTGGAAAGCAAACTCCGTGACGAGGTTCAACTGTCTGACATCGAACCGGGTCCATGCCTTTTGTCTGAGATTCTGAACACGGATAGAATCGAATTCTACCCGGTGCGCAAGTTTCGAGTATTGCTGGCACATAATCTCTGTGGTTCCCAGATCCCCGTAGCCTTCCTGAGGGATGTAATGGACATGAACACTAGAGAAGCTCTTTTCGAAGAGCTGTCTCATTGTCGAGGATCCGTGCTGTGGGGTTGACGGAGTTAGCATTCTGGCGGCTGTGGAGTGTCGACACACAAGTATTGAACTACTTACAAGAGCAGCTAGCTTCCTTACTCTGGCATTTTCCGTGATCTCAGGATCGATAGCTGAGAAAAAGCTGGACGTGACTGCATCTTCATCACCAGATAGCCAGTTTTTGTTTTGAATGAATGGCCCATTGAGAACAATGATGAGAGCAGGTAGCGACTGCTGGTTAATAGTGCTCTGTGCTCCGATCATGGACCAATCCAAGAGCTTCAGGGCAGAGTCTGCCCATGCCTTTTGATTGCGCATCACATAACAGACGACATCGCTGAAGATGTAGAGGAAGCGTGGGTAGAGCTCTTTGACGGCAGTCCTCCTGTCCATCACAGATCCGTCCTTGGTCTTCACCAGGTAACACCTACCATGTTTTGTCCACTCAGTCTGATGCTTTGAAGCCACAGGTTCCGTGCCAAATAGCCCCTCACAATCTGCAAAGAGTCTTGGACAGTCACTTCCAAATGTTGCGGGATCCGGGTAGAGATTGACTTCTCCGGTTGTAGACAGAGCAGCTGTTTCGATATTGTCGTCGGCAGGGACGGGGGCTTCGGGAGCGCCAAAGCGATCGAGTAGCTCTTTTTTTGCTTGGAAAATCAGAGAGCGAACTGCAGCGCGTTAGTAGGCATCCGCAAACACGTACATAAGGCCTGCTCATAGCGTAATTGAGGCATCGTCCTCCATTTTACGTCGGACAAGGAAAGATGAGTGAATCAACTCAGGATATCAGTAACTCACCAAGAGTGGACTTCCCAGCGTTTGTTTCTCCTATGAACGACGTGATGCTCGGAAATTGGCGCTTGGGACTGTTTCCATAGAATTCCATTGACCGTTCCATGAGCAGGGACAATCTCTTGGTCTCAACGATGGTATTTACTCTTCCCGAGGGGTTAACCACCGTGTGGAGGCCAAACCATTTGGATGCTTCATCGTCCCTGAAGCACTTATCTCTCTGACTTGGAGAACTCATTCCCAAGTTCTTACCGGAGACCTTAGCCCAGAAGGCAGTCGAACGTTTCGATCCACCCAGCCGATGAGTTGGATGGCGCTTCAAGTGTTTGTTCTGGAAACATGGCTCGCAGAACTTGTTACTGCAAGAACAAGTGACGTCGCAGGGCTGTTCATCGCACTTCTCACATAGATCGACAGGAAAGCTTGATTGGCGACTCATCGTAGAACCTCATCAAGATGGATTCGATAACAAAGAGAAAGAAGTAGGTTCCACAATAGTAAATTACAAAGCAGGGGGCAAGATGGAGAAGCCAGAAAGTGTGGGAATACTCGTTCAAGTCAATGTCAGTAAGGAGAGCAATGTTGTGTTATAACTCTCTATCCCTGGAATTCCATAGCCTGATTTTCGAACGTACACCAGGATCCTACCCTCCCAGCCACTTACGCGTGAGCTTCCAGAACATATTCTGCCAGTTCACTCTGGAATCACTGAGCTGCTACAATGGGCTGAAGCCTGGTCCCGTTGCCTTCTCAAAGGCAACTGAAACAGAGGCGCTAGAATGAGACTGTTCCACCACAGCTCAAGTATTAGACCAATTGGAAATGATTTCTTCTCCAGCACACCGCCTCTCCATGCAGTCATCTTTGGGGGTTCAGCGACAGTCGCATCAGCAGCTGCAGTTTGTCAACGCCAAATGGCGGATTCCATAAAGTCAGCTGAGATATGGAACAAAAGTTCTTAACGCCACAATTCTCAGCCGTCGATCTTGTTCGAAATTAGTATCTATTCATGCATCACAGTCCGACAAACTTCGGTGCATATGTCGTTATCTTTGAGGGGCGGTGGCGGAGTTAAAGGCGTTCTAGGGTAAGGCGGCCACAGCCTGCTCCCGCACACCGTCATGTTACTGATGAGAGAGTCCATAATGGATGGAAATTTGGCATGTCGTTGGGTCTATACACTACCCCAGCGGTGAAACCCGTGTTTCCCAACGATTCAACAAGCCATGACCTGACTGCTGAGTGTGGCTCAAACCTTTCTCATTCAGCTTGCTGCCATCGTCAGCTTCGGCGATGCGAGCGTATGCCATCCCCGGAACATCTCCTGAGTGACTGAAACATGTCACATGGTAATTCTAGGCCCCTCTGCCTCTGCCTGTCACGTCAAGCTGGTTATTTGGACGGCGATGCAGAGGATTAGAGATAGCCCTCTTCGTCGCTCGAGAAGCTAGCTACTTTGCGTTTCCGGCCTCTACCCCCTCAAGCCCTCTCACACCCTCTCTTAAAACCTTACAAATACCTTCACTTACCCCTCTCTTAGGTAGCTTTATACTATAGATACTAAGGGCAGTGTTCTACTGGCTGCATTTAGCAGGAACCACAACTCCCATGTCTCGGTCACTAAGGAGATGTACAACAAGTAGCGATACAACACATAGAAATGTATCAGTTTCGCATCTCTGCCGTCCTGTCCTCCAAGTGCCGAACAGAGGCATCGTCAGCTTTCTCTTCTAAATATGATCGCCAGCCTACTACACGAATGGGTCATCCGTATGCTGCGTTGATGAACTAAGAGCACAGATAGAGGCCAGCCAGACGGCTTGATGAAGTTTCTAGCCTAATGAAAAACCAATGGGTATCTTCAAAATCTCACCGTGTCACCCGTATCTTGTCCTTGTGTAGGGCCTCTCGCACTATCGAAAATCCAAGTCATTCAGAGCCGTTCATCGTCACTCGTCATCCCCCATAGAACACGTGAAATCACGTCCGCATTTCCGTCCCACCCACAGAAACGGGAAACCGCAAAGCAAGTATGGATCAAGCCATCTAATCAGGTGCTAACGAACTACAATATCAGAATTTTTTGAAGCTTCTTCAGTTCCGTTCCAGCCTTTTCAACTACAAAATTCGCGGTTGGCGAGAAAAAAGTCTATCCTATCCGAAGTTCGAACCCTACGCGCCTGCAGCCCACCAGCACACGACGGGATAGACACAAAGAAAGACCTTTATCTCAAGCGTTTATCAAGAGGAGGAGAGCCTTTCAAGAGTTAAGGCCTGTCTCGAGCAGACAAATATAATGTTTGAAATCAAGACCAGTGCAGGGTACAGTCAAACGTGTCTTTTCTTCTTTCTGGTGAAGCCAGGGCTCTATTCATAGCCTTAGCATAGCAGGACTCTACGCATCCTTTATCGTAAACCTAATATTCAACACACTCGACCCCCGATCCGCATCAAACTCAAACCCCTCCGCCGGCCCAGGCTTATCCGCCAGACTCTTCGGCTGGATCATCCCCCACACCACCGCCTCCGTGATCTCCTTCACGCCCAGCGTATCCTTATGCTGAATCAGCATCCACGCCGTCCCCGCGCCGTGCGTGCTGCCCAAGATCGCGTCCCCCTCGCGCGTGCCCATCTTGAACGTCACGCGGTCGTTCCACCCCGGCACGCGCTTCTGCCCCGACTCCTTGAGCGCCTGCAGCACGAGGTTGTACGTCGGCCCGTAGGTGATGTGCGCGCGGAAGACGACCTTGAGGCTCTTGGGGTCGACCTTTTTCGCCTGGCAGCCGAGCAGCCACTGGAAGAAGGCAAAGTCGGAGAGCGTGTCCATGTCGGGCACGGCGCCGAGGCCGTACTCCTTGACGGCGTACTTGGGGGACATGTTGACGTCGAAGATGAGCGCGCCGGCGGCGGGGTTGACGACGTTGCTGTAGGAGCCCATCGACGGCTGCGAGAAGTCAGTATACATTTCGGTGAAAAAAAGGCCCTCAACTCCAGGGAACAAAGTGGAAAAGGGCCCTCGGGCTGTTTCACGCACCTCCCCCGTCTCCCCGTTCGCCTGCTTAAACTTCTTGTCATGATCATAATAATACACCGCCCCGTTCTTCTCATCCACGGGAAACGCAGTGTCACTCATCGCCTCGCTGAGAAACTTCACATTGCTCGGCTTCAGCCCGCCGTCGTAGGGGTACCACCACGTATCCAAACTCCATCCCCACTGCGCGGCCCCGGCGGGGTCCTGGTACGGGCTCACCACCGACGCGCCGTCGTTCGCCGCCGCGGCCCCCGCGTTGTCCACCGGCATCAGGGTCCGGAGGTACTCGCCCTTCTTGACGCGGCCATCGTAGTCGGCGAGGAAGTCGGGGAACGCGCCCGCACGCCTGGAGAGCGTTTGCGGGGGCGTGGGCGACGCGGTGAGGCAGACGGCCTGGAGGAGGAGGAGCAGGAGCGGCAAGGACAGGCTCCGCAGCCTAGAAAAGAACGTTGCGCTGGACATCGTGAAAAGAGCGGCACTTTGTCACAGCAGGATCAGTAATCAGAGTGGTCACGGAGCGGGGGGACTCGGGGATGATTATGTGAACACGGGCTCGCCATCTTTTATTGACGATTCACGGAAAGTGAAAAGACTGGATCGTCTAGTCCTGCGCAGAGGCTGACGACGGGATAACCGACTCTCAATTAATGATCATTTCTATATAAGGGGGGAGGGGGAATAAGGTTACGTCCGAACTCATGTTCATCTTATAGCTAAAACGTTTGCGGGGTGTGAGCAATAGCATATAATACATGATTGTAAAACCTTTTCTTTCCGTATGAAATTTTCTTGTGCAAAAAGAACCTTCGTTCGTAAATGACGGAATTGACTCGATCAATGCAAATATAGAGCCGGCACGGGGCGACCGTCTCTGAGGCCAGGGGGAACGTGGTTCATCTGTGGGGCTTGGCATTTTGAACTACCATATAGCTTTCACGACGTAAAAGGAGGGGATGAGGAACGAGTCAGCCGTTCAGAATCAGACTGTTTATAGTCAACACATGCCGAATTCGAATCGTGAATCAATCAAGCCAAAAGATGAATGTCAAAAGATGGAATTCTGGCTGTCTGCAGCATTACCATACAAATTCCGCCACCCATCATCTCCCGTAACCCAAGCCATGTTTTCCCAATTCATTCCCCCGAAAGAAATCCCGATCCAGAAACACAAAACCCCGCAACCATTATATAGTACAATTACAAAAACAAGTCCGTCGTGAGAAAATCGACACGTGAACTCATGAATACGTCGCTACCAATGCTGAAGGCTGTGATATGCTGAACTAGTAACGATGACGTCTGGAGCGCCCAGCACCAATGTCAATGCGGCTCATCTCCTGCATGAGAGCCCACTCGCTCTCGCTAGCGTTGTTGGCTCCGCTCATGATGGGCAGAGGGATCTTCGCCGGGATCGGGGGACCACCACGCATGCCGCCGGGGGAGCTTCCGTATTGAGGAGCGTGATTCTCACTGGGGTAGTCCCACGTGCTCGCGCGTGACATGCGAGGCGGCGTAAAGTCGCTGCCGTGGTCCTGGTAGTTGTGCGAAGAGATGGGGGCCAGGGGACTGGATCCCGCTGGCGAGGTGGAAGGAAGAGCAGACATGCGTTGCGTCTTCTTCTGCAACCGGTTTCGGGCGCCACTGTTTGGAGCGGGCGGTGTGTTGTACCGATCCGAGTCGTAGGAGACGGGCGATACCTGAGATTGCGGCCGAGCCGCGATGCGAAGCTGACGACGACCGCTTGTAGGCGCAGGCTGGGGAGCCATTGAGACTCTTGATCGGACGGATGCTGTAGCTGGGGTCTTCGGACCCTTCGGCTCAGGCTCCGGCGCCCAAGTGTCCATGGGCAGGTGATCGGACGGATCAATCTCACGGCCATCGTGGGTGATGATCTTCTCATCGGGGTCGGGCCTGGAGATGTCGCTGCCAGTGGCGGACAATGTCGGGTTGAGCGCATCATATGAGTCGGGACCGAAGGGTACGCCAGATAATCTACGATGATCCGGGGGCGGCGCCGGACTGACCGACTTGCGCTTGATCGTGTGGGACGGGTTGGGGGACATTCCTCGTCTGGACTGCGGCGGCGGTATCGGTGAAAGGCCACGTGCGCGATGTTGAGGATGAGGACTGACAGAAATGCCGCGTCTCATATCGTGGTGAGGATTGGGCGAAACACCGCGTCCTCTCAGATCGTGGTGGGGGTTAGGCGAAACACCTCGTCCCCTCGTGTCGTGGGCGTAGGGGTTCGGAGAGGCGCCGCGGCCGCGCATATCCTGAGCGTAGGGTTGGGGTGATGCGCCTCTGCCTCTCATGTCCTGAGCATAAGGTTGAGGGGAGGCACCTCTTCCTCTCATGTCATGAGCGTACGGCTGCGGTGAGGGACCTCGTCCTCTCATGCTTTGATGCGGGGGCGCAGGCGAAGGCCCGCGTCCTCTATGCATATCACCACTGTAAGCAACAGACTGTCGGTTATCGTGTCGCGGCGGCATGTAGGTCTGGTCGTTGTATCCGGGATGCTGCCTACCACGTGTCGGCGTCGTGATACTCTCGGTTGTGTAACGCCTTGTCTGACGTCGGTCCTGGTAGATGCGGTCGGTGACATCTTGTGAGAGGCCGGGATCGACTCCTGGCACCAAAGAGGCAGGGACGGAGGGCATGGTCGTTGCCTTGATCTCAGTTCCCGAGAGCTCGGATCGCTGCGAGACATACGAGTTCTGGCTGCGAGAGTGATAGTCTTGAGGGCTGGGTGCGAAGTCTCTGGTGGCGATGGGAGACTGATGTTGGCGCACCATCTCATCACCTCTGATATCCCTCGTAGCGATGGGCGACACTTGGTGACGAACCATTTCATCACCTCTCGGGTCACGCATAGACATGGGAGACACTGGCTGATGTCGGACCATCTCGTCGCCTCGAACGTATGGCTGTGGTGAAGTGCTGTAGTGAGCAGGTGAAGCATTGCCTCTTCCAGCAAGCACCAACTCATCACCTCTAGGTTGGTACTCCGGCTGCTGTCGGTAGTCCTGCTGATAGTCCTGCTGGTACTCCGGCTGGGGAGAGGTGCTGAAACGACCTGGAGAGGCTGAGCCACGGCCCGCAAAAACAAGCTCGTTGCCCTGAGGTTGATAGTCTGGCTGCGGTGATGTGCTGTAAGGACCTGATGAAACCATCTCGTTGCTCCGGTCGTAGGCAGGATTGGGCGATTGGCCACGCTGGCGAGATCCCGCACTGCCTCTGCCGCCAATGTTCAACGGCGCCGGACTTGGCACTTGATCGTATCCCTGATCTTGTCCTTGTTCTTGGTATTGAGGTGCGCGAGCAGGTTGTCTAGGGCCGACGGCCAATGCTTGAGGTGGAGGCGGCGCTGGCTTCTGATCCTGTCCAAAGCCCAGTTCGTCATACGGAGGGGCCCGCGAGGTTCTTCGGGCGGTGGTCTTGTTCGCAGGTGTAGGCGATTCTGGAACATCCTCAACCGTTGGCTGCATAGACCTATACTCGGCATGTCCATCATAGGAGTGGTGTCGGGGGTGAGACTGCTCCTGGAAGTGATCCTCCGGAGCTGGCAGAGCGTGTCTGACCTCTGGAGCAGAGTCAAATCCACGGTACTGCGGTCGTCCAGGGTATGCTGCCGTAGAAAACGACATGCGGTGCGCCTCGTTTCGGAGGACATCCTGTCTCATGGCCGCATTTGCTGATTTCGGCGGGGTGTCGAATGAGCCCCTCAAGACCATATCCTGGGAGTTTCCTCTGCTGCGGTGAGCAGGAGGCGGCGGCGGCCTATCATCCTCGGTTGCGGGTGAGTTTCTGGAGTCCTCGAGAAGGTAGGAATCGCGGGGCGGTGGCTCCGAGCCTTGACGGTAGTGGGCTCGATCGACGATCTCTTGGGAAGCATATCTCGGGCTGTAGTCTCTCTCGTCGTGCTGCGAAGTGGGGCTATCGTAGCGCTCGTGCCTCGTGGGAGTGTGCTGAGGTGTCACCTCGGCGGGGTGAGGTAGGGCAGCGGGTGACGTCGGCGGAGGTAGCTCTGTCTGGCTGCGAGAAGCAGGAGTAGCGTGGTACTCGATAGCCTGCAATGGCGACTGCGTCGGCACTTGTGCGGGTGCGGGCTTCTTCGTGGGCATCGGTCGGGAGCCTGACAGACTCGGCTGCTCTCTCGGTTCTGGCGCAGGCGACGACGGTGCGCTCATCTCCTTGGGTCCTCGAGGGCCACCAGCGCGAGGCGGGGTCGGTGCTTGTTCCGGTGACGGAGCGGCGGGGGCCTCGCCCGTGAAAGGATCGGAGGGCAGCGGGCGTCTCTTGATCTGCTTTCGAGGGATCGTTCCGTGGGATGCGTATGTCTCAATCGGCTCGGCCTCGACAGGCTTCGGCTTCGCTACGGGCTTCTCGGGCTTTGGCCGGATATCGTAGTATGTGATCTCCATGCGAATCTCTCCGGCATACTTGCCCTTGAAGGTCAAGTTGCGCCACAGGTCGTTCTGTCCGCCGCCGGGAACAATGATGTCCCTGAGGTCGACCCAAGTCTCTCCAATGAGGTCCGTCTTCTTATCGTCGTGGAATACTGACACCTTGAGCTGGTAGTAGTCTGGGGAGTCGTGGACGGCGAATCGGAGCTCTTGGTCCCTGCAGAGTAGCATGTTAGTTATTGTCGGCGGGCCATGGATGGGCTCGGGGAAAGTGTCGGTACCATTTGGGTGTTTGTCCTCCGCGGATATCTGTCGTCGTCTTCTTCGCTTCCTTGCCGAGGCGTGCTGCACAGTAGGGGTCCTGCTTCCCCATGGTCTTGCGGTTGGGCAAGTTCTTTGCGCGGTCGACGATAGCGACCAGGGTGCCGATCAATGGGCCATCGACGCTGGGGTCGGCAAAGATGCCGGCCGTGTGCATCCCATTGAGTGGGTGCGATGCTTTCGCTTTGGACGTTAACATGTTTTGTGTTTGCTGTATCTGTGGTGTTGTAAGGTGTTGTTCGATGGGGCAGGGTCAATTCGGATGCCGTTTCGGGTTGACAAGGCGACGAAAACAACAAAAAGTGAAGCTGCTGGCAAGCCACACAGTGATGCGGATGCTGCTAGAGATAGGAAAATGCTGGCAACTCTGAGATATAGAGAGAGAGCTCGTTTACATTGACGGCTCGGTTCGTCTTCTTTTTCTTGAAAGACGGATATCAAAACAATGGCTCCAGGCGAGAGAAATATGACGATAGGGCAGAGACACACCCAACGGGTGAAACAAGGACGATGTTGGCGATGGAGAGAAAGAAGGCAGGGAGCCAGCACCCGAGTTTGCGTCTGAGCCGAGGAATGAATGGCAAACGGCGACGATGACGGGGTGAGAGGGGGAGGTGAAGAGAGGAAGTGAGGGTGAGGGAGAAGAGAGAGTGAGTTTGTGCGTGCGTGTGTGTGTGAGAGAGGAAGAAAGACAGACAGACACCGGGTCAGATCAGATCAGGAAGAGCAAAGCTAAGCAAGAACGAGCCAAGCAACGCAGCGCAGCGTGAGGCAAGGCAAGGCAAGGCAAGGTCGGGAGCGTAGCAGCAGCGGGTGGGAGGAGGCAGATGATGAATGATGAATGATGATTGTTTTTGGCTGGCGCAGGGCAGGCGGCGGCGACGGGCATGCAGCAGCTGGAGGAGCAGCAGAAGCAGAAGCAGCAGACGTGCATGCAGCAACACACTCAGGTACCTAGCAATTGGAGTCCAGTTGGAGTGGAGTGTGGAACCTGTCTGGCTCAGGTCAGGTACCTTACCCAGGATCCGTACTGCGTATCCGTACCTGGAAAAACCGGTGCAGGCAAGAGCTCGGTACCTGGGCCTCGCGGGCGTCCTGCCACTGGCTGCAGGTATCTCCTAGCTCTGTTGCAACGGACGACAGGTCCGGCTAACCTCGATCAGCGATGGCGCGCCTTACCTGCCTCGTAGTTTTTTTTTTTCTCTCTTCCCCTCCCGGCGCTGAGGCAAGAAACTCAGCAGGTACGAACCAGATAGAATGCCGCTAAAACAGGACAAGCGCCAAGGCCAAGCGCCAAAAAGACAGACGCCGCACTGTACATTGTGCTGCGTGCAGGGGCCATCCCCAGGCCGCGCGTGTGGTGGCTGGGCGAATGAGGGGCGGCACGACTCCACTCTGGCTCCACCGAGCACCTGGATTGGGGAATATGCTGTGGCTGGTCGGGCTGGGAAACGCGAGACACCTGCCGTGGCCTGTCACTTTTGTCACTCCCCCAAAAACCACCCTCCCAGGCATCCAAGCAAATGCCAGAAACAGGGCACTCGCAGAGTCCGATGAGACGACCGCCCATTCATGCCATCCGCATCAGTTATTGAGCGTCAAACTGAGGCAATGGGAGAGGTTGGTCCGTCTCTCTCATCACAATCTCACCACCCGCTCGCTCGCTTGCCCACCCAACCAACCCAGATCCAGCATCCAAGCCAACATCGCGCCCTCCCGCTGTCCCTTGAAGAACCCTGACCCAGGGCGAGCAGGACAGGACAGGGCAGGACAGGACATGACAGGGCAGGGCAAGCAAGGCCCCAGCAGCAAAAAGAGAGGTTGATGTCCCGCCGCCGCAGTCCACAGCAGGGGTTCATCGCCCTGAGTTGCGCCTTGCAGGGGTTCTCGAAGCCGGTCCCTTCCAGCCCGGCAAACCTTTTTTTCAACTCTTTCATCTCCCAGAAACCCGACTGCGCATCCGTATCGCGGTCAATCTTGCTCGCTTGAGAAAGTGAGGCCACAAGAAACCATGTCTGCACCCTAAAGGCTCCTCTTCCCGCTCCTCGCCAAACCTCCACCGTCCGGGGAGCCCTACAAGGTATCTCACAACTGAGCCACTTCGGCTCACTCTACCTGTCACTGCGGGATGGGCAGAGTCTGGACGTGTCTGATTGCGGTTCGTCGACGTGACTCGCTTGGCTCTCGGTAAATGCCTATGCTGCGTTGCAGTTCCACGGACACTGCCAAAGCAGTCTTGACCGTACATTCAGCGACTTGTTCAACCTCGCCGAAGCGGACATTGACAACCTAACCGAGCGATCAAAGCCGTCAAGAAGGCGGTCGGAGCTGTCACTTTTTGACTTTCCCGCTCAACCAGACGATTGGAGGTTGGGGAACAACGCATCGGGCCCGAACGAGCACTTCTCGAAGGAAAGAGTGCCTTGGCTCCGACTATCCGCTTGTGCTATGTTCCCTGTCGAGCTGACAAGACTCGAGCCGGGCAAAAACCTTCAAATAAACAAGCTATGAAACCTTCGCGGACGTGGACGAGCCCAAAGTCCCTCAATTCATTTCTTGGCCGGTCCAATCTGCTCGCTGGAAAGGCGTATTGGCGCGTTTCCGTTCACAAAACGAACAGGCGCCGTCCAATCCGCAGCTGCAAGGCATTGGTGAAAACACCGATGGAGCCAACGGGGGATATGCACATCATCCCGAAGACTGAGCCTCAATGGGTGACGCGCCCCAGCTTTGGCGCCGCCCCAATGAGAATCGTCGAAACAGACTCGGGAAGCGAAGACAACATCATGGACCAATCAAAGCCCTTTTCTCGACGGTTCTTCATGTCATGATTCCGGAAACGCTGCCCCCAATCAACTTGACGCGACTCGATCGCCGGTTTCCAGACCTTTAGAACCCCGCCTTCAATGACACAACACGCCGGCCGGGCTCAGACGACAGTGTACTGTTCTGGTATTCACGAAGTTTCTGAATGCTTCGGGACCGACAAAGTGTATTCGAATCAGATGGTTCGTCCGAGCGAGGACTTGGGAGAATTGCGTAATAGTATTCCGTCTATTCATTTAACAGACGTTTGCTCATTGACGTTACTGGCACGCTCTCACGCAAACCGGCCATTCCCATCAACAGGCCCGACCTGCCCCACCGCCAAGCCGTGCAGAAAAGAAAGAGCTGACGTCGACATGCCCCGCCAGCAAACCAACAAAAATAGAAGCAAAGAAACACAATCCCAATCTTTTAAGCTTCCTTTCGTTTAAATCGCGATAGATCGTCATTGTGGATTCCCAAGTCCATCCAACAGAAGACGACATCAAAAAGTGCCTAACAAGGCACACACTCGTATGCACCAGGGGCCGTTCTCAGACAATGCACGCCTTGCCGTTCGGTCTTACCCGCGTCCGCGGCGAAGGGGGGATTACGTGTTGGACGTACGTCTTCCCGCATTCCTTCAAGACCTCCCAAGACACACAACTTGCATTCCGATGCAAGTTCATGACGAAGACGAACGTTTTTCGTCTCTCTCGAGTCCGTGTTCATCTGATACTCTGCGACCAAGGCCGCATCGAGGCCCGGAAAAGATCACTTCTTACTAATCTTCTCATCCGTGCCGTTCCTGTCATCATCATCATCGTTGTCGTCGTCGTCGTCGTCGTCGTCAGTTGCTGGATGTACAACGAAACACCCCAAGTGACAACCTCCATCCAAGTCTCACACTCATCGAAAAGAAGCAACCATAACCCGCCACACTGATTCTAGCGCCACGTCTCAACGGTCAAGCCCTTCCTAGCGCTTGGGATCGAGACCCTTTTTCAGCATAGTCCATTATTGAACTTTCCAGCGAGAAAAAAAGCCTCAGCACAGTGTCCGCAGTCCGAGACCATGGCGCGCGTCTCTAATTAGTTCATCTTGTCTCCTTCCCTTTCTCTTCTCGAGCAACCACCCCCACCCGCCGCCGCCGCTACTAGGCGCATCTCTCCACGGCAACCGTACCAGACAACGGCACAGTTGCTGTGGAAGAAGAAGATTTACAGTTGGCGCCGCGGGCTGCAACGATCTATTGAAAAAAGGGGGAGAGCGCCCACCAATATTAACATGTTCCAGATTTGTTGAACGAGATGTTCTGACTCGAATGTGTGAACTAAACAGAAGTCTGCAGGTACGACTCATGGTGAGGTAGAGGTTGTGGCCAAGGCCAGGAGGTTACGATAGAGACGGCAATAGCGATGACGATAGATAGTGACAGTAACAGAAAAGCAAGACATAGCCATGGAAGCAAAAGACAGAAAACGCAGACAGCCTCTAACCACCTAGTAAATGCCACGATGCTTCGGACATCACCACGACTCACGAGCGCCATGGTTCATATTCTGCAGAATCTGGGCAAGTACGATGAAATCAAATACCACATTCTATGAACCACCTCGTTCCATTGCGCAGACCACAGAACCAAGTACAGTGTTCGCCGAGCCTCGGGGCCGTATCTCAACACCCGGTGCGACCCCCGTAAGCCGGCGCCGACGCCGGGTGGGGGGGCAGGTTCAGGTCCACCTTGCATGCAGCATGTCCACGTCGCCTCGCCCGGCCCGAGTACTCGAGATATGACATCCACTGGCTCCCGATGCGCCGGGTATCCAGCCCGAACATCGCGTGCCACGCAATCCTCAGACCAAACTCCAATTCTAGCACACCCCGCTTCCTACTTGCTCGAAGAATCGGTAATCAATATCCAGAAGCTGGTAGCAAAGCACCGCACTGTGGAAGATGGAGACGGGCCCCCCTTCAGGTTCCTACACGATGCCCGAGACGGGGCCCCCATCGGCGAGTGTGGAATTTGGGGACCAAACTTTCCCACACCGCCGTCGGATTCCATTCCCCGATATCTTTCAGCCTTACGAGCTAATCACCTTGAGTGAAGCCCCCCTCCCCGACTACAAGTATCTGCCCCCAACCATAGGTATCTTTTGGAGAAAACCCGAACGATGGCGGCCCGACGGGCGGCGTTTATGCGTTGTTCATGAGTAAAGCTGGGTGAATGGCTGAGGGGCAGCACCGTTGCGGGAGGGATCTTGCCTGTACAAGACCCGAGCTAAAGAGCTCGTCATTACGGGAATTGAAGGGAGCTTTGGGCACCAACAGCAGCAACTAACCCAGCCCAACATCGCGATTCACATGCTTTTCCTTCCAAGTTCAGGTCCTTTGGTCTCTGTAGTGGAGAGTTGGTGACAGCCAGCTCCAACACGCGCGGCTTTGCATTTCGTCGGACTCAGTTCCGGTCCTTTCGCATTCCTTCCCCAAATGCTCTATCGACGTTTATCGTCTGCGGCTCAAAGGCCGTGCGATGTAAAAATTCCAATGTGTGCCTCCCCTGGCATGAGCTCTTCGCTACAAGCTTTCATAATATCCTCTTTTCGAGTACCGTGTCTTCAAGAAAAAAACCCCGTAACAGCCAGTCGCCCAGCAAGAAGTGTCTCCCAGTATGTCTTTCAGTCCTTCCATTCCAGAAGCTTCCCGACCTCCAAAACGCCAACCATATCTCCCTGGTCAAGCACAGCCAGTATAGAATCCGCGCGACAGACGTACTCGCCATCGTCGGCCGCTCCTTGCATGTTCCTCACAAAGTTCACCGCCCGCCGTATTGTCGTCTCCGACGAGATGGATAGCATCTCCGCTCTGGGCACCATCAGCCCCGGGATCTCATTTAGACACCGCGCAAAGTCTTCCGTCGCCAGTTTCCTGATCCGGCCCGGGGACGCGACGTCGTTGCCTATGCGGACCCAGCCCGAGGTCGAGTCGTACGCTGCCCGGAAGAGGTCCGCGCCGACGCTGTCTGTACACAAGCCCACCAAGTCTGGGATGTCCGTCCAGGGAACGGCAAGGTCCAAGATGGTCTGCGGTTTCCTAAACGCAGCGCCAATAGCACCTCCCGGGTGGTTCTTCGAAAACACTTGTGACATGCTGGGATGCAGCTCCTGACCCGCAGCAATGGCGAGCGCATCACCCACAGCCAAAGCAACGGTCGTAGATGTCGTAGGTGCGGATACACCAAACGACGCCGTTTCGCTTTCGTGAATGGGTGCCGGCAGGAGAATGGTGTCCGGCCTGAGCTTGATGAGCTCACACGTGTCCGGCCGAGTGTGTCCCGTGAGTATGATTAAAGAAGACGGCTTGTCCAGGTGAGGCAGCAGGTTGAAAAGCTCTGACGTCTTGCCGGAGAAGGTGATGAACATGAGGATATCGTGTTTTTGCACTATGCCGAGGTCTCCGTGCAGGGCGTCGATTGGGTTCAAAAAGACGGACGCAATGGAGAGGCTGTTGAAGGTCGCGACCAGCTTGTTGGCAATATGTCCGGACTTGCCCACGCCCGTGATCACGAGCTTACCCTTCTCGCCCTTGTGCCGTGTGATTGCTGCGACCGTGCGATTGAAGCCGTCCCGGGCAACTGGATCTGTCTCATACAGCGCGGCAACTGAGCGCAAGGCTGCCGCTTCTGTCTTAAGTACGTGTGTTGCGGCGTGAAGACGGTCTTGTACTGTGACTGAATTCTCGTCTGTCTCGAGCATCTCGTCGGGCGATCCCAAGCTGAGCTCTTCTAATTCTTCGAGAAATTCGTCCTCTGGAGGTGACACCGGTGGTGAAGGCGGCGACGGGGGCGGCATCGATTCGCAGTGAGGAGCGCCCAGCACGTATACTGCGCTGGTTTGCACCGGCCGGTGCTCTGTATAACGAGAATCTCCCATGATTATGATGTTCGGTTGTGAACAGTAAACACAGCTTGAGGTGAAGCAGTTGACGATCCGATCGCACGTTGTCGTCCAAATAATTCGCAGGCTTCGTTACCGTTACCAATCAGGCAGAGTCAAAGTGTCGCCGTAAACTGAAATTCGTAATGCGCCTCGTCCCTTTGAAAGTTTGCTCTGTGGTGGGGGAATATGCAGGCGAGGACAGCTGCGCGGGATCACACAAAATAAAGGCCCAATTCACCTGAGATTGAGTCGCGGGGAGCAGCTGGAAAGATGAGCAAAGATGTAACCAAATTCCATGACGTTGAGAAAGATTGCGGCGGCCGGGGTTTAATGAGAATTTGTCCGAAGCGCGCGCGCGCGAGTTGAGTTCAAGAGCAGAAAAAGCAGGTCGAATACGTAAGATATGTAGAGATACCGAGGACCCTGCGCGAAAAGCGAGCGAGCTTTCCAAACTCACCTTAATTGCTGCCCCTCCACTCGGGGCTACCCTTGGCTTAGCTTCACGCATAGTGGGTAGCTGTCCCCGATCCGGATGCCACGACTGGCCGATAACCCCATCTCTTGGTGCGGCATGTCGCGCGTGGAAGGGATGGCTCTGTATGCCCTGCCTCTGGCGTGATCGAGCCTGGCGCCCTGACTGGATCCCCGAAGGAGGGACGGTTGGTAATCAGATCCGAGGCGGATAGTCTCGAGTTCCATGAGAAAGCTTGGAAAAGTACAAGCCTCATGCTTTGTGGACGTAGATGGCGCTCCCACCGGTTCCGGGAAATCGAGTCATTCAAGGGGGCTCATTGGCTTCGAGAACGATGAGCCAGACCGAACAAAGATACGGGCGCGATAGACAGCGTGCGGCGTGTGTTCCTCCCAAGCAGCAGATAGGCAGAAGGTCGGAATCACAAGCAGCCCGAACCCTGTCCATCCGGTGGGGTTCCGCGAGTCTATGATCCATCGATGTTTTTTTGAGCATGCGTTAGACATCGATGCGGCCAAACAAGGCGATGATGCGTGCGTTTGGCAGACGTCAAAATCGACCATCCTGGACTGCCCTGGCCAGGTGCTATTCCAGGAGAATTTTCTTGACCGCCGTCAACACAGCTCAGGCAGATAAAACTGGCGTTTATTTTGTTTTTCGTGGCCGGCTAAGGTTGTTGTGAAGATCGGATCGGATTTCAGCGGAGATTTCGGTTGAAATTTCATGGGTGTACAGAGTACGATCGCCGAAGACCCTAAAGACCCTGGCCGCAGGTGTCAACGAGACCGCAAAAGGCCCGACCTCCGCTTGAGATCCGCTTCGAATGTCGCTGGATTGGCTTTGCAATTCGAATTGTACAGCTGTCGTGATTCATAAACTTTTGGTGTTTTGTTTCCTGAGTCGCGTTGCATTCGTTCAACCCTCTCTTGTGGGATCATCGTTTGCCGTTCTCCGGGACTTGCAACTCGATCTCCCATTAGCCGGAGTGAGATTGTGCAGGAGCAGCTTGCAAGCCAATCAAAAGAGGCATGAGCAACACGACTCCTGGATCCGAACACTGCGTTGCCATGCACGGCAGTTGACACGAGAGCGAGAATAAGGATCGCTGGAGCTGTGCTAGCGAGAGCCAACCATGTTGTGGTATGACAGCTTCGCTGTGCAAGTTTGTCACTGTCGCACTCAGGAGAACCAAACCACGCCGGCGACCAGATAGTTCTCAGTATGGCGAGAAATCGTTCAAAAGAAGGCAAAAAGGCAACCTCCAGATGATAGAATGGATGCGAGAAGCAGCAATCCAAACGTCGTTCTCTGCGTTAGAAGTCGCCGTCCTCCTTGTTTTTGACTGCTTTAATTGTCCTCGTCCTTGCCCTTGTCATTCTTTTGCCTCAAAATCCCTCGTTCTTCGTACTCAGCGACATGCATCTTGGCGCAGCCATCGTCGCGGCTCTGAGCCTTACAGGCTATGCATTCCCGAAACAGCGACCTGGATACCTCCGGATGCTGCCGCGGGCCAACGACACCGAAATTTCGTGCGGGCAGACCGAGTACACGCTGACCGAGGTGAGATCGGCGGCGGATGCGGCTTGCCAGCACGTGGAGGATGACACGACGGCGGGCAGCTCGAGCTATCCGCACACGTACCGGAACCAGGAGGGTTTTGACTTCAACGGAGTTGAGGGCCCCTTTGTCGAGTTTCCGATGAAGACAAGTGGTGTCTACAAGGGCGGTAAGCGATTCAGTGCAAATGGCATTTGTCGGTTTGCCTAGGTGGTGAGATCGGCGATCCGGGCGTGGGTGCTTGTGCAAGCTATTAGTCGCAGCTCGCCAAGTCGCATTAGCGGCAGGGCTGGCTGCTCCCCTCCCCCCCGCGATGCAGCGCCATCTCCATGATTTGAGTAGAGAAAGTGAGGCTTGAGCTGACAGGTTTCTCGTGATGATAGGCAAGCCAGGAGCAGACCGGGTAATCATCAACGAGAAGTGTGTTTTGGCAGGCCAGATCACGCACACGGGAGCCAACGGCAATGCGTTCGTGGGATGCGAGGGCACCAGCTAGGCGCCTATTGGATGGTTGGCTTAGAGAGGCGATGCTGATAACGGTCTTGGTGTTTACCCCCCACGATCTGCTTTAAGCGTCTGACAGAGCTGCCTTGGTGGTTTGAAAAGCGGTTAGCACGGCTAGGACAGCGAAATTACGGCCACGTCGCCGACATTCTTTTTCTTGACGATTCTGCTCCAGCCCCTCTAATTCGTGTCCTTTTCTCGAGAAATTTCGTTTCCGCAGTGTAACAATTCGTCGCATCTCGAAGACGCACTCTCCATCTGCCGGCGGCAAGCGATGCGCGAATTGAGGTGGGATGAATGCAAGATGCCCATCTCGGAATTTGGTCCGTGCCGGTCGAGCGGTGAAGGCTAAGGTGAAGATGAAGGGCCGTCCTAACAATTTCGAGTCAACGCTAGGGCGAGGTAATCTTGGTCAGGACGCAGGCGGTTGCAGCAACGGTGCGTGAGAAGTGACCGCCGGACGGAGAGAAGATGGTGGTGGTGGTGGTGGTGGTCAGTGGACAGTGGGCGATCAGCGAGAGGAGACGACGGACGAGTACCTACGCTGAACGAGAGTGGTTGGCTGGTGCTGCAAAGGCCGTAGCTACCGGCCCTGCTTGGCAGTTGCCTGCCTGCCTCTGTACCTGCCACACTGCAACAGGAGGCCAGAGACGAGCAAGGTACATTTGGACGCTTCACGTTTTGGTGTGAGCATCACCAATTCTGCGACGAAAGCATTGTACCTCTGCCTCCCGCCCCCGGTGCATCATCCAGCCCCCGTCCCTTCTCATGTTACCAAACCCACCTGCACCACACGCGTACGGCCACAGGCCTCGACCACTCACTGGGCGGCTTACCGGTTTGGGGAAGCAGGTAGCGTCATAACTGCAGCCAGTCTGCCCACCACCAGCTATTGATAGGCAACCCCCCCAAGACTTGCATGTTTCCCATCGAGTTGCCTCCTTCTTTCCCATGGGAGCAACTTGGCATCTCTTTCTTCCTGCCTCATACCAATCTTGCCAGGCAGAGAGGAGGGAAGAAAGGCGAACTTTGTCCCGGAATACGACACCTTGCCGACTGCGAAAATGACACGAGTCTCTGTTTACAGCTCCGCCCTCGTGGCTTTTGTTGCCGGTAAGTACCTACCACCGTATCTTTTCTTCGCCGGGCCCCCAGGGCAGGCAAAACGGGAGGGCGACGGTCGGGGTATCCACCTTTGCATCGTCGTCATCGCCCGTTTCTGAAGCTCGAAGCTGGGCGCGATGGTGGCGCCTGGGGATTGCTTCAAGCACATCAATCGGCAACAACAGCATGCATCTTCGATTTACGATGGCTAACATTCTGCTCTGCCAGCGACGGCGATGATCGTTACGTCCATCATATTGCCGCACTGGGTTTCTTACTCCGTCACCGCCACCGACGGCAACGAGTTCTCAAAACACATTGGATTGCACAAGATCTGCTCCAACGTCGGGCCTGGCCCGGCGTGCAAAGTCTTCCCGACCGACGAGCTGTGTAGTAAAGATGGCGAGAGATATTTCTGCTCCATGTGGCGTTCTGTAGGCTTCCTTGCCTCCTTCTCGACAATCATGCACCTCGCGTCTTTGGTCACCTTCCTCGTCATCATGAGCGGAGGCAAGTACAAGCGCGAGACGGGCTGGAAGATCCTCGGCGGGCTTCTGATTTTTGTCGCGGCCATTGAATTCACTTTGATGGGCATTGTGGTAAGTCTAAGGCAGCTCGGCGATGATATGGCCCGGGGCAACGAGGCTGACAAGCATACCAGGCGTACCTCTTCGACAATGACGAGCAGTTCCGCGTCCCTGGCTGGGGTCTCGACACATCGTGGATTCTCTGCACCGTCAGCGCATCCGTCTCTGTTCTTTGCGCTTTGGGACTGGGCATTTCCGCATTTGTTCTCCCACCGGAGGAGGGCTACGAGTTCCTCAACGACCCGCTGCCGTGATCCAAAGGACCAGGATGCTGAATGCCCGAAACACGCTAGAGGCTCAATCTTCATTTCTTGCAGGCATAAAGGGAAACGGAGTTTGCATACTATTTTTCGCCAATTGGGGAGTTGTTCTTTCCTTGTTTTGGTCAGCGGCTATGATGAGAGCGATGAGTGGCTCGCATCTGGTTTATGCGCTGCCGAATAATTTACATATGAGATATATAAGTTCAATCTTTGTTTGGAAGCATGAATCCACGATGCAGCTCAAGCTCGGGTATTCTGCTGGACAAGAGTGAGGCGATAGAGATAAGCGCTTGGGGGCAAGTGCGGGGCCGGCCGGTCCCCGCATTCATACCTTCCAAATTGTCAAACATCCAACGGCGCGCCATGGCCTAACTTATATGAGCCCTTCAGCTCCCAACAAGCCTCTTTAATCTCATCCGCACACCTTCAAGCTTCACATCTTCCTGGAGCTCAACCCAAGGTCTTAGACCATCTCCCTTTCCCTCACAAACCAGCGGACCAACAACCCGGTTGACTCATCCCACCATGACGGTCCCCGCGCAAGAAGAGGGCCTCACAGCCTCCCAGCTCGCTTCCTTCAACCGCGACGGCTACCTCATCATCCCCGGCGCCCTCTCCCCGGAAACCGTCCGGGGCCTGCTCGCCGAGACCCACTCGCTCCTTGAGAACTTCTCCCTCGCCGACCACCCCATGACGCGCTTCTCCACCGGCGAGAAGGCAGACCACGTCGGCGACGACTACTTCCTCACCTCGGGCGACAAGGTGCGCTTCTTCTTCGAGGAGGACGCCTTCGACGACGCAGGCAACCTCGCCAAGCCCAAGGCCCGCGCCATCAACAAGATCGGCCACTACCTGCACGTGCTCTCCCCGCCTTTCGCCGCCGTCTCGGACCCGGCCTCGACCGCTGCCGTCCGGGGCAAGCCGGCCGCCGTCGCACGCAGCCTCGGCTTCAAGGACCCCCGCTGCCTGCAGAGCATGGTTATCTGCAAGCAGCCCGAGATCGGGGGCGCCGTGCCGCCGCACCAGGACTCGACGTTCCTGTACACGGACCCGCCGTCGGCCGTGGGGTTCTGGTACGCGCTCGAGGACGCGACGCTGGAGAACGGGTGCTTGAGCTTCTTGCCGGGCAGCCACCGCTGGGCGCCCGTGGCGAATCGGTTGGTAAGGAAGGCCGGGGACAAGGGCACGGAGATGGTGGAGAACCAGGGACCGCGGTTCCCGCCCGGGGATGAGTACGCTGCGCAGAGCGAGGAGGGGAAGGGGGCGTATGTGCCCGGCGAGGTGAAGGCTGGCGACCTGGTGCTTATCCACGGCAATCTGCTGCACAAGAGCGAGAAGAACCTGAGCCAGAAGGGGCGGATCATTTACACTTTTCACGTCATCGAGGGCGAGGGCACGAAGTATGATGAGAAGAACTGGCTGCAGCCGCCTGAGGCTGGGTTCACCAAGTTATATGCCTGAGTCATGGGTATCAGTCTGCCCCAAGAAAAAAAATACAAAAAGATCCATCTAGTCTGGTTTCCCAACCATACGAGTGTGAAGACGTCAAAGGTTGTACATGTATCTGGCTTAGTCTGCCCGCTTTATCACCTCTTGCTGGCAGACTTCTTCTTCTTCGTAGTAACCTCCTCTTCCGAGCTGTCATCGTCGCTGCTGTCGTCGTCGTCTTCCTCCTCGGACGAGGACGACGAGCTGCTGGAGGTCTCCTCGGCATCCCGCTGCGCAGCCTGGCGCTGCACCTCAGACTCGTTGTCGGAGTCGTCATCCGACGAGTCGCTGTCGCTGCTCGAGTCGTCGTCAGAGTCGTCATCGGAAGACTCGTCGGAGCTGCTGTCAATGTTGGCCGTGCGCTGCTTACGACGGCGAGAGGCACTTTGCTTCGTCCCGTCATTGAGCTTCACCCTCTTGTCGACCGTCTCCTCCTGAACAGCAGCAGCAACAGTAGCAGGCTTTGCCGGCGCCTCCTCCGTGTCAATGGTCATGGCGTCGCTGTCCTCGCTCTCCGCGAGCTCCTCCAATATCGTCTCGGCGCGCATGCGCTTGATCACACGCTGCGTGATGGCGACGTCGCTCGACTGCGCCACGAAGTCGCTCTCGTCGAAGCGTTTCCTCTTGCCATGACTACCGCTATCCTCGGCGCCGAGCTGCTTCAGCCCGGCCAGGACCTTCTCGTACTCGGACTGCTTCGAGTCCGCGTCCGGCGTGCCCTCGGGGAAGGCAGCCTTGCCCTGGGCAGCGTCCTCCTTCTTGACCTCGTCCGCCGTCTCGCGCAGCCGCGTCCGCGTGTAGCCCTTGAGGTCCTGGATGTACTCGTAGAAGGTGTCGATGTCGGCCGAGGGGATGGCCTCGGTGTGGAAGACGCGCTTCATGAGGATGGACTGGTAGTTCTTGTTGAACTTCCAGGTCGCGCGGGCGTGCTTCCAGGCGCGGAGGTACTCGAGGGAGGGCTTGATGTCGGCCTGCGGCTGCTGCGTCGCGGGCTTGGCCGGCTTCTTGCTCTTGTTCTTCTTCTTTGTCGACTCGGCGGCGGCGGTGGGGTTCTTGGTGTCTTCGGTGAAGGTGACGGACTTCTGCTTCCTCAAGGTCGGGGGAGTGGCAGCAGCATGATGATGGTCGTCGGTGCGGGTCCTTTTGAGGGGGGAGCTGAACGCAGGGGGAACGGACGAGTGCTCGGGACGTTTCCTTTTGGCGGCGGCGCTGGCGGCGTCCGCCGCGCCGTTGGCGTTCCGGGCGTCGTGGTGTTGCTGATGACCGTTGGGCTTCGATCCCTCGGCAGCAGGGCCGCCAATCTCTGGGCCGGACTTGAGCTTGAGGCCCAATCGTTTCCAGGCCGGTACTTTTGCGGACATGACGGGCAGCAGCGGGCACACCCTCTTCGTTTTTTTTTTTTTTTCTGCGTCCCGGAAAGGCGAGGGAGGGAGGGGAGAGACGATCGCTGGATCGGAATTTGGTGTCTGCGGTTGCGCCTGCTGGGTCTGCGGAAGGTACAGAAAATGCAGAATTGGGCCGCTTCAATGCTCTCCACGTGTACTTGGCCTATTAGATTGGAATGCGATGGCCTCGTGTGCGGCAGTCCGATTGGGCGCGACGTGTGGTGCTCGAGACTGGAGGGTGAAAGTCGGGAATGGTCCCTCGATATTTTTTTTTTTCCTTTGGAGGCTGCCCTGCCATTTTTTTGGCAGCAGGATGCGTTGTCGTTCCCGCAGTGCCAGGGGTGCCCCGCTGTATCCCTGCTCTGCAGCTTTTCAGTGTGCACGTACCAGGCCTCGCACTTATGTAAGCGTTGCGTCGCCTGCTTGTTGCCTCAGGCTAGAGAGACAGTTGCTTGGACCAATCCAAGGCATCCACTCAGCCTTCCCACTGGAGCTTCCCGGTACGTTGCCTCGCCTGCTCTAGGCAAGGTCCTGCAAACGCGTCGATATCCCAAGAGCTCCGTCAGAGCTCAACCACCAACGTCGAACCGCCATCTCGCCCATCTTCAACCCGTCACCGACCTGTCACAGCTCACTACCGTCGAGCACGATCTTACTGAACGCAATTCGACCTACGTTGACCTAGGAACACCGCCAAGATGTCGGGTGCGTACTGGGACAGCCACCGCTACCCCGGTGACCTCAGCCCTTCGGCCGTCAATCACAGCTAACGAGGCTTCTTACCCCAGGTGGCTCAGCTTACGACCGACACATCACAATCTTCTCCGAGCAGGGAAGATTGTACCAAGTCGGTATGTATTCATCCTCCGCCCGCAGCCCGATCGATTGCCCCTCCCTGCGGTGATGCCATCGAGCGGGGCCTCCAACCACGGCCTCGAACCGCCCAACTGACGAGACGATTGCGAACAGAATATGCCTTCAAGGCCATCACAGCTGCCAACATCATGTCGATAGGTGTTAGGGGCAAGGACTGTGCCGTTGTCCTGTCCCAGAAGAAGGTTCCTGTACGTTGAGACCGTCAGCGGGGATGCAGCTGCCGGACGAGAGACTGACCCATTGAACAGGATAAGCTCATCGACCCCGCCTCCGTCTCCCACATCTTCCAGATCTCCCCATCCGTCGGCTGCGTGATGACCGGTTCCATTGCCGATGCCCGTGCCTTCTCTCAGCGTGCCCAGGGCGAGGCGGCCGAGTTCCGCTACAAGTACGGCTACGAGATGCCCGCCGATGCTCTCGCCAAGAGACTGGCCAACATCAGCCAGGTCTACACACAAAGAGTAAGCGCGGCTGAAGAGAAAATGGAAGGAGCGTGGAACTGACAAGTGATAAAGGCCTACATGCGCCCGTACGGCGTTGCGACGACACTGATCTCATTGGACTCGGAGTTTGGACCTCAGCTGTTCAAGTGCGATCCTGCCGGATACTACATTGGCTACAAGGGCACCGCCGCCGGCCCCAAGCAGCAGGAGGCCCTCAACCACCTCGAGAAGAAGCTGCGCAACAAGGACCACGCCCCCGGCGACTGGAGGGAGGTTACTGAGCTTGCCATTACGACGCTCAGCACCGTCCTCAGCATGGACTTCAAGAAGGGCGAGATCGAGATCGGTATTGTGGGAGGCCCCCGTGCAGACGGCCAGGAGGGAACCGACCCCGGTTTCCGTACGCTGACCGAGGACGAGATCGATGAGCGGTTACAAGCGATCGCGGAGAAGGACTAAGGTGGAAGAGACGAGAACCGGCTAGTGGAAGCTGGATAGGGTCGGTGCGTCCGATGAAGAAGTCCGCTGGCGACGTCGATTCCGCCAACAGACCAGATCGCGCCTGGCCGCCGCGGGATGTGTAGACGAGAGTCGAGCTGGTAGTCTCACGAAGCCAGACCCCCCGCGCACGATTGTACTACTAGCCAGCCTACAATTTGATATAGATCAAGACATGCAAAAGACGTTGCCATGATCAATCCAATGAGATTCAAGCATTGTCCGGCCGTGTAGCCCTATGCGGCCTGGCTGAATGCTGGGGGACGGCAGGTATGAGAAGAAGCACGTCTGTGGCTTGACAGAAGGCAGCGGAGAGATGAATTGACGGTTGGTGTCTCGGATGCCGAATGTTAGGGAGATTCGAGACAGCAGACACGGGGCTGTTTCCGTGGGTTGAAGGCATTCACATCGGTAGGCATCCTTTGGGAGCCCCCCGGATCACGGGCGCAGAGTTTCGCCGAGTAAGTGAGACGACTTGTGAGACGGTTTTCCACAGGGCGACGACTGGCATTACGGTCGTGGTATCTTGGAGTAAGAAAAGCAAGCAACGGGCAGCGGGCATGTGGAGTTCAAGCCACCGCGGCCACAAGAAGGCTGAACTGACACGGCTCTCACGGCGAGTCCTGACACGCGAACATTTGAGGGCGGCCTTACTGTGAACAGCTAAGGTCCCTTTCCTCGCTGTCGGCCCCCACTGTTGGGGACTAGGGTTTGCCAATCGCGGTGTTAGGTTTGTTGCATTGCACTTCAAACACGAGCCCACGGGTGTGGGAGCGAATGAAGCACGGGAATGGCGTCCAAGACATGAGCTGGATGGATCAGCCCTTCGAGACGCTCCGTCCAGTCTGCTTCACAGCAATCGGATCCCCACCAGGAGAAATTCTCGAGTCTGCCTTCTGCTAGGACGCAACGGGATAGAGACCATGCAGCCGGCGTCTGGCGGCTACTTGCTGCTAGGGAATGGGTGGTCGTCGTTGAGGATTTGGACAGTGCATGGAGAGAAAGTGGTAAGGACAAGGGAGCGGGCGAGCGAGATAGGCATGGCTCGCTCGCTCCAATGCGGGTGGCAGTTTTTAACGGATGGAGCGGCGGTGCGTTCAGCTGGAATAAAACGTGCCAAACGTGGGCAGACGTCGAGGATAACGGTGCTCATTGGCTACAGGCGCGGTGAAGCCTCAGCACCTGCAACCCGGGGCCCTGCCAGAGCCTGCAAGAGCCCTGTCACTGTCTCCAGCCCGTTTCCCAATCCGGCCGCCAAGAGTGGTGTGGAGTCAGCTGAAGATCCACCGACCTTACCTTATTCTTCATCCCTGCTGCCAGCCCTGGGGAAAACGACGTGGACATTTCACACTGCGAGACCACCTACCGACGAAGAATACCGTGGGACCGTCACCGCGGGCTCGCACTCTGGCCTGGGCGGACTGCCTGCTTGGGCCAGACCGACCTCAGACCGACCGGCCAGCCGAACTTTGCCTATCAGAGACTTCTTCTTCTCCTTCTGCTGTCTGCGTCATCCCATCTTTTCTCCCCCGGTCCCTGGTCCAATGTCCACACCCAGGACCATACCCATCACGGCTAGCAGGGCAAAATACCTTACAGTAGTCCACCTTTGGGTCAGGCTTCTGTGTCTCTGAGATGGTTCACAGTTCTGCTCTATGCCCACCATCGCGAACGAGCGTTGCCTTACCACACGCACTCGACTACTCAACGAACGACTCACTGCCCACACCCTCGTTCTCGGGCTTGGTCTCACATCCCGCGCAGCCTCAAGGGCATCTGTCGAGCGACTGAGGTCCAATCCGGGCCTTCTCAGCCCCTTGGCTTGATGTGGCCCTGACCCCTACAGCACATCAATCAATATGACAGCCCTGCAGGCGACAGCCGGCAGCCCCCCCCCCCAGCAGCCCAGACCATCGAAGCCCTGCAGGCATCGAGCACGCGAGTTGCATCATCATCGCCAGGCCTCCCGAAGAGAAGAACGGTCAACCCCAGTCAACCATATAATTAGCATCCCACAGCAAAATGTGTGTCTCTCCTACCTACGACACCCACCTCTACCTCCTCCTCGCGCCGGGAACCAGGGGCGGCCGCGCGCGCCACCAGCTCGGCTGGGGTCAGTCTAGCTTTGAGCTCGCAACGCCATCCCAACTGCCAGGTCCCCGTCGCCGCCCTTCTTTTTTCTCCGATTCGTCGGCCGGGACTATCAGCGAACCGGGGGCCAAGGTGTCTTCAGACGAAGGACATGAACCACCATTGGTCAAGCATGTCGAATGAGCTCATGCATGCCCTATGGGGCTCCTCCGCCGTTCGGGACTTTCACTCCCCCCAAAGGCAAAGAAGGCTACTGCTGCTGCTGCCGTTGCAGGCTGCCAGCTATCATACCCTACCCTACCCTATTCCCTGGTAGGCCGAGCAAAAGCTTGAGATTGCGGTTTCGTGACGGAGCATGCCTGCCTTGGGTCTCGTTGACTCTCATCTTCCAATCCGTAATTTTCGTGATTCATTCTTTCTCTTCCTCCCCTTCGTCTCTTGTTTGTCTTTCCTGGGAGGCCGTCGAGAATGTACAAAAGCCGAGCGGCGTGGCGTTTGATCAGTCTTCAATGACACGGCATCAAGCAGCAACTTCATCTACAACAGTCTCTCGTTCACCTCATCGGCGCCTTTCTATTGCGAGCCTTCTCTTATACCAGGTCACTTTGACTCTTTTCAAACTACTTTTAATCACTAAACTCTACGATTGCTCGCGCAATTCGCTGCTATGGACGGGTGTAAGTTCACCATCACAGGCGTCTGGAGGCCCGCCCTCTTGCGCCGGACGATTCAATAGCTGTATCTCTGACCTGCCCCTAGTCAACGAATACCGGACCATTCGAGTCGCCGAGGTTCTCTCCGACTTCCGGACTCTGCAGTACTACATCGCTGCGGCGCCCACAGATCCCCCCAACATGGAGGACTATTACACGGAGGGGTGGGCAGCATTGCGCCAGTGCTCTCTTGACGGGCAACACGTCCTCAACTGCGCCGCCGACACCAGTGTTCCGCAGGCAAGCGGCGGGCCGCTTGAGCAGGAGAAGGCGGAGTTGAAGCAGTTAGTCGCTGTTGCCCATCGATCGCGACATGCTCGCATCGAGTACTGACCCTGGGACTCCACAGATGCCTCCTCGACTCGTTCGCCAGACGACACGAATGCCAAAAGATCTATCTCCGCCAGGCTGCTGCGCAGCGGTGGGTGAGCAACCGGGACGGCGTCCTTCAAGGCGGCAGGCCGACCAACAGGAACCAGTCACACCTTAGGGCATGTGACCAGCAGCTCAGAGTTGTACGTGATGTTATTTGCTTTCCACCTTGCCCGCTGTTTCTGGGGAGATTGATATCATGGAGGCCGGTTGTTGCCAGTTCCCAGGTCGGAATGCCAGACTAACACGGACGGGTTCATCCAGGAACTCTCTGCGATTACCGATGAAACCATATACAACGAGCTGCAGATGTCGGACCGCACGATGGGCCGCTGGACGGCTGAGGACCCTAGCCTTCGGAGCGTGCAGCGCTGGCTTCGCGCGCGACGACCGTAAGGCATGCGTATCGCGGATGTCAACTAAACCCCACGTGTTGTTGCGAAAATGACGAAGATGGATGTTTGATGAGGTCATGAGACGCCTTTCTCTCTCGCTGGCATCCGGGGTTTCTAATTTTGTATAAAGGGCGCATGGAGGATACCAAACATAATACACGGGAAGAGCGATAATGGGTTTCCTTGGTCCTATTTCAAAAGAATTTCATCTCCTTTTCCATTTCACCAAGATATCACTAGACATTCTCTTCAAGACAAGGCGACTGGTTTTGCGCTTACGGCACGAAAGGGGTCTAGGGCGGTACCGCGGAACCCCAGAGACATTGCGGGCGAGACACGTGCAGGAGAAGAATTGGCAGAATATTTAGAAGAGAATCAACTTCAGACACACGCATTTGCCAGGCGCAAAAAAGACAATCAAGACATTTAGAGGATGTTTCGCTCCCCGTTTCGGGTTCCAAATCTTCAGTATCAAACATTCATTTTTGGATCTACACAAGCTCGGCATTGTTTGGCATGATGCGCGGCCCCCAAAAATCCACCAGAGACCTGCCCGACATTCCTCAGCGCAGATGCCCGAGACACAAGGCACGCGGCAACGATCCTCAAGGAGAGACACGTGCGTACGTGCATCTGGGGTGCCGGGGTCCCGCAGGTGCGGGCCATCCTCTGTTTCTCTCACACCCTCTGGAGCCTGAAGACCGACATCACGCTTGACCAGACCAGGACTGGCACACCAAGCGAACACGATATCTGGGGATGGTGAAATCTGTCACTATCTCTACCTGGTCTTGCTGTGGACACATAACGCTATTCCGGATAGGGAGAGGACCATTCCTAGCATTGTATCTGTGGTGCGGATAAAAAAGACTTGTTTCAGCATTCTGCGCAACCAATCGACACGCGCTGGAGACGAACTGCCGTTCTGGATGTAGGTAGGAAGGAACAACAACTCACCTCGACTGATGACTTTCTTCTCAACCCACCACTCGCCGATCACGGTGAAGAGGAAGGCTAGGGTGTTGACGATGGGGACGGTTAAGCTCAATTCTATTTTTGCCCCTCGCATCAGCAACTCACACTCTCTTTCGGCAGCATCAACCATGCCGGAGAGGAAGATGACAACACTCACCAGCCTGTCCGATGAGCAGGAAGAACCACACGCTGCCGGTGAGGTTGATCAGCAGCGGGGCGGCGTAGCGCGGGTTTCTTAGTAGGTCGACGACGCCGAAGAAGGCGCCGTAGAGGCGGCTGCGGAGCCAGCTGGCTTTCACGGCGTCGGTCTCGAGGATCGGGTGCGGCGCGGGGTGGTGGTCCTTGGCGGCGCGGCGGATGAAGGGGGTGGTGAAGCCCCACGCGAGGCCGACGAGAAGGAACCCCGCGACGTAGTTGATGGCCGCGGGCTGTTGTTGGTCGGGGTCTGGTGATGTCATGTTTTTTTGCGTTTGCTTCTTCTTGCTTTCAGGGGGTGTTGGGGAGGTTCAGCTTAGCCAGCCCTGTAGAGTCCAGCCTTATGACCGGGGGTTTTGGGGATTGGTAGGGTTGCACGAGCTGAAGGGCTGGGGTGAGGCTGCCTCGGCAAGGGTTTGTGAGAATTGATGAGTGAGTTTCCTTTCAAGTCCGAAGTCCCGGGTGGATGGTGTTCGTGATGGAGTGAAGTCGGAAGCGCGGATGAGATGGTGTGGAGGCTTGCGCGCGACGGGGACCCGGTGGAGGCGGAGGGTCCCCGCCGTGCGGTTTGTCCGCCCCACTGGCCGCGTGGCTGTGCTGAGGCTTGCGGTCCCTGATAGGCGCAGCGGGGGGTCTGATTGGCTGTGAGATGCGCTCCGCGGCGGACGCAGCCGAGCGGCTGGGCTTTTTTTCACCGACGATGATGCTGTCATCTTTAGCGCGGGGGCAGGTCAGACTATTGAACGTTTTTTTCTGGCCCTATCACGGATCACCTGAAGTTTGCATTTGGTTTCTTTCCGAAATGGGATAAAGAGGCCTCTCGCTGTCGAACTTTTCAATGATATCCGCGTGTTACTGCTCTGCAATCTTCTGCCGGCTCGTGCGACGGTGCCCGGCGGTTTGATGCCGACTGCATTAGCGAGACGACAAGCGTGGATATGAAGCACGAGCTGGATGCGCGCACGTGTGGCTTGCATGAGAAGTCATCGCAAATCGACCAGTAGCATCACAGCATGGGCACGAGACGAAACAGGCGCCGCTTGCGAATGATGGCGTCTCGCGGCTGACGGGGCCTGTGAGATTTATATTCGACTTTGTAGCTTGTGTCTAACATGATATCACCAGACGCCGGCGGGAGTCAGTAAGCGGGGACATGACAAGCACATCATCACGGCGGAATTTTTCATTGCTTTTTCGGTCTAGACTCTCGCACGTCTTGGCGCCAGTCCACGACATACCCGGTCTTCCCACTTATGAACTGCTTGGCCCTACAAAGCCTGGGTTTGTGCGGCTGCGGCTGGGGTCATTATATCTCAGGTGATTTGGCAATTTCCAATGAATGACCGACTCGCACCAGACCTTACGACACCGACTAGCTGCATCTTGACATAGGCCAACGTCTACCTACGACTTAATCTTCCGACCCGAACGGTGAAGTTGCTGCGTCGTTCGGCAGTTGATGTAAGGCTCGTATCTCCATATGTATTGCAACGCACACCGGGAACAGAGCGATTGGTGCTGAAGCAACCCGGGCCCATGGCGTCCGTCGACCAGGCTGGCTGGCCGAAGACGCTAGTGCATGTCTATACCGCGTCGACGGCCAATTGGGCGGGGATGAGAAAGGACCGGGCAAAGGACCTAAAAAGTGTTAGTCGGCGGGAAGATGAGAAAGGACGATGGCCGTTGAGGAGATGACGGTGAGAGAGAGGATGGGCTTCTCAATATCTACCCTTCCCGCCCTCCCTCATCCCGCATCTCAGTCGTCCCTGACGATCCTTTCCCAAAGCATCTTTCACATTCTCCCTTTCCCCAGAGCGTGCTTCAGACAGCCGCAGCAAATGTCTGTGCCCCGTTACCCCAGACGCTGGCCTGTCGTTGACATCATGACTTCCTTTGAGGTCTACGATGAATCATCAGTCGCTGCGAGCTAGTGGGGCCACCAACCCACGACCGGCATGAGCCGCATCGACGACATGTCCGTCTCCCGGGCCGCCCGCCGTCACAGCAGCACAACATGGGATTGTTGCGAAACTCAATGCACCGCGCGTAAGCAGGTTGTATCTGCGTAGCCCCCCGGCACCATCTCCGTCCTTGTGGTTGTCGTCCTCCTCCTTGTGCCTTCTACCCCGCAACACCCATCATGTCATTGCCGTATGATTTAGGCATGGCGGCTGTCCCAGGGATCGCCCGTGCGTCACACTCTCTTTCAGATTCCCATCTGAGATTCCGATCTGAGATTGGATTTAGCCATGTCGCGGGCCGCGGGGCTGATGGCGTTTGGGGATTGATGGTTTCTGCTTGCAGGTCAGCTGGCTGTTGCAGGGGCAAGTCGTCCCATATTGTTGGACTTCCCTACACATCATATCGTGAATAAGTTTTGTCGGTCTTGTGTTTGCCAACGGGGGCAATAGCATACCGCGGGCATTGCACAGGTCCCCAGTCAATCCAATGGTATAGAACCCTCGAGTTGCTCAATTAGCATCTGCATCGTTATGGTCTCCCATGGCACCAGAGCCTACCAAGCTAGTCTCCCGCCCAGGAGCTTTTGCTCCAGGCACGCTACGTGAAGCATGAACTTTTCTTTTCTTATTCCGCAGATCACAGCCAACAATGACGGCGACAAATCGACACAATCGCATGCTTTTCCAACACAGACAGTAACATCAGCGAGGGGCAGGAAGCCCGCCCAGACGCCTCGCGCCTTGTCCGCCCCAAAAGCTAAGGCTTCTAGGCCCCCCTCCCGGAAACAGCATCTGGCATATCGGCTCGATCCAATGCATCAGAGCACCGCATCGCGTTTCCAGCCCGCACAAGCCTTCCCTTTCCCATCGGACGCGGATGGCTAATTGGCCCCGGAGCCTTGTCTCCTGCCCCTCCTCGTCCTCCTTCGCCGACCTCATCGGTCGATCGATCGGGATATGCCACGGACAGTTGGCGCGAGCCCGAAGTCCCCCGTCCCCCCCTGACCAGCCTAGCGCGCGTGTGCACTCCCGTTACCGTGACAGGAACCGCATCCTAAGAGATCGTAGGGCTGGCGAAGCGTTGTCCCTAACTGAGACCTCCCATCACCTTAACCATCACGCACGCCGACAGCTCGGGTCGCCGTAGCTTCTCAAAAAGCTTTCGCCTAACCGGCCCCTAAACCCCACATTTCGTTCATTCCCCTTGCGCCGGTCATTGCCCCTTGCGGAGAGCTGCCTGACAGGCACGCTTGCGCCGTCACCGACGCTTTGAAGCCCCGCGTCGGTTTGCTGTAGCTTTTGCAGGAATAAGAAACGATTCATGAGCCATTGAAAGTAAGAAGACAGTAAGTACGCACCGACTTTTCCATCATCTCGATCTGGAAGACGAAAAGCTCGGGGCATTGATTGTACCTGCGTGACACGTCATGACTCCACAAAGGGCATCCTGGAAGACGGCCGATCATCGAGAAAGATGCCAAAGGAACGCAGTATCATGAATTCTTGGCGGTTCCCCCCGCTCGGGCGTTGGCCCGGTAGCTGCGGCTGGATGCCGGCCGGCCACGCTCTCCAGCCCGTTTGTAACGAGCATTTCATGCGAGAGACGCAGGTTAGACGCGGCGTTTAGAGTCAATGATGCCATCATGACATCGGATTCCTCCCCCTAGCCCTTTCCCCATGTGCTGTCTCAAGCTGTGATGTAAGCTTGCCGAGGGGTTGGTGGCTTTGGCTCTGCCTTAGCTGAGCTGAGCTTTGTCTTTCCAGAAGCACATCACCTAAGCTCCGTATGTCAACACGTTAGTCCAGACGTCGGCGAAGTTGTATAAGAGGGGATCATTCCTGCAACCCCATTTCCAGTTTCCCTTCTCATCATCACACAACAAACAACTCCAGCAGTCACAAACTCTTAAGCTTCACAGCTCAATAAACACCTTTCAAGAAACCAATCAACCCCACCAAACCACCAACATGCCTACCGAAGCTCAGATCGCCGGCGGCCACAAGGCCAACATCAACAACCCCAACACTTCCGAGGAGAGCAAGAAGAACTCCAAGGCCGTGCTCGAGAACGAGTTCAACGGTGGTGACGTCCCCAAGTCCGGCGACAACGAGGACAAGAACCCTGGCAACGTTGCTGGCGGTCTTAAGGCGTGAGTCTTTTCGCATCTCGTACAGCGCCTCGAGAATATTTGCTAAACAATACCTCATAGCACCCTCAAGAACCCCAACGTCTCCGACGAGGCTAAGCAGTCCGCCAAGGAGCGTCTTGACAACATGTAAAGCAAGCGATTTGAATGATTTTCCACTCCATAAACTGGAGCACGGACAGGAGTTATATGGACGAGTTACGTCACTGTATCTTAGCCACTATTCATTGCTTGGCGCATGCAAGCACTCAATGAGAATATTGTGAAACTCCAAAACCGCTCAATCGAGCACAACCGTGTTTGTCGTTATTGTTTGACCACTTGTGTGAATATGTTGTACCGACATTTTGCTACCGGCTAATCAATAAACATTAATAGGATACTTAATATTTTACCTGTTAACATATTGTACTTTTTGTCAATCTTCCTCTCCAAACTACCGTCTTTACAGACTAAGTATGAATTAGTTATGTTTCACGTTACAAGCTTACCATATTCCTATTTGATTCTTACGATATTTGGGGAAATGGCGCGTTGAATGACATAATCATTACGGTCTTCTCTCAGCTTCTGTTCATCACTTCTATAAATCTATTTCTCGACGGAACCAAACGAGCGAACTGTGTCCACCACGCATTCCTCAAAGCTCCTGTACTTTAAGCCGAGAACATTGATGCTTTTTTGGTTGTTCACCTGGTATACCTTGTCCGGCAATTCTGCAGTGTTGTTGTTAGCGCTTCAAATCCTTTAAGTTTCGATTGGAGCAAAA
Source organism: Colletotrichum gloeosporioides (assembly GCF_011800055.1). Classification (NCBI taxonomy): domain Eukaryota; kingdom Fungi; phylum Ascomycota; class Sordariomycetes; order Glomerellales; family Glomerellaceae; genus Colletotrichum; species Colletotrichum gloeosporioides. The sequence goes on along the minus strand of NW_025544662.1, from coordinate 851,761 downwards.
AAGACTAACCGCCACCCTTGGTGCACTTCGAAGGGAGTGCAGACTTGTACTCCGGGAAGTTCTTGCGGATGATGTCGATGATCTGGCGGTTGGAACAGCAGCCCCCGGTGATGAAGAAGCGCTGGTTTGCTGCCTGTTCCTTCTCCATGGCCATGACGTGGGCGAAAGCTACGTCGCGAACGTCTGCGAAAATGGGGTTCTGCGTGCCAAGTCGTTCTGGTTAGCTTCATATTCTTGAACACTGACAGCTGTTGCTCTCGGATGGCTTGGAGAGGGGCAAGTTTACTTACCGTTGTAGGAGCAATTTCCTTCTTCGCGGCACCAAGAATGAAGCTCCTGATGAATTGGTTTGAGGTGTTGAGCGCGTCAAGCGAAGCCAGCTCCTGCACGGCCGGGCCAAACACGAGCGGCGGATTGATGGTCGATAGAGTGAAGCCTGGAGACTCGTTCTCTACAAAACTCCACGCGGCCTTCTCGGCGAACGTTTTGCTTGCTGTGGCGGCACCAGAAAAATGTTAGCCAAGCTTGGAAAACCGTTGGTTGCCAAAGGTGGACTGATCCCATACCAGAGTAAGCGAACCCCGGGTTCTCTAAGGCTTGCTCGAGCGTGATTGGGTTCCAGTCCTTCTAGTCGTAGGTGTGGTCGGGCCACAGGCCCTTGGAGATATCCATCATGGAACCAAAAGACGACGTGATAACCACTCGCTTCACGGATGGAGCGCCGTCCATGATCGCACGAAGTATACCCGTCGTCCCGTTGATGGCTGGGTCAAGCAGGTCGGCTTGGATGTCCGTCACATTAAACGTGAATGGGCTGGCGGTGTGAATTACGGCCTCAAAAGGAGCATCGGACTTGACAGCTTCGTTGAAGGCATCAGGCTGAACCACATCCGGCACAATGGCAAAGTGTAGTTTTTCGGGGCCGAAGCCGGGATTCGAGGCCCTGATAGCGTCGGCTTTGGCTTGATTGCGAACAGTAGTGACGACGGAATGTCTAGAGAGGGATATCATGTGAGTTTGACGACCTTAGAGACCGAGATGCGCAGTTCTTACTTACCCTCTCTCTAGGAGAAGACGAAGGATGTGAGTGGCGATGAAGCCACTACCACCAGTGAGCAGGACTCTGGTCATCTTGGTTGCGGTGAAAGACTTGATAGATTGAACTACTAGTTGAAGGATAGAGAGTGCTTGTTCATGTTCACGGTCTACAAGGGCCAACTACGATGTATTTAAAAACTTGTTGATTCTGTAGGGTTATCGCCAAGCCTGCTACCGATGTGTGGATTTAAGCTTAACTTAGCTCCGAATCTCCTCATCGTGCTGACAAGACATCACGACACATATGACAGTGTGGGTTATGTGGGCTACGTTGGAACGGTTTCGAACGGAGCGAAGTCTCTTAAGACCGATATCGATACCCAATATCTAGCCACTTGGACGCGGTTGTAACCCAGTATCTGGTCACCGGGATACGCGTATTTGGCCGTACCCACTTTTCACTTGGGAAAGGGGAGCATCGTCAGATGATCAAGAAAGATACCATTTCTATAATGTTATTTCTGAGAGGTAGTATCGACGGGTATTGAAGTGCATCGCTATGTATCCCATTGCATAGGCATGCCATAACTCATCATAGGGATGACTATCCCTCAAAATTGTCTCAGTTCGGCTGTAGGCAAGCGCACTTTCCGAAATCGTTGATTCTAGTACTTCGAGAGGACTACGACCCGAAGAAAGTGCGCTCTTATGTATGTAATTCCTCACCTCCCCGGCCTTCTCCTCCTTGTAGAATCTGTTTTCTGTCTGTCAGTACTTGTTGAATTCATGATGATGATATCTCTTACGATAAAATGTCGTTCGTTAAGTTGATAAACTTCCCCATCTCGGGCGCCGCCGGCATGAAGCGCGATATGTCAGGACACATGTCTCTGTAGAAGCAGAAATATGTGTAAACTTCAGGCAGGCCCTCCTTGTCCCTGAAATAGTAGGGCCAACTGGGAGCCTCCATAGAAGGGATGATGGCTTGGTAGTCTCGGCGAATTTCAATGGCGTTGGAGTTGACAAAAGCCAGCGCAGACAGTACGATCAGGTTAGCAACAACGGGATCATAGTAGTCCGTCGTCGACCTTAGGACGTCCGCAAAGCACTCTAGGACGCTACATGGTTGCAGATCCCCCCTTGAGAATCGTGACTGGAAGTTTGCCAGGTTTGGGCCCAGCTCAGCGTTGAGGTCATCAATAATGAACCCAAGCCAGGTGAAAAGGCCGATGTGAACCTGAATATCGAAAGGGTGAAGAGGGTACATCTCCTGCGCAGAACATTAGCTTGACGAGGTTCCTCGGTTGAGATATATGATCTACATACCGCAGCTACAGCCAAGCCAGCCTCAAATCTCATTCTCGAGCCATCGTCCGAATTGACATACACGCCCGCCTCACGACCTCTTGAGAGAATCGCCTCTCTGAGGGCGTCTCTACTCGGCTTCGCAGGTTGGGTGTAATTGATGCACTTGAGAAACGTCGGGATGAGACATGAGAGACGATGCCGGAGCCCCTCCATGGCGGGCGTGACTGTCAATGATTCAGTCATGTTAACGTCTTTCACTTCAACAATGCATGTCAACTCTCACCAACAGGAACTCGAGCGGAAAACGCTGTCTTTAATCTCCATAGATCTCCACAACGAAGACCAAGCCGTGTAGGTAGCCACAAAGGCCGTACTGTGAGACTGAGCTGAGATGCTATTCCGAGCTGTCCGCAAGGTATCGAAATGAAGCGCGGCCCGCGGACGTAACCTGGGGCCGCAATTAAGTAGAGTTTTCGCGTCACCGTTCAAGAACTAGGCGGTGAGTGAACGAGTCATGTAAAGATTGAGTATGGGTATTCGGTGTCGTTTTTGGCCAGTTTCCATAAGCTGCATCTCGTGACACCGCAACGCCCCTAAGCTGTACTTGAGAGAACAGGGAGAGCTTCGACTGTTGCTGTTGATGTTGCGGAAGTCTGATCTTACATACTTGTTACCGGAGAACCCGAAGGATCCTGTGTTCAACATTTTCCTCCAATCAATGAACTGTATCAACTTTCTCACCTCAGAATCCGCTCACCCCATGTATACAAGACTTTGGTAGGCCAGCTTTGGGAAGTAGTTCTGTTAGTAACACTTCGACCAATCCATCCCCGGTGGACAGGGGGGAGCGGATTCTGACCTCGGTAAGTTGATACGATATACCTTTTTGAGTTTCTGAACACAGCATTACAGGAGTCCGAGGCATGTCGTCTCAATGACATGAGTAATACCCGGCCAAAATCTCCAGGGAGCTACGTATGATTCAGTTCTAACAGCTGCATCTATGGAGTAGTCTAGGGTGTGTCGGCACTTGAAGCCGCGGTGGAGAACACTAAACTCTAAATATATGAACACAAGATACGTCGAAGATACGCGTCGTTGGACCCTTGATTTGGCGGAACATCCAGAGGATAGCTTACAAGCGGTGGCAGGGTTCTAGTTGAAGGCGATGGGCGATTTTCGATATATTAAGCAACCTTTGACGATGAAGCCACTGTGTCTGAGACCAGTCCGTCACACTTCAGTTCTGTCAAATTGTCAATCTCTTTCAAAGCAGACCCTGTCACGCATACCATACCCCTTTCTCTTCCAGGACAAACAAACTCGTCAACATGTCGACCACAACTATCACTGCTACTCAGCAGACGGACCGCAGCAGATTCAACTTTCAGCATCGATGGTTTGACAGAACGATCGAGCACTGGGAACAGCGCACCAGCTCTCTCCGCGGGAAAAAGCTGAGAGTTTTGGAAGTTGGCTCCTTCGAGGGCGGTTCCGCTACGTGGATCCTCGACAACCTCATGGATCACCCGGAGTCGACATTTACCGCCGTCGATACCTTCGGTGGAAGCATGGAGTTCCAGAATGACACATACAAAGAGTTCGATGCTTACGACATCCCCTCTTTGGAGAAGCGCTTCCGGTCCAACGTTGCGAAATGCCGTCATGTCGACAAGCTCACCGTCATCAAGCGGTCCAGCCTTGACGCCCTCCCAACACTCAAGCACCAAGGTGCTCGTTTTGACTTCATCTACATCGACGGATCTCACGTCGCTCTTGATGTCTTGCACGACGCAGTGCTCGCCTGGGGCATGCTCGAGGTTGGAGGCACCATTGTGTTCGACGACTATACCTTGAACAGGTACAACGAGGAAAGCTACAACCCGCCTGCTGCAGTCGATTCTCTCATTCGATGCGCAGCCTTCGAAGCGCAGGCCAGTCAAGCAGGGTCGCAGATGTGGGTCAACAAGGTGCCCCAGCTATTCCCGCCCACGCTTAACCCCGAGAGGGAGTTGATTGTCGAGGACGACTGAGCGTCAGCTGAAGAGAGTTTCGGATAGAATTGTAGTAGAGCATAGGCAGCCATCTGATTCGATATCACACATGCAACTGTCGCGAAGGAAGGGGAGAGGGTCCCATGTTGGTGGGGCTCAGGTCATCGAAACCAATCAGAATGGAAGGATACATTCGCATCATGCTGCGTAGAGCTGAATAGAAAAGATTACATTACAATTCAAGAACCCCACGATCATCTCTGTCGAACCTTAGGTTCTGCTTCTTTACAACCATTAGTGAACAAATCACCTGTTTCCAGGGGACAAACCCCCGGAATTCCACATGTAATACCTTTCAGCAGCGTGGACACGTGACGGGTCCGTGTTGCGTACTCCAGATGTTTCCTCTTGTGTGTGATTGGGACTTCGTACCTCAAAGACCTAAATCGAGTACCGGCCGGCAATGCTTTTCTGGATTGATTCACTTTAGAGGGACTTGAACGACTTTGCAAATTCGGCTCAACTGACTCTTGCAAGGGCCCACAAATATGGATAATTGAAAATTAAAACTTCGAGTGGATCGTATCGTGTACATGGGTGATGACTCCCGACAATTCACTCAAGACCGAATGCATTGTGAATGAGGAGCCCCTGGTTCTCCTCAGCCGACAACCATTGAGCCATTGCCTCTATCTCCCTGGCGAAAGAGGCCATACCGTCTCCAGAACTCCACTCGAGCCCGGCCCCCCTGAGATGCAAGAACACGGTGGTCACAGCACTCTCGTCTGCTGTTCCACAGCCACGACTACTGGAGCCTGCAGAGACCACGAGTCCGACTCGTGGCTTTTGCACCGACTTCAACATGTCCATATTTTCGAAGTGGGAGAGCCTAGCATCCTCCGTGGAAGACCGTGACTGGGGTGCGCTCTCACCGAGTCCGGGGGCCCAGTTGAACATAAGTGAGCCATGAATCAGAGGCAGCAGCGGCCAGGGCCTGTTCTCGGCGTTGGGGTCTTCGAGCTTGTCCATGATAGCCCGCCAAGGTGCGGACGCGTGTCTGGTCTGAAGCTCCTGCTCTCGCTGCATTCTACGCAGGAATTGGGAAACTGTCTCCCGCTCGCTGCCATATCTCGGCATCTCCACCACGTTGCATACTATTTGCACTGTAGGGCCTGCCACGTCGCCAGCCTCCCACTGCAGAGACCTGTCGTGCTCTTCCCCACGGCGTGGCATGCCGGTGTCCGTGACGGACTGGGGCAGAAAAGGGTTGTAGTGTAATCTCGCGGCTTCGACGCTGGAGAATACGGCCACCCTCGATTTGCGCCCTGTTGCGGTTTCTGTCGTTGTGTAGCCACTCCGACTCGCGCTTGCTAAGGCCAATGCGGCTTTGACAATGGTGGATGGAGATACGGTCGTGGGATCCGTGGGGTCTGCTCTAAGGGCTGACATCGAGAAGTTGTGCTGCAGTTGATGGCTTTCTTGATAATGACCATCCAGTGAGACATTCATCCAGGTCGTCGGACTTGGCCACAATGCCCCAGCATCAACATGTTTTGGCAGCGAGGCAAGACGATCGAGATGCCAATTCACCGCCGCCTTAGCCCGCGGAGAGCTACGCAGAGCGTGGCATAAGTCCAAATAGGGCTTGTAGTCCTTGTACTCTCGAAGCTGTGCTTGGATGCTGGCGGCAGTCCAACTGCCTGAAGCAGCCATAGCGACGGCTCGGTCGAGGTCGTCGTGGAATAACTGTCCTGCAGAATGATCACTGATAGAGTGGTTTGCGGATGTCACCATCGCCGCAGTGCCAGTCTCTTCTACGTCGAAGAGCATGACTCGATAAAGCGGCCCGGGAAACGTGTTTTGTTGCGGTGCTGGGAATCGATGGGCCTCGGCAGTATTTCCGAGTGCGATCTCCTCAAGATCTTTCAAGCAGCGTACGGCACCGCCGTCTTGTATGACCAAGTCGAAATACTTTGCTGACGGGCGCATGATGACGTGGAATGCTTCCTTTGTCTTGGGATTGACACCGCGCCAGTCTGCATCCCAGACCATGAACGAGCACATGATGGGTTGATTGAGCAACGCCGCTTCTACCGCAGTGCGAAGTTGCTAAGCAGAAAAACATTCTATCAGCATCTTGAGATGTAGATATGAGAGATAGATAGTGATTAAATACCTTTTTAGTTGTCTTCTTCTTGGTACTGATAGCCATGTTGAAGTTGATGGTATCATAGAAACCGCACTGAGCCTGCACAGCATTCGAGTCATATGCAGGGCAGATGTTCTCAATATCTTCCCACCCGAAGCCGCATGGCGAGATGGATCCCAGAACCCGATCTTTGATGAAGTCGAACAGTGCCGGTTCGGGGGCGATGTCCTCCAATTCTTCTGCTAAAAGAGGTCTTCGTGTTGCAATCCTGTTGTCGGCAGCTGCCATCCTTCTTTGTTGGTTGGCGAGATGCGCCACATTTGCGTCCTTCATCGTTGACGTTGTCTTATGATCGGCTGACAGGCTGCGCAGAAGTTCAATCTGCTCCGCAACAGTCGATGCTTGAGCCATGGCTGCTAATGGAAGCGCTATACCTGTTTGCTTTCTGATTTTGTCGCGGACGCGCATCATGGTGATGCTGTCTATGTGCTGCCCAAGAGGTATGTTGACGTCCAGCTGAGATGTATTACTCAGCCCGAGGGCCGTCGTCCAAATAGCTTTGACCTGCTCTTCGTCATGCTGTTCGAGCCCGGACAATGTGCTGGCTGCCCCAGAAGTAGCCTGCCTGTCAAGATGGGCTGCTACAGCCTGCTTCAGCTTGAACTTCTGGATCTTACCCGACGTCGTTCTGGGAAAGTCTGCTAGGTCGAGATCCTTAAGGTTGATAACCAGATCCGGGACATGCATCGTGGACATATTCTGGAGCACGGTTTCTCGAATTGCCTTTTCGACTGCAGTAGCTTGTTGATCACCTTTGATCACCACAGCGGGAACCTCTCCAGCAATGGTGTCTCTGATGCCAACACTGGAGAGCGCATCGTGTCAGCACTTTCTACGACAATCAAGTAGGACCGAAGTAGAGATGCGCAGAAGTCAATAACTTACACTTGTGGATTGAGAGGGCGGAGGGCAGGGTTCTTCATAAGAACAGCCTCAATAGCAGCGGGCGAAATGTTTTCACCGCCGCGGATAATCCTGCAAAGCATCGGTCAGTTAACGCAAGATATCCGAGGCGTTGAACGTCCACAGAGCTGCACATACATATCCTTGTAACGTCCGGTGATGAAGAGATCCCCGTTCTCGTCCATTCTTCCCATGTCTCCGGTCTGAAACCACACTCTGCCCGTCTCCTCCTCAGCGTAAAATGCCTTCTGCTCTTCATGCTGGATGTATCCCCATCTTCCTTCGCGGTATATCATGGGACCATATCCGTGGATCTCTCCTGTGACGTTTCGTGGAACGACACGGCCCGTGGCAGGATCTATGATTTTGATACCGTGGCCCATTGGCGGCTTCCCCACAGACATCTCTTCCGAACCGGACAAAGAACTGTCAGGACCTGCCTCAGAAACACCTACGCTGCCGGTGCTGGTGAGCGCACCTTCGGTGCAACCATAAGCATTTTCGACAACTTTAGCCCCGAGAACTTTGGTTGTCGCGAGCATCTCCTGCCTGGTCAAAATCGTTCCACCAAAGGTGACGCTGATGAGTGATCCAAGAGGGGGCTGGCCATTTTCCATAGCTGCAACCAATGCGTGTATCAGAGTCGGAACCAACAGCGTGTGCGTGATCTGTTCTTGGCGAAAGGTAGATAGCAATGCTTCCGGAGTCGAGAACGCCGGGCCAGGGAAGACTAGGGCCGCACCGCGGCCGTGTGCAGTTTGTATACAGGTCCAGCCGTTTCCATGGTTATTCGGGAGAATACTGCATACTCTCGAGCCAAGTTGTGGTAGAATGTGAGACGGTGAAAGTAGGAGTCGGCTGTTCGTGTAAGTGTTCAAGACCGTGTGATGGCAGAATAAGCCCTTGGGCCTGCTTGTTGAACCGCTAGTGCTACACAAAACATCAGCACCGCCAAGTTCTTGAGACGACTGTTAGTCTTAGGCTAACATACAAGAGAACGATGCCGGCCTGGGCATGATCCTTGCCTTCAAGGCCAAGAACTGGGTTGGAGTGGCACAAATCACTTCTGCCCTTGCCATCGATCGACAACATCAAATCATCAAGGCGAAGCCAGCCTTCTCTCATTTTGGACCCCGAAGCCAATATCTTGACAACTTGGGGTCCAAAAATGTTGTTATCAATACCCAGCTCATCAATATCTCTGGCCACATCTGAATTGGCAGCGTAGACAAACCTCAGGCCATAACCATCGGGGGCAAGACTCAAAGCTGTTCTCAGCATGTGAGCTGCTTCATCGCGATTCTTGAGTAACAGTGGATTCAAAGGGGTCAAGGTGCAGCCTGTTGCAACAGATGCCCAAGCCGCAAGTACAAAGTCCGCACCATTCTGGAGAAATGTTACCACCGGGGTTCCCGGGCCGAGTTCTTCCAGTAGATCAGCATCTGCGACTATGGACCTTTTGGCCACCACAAGCTTGTGGATAGCTTGAGCAAGAGTTTGAAAATCCCAGCGAAGATACGGCTTAGATTCATTTCCGGGACTTGTGTCTTCAGAGGCAGAAGGGCCAAGACTAGAAAAGCCAAACAGATCATGCGGCTGATGAGAACACACCAAGGCCAACTCGTTTGGGTGGCTTCTTATAGCCAAAAGCAAGCCATTCCAGGCGTCAGGAACTCCTGAAAGATCGAGAGGCGGACCGTCGGCTACGCTGAGATCAAGTGATGCTGACACTGGAGCAGCCATGTTTGGTTTGCTGATGTTCGGAGGTTATGCAAGTTGTTTTTGAAATTTTGAAGAGTGAAATTACTGAGAGAGTGACAGATGCTTACACACATGTTGTAAAACGTGAAGTTTATGGCACAAGTGGCATCGGTTACACCGGCGACACCGGTGACACCCGTATGTTGAGAGTTCCTAGGATTAGTCCTCGACCCGTACAAGTCTTTCACTCACCGCCCTATTAATATCAGCAAAGCATGGAATTGTTTGAATGGTTAGTTGATTGGCCATGAGCGCATACGAACAAATTGATTCTCGTTGACTGAGTCCTGACTCGATACTCTTCTGTCCCCAGTTCGTGATCCCGAACCCGCAGTTGCCGGGGAGGCAAGTCCCACACAGTGGAAACTTTAAATCGGTAATTGTGACATTGAATGTTATCAAAAGAACCCCTACTTTGACCCTGGATTGAGATGGAAGCGCTTGCCACAATCCACATGGCCTGCCTGACATAGATCTCGGTCTAGCGTCATGGAGACCGCCCCATGCCTTCCATCATGTCTGCCCCATTACCTACTGTAATGCGTTAGCGAGATCATCGAAGTATTTTCCAAAAGTGTATCATCGAAATGGCGCCAAATCTCCTAGTGCCAATATTTCTCGTTGACTCCCTGCATGCACCAGAATACCGTCACAACTTGACAAAATGGGAATCCGCTGACCACCTGCATACTGGGCATGCATTGGTCCAATCGTTACTAACAGAACTACTTCCCCGAAGACCACCAACCAATGCCTTGCTGACAAGGATTCAGCGGATTCTTATTCTTACAAGGTGTCTTCCTAGCCCCTTGCAGCAGCTCGTAAGAGATGTTAAATCGGGCACTTTCTTTCATGGAATGCTTTGGTTATCAGGATCTGGCCGTTGCGCTTGCTCATTTTCAAGCCCATCTTACAATCTGCGGGCACGTTCTTCACCTAGCAAGACCTCAGAAGGGCCTTGCTCCCTTCCACACAACCCCATCTGTTTTGGTTCCCTTTGACATCCCCAATTCTGGTCTTATCAATATCCAAAAATGACCTTTTTGACATCTTCAACAAAACATTTCTCATCTTTGGTATTCACTAGCCGACTGTTCTATGTTGCCATCGTATCATACTTCCTCATTGCCATTGTGAGGTCATGGAGTCGCTTATGGCATCTCCCGGGCCCATTCCCATGTTCTTTCTCGTACTGGCCGATGTTCAGAATTCGCTGTCATGGCTCCCGCGCGTATTCTGAATACGCCAGGCTCACGGCGCAGTACGGCAAACTCGTTCGTATAGGTCCTAACGATGTGATCACGTCCGATCCGGAGCTTATTAGGCGCATGTCAGCAGCGAAGTCCACTTATGAGCGCAGCAGCTGGTACAAGGCGACTCGGCTAGACCCATACCACGATATGATGGGTAGCGTGCTTGACAAATCTGCTCATCACTCTTTGAGGACGAAACTGTCTCCAGGTTACGTGGGAAAGGACATCCCAGGACTAGAGGCCAGTATTGACTCTGGAATCGCGGAACTGGTTGACTTGATCCGCCTTAAGTACACGTCGAGGTCAAAGATTGCCACCATTACTGAAACGGACGGAAAGGACCAGGTTTCTAAGCCCTCGGATTTGGAGCCTGTCGATTTCGGCCGCCTTGCAGACTACTACGCCATGGATGCGCGGTCGAGGATGTCTTTCGGCCGGCCTATCGGACTTCTGCAGAAAGACACGGATGTCTTTGGCCTTATCAGAACGTCGAATTTTGCCATAGATGTGCTCCAATTCTTCACGGACATTCCCGCGCTGCAGATGATCTTCACGTCGGATCTCGTGCTGAGATTCTTGGGCCCAAAGCCGACGGATTCGAGTGGTTTCGGAAAGATTATGGGGTAAGTCAATAGGCTTTCTGTGAACTCGATGGTTGAAGTCCATGGCACAGACATGTGGCTTGGGAGATCATTATCATGTTAACCGGCGTGGCCTGCAGACTTGCCGAGCAGCACGTTGTGAAGCGCTTCGCTCCAGATGCAAAGGACGAGCCCGACCTACTTGTAAGCCAATCTAAGAAAACACCGAGTTTCATTGTAGATCATTTACAAGTTGAATAGGGATCTTTCATTCGCCGTGGCCTTGATCAACGCTCCGCGCAGTCTGAAATCATGTTTCCAATGGTCGCTGGCTCGGATACTGCCGCGAAGGCCATCAAGTGGACAATGCAATACCTACTGAGCAATCCATCCACTTTCAAAAGTCTTGAAGAGGAAATTATGACAGCGATTTCAAACGGAACAGTCTCTGAGCCAATCACTAACATAGAGGCTCTGAAACTTCCCTTTCTTCAGGTAAACCAAGTCCGCACATGCCGAGCTGATAGATGTAATCAAGCTCCTCTGCTTCGCGCTAACTCCGATCTTCTTAGGCAGTCATTTACGAGTCCCTCCGTGTTCACCCACCATTCACTGGCTTGCTCATGAAACAGGTCGGGCCTGAAGGTGATGTACACAAGGGTACATTTTTGCCTCCAGGTACAAGAGTCGCACACGACACGTGGTCAGTGACGCACGACACACAGCTATTCGGAGAGGACGCCCACATATTCCGACCCCAGAGATGGCTCGAAGCCGATGCGGTCACGGTCAAAGAATGGAAGAAACGGACCGAGCTGGTTTTTGGTGCTGGTAGGTGGCAGTGTGCGGGCAAGGCCGTGGCCATGATAGAGCTGAACAAGATCTTTGTCACGGTGAGTTTCTCAATCATTCTGGAAAATCATTGGAAGTATAATCAGCTAACATTCTCAATCCCAGCTCATTCGCAACTTCGAGTTTCTGCCGGCGAGTGCTTGTATGTCGGTTGTTATTAGAGTTCGCGAGACTCAAGCGATGTGATGGGGAAGAGCATCTGGTTCCAGAAATATGAGATGGGAAAACCGCCACAGGGGGCCAACAACCACGTGAGGTTGGACGGAATTAAGTGCACGCGAGAGCTTCTCGTCAATCCTCAAAATAGTGAATGCATAAGGCGCCCAGGAATGTCACCTCTGAGTCTTCATTTAGCCCATAAGAAAGCTCTGTTTTCTTATTACTGATACGAACTTCTATGACTACGAGTGAGACGCAGCCAGCCCTCAATCATCGACGACACCAAAGTCTGTCGGATTTTCAGCAGCACAAGGACCACGTGTGAATTAGCACTTGGCTTATTGACTAATTATTGTTCCACCCAAAAAGTTCTGATCAGATACAGTTTGGTACGTTCTCCGCAGATATGCAATAGATTCTCAAAGACTTTAATTTAAACTGTGAGATTTGGCGACCAACAGAAGGTACCTGAGATGCACGGAAGATCGCAAGAGCTGTGATGCAGTGTAACTTCTGTTATCTCATTAGCTTCTCATCGACTCGTGATCGTATATTCGTTGGTCCGAATGGCACTTAGGCAGAATAGCTACACCAACAGCCACCAGTTTGTTCCACTTTATTGCAGACACGACAACTCCTTTCGTTGTTAGGACCAACAGCGACAAACAGGCGAATTCCCCCCTGTCACTGATCAGCCAATAAGAGGGGTAAGCTTCCGTTATCCGATGTAAATACAAATAGGCTGCGTTCTCCGCCTGGTTACAGAATATTCCATCGGTCTACATTCTCATGACTTTGTTCCGCAATGGCCGACAATCAGACCACCGCAATGGATGCCGGGAGCCCTGCGCCTGTTGGCCCCGCTCTCGAATCTGAACCTCGAAACAACAAGAATGTAAGGGACTTCGGATAGACGAGCATTCAATATCGCGCTGACTCTGCGCTGTAGGTCATAAATTACGATGCCTCCGACAGAGCACCAGTAAACAGGCCCGCCAATGCCGCGTTATCGGATAATCAAAAGATTCTTCTAACGCTTCTAAGTCTGTGTTATCATCGAGTACGAGCTTATCTAGTTTTATTCTCCAAAATCGCCTGGAGAACGGAAGACCTTATCACAAGTACAAGGACGCGGGAGTAGGCTCCCCAAGCTTTCGTCACCCTGTGTCAGTGGCATTTCTCATATGAATTAGAATACCTTTCCCCCAATGATGAGAGAAAGAATGATAGACTAGGTTAGTTTTATCTTCACATTCTCAACAACCCTTCTCACCTATGAACTAGACTTGCAACATAACCTCTATCTTTCAACCTTGGATTACAAGCTTGGCTTGCTCCCCCACACGAGAAAATTTCTGGTTTGAGGCGCGCACTTGACATTGGAATCGGCACTGGCCTTTGGGCAATTGAGTTCGCCGATGAGCACCCCGAGGCTGAAGTAAGTTGGCCTCTATGTAGAAGGACTGAATGCTGATGATGACCAGGTCCTGGGCATTGACCTTACTCCTGTACAAAATCGATTGTACTTTCTGATTCTTATTCCCACAGAGCTCATCTGCTCACATGTCGTCAGTGTTCCACCGAATGTTAAATTCGAAGTCGATGACATTGAGCAGCCGTGGGCGTATGGGCAACCTTTTGGCTATCCATATTCGTGGCATGACATCTAGCATCTCAGACTGGCCTGTATTTCTCGAGAACGTCTACAAGTTAGTGCCTTCGAGACAGCTCAACAGGTTCCATGATTGACCTGTTCTCTCTAGTGGCCTCGCCCCTGGTGGCTACATCGAATTATTTGAAGGTCACGCGCGTACTCAATCTGACGACGGATCAGTAACACCGGAGCATGCGATGTGGCAGTGGGCGGACAAGCTTGAAGAATGTTGCAAGATCCTTGGGCGTCCATTCGTTTACGTCCCAAGTCTTGTACCGATGCTCAAGGAGGCTGACTTTGTCGTTGTGAAGATCGTCCCGTTCAAGTGGCCGGTCCATCCGTGGGCCAAAGATGCGCATTATGAAGAGCTAGAGAATGGGCTTTTGCTAATGCTTTGGAGGGCCTCAAGGCACGGACTATCGCAGCGTTGACTAGGGCTCTCAACTGGAACTAAGCAGAGGTCCAGACTCTTCTGTCTGAAGTGCGCAAAGACATGAACGACAGAAGTATCCACCATTACACCCAATGTAAGTTTGACTTTTTACCTTGTTAGCTTTGATCCATTCTCCCCATGCCATCTGTCTAGCTAAAGGCTTGGCCTGTTTGCTGAATTTAGGATGCTAATGACAAGCAGGTGGGTGATCTATGCGCAGAAGCCAGCGGAGAAAATTGCAGCGCCATCCTAAACCCTTTGGGTTTGAGTTTGAGTTCGAGATACATACTCCAGAATTATGAACGAAGACAAAGTTTCTCTTGTTAGTAAAACCGATAATTTCAACTCTACAGTTCTGTTGAAGCAATTTCCGGAATAGCTTGGCAGTAAAACGCCTCCCATACTGATCTGGATAAACCAGAACTGGCAAGGTGAGAAGGACAAACAAGGTATAAAATAGAACACTCTCCAAAGCCGCACACTTTCCTGGCGTTATGTCGACGGTGATCAAGGTAAAGAACATAGATGTCATTTCAGTTTCCATGGGAGTGGAGGACTGCGCTGATTCTACCTATCACCTCTTTCCGATCACAGGCACTAAGCACATGCAGTCTCTGGTGCCTCCATATATGATCGTGTGGTTAGGAGTTAGAAAAGACCTCTTGTCGTTGTCATGTCGCACTGCGTCGGAATTTGGATTCATGTCACGCTGCACAATGATGGTAAGCCTTTCTGCGATGCCTGCTCAGACCAGCCAGACTGGTCAGCCTGGCTTATTGTCCAGGTAGTATGGCAGCTCTAGGCTGTCCAGATTCCGACGAAAGTCTTGTCCGCTGGTTGCCTTGATGTCCTCAGTTCTGCAGGCGAACCAGCGGGGTTGTGAGTCAAGTTGTACTGGCTCTCCAGGTTGAAAACCCTTACGTCTGGCTTAACATTTATAAGTCAATGAACAATATAATTTTGTCACTTCAGTCTCTTCTTCTCTCTTCTTCCTGAAGCCCCCCGCCCAGCAACGAAAAGCAAAAGAACAATATCGAAATGTCAGAAAGCAACAAGGAATCTCAGAGTGATGAGAACTCCACTTGTGGCTCTTCACCCGAAGTTGTCACGATGGCAATATCGGATCAGGAACAGCAGACAGCCGAAGACGTATCTACATGGCCTGAAAATGTGCCTCAATGGGCCGAATTTATTTTCAGCGGCATGAAGCCAGAGGACGTTGACGACGACTCACCATCGAGACTAGAATGGCTAAGACAGAAGCAAGATGACAACGAAAAGAACGTACACCTTGATCAACTCATGACTATGATTGGTCTTGAAAATTTGAAAGCCCATTTTCTTGCTGTCAAGGCCAGAGTCAAGGCGAGCAAGCAAACGGGCGACAAGCACAAGAAGTTGCGACTTCATCTAGTTCTCCACGGGAAAGATGGAACAGGTAAATTTTCTTGAACCAAAAAAATTGAACATAAACTGACCTACTATGGAAGGCAAAAAGTCTATTGCACAGCTTTATGCGCAGTTCCTCTATTCCATCGGGGCTGTGACTGAACAGACATTTGCTAGAACGTCGGGATATCGTTAAACGTCTGGACCTCGTCAGCACATTGACGATGACGATGATTGTGACTGTGACGATGACGATGATTGTGACTGCGACGATACTGATAACAATCGCGATGACGATGACGATTCCGAGGATCCCGACACCCGGTCAACTCCAGCCTCGCAAAAAGACCCTGCGGTAGGTTTGGACTATGAGTCTCATCGCTCGACACTAACAATGAGCAGGTTATCTTCTACGACATTCCTGGTGGCTACTTCGGCACAGACAGCGTGAGCAACGCCGTTGGTGATGCGAAAACATCTGTTGTGATTATCTCCTCCAGGGAAAAGACTCTTCTCGACCTTATCGAGAACAGCGAGGAGGCTTTGCAGCAGCTGCCGGTCCCGTTCACTCTCCCAGATTACAGCGATGATGAAATACGACAGCTTCTCGTGCGAATGATGCAGAAAAATGGCTTTTCAGTCAGGGGTGGGTTCAAGGATGGCAGTCTGCGCGCCTTGGCTCGGCGAATGGTACAAGAAGGAAAGGCGTCCCAACAGCGCTGGAGCGTATTTGATTACTTACAGCAAGAGTTGGAGGAGGCATGCAAGAGACGAGCACGTCGACTTCAAGCGGATTACATGCGATAATTTGACAATCCTACAAACTACGGCATCCAGTCATCAGGTCTCTCCGATCAGCAAAAAGATGGCGAGACGGACGCCACCGAGAACGCCGAGATTCTTGATGTTATTGACGATCAAAATACGGTCTTCATGCCACAAGACCTCTTAGGACCAGAGCCGAAGGACGCAAGAATCCACAACGCCTCATGGAAAAAGCTACAAACCATGATCGGACTAAACAAAGTCAAGAGCGAAATTGGTAATACCATCGACTTCTCTCAGACCAACTATCAACGTGAGCTTCTTGGAGTGAAGCCGCTAAAGATTGGTCTGAACAGATTGTTTCTCGGACCCCCTGGAGTAGGGAAAACGACTGTCGCTGCATTATACGGTCAGATACTCATCGACCTCGGGCTTGTGACTGGGACAAAGGTCATGGTCCGGAATCCGTCTGACTTGATTGGTAGATATGTTGGGGAATCAGAGCGGAAGACACAGGATATCCTCTCTCAAGCTCGGGGGAACGTGCTCATCATCGACGACGCACACATGTTGTATCCCAGAGCAAATGGAGGCGGCAACAAGACGGATATCTATCGCACAGCTGTGCTTGACACTATTGTTGCGAACGTGTCCGCAGATCCGGAGGACAGATGTATCATACTTGTCGGATACGGTCACGAGATGGGTCAACTGTTCAACAACTGCAATCCGGGGCTCCAGAGACGTTTCCCCAAAGAAACGGCTTTACACTTTGACCCGTACAGCGAGGATGAACTATGCCAGATCATGGATCTGAAAGCCGAGCAGTGTGACCTCAAAATGACACAGGATGCCAGGGCGGTATCTCGACAAGTCATCAGCCGCATGCGCATTAACCCAAAGATCGGCAATGCGGGAGATGTCGAGAACCTACTCAACCAGGCGAAGGTCCGCCTCAATGCGAGAATCAGATCGGGCCTTTCTCACAGGAAACCTGCCGTCGAGCCTGCCGATATTGACCCTCAATGGGATCGGGCTTCACAAGCTGAGGGAAACAGAGCAGCCCTCTTCAAAGATTTCGTCGGATTCAGAGAGATTGTCGAAAAGTTTGAAGGATATCAGCTCTTAGTTGACGGCATGCGGCTACATGACATTGATCCCAAGCCCTATATCCCCTGGGCCTTCATCTTCAAGGGCCCGCCGGGCACTGGTAAGACCTCGACGGCTCGAAAGATCGGACGCCTATACTACGATATGGGCCTGCTTTCCACAGACGAGGTTGTGACTTGCTCAGTCACCGATATTGTTGGAGAGTATGTGGGGCAAACCGGTCCCAAAGTTCTCAATACCCTTGAGACCGGCCTCGGAAAGGTTCTATTCATTGACGAAGCCTACCGTCTAGCCATGGGCAGCAATGGCACAAGTGGTTCCAGCTTCCACACGGAAGCCGTCGGAGAGCTAGTCGATGCCATGACACAACCGCGTTACAGGAACAACATGGTCGTAATCTTGGCCGGGTACACCCGCGAGATGGATTGTTTAATGCAAACCAACCCGGGGTTGCGAAGCAGATTCCCAGAACAGATCACATTTGAGCCCATGCCTCCACACGCATGTCTTCAGTATCTCAGGAACCAGCTTCAGAGGCTCAAGATCGGCGTAGTTGAAGGAGATGACTCGTCGGAGATTGTCCACGACCTGTTCGAACGTCTAAGCCTCACACCGAGGTGGGCCAGCGGTCGTGACGTCGAGACATTGGCCAGAAGGATCATTAGCAGTGTGTACATGCAGCAGGGCAAGTTCGGGAAGAAAGGAGCGGTGGTCCCCCTGCAGGTGACTACAACTGATCTTGTTTCCATACTCGAGGAGATGTGGGAGGAGCGCAGGGGAAGTAAGGCCACATCACATCACGCCCGGTAGCGTAATGACATGGAGCATCACCGGACGCATAGTGGTGACCTGGGCTATTGGGAGCTGTCAAGCTGACAAAAAGGCGTTGTACCGACTTCATCGTACAGATTCACTGCAATACCATGGCAATGCCTATTGAATCATCTGATCGAAACAGACTGTGAGTCACATGTGTGATCTTGTTGAGTGGAGACAGGTCGACTTTAAGGTGTTTGTCATCGGATGGGCTTCGCTCATCAAAGTAGACCCCGAGCCCACCATGGCACAGAGGCCTTACAAACAACAACATTCATAAACAATACAAGGTAGACTAAAAGCTTTTGCACCTGTGGAGGGATTTAAATACCGCATTACGGCTCTGGGAAGCCGAGAAAACTTTGAAACCTTCCAACATTTCATTTTCGCCTATCCCAGTTCTGCTCAACCAAACCCCATAAGATTAGAGACTTCAACCTTCCACTTCTTTTGACCTCATAATTCAATTGTTGAAAGAAACGATGGTTGTCACCGGAGGCTGTATTTGCGGTGCTGTGAGATACACCGCGGAATGTAAGTTCTGCCTGAGAACGCCATCCTAATTTCAGAGCTCATCATCCATGTCAGTGGACAACGCTACCAAAGCCGTTTGCCATTGCAAGCCTTGCCAAAAAGTAAGACCACCTTCAAACACAAACAAAACCCACTCTGACATGCAACAAAAAGCGGACTGCCAGCGCCTTCAGCGTCAACATCATCATCTCCCGCGATGCCTTCAAGATAACCCAAGGTAAGGGTGTGCCCGAGGATCCGCCTCACCTCTCAACTTTCTCATTGTATTTTCTGAAATGCAATTGCAGGCATCACCAGGTCATATCCCCACCTTGGCGACTCCGGCAAGCTGTACCACAGCCACTTCTGCGGCAACTGCGGCGCATCCACCCACGGAGTCCCCGACGCGTCCACCTCTGTTCTTGCCATCAAGGCAGGAAGCCTGGACTCCGAGTTCGTCGACTTGGACGCGATGGACTCTGAGTTCTATGTCGTCGACCGCTTGGGATATTTGAAGGCTCTGGAGGGCGTCAAGCAGCACGATGGAATGTAAATGAAGGTTACAGAAAGCTGGCGCTGCTAGAGATCACATACTACTTTGTACACAAGTTCAAGAACTTAATGTCTTCGCGGGTGTTGTGCTCTTTTCATGTCGATTGCAATGGCATAGCTCATATGTACTTCTGCATTGGATATATAAACATGCCCTTACAGCTGCTGTTGGTGTAGCATAGAAAGAGCAAATACAATAGCTGCGGTTCGAGTGCTCTGCTTTCTTGTCAATTGGTTTTCTGAGAATGATAACCATGAAAAGTATCCCCGATTCTATATGCTATCAAGATACAGTGAGTTTCACGCCCGATGAGTATCCGTAAGATATAACAGCTGGTCGCACAGAAAAGCCTAGAAGCGCCTGGAGGAATATGGGATACTAGCAATACAGCGGCATTAATGAGGTAGATTCTTAGCGTTTACTAACTAACCCCAGCGCAACATGCATCTCGGTCATGACAACCGCTTGCACGTACTAGATTTTGTAGCCCTCATGTACCCTTGAAACCTGATAAAAGGCATAACAACGGACAGTGATATCGAACACAGCGGGCAATTATCTGACACATGCCTTGTGATGCCTACATCAGAATCAGCTCAACCGTTGGAAATCGTCAACTTACAGTGCTGGTCACTTCCTATACTAACAAGACTTATGCCCACTCGCTGGATATTCTCCTCGTAGAGTATACTCACGGAATCACTAGACCACAGTGAGTAAAGGGACCAAAGATTTTGAATGGGTAGATTGACACATGTCATTGCGCAAGGCAATGCTCAAAAACAAGAAATCCGTCGTTGGCTTGGCACTTAACAAGTCGCGAGAACAACGCACAGAAACTAAGAGGCATTGCTGAGGAAACATACCAAATTATCTAAGGCTTATCATATTCGTTATTTCTTCATTCGATCTCACTCAACCTGATCGTGGCATTCTTGCGTCTCGCCTCTCCATCCACAAGAGCCCATCTTTCACGGACATTCATATGACATTCTAGAAAAGACCTCCATCAAAAGTTCTTTTCCAATGAAAACAAATGGAAGACAGCAGTTATTCCTTCTCATCAGATTTCATAGCGATCTAAGTCTACCATTTGTTAGCTGCCTTCCTGTGCTGCTTCAGCCTTAGCTGCTAGTCAAGTCTCTCTTGGGCCTGTCTTCAAACCTGAGAACCGTGGCGTTTAGTGAGTATGAAGCCTGTATGGGGGGACACTAGAGCCAGACGAAAGAAACAGGATACCTTCAGGATGAGGAGATGGTCAAGAAACGATGTCTCAAATTGACTGATGACCTTTGCATCAACACTAACAGAAGCTTGCAGCTGCAGCTGGGCTCGCGATTACAGGAAAACATTGTTGAACAGATAGTCCTATGCCTACTTAGCAATATTCTGTATATGTAAGATCGCACCTAGTCCCACTCTAATTAAGCAATGGATTTCATCATCAAAGCTGAAGGAAAATCAAGCGCATAGGCACTCTGATCATCAGCCATCGCAAGTCACCCTCTGGAATTCTCCCGCACCTTCATTTTGCTGAGTTACTGCTATAAAAGGCCCTCATGAATATGAAGAACGTCCAGGAACAAATGAGATTTGCCGAGTCGATCCACGATTCTGGAAACGTTGCTCTCAAAGCTGGAGTTCACTCCGTATGCCGCCTCTGTCGCTGCTTTTCTTCTCATACTAATTGAAACAAGCACCTGTGTATCACTTATACCGTAAGCAATACACAGCAGAAAGAAACGCAGGACGGTGTTAAGGCAAGCTGTAAAAAGGATGGGAAAGTTTCCAGTGACCAGGCTACCAAGACAAGACTGGCCAACGGTCGGAGAGACGGGTGCTGTTTGCGTTGAACTCAGAGAATACCTTGAATGATCCCGTCGCATTCTGCCTGTCAGAACCCGAGGAAATACGACATGTCATGTTTTATTGCCACATGAACATGAGACCGCACCGATACCCCTTAAAAGCCCATTAGAATCCGTCGAATCTTTTTCGCCGACAATGCGGGCTTGTTCTATGATGCTGAGTTTGCAGTTTCCCGTCCACATCCGCAACATCAAGACCGAGAACTTAAACGGTCCCAAACATACGCAAATACAGCCACGGTGTATTATGTACAAATAAGCAGCGGGTAGCGATGAATGACAGAACCAGGCCGAAATATGGAAGTTGGAAGCCTAGTCTATCTCACTTGCGTCCGGCGCCTGGTCCCACGCCAGACTTGAACTGTAGCAAGAGCGGATGCAATTCCATGGACCAATACCGAACATTTAAATGAAGGGAAGCCTGGGAAACAAACACAATCATGCTTTTATACCGCCGCAAGGACCCTCTTTGGCCGATGATGTCTTGCGTACCTTGGTTGCGCCTGGCTAGCAGACGACACGCGTGCTTCCCATCCGGGACTTGGGACGCCTAGCTTTCTCTCACCGTGCCATTATTAGACGAGTAGTGAAGCTATTCGAAGAGAATACAAAAACCAAATGATCAACTCCAGCAGCGTCATTGGGTGTTGCCCGACTACCTGTGAAACCTAAGCCGATGCCAAGAAGTGTTCCCTTTCATGTCCCACGACACTCAAAAACAGACTCAACACACATAATAAACCCCGAATATCGATCAAACACCCAAGAAACAACACAGACGAGAAGAGACGAGGCCGCTAATAGTAGACAAATAGAAAGTCTGCAACGCCGCTCATCATCAGCCAACCAGATTCTGAACAGGATGTTAACACCAGGCACTAACGACGATGTTCCCGGATTGTCATTTTCCACACGGTATCGCTCATTGCTGTCAAGAGAGGAGCATGTAGCCAGCATAAGAGATGCATTATATACTCAACCGGGCCGTTTCCCTCGACAGGTCGAGCACCACGACAACAACCTTCGTTTCAGCCTATCCGGGACCCTGGAACTGACTATTTGACGATCATACCGGCTTGACAGCTCGTGAGCAGTCTGCCCAATATCCCAACCAGTCTCCTTTCGCACGCATCATCAACACAGCACAGCATCGAAACTCGGATAATCATGTCATCGACCAAGAAAACAGTTCATGATTCCACGTCTTTCTACCGCTGAACCTAACAGTCCCATTCCGACAGCACGGCCGTCCCAAAACTCCGTACGATATGCCCCTATAATCACCCGACGCCTGAGCTCCAGACATCAAAACTCAAAAGCCCCAAATCTAATAACTACCCTCCTTCGAAACCCTCTATGACATCTTCTGCCGCTTAGAATCAAGCCCAGGCCCGCCGCCAGATGCCGTGCTAACCCCGCCATTATTCGACACATCCGCCAGAGCAGGGCGTCCGGCCCCGCCGTCCTGCTGGAGCGGCCTCTTCATCGTCGGCGGCCGGTACGAGCCGCGGTTGGCGAGGGGACTACCCGCGCCACCCGGGGCACCGATACGTCGGGCCTGACTGAACTGCGGATTCGGCGCGGGGCCAGCACCCGCGGGCCTAACAGGCGTGAATCCGGATCCCTTTGCTGGCGTCTCTGCTTGCTGTGTCGAGGTGGGCGGGACGTGCGTGCCGTTGCGGGAAAGGGGCTTCGAGGAGTTGTGGTCTATGCCGGGGGTTTTGCGTATGGATGGGCTCTCTGCCTTTGGATTGAAGGCTTGTTGCCCGGCTGGCATCATGAGAGGAGCGTCAGTGTTGGTCCCCTGCAGAGCAGAATCGGGGATTTGCTGTACGGCACGTGCGGAGAAGAAGGCTATTGGCTCGGCGGCGTTGGCACCACCACCGCCGCCCGGGGTCGTCATGTTGCCATTCGCTGGCGGGGCTGCGGGAGCTGACGGGGCGGTAGGATTCGTGGGGGCGCGTGGTTGGTTGGGTGGTTGAGGACGGTTTCCGTAGGCTGCTTGCGGTTGAGGACGTGAGTGTGCTTGATTTGGCGTCTGGGGAGCTCGGCCCAGGTTTCCTGCTGATGTGCTTCTGCCCAGAGGTCTGTTGTTGGAGGTCTGCATGTGCTGGGGTACGGGTGGTGCTGGCGCGACGCTCGCGGCTCTGCTGTTCGCGGTGTTGTTTGCTGCTGGAGGGAGAACCACTTCGTCTGGGTGCTCGCCTTCAACAACCGCGAAGTCTGCCTCATCAAAGTCTGGCAACTGTCAGCCTAATCCACAAACTCAAAGCGTGGGTATCTCCTACCTTCCAAAAGATCCTCGAGCGAATCCGCCGTCGTTTCCTGCTTAATGACCGGCGGCGGTGGTGGCAAGGCAGCCTTCTCCTCCTTCTTGGCCGCAAAGTCCGAGTGCCTGTGCAGCTCGCCCTCGTTGAACTTTGTCGGCGCGACCTTCATCTTGGTCACCTTGGACAGGTAGTCCTTGTCGTATATGCAGTTGCCCAGCACGTTGCCAAAGTTCCTCAGCGCCCTCTTCAACGCGTCCGTCGTGCCCTCCTTCTTGGCCTTCTCAAACGCCGCAGCCTTGCCCTTGCAGTTCTCAATGTGCCCGTAGCCAATGTCCTCGTGGTACGTGCCGTCGCGCAGCGTGACGCGCATGATGACGGACAGGCCGAGGCTGATCTTCATGGTCTGCGGGTGCTCGTCGACGAAGTCGACCTGGATGTTCTGGATAGATGAGGACCAGCCGTTGAAGCCGAACACCTCGTTGGCGAGCGCGATGCACTTCTCGGCGGCGATGTAGTGCACCTTCTGGCCCGAGGGGCCGGCGCGGGCGGAGATGTACTCCGGGCCAAGCTGCTTCTCGAGACGGCTCTGGAGAGTGGCGATCTCCTGGGCCGTGTATTCGCTCATGCGCTTCTGGGGCTCCTCGAAGGGGTTCTCCCAGGTGCTGTGCTGGTCGCCCGGGCTGCGGTGCAGGCAATGTCAGTTTGGTAGTCGCGACACGCTCTCGGGGACGTCAACAGGAACGTACGCGGGCATCTTGTCGAATGTGTGCTTCGATTCTCCCTATGTTTGTAATCTACGACACAGCTTTCGAGTGCAGCTTGAGGGCAAACAATGGAGACCTTTGGCAATCGCGAAGAGGGGTTGTGAGGTCGATGGGTGCTCTCGCTGCCTAGCTTCGAGCTGTTGTGACTGCAGATGGGTGGCGCGTTCAGTTCACGCGTCGAGGCCGGGTCTTCACGTGACATAAGGTATGTAGGTACCTACAGAGCACCTCAAGGTGGACGATTAGATAAGCCCCTGCCTGGTGCCTGGACCCCACCAACCCTGGCGGGACGGGACACCAATAAGGCTCCCCCAAGGCCCGGGGCGCTGAAGCGGCAGGTACTCTACCCGCTGACGGTACCTGAGAGTTCGCCGCGGCGCTGGCGCCTGTCGTCCGAACAGTGAACGGTTGGAGAAGGGCAAGGCCACCCGTGGCCGGTGGACCTCCACAAACCTACCCCGCCAAAGCTTCCCTGGAGCACCCTTGACGGCCCGGACGCAAGTCGTTGGGCGGCGGCTCGTCTCGTAATCGGGGACGGCCCAGGTGTGTGTGTGAAGATGGGCAAAACAGAAGCCCTTTTCTCGGTGCCCTTCCCCGAATGCCAACCCAATCTCATCACGACGGGCGAGAGACGTGCATTCACCACGGGTTTCAGGCCTGGCTCCAGCGCACGAACCGCGGGGTCAAGTGACACTGTGCTTGTTGCTTATTTCATTCCATCTTCGGCAAGACGGAGCTGCTCGATCCATTGGGGGATAATGAAATGACGAAGGGACACGGAAACCTTCTTCAAAATCCTGACTACGTAAAGACCAGGTAACAGGCAAATCCCAGTTGTTGGTTATGGGTTGGTGATGATCAGGCACGCACAGAGGGAGGGGGTTTGCGTCAGAAGAAGGGACAAAACCCATCGTAGAACCCCGGAAAGCGAACTCGTGAGAAACTATCGGATGCACAGGTTGTGGGAAAAGAAGGTTGCCGCGTGGAGCAACGGGGCTACCTTGTTCTACCTGCCTAGCTTGCTGGAAAGTTTGGCCCAGTTTACACAAAAGTCACCGTACACGAGTGAGTGATGGATGGACGGACAGACGGACGGCTGCCCATAGTGTGATTCGTGTCACCGATGCCGTGGGCAGTTGAAACACATGCGTCCTTTTAACCCACATGCAGACCGGGTGGACACCCAGTCTAGGGACACAGGTTTGGCTGCGAGGGTCCTATGTGTTGTGCTAATACTCTTAATTTCTCATGCTGCCTTGACATGCCTCAGTCGATGAATACCAAAGTAAGGTAGTTGGATGAAACAGGCCCACTGCCCTGCACGAGTCGAGAACTGCACCACATGACTGGGTGCTGTTGACACAGCTCACCAAATTGCGACAGTCCTATTGAGAGAGCGATAATTATGTATGTGTTTGGACAGAAAACTCCCCAAATGGGAGGGTTTGTAGATTGCTTGCCTCCCCCAATGCTTCCTCCACCCCTGTGCTGTGTGACACCCTCCAAAATGCCAAAACTACCTACACGTGGAATGTGTGACTCGATTTCCTCGTCAGACCCAATGTGTTCGCAGGGAGAGGTTGTACCATCATGGAACAAACCCAACGTCCCTTGCGTGGGAACGACTGCGCGGCATGCGATAGGAAAGGGATATCATCAATCAGGAAAAATGACAAAACGCCGCCGTACCCCAGCCTTTGACATGAATTTGTCCACGGAAACCAAAAGTCTATGCCCTTTGCCGTCCCATGCTGAATGAAGTGAGGAAAGTGAAAAAAGAGAAGTCGGAAATGACCAAGAAGCCGTCGTTATAGTCGTCGTGATATGTTCAGTGAAGCGATCGACCGTGGGCCGATCTGGTCCTGTCGTGGCCCGTCATGCATTGCCAATTACGTCCTCCATGCCTTTACCAGGGTCCAACACGCACAGGCGCTCCATAGGTTCCAGACATGAGTTGGTTGAGAATCGAGTTCGGGTCCGATGTAGAATTTGCGGGTTGTCCTCCTCCGTTCGACGAGTTGGTGGCCATCCAGCTCACTCCCGCCGCCATCGCGTTCATTGCCGTGCCCATGCGTCCGCCAGAAATTTCGTGGTGTTTCGCCAGGGTCTCGTCCCATCCGCCGGTGTGCAGGCTGAGGCCTCCTCCGCGCTTGGCCGCCTCGTTGACGACAAGGGCCCAGGCCTTGGAGATCTCGTCGTATGCGCTCTCCTTGTGATGGCGGTACTGTTGGGGCTCCCAGTTGGGGAGTTGGTGGATAATCTTGGTGGCGCCGTCCAGATATTGCAATGAGACAGTGGTCTGGGTCTCGTTGGGGGGTAGATACTGGGGAGTGAAGTCGAGCAGGGCATCGATCAGGGCTGTGAGTGGCGCCTTGACACGGTAGTAGGTGTAATCGGGGCTGGTTTCGCCGTAGGGTATCGCGGCCTTCATCTTCTCCTGGTACTCCCGCAGAACGCCGTGGGCGGCGTCAACCGTCGGTCGGGGGGCGCTGGTGACGACCTCGTGGCCGATTTCAGGGTGGCGCTCGCAGATGCGCTCGAGGACGGTGCGCAGCTGGGTAGGGTCCAAAGTCTCGAGGAGTCGGGGGAGCGTGAGAGGGCGGCCGATGAGCTCGTTGGAGCGGACCTTTTTCGATGGTCGGGCGAGCTGTCTCGCCGAGGCGGAGGGGGAGCTTCTGGGAGAGAGGGACATCTCGTCGCCGTCTTCGTCGGCCTTGCGCTTGCGGCTGGTGGCCATGTTGTGAAATGGGCTCACTGTTTTCGGGTTAGCGTCGGGTCGGGATGCACGGCGAAGCCTTGGCCGCCGTTTCTGAAGCGCAAGGGGGGGAAAGCACTCAAACGCAGACAGCGGGGGAAAATACTGACAAGAACGAGAGGGAGAGATGCGGTTTGCGTCGTGGGGATGTTGGAATAGGGGCGGTTGTGGCGAGAGCAGCACATTCATGGTCGGAATGAGTGCGAACGATCGGTCGGCCGGGAGTCGGTGGGTTTTTGAGTCTGGATGACGACGACGACGGTTGCGACCAGACAAGCGACGACGGCAAGAGTCCAGGAACGTCTAGAATGCCAGCTTCTGTTGATTGAAAGCGACGAGATGGCGCGGCGGGCAAAGCGATCAGTAGTGGTGCTGGCGATTGAATGAAGTCGTGTGAATGTTGTTGTGGTTGTGAATGGTGAGGGGAAAGAAGGAGGATTTGTTTGGGGGGCAAAGGCCTGGGAGGAGTGTCAAGGGGAGCGATGGAGATGGAGCAACGGAAGCGAAAGCAAAGCAAAGCAGTGGAAGAGGGCGAGCGAGGTGGAGGAGGAGGAGGAGTGGGAAAAAAGGGCCCTTTACCTTTTTTCGTCTGGTTTCTCGGTTGGTTTGCGTGAGAATACAGCGGACTTGGCCTTCCACAATGGTGCTTGTTAGGCTACTAGGTATGTAGAGACGGGGGCCCAACGTACCCGCACCCAGGCTACATAACAGTACCTGTACGGATAAGGTGGTGACGGTGGCCTGTGGACCACCACCCTTGCCAAACCCCATCCACACCCAAGCAACGTGCGTTGGCTGGATCCCGTTGGACGCATCCACCCAGAATCTGCGCTGCAGCTGTGTCAGTGGATGAAGGCTGCTGCAGGCCGCCTGTAATATTAACCAGAGGCAGAGGCGGTCAAGGGGGGGTGGGCATCCACCACTGGACTGCAGCGAGCGTGACTGATGAACCCGATGGATGCCCTACAATGCCGAAACAGCAAGGGCGGGAAGGGAAGGCAAGGGTGCAGCGCTGCAGAGCGACATCGTGTACACCTGCAGAGGTAGCGGTACTTGTGCCGATACAAGGCACGTACCGCGGAACCGGGGCGGCGGTTGGCTGGCGCTGGAGGTTTCGCCAGGCGGCTGGCGGGTCTCATTCGTCAGAAAATGGCCGCACGTGAGTGGATGACGGAGGGCTCCAAGGCGACGGCGCTGGCGCCTCCTTAGTGGTGGCTTGATGGTGGTGCTGCATGTGGGGTTCAGCTCCTAGCTGCCTTAGCCTGTTCCTGTCGCTGCACAGGCGCTTTTTCTTCGCTTTTTTATTCGACTGTCACTCTCCTTCTCCCGCCTTCTTTCTCAGCTGCCGTCCTGCCCGCCGCCGTGTGCGGATACGGCGTGCCCCTCAGCTGGCCAGAGTTGCTGCCGTGTCGGCCTACGGATACCAGTTGCAATGGAGATGGCTGGGACGCGGCCTTGGCAAGCCGTGAAGCGCCGCCCGGCTTGTTGACGTGTCCCGGCCTGCTCCGGGTGCCTTTCCCAATCGGCTACATTGCACCGTCAACTGACAAAGATCTCCGAGCGGCAACCGGCGAGCACTTCGGATTCTGTCCCTGAAAAGGGAGACCTGGAACCCCGGCTGCCGAGTGGATGCCTCCTCACCGACCTTGGAGGGTTAAGTGCTTAATTCTGGCTTAACTCATCTCGTTTTTACGTTACATTGCGCTTTGTTGCCTTGGGATGTCTCGTTTTATGCTCATCTTCCGCACTACGTACTATAAAACAACCCTGGTACGTTGTTGCGGTTGATAACCTGCAGCAGCAGCTGAATCAAAACAAGACCAGTGTGAGTGAGGATGGATGCCCAGGCCAAAGGGAGACAGACATACACGACACCATGGTCTCAACTCTTAAAACCCGCGGGTCCTAGTAATCATTTCTTCCTTTCGCTCGATTGGACCCATTCCCTCGGAGCTTACTCAGGGCTCTGCACCCAGGAATGAAGAGGAGAAAAAAAACCAGCTGTGATTCGGGCGGAATCGACCAGCCATCATGGGAACTTGGATCTGGCTTGGCACCAACCCATTAAACAGAGTCAGTTCTCTGCAGCCACAGCAAAGGCAGGTACTTGTACAGGCATCTTGCACCGGTACCGCTACATTCGCCTAGCCCAACCTTGGTACCCACTCAGGTCAGTCTCGGTGAACGGGCCACCGTGCCACGAGCCTTTATCGCCTTATCGGTTATCAGTCCCAATCGCAAGAACAAAAAAAAAAATTTCGGGGCAGTTCATTGGCAAAGGGTCCCCACGGTCGAGATTCTCAGTCGCGCGACCTGCAAAAGACCGATCGCCATTGAAGCTTCTCGAACACCCCGGGAGATCCAGGCCTTTGCGCACCTCACAAACCATCAACAATGGCCACTTCCGAATCCAAGAAGCGGTCCAAGTCCAAGACCAAGGAGGTCAAGGACGAGGTCGCCGTCGAAGACGTCGCCGCCGCATCCCCGGAACCGAAGAAGAAGAAGTCCAAAAAGGTCAAGGAAGAGGTTACCGAAGAAGTCGCCGACGCACCTGAACCCAAGAAGAAGTCCAAGAAGACCAAGGTGGAAGTCGTCGAAGAGGAGGTCGCCGACGCCGCCTCCCCCGAGCCCAAGAAGAAGTCAAAGTCGAAGTCCAAGAAGACCGACGACGAAGACGAAGCTGCTGCCGCCGCCGCTTCTTCCGATGATGACGAGACCGCCGACAAACCCTCCAAGAAGCGCAAGTCCTCCGCCGCCAACGTCGAGGAGATCGAAGTCGACCTCGAGGCCCCGGAGCCGCCCTCGAAGCGCGCCAAGCGCGCGCTCAAGAAGGGCAAGAAGCTGCCGCCCAAGCTCGACAGCGACGACGAGCGCGAGGCCAAGAAGAAGAAGGAGAAGGAGGACAAGGCGGAGGCCGCGAAGCGCTCCGAGCACGGCGTCTGGGTCGGCAACCTGCCCTTCTTCGTGACGGCGGACGAGCTGCGCAAGTGGCTGATTGCCAACTCGGGCGAGATGATCACCGAGAGCAGCATCACGCGGCTGCACATGCCGACGACCAAGGTCGCCGGCCGCGAGAAGCCGAACAACAAGGGCTTCGCGTACGTCGACTTTGACGACGTGGCGCCCAAGGTCGCGGCGCTCGCGCTGACGGAGGCGGAGCTGGGGCACCGCAAGCTGCTGATCAAGGACGCGCGGTCGTTTGAGGGGCGGCCGAAGAAGGAGACGGAGACGGCGGCGGAGGGTGGCAAGGCGGGAGCGGCGGTGAAGGAGGAGGTGCCGACGAGCAGCAAGATCTTTGTGGGCAACCTGAGCTTCAAGACGACCGAGGAGGACGTGCAACAGCACTTTGAGAAGTGCGGGCAGATCGACTGGGTCAAGGTCGCGACGTTTGAGGACTCGGGCAAGTGCAAGGGGTACGGATGGGTCAAGTTCAGAGAGCCCGAGTCAGCGGGGTGGGCTGTCAAGGGGTTCGTCAAGATCAAGGAGGAGATCGAGACGGAGGAGGACTTTGTCGAGGAGAAGAGCAAGGACGAGGAGGGCGACGAGGAGATGAAGGACGGAGATGATGACGAGGAGGAAGAAGAGGAGAAGAAGCAGAAGAAGAAGCCGGTCGAGGAGCAGAAGGTCAAGACGAGGAAGTGGTGGGTGAACAAGCTGCTCGGCCGTCCGCTCAAGATTGAGCTGGCGGAGGACGACCAGACGCGGTACAAGAAGCGCTTCGGCAAGGGTGCGCCCAAGAGGGAACAGCAGGAGGGCGGTGATGCGGAGGGAGAGGTGCGGGAGAGGAAGCCTCGTCCTGCCAAGCCGGCGGCAGAGCTCAAGGCGCAGGACGATCTGATGGTTGCGAGACTGACGGGTGCTGCGGCCAAGCATACTGGCACCAAGATCACGTTTGATTAAATAAAAGTAATACATTTGTTTGCGTTCATTCCAACACGTCTCGTCTTGTGTTCGCTTGGTCTGTGGTGGTCACTGGATCTGCTCTTGGAAACAATCCGAACTCAAGCGCTATCCATCTAGCCCTGAAAGTATGTCTTGTCCAAAAAGACAAGGCAACAAGGATTTTCCTCATCTTGTGTCGTGCTAATGGTCAAGAGTCTATGTGTTGCCTCACCCAGTCATGTGTGTTGTATTTCATCTAGTCCTGCTCCAGCCTACACAGAGTCTAGGGCCGTGGCCTCGTTGGGACAATACTCCAGTAATCGCATGACATGCGCGCCGGAAAATCCAATCTCATGAAGGCATTCATTTTTATAGCCAATGTGGCTTCAAGAAGGAAGAGAAGGAGCGTGACAGCACTTGCGGAGGTGAACGCAACTGCGTCCGTGGTCTATTCACGGTAACAAGGGCGGGAGAAATACTGGCAATAATTAGGATAAGAGCAACGAAACGGGCGCCGAAACGGGCGCCGAAACTAGGGCACTCCTAAACTAAGGCTCTGTTGGCAAGGGCATCGAATAGATATCAAGATATCACACGGTGGGTTTTGAAATTATTAGGGGTCTACAGGCCGTTTCAACGACCCGGAAGCTGGGGGGAAGTGTACGGATGGAATCCGACCCCCTTTTTCTCGATTCCCTAAATACCTCGATGGCTGGTAGCATACAAAATGTCCCTCCGAATCTCCCATCTACTCAAACAACACCCTCCATTTCTGATGCCACTTCGTCCTCGGCGGCGCAGGCGTCTCCTGCGCCAGAACCTCGTCCAACCCGCTCACCAGATCCACGTCCATCGGATCCCGCACCCACGCATCGCCCCTGCCCACGGTGAACTTGTGCCCAAAGTACAGCGCAAAGAAGATGGCAACGCCAATGTACGACGTCAGGAACGACGAGGTGTCCCACTGTCCGTCCAGAAACACCTTGAACCCGTTCACCACGAGCAGCAGCCCAAACCCGCAGATGCTGACGATGCTCGAGTACGGCTGGAGCCGCGAGCGGAAGGGCGCGTCTGCGACGCCCTGCGCGTCCGCGGCTTTGCGGTAGCGCAGGTAGACGACGCAGCAGCAGATCCAGCTCTGGTAGGCGCCGGTGTTGATGAGGTTGACGAACCAGTTGAACACGGTGGCACCCGTCGACGCCACATTGAGGTACGCGAGCAGCGAGAGGGAGGCGCTCGCGGCGGTGGCGTAGTACGGCACGCCGGACTTTGTGCAGCGCGTGAAGACGCGCGGGGCGTTGCCGGCGAGGGCCATTGAATACAGGGCGCGGCTGGCGAGGTAGAGGTAGGAGTTGCCGGCGGACCAGGCGGAGAGGACGATGACGACGTTGACGACGGAGTCGAGGCCGCGGATGCCGGCGTCGCGGATGCCGATGGCCCAGGGGGAGGCGCCGGCGCCCTTGCCGCCGCTGAGGAGGCTGGGGTTCTCCGAGTTCACGATGATGCCGACGGCGAGGGCGCCGAGGATGTAGAAGGTGATGAGGCGGTAGAAGTAGCGGCGCGTGGCGGTGGGGATGTTGCGGCGGGGGCTGTCCATCTCGCCGCCCGTGACGACGAGGAGCTCGGGCGCGAAGGCGAAGGCGTAGACGGAGAAGGTGATTGTGGCGAGGAAGGCGACGAGGCGGCCCGAGTTGCCGGAGACGATGTACTCCTTGACGGGCCCCGGGTCGGACCAGTTGGAGAACCAGAGCGGCTGGTGGGACGGCCCGCCGCCGAAGAAGAGGACGACTGAGAGCATGAGGAGGCCGATGATGCCGAAGACCTTGATGCTCGCGAACCAGAACTCGGCCTCGCCGTAGACCTTGACGGGGAAGCAGTTGAGGCCGACCATGACGAGGCCGATGAGGGTCAGCCAGACGGCGATGTGCAGGGGCGGCGACCAGTAGTTATGACGATGTAGGTCGCGGTGATCTCGGCGGGGACGGTGATGGAGAAGATGTACCAGTAGACCCAGCCGAGGGTGAAGCCCAGGGAGCGGGAGAAGAAGCGGTTGCCGTAGTAGGCGACGGAGGAGCCGGGCACGGGGAGGTAGGAGGACATTTCGCCTGTGGCGGTGGCGACACCGTAAAGGAGGAGGGTGATGCAGATGTAGGCGATGAGGACGAAGAGGGGGCCGCCCATGTGTAGGGCCTGGCCGATGCCGACGAAGAGACCTGTGCCAATGGTGCCGCCGAGGGCAATCATCTGGGCATGGCGTGACTTGAGGCCTCTTTGAGTTGTGCCATGTTGTTCGCCCTGGCCCTCGAGGACGGATTCAACTGGCTCGAGGGCTGAGTCGGAAACGGCTGTTTTCTTCTCTGACATTGAGGGCTGTGATGGTGAATCTGACATCGTGATCGTTTTCTGCTGTTGAAGACTAGGAATGAGCAAGGCTAAACTCGGATGAGGTGTGGATAGTAGTCAGGACATGAAGGCTTCAAGGGAAGCATGCTTAGCTTTTATATCTTGTCCAGTTCGCAATCCACGCTCAGCGTATCTTCCAGCCACAGTCCATTTGAGCACGATGTTGTATTGATCAAAGCCATGGTGTGATTCTTGACCACATTGGTGTTAGTGATGGCAGCAAGCTGAAGTTGTCAGACCACACGCATGTCTCTCTATCTTCCACTCAGCAAAAAGGGTCTTGGCGCCGAATCCAGATCCATGGATATCTTTGCTATCTGCAGTAACAAGGTTGTAATCCGGTCTATTGATACGCAACTAATTCCAATGGCTAGTCTTGATAAGGGCAATCAAGGGGTGTCGTCGTGTTGACTTTCCCTTTTTACGGGGCTAACGTGGGTTCCCCCGCGTTTTGCGCACGTCAAGCAGAACCAAGTGGTCGGTTCCCCAAACGCATCCTGGATAGCCTGTCTGATGAAGAATGCTGGAGAACATGCACTAATGCGACTCCGTACCTATCTTACCTACCAGGTTATGCGCCGGCCAGGGCTTTGAACGACGCGTATGACCAGCCAAAACTGCAGCGCTTTGAAATTGTATAGATGAAATCGAGGAGCAACCGCATTAGAAAGAACTGGGAGAACACAGAACTCGCCGCTGAGACCAGAAGACAAGTAACGTAATTGGAAGATAACATGATTGTAGTGTGGCTGGAATGGCCTACATAACGATCTTACTGGTAAGCCAGCTTCATCAATCGGCGACCAAGACGGAAGAGGCAGGGTAGAGACGAAGGGGGTTAGCTCAAGCAGGCAAGAGAAAGACTTTGAGAGGGGTGACAAGACTGTGAAGTCGCCAACATCGTTCGGCCACATTGTACGGGAAAAGTCCGAAGTCCGCAGCTTCCAGGCGGTATCCCACTTACAACAGGAAGACCCACCAGCGGCATTATGAGAGAGACATACGCTAAGTTCCAACAGTTGAGACCCGAGGTAATAAGTGAGATTTTGCGGAAGTCAGTGCGTCAATTGCTTTGTCTGTGTTCTGACTCCTCTTATTCTCCTAGTTTGACGTGGGCGGCACTGCCCTCTTCATGATCAAGCTCGCATAGACTCGTGAGCGCTTTAGTTCTGCTGGATGCAAGATTTCAGACCAGGCTTGCCATGAACGCCACCTCCCCTGAACATCTGTAGAGACACCGGGATGGGAATATTCATGCCAACTTAGCCAGCCTCGGTATTCTGCTAGACCACGTCGTAGATGCACAGGAGTTGGCAAGCCGCATGGAAAAGGCACTGAAGGGGCCCTTGTTGATGGGCTTGGTAGTCTCCGCCAATGTAAGGTATCAGGTTTCTGGAACAACCTAGGACAGGCCCAAAGATTTCCTCTCTGTGAGACTCCATGCGCGACTTAAAGCCGGCAATGACGGTAGGCCCGAGGAAGCTGTCGTTGAGGTTCTTTAAAGGGCGAAATCCCCATCTGTCGGCTTCCTTCTCGAACTTTCTGTCGACAAACGGAAATCCTCGGCAGATTGGAAAAGGTCATGAACGCAGTCGTGGATTTCGGCATCCACCTGTCAGAGCAGGGCCGGCGCGTCGAGGGCCACATATGTTGTTCGCACCGAGATTCGCCTCGATGCGCTTTCCATGATCAAGCCGCAGGTACATATCCTACCGCAGCGTTTCCGCCTACACGAGGGATAGCGTCGGTTGTGGACTCGTTGGTGATGACGTAGGCGACGCGATGGATACCGCGAGCGATGTTGATGACTCTGGACGGGAAGTCTGTCTCTCTGGCTAGGCCAGCAAGGATCATGGCGTTGTCGGGGGCTCGTTCGGCGGTTTTGATGAAGAAAATGTTGGAGGTGATGATGGGTGTCGACGAGAATCATGACTGGAAAGTCTGGACACATGGGGTGCCAGAGAAATTGGTCGTTAATATGGCGACGCAAGGTTCTTGAATTCGTAGAATGACTGACTGAATGAGCAGACGCGGCAACTCGTACAGACTCGTCGTGGCTGCGGGTCTCCATGTTCTTGGCCACCTCAACGACTTTGCCCGTGAGCTGAGATGTGATGCCACAGCCATTTCAGCTGCCCGCAGACATCTGAGGAAATCTCCTCATACGTCGGCAGAAGTGTTGTCCTGTTCCAGGGCGATCGAAACAGCAAGCTGATCTTACTCTTTCCCAACTAGGTCCACTGGTTGGACATAATTTGCTGACAGCAGATGATGCCAGCATTTGATCATTCCTAAATGACGCCGTAGCTCCTCACTGGTGCCATGTGGAACGCGCGTTACGATGTTACTGGTAGCGGGTTCGTGGACATCAACCCATCTGCTCGCTGATTAGGTGAAGGTGTCGTAAACGAAATTTTGGGTGGTTACGGATTTTGTGATCTGGTCACAAGATGTAGACCAAGGAGACAGGCGTATTGACGTTGTTCGCAGAGATCTTTGAGGGAGGCCTCAGGCGAGGAGAAGGCAATGGCGGTGGTGGGCATCGACAAGCCAAGCGGGCACCCGTTGAAGCTCTCAGTACAGTAGGTAGACATGTGTATGAATCCAAGGATTTCGTGACACCAAGATCATCGGAAGAGCTCCCGATTGCAAGTGATATATCATAAGAGAAGCAGACATCTAGTAGATCAAGAAGTCGGAAGCTCTTCCGCCAGCCGCTTAGGGGCGTCTCAAATCAGAAAGCCCAGCAGCCATTACATCGGCGGGATGCCCCAAATAGAATCGCGCATTACGTACTAACATACAAGAACAATGTCGATTCGAGAGTAAGGTCTCGCCGAGGCTAGTCTCACGCTTTTGGCGCTTCGACTTGCAACTCAATTCGAAAATAAAGTGGACCACAAATTTACACCCCACAACAGCTCTAATGCACATGCAGGCCGTAAGCTTGAGCTCCTTTTTCCAAAAGTCTACGGATAGTCGGGATGAGAAGCTTGCTGAAGCTTTTGCTCATTCTGGCGGCCATTGATAGGCTCGCTCGATTCAATGCGCCTCGAAGCAGGGTCTAGTCAACATGCCTGGTTGTAGTTTGGGCAAGCGTCCGCGAGCTACCCCAAGTCAACTGGCACCACCCCCACGGGTCTCAGATAAGCCATGCAGCCTGGATCTGGCATCTGAAAAGCTACTTGCCAAATCCGGCGAGCTCCAAACGTCGAAATGACTGCCACATTATTCGCTGAGAGTGGGATAGCTGCTCGGCCGAGTTTCTCAGGCGGCACGCGACTGATGACACCCTGCATGTGTGAAGCCCAGGGGGAGGGATCTGGAGCAGGACCCCGATTTCGGGAATGCAGATTCACACCGCCACCAAGGCAGGAAGGTCAATGATGGACGGCCTGAGCTAGGAGGTCGTGGGGATTGGGTTAAAGTAAATTTATTGAAGCTCTCAAGCTCCGCTGCTGCTCATCGTGAACTTGCCTCTCATACTCCTCTTCTACGACAAGATTCTACTGTAGCTGTCTAAGAAGACTAACGGTTTACTTCGCCAATTTCTCCATCTCTGTACACTTCATCGATCACACGACCTCGTCACCACAATGGCGAACCGCGGCGCAACATGGGACCCCAAGGTCCATACCATCCGCGATCTGATGGAGCTGGGAAGCAAGAAGCTGCCTAAGATGTACAGGGACTACTACAACGAAGGCGCCATGGATCTTGTCACGTAAGTCGGAGAATGAGATTTGTTTGAGCGAAGCAGACATTGATTTGTATGCAACAGCCTGAAGGACAATGAAGAGGCATACAACCGTTACAAGATCCTTCCTCGGATCCTCGTCAACGTCGACAACATTGATCTTTCCACGACAATTTTTGGTACCAAGGTATTACACTGTCGCCGCCATCCAGGACTCTTTAAGAAATTCTGCTGATCGCCTTTCGAAAGGTTTCATTTCCCCTCGGTTTCAGCCCAGCAGCGATGCACAAGCTGGCGCACCCAGACGGCGAGGCCGCGACATCACGCGCCGCGGCGAAGATGAACATTTGCATGGCCTTGTCTTCATATGCGACGGAATCGATGGAGAACGTGGCCGCGCAAGGGCTGGGAAATCCCTATGTCATGCAGCTGTGTGTGCTTAGAGACCGTGAGACGACAATCCAAATACTGAAGAGAGCGGAGGGTATGTCAACACCCTCTCACATCAATGAGTGGGAAGCGAGGCGGTTAAATGCTAACATTGTGTGAAAGCTTCGGGATACAAGGCCATCTTCCTTTCTGTCGACACACCACTCCTTGGCCGCCGTTTGAACGAATACCGCAACAACTTCACCCTGCCGGATGGCGTTGAGTGGCCAAACCTCTTGTCTGATGGAAAGAGCGAGTTGAGCGGTGCGATCAAAGACGAGCAGGCTGTTTCTAAGCATGACTTCGGTAAGGATGAGTGCCAAAGGAAATCGTAGTTGGCATTGCTAACCGTTCCAGACCCTTCCCTCGACTGGGATAGCGCGATCCCGTGGTTGAAGCAGCACACAAAGCTCCAGATTTGGTTGAAGGGTGGTGAGTACTCGGCAATGCGATGGCGACCGATATCACAAGCTAATCACAAGGGTCACCAGTGTACAACCCGGACGACGTAGCGATGGCCATCCGGTACGGCATCGACGGTATTGTCATCTCCAACCACGGAGGCCGACAGCTGGACGGAGTTCCCGCCACCCTCGATGCGTTGAGAATTTGCGCACCTGTGGCCGCAGGAAAGATTCCCATCGCGGTCGACGGAGGCATCCGACGCGGAACCGATATCTTCAAGGCGCTCGCACTTGGCGCATCTCACTGCTTCGTTGGAAGAATTCCCATTTGGGGTCTGGCTTACAATGGCCAAGAGGGTTGCGAGCTTGCGCTGAAGATTCTTCAGTACGAGCTCAAGATTGCGATGGCCCTTGCAGGGTAAGTACACTACTCCTTTCCGATGTGCAGCCATGCTGATTCTCGCGTCGCACAGAACGCGGACCATTGAGGAGATTTCGAGGGGTCATGTGGCATACTTGAACGGCAGTGGAGTTCTGGCAAAGCTGTAGGTGCGATGGTCACATTGGGTGTAGCGAGTACAGCATAGATACTTCTTCATAATTCATTCCTGATTGTAATTTTACCGAAAACAGTTCTTGATCTGATCACATACTATTAGAACAAGCAGCAATAATTTTGATTGCGGATAGGTTCAACCGTGAAAATAATGCAGGACAAGAAGTCAATTTAGTCATGCAAGGAAATTGCCGATCACGAGAGAGAACACACGGGCAGATTGAGCCAAGGAAATGAAGCCAATGATTTACTCAGACGATCTGGTTACGTCTCTTGATCTCTATTTACTTGGTGATGGTGCACATGCGGAAGAAACTTGTCTGATGGTTCTTAAATGCAACGCGCCAGACCTTAGACAGTGGGGTCCTGCACAGCAGGCTAGGATTGCTCCCAAGATGGCACTGAAGGTCACGAGCCACTACAAAGCGATTTTAGGCTTTCACACTTAGAAGTCTGTGCCATCAAGATTGACTATGATTGCTCGTACTCTTCGTGTCATATGCAGGCAAGGTCCGCGACTTTGGGGTGGCCAGTTTCTGGAGGAAGGTCTCCGCGACGAGGGCCCACATCGCCGCCGGGCTTACCCCGCGCTATCATCGAAGATAATCATCGCGGAGGCGCCTCCGATCCCGGGACCCACTTGCCCCGCGTCGCCGTTTTGTGTGCCTCCAGCTACCCCTCCTCTATCGTCATTCGGACCCCAATCTCTTAGTTTGATCGAGCAGGAAATGCGGCAGGAAAGGCAGGTCTGCTCGAGTTCAAACGCAGTGCGATGCCGGACGGCTGCTTTGAGGAGGGGCTAGTTTGCTGGTGCAGCTGACTCTTGCAAAGAGCAAGACATCCCGAAGGCTTTTGTCAACCATCCAATGTGAAAGGTTCGTATTAGATAACCCACTTCATCAGCTCAATATATGACCTTGGCTTCTGCGCAGTGCTACACTCCAGCCCGGAACACTTCTGCATCCTTCTCCTTGCGAACGACCCAGCCCAAAGCTGAACCAATACTCTGTCATCTGAAACCGCATTCTCGTCTTTTTATCATCTGTTCAGAACTTATTACGACAAAAACTAATCCAACATGGCACCTCAAGAGCTGAAGGGCGTTCTCGTGGCCCTTGCCACCCCTTTCACCCCCGACCAGAAGTCTATCGACACCAAGCTGCTCGACGAACATATCCAGCGCCTCATTGCCAAAGGTGTCCACGGTCTTGTTCCCGGAGGCAGCACCGGCGAGTTCACCGCTTTGGACGCCGACGAGCGCAAGATCCTGATCGAACAGACCGTCAAGTCCGCTGCGGGGCGCGTGCCCGTCGTCGCCGGCATTGGCGACCTCTCCACCGTCCGCGCCGTCGACCACGCCGTGCACGCCGCCTCCGTCGGTGCTACTGCCCTTATGGTTGTTCCCCCCTTCTACGACGCCCCCAACCTGGCTCAGCTCCGCGAGCTTCTCAGCGAGATCCACCAAGCTTCAAAGCTCCCCATCGTCTACTACAACATTCCCTCCGCCAGCGGTGTCACACTATCTCCCTCTGAGATCGCCTCCCTGTCCGAGGTTGGCGTCACACACTTGAAGGATACCTCTGGAAACGGCCCCGCCCTCACGGAGCTGATCTTCAGCACTGCCACCAACTCCC
The DNA here is from genome assembly GCF_011800055.1 of Colletotrichum gloeosporioides. Lineage (NCBI taxonomy): Eukaryota > Fungi > Ascomycota > Sordariomycetes > Glomerellales > Glomerellaceae > Colletotrichum > Colletotrichum gloeosporioides. Next base: position 811,808 of record NW_025544662.1, on the reverse strand, counting down.
GTATCACCGCGTTCAACGGCTGGGATACGCTTACCTTCTACGGCCTCGCTGCCGGCGCCAAGGGTTCCGTATGGGGCGCGACCAACATCATCCCTGAGTTGTCTAGCCAGCTGTGGCAGGCTGTTGCCGAGGATGCGGACTTGAGGAAGGGCAGGGAGCTGTGGGCGAAGATATTCCCCATCTGCAAATTCTTGGAATCGCACAACTATGCTTCGGCAGTGAAGACTGGTATGGAACTCCGTGGGTGGAAGACTGGTGGCCTGCGCAAGCCATTTGCGCTCCTCGAGGGCGAGCCACGAAAGGAGTTGGCTGGGTTGTTGAAAGACGCTGGCGTTGATGTTGTGGCATAAGCGGCAGTAGATTGCACAATGTATTAAAAGTTGATCTAAGATGTTTCTGGTGCAACTTGACCTGACTTGGGTTATGCGTGGATGATTGGGCTTCATCTTTCTTCTTCCGACGTCAACTGAACATGTGCCGTTTCTACCCGTACTCACATACCACCTCCGATGAGATTTTACGTCTATGAGTCGAAGCAACTTACAGAGAGCAGTACATCGGTACGCATCCATTCTTTCTCAACCGTCAAGCTCGGTACACCAAAGCCAAGTGAAACGACCCATGGTCATCCATTTGCTCTCCCTTCCCGTAGTTCCGTGGGAATGCGGACCATGGCAAATTGATTTTCCATGGCTCCTATCATGAACGGGCATTAGCGTATACTTGAATCTAAACATAGCCGACATGACCAAATGATCGAGTAGGCAGTAATAAGAAGGCGACACCAGCGGGTAATGGGTCATCTCAGAATTGGCCACGATTGATCGAGAGTACATCTCAAGCTGCATCTCAAGCTGCAGTTCTCTTGCAGAATGCAATGTCCAGGATACAGCATGTCGTGTCAGGAACCCACCTGCGACCACTTCGCATTATCCAAAAGGAGGTGATCGCCGTCATCACTACGCCATTCGGAGCACGTTGAGGTCAAGACGAGCGATAACCCCCAGTATTTGCATCGATACGAATGGCCATACTGTCCAACACAGCGGGGATGGGTCCAATTTAGTTGAGGGTCTCCATCGTTGGCAGCGGCCAGGGTTGGGGACCGGATGAACCTTTGATGAAAAAGCGACAGGCTGTTGGATTGAAGCAATCGTCCACACCTTCAATCTAGGTACGTGGTGATTTATGCTAAGATAAAACGCTGGATGCTATAATTGAGGTAATAGGGTTGTCAATTCTTCATGATTGGTGCTAGTGATAAGCATGAGAAATTCTGGATGATCAAATGGAATACCAGTCACCAACAAGCAATAAAGACCAACGGATACCATCTTGAGCCATGATCTGTCTCCTCCACCACTTTACTAGATTTGCGAACCTTGCAGCCTTGCAGACGGGGAAGTCGTGCCGACCCCTGTTGACGTCGGACCTTGCGTGGGTGCTCACATATGATTCGTCTGGGGAGCGGCGAGCGGCACACTCGCTTTCCAACAGCCAAGCAACGTGCTCTTCTAGTCACTTCAATGTGGACCTGCAACGTACGTTACCATCTCGTCTATGCGGAAAGCCCCCGCACATTCTGTCTGTCGTATGATCAGTCACACTCTGACAGGACAATGCGGCCAAGGCCGCTTTTATGGGCCATCGCTGAAGATGTTCCTGACTCTCGCTTCCAGTCAATTTGATGACGCCTGAATATTGGTATGTAGATTCCCTGAAACAAGCATCCGGGTTCAAAATGATACCCAATAAGTATATACGGGCGAGACAACAAGCCAAGGCAAGGCTGCACATTCCGTGACAAGATCTCTGCGGGGTTTGCTCTGCATACTTGATGCATGAGCGGGCTTGGGTTGCTTTGTTGGTCCTGGAATGGACCTCGCCAGTACCAGGCCTGCTGTTGCTATCGTTCCACGTGTCCGTATCCGACCCGGCATTCTTTCACGCTTGGCCTGATGTTTTCTTTTCTTGTTGCCCCCCCTCTTGTGTTCCCTCGCTTTTTCCCTTCCCCCTTTCTCACTCGAGACATTCTCTCAGCTGTCTGCCCACATTGAAACCTCACCAAGGGCGGATCTCATAGCTACAATGGCTGACGAAGAGGCTCAGATAGTAAGCACCACTCGTCATCCACACCCCATCGAATTCATTTCGGTGTCGCTCTCGTCTGCTGATATCACTCAAGGAAGCCGCGCTCCAAACTCAGGAGCCTGCTGAGACCCCAGACGACGGATATTCAGATACAGGGAGGTACGAGTTCTTGCCTGCTCGAAAGTCGTTGCCAGACCCAGAGGCTGACATCCATGGTACTTTCATTCTTAGTTTGCATCAATCGACATCCTCTCTGAGTTCTAGCATTAGGGAGTACCGCACTATTCGCGGAAGAACATTCCAGACTTCCAACACTATTGATTATTGGTGAGTGCAAGCCAACAGCCTTCGCTCGGTTCCATTATACTGTCGGCTCTCTAATCGACCCAGGGCGCCAAATGACGAGCAGCAAATCGAGGGCTTTGACATTACGTGAGTGATCATAGAGATATCATGCGAGCTTCGTCGACGCGCTGTTTGGCTGGAACTGACATAATAAAAAGACATCATTTCATGATGTTGCTTATGGACAACCATCTATTTGGCGCTCCTATCCGAGGCAGAAACCTGGCAAGTTACTCTTATTTACTCCGTCGTGTAGCTAGAACTCACCATAGCTAGTGACTGATGTTCATTGAGGCTGTACTGTGTTGCTTTACTAATGGCCTACAGAAAGTTCTAGACGTTGGGACTGGAACAGGAATCTGGGCTATGTATGTTACTCACCTTGTATCAACTCGCTTTTTGTGTAAATTTGATGCTGATGACCATCATGGCTAGTGATGTTGCAGAGGAGAATGAGGACTTTGACGTCATCGGAATTGATATATCGCCAATCCAACCAGGCTGGGTTCCGCCAAACTGTCAATTCTTCATTGATGATGCTCAGCTTGATTGGACCTTTAAGCCTGATGAGTTCGACTTCATTCACGCCCGAGGTCTCTTTGGCGGCATCGATAACTGGCAGAAGCTCTACGACCAGGCCTTCCGGCATCTGAAGCCTGGTGGCTGGTTCGAGAGCGTCGAGGCCGACAGCCAAGTCCGCTCGCAGAACGAAGAGATCGAAAAAGACCCCAAGCACGTCTTCAAACAATGGGCCCCGCTATTTTGGCAAGCTGGTGACATTATTGGCAAGACTTTTCGTGTCGCCCAAGACGATGGCCAGAACCCCATCATCATGGAAACTTGTATGAGAAGAGCAGGCTTCGTCGACATCGTGCACAAGAAGTGGAGGGTCCCTGTCGGACCATGGGCCAAAGATCCCTACTTGAAGGAGGTTGGAGAATACGCGGGCCTGTATGTCGATCAAGGACTCGAAGGCTGGGCGCTCAGGCCGCTCAGTGAGATTCTGGGATGGACTTACGAGGAGCTCCTTGTCTTCATTGCTGGGATGCGCAAGGAATTGCGAAACAAAAGTGCGATGCCGTACTTCAACTAGTAAGTTAATCTCCTTAACTCCATGGCAAACCCAGTCGCTGAGGCGTTGATCACGGAAATATGGAGACTAACCAACGCCTAGTCACATGGTTTACGGCCGAAAGCCAGAGGCTTGAGATTGTGGTCTCCGGTGGCCATGCGTCGCATCTTGTCGCGGACTTGGGGCAGATATCTGGTGTTACAATGTGAGATCGGATGAACCGTCACGTACGAAAGTTCACGGTAAAATGTGCAATGCAATAGAGAACCGATATTCACAGTATCAAGCAACGAGAAAATGTCACAGATATTTTGTGCGCAAATTATGGCCCTTTCCGGCTACACATCTCGCTGTAATCATGTACCTACCCATTACTAAGCTGCCCGTACTTACGGTCCCATGTGAAGAATCAAATTTCATGTCCGTCGCAAGGTTACCCAACAACTGCTCACCAAGACGAGTGGCTTTGCTCAGTGGCGAAACTATGATCAAAGCTCACAAGCTTGGGCATACGTGTTTTTAAATGCTCCGTCGTGCCTGGATAAGCGAGAGCGCTGTCGCAAATACTGAAACTTTCTACATTAGGAAACCTTTCCTGTCATGACTTAACTCTCATTATCAAGACGCAAACGTGGCCTATCCAACAAACATACCGCGATCTGATACAGCAACTCGTTCATGCGGTCCTGAGTTAGGGTGTAGACCTCAGGATAGCAGGGCTCATATCAGGGATCCACGGTAAGGGTCTCGACTCCATGCCCATTGATCTTAGGTAAATTAATTTCGTAGTAGAATGGGGTTTAGTAGGCCTACTGGATTTTTCGGCGTTTTTAGCGTTTAGAGGTCAGATTACTAGCCCCCTTTGAGAGGCGAGAAGTTAGCTTAGATATTATTATTAATCCTAATAGATTAGAAGTAGAATTTACTTATTTTTTAGTGGATTTTTAAGCTTTTAATCTTATTCTTTTTGTTTTAGATCTATAAAGTAAATAAGAAGTTCTTTTCTTTTTCTTTTAAGATTATAAGTTTTAAAACTATAGAGTTATATAGCTATAATAACTATATATACCTAAAGGTATATATATACTACTACGTTATATAACTTTTAACTACTAAGTTTATAACTATTTTAATAGTATTTAGAAGTAGATATTTTCTTTTTTTAGATACTTATAGGAGGTATTAGAGAAGAACTTACTCTTATACTAAATAAATAGATTAATATAATATATATAATAAATATAACTATTATTATTAACTATATAATACTAAGAAATATAATATATTAATAGGAGTTAAGTAGTTATTTATAGACCTAATTTATAATAAGTAGAGAAGTATAATAGCTAAGTATAACTTTAGTAATAAGAATATAGGGATATAAAAAGACTTTAAAAAAAAGCTTTAAAGGTATTATAGTTTATATAGTAGGGAGTATTAGATTTTTATTTATTTTTACTTTTATTACTCTTTAATATTATAGGCTATTAAGGTTAGATTAGATCTACTTAATAAGCCTTCTAAACTAATAAGAATATAAAGCCTTATAATATTTAGATAAAATAGCTTTTAGGAACTAATAAGTTTATTATAGAAGAATAAAATAAATCTACTATAAAGCTATTAGTAGTCTATATAACCCTTAATAGATTAACTAGTAGAGACTTAAAAGAAAGAATATAAGGTTAACTATAGAGACTTAAGATAGTATAGCTAATTAGGCTTAGAATTAGTAGGGGTAGAGGTATAGTACCTACCTATTTAGTTATACTTTTTTCTCTTATCTCTTTTTCTTTTATTATATTTTTAGAAAAAGTAATAATAATACTTAAGATTAGAAAGATTAATACTTTTAATTACTTAAAAATAATAATTTATATATTTACTATCTTAATTATTAATAACTACTATAGTTAAGATATAGCTTAAGATAATTAGGGAAATATTATATGAAGATATCCTAACTTCTTATAACCTTACTATTAGAGGTAAGTCTACTAATATATTTAATATCTAAGTTAGAGCGTTTAGGAATATTTAAGATTAAACTAAGGTAACTTTAGTTTCTAAAAATAGCTTACTTAATAACCCCTTTAGTTTATAAGCTTAAACTATTAATATTAACTTTACTAAGGTTAACTATATTACTAATAGTACTTACTTTTATATTAAAGTTAATAGAGGTAAGGAATAAGCTTTTAGTATTAATCCTTATTATATTTTAAGTAATAATACTTATAAAGTCTAATAGTAGCTTATAGCTTCTATTAATAATACTTATTTTATCTTTATAGACTAGTTAATAGGAATTATTAAGTAACTAATAGAGTTATACCTTTAATATCTTATATTAATTATAATAAATCCCTTTCTAAATAAGAATACTCTTATATTTATAAGTAATAATATTATAGATTTTATTAAAACTTATAATTTCTAGTCTTATAAAGTCTATTAAACTAATAAGGATAAGCTAATAAAGGTCTACCTCTATAGTTTTAAGGACTTAAAGTGGGGTATTAAATTACTAATTAAAAACCTTAATAATTAGAAAACTACTAAAGCTACTCTTATTAATTAGTATAGTATTATAGATAAAAACTTCTATTAAGATCTTAATAAAGAACTTTAAGTAATTAAAGATAAGCCTCCCCTCTCTAAGATAGATACTATTAGTATTATAGCTCTCTTTAATTATATTAAAGGCTTATACTATAAAGCTACTATAAGGGAACTCCTAAGGTATTAAGACTAGGATCTTATTTACCTTATTTATAAGTACTTACTAAAGGGAGCTATTAAGACTATTATAAAAGCTCTCTTTTATAATATTATAGACCTACTTTAGAAACTTTAACTAAGTATTAAGTATATAATTATTAAATAGGTAGCTAGAGAGACCTCTTATATATATATTAGCAAAAGGAAGGTTATAAAGGTAACTACTCCTCTTTTAATTATTAGTTTTATTAAACTTATTAATTAGTTTATATAAGTTATTTATATTTAGTAGTAATATAGTAATTTAAAAGTAGTAGATTTTAATAAAGTTATTACTTTTTAAGAGTAGATATACTAAATATCTCTTAATAGTAAAGATACTAAGGAATAGATAAAGGTATTTATAGCTAGTATTTAGAAACTAAGTATAAATATTAGTTAGTAGTTTAAACTAATATAGAATAGTTATATTATAGATATAAACTAAATATCTATAGTATAAGGGAGTTATAGATAGTAAAGAGAGGCTAGCTAATTTATAAGCTTAATTATTATAAACTAAATATAATATAATATACTTAAGATTAAAGGTTATTACTCTTATAGAATAAATAGATACTATATAGCTAAATATAATATTATAGATAAGTTAAGGAACGCTAAAGTAGTATATTACTTAAGGGGATAGTATATTAGCTCTTATACTAATTATAATATTATTTAGGATAGTATTATTAATAAAGGATAGAAGAACTTAATACCTAACTTAATAACTATTTAGGCTTATATCCTCTAAAATAAAGTATACCTCTAACTAGAAGTAGTAGTAAAGTAATTTTATAATAAGTACTACTTAGAGTGAGTACTTAGCTTAAAATTATCTATCTATTATTAAGAAACTATAGTTATAGTAGATAAGGCTTAAAGAGAATAGGAGGAGGCTAGATAATAAGTATTAATAACTACTATTAATTATATTAATATTAAGTATATATATAGCTATATAGTTAATATTAACTATATAAGAGATAAGGAGCTAGTAGAGGTTAATATTATTATTAGAATAAAGAATAATAATTTCTAATATACCTTATATAATAACTTCTTAATAAGGAAGATTTATTTTATAAACTAAATTTTAACTTAATAAAGTGCTATACTTATAGGAGGTACTTAAGTTAAGGAAGTAGTTAAAGATAAAATAATTATATAGGTCTTTTTATAACTTTAGCTATAAAGACCTACTTATTATGAGGAGACTAGAAAGCTATGCTAAATAACCTTCTTTTTAAACTTAGAAGAAACTTACTCTTAAGCTATAGCTTTTTATAGTAAAAAGTAGATAGGTAATATTACTCTATTAGAATAGTTTTTCTTAGATAACTAGCTAAAATATAAATAGTTTAAGTTTTAGTATATAATAGTATATATAGAGTAATATTAAGATTAAATATATAGTAGTAATATAGTTACTATTAACCTAGCTTTAGCTAATACTTATATATAAATTAAAAGCTAAGAAATAAGTATTAAGGAACTTATAAGGAAATAGAATAAGGAATATAGAGCTAACCTATAATAGCTTAAGAATAGTAATTTTAGATCTATAAAGGGTAGTATTAATATATTAATAGAAGAGCTATAACCTTTTAGAGGAAGCTATTATATTAATATAAATATAGTAGATATATTAACGTTATAAGGCTTTAGACTAACTAATATTAAGGTTTTAGCTATAGAAGACTTCTAATAACTCTAACTTAGAGTTATACTCTACTTTAGTAGAAGGTATATAGTTATTATATATAACTTCGTTATACCTCACTTTTAGGTAGCTATTTAAATTAGATATTACTTAGCTAAGGAATAGTTAGGAATTATTAATATTAGCTCTATAGTGAATATTATATCTAAAGATTATATTAACCTTAATAGACTTTAAAATAGAGTTATACTAACCTTAGTTATAATTAGGGGCTTTATAGATATTATATTAGAACTATAGTTTATAAGTATTATTATAGAGGATATATATATTAGTAGCTACTATATACTTAACGTAGGTTTCTTTATTAGTCTATTTAGTAAGACCTTAAAAAGCTTAATTCTTAATAGCCTTTTTATTTATTATATTAAAATAGGGCTTAGCTATATAGATAGATAGATTAATAGTAATTTTTACTACTATATTACTTAATACCTATTAAAATATACCCTTAGTTTCTTTACTAACTAGTTTATAGCTCTCTTTTTCTATATTATCCCTAACTTAGATATATTTAATAAGATTTAGAACTTTTACTATATTTTTAAGGAGGAGGGAAATTAGAGGCTACTACTACTATATTTAGTATAGTAGCTAACTTATTAGAATTAGGAATAAATAGAGCTTTAAATCTTATTATAGAGGAGGATTATAAAACTAATAGCTAGGAAGATATTTAGATACTTAATATTAAGTAGTTATCTTTAAATATAGTAGTATAAGCTAAACTTAAAAATAGAGATAAAATTAAAAGTACTTTTAACTATAAGAGTGAGCTTTTTTAGTAAATTCTTAAGATATTAATCTAGTAAGCTATTACCCTTAAGGTTACTTTTATAACTATTAAACTTACTAAACTTAAGAACTATAGCTTAAATTATACCTATAAGAACTAGAGGATACTAGTAGATTATTATAGATCTAAAGTAAGTCTAAAAAGGAAAAAAGCTTTATTATAAGTAGAGGAGGTATATAAAGCTAGCCTTAATATATTAACTATAACTAAGAGGATCCTAAATATAATAAGAGTACTAAATAATATTATATTCTTTAATAAACTAGAGAAGTTCTATAAATAGCTTTTAAGTTAATAAGGTAATAACTTAGTAAATATTTCGTTTCCTTAAAATAATATTATTATATAGTTTAGAACTATAAAATATATTATACTCTACTATAAAGCTTTTTAATATAAAGATTTTACTATAATAAATACTATTAAGGCCTCTTAGATAGTCTAAAAAGCTTAATATACTACTTACTATTTTAGCTTTATAGATAGATCTAAGTGGGATAAATATTAAGAAAGGGTTCTATATAAAGTAGCTCTTACTAAGTTTAAGTTTAGCTTTAAATTTCTAGAATAGCTTTTACTAATTAAGGTCTATAAACTAGTAGCTATTTCTAAATCTAATAATAAGTAAGGTATTAAACTTACCTAAGAGAAAACTTAAGTTTTTTATTACTCTTAATAAGGTAAGAACCTTTTAGGTAAAGCTATTATAAAAGTAAGAATAATACTCTTCTATAAAGCTTTAAATAGAGGTTAAAACCTTCTTAATATAGTTAAAGTTAATATTATATATAAAACTAAAGATAAGAAGATCTACTTTATTAATAATATACTATTAGATAGTATTATCTTAGAAAGAAACTTTAAATAGAAGCTTAAAATATAAGCTAAAGTCTAAGAAAAACTTAAGATATATACTAAAAACCCCTTTATAGATTTAATTATACTTAAGTTTTCTAATATTTTAATAAGAGAGCACCTTACTTAAGAATAACTAAATAAGCTACTTAGTATTATATTATACTTAACTAACTAAGAGAAAGCTTTATTTATATAAGTCTAAAAGAATAGAGAGATAGCTATAGCGTAGGAATTCCCTTATTATAGATCTATTTACTTATTAGTAGCTTTACTATAGTTTATTTAAACTATTCTATATAAAATATAGTAAGCTTAAAGTATATTAATCCTAAAAGTACTTAAAGTTAAAGTTATTTAGATACTTAAAGACTATTTATAGAAGGGTATTTTAGAAGAAAGTTATATATTATATTAGAACCTTTTCTTTTTTATAAGAAAGAAGGATAAGAAAATATACTTAATTAATTTAGCTACTTAGATTAATAGAGTTATATTTTAAGATATAGCTTTACTTCTAGTAGGAGATAAGTTTTTAGAAGATTTTACTATATACTAGTTTCTCTCTCTACTTAATTTTTTCTTAAAGTATAACTAAATCTTATTAGATATAAAAAACTAAGACCTTATAATATTTACTATACTAATTAGATTATTATATATATATACTTTACTATAAAGTGCTATTAACTCTATTACTTAGTTTATAAGGGTAATAATAAAGATCTTATATAACTTAATCCTTTACTATTATAAAGTTTTCTTTAATAATATTACTATTAAAGGCTTTATAATATAGTATAATAATAAAGAAGTACTTAGTTACTTAGAAATATAGAAATTTATCCTTAAGTATATCTAGAATATTAATAAAGTGCTATTTAACTTTAAGTTAGTAGAGTATTTAGTCTTAGTAGATAAGTCTTAGTAAACTTAGATTACTATAGCTATTATTAGATATATATATAGTACTAATAGTTAATATTTAGAATAGTTAAAAATTATTAAGATAACTAAATAAGAGACTTATAAAGGATTTATAGAACTATATACTTTTCTTAGAATTATTTTATTTTATTAAATATAGGTAGTTTACTTTTTAATTATTACTAAACCCCTTATAGAGCTTCTAAAGAAGGATATTAAGTTTATATAAGGTTCTAACTAATAGAAGGCTATAGATAAGTTAAAATATAAGCTTATATTATTTTTAATTCTTATTAGACTTAATTATAGGCTTAATAGGGGTATTATCTATTTAGTAGTTAATATTAGTAGTATAGGATAAAGAGTAGTACTTAGTTAATTTATTAATAGGAAGAGATATATTTTATAGTATAAAAGTAGCTTATAAGTAGGGGTAGAGCTTAACTATAATATAAAAAAGAAGGAATTTTAAAGCTTTCTAAAAGTATTAAAATAAGTATATAACTATCTCTTTAGTTATTATTTTATTATTAAGATAGATATAAAGATACTTATAGCTTAGATTAATAATATAGCTTTTAATCTCCTTAGTATTTTTATTATTTAATAGATTATATAGATCTATATATTTAACTTTAAAATCTAATATATATTAAGCGTATAAAATACTACTACTAATAGCTTCTTTAGGAAGCTTAATAGGCTTTTAGATAAATAAGATAAGGAAGTAGAAGGAGAAATTAATAATTAGATTAACTAATAGATTTTCTTTATAGATATATAAATATATTCCTTTTTTAATAAGGTTTAAGATTATAGAAATATTTAGGCTACTATAGATATTATAGCTATAACTATTAGTAATAATAATAATAAATAGGATACTTTCTTTATAATATTATTATTAGTATTAAGTGATTTATAGATCTAGTTAATAGAGTTTTAATAGATTATATACTTCTTTAGTACTCTTTACTACTTATTAAGTATTTTTATAAACTAATATAAGTAATAGTAAGTAAAGGCTATTAACTATACTTTTTATAATAGGTTTTTATTTATATACTTAAGTGTTTATAAGTTAATACTATAATATATTATTAATAATACTACTGAGAGAAACTGTTTTATTATATATATTTATATTAAGAGTAACTATAAGGGATATAATATTATATTTAAAAGGCTTATTAATAACTATTTCTAGTTAGGCTTTTATAAGTCTATTATAGATATAATCTTAATATACTTAGACTATTAATTATATAAGGTATACTAGATTAATAATATATACTTCTTTATAATACTTATTAGACTCCTATTTATAAGGGTAGCTTTAGATATTTAGAAGGTAAGTAGGTATAATATAATTAAAGCTAGAGACCTCTTAATAGGATAGGTTAAGGTGAGATAGATATTATAAGCTAATTTAAAGCTTATTACTAAATTTATCTAAGAAGATATTATCTATTACTATAGGTTATATAGAATATTAATTATAAATAGAGGACTAGAGAATAAGGGTTATATTATTACTTTTAATAAGAAATATACTTTTTATTAGTAAATTATAGTAGCTTATAATCTTTATACTAATAGAACTATTAAGAAAGGTTATTAGCTTATTACTTATACTTTATTAACTTAGTTTAAGGATATTAGTTATAACTTTTAACTTTACTTTTATATTATACTTTTTATAGACTAAATAACTATTTAGGTATTAACTAGCTACTCCTCTTTCTACTTTCTTTATAAGTATAACCTAGTTATACTAATTAAGACCTTTATATTTATATAGAGAGTTCTTAACTAAGCTAACGTCTTTATACTAGAATAAGAACTTACTATATAAATATAGGTTTTTAGCTAGTTAGATAAAAATAGAGAGGAGGCTTAGAAGATAATTATAAAATAGTATAAACGTATTACTATATAGTTTAATAGGTAGTATACCTATATATTCTAACTAAGCTACTTAAATATTAATAACCTAATACTATCCTTTAATATTATAAAATCTATTAATAAGTTATTAGATATTAAATTAGACTATAGATAGAAAGGTTCTTTTTAAATCTACTTTTATACTTTAGAGAACTCTTTATATTAGCTTACTATACTTATTAGAGAACCCCTATAAGGTTTAATATATATAGGAAACTACTTAAAGAAGTTTATTTAATCCCCTAAGGGTTTTTAGGAACCTAATAATCCTATTATCTTCTAAGATAACTTTATAGACTATATTAAGTATATATTCCTACCTTTAAGGTAGCTAGATATAAAGATACTAAATAATAATTTTAAGGATAGAGATTTAGAATAACTACTTATATAGTAAGGTATAGCCTAAGTAATATAACTTTATACTAATAACTAATAACTATTCTACCCTCTTTTAATTATATTATTACTTAAGGATAGCTATTTACTAAGAGGATATCTAAGGAATATATTATAGCTATAGCTTTATAGCCTAACTAATACTACTAGATAATACTTTATAAGCTTAAATTATATTAATATTATCTTAGTTTACACTATTTTATTTTATTTTTATTATATCTTATTATTTTTATACTTTTATTCTATTATACTATTTATATTATTTAGGATTTATAGGGATACTTCTATTTATAATACTACCTACCTTATTTACTTTATATAGGTATCTTCTTATTTTATTTATATAAAAAGCACTTATTATATAATAAGTATAAACTATTTATTACTATTCCTCTTTATTTTAATTACTTATATTACTATTTTATATCTATCCTAAGAGAATACTTTATAGATTAGATTAAAGTAATAAGATTTACTTCTTTTATAGTAAGACGTTTATATTTTACTTACTTAAGCTATAGTATTTTATTTATACTCTTTTTTATATTTTATTATCTTTACTCTATTATTTTATTATAATACTTAGCTTAGAAGGAATTAGTATAAATATCTCTATTAATTAGTATATTACTACTCTATTTTTCTTTTTTTTTTCTCTTTTATATTTAGGATAGAGCTTTAGAAGATTATTATGTTTACTGTTATTTAGTCTATTTTTATTATATTTGCTTTTTATATACTTTTTTTTATAAGGAGCTTTATAGATTTAAATTATATATAAGTATTTATACTACTTATAGGGTTTTATTTATCTCTTATTTATAGCTTATTATTAAGTAGCTTACTTTATTATATTTCTATACTATTAGTTATTAATTCTATAGCTATATTTACTCCTTATAGCTATTTATAATAAGTTAGGTCTATAAAGTATATTTCCTAACTAACTTAGTAGTTTTATTAATCTTAGTAGCTTCCTTCTCCTTAAAGCTTAAGAGCTTATATCCTATAATTAGCTTTATTTCTACTTACCTTTCTATTCCTAGCTTATATCTACCTCTTTAAATATTTATTTCTGCTATAAGATAGGCTATATAGCTAAAGCGAATAGGGATAGGAAGGAGCTAGCTTTATAGATAGCTTCTATAAAAAGCACGCCCTAATAACTATAAAGCTATTCTTTAAGCTAATACTAGTAATCTATTATTATTCTTTTAGTTTATAATATAATAGATAATTAGAGCTCTAGCTAGATAGGACTACTTAGAACTAGGAATAGTAAAATAGGACCCCCCCTAAAAAGTTAAACGCTTTATTTTATATTGCTTTAATAGGATTTACCTTATTTATTCACTCTATAAGGATCTTAGAGATAGAAAACCTATAAAAGGAGACTAGAGTAGCTTAATATATCCCTTAATAGATCCTCTTAGTAGGTTAAGAGATTATCTTATTAATTTACTATTCTTTTCTACTTAGTTAAAGCTCTATTAGTATACCTCTTTTTATTTTATACTTATCCTTAAAGCCTTATATTATAGAGTAGAGTTATTACTTTATAGATTAGAATAGGATATAGTAACTATTTTAATACTATTTTATATTACTTACTACTTATTCTACTCCTACTATTTATATAGATTAACTACTTATAGATAAAAACTATAGGAAAATAACCTCTTATACTCTTAGTATTTTAGTAGAAGTAGTAGCATTCTTTTCCTTAGTTTAACTAAGTTTACCTCTATTTAGATTATTTAACTTAGTTTATATTTAGATTTACCTCTATTTCTTTACTTTTATACTTTTTATTTAGATATATCTAAATTAGGTATAAACTTAATATCTAAATATAAATAAGAATGAGGTAAATCTAACTAAGTATAAAAAAGCTTATTATTATAACTAATTATTTATTCTCTTTAAGCTAATAGTCTTTTATAGTCTCTCTTCTACTTAAGCTATAAGTATTTAAAACTATAAGTTAAATAGAAGCTTTAGGACTATAAGCTACTTTTAATATTATAAATAAGAATATAAAAATATATCTCTAGCTAAATACTTATAAGAATACTTATAAAATAATAATATAAGATAATAAGTAGAGGATTATCTAATGAAATAGTTAGGCTAGAACGACCTACTCTTTTATATTATAATATAGGATAGTTATTTTATAGATTAAAATAATAAAGTAGGATAATAAAATTAACTTAGTTATATAGCTATAGACNAAAATAATAAAGTAGGATAATAAAATTAACTTAGTTATATAGCTATAGACCCTCTAGCTACTTTATATACCTCCCTCTTTTATTTTACTTCTTAGTAATAAAGTTTTTTAAGAAGCTTTATTATAAATATAAGAAGGAAGTTCTTCTATTTTATTATAGTTAAGATTAAAAGGAGGCTTTATTATAAATAAATAGTTTATAAATATAAATAACTTAGGGGTAGCTTTATACTTATAGATCTACTTATCTACTATATTTATAATATCCTCTATAAAGTTTAGTATTTATATATAACTTTATTTTATAGTCTACTAGTTAATCTTTAACCTAATAATCTTAATATTAGTATATTTATTACTCTTCTAATACTTTTTCCTTTTTCTTATCTTATAGCTAAACTCCTTATAAACCTCTTTATTAATATATAAGTACTCCTTTAAAGTATCCTTATAGTAAATATAGTTTATATAAGGTTTACTAGATATTAAAATATATTTAAAATATAGTTTATAGACCTAAGTATTAGTTAAATTATCCTTAAGAGAGTAAGTATAAGCCTTATAGTAGTTATAAGGGATAGTATTATAACTTCTAAAAACTTAAATAAAGAAGCTATAGGATACTATTAAATAATTAGGATTAAGGACTTTAGTTACTTAGAGCTTATAAAGAGTTATAAGGCTACTTATAATAAATACTTACCTATAGAGGAGGTTAAGAGAGGTATTTAAGTAGCTAATTATATATAATAAGTACTTTATACTTATTAAGTTTTATTAGAATTATTTTATAACCTATTTTATAGATATAGAGGGTATAAATAGGCTGAAGTCTATTTTATAGTATATATTATAAGGTTATAGAAGTTTAAGTTTATATTAGATAAGGTTTATAAGTAACTATAAAAGAACTTATTAACTAAATAGTAAGAGATAATAAAGATATATAGTAAGAACTTATAATTAAATTTAAGTTATTTAATATAATATAAAGAGGAGAGTTAGACTTTATATTAGTTAGTTACTTTTTAGAGTTAGTTAGTAGTTAGAACTTATAATAAGTTAGAAGGTATTACTTTTAGAGCTAGTTAGTATTTTTAACTATAATAAAGAAAAGTATAAAAGACTTATTAATTAATAAAGATATAAGTTTTATAGATTTAAAATATAATAATTATTTATTTAGGGGATAATATAGATAGGTTATTAATAAAGGAAGGAAATACTACTTTAATAGCTTATAGAGGGGATATAAATAGATAAGTAAGTAGAGTGATTAAGGCTACTAATTTAATAGTAATTATATTTATCCTCTTATTTTAAGCTTTAATTTACTTTAGTAGCTATTTTTTATTTTATTTTTAATAAAATAAGTAATTATAGCTACCTACTTATATTTATAAATTACTACTATTTTATTTATAACTTTTACTTATAAACTTTAAGTAAATAACTATATAACTACTATTTATATCTATAAATTATTACTAAGTAACTATTATACTAATTACTCTTACTTTTTCTATCTTTTAATATACCCTCTATATACTATATTAATACTACTCTCTCCCTCTCTTTTTCCTTATTTTACTACTTATATATTATACTATAACTAATTATATCTATAAAGTATATACTATACCTTTCTTAAGAACTATTATATCTTTACTACTACTTAATTTAATTAATATAATATCTATTTAAGAAGGAGCTTTTATTAAAGGTTTTATTAAGACTTATATAGTTAAGTAACTTATTTAATTTAAGTAGACCTTTAGGACTTTAATTTAGTTATACTTTTAGGTTAATTATAAGAGAGATAAGTTACTTAAATATATTAATAGAACTACTATTTAGCTAGAGCTTATATACTTTAATAATACTTCCTCCCCCTTTAATAAGGAACTAGTTCTAGCACTTATATAGCTATAACTAGGAGATATTAAGTTATAATAGCACCTCCTTAATAAATAGGGATTAGTAATAATCTACCTAAGATACCTATAGTTAGATTTAAAGATATTTAAAAGTATTATAGGTATTTATAACTTCTAAAGTATTATTCTTACTATTATTATACTAAGTAGTAATAATATTATAAGAAGCTTTATTATAGCTATATATTATATTAATTAGAGAGTTAGGCTAGCTTTAAGTTTACTTAGAGGCCTCTTATTAATAAACTACCTTATAGTTAAAAGTATATAATAGTACTACTTTATCCTCTTTACTAAACACTTTATAATACTATTTAGTGAAATAAACTAAGTATAAGCTAGAATACTATTAGATATTTTAATAGGATAGATATTTATATATAATAACTACTAAGAAGATAGAGAAACTAAGAATAGACTTATTATAATCTCTAGAAATATTAAGCACTTCTTTATTAGTTTCTTATTATACTCTTAATAAGCCTTATTCTAATAGCTTACTATCTTAAATATCCTATAAGTTAGCTTTATATAGTACTTTAAAGTAATTATACTTAACTACTTTAGGTATTTTAATAACTTTAGTAACTTTAGTAATTTAGATAGAGTAGTTTAAGATATATTAATAGACTAGGTCTAATATATTATAGCTAAATTTAATAAAGTCTTATAGAGTTTTAAGTACTAGAGATTTAAGTTTTAATAGCTTATAAATAAACTGAAGCTATTATAAGAACTAATTAGTCTACCTACTTTAGAGGTTATTATAAAGTATAAGAGACTATATAATAAATATTTAAAGTATAATAATAAAAGGAAACTTTAAAACCTACTAAGTGAGAAATAGCTAACTCTATTAGTACTAAATAGTAGGTTTATACTAGTAAATAGATCCTCTAGAAGTAGCTATACTATTTAGACTTAAGATATAAGAGAGGTAGTTATTATTAAACTTAGAATAATAAGAAGATAGGATATAGCTATCTCCTATATAAAATACCTTTTATAGTAATTTAAAAGAATGAGGATAGTATACTAATTATCTTATTTCACTAAAAGTACCTCTTTATAAACTTAATTTATTTTTAAAACTATTTAAAGTAGGCTTATATACCCTTATAGCCCTATTAGAACTTTATAGTTTAAGGAAGTTAGATCCTATTAAGCTATAGAATACTATAGTAACTTAAATCTTAGTTTAAAGAGTTCTTTATAGACCTAATTTACTATTAGTTTTAATAATTTTAGAAGATAAGCTAGCTAAGATCTTATTATATTACTTAAAATACTAGTTAATTTATATAATACTTAAAATATCCTCTATATAAAAGACTTCTTCTAAATTAAATATCTTACTATACTAATATATTTTATTATAAGAAATACCTACTATAAGGTTTAGATTTACCTACTAAATACTATATTATAAGATATTAACTAAGAAAAAGAGGGGGCTATTAATATAAACCTCTTTATAGATAAATATAAAGATAACTTATAGAATTCTAATATAGTTATATATTTCTTATAAGTTAAGTAAAGCTATTTTATTTACTTAGTAGTAAACTAAACTAATAAGAAAAGCTATTTTATAGATTTAAACTTTAATTAGTAGAGTAACTAGAAATTTATTAATATTATTAAAGCTTTTACTACTTAGTATAAGCTACTTAAAGTACTTAAGGATTTTATTACTATCCTATTATAATATACTTAAGTAGTTAATTTAATATAATAGTTTAATAGTTATAGTTATAGAGTTTACTATATTAATTAGGTTTATTACTTTATTATAGAAAGACTTCTTAATACTTACTTTAGTAATAATATTACTATTAATAAGAGCTTCTATTATTAGAGCTTTTTATTTCTAATTAGTAGGTATAAGTTATAAATTATTACTAAGTTTTATAGATATAATTTAATTTATAGGAACTTTTTATTTTATTTTATAATATAAATAGTAATAGCTTATTTAAGTGAGATAGCTATAAAAGGAACTATATAATTATCTTTAGAATAACCTTTTAGTTTACTTCTATTAGTAAACTTACTTTAAAAGCTTATAATATTAGTTTAGCCTTTAGTTATTATTTTATCTTTATTAAAAAGCTTAGCTTCTAACTTTTTAATTTTAGAGGGGTATAGTAATTATAGTAAGTTTATATTTATAACTTCTAATTATAAGAGTTCTATCTTACTATTATATAAGTTTCTAGCTCCTATTTAAGGCTTTATAACTATAGGTAACTATTTTACTTACTCTCTTAAGTAGCTTATTCTAAAGTTAGTAGTAGTTAATTAAGTAGTATATATTAACTAGTATATTAATTTTTAGACTTAAATAGAAGCTTATATATTACTTAAGACCTATATTTATAGATTTTTAAAACTAAGAGGATAGTAAGGATAAGTATATTATAGATTAAAGTTTAAATAAGATATTACTTATATAGGAGAAGTAGAAGAGATTTAAGATTATAGGAATACTTATTATAGGTTTTATTAGTAAATATAGTACTTTTATATATATATAAGTATATAGGGAATTATCTTTTAACTTAGAAAGCTAGAAGGAAGATAATTAGAGATAATTAGAATAGAGTTTAGTAAGTTTATTAGATTTTTTAGTATTTTTAGCATTTAGAGGTTAGATTATTAGCCCCCTTTAAGAAATAAAAAGTTAGCTTAGATATTATTATTAATCTTAATAAATTAGAAGTAGAATTTACTTATTTTTTAGTAGATTTTTAAACTTTTAATCTTATTCTTTTTATTTTAGATCTATAAAGTAGATTAGAAGTTTTTTCCTTTTTTTTTTAAGATTATAGGCCTTAAAACTATAGAGTTATATAGCTATAGTAGCTATATATGCCTGAGGGCGTGTATGCGCTGCTGCATTACATAGCTCTCGGCTGCTGGGCCTACGACTATTTCAGTAGTCTGTTCTCAGCTGCATTTCTCTCAGCCGGGGAAATTCCAGCTCTGTGAGGTCCTCGTTGTCGCGGCCCTCGTTGAAGCCTATCTCAACGTGCTTGGCATACAGTTGCCGCCGTACGGGCTCAATGGCACTCAGTATGGCCACAATTGCGGTCTTATATGACGGATATGAGACCATCTCCGTCGGCTCCCTCCATAGAAACGGTGTCGCGAATTCGAACCACAGCTTGTTCACCAGCATGCATCGCAGGAGAACCCCGCCGCGGCAGTAGTGATGAGCACTCCAGTCCTCTTCATCGTCGTCATTGTCGTCTGTGTTGTCATGGTCTTGGCGCTTTTCGTCGCTCGTATCGCAAACCTCGCCGCCTCTAGATCCCGTTGAGCCCGTGACCGTGCCATGATTCTCACGCAAGGCCTCCACAGGGCGATCCTTCCAGCAGCCCTGCCAGTCCATGCTGATGTAGTCAAATATTTCCGAGAGGATGAGGTGGTTACTCAAGGCGCGCTGGGCTGCCGTGATGATTGTATGGCTGTGGTCGTCTAGGTTCATGGCTGCCAGTGCTGGTGCCAGGACGTGTGAGGATTCTGCCATGATTGGAAATTGGAAAGATGGAACTCGGGAATGGAGGGAGCCCAGGATCGATGGTATGTGCTTTAAGGTCTTCAACTTCCAAGCTCCCAGGAACAACAGTCGCGTCAGTCGAAGCGGCCTCAAATGTTATGTTGCACGTAACGTGAGTCATCACGTAAGCTCGTATCCAAGCATAGACTTACTGAGGTTGCATCGTTGTGTGACTGGTTAGTTTGATTTCGTATGTGAGTGGTGAGGCCAAAACCTGCGCTAGCTGCATTAGATAGCACAGCCTGGGACTTTGGTCAACTACTATGATCTCGGCCCTGGTTGGAAGCTAGGAACAACGGAGTGTAGACTGTAAAGTTCAGCTTATAAAAGCCCAAATAAAGCAGCTGTGCATGGAAAGCCTGTTCATGCAAGAACCAAGTACGAGAGGGTACACTGATCGCCTGTCTATGAGCCAATAAAGCAAGCATATGTAAGTTTTTGTTCTCTGTCATCAAGCTCCTTTCATGATTAAAGCCTACAAAAAACTTTCGATTCAGCTGTCGCTGGGTTTTGCGACATGCCATGAGCAAGAAATTCCTTCCATTGGATTATGAATGAGAGTTTCCCTTCCAACCTTCTCGGGAAATGACGTACTTTGGAGTTATCGGTTAACAGTCATACAAATAACAGTTATGTCGGAAGACGTTCCACGAAAATTAGATAAAATTCATTTACAATGCAGCTCGATTATGCTTAAAAGTTCTTCATTTCCCGTGAGTTGTGAAAATATCGTAGCGTATATTGAGGTGGATGCTAGGTGATGCTTGCATCCAATGTAATTGCCGTGATCCTAAAAGCCTTCATCGTTTATCCGAAAACGTTCCGACGAAAGCCAAAATGCCAGTCATGAAGCGAAAGTAGAAACAGAATATCTCCCAAGTCGTTAAAGAAGCTCACGAGGATGGCGGCGCGTATTCTTGGACGAATTCTCACGGAGCCACTCGATGAAGGTCTCCAGCGTAAACGTCTGAGGCAGCGAGTCTCCGCCATTCAAAACTGTGTCTGTGTCTGCCTTGGAGGTTACGAACTCCGATCCTGTGGATAGACAGGCTGAGGATGACACAGACTGGGTTGCTTGGACTGTAGGGCCGGTCTTGGGCGTAGCAGGGAGGCTGGCCGAGCTAGACGCGATTGCGGTCTCGGTGGTTCGCGAGGTGGGAATGACCGTGGCGACCTTGGTGGAGAGGGTACCGGCAGGTTCTGATGGCGTCGTGGAAGGAATGGGAACATGTACCGTTGAGTTGGCGAAAGATCGACTAGTTGCGTTGTTTACCCATGGTTGACCGGATGGCGTGGTCGGGGCGGTGCTGGTGGCGGTTGCTGCTTCTCCGTCCCTGAACAGCGCGGGGCCAGGGATAGTGTAGTTCTGGATCGGTGTTTTGTAGGGGTTGAATAAAATGCCGGGATCAGTGGGGGTGTACAGTTCTTGGGCTCGAACCCCCTTAGGTTCTGCTGTACCGGACCCGGTGACCTCAATGTTGAAGCATTGAGGATAGTTCTGAGCACCGCCTTCTCGGAACGAGCCGTGAACAGCGATGGTCTCGTGACGAAAGACATAGCTGCCAGCTGCGAGAGATTTCGGAACGGTGGTGACCCAAGTGTTGTTGTTGTTGACCATAGTCCTAGCAGCCCATTCCTGCGTATCAAAGTTGATGCCAGCCTCGTCTATCTTGACAAATTCGAGTGTAGTCTTGTCAACATTGGTGCAGTCATCAGATGGACACCTGGCAACATAGGTCATCATGGGGCCAAAGTGAGCCCATCGTGTCCAGTGAAACTCGACGGTTCCGCCAGCAGACACTTTGACAGTGGAGTTGGCGGAGACACCATTCTTCTGGCAAATAATGTCAGGAGACGTGTAGTTCTCGGGCGCAACAAATCCACTGTCAAGATTTTCAGCAGACCAGGCAGCTAGCTCGGGAAGCTCCTTGCCATTCTTTTTGTCATAGTAGTAGCTGAGCTGATAGCCGGGATGCTCTACGCCGTCCGTTTTGAAGCTGTCAACGACGCCGTGGCCCGCCACGACGCTAGCGAACAGGCCGACAAATGGAAGGAATTGCAGCATGGTGCAGAATGAAGTTGTGAGATACAAGAAATTGAGACTAAAAGAGCGGATGGGCACGAGACCCAAAGAGTAAAGACTGGTGGAACGAACGTGAACAGCGAAGTGATGCACAAACACGGCTTCAGAACGTACTCTCTTTTGCGAAGAATATCCAGCAGGTTTAAATCTTGAATGACGTTTGACTATGCGGCTTCGCATCTTACTCAAAGAATCTCGCTTGTAAGTGGGTTGCATGAAGCAGCGGCACTGCTGCAAGACGAGGAAATTCAGTTCTACTCAAGCGAATGGTGGTGAAACAGCAGCGCGAGTATCGCGAGGCACAATTTCTGTGTCTATCTAGCAATAAAATCTCCGATAGGTCAATGTGTGCACAAATTGGATGTGGCTGGGCTCAAAAGATGGAAGATGGGTCAATGTGTGACATTGTTCTAGGCCTCTAGAGTTGCGCCTTGTAACTACGGCGCTAAATGACTCCATATTCTACAGATGACCAGCTAGCATCGGCGCATACATTGCCCCAATGTGGTCTAAAAGCCGGATCTGATCTTATCAATTAAAGGCTCAGGGTCGTCCAAATGTGAAACTGACACATTAAACACCCTGAAATTCGATGCCGGGCTTCAACCAGGTGACACACATACAAAAAGCCACATCACAGGATAGATTTACTCTATCTAGAAGGTATATCGTCCGGAATAACGTTCTTTGATGGAGCTGTGCTCAGATGGTTTCCAGCCTCGCAATCCTTCCTGGCTAATGCTGGCCTACTTTGGTGGGTATTCGGCCAACAAGCCGTCCGAGGCGGTCGTATATCTCGGGTTTCACTTGCGTGTATCGCAGCAGGAACCACCCATGCCTAGTAATGTCCGATCGCGATGATCCCTAATTTTAAAACCTACTAAGCCCGCGTTGATCTTTGACAGCTAGCTTTAAGATGCAGACTTGGATGGATGGATTGTCTAGACTCCGAAGCAAACCCTTCACACAAGTGACGCTATGATAGGCCACTATCTATGCTCTCAAGTGGCCAGCGATTCGTTCCACTTCGTCCCGAGAAAATCCAAGTCTGACCATGGCGTACTTCTCAAAACCTCCGTATTTAGCTTCCACATGCATTGCGAATAGTTGCCAGGTCGATAATCGGAGACTGCAAAGATTGTGAAAAACAGGGACATCAAAGTTGCAATTGTGCTCTTCTATCGCCCGCTGAAGCAAAAGCTCACGGACGGGCTCCGAACCAATTCGGGTGATCATGTAGTCCAGAGCAATCGTCTCCGCATTAGCGCCAGCTAGGGACAATAGGAAGCCTGCAAGAATACCGGTCCTATCACGGCCAACTTCGAAGCAGTTATGGGTTAGTAAGAACTCAAGACCACGGAGATGTCAGGGGTCGCAACTCACGCGCGCAGTGGAAGAGGAATGGTTCCTGTGGCCGATCTCTGACGTGTTCAAGGACGGTCTTCATGGTTGGTGCGTATATATCCATGATATCCATGTACATCTTGCAGTAGCCTTCTTCGCCACCCCCACTAACAAAGTCGTCGATGTCAACAGTGTTGCTGTATGAATTTGGGATCCACGTTATGTCAACACCAGGTACATCTGGTTCCGGATACCTTTCTCGCTCATGGCTCGTTCTCAAATCGAATATTTTCTTGATACCGAGTTGACCCGCAATTTGCTGTTTGCCGACCTCATCAAGGCTTTCGAGAGCTCCAGAGCGAAACACATAGCCTTTCCGAAGAGGAGTACCCGGAACCAACCCGACGTCCCTGGTGTTGAATGTACCGGCGACGTTTATGAAAGGGGGGCGAGAGAGAACAGCCGAAAGGAACGGCTCTGCTACGGGGAATCGTACGTCAGTTTGGGCGTGCTCAAGTAGCTGCGCCGGCGAATAATCGGAGTCGGATGCCATTTCAGATATGACGACGAGATGATGAAGAATGCCAAGAAAGAGCAGCTGTTCACGGAGCTATTTCCTGATGGGATAAACGAAAAGCCTTTGATATTTAAGGAGAGCCGGAGACAGACCGGTCAAGGATGAGAAACCGGAGCTTCGGCGAGTGCATCAATCCGCCCGTTCCGCTCCGGTCCTCCGCGGAAGCCGAAACAGGACCGGCTCCAGTCAATAATATCAGCGCGATGCCGCGGAAACAATGGAAATGATGCAAAGGTTCACTGGAATTGCATGGTTTGTTGCGTAAATTGCCTCGCCGGTGCGAGTGCGATTATTTCACAGTGTGATAGTCATCCATTCTCCATCAGCAACCTTCCTTACTTCCGGACCTATTGAATATGGAGAGGGGCATAAAGCTAGCAGTTGAGGAAAGGGTTTCTTCTTAAGCGAATTCGCCAGCACTGAATTTCGTTCCTCTATCATCTAGTTATGCTCAGCGCTGCCGCAAGTGCAATCAAGTTAATTTTGCCCCCTATACTTATTAACTTAGTGATCTTTTTCTTAGGCTTTAATTATTAACTAACTTATAAGTATAGTAAGTTAAATATTATAGTAAATAATATTATTACTACTTCCTAATTAGGTAATAAGTAAATAAAGTTATAATACCCCTAGTAGCTTAAAGTAATTCTAAGGTATTATTACCCCCCTCTTTAACTAGTTCTTATTTAATTAGAGGGTCTCTATAGTATTTAGTATTATTAAGAACCTCTATAATAAGAGACTTAATTTAGTAATATTAAAAGTCCTCTTATAGTTAATTACTATTACTAGTATAGTGAAGATATTAATAGTAAGTTAGGAGAGTTTTAGGAAAGTTTTTATATAGTCTATCTATTACTATACTAAATTAGAAATAGTTTCTAGAAGTTAATAGAAATAGAGATTAAGTTTATCTATCTAAAGTAGTATCTAATAATACTAGTTATTAACTTATTACTAATAGTAAATATCTTCTATATCTTTAGTATTAAGATTAATAGGAAGTATACTAGCTTATTAGCTTAATAGTAAGATCTTATTAAGTTAATAATATTACTAATTAAAGTACTTTATAAAGATACTTAAAGTTTTCTTAATCTATCTCTTTTAGTAATCCTTACTCTATATATCTCTTAGGTATAAGATATTATATAATAAATATAGAATAATTATATTAGAGAATAATAGTAATTTTCTAAGAAATTTATAGTAATTAAAGAGCTTTTATTATACCTATTTAATATTATTATAGAGGAAGGTTTATTACTCTTTATTAAAAGTCTTAAATTATAAAGTAGATTATAAGACTAATAATATTTAATCCTTCTATATATAAATAGGTAAAGCTTAAATATTATACTAATAGTGTTAAGCTTAGTTAATATGTTTTTAAGATAGCTATAATAACTAAAAAGTACCCTTATTATTATTATTAACTTTAAGATTAATATTAGTATTATAATATATCTTCTAGTTAATAAAATATAAGAGAAAGTATTTAATACTTATTATAACCTCTTAAAGTTAGCTATACCTATTATTAATACCTTAGCTTTTATACTACTTTATCTAGTAATAGAAAGGTTTAAGGGTTATTAAGATCTTAATAAGGACCTTCTAATTATTAATAGAGAGTAAGTCTAATTTTAATATATACTACTTAATATTATTATTATTATTATTAACTAATAAGAAAGCTTAAATCTCTACTTTCTTTTTTATAGCCCTCTTAATTATTAGATATATATTATTCTAATAGGTATTATTATTTAGTATAAGCTAAGCTTCTTAGTATAATTTAGAGAAGATCTAGAAGTTAGAGCTATTATTAATCTCTATTACTACTTTTTAGTATTATTCTATTTATTATAGAGAAGTTTATATAAATTTAATAATATTTTAGAGCTAGTTAATAGGCTTAAGATATTACTATACCTTTAGATCCTTATTATACTACTCTATAAACTAATAATAATCTAATTTAGTCTTAAGAGTCCTTTAATTCTTATTAAATAAGAAGGCCTAAGCTATAAAATTAAAGATATAGTTATAATACTATATATACTAAGTTTAGATATCTATCTCTATTATCTTTAGGTTAATCTATTAGTAGAAAACTTAGAAGTAAGTATTATTATTTATAGTATTATTAGTAACTATTACTCTAATATAGTCCTAAATCTAATACTAATTAATAATACTAATAAAGGTTTTTATAAAACTTTTATTATTATAGTTTCTATAATATTAAGGGAAAGCTAGAAGATATAACTATAAAGTACTTTTATTATTAATAAAGTAACTAGTAACTACTATAAAGATATAAATATTAAGTAAGGACTATAAATTAAATAATAAATATATCTTTAATATTACTAAGTAGAGTTTAGCTATTATAAAAGTTTTACTATATTAGAAGAAGTCTTAAAATTAATCTTAGATAAAGTTTTAGTTTTATAAAACCTTATTAATAACTTCTATACTATAATACTAAAAGATCTACTAGAAGAAGATATTCTTAAAATAAGTAAATAGTAGATTAATAGAGATAATAGAGGTAATATAGAGGTTTTTAAGGGTTATAATTTTAGTTTTTAGGATATTAATATTAATATAGTAAAGTCTTTTATATAGAGATAATATTAATATAAGAGGTAAGAAAGTAAGAGTAATACTATTAAAGTCTTTATCTAATAGAAGTGAGATCTTATAGATATTATAGCTACTTTAATATTATTAAAGTATGATTTATATAGTCTAAAAGTTTAAAATAATATATTAAAGTAAGTACTCTTATTTAGTAGTAGTAATAAGAGTACTAAATAGCTATAAAGCTCTTTTTATATTATATTACTAATAACTCTAAAAGGAGGTACTAGCTTAGCTTTATATAACCTTAATAAAGAAGTAGCTATAATACTAAATCTAGCTTAATTAACCCTTATTTTACTTCTATAATAACTACTCTTTAATTATATACTTCTAATTACTTATAATAATATAAGGTAGGTTATTAATTATAGGATTTAGAGGGGTACTAATAATAAGGGTAACTATAACTTAAGTTAAGATTTAAGTATAAGAGGTACTTAAAAATATATATATATTAGTAGTAGATAAGGAGGTAATAGTACTAGTTAATATTAAAAGAAGTATAAATATATAAATATAAATATATAAGTATAAATAATAAGGAAGATATAGGATAATAAATATCTTTTATTAAAGATAGCTAATTATAATACTCTTTATACTATTTAAACTACTATAATAACTTCTACCCCCTTAGAAAGTTTTAAAAGGATTACTTAAAGTCTAGTATTTTAAAGGTAGTTTATAAAGTATTAATTAGATATAGAGATATTATAATATTAGTAATAGTATTATATTTTAGTAACTATATATATTAGAATAAATAAGGCGCTAACTAATCTATAGCCTCCTATTAATTAGATCTATTTATAAATAAGATATTAAGTTTAATAATTTAATTAAGGGGTGATAAATTACTTACTTAGGTAGTGGTGATAGCGTCAACTTGGCTGATTAGCTTGTATTACTTACTAAGTGACTTGCACTTGCGGCAGCGCTGGTTATGCTGCTTTGCATCAAATCTGGCCAGCTCAAAGTCCAATCCCCCGTTTCTTTCCTCTTATCCCAAACGCTTTGAGCCAACACGCTCGGCTTATCCGCCCCGAAAATAACGCCTTGGGTATCAATAGACTCCAAAATTAGCTTTCCTCGCTCCTGAAGATCAGGCGTCGTAGCTTCGCATGCGGCAATGAACCCAGCCCATCCGATACTGGTAGCAAAGTCATGGTCGTCCGCCGTCTCCTCTAGACAGGGTTGTATGTAATCCAGAGTCTTGCGCACGGCATCTTGGATGACCATGGCGCTCATGTTGTACACCCTGCGGTAGAAGTAGATTATCAATGCCTGATGCATCGCTAGTGTCAAGGACTTGATGACTGGGTGATCAACGAGCCTAGCGTCCCTATTCATGAGTTCCCGAGGTCTGCTGGGTCCGTTTTGATTATCGGAAGAATCAAGCGACCACGACCAGATGTGTTGCTCCAGCATCTTGACATGTCTTGACAGACCTGCCGAGACGCGAGGGTCGTACAGTGCGATAGCCTCCAATTTGGCCTTCTCGTTGGCAAAGCTGATAGTCTGAGACAGTAGAGTCATCAGGGACTCGGGCACGCCATAGATATCAGGGTACATCGTGATAGGCCAATGGCCCGAGATGTCAAGGTGAATATCTGCGTATCCAACCTCGGCGGGCTTCTCGCGAGAGATGTCGAGGTCGGCACCGAGAGAGTCTTCTGCGATACGGAACTTGCGGAGCGAGACGGCCATTTCGGTTGCTGCTTGCGCCTGGGCCTGTGCTGATAGGGCTTGGCCTGTCTTCGGAGCGTTGTCGCTAGATATATCTGTACTTTCTGCAATCACACGCAGATGTGTGTAGACGTGGTGGAGAACACGAAGGTTGAATGATCTGGGCATCGATAAACCTCGAAGACGGATCAGTCGTTCGGCGTCGAGGAGGAAGATTTTGACCGCACGGGAGCCGTTGTAGAGTACCTATGCAAGCATTAGAGCAACAGGTTGATGGATGAGGGAGCGGATGAAATACTGACCGAAACCATAGCCGTGGCAAGGATTGCCATGAGAATCTCATTGTACTTGGATTGGCTGGGCTCGTCCGACTCGCTTTGTAGTGCCATCTTCAGATGGGATTGCGCGCTCTTTTGGTAGTCCAGACCGACCTCCAACCACTGGGATGCTGCCTTCTCATCCGCCTTGAGAGACCTATGTAAGTGGAAGGCGCTCCTAGCCAGCAAGGTACAGAGAATACTATGTCTGGTATGGGTGGTAGTGTTCCAAAGAGAAAGCTCGGCAAAGGTTTCTAGTGCGCAAGGCAGAAGCCACAGCTGCCACGGCGATATTCTCATGCCCTTGACAGAAGATAGTGAGTCAATGGACTTGTAGTATCGTAGAAGGGAGGCCGCGTGCGTTGGTAAAGATGGTGTGATTCCGGGTAGGTTGTTAGTGAATGGCGTGGAAACTTTGCGCGGTATGGGTAGGCTCATGTCCGATGGTGGACCGGTGATGTTATTGGTATCTTCTTGCACCCGGTCAGTGTCTTGCTGTTGTTGTTCTGGCAATCGCAATTGGTTCAGCTCTTGTTGGTGTTCTGGGTGATGACTTTGGGCTTGGTCTATATGGGCCATAGCAGGAGTCCGTGGTGAGGTGGGAGAGAAAAGCAAGTCCAATGCTGAAAAGGAACCATCCATTGACATCATATGGCTGAGGCTTCCTGTGCCTTCCCCATGCATCCATGGTTGGCCGAGGTTCATCATGGCGTCTGTACCAAAAGCGTCAAAATGCCCAGGCAGAAACGATGGTTCTATCGCGATATGGTCGTCATGAACGGACCATGGCTCAATGACCACTTCTTCAACGTCATCGTCCAGCAGTTCGCCGCCGACGAGATCGGGCAAGGCTTCTGCTGGTGATGAAGTCGGAGAGCTCTCCGACTGTTGCAGCAGAGGGGAGGAGGATGTGTCCGAATTCGTGATGGAATCGCCTTCGAACGCTCTGAAAACTCCAAATGGACCGTCTAAACACACTTCATCCACGCCGTGAACGCTCTTCTCGTCGAGGTCGAGAACAATGTCGCCAGCCGAGCGATCGCCCATGCTCTCGACAATCTCGACGGCCATCGAGTTGCGTTCATCCTCGGTGAAGAGCGGGTATCGGTACGACGTGCCACGGTGCGAGGAGGAGGCATGCTTCTGGTCGCCCGAGGCCGAGCACAGCGGATCTGGAACCCACAGGAGCTGGCCGTCGTAGCCTTCGCATACGAGATTCAGACGGCGGCAGGAGGAACATATCGGGCGGGCCTCGTCGCACTTGAGATGTCGGCTTCTGCAGGTACGGCAACCAGTAAACGTCCTCGACCGCGGGACCCTCTTTGCGTTATTGCTTGCTGTTGTCGACTGTGGCTTTCCCCTAGGTGGCTTCTGGCTCTGCTGGTTCTTCCGGGTGGCCGCCCCGGAATTACTGGGCCCTCTGCTTCTGGTCGTGGCAGGCATTGTCGATGAGGTAAGGCAGGGCAAAGCGAGAGACAGAAACGGTAGATAGTCGTATTGCGTGCTGGTTGTTCTCAGGAGGCAGAGGCGAGGAGCATTTCAGGCTTGTATTCCCGACTGGCCTGATTCCAAGGCTTCTTGTCGTCACTTAAAGGAAAGTCAGCGGGGAAACTGGCGGAGTCAAGATGTCGTCGTATCGCGGGGTTTCGATACTGGCGGAGTCGCTTTCTGGAGACAAGCCAAGAGCGTGTTGCAGCGATCACGGGGCAGTTGTGTGAAGTGAGAAGAATCAAGATACCAGATTTGGCTCCTTTTCCCCTGCCTTTCAAAACGAGGAAGGTTTCCGCGACGTACTTATCGGCGCTAGCGGATGTGGGGAAGCCACTTCATGGGGCCGGACCGGACTTTCTCGGTCTAGGATGATGCCGGAACGGCGACCCGACCATCGATTTCCCCAGGATTTTAGTCATGGGAATGCTTCATGGCTGTTCGGGAATGCCGTTGAAGTTATGCTCCTTCTTTCACAGCCCAGAATGGGAAGAAGACAGTGCCGAGAAGACCCACCATTTGATGGGCATGCTTGCGCGACGAGCTGAGTTCCTGGACAGCTCGTGTAAGTCCACAGGTGGCTCAAAAGCTTTCTCGAACCCAGAGATCAAGATCGGAGGAGTTCCTGATTTGCTGAGTTGTTTCTAATATTCGACTACCAGGATTTGAACAGCAGAGTCATGATGGCCAGTCTCCGACATTCCCACCCACTTACCCTGGCAGCTGCCACACGGCGTTGCCCTCAGCAGAAATGCAGTGTTCGCAGGTTTTCTGCCGCGGTATTTCCTGCTGCCTTCCAAGGCGAGCCCTCTGAGCCTAGAGTTGTCACTGCCTCGGTGCCTGGACCTAAGGTGAAGGAAGGACTTGCGAAGCTGGAGCAAGTCTTTGACACTCGCAGCGCAAACACACTTGTCGACTATGAGAAGTCCATTGGAAACTAGTAAGCCAACTCCATGTATGCCTTGGACGACTTCTTGCTAAACCGAACCAATTGAAGTCTGGTGGATGCCGATGGCAACCAGTTTCTAGACGTGTAAGTCTGCCTACTTTGCCTACTGAAGGCCTTGCTCTGACCAGAACCGTTTTGCAGTTTCGCACAGATCGCTTCAATTCCTCTCGGCTACAACAACCCAGAACTCAACAAGGCGTCAACCAGCCCAGCAATGATCCGAGCAATCGCCAGTAGACCTGCACTTGGAAGCTTTCCTTCAACGGACTATGCAGAACTGCTGAAGACCGGCATTCTGAAAGCGGGCCCCAAAGGTCTCAACCAGGTCTTTACTGCAACAACCGGCTCCGATGCGAACGAGACAGCGTACAAGGCGGCCTGCATCTGGAAAGGAACACAAGAGCGTGGTGGGGCCGACTTCAGTGCCGCTGAGCTGGAGTCCGTCATGGTGAACCAAGCACCTGGCGCCAAGAAGTACTCCATCATGTCGTTCCAAAAGGGCTTTCACGGTCGCCTGTTTGGTAGCTTATCAACGACGCGAAGCAAGCCCATCCACAAGCTTGACGTACCAGCATTCGATTGGCCCGTTGCGCCTTTCCCTCAGTTGAAGTATCCTTTGGACCAGTTTGCTGCAGAGAATGCGGCTGAAGAGAAGAGATGCCTCGAAGAAACAGAGCGTTTGCTGGAGGAGGCCAAGCAGACAGTTGCGGCAGTGGTCGTTGAGCCTGTTCAATCAGAGGGCGGCGATAACCATGCTTCGCCAGCTTTCTTCCAGGGTCTCAGGGAGCTTACGAAGCGCAAGGGCGTCTTGCTGATTGTTGATGAGGTGCAGACTGGTGTCGGAGCGACTGGAAAATTCTGGGCTCATGAGCACTGGAACTTGTCTTCGCCGCCGGATATGGTGACCTTCTCCAAGAAGGCCCAGGCTGCAGGCTTCTACTTTGGTGATGCTGGCTTGCGGCCGGATAAGCCCTACCGTCAATTCAACACTTGGATGGGCGACCCTGTCCGAGCGCTGTTGTTCAAAGCTATCTACGGAGAAATCCAGAAGAATGGCCTGGTTGAGCATACTGCAAAGGTTGGAGGATATCTGTTTGGCGAATTGGAGAAGCTGGCGAGCAAATACCCGCAACACGTCCAGAACCTCCGTGGCAGAGACCGTGGCACCTTCATTGCTTGGGATGCGCCCAGGAGAGAAGAAGTGCTGGCGCTCGCCAAGGCTAGAGGTGTTAACATGGGCGGCAGCGGTGACGCCGCCATTCGCTTAAGGCCAATGCTGGTGTTCCAGAAGAACCACGGTAAGATAGACGGCCATCATTGACTTGGAGAGAACCATGCTAACTTCGAAAATAGCTGATATTTTCCTTGAAGTGTTGGAGAGTGTGTGCAAGCGGCTATCGTAGGCTCAGTAGGCC
The DNA here is from genome assembly GCF_011800055.1 of Colletotrichum gloeosporioides. NCBI lineage: Eukaryota > Fungi > Ascomycota > Sordariomycetes > Glomerellales > Glomerellaceae > Colletotrichum > Colletotrichum gloeosporioides. Next base: position 778,644 of record NW_025544662.1, on the reverse strand, counting down.
ACGGGAATGGGACCATAAGATAGAAAAGTTCGGTGAAAACTTGGCGCTGAAATAATCAAAGCTATGATGGATAGTTCTCGAACGACAAAATCACATTAGAAGATGTTGAAGTGGACCAGCTGAACACAATCATCGTGAACAATTGGTGTGAAAACCACGATGTTGGCCGTGACGCAATGAAGTAGTGGATTGTGTAATTCGACAGGGCGCGTAGACAGCTACTGCATTGGTAATCTGGACCCCCTGTACCACCCCATGTTTGGAAGGCGAGCCCGAGGTGCCCGTCGACGCCATATATATCCAATTGCACATGCCAGGACACAGAGCTTCAAGCAAGGTACATAACTCAATCTCTCCTCATGCGCTTTCACCCTCAAGTGCTGTTCGCTACTCAAGTTTTTGAACCTATCTGCTACGAAAACGACGCAATGGCAAAGATCTTTCTGTAAGTCTGCTGTCCGGTAATCAGTAACAGACTGACACAAAGCCCCGTGTAAGTGCAACCAAGCGCTAACCAGAGGTCCAGGACCGGAGCCACAGGCTACATTGGCGGCACTGTCCTGTCGCTGTTGACCAAGTCCCACCCTGAATATGCCATTAGAGCACTCGTCCGCGACAGCGCAAAGGGCAAAATTATTACAGGCACATTTAAGGACGTAGAGGTCGTAGAGGGAGATTTGGACAGCGCCGACGTTTTGACTCGGGAGGCCTCCAGCGCCGATGTTATTCTTCGTGAGTTTCGGCAGGCTATGCGTTCAGTGCATTGTTCGGATTGCTGACGACGACTTCCAGACCTGGCCTCAACTGGCCACCTGAAGAGCATCGAGACTATTCACAAGGCCCTCGCCTCTGATCAGAAGCAATGTAAGCAATTCTCTAATGTTCTTGCTCCAGTAGCCGCTGAATTCGATCGATTGAACGCATGCTCATTTGCGTACTTGGGTAGCACACTGGATCCAAGTTTCTGGTGCCAGTGCTCTCGCCGCGGCCGAGCTGGCAGACAAGAACCGCGCCCCCGGTGACGGCAGCGACCTCGTCTTCAACGATCTCACTGGCATCGCCGACATCCGCTCGATCATCCAACGCCACCCGAGTCGCGCCGTCGACAACTACATCCTCAAGGTCGCGGCCGAAGAATCGAAGATCAACACTGCCTTGGTCTTCCCGCCCACTATTTACGGCCAAGGCCTCGGTCCCGGCAACAAGCGCAGCGTCCAAGTCCCTGCACTGGCCAAGACGACGCTGGAGCGCAAGCGAGGCATCCAGGTCGGCAAGGGCCTGAGCCGCTGGGGCAATGTGCACGTTGAGGATGTCAGCCAGCTGTTTGTGAAGTTGGTTGAGAAGGCCGTTGAGGGCAAGACTGATGCGCAGGTCTGGAACGAGAACGGCCTGTATCTGACTGGGTTGGGCGAGATCGTAAGTCATGATTTCCTGTGCTACCTTTGTATTTGTTTTCTTGCTAATTGTGTTTCGTGCAGTCATTTGGCGAAATCTCAAAGCTTGTCGCTACGGCCGCCGCGAAGAAGGGCCTGATCCCCTCAGACGATGTCGAGGTCCTCGGCCCCGAGGATGCAAACACTCTGCTACCCCATGGCGCTGTACTCTTTGGAACCAACGCGCGCAGCGAGGCAGTCAGGGGCAAGGAGTTGCTCGGATGGGCGCCAACGGGCGAGAGTCTGCTGGATGAAATTCCTAAGGCGGTGGAGCGCGAGGCCGAGGTACAGCGAAGCAACCTCTGAACAATGTCATTTTCTGCACAAATCTAAAGCTTGTAGATAGATAAAAATCAAGTCATTGTCATATCACATACAATACACTCAAGCGACGCAAATAATCAAGTCTGACAGTATCACGATTCAGCTGGACTACAGTCTCTGATTTCTCATGACGTGGAGCTACCCTGTCCGCAGATGGAGGGGTAATTCAGGGACCACGCCAGTTACCACACCCCTTATCGCCAACGATGGTGGGGTTAATACCCCTCATTCCAACTAAGCTGCTTGTTGCCCCTCACCATCAAGGGGGCATCTATCAGGAAGGTGTCCGCGACGAGTCTGGTCTCTGAGACACGTTTACAGATTTGGATCAGGAAGACAATCGGAAAGCTATCGACTGGACAGATATGGAAGGTGAATCTTGAATTTTAGGGATCATTTATGCACCAGTCGATTCTTCCTGGAATCTAAATTGATGTGAGTTGAGCTCTCCACTGCGGGGGAGGGGCAGTACGTCGTATGCTCTCAGCACCCCGGCAGGCCACGCCGATGCTGAGGGTAAAGTGCGTCACAAGTCGGAGTAAAGGCCTTCTGCTGAGGCCGAGTTCGGTCGTCGATGAGATAAATCGTAGCTTGGATCTTACCACATCATATCTGAAATGAAGAGCCTGTCTTGAATATCTCACAGTTGGCTTCACAGGTTGCTCATCTCCGCCACTTCTTTCTCTCTTGATTTACCTTGAAATATTGATAACGAAGAGTGAACCCGCCGACCACACGCAACACAGCCAATCCTCTCCTTTTCCAGCAGCTGCAAAAATGGGAGATCTCTCTGTCGAGCTCACGGCTCCCAACGGCCGCAAGTGGAGCCAGCCAACCGGCCTTTTTATCAACAACGAATTCGTGCCATCTTCGAACGGCCAGAAGATTGACGCCATTGACCCCGCGTGAGTGCAACAACCAATTTTCGGAAGGGATATGTTTCAGGATCAAAAACTGACACGCTACTCCAGAACAGAAGAGGTTATCGCATCCGTACACGCCGCCTCTGCTGATGACGTCGATAAGGCCGTGAAAGCCGCAGCGGCAGCCCTCAAGAATCCGTCATGGAAAGAGTTGCCCGCCTCAGACAGAGGCATCCTCATGGCCCGCCTGGCCGATCTAGTCGAAGAGAACAAGGAGCTTTTTGCGACAGTCGACGCATGGGACAATGGTGAGCAAAGACTGACGCCGATATGAACGTCTTGGTCATCATCTTCTAACCAAATCGCATTACAGGCAAGACATACACCGAGGCTCTGACCAACGACCTCGTTGAAGCAGTTGGAGTGATCCGTTACTACAGCGGTTGGTGCGACAAGATCTTTGGTCAGACCATCAGCGTTCCGAACAAGTTTGCGTACACCGTCCGACAACCGGTTGGAGTCGTCGGTCAGATCATCCCATGGAACTACCCGCTCTCCATGGCGACGTGAGTCAAACTCGCATGCGGTACCGCGCCCGCAGCTAACAACTCTTAGATGGAAGTTGGGCCCCGCGCTGGCATGCGGTAACACTGTCGTTCTCAAGGCGGCTGAACAGACTCCTTTGAGTATCCTCATTCTCGGACGCCTCATTAAAGAAGCGGGATTCCCCCCGGGTGTAGTGAATTTCGTCAACGGTCTCGGCAAGGACGCTGGCGCGGCCCTTGTCCAGCATCCCCTGGTTGACAAGGTCGCCTTCACAGGATCAACGGGCACAGCGACCAACATCATGAAGATGGCTGCAGCAACGCTGAAGAACATCACATTGGAAACGGGCGGAAAGTCGCCGTTGTTGGTTTTCAACGATGCCGATATGGAGCAAGCTATGAAGTGGTCCCATCTGGGAATCATGTCCAACCAGGGCCAGATTTGCACTGCTACCTCCAGGATCCTAGTCCAGCAAGACGTCTATGATACGTTTGTTGCAAAGTTCGTTGAGGAGGTCGAGAAGACCAGCAAGGTCGGCCACCAATGGGATGAGACAACATACCAGGGCCCTCAGGTTTCGAAGCAGCAACACGAGCGTATCCTTTCATACATCAAGATCGGTCGAGAGGAGGGCGCGACGATCAAAACTGGCGGAGAGAGACCAGCACACCTTCCTAAGGGCTACTACATTGCCCCAACCGTCTTCACCGACGTGAAGAGTGATATGAGGATCTGGAAGGAGGAGATTTTTGGCCCTGTGGTCGTGATCCAGAAGTTCACTGAGGAGGCAGAAGCGATCGCTACTGCTAATGATAGCGTCTACGGCCTTGGTGCCGCGGTGTTTACCACAAACCTCGAGAAGGCGCACAGAGTAGCTTCTGAGATCGAATCCGGTATGGTGTGGGTGAACAGCAGCCAGGATTGTGATCCTAGGGTGCCATTTGGAGGTGTGAAGCAGAGTGGCATTGGACGGGAGCTTGGTGAGGCCGGCCTGGAGGCGTATTCGCAAATCAAGGCCGTCCATGTGAATATGGGGAACAAATTGTAAAGCAGACAAGAAAGCACTTACTTGTTGAGTTCTGACATCCTAGTATGGCGAATATCAAATCCAAGGTTAAATCCACTTCCCTTCTAAGGTTTTCCCCACAGGTTTCGTGTGTTCTTTCAGGCAATTCTGGATTCATCAATCTGATTCAACCACCAATAAAAATTATGATCAGGGTCCAAAGGAACCAAAGTCACCCTGTCCCAACGATGCGCTTTATTCGCCAAAGTGATAGGGGCCAACATATCTCAACCTGCAGCATCCTCGGTAATTTCCAGCCAATAGAAGTCTGATCATCATATTAATTGGTGAATGTGAACCCTTCATTTCTCATATATCATTGCCATTCGTCGCTTCTTACGCTACATCGCTATTTCTCAGTGTGACTTTCTGTAGCGAAAGACTTCATGCATTGACAAAATGAGTCTCATTTGTCCGATCTGTCAAGATTGTCTTGCGAAGCCAGGCTTTTACACCTATCCCATTTCGGAAGCGCAAGAAAAGCCTCACCACCTGAGCTGTAGAAGCCTCAAGAGGTCCGTCGATGCCGGTTGTTATGCTTGCAGTCGCCTGTGGGCGGTGCTAGACCCCGAGGAAAGACAGCTGGTAGCGGCGGGTTCCAATAGCCAACCTGAAGATGCCGTCGCAACAAACCTACCCTCCGAAAAGGTCGAAACAAGTGATATAATCGGTCCCCTCTCAAATGTTTCAATCTCCGATGGGGCGCAATTCGGTCACCCTAAATGCTTCCTGTGGCAGGTTGCCTTTAACGCGGGACCTTTGAGCACACCGTCCCTGTCGAAGCCAAGACCGTACTGGCGTCCGGCATTGTTGCTGAAGCCATTCCATGGTGTGCAACTGTCATGAAAGTATTTTTTACGAAAGCGTCGCTAATTGCTAATTAGACACCCCAGAATATTGTTCTGCAAAATTCCACTCTGAGACCACGAAATCCTCCGAGACTATTATCACTGCGAAAGGATGGATCAGAAAATGCATAGAAAGCCACGAACTGTGCTCCAAGACAAGTCCAACAGACACTCAGTGGTATCCGACTCGTCTTCTTGACTGCAGTTCTCCAAACGACTCCAGCGTGCAATGCCGGATCATCGATACCGACATTTCAAACCTTCATGGTCCGTACATGACTTTGAGCCATTGCTGGGGATCTGTAGACTGTTTGCGTCTGACTGCGGGAAACTACGAGTCTTTGACCAGAGGATTCCCACTAGGAGACTTACCAGTGTTATATCAAGACGCAGTTTGGGTCACTCGGCAGTTGGGGGTTCAATACCTTTGGATCGACTCATTATGCATTGTTCAGGAAGGTGATGGACTGGCTGATTGGAGATTGGAATCAACGCGGATGGGGGAAGTTTATGGCAAGTCATACTGCAACATATCAGCAACACACGCCCCAAATGGTCACAGCTCCATGTTTCACAATCGAAACCTAATAAGCTTAACACCTCAGATGGTCGACCTGCCCCTTGAAGGACAACTTGTCCGACACTTTGTGGTAGACTACAGCTTCTGGGACAACGAAGTATCTCAAACTCCAATCAACGAAAGAGCATGGGTGTTACAGGAAAGGCTCTTGTCGCCTCGAATATTACACTTCGGAGAACGCCAAGTAATGTGGGAGTGTCTTTGCACAGAGACTGCGGAGATTTATCCTGACGACTTGCCTGTCAACCTTCGGCCGTGCTCGACTAGTCTGAAAGGATTCGGGATCCCCAACCAATCCACCTTCAACAACGACCTCCACGTCTACCTCTATTGGGCTGAGATAGTGAAGACATACACAACCTGCAAGCTCACGTTTCAGCAAGACAAGCTAGTTGCTATTTCTGCAATCGCGAAGAAAGTCATGAAAGCTCTAGGAGATGAGTATGTTGCCGGAATGTGGCGCAAGTACCTTGCTCGGGAGCTGATTTGGTCGGTGTCTGTATCCACGCACCGGTTCGGCATCGAGTACCGGGCTCATGCAGATGCCATGGATACTACCGATCGGACACCGGTTACATACACAGCGCCGAGCTGGTCTTGGGCATCGACATCCGGCAACGGTAATCCCGGACTTCCAGACGTACCAGAAACAGATGTCATCATTGCGGTCAAAGACTACGACCTCGACTATGCTACACCAGATACAACAGGCTTTATAAGGGGCGGCTGGTTGAGGATATGGGGTGAATTGAAGACGTTGAAACTAATACCTTATCGATCTTCTCCTACATGCACCACGGCGGACTGGGAAATGGTCGTTAACGGCACGAATGTCAGCATTCTGTCCGATTCTAAGGCCCGAGAACCCCAGCCTCATGTAATGCTGGACACTTATCATTCAGAATTCGACGAGCAGAACTCGACGTCAACCTTATTCTGTATGCCAGCAAGAGAAAGGAAAGGTGATGAAGGTAGCCTGTACGTTTTGCTACTCGAGTTACAGGACCGAGACTCAGGGACCTTTCGACGTATTGGAATGGCAAGAGGTTGGGGAAAGGAGGTGAAACATCGAATTTTGTGGGGTAGAGACAACACGACGCAGTTACCATGCGAAGCTTTCATCAACGGTAGAAGTTTGGTGCGATTAGTATAAACCCAGCCAAAAATCAGGCTTCATCAATCAACCATGCACTGTAACATAGGCAAGCAGGCAGCCTGGAAAGAAGCGGGACACAGAAAGTAGCATATAACCAGGGTCTGCCTCAGCCACTGCATTTAAGCTTGATTTAGAACCAAAATCGAGATCAGGCTGCGAGCCTTGTGTAGACAAGCACCCCGATTCGCCGCCTGATTTCTGCTTGTGGGTGCGAGGCAGGCTCCAACGGCCAACTTCCATCCTATCATATCCCCGTCCTGGTCCTTCATTTCTCGAGAGTGGTAAGTTTTCTCTCTTTCTCTGACTGCCAAGAAATCCCGGATCGGCATCATAATTCTGACCTGCAGGACTTGGCGATATTTTTGTTTGCGAAAGGAGAGGCATAACACCTCAATTACTGCCTGTTGTGGGACCTGAGGCCTGTATTTGTACAACCAGTCCACGCATGGAGATGGCTGACCCGCGAGTTTCCAACTTTCCTTCACCACTCAACTACCTTAGGGTAAGACTGACTGCCTGCGCTTATTCCTTCTTACCCATTCCAAACTATTGGCTGCTTCAAAATCTTTCAAGTGCACTTTGGAGTATATCTTTATCATTTCTGTTACAATGTTTCCGACCATCGTTCTTGTAGCTTTCTTTGCAACAGTTACAAATGCCAAGGGCGCATGCTACGTTCCCAATGGCATCGATCGCCATAGCCTCAGCAACATTGGAGACAATGAGTACGATCCATGCGAAAAGGATGGTGTTAGCATGTGTTGCAACACACACAACAAGGACAGGTGCCAACGCTCTGGCCTTTGTTGGGAGCCTTCTAGCAATGTACTTTGGCGGGGGAGCTGTACGGATCAGACCTGGGAATCTCCGGGATGTTTAAAGCTTTGCATCTCCCCAAACGAAACTGGTAAGTAACATTGTTTCCTTGAGCCTCGCGGAACCCTTTCGAGGGCAGGACTTTGGAAGCGTCGTACTTTGGAATACTGAGCATTAGTAACCCGTTGTTTTCGTGACAGGTATTGACCAACTTCCGATGAACGAAATGGATCAGGCAGTCACAGGCTGCAATGATGGAGAAGGGGATGAACAGACGTACTGTTGTGGTTACTATGAACAGGCGCGATCATGCTGCGAAGCTGGGCTGGGAATGCGTATTGTGAACGGACAAGTCGTTGCCAAAACATCAGGAACGACAACATCAGCAACAACAACCTCGGAATCCACAACATCGGCAACCATGGCACCAACTCAGACTCCTTCTGCGTCCACATCTACCGCGGATAGTGGTAATGCTTCAAACAATGCTGGAATAATTGGGGGCGCCGTTGGCGGAAGCGTCGCTGCGGTGATGATTCTTGGGCTGACTTGGTTCATCTGGCTCAGGAGGAGGAAGGCTGCCAAGTCTAGCGGTGCCAGCAACATGGCTAACATGGTCGAGCTGAACAGTGGCGAGAGAAAGGAATTGTATTCGCAGAGGATGCCGCCTGGATACTCAAGACAACCATCCGAGCTCCCTACGACGGCCCCACTCATTGAGCTTGGAGGTGGAAACTCGCCGCCCGGAGCAGCAAGATGATTTTCATTTCTGTTCTTGGTTGGTGTCTGGTGGTTGTATTATTTCGCTGGTACACAAGCTGAATATAATCAATGGAAATAATGAGAAATAATATCTCGAATGGATTCGCCGGCCAGCTTTCTGATCCATACTACACGTCTGTCCATTGCTGTTTCCGCCCAGCGACATCAAGCGCCTGGCCCTTCCATTCCCTTCTTCCATCGTGCCGCCCACATCTCTTTGTTGATTTAGGAATATTTCTAAAACACCAACGAACAGCATTTCGAGGCGGTTCTGGGTGGAAAGTCTGCGAAACGGCACAGTATTCTAGACCCGAGCCGATCCATTCTTTGATGTGGTGATGAAGCTCACATTGCTGGCCTTCGCACTTCGGGCAGGAAAGTTGACGAAGAGTCTCTGAGAGGAGAAGAGAATGGTCTGAGCTGAGCAAACTTATGCATGAAGCTCCCCGATTGACGTTGAGGGGCACCGAACCAAACACGCTTCCGTGGACCACGTATAACTTTCTGGCGGCCAATCCTAAACAGACGCGGTCGATGGGCTCAAGAATCCCGAAGATAACGTAAAGTAGCTCCGTAGGAATATTGAGAATGGAACTTTCTCTCATTGTGGTTTCCCTTTAGTGAAATAGCACGGCTACGCGGGCGTTTGGTTTGGTGTTGACGAAGTCTGGGTTAGGATATGTACGGTGCACGAGGCGCATGTGCATCTTTGATGCAATTGACATCTAGTGTCAATGGTTACTTCGTTATACAGTTCAATTCGTCAGAATCACGAGTAAATTGCCCATTTAGGAAGCTTTTATTCGCCTCCAATGAACCTTTAGGCAGGCCATTCTTTTAATCCTTTCTGTGACGTAGTTTAGCATGCTCGTCAGTAAAGGCCTGTTAGTAACCTAACAAATGACCAGGTTGCTGAGTCCGTAGAAGCAATCGTGTTAGCAAATGACAAGATCTGTTGCCGAGGACGTTGCGGCCGGCCAAATAGTCTCCAGCCTGAGGGAGGCAAAGGTATGAGGAACGGACGACAGGCGATCGGAACAGGAAATAGTTCAGTGCCGTAATTATTCTAACGCGTAGTAATTGGCTTATTGACGAGAAAGTTGAAGCATTGATATTCTCATCGGAACGTGCAGTGAAAGATATCCACTGCGAGTAATAATTCTGTTTCTCAAGATGGGAAATTACCAACTTAGGCCCCCTAACCCAATGATTTACCTCATCCAGCCACCATGTCTCCGTACTGTTGTGACGACTACTTGGTTCCAGAATCGTAAAGAAAAGCCTTGACGGAAACGATGCTTGCGGCGAGCTGCCACAAAGGTCAAGACCGAGGAGTACGACGATCCCGCATCTCGATGGAAATCACATCCTGCATATGGAGCGCTATGCCATCCAATCAGATCCATGGAATGATACGTAGGAGACAGGGAATATCGTCGCATCCTCTGCCCAAGCAGTCAAGATCCTGACCCATAGAAGACGAAAAGTAGGAATGCCTTTAGCTGGTGCTGTGCCCGAAGCCGTCATCGACACGTTCGCACGACTGCTGAGATTTGTGCTCTCTCGACATCGTTCCCACCGGCTGATGAAACTCAATCTTCTCTGTCGAAAATGTTGAGCATAACCAAAAAAAACCGCAGTCCTATCACTGCGAAATCTAGTTATTGGACTATCTGCATATCAGGACGGGAAAATACCGAACCCCTGAACGTAACCAAGTGCGCACTTGCCGCCGCGGCCCCTTTCCGACAGATACACTACTTACAATCCTCAATAACTCTAACTCATCCCGCCTTGTATCGCTTTAGCTTGTTCTCACAAACAAAACGGATTCCATGCTCTACAAGCCTGCAACGTCACGCTTCCGACCTAACCAACGACAGTCGCAATGGCCCGGCGGTCTTGTCGCAGTATCCGTTCTGCACTCACATCAACCCACCCCCGCGGTTTCTTGGCTTTCCGAGCAGATAGTCTGCATCTGTTACCCCTAGATGCTTCCGAAAGATCCACAGAGAAAGCCTCAGTCCTACGGAGACAGATGAGGGTATCCAGAGCATGCAGTAGATGCAAGGTAAAAAAGAACAAGGTGGGCTGCCATGTAGCTGGAGTTAGGTGTGCACTGGCTTACCAGGTTTTAGTGCGATGGCCTTTTGCCTTGCTCTCGCTGCGTTGATAGTGGAACCATATGTGTACCTTATAAACGCCGAACCAATCCCAAAAAGCCTCCCGATGGGTGAGTTGAAGTTTTCCTCGACGTGCTCTGCGGTTAGCTAACACAACTCCCGCAGCTATATTGAAGTCCTCGAAATTACACAGCAGAGTCTTGCCATTGCCATTCAAAAGTTGTATGCCATGATTCGTAACGGCGAACCCTGGACCTTCGAAGAACCTGCGGCTTCTCAGCGCGGGAGTCCGTCAATTCACGGCATAGTCTCAAACCTTGGGTGTATCTTGCCCCGCGATGATACTGGGCTGCCTACGCCAGTCAGATTCCCTGAGGATGAAACAGACCTTACCAAGCTGGCACTCTTGCTTAACGCACGAAATTCGTCGAGCGTGCATGATACAGTGGATCGGGTTGCAGTCGACTCTTCATCGGAGGAACGGAGCGGCGACTTGGAACATGTTGAGGGTACGTGGGAAGCGAAAGTTTCTCCAGACCCAATCAAATTTGTTCCAACTCATGGTGTGGACATGCCGTTTATGGAGGGGAATGTTATGGGACAAGAGGATGGGCCGACTATCAATGAAGTCTCCGACCCAGGAATTTTTTCATGTCTATCATGGTAATTACGCACATATCATGGGCTACAATTACTTCATCTACCGAGCTGGCTCCTGATAGCACAACACCTCGTCACGGGAAAGCAGCGACCGAAAAACCATGAATGAATGACTTGAGTTAGGCTATAGGTAGACCTCGAGCTACAACAGTTTGACCCTGCAACTTGAATTCCTAAAGATCGTGATGCAAGTAGAAGTGTTCGACCTGTGCACCAGGTAATTCTTTATCAACGACCGTCTCTAAGCGCTGACAATTTCGCCCATGACGGCGAGCACGTTGGCAGAAGCGCGGGAGTTCTCGGAGTTGACAGTGAGGGTACCGGAGCTGGAGTCCCAGGTGTTGCCGTGAGAGGAGTTCTCCTCCGAGGAAGAGCCGGAGGCTCCAATGCGGAACCCAAAAATGCTCATGCCGCCGCCACCCTGAACCGTCTTCTTGTAGTCCTTGTCGAAGGCCGTCTTGGCATTGCCGCTGAAGCTGATCTCCATGCTAACACCTGAGGCGACCAGCATTTGTGTGGGACGCACCTTCTGGAACATTGCCGGGGGTTTGGCCTCCAGCTTAGCAATCAGGCCGTTGACGTCCAAATTCCTATGAAATATGTTAAATGGCGACTTTTGCAGAGTATTGAGAGGAGCACTCGTTGCACTTACCAGGTACCAGGCGCGAAGGGGATGGTCTTGTAGTGCTGGACCTTGAGCTTGACCTTCACGTCCTTGGCGTTCGAACTCATGTCAAAGTTCGAGTGCTCGACTCGTCCACCACCACTGCCATAGAGTTCAAACACAGGGAATCGGCTGAAGGACGCACTTCCCTGTGCCTCAGTGAAACCCAGGTCTTTGTATGAAGACTGCTCGCCCTTGGATAAGTCGATCGTGAACTCGGACGGCTGCTGGTTTGTGTTGGCAACCCAGCCATCGAGGAGAGCTGCGTAGCCCTGAATGGAATATTGCGGGACGTATTGAGTGTTGAGAGGGTTGGGGATGATGGGCTTTCCACTGGCGTCATAGGTCACCGACTGGGTGCTGGCCTTCATGTTGTATCTGCGAGATTTTGAATTCATCAGCTCCAAGTTCTGAGATACAGCACCTTCATTGATGCCTACCCGTTCAATTCGGTCAATGTGTTCGTTCCGTTGGCAGCCTGCTTCATGGCGTTGGCCAACAGGGCGGAACCAGCGCCGCCAATTGCGTTGGTTCTCATCTGGACCTCGTTCGCAGCGCCCTCCCTGTCGATTTCAAAGTCAGCACTTATGATTGTCTGTTCATCAGACGGTCTCGTTAGTGGTGTCTGTCTCGGCTAGACATCACTGTCGCCGAAATCACTTGCATTGGACTCGTTCTTTGTGAAAGCAGACATGACTTGACTTACCAGTTGTTGACAGCGACCAGGTACGCGTTGGCATTCAACGGAGCCCACTGAGCGAAGAACTTGGGCTTGTCCGGGTTGTCGTCCTCCGCAAAGTCTTGCATAGCCTCCTTCTTGGCGTCATCCAACTCCTTCTTGTAGATTGCCAATTTCTCCTTGGCCTTATTCAGCCTGTCCCATGCGTCAGGAGAGGTATCGCCACCTTTGCCCTGCATAAGACCATATAAGCAGTTGCGTCTCACAAGTACTATTATCTACCCTGGAGAAAATACGAACCGGCGTCAAAGTCTGCAGGGTCATGTTGAGAGCCTCAGAGTAGCGGGCACCCTTGCTGGCGACCCAGTTGGGGTTGGTAGGATCCAGCAAGAAGTCGGCATATTGGTAGATTCCCCAGTTGGTGCACTCAGGCGGAATCTCCTTACCGCCAGAGATACCCGCAGTGTTAGCGGCGGCGATGTAGACCCTGACGTTCTCGCCCACAGGGCCGCTGTTCATGATGTTCTTGACCGTAGAGGCATAAGCCTTCCAAAACAGCTGGTTTTCGTCAGACATGGTGCGAGCTTTGTTTGGGCTGATTCAATAGAAGAATTCGGGTAGAATAATTTTGAGCCTGGCTGGGATGATCAAGTTCTGAGGTGCTTGGTGATGTGATCGTGATAGATTGAGACCAAGTTTTGCGGGGTGTATGCTTCCTATATATACACAGATAACCGGCAAGAAGTAATGTTTCCCGACTACTAATACTTTTCTGTCCGCATTCAAAGTGATGAGCGTTCTTTAGTGAGGGCACTTTCCTTTCTTTGGGCTTTCAGCTGTGTTGATACCAATTGCATGCTGCGTACCGCGCGTTGGCTTGGGGCTAGATCACAGCTGAGAATGATGATCGACAACGACGACGAATGATGGAGCAGTGACAACCGGAAAGATTCAGCATCGCCCTGTCATGGCTAGCTGAGCCTCCCTACAGTCGTCCGTTGCATCGTTAGCTGGCCTGGCCCGCCGAAAGCCATGTCATCAGGAATGAGCGGCTATCGCACGATGGATTACTGTTGGGCTTCGCTCTCAACCCGATTCATGAGGTAAAATTGGGTTAGCTTCAGGATCACCATATGGGAGGTTGAATTTCCATGGGGAGGTTGAAAGTCAGTCACTCATGCGTTGGCCAGACTGCCATTGCTTAAAACGGCAACAAGAATCAGCTGGCCAAGAAATAGCCAGACTGCGTTGTTTGAGACAGGATCAACAAGCAGGCAGCCATAAGTGATTCTAGACTGCCATCATCAGCTATCGTAAATGATCCTTCGCAGACCTAACTCTCTATACCGAGGAGTCAATTGTATTTAGTCCTCTATACACATCAAAAGTCCTTCTTTTCTCGCCCATGGTATTTCGTCAAGGTATCAGTGTCATATATTTCGCTGGTCAAGAACACTCTTGCTAAGCACATGATAAGGTAGTTGGACGAGTTCTCGGTCTCCCGCACGCATACACATATGTGTGTGAGTGTGTGCATGTTATGTGTGCGCAGATGTGTACCGCAGCACATTTTTGTCCGACCTAGTACAGTGCTTGGTTATGATCAACATCAATTCAGGTAGCCACAATGATGCACTGTGTCCTGAATGTGTCTACTTACAGTCTTAGTCTCAATATATTTATGTAAGACATGGGTTGATATTGGTGGTCTGGTTTGGAGACCAGGGTTAAGCGCCCGGTCTAAGGTAGAACGCGGGCAATCGCCTGCATATGCGGCCTAGCTCTACGTCTGGCCCGCCTTCGGCCTCACCTGTCAATCTACGATACGACGTATGCAGCTCGCCCCCTTCCATACTGAGAAGTGTTGACTTCCATCCTATTCACTGGATATGATCAGCTCATAGCAGGCACGAACTCTCCCAGCTTTCTGCTAAGTCCAGTTCCTATCTATTGAAGCTACATAACCCACATTCAATTTGCCACTTCACACGTCAACGGACACGATAGGTGCCAATCACTTCACAATGCAGCCCACATCAGTCATGGCCGCCAGTAAACGGAGCCTCTCCTTTTTGACAAACGGAAGATCCAAGCTTGTCTGGAAGGCCTACGCCATTGCGTTGCAGGCCCATATGACGACACAAGACGACCTTGACAGCTCATCCAAAGCCATTTTCGTAGCTTCCCCAGGACTATTTGACATCCCTGCAGGCGAGTTCGCTCCTAAAGAGATCACCAATGACCACATTTTCCGCCGAACCGACGTTTTACAGGACAGTCGATCCCCCTTCTATGTGTCTGATGGCGATAGTTACTTCGATTCCCGACGCAGGTTTGTTTCCTGCACTATCGATGGTTTTCAACGTCATACAGCTAATGTCGAATCAGATACCTTCAAAGCGTCCATGATGATGTATGAAACTTTTTAATACTTCCCTGCTATGCCCACACAGGCGACCTTCTAATCATAGAGTAGGTCGTAACTCAGTCGGACGTCAGCGGCTCAATCTCAAAGCTTCGTTCCGAAGTGCAAAAATCACAAGACAGAAGCGCAGAAGCATATTTGCGGGATCTCGATCTATACCATAAAAGTGAAGCTCTGACGGGGTCAGGACTGCCTAGTTTCGAAACCTGGAGCCAAAGCTTTGGGGTTTACTACGGATGGGCGAAGGCTGAACAAAAGCGACTCGAATCTGAATACACACTGGCCGCCACGAAAACATCCAGTAGTGTCGGCCTGGCATTGGCAGCATTCAATCTGGCACAGGAAACCTCGACACTGAGACTAGGGTAAGAAGCAGCTTGAAAATACCCCCACGGTTTCTACAATGTACTAACTGGCGCGCGCACAGGAGTAATATGCCATGCTCGGATATGGACATACCATCTTCAAGGACAACCACGAAGCCTCCTGTTCCGTTAACTCCAGATAAGATCTATTATAGACCCTTGTACTCAATCAACGGGGTTGACCGTAGGGTCGATTCCTGGGTTGAAGCCAAAGATGGAGGCCGCGAACAGATTAGCATAGATCTCGACCTCGTAGGTGCAAAGACTGCTCCTTGGGCCAGCCTCGGATTCCCGAATCTGGACAGCGATCCTCTCTATAACACCAACACTGCAGCTTTCGATGTGAAGCTTTCTCTTGAGGCTGGAGGGTTGCAAGCGTTCGACGTTGATCGGGGCTTTTGGTAAGCTTTCATCAACTCTTTGGCGGTCTCGCTAATTGTGTTCGTGTGTGGAAGGGATGTCAGTGCTGCGGCCCGATCTCAACTGGGATCGGTAACTGGCACTGATCCACGTTCCAGCAGACTGATGAAGATTACAAGAATTTTGTTGGGATACAACGTCAAGATCAAATTGGCTGCCGCGGATGACATGAAGAATCCGCTCCCGAACGCTTTGCTCGACATAGGCGGAGGAGAAAAGAACATCTTGGGAATGCCCGCAGGCAAGTTAGACAGTGATGATGGGCAGGTTGTAGTCGCTAGTGCCCCTAGCGGATTCCCCGCTGTGCTTGCTGTGCTGGGGCGGGAGATTTGAATGATCATTTTTCCCCTTCTCTTTCGGGTCGAACTAGTTACTTGGCCTTCTCCCAGGCTTCTCAGCTGTAGCGGCTGATTCCACCAAAAATCTATGGAATGTGCTGCCAATAGTCTTCAAGCTACAGCCAACTTGTCGAATGAGGTTCTTTGTAACAACGGCGTCTTCTATCTGAACATTTTCTCAATTCTTGTCCTAGTAGTTACGCGAAAGTGTCAAAAGTGAAACGACAGGATTATGCCTTCTTGGTCCCCCAGCGATCTGCAAATGGATCCCAGTTTGAGTCCTCGACGGGAGTGTACTCCATCCTGTCCGCGATGTTCTTCGCGAGATCCTTCCCGTACACAGCAGCAATCCACGCAAAAGTAACATCGATACCCGCACTGATACCGGACGACGTCCAAACATTGCCATCTTCCACCCAGCGCGCCTTGTGCACCCAATTGACCTCAGGCCGCAGCGCAATAGTCTGCTCCCACGAGAGCTTGTTCGTCGTTGCCCGCTTCCCGTCCAGCACACCCGCACGCGCCGCGACACCTGCGCCAGTGCAAACCGTAATCAAATACTGCAACTCGGGGAACCTCTCCTTGATAAAGTCGATGGAGGCACGGATGCCGGCGTACCGCGTACCTTGACCCCCGGGGACAATGAGCACGTCCAGTGGCGGGGCCGTCTTGAATGTGTGCGTGGGCAGGATGGTCTGGCCGAAATCGGAGTTGGCCGCCGGGACCGCGGGACCGCTGGCGGGGATGGCGCCGGGCTGTTGCTGCGCGCCTGGGATCTGCTTCGTCGAGACGGGGTCCAGCGTCTCCGCGATAACGGACAGGTTCATTTCGTACGAGCGCGATAAGAGATTCAGCGCGTCGAGGGGCCCAAAGACGTCAAGCGCTTGGAAAGCCGGGAAGACAACTATGCCGAAGTTGAGGGGCTTTCCTGTGAGTTGTTAGCATACTGGGATGAAGAGCAAACCATAGGAATTTTACTCACCGCCGCCTTCGCGGTCGCCATTCCGAGACATGATGGTTGGGCTCTGACTGAAGCTCCTCACGCAAGAGAATGGAGCTGAGGCCGCTAGGGTGGGTCTGTTGAAGAGGATGGATACACCGATTCGATTTCTTATCATAGTCGATGTATTGGGGATCACGAAATGGCGAGTAAGATGAAGAACAAGCTGTTGGCCGTTCTTCTCTAGGCTTCATCCAAGATAATCGCAGTGAAACCGATTCAAGGAGTGAGTAAGACGGAGATCGCCTGCGAATGAGAGTGTGACAGAGAGAGCTCGGAGACCGATGAGACATTTACGTAAGGTGAGGGCTTCCGAGAGAGTTTGCGGGCTGGCGGGGTGTTCGGCCGTCAGCTCATTAATAATGGTCGCGCCCAGCTTGCACGACTACCAACCCTTACATCGCGTCATTCGGAATCAGAACCAATTATGTTGTTTTCTGATGGGTTGCAATAGCCTCTGAGGGAGTATTCATTCAAATATCTGTTTGCAGATTCACAGCTATGAGCAGGCTAACCTTTCGATAACTGGAGAAGTGTTTGGTCTTGTTGCAACAGAAAGCTGAGGATGCGATGGACAGCCGCTGAAGACGACCCGTCTTGTTAATGGATAAAGTCACTACGACAGCACTATTTCCCATTCAAGGCATTCAAAGCTCTGAATCATCTTTTCACGACTTCTCAACTTTCATTCTTACAATCCCACACTTGGTTTCCTCCAAACCAAGTCTCTTCAACTTTCGCATTCAACAGGCGAGCGGCATCCCACACCATGTCCACGACAATGAAGTCCGCCAGCTTACCCACAGCCAAGCTGCCAACTCGCTCCTCTGCAAACACGCTACAAGCAGCGCCCCAAGTCGCAGCAACCACTGATTCGCACAACCCCAGCTTGAAGTGCTCATTAATCACCTTGGGATAGCTCGGATCCCGCGAGGAGCGTCTGGTAGATGCAACATAGAGATTTTGCATCGGAGCCCACGGTGATGTAGGACTATCGCTGCCAATCGCCATCAAAGCGCCCGCGTCAGCGAATTCTCGGTATGCAAAGGCCCGTTTACAGCGGTCTTTTCCCAGAAGCCTCGGCCACTCCGTCAAAATTGAAGGGTCGGCGTGCACCGGGTGAATGGACGCCGTTAAGCCCAACTTGCCCAGCCGTTGAGCGTCTTCTGGTGATGCAAGTTCCAAATGCTCGATCCGATGCCGCCGTCCTGGGGTGCCATTCTTCTCAATCGCATCAATGGCCATTCTGATGGCTGCGTCGCCGATCGCGTGCAGTGCGACTTGGAGTCCTCCAGCGTCTGCCTCTTTGACGACAGCCTCCACATGTTCCGGCTCCCAGATTGGCGGTGGAAGGCCCGCTGGCGCGTATGGTTCTGAGAGATACGCTGTGCACGCGTCGATTATACCGTCGCAAATAACCTTCACGCCGACGATGCGGAGGTCTGGGTCGTTGCTGGAGTTGAATATCTTACTCAACTCAATAGCACGTTGAACTTGCTTTGAGTTAGCTTCGGTGTCTGCGGTTGGCTTTATCAACCAGTAAGACGCAACGCGAATAGAAAGATCGGGCTCTTCATTCTTCAAGGTGACGAGTGCATCCCACGCCTCTTCATCCATGGCCATCTCAACAACTCCGGTGTAGCCAGCGGCGTTATACTCTTTGATGGCTGCCCTGATTGCTTCAATGCGTTCACGTTTCGGGGCTGATGCGGCTTGGAACGGCCAAATGACAGACATCATCGCACCCTCGTCGAGTACTCCGGTAGGCCTGCCCTTTGCATCTCGATGAATGCTTCCGCCAGGGGGATCCGCCATCTCAGCCGCTCCCAATTTCTCCAGCGCCGCAGAGTTGCACCAGCAAGAGTGCTGGGAGCTCGCATCGATGAAAATGGGTCGCGGGTCAATATCGTCCAGCAGCGCAGCGCTCACCCCGCCCGGCGTCATGGAGTGCATCCAGTTCTTGCAGAGAATTGTTGGCACGTTCGGATTAGCTGCCGCATAAGCTTTGATAGTTGATCGGATGTCGTCTATTGTTTTGCAATGAACCAGGTCGAGTTTCCGTAGGGACTGGCCCAATAGCAGGAGGTGCATATGTCCATCAATGAACCCAGGAAGCACCGTACGCTGCTGCAGATTTCGGACCTCAAACCCCGTGGTGTCTTTCGGTAGGACCTCACTTTGAGGGCCGATAGCGACGACTTTACCATCTTGGATAAGCATACTATCCGCGAAAGTGGGCTGGGCTTCAAGGCCAGTTCCACCTTTGGCTAGAATACGGCCATTGATGAGGACGGTACCTGCAACCATGTTGTTGGAGTCCCGGGGTTATGGGCTATCTGGGTAAGGTAGTTTGAGGGCAACAGTAATTCAGCGGGCGACCTGCATGTTGGTTAATAGATGATGTCTCTGAGAGATGAGAACTTACACACTGACGATTACGACTGGCTTATGAAAATGATTCAATGAAGCCCGCAGGGCCGCATGTGAAGGGAGTCAAAGTCTTTTATTGTCTTCTGTCGTGATGCCCCATCGCTACTATCGTGGCTCTTATCGTCAAATGAGTTAACCCAGTTCAATTCTAGTGCAATTAGTTTTCTCGCTTCGACTTTACTTCCCAGCTTCCCAGTGGCTTAGTGACCCACTGTCCCGGGCAACAGACCTTGACTAGGAAATTAATGGGGGTAATTCCCTCTCTTCGAACTTCCTTCCCAGACTACGCACGGAGCAGTCCTCAATCTGAAGTTGAAAGTTCCCGAAGTCGGCGGATCTTATCGCGAAGCGTCAATCGATTTAATCATGTGTAAAAAGCAGCACGAATCGCCATGAATATGGCTTTATAGAAATCGAAGCCTGGCCGTCAGCGAATCAGACCCGAGGAAAGATCCCGGAATAATCTTTAGGTACCCAAAGGCCGGGGGACATGAGCGGGCGCGGGGCATAAAAGCGAGATCGGTACCTGGGCTTGCTTGAGAAAATTAAAGTACAACTGTACAAAAATCAATTATTGTCCAGCGCTTCGTCTGGCATCATCTCGTCCGCTCCAGATATATGATGGTGTTGGTTCAGGAGGTATTGATGTAATCAACCACGTGAACGTGATCTTCACGGCGGTGCGGGGTCATGACAAGTTAGCAAGCGGCATTTGTCATAGACCCGAACCGACCATCTGCTGAGATTTTGACTAGACTCATACAAGCACATTCAAACTCACTACCAACCGTCAATTTATCCAAGTTCTTCAACATGTACAAGTCTCAGATAACCTTCACCTTTGACACAATATGTCCTTGGTGAGTTGGCGACATGAATGAGTCTTCGTCCTCGAGTTTATTTGCTGACGAATCTCCATCTAAGGACATACATCGCAAAGAAAAGGTGAGGCTATGACGTTTCGTACAGAAGATCAAGAGCGGCCCATCTTTCCAACTTCATCGTCATCTGCGGAGGAGGACGGGGAGGGCAGCATTGAGCGCGATGGCGTCTACAGAAGTGACCGACAGGCAGTGCCTGCCCGGCAACACTTTAGCTGTTGATACTTTAGGCCGCATCAGCGATTCTAACATATCAACTCATGCAGACTGGGCAAAGCCCTCGAAGAAATCGCCGCATCACCCGCAGCTGGCGATATCTCCTTCACGCTCGTCTTCCGCCCCTACCAACTCTACCCGGACTTCTCAACTGAGCCCCAGGACAAGCGCCAGTGGTATGTGACTACCAAGCACGATGCTTCGGACATCAAGCAGTCAGTCTATGAGGCCACAATGTCCGAGCTTGGAACAGCCGTTGGCATTCCTTTCTCCTGGGGCGGGACAATGTCGAACACTTTCAATGCGCACCGGGTGATTCAGCACTTCCAGGAGGCCAAAGGTGCTGAGATTGCCAATCGGTTAGTAGAAGCCTTATACTGTCGGTACTTTGAACAGGAGAAGGACCAAGGAGCGAAGGAGGTGCTGGTCGACGCTTGCGTTGAGGCGGGCATCCCGGAGGCAGAAGCGAAAGAGGTTGTCGAAGATCAGACGGAGGGCAAGATTGACACGAGGAACATGATCCGCACGGCTGCCATGGATGGCGTGGATGCTGTTCCACACATTGTATTCGAAGGGAGGAGAAGAGACCTCACACTCATCGGCGCGAAAGAAGTCGGCGAGTACGTCAAGGCTATGCAGACGATTATTAAAGAGAGCAAGTAGAGGTTGGAACGATTTCTGGATTTGGATTTATTCTTTTCAGGACTGTCACCGTTATAACATCATTCTTGCTATCCCTTTAGTATCTCTCGAGGATCCACAAGCGTCTCTCGTCAGCGCTCAGAGAGTCCAAGAACTTCATCTCCTCCTCCTTGACCGTCGCATATCTCTCAATGAGCTCTTCACCGAGCAGCTCATTCATGACCTCGTCGCTCTTCAACTCCTTGAGAGCTTCAGGCAGCCCGGCCGGAAGCATGTGCTCCACGCCCAACTCCTTGCGATCATTCTTCGTCAGGGAGGCAGGGTCAACCTCGCAGTCTCCCCAGGTTAGCTTCTCGCCCTTCATGACTCCATACGCGCCAGCACCCAGTAGGGCCGCAATTGCAAGGTACGGGTTCGCAAGTCCGTCGAGGCACTTGACTTCCCAGTGGCTGTCCTCGCACTTGCGCAGGGGTGTTTCTCTGTTCTGAGTGCCCCAGGTCACCCAACGACCACCAGCCCAGCAGCCGTCCTGGACGCGTTCGTAGCTCACGGGGTTACTGTAAGTGAGTGCAGCGATGGCGCGGAGATGCTTGAGAATGCCGGCGTAGAAGGGTCCGTAGGTCTCAGGCTTTGAGCCGTTGGGGGAGGTGATGGACATGTGCACATGAGCCGCGGTACCACAAGACTTCGGGTATGGCTTTGGATGAAGGGACATCCTGTAGCCTTCTGACTGAGCAATGCCAGAGATGACCTCTCGGACGTATAGGAGGGTATCTACAGCCTCTAAGGGAGGAGCTTGAGGGAGAACGACTTCGAACTGGCCGGCGGCGCTTTCAGGGTGGATTTGCTCAATGTAAATGCCTCTTGAGTCCAGCTCGGCGACTGCGCGCTCGATAACCTTGACAAAGACGGGGTGGTCCATCATTCGCGAGGTTGACCAGGCATGTCCGTCGTTTCTCAATGTTCTATACTTCTCGGGACCGTCAATCCGCTCAAGGAGAAGCAGCTCGATCTCGAAGCCGACGTGGAAGGTGAGACCCCGACGTGCCGCATTTTCGACCACTCGTTGGAGCAATGATCTCGGGCATAAGGGAACGACCGAACCATCCTGCTCTCTGAAATCTCCAAACACGCTGATGTGGCCATCACGGGGACCTTCCTGGAGGGATGTGAAGTCTGGATGCAGCCTATATTCTCCCGTGCCAGAAGCTCCCGCGACGACCATGTCATTCTGGAGTAGACCGAGACTGGCCTTTGTAATACTGATTGAGAAGTCTCCATCTTCGTTCATGACCGATAGGACCTTTCGCATGGGCACGGCCCGAACGCGTGGGGTAGCTGTCATGTCGTTCCAGTAGATACGAAGGTATTGCGGTGGCTTCTTGCCATCCAGGAATGCCTCGAGGATGTCCAGGTCACTTCTACCAGACAGCCGTCGAGGGTTCATATGGCTTTCTTCAGGGCTGAAGGAGAATCCCAGGTGGTAGATATGGTTCGAGTTGTTGAAGAGAACGTCTTTCACCAACTGGGTCGCCTCTCGCCAAGTCATGTGGCCTTTCCGAGCGTACTCGCACAATACCTGGGCTAAGTCAGCATTCATATCTTCTTACATACATGTAGTAGCGTATAGCTGTTACTGACCTTCTCCATCACCTCTTTGACTTGCAACACGGCCAAGAGGTAGGTCTCCGGAAACCAGTGTCCATCAGTGCTCCAGATGATCTTGGACCAGGGGCACAACTCTAGTATTTGGCGGAGTGCAGTTTCCTGGCCATCGCGGCTGAGAAACGGGAAGATTTCACCGATATCCGCGTAGACGTTGGCGTAAACACACGCCAGGTACCCAGCCTCTCTCGTGTACGGGTAGCTTGCATGGAGCAGGACAATCGGCACCGTGGGGTACTGGCGGATGAACTCCTGAAGATGTGCAGGAGAGGCGGATGTGAGAGTGATGTCGTTGTCGCCCAATCCCGTGTGGAATTGGATGGGTTTCTTACCCGAGCCTTCGGTGTTTCTGATGAGGCATGCCAGCCGGTGGACCAGGTACTCATTGAGACCGGGGTGGTTGACGCGAGTGAACGCGTTGTCAGTCCCCTTGGTGTGAGTCGCGTAAATGCCCTCGAAGGCCTTGCGGGCGAAAGCAGCATCTGGCTTTCTCGGAATTGCGAGACCGGTGCGGTAGCAAATGACGGATTTAAAGCCGACGACCTCTGGATCCGCGATAGCTTCCAAGATGCTGCTATCGAATGCCTTCAGCGCCTTGTCGAAGACGGCGTTGGAGTCATCCGCCGTGCGAGTTGTGCCTTCGTCGGCTGGAAGGTGCTCGTTGAAGATGTCAGCA
Source organism: Colletotrichum gloeosporioides (assembly GCF_011800055.1). Taxonomy (NCBI): domain Eukaryota; kingdom Fungi; phylum Ascomycota; class Sordariomycetes; order Glomerellales; family Glomerellaceae; genus Colletotrichum; species Colletotrichum gloeosporioides. Next base: position 755,066 of record NW_025544662.1, on the reverse strand, counting down.
GCGATCTTTTCGATTCTCACGATTCTCTTAGCGGGGCTCCGAGTGAGACTGCTGAAGTATGTGTAAGGATAGACAGCGTTCTCGCCGTCCAACCCGTCGTCAACAAGAACGGACTCGATGCCATTGAGACATTCCTCAACCCATGCATCGTAGTCCTCAATGCGCTTAGCTTCAATGGCATTGACCACCGCCTCCCAGCTCGGCTCGCAACGGAGCACCTTGGCCAGCTGTTTGACGGCGCGCAGATGCGCGAGACTAGTCAATGAAGCGTGGATTGCGTCTCCATGGGCTTCGGTAGTGATTGACAAAAGAGGGTAGCGGCCAATGGCCTCGAGATCCAGCAGAGGATGGGCGTGGTTGTCAATGATGGGGGTCGTCTGGATGGTGTGGCTGAGGAGAGCCTGGCCAGTCAGCTTTGCGGGATCCATGCTGGCGGAAGAAAGACCACCAGGTCGAGCAGTGGTCAGTGTAGCAGAGTTTCCCGACAGTCTTTCTACCGCGTGGATAGATGGACGAGGCTCCCCCTTGGCTATTGGTCCGGCCGGATGATGGACTTTGTGGTTGATGCTGGGAAAGAGGCAAGCTGCGATTCGGAAGGGAGAGGAGGGGTAGCTAATGTGGCAGGGAAATGACGTGAGAGCTCTTATCGGCGCCCTGCATGAGGGGTGATAGACGATGTCTCATAACGGCGTCTTCCGCGGCACCCCTCTCCCTATCTGTCTGGACGGATGTTCTCCGCGGGAGGGGAAATTCGGCCTCCAAATGCCGTTTTCAGGGGACGTCACGGCATGGTAACCGGCACAGTTCAGCAGTTGAATTAACTTTCAGACCCCGCAGCCAGCGCATGTCAGATTAGCGTGAGTTCGTTCATATGAAGCTTGTGCCCGCGGCTAATTTGGCCTGGGATCCCAAAATCTAGACAAAGAGGGCGATTAAGCCCAGGTATGTTCTTAGAAAAATGCCGATATCAAAGACGAGGGAAGTGAAGGGAATAAGTCGCACTTTTATGCGTAAAAGTCCGATGCAGGATTGCAGGCGGGGGCCGGTTCTCCACTTTAGTAGCGGCGCCGATCGGAGCTTATCGCACGGCGGCCCGGCAGGATACCGGTGTGGGATGCCGAGATGATCAAACCTAAGGCCTGTCTACATATTTAGGAAGCAATTCGCGTGGAATGCTCATTGCGTGACATACAACATCATTGTATCCAATCATTAGTCAAGACCATTAGGCGTCTATGGGGCATTTCTTTCTGAATTCCGGGAGCTCTGTAGCTGATCCATGCCGGCCTCCGCCTACGGAAACGTGTGATTTCTGCGAGAGGGCACTGCCATCTTGTGTCGTTATTTCAGACATTGAGCGAAGGTGATAAAAGAGCGAGATCTTATCTGGTAGTTAAAACGACTGACGGGATTGAAAGCGTTTGGGTGTTTACAGAACCCCGGGAAGAATGATATGAATCCAGCGCCTGGGTTCAGTGCTCTTCTGTCCAATCTGTCCAATAAAAGCAATTGCACATAACTTGCTGGTTTTCAATTAAACGATTGCATCGGTGACATCAGTGCAGGGAAGTGTTTATGGGATGCCAACAAGACTTCGTGTCATACTTACTCTTTCATCTTTAACCATCTATAGCCGGGCCAGATGGGGCCGCCAAGGATGAAAAGATTTTATTCAATTCTGCACCAGGCTTCACGGAGGAAAGTTCCACAGTCTGATCGTTACGGAGCTGAGTCGCCCCCCTCGCTCATCTACAATCAATTCCTCTTCCGGGCGGCAAAAGGCGCCCTCGCCCCTGAACGGGAAGACTGTCGTGCTGTTCCGCTGTCCATTGTTCCGCTCTGCGTTGTTCCGATGTCCGTTGTTCCGATGCCCATTTCTCCCCTGTCTCCTTCAAGATCACTAGCGAGGTTGCACATTCAGTTTGTGGACGGAAGTGGCCAGCGCGTCATTTGTTCTGCACATGGTGGGCGACATTCTTGATGCACAGCTACATCGCGCCCTAGAACAGGGGCTTCTCTTTTGGGTGTCGTCTGCATAATAGTCTATTTCCTCCAGTATTAACTGTTAATCTCGTTAGAAACGATTGTGGCAATATGGATGTCACTTCTTTCATGTCTACTGAAGCCCATAGGTCCCCAATGCATAGGCAAGCAGCATTCAAAGTTCATTTAGATACGCAGTAGCCTGTTTGGAATAAAAGTCCCCTCGTGGACACCCACCCACTCAGTAGCAATGCGCCATTCCAGCGCTCCTCCGCAGTGAGATTCGGGTGATGATCTGGCCCGAGTCCCTTTCTCGGACACTTAATCGCCCCGAGTTCCTTTCGCGGTTGAGTGGTGCTGCAGCAGGTTGTACAACATTTAAGCTTAAACAGCTATCATTTTTCAATTTCAAGCCCGACGGATTGAACGTTCAAGCTGTGATTAAGTTTAATCCCCGTGCTTATATGAAGTGGTGCTGCGAAGGCAGACCAGTCTATCGGGCTCTATTTGTCGTCATTCGCTGGTCCTCCATTGGTGGCAAGGTTGGTACGGTGAAGCTAGCCCTCGATCTTCGTTTGAGCAACACAAAAACGTTTCTATCTTCTGTTAAATACGCATTCCCCTCAAGCCAGGTCCTATACAAACACGTAAATTGCCGTCCTGGCAGCAAATGTATGCCAGACTCTCGGTTGCGCGCCAGTGAAACGTGGCACAGGGCCCTTTAATATTTTCATCGAGCAGTGAACATGCCTTCTTTGGCAAATTTCCTCCGGTGGGCAATCCTTGTGAGTATCAGGTGGCATTCAGGGATCCGTGAGTCTTGGCCAAGCGTTGCTTCATGACTTGAGACGAACGCTTTAGGGCGGCGTTCTGGATTAGCTATCCCGTATTAGGCGTACATCTCCATCTTGGGGTTCCCAACACGGCAGCTTACACGCCGTATCCGATCGTATACAAGGGGCACATGGCGGGTTTTGACCGATAATGTAATGGCAGTCAGTCCCCAGTAGGTTAGACATTCATCTACATGATTCTAACCTTGAATCCACTTGTCGACTGAAAACTCCGTACTTCAGAGTGGGTTAAGCTCTACTGACCCCAGACTTTCAATAGACTGCCCAATATGAAAATAATAGAGAAGCTCCCCGTGTCGAACACCGAGCCGGGTCGCTAGTCGTTGGTCTCACGCTCTTTTCCATTCACTCGTTTTCGCTTCGAACTTCCCGTTCATCATGTACCTCGCAACTCTTCTGGCGGCTCTTGTGGCGCTTTCCCCTTCTCTGGTCGCCGCGCAGGTCGTTGGTAAGGCCTATGGTTTCGCGACCGGTGTCACTGGTGGAGGCTCTGCCAAAGCGACAGCGCCTTCTGACATTGCACAGTTAGTTCTTCCATCCAACCCTCTTATTCTATTTGTGGCCATCAGACATGCACGTGCTAAAAGCGCGATTTATAGACTCAAGACCTGGCTGTCTGACAGCACCGCGCGTGTCATCCTGATCGACAAGACTTTCAACTACATTGGTAGCGAGGGTACCGTGTCCGAGAAGGGATGCCGTGCCAAGTCCGGTTGCAACGCTAGCAACGGTGGACAAGACACCATCGGCAAGGACTCGTGCGATGCCAACGAGAGCGAGGTCGACGTCAAGTACGACAAGGCTGCGAAGACCCAACTCACTGTTGGCAGCAACAAGAGTATCGTGGGTGTCGGCAGCAAGGGCATCATTCAGGGCAAGGGCTTGAAGATTCCCCAGGGTACCAAGAATGTTATGTACGTGACCACGCCCCAGGAGACCTGTCCTTCAGTGACTAATGTTGCGAAGCATCCAGAACGTTCATATCACCGTAAGTCAAATCAAACAACACAGCGTGTACTATTGACTCACAACGACTTCAGGACCTGAACCCTCAGTACGTCTGGGGTGGCGATGGCATGAGCATTGAGGGAGTGGACGGTCTTTGGATCGATCACTGCAAGGTTAGTAAATCTGTTCTGTGGACGCTCATACAAAATGCTTAGATATTGGTGGTGTAGTTTAGCAAGGCGGGCCGCATGTTCATCGTCTCTCAGTAAGTCCATCCGCATCTCTCGGCGACCTGCATAGCGGCTAACGAGACACTCTATCAGCTTCAACCCGAGCACCTTTACCATCTCCAACACCGAATTCGACGGCGTGACCGCATACTCCAACTCTTGCAACAAGAATCAGTACTGGGGCACCATGTTCGTCGCCGACGGAGACGAGGTGACTCTTGACAGAAACTGGTATCACGACATGTCTGGTCGCGCCCCCAAGATCAGCGGCACCAGCACCACCGTACAAGCCGTCAACAACTACTTCTCCGACAACCTCGGCCACAACTTTGACATCACCAAGGGCACCAACGTCCTGCTCGAGGGCAACGTCTTCTCCAACGCCAAGACCCCGATCACCACCGACTCGAGCTCCAGCGGTGCCAACATCTTCGACGTCCCTGACTCTGGTTCCATCTCGACCTGCAGCTCTTCGCTTGGCCGTAACTGTGTCGCCAACTCTCTGTCCGGCAGCGGCGCTTGGCCTAGCCTCAAAAGCACTACAGCTCTGAGCGCCTTGGGCAAGAGTAAGGCCAACCTTGTCACCCCCATTCAGGCTAGCAATGTCAAGTCCACTGTGACGGGCAAGGCTGGCATTGGCAAGATTTAGGTCCTCCGTCGTCACATGGACCTTAAACAAAACACGTGGCAATAGCCAAGCACATTTTTCCATTCTCATGTACACTTTTTGAATGCGTACATACCGCGCCGCATATTTTACCTAGTACCACATGTACACATTTTATCTGTGGTTCTTTTGCATCGCCGTATAATACCGTAAGCGTGGCCTAATATCGCCTCTGAGGTGGTGCAAGACTGTGAAAAAGCCGGCCAGAGGCTATTTTCCAGACTTCGTGCCCTGATGAACTGTTCTTGACAGCTTGGCGGCCTACAGAATGTAGCTTACGGGTGACGGAGAGCGGGTGTACGCTAAGCGGCCTAAGAAAGACAAACGCCAATGACGGGGCTCATATCGCAGGAGTTACCTAGTATACAATGCATGACCGATCATAATGTCGGAATTACCAGGAAATTACAACTGAGTCTTATTGGAGGAATGCCGCTGCCTGTGTCCAATGCCTTGTGTCACACACCACCTGCTCTCAGCAACGCCCCCTTCCCCCCCACCACCACCAATTATTGAATGGCACACCTGTCCCCGAAGGCCTAGTTCTGATAAACTTGGAAATATTCGGTGACTGCGGCCCTCTTGTGTGGCTTGACCAACGCCGAACCTCTACGCTATCGAGCCCCCCCGATCCTAGTAGGAGCAATACTTCACCCGTGATGTTCTGCACAAACAGGCAAGATATTTCTCAGCAGGGTCTGCCCAAAACCATACGTCGGAGTCACAGAATAGTGATATTTCAATACCATGGGTAGTAACATGCCTGCCTACGAAGCATTACCAGAGATGCCTTGTGGCAACGTTGAGGTCTCAATGGTGTGTTACACCGCGGCAGGCTTGCCCGATTCTTCTCAGCTCTTATCAACCACCACTCCCTCGACCAATGACATCGCCAAATCTAGAGACGCCTCAACAAAGAGTTATCAGCCTAATCTCGTATTGTTCGCCGCCAAAAGTTGACTTGAAAGGCAGTGCTAGGCTGACCAGAGAGAGGCCGCCTGGCAGGCTGGTGCAGGTGCTTCAGGCAAAATGGCATACATATTGTCATGTTCAACCAATCCATACTACACGACACGGTTTCACGACTGAATTCAATATATGGGCGTTCGACCTCAGGCTTTGCGCAGATCTCTCAGGAATTTGGCTCATTCCAATATCAGTTGAAACGCGATCGTCAAAACTGTTGCACACGTTGATAGACCAACACAAAGCCATGTCTTCACCCACTCAGAGCGCAACTGGGCGAAACGCGACAGCTTACTTGGAACAGGTTGGACGTTTCCTGAACGACCAATCCAAGCCGGTCAAAGATAGCAGCCATGCCGACAGTTGGTACTTGAAGTGCACCCAGAAGATTAATCAGAAATTCAAGGACAATGCGACAAGCCAAGAAAATATCGCAAAAGGCCTAGTCATGACCATACATGGCGAAAGACTATTGGAAGTCGATAAACCGGAAATTGAGGAAGCTTGGGGTTTCAGTCTTTCTGTTTGCAAGGACTACTGCAGTCGCGATCACATCAATATGGTAAAAGACCAAATCCTCACTCGCATAGCTGCCGTGAGACGAGATAACAGCTAACGTGAATCAATTCGCAGGCCACCAACTTCAATCGTATCGCCGCCGGGTCAACAAGCTATCTTCTTCCATGGCTGGCCCTTACAGCGCAGCTGCCATATGAGACGGGGGGCACCGGCTCTGACATCATGAGTGTTTGCCTTGGACTTGGAAGTCCCATGCTAATGACAGTTTCTCTCATGGTTACGATTCTCAACAAAACTTGGATTCGAAAGGCATTCAGAAAGCTTCGAAATCAAGATGGAGTGGAATCCGGGACAGGGATGCTAGCAAAAGCAAACGGTGCTGTAGTCATCACAGAAGCTGCTCAACAAGCACCCACACGTCTCGTCCAGATAGAACGGGCATTGATGGCACAAATGTTTCTGAGCGACCACAACGGATGGTGGAAACAAGCTGGAGATAAACTAAAGACGACTCGTAGAGGGGTCACTCTGTCACTCGTGGCTCAACTATCAGTAGCAATCATAGCCTGGATTCTTACGGCGGTAGGATCCCTGAAGACAAAAGTGGGCGATACAGAGGAAGCTCTCGTCCTTTCCTCGGGATCTCTTTGGATCTGGCTGGTATGAAAGACTTTCTTTGCTCATGGCGAGAACTGGACTGGGAAAGAGTCAATGCTGATCCCGGAGTAATCTAGGTCCCTGTCATCTTAGGCTGGATTCTTGTGGGTACGCAGAACAAAGCCGGCACCATGCAGTCGGCCCTCAAAGGGGCCAGTAGTTACCGCCCTGAAATTGAAGTTGCAGACGGACTTCGGGCTGCTCCAAACGCACGGAACAACTCAAGAAATGGGAGTACAAGCAGTCGCACAAGACTGTGGATATTCAACGTCGCCGGATTCCAGAAGCAAGAAGGACCGGCCTTCAATTACGCCCGCACTCTGACCTGGATCAACTTCGCCAATAATCTCCTTGTCGCTTATGAGGATGCGATTCGTCCTCATAACATGAATGCAACTGGTCCGCAGCAACCTCCTGAATCTCAAGCTGCTCCACAGCCATCTCCCGCAGGATCTCAAGCCAACCTCACACATCAAGACAGCAACAGTATTCATCGGGGTCCTTTGTACGAGTACTCAACATTGGATGGGCTGTCTGAGGCAAAGCCTATCTTTTGGAAACATTTGGCTTTTTCGATACTTATGGGCGTCCTGATACAATGGGGTACAACCATCCTTGCATTCATCCTAGCCTTTGAGACAGTAGTCAAGGGCCTGGGTTGCAGATCGGGTAGCTACCTCATATATGGCATACTCTCGACTGCAGCGTGCGCATCTTTGGTTCTCTCCGCCGCACTTTCCCACGTTGCTATGCGAGGATACGAGAGAATACGTATCGCACAGCAACACCAGAATGAGCCGAGGCTTGGACTAGGAGCACAACTTTGCGGAGCTTTTGCAGTCTTCTTACGGTTACTTGGCTGCTTCTTGCTTGTAGCTAACACTGTATGGCTTCTGCTGATTTCTATATGGGAGCTAATTGGCTTCTTCGACAGCTGCTACTGCGCGTCGACGGAGCTAAGTAAGAAAGAGTCCGGTTGGATCCTTCTGTTCAAAGGCACGGATGCGCTGAAGGAAGATGCGCAAAAAGCATGGGGAGTTGGAATTGGTTTGGGATTCGTTCTCATTTTTGTGGCAATCGCTGTATTTTATCTGGCCTCTAGACATAAACACGACTAGTACTACTGGTAGATCTAAGCGTAACAGGTCTACGTGTGGGGCGAAGGATGCCTCACCTTTCAGTGTCTACGCTGCTATATTTCTCATTTGCATGATGGATTTTAAGCTTTACTTGGATCATAACGAGAGCAAGGATTGAATAATCAAAAGTGTGATTATTACAGCTATTACCACAGACACGTTTAGATATAGCATCAATGATAGCGATAACGACGTTGAAGGTTATAGAGAGTAGGTCAGAGAAGTTGTCTTTTAAGCACAGAGAGAATAGTTGGTCTTCTAAGTAGGCTCGTTCGAGCAGTACACTGCCGCCGCAGTAAGTCTCAGTAAATCTACAACAGCATGTGGCATTCATTGTTTGACGGGCAATGTTGCAATGCACCTCATAGCTGATCTCTCGGGTCACGACTGCCTATTGCTTTACCCACAGGCGTCGGGGCAACGCTACACGTCCAGTCCCCGTCTCACCGGTTGACGTGCAGCTTTGCGGGCGCTCAAGAACAGAGTCACTCCGGCCCTTCGACAAATCATCCGTCAAGAATAAAAGGAGACGCCCGCAGAGACCCCTATTCCGGCCACATGCTACGTGCGGACCGAAGAGTTTGATCCACGACAGCAAGACGCCTACTGCTCATTGGTCCAGCATGATGGATGGCCGTTCATGTGGTGCGCCATGGCGCCCGCTGAACTGCATCTTGGAACGCGATATCAGGGACTGCTCCAGTGTGACTGCTAAGAGAACGGCGGTTTGTACATATTTAAGAAGACAGCCATGAGTGATTGTTGTCCTCAACATCCTTTGATTCCAGGGTAAAAGGTTTTTGAACTAAACGCACAACGCAAAGACGCACCACTGAAGATACAGGCAATGTTTTCAGGTATCTATTTATCTTGCCCTATCTATCTAAGTCTACTTACTGATAACTCACTAGGGAAAAAATACGCGGCCGTTTGGTCTGTTGCTGCTAAAGACTGCTTACATTTGTGCGATGTCATACCGGTGAAGTCTTGCCCTCAGCGAGAAAATACTACCAGACTCCGTGACGGAATCGAAAATAAGACGCATAATCAGCAAATACAATGATGCGTTTGCATGTTGAAGTAATTCCCTCTCAACACAAAGAAGAATCTTGATTTTGTCACCGCGGTTGACAACAGGGAGGGGTTTACACCGACTTCGGAGAGTGTCCGGCGGAATGGGACCTCGAAAATTGGTCAATCCAACTGCCAGATTCGGAAACGTCATTTGTGTCTGTCCGTTGGTCGTTCTCTTACATTGAAAGAGCATGTGAGCTCTCGAGCTGAAGGATCAACCCCACGCCGACGTCACGGCAGACCGTCGGGCATGGGAGTCGAAGTTGGCCGAAAACCCCGCACAACTACTGACATGGGCTTCGATAGGCGAAGCTTGTTTCCACACCCAGCTCTCAAGCCAGCATGGCTAGCAGTTGAACTGCATGTTCGGCAGCGAGAGCCTGGATGTTTAGCTATCAGCGCCTATGCGAGCTTATCATGATCCATACCCCGGGATCCGGTCGGGAAGTGGGAAGTGGGGCTTGCATCGCGGTCGCCCCCGAATCTACGGCACTTTGTTGTTGTTCGAATTTCTTCATTGAAGTTCATCTGGCAAGTCCTGATTCAATTGTTTGAACCGCTAAATTAGACTAGACTTATTCACAAGTGGAACTGAAATAGTCACCACAACGTTCAATTTGCGTTCCAACCCAGCGCGAATTTTGGCGCATATGGTCCAGCTCGCATCTGGCATGCCTGGCTTGCCGGTTGGCTATGTAGTCCGAGATAAGAACGGGAGATAAGCAGACTGCGACGTCAACTTAGTCTCTCCGGCATTACGTATGCTTCATCGCAAGGATAGCCTTACCTATCGTTCAAAAGGCCGTCATGAGGTTGATGGCCGCTGCCAATCACGTGGGGTCGAACCGAAGACACCAGTCAGGAATTGCATGCGCAAGTCACAGCAATCACTGGCAATTCCCTACGAGACCGCTCCAGATTCCCATGCTAGAGCACTTACTTTTCTTGTAGGCCTATACTCTATAACTAGGTAGTTTTAACGCTGTTATCGTCAACATTTTCGTCATTGTTATCGTTGCCCGTCGTCGTCTTCATTCGTCGTCTTCATTCGTCGTCGTTATTTCTTCCATTTTCTTTCATCCCTTCTACGATTTATCATCCTCCCCGCATCAAGCTCACAGACATCTTCTGATGACCCCACATGCCCAGCCTCTCCGCATGGCCGGCAATGCTGGAGCCGCCCATCCACCCGATGAGCAAGGACCGGCCCTGGGAGAGAACCCGCAGGACTGGGCCCCAAGATAACGAACCGATAATCCGTTTCTTCACGGCTTGCGAGAAGAATCCAGTCGATTGGTCGAATGTTTCTTCTCGGACCTACTATCCAAGTTTGGCCTTGGTCTTATCAATCGATGCTCCGCAACAACGCACCCTGGTGATCTCGACAGCCGAGCTGGTGGCAGGCAAACCAACGGCCACAATCATCTTTAGCAGCACATCATCATCTTACAGCTGTAATTTGGGATGAACTGCGACCGAAAGTCCCGCTGGCCGCGGCCCGCGATATCAGCATCCCCCGGCTTGTCTATCACGGGCCGGAGCTGAATCTAGCAACTCTGTGCGATCATCCCGCTTGGAGGTGGGCTACATCACAAAGGTTCCTGCATGATAGCAAGCCCGGTCACGTAGCTCGCATGTCAATGTCTGTCGGAACGGCATGGTGTTGAACCGAATGCCACAGATGAGGCTCCCGTTGGTTGGCGGCTCGGCCTACCATTCAGGGTTAGTCCAGATCAGGGTATGGACGTTGGCTGCGACATGGGAACCGCCTGCCAGTCGATAGTCTAATGGAGACATTCTAGATTCTCGTTGATACGACTACATCACCGGTGTCGGGGTTGGCCAGTATTGGCGACATCATCGCCGGATGTCTCGCCGATGGAGTCCAGAGAGAGTCCTGTACATAAAGACCATCAGCGGTCTCATGTAGAAATGGTATCCCAGAGCTCCAAGCGCCTCTTTGAGTACTCCATCCTGCCTGACAAGACAATTGCACCTCAGACAATATGGGCTTCTCTTCGCTCACACGCACCCTCGGTCTGGGAGCCCTTCTTCTGCTCAGCTCTGACATCATCCCGCAAGTCAATGGCCTCCCCAAGGCCCCATGGGCTCAGCAGCGCGCCAAAGGGCATGGCCGCAAGGCCCTCGCCCATGCTATGAGCAAACGCCAGCTCAGCAACAGCTCCGAGCCTGCGGACTGCGTTGTTCACGACCCCAATGACGTTGACGCCCCGAAGGAGAACATCTGGAGCGGCTTGACCGGCCCCGAGGCCGCCGGTGTCACAGAATGGCTGTTCGCTCAAACGGAGCTGAACCTCACACAGAGCGAGAACGCTACTTCATGGGATAACACTATGTAAATGAGCCAGATTCTAGCTTTCTGGGACTCAGGCTGACATCGGCAGTGTTCTTGTGGAGCTCATGGCCCCCAACAAGTCCGAGGCCCTGGCCTACATCGACGGAAGCGCTGCGGCCCCAGCCCGCTACGCCCACGTCTTGATCGACTTCAGCGCTTCCGAAGACCCGGAGTACCAGGACATCATCGTCGGCCCTCTTCCCGTCACCAACGGCACCACCAAATGGGAGCGCCTCGACTACCCGTACACCCGCAAGACTAGTGGCCGCGTCCGCAACCTTGATTCTGATGATGATCTGGCCCAAGATTGGCTCTACGATGTCAGCAAGACCGTCGCAGACATCACCCTGGACCTGTGGAACGCTACTGCTCTCGGCCTCGACAACGACACCCTCACCATCTGGGGCATTGACCCTTACTACCAGGACGATGGCCGCGTCCAGCGCTGGGACACGTTCTGGAGCATCCCCAACACGATCTTCGATGTTGAGTCCATGATGCCCATGGGTCTTTTCTTCATGTCAGACGTCACCGGACGTGACCCTTCTCAATGGACTGTCGAGGGATGGTACTATAACGGCATCTTCTACGAGACTACTGAGGAGTTCCGCAACGCCTACTGGAGCGGAAAGGTCGAGAAGCTTGGCGGAAACTGGGCTGGAGACTGGTCTGCGACCGACCAACAGGGCGAGATTCTCCCCCTTGACACCAACGCTCCCCCCACCTCAGTCGCCCCCCAGGGTGCCAGATATTCCGTGGACCCCGACAGGAAGTATGTCGAATGGATGGGCTGGAGCTTCTACGTTGGCTTCACGCGCGACACCGGCATGGCCCTCTATGACATCCGCTACAAGGGCCAGAGAATCCTATACGAGCTTGGGCTCCAGGAAGCCTTGGCTCACTATGCCGGCAGCGACCCTACCCAGTCTCACGTGGCCTACCTCGACACGTACTACGGATTCGGCCCCTTCGCCTTCGAGCTTCTCAAGGGATACGACTGCCCGTCATACGCCACCTACCTGAACTCCTCCTTTTACGTCTCCGAGACAACCCACACCCACCTGAACAGCATTTGCCTCTTCGAGTACGACGCCGACTACCCGATGGCTCGCCACAGCTCTCAGGAGTACGTCACCGCCACCAAGAACGTCTACTTTACCGTTCGCTCGGTGTCCACTGTCGGAAACTATGACTACATGTTCAGCTACTCCTTCTTCCTGGACGGGTCTGTCGCGGTCGAGGTCCGCGCGTCCGGCTACATCCAGGCCGCCTTCTACGCCAAGAACGAGGGATACGGCTTCAAGATCCACGACAACCTCTCCGGCTCCATGCACGACCACGTCCTCAACTTCAAGGCCGACTTCGACATCTTTGGCACGGAGAACAGCGTCCAGCGCATGCACCAGGTGCCCACCACCCAGGTCTACCCGTGGTCCAAGGGCAAGGCCCTCAACACCATGAAGGTCGAGCGCGAGTTCATCGAGAACGAAGACCAGGGTCGCTTCGACTGGAGCTACAACAACCAGGATCAGCTCTTCGTCCTTAACCAGGAGGTCAAGAACAGGCACGGCGAGTACCGCGCCTACCGCATCCTGCCTTACACCGGTCTGGCGCACTTGACGGTGAAGGACTCCAACGTCCTCAAGAACGCGGCCCGATGGGCTGAGCAGGACATCATGGTCTCCGTCCGCAAAGACACCGAGCCCCGAAGCAGCCACCCGTACAACAACCAGGACGTCGAGAACCCGCCCGTCAACTTCAACGACTTCTTTGACGGCGAAAGCCTGAACCAGACGGACCTGGTGCTGTGGCTCAACCTCGGCATGCACCACGTCCCGCACACCGGCGACCTGCCCACCACCGTCTTCACCACGGCGCACTCGGGCATCCAGTTCATGCCGGCCAACTACTTCGAGGTCGGTCCCAACGTCGAGACGGTCAACATGGTCCGCATCAACTACCACGACGGCAACACCACGGACGTGTTGACCTTCGGAGCCGAGACCGACGCTTGCGGCTTGGATTACGAGCCCACTCAGGTGGACCTGTGGGAGTACAAGGGTGATGTCGTCGTTCGCAAGTTCCCCTACTTGCCTGACGATCCTTATTATGAGACGGACAGCATTGTCTAAGTGATGCAGGTCTGAAATGTACATAATCTTAACGATCCTGGGATGAACATTCATGAGCATATGACAGAGAGACAAGGAAACGGAAAGAGAAGAGTAAGGCGGAGGAGAAGAAATGCGAAGCGGGGTTGGTGGGGGAATCAGGGGATGCATTGTCTTTTCATGATGAAATTACAGTAAAAATAATTCCTTCTTCAAGAAACAGCACGATGCAGAATAGAAGTCTGATCGATCGGAATGGCGTGATATCTGACCACTTGATTATTCCGAGGCACGGAAAGATGTGCATTCAACCGGTCGCAAGTTATTCCTGTCTTCGAGGATACACCGTTGTGTCTGCCAACATATTAGCGCGGGTCACAGTACAAAGTCGTGTACCAGGGATCCGTCAGCCTCGGTTCACAGTCTCTGTTGGGTATTTTCAGCGCAAGAATGCGCAACCATCATCTAATTAAACAGGTTACAACTTTATATCGACGGTGATCCATGCTTCGCGTGTGTCTTTAGCGAACCACTGCCCAGTGCTGGAGAAAATAGCGACAGGATCTCGGACTCTGCAGTAAGACGACTGGTGCTGCAACCACATCGATGACTTCAACCAATCATGTCAATAAAGGCACAGTTAAAATTGGAGATTCTGCCCGAAATAGGTATATTTTTCTGCTCTCCCTCTTCCTCAAGGCCTCCCGTCCCCTCCCGTCTTGTCATCCACTCTCCCTAATAACGGTCAACTTCCAAGGGAGCATGACAGGATCGACAGATCATCATCAGGGACGAAGAGGACGGGGTCTCCAGGAACAACGCAGGCAACAGCCCCGTCTTCACGCCTCGAAAATTCGAGACCGTGAGACCTGTCCCGATTGTCAGGTCATTGATCATCGATGATCGCCCGGAGCAGCCTCCGCGCGGAATCCACAACGTTCCTCGGTTGCAGCAAATATTGTGTCCCGGCCAAGCGGTCGCCCGTTCGCCCTACAGCAACAAGCGCCGGCCCCAACTCCCAGGTTTCCCCGGCTAGAAACATCACAGGCAGCAGCAGGGCCCCCAAAACACATTCACGACGGTGTCGTCGATAATATCGCCGACGTGTCTTACGCAGAGAAACGGAGCATACCGCGCTGGCCCTAGCCGTCCATCCCTAGACGCCAAGTGACAGGTTCGCGAGTCCTCGGCAATCCCTTGAGACCTGGCCGGCGTTGGCATTCCTGGCCCGGGCACTTTTTATTTTTTGACAGCTCCCACAAGTGTCTCTCTTTCGGTGGATGTCTCCCGACATACAAACGAGATGGATTCTTAAGCTATGTGGCTATCTCATGTTTCTGTTTATGTCTCTTCTTCCCGCGCTAGTGCCGGTAGCGCATGTCCTAGATCATGTAGCGACCGGCGTCGATTGGCCCTCCAGCTCGGTCGTGGCGCCAGCAACCAACCCTCGGGTTGGATGGACAAAGGTGCCGCGGGGTGGACCAGACGATGTCACGTAACCTGGCGGAAGCTTGAAAGCGCCTCACTCGTGGAGGGGAAGTCTCCCCGCAAGAGGCTTACTGGTTTCCGCTTTGCCACATGCTTCTTCATGCTTCGCAATATCTCCATCGTTCTTTCTTACCATCACTACCTTGGACTTGCATTAGCTCGGCGCATGTTTTCACGATCCCATCACTGCGGCCATTGTTGGAAGCCCAGCAACACCCGGGACAACGTCTCGTGTCTTACAAGCTAGACGTCTGGATTCGCAGTCGTCATCGTCGGGCAGCAAAAGAGCTCCTCTTCTGCTCTCCCTCGATGCTGGGTGTTTCAGACATTCAGCTTGACAGGCCACATACGACTACCACTGCGAGGCACTGAGGTTCGAGATATGAGCATTCCGGCCAGCCTATCACATCTCAATCGCACGACAAACGGCAGTCTTCCCATAGTCTCCCATACCATCATCCCATCGTATCCCCCCGATGCTATCGAGGGGGTTCGAGATACGCCAGCGCCGCCCAGTCTGCGCCGAGCACGCGCATGAAGCCATCCAGCCACAACTTCGAGAAGCGACCTAGCGCGCTCTCTCCATGCCAGAGGCTGTCGTTCGGCGTCTGCCACCTCGGTGTCTGCCATGACGCTCGACGGCTAGCACGTCAAGGGCGGGAGACGGGAAAATGATAGGGATCCACCCCAATGTCTCCGTTAGTAAATCAGGCACTACGGTGACATGTCTAGCAGAGACAGACAAGTTCACCTTATCGAGGCTATTACCACGGGGATTGAGCCGGTTTAGCTGGCTGTCAATCCGCCTCACCAACAGCGCTGTCTCAATGTCTCCGAAGGACCGGATCTGAAGGCGATGTCTCACGGTATCCATCTTTTCCATTTTCTTTTCTTTCTCAGGTCCCAGCCGCTCTGATGTACACACCGGCAGGATACCCTGCAATGATTGTGCTTTGAACCGCGGAACCGCGAGCAATGCCCTTTTCGAGGCTGCCCGTCTCGGCCAAGAAGCAACAATATTCAGCCCCGGGATCGCATCTTTGACTCCGATCCGAGCTATTCGGTCAAAAAAGCAATTACGAATCCACATCCTGACCAATCCATCTCACAGATCTAAGGCGCAAAGAAACCATGAAGACGCCGTGCGCTTGCCCGATCGGAAGAATCCGTCTCCAGAGAGCTGGGTTGGCTGGCACTAACACACACGCACCCAACATCCAGCCTGCATGTGCTCTTCTTTCTTTCAGCAGCCAAGCCACGCAAGCCATGGTTCCTGATCGACTTCTGCACACGATGATGCAGGGCCAAGATAACCTCTGGCGCGCCACGTTGGCCCGGCTATGCCCGTCGGTTCTGCTGGAGGAAAAAGCACACTGCATGGGACGAAGACACCCTAGTCTCGGCAGCCAATCCCCTTTCAAGCGCACTCCCTCCAGCTGTCTGAACTGAACCTCCCACCCCGTCCATCCATCTCACACCCAACCACCTCCCCTCTATTTTTGTGAGACTACCGGCTTGGCCACACCCATTCCGACGGGACCTTTCAGCCGTCGACGCAACCGTGCCTTTCGAGGCGTAACTTCTTTTCTCCCACTACGCCACGTGACTAGAGTGCCTCCACGGCTTTTCGACCTCCCTCGTCCAAGTTTAGCTGTACCCGTCGATGGGCGCCGGGGCAAGGCCGGGGTCCTCGTGCCTGGGATGACGGGCCCAACCCAACGTCGCCGGATTCTATTTTGGCTGCGGAGACTATTCTTCAGGCGTGGCGTTCGCCTATGGCATCTACCGGTGGGCACCACATGTGACGGGTCATGAAGGCATTCGCCCTTTAGCATCATGAAGGGGGTCTATATCAGGCCATCAGGGCCGCTCTCCCTTGGTGATCTTCTTTTCCCCATCACACCAGAATCAAAAAATCCAAGAACACCATTTCCTAGTCTCTTTTTCCTATCTCTTTTCCTTTTTCTCTTATTTCCTTATTTCTTTTGTCTTCTCTATATCTTGGGCTTGTTTCCTTATCTCCCACCACTCCGTCATCTCCTGGTCCGACCTCTCTCATCGTCCTCTTTCGTTAACTTTGAGCTGTCCTGCCTGTAAGTCGTCCTGTGCATGATGAGGACCATCGAGCCACTGTACTGACAGAATCATCAGTTCTTCCCTTACCCTCGCCGACAATGTCTTCCAATTCTGCCATGGCTTCCTCTATCACTCTTCCGGTCGAAGAAGTGCATCATGTCAACCCTGAGCTTTCTCTTACACCACCTGCGAGGGCCTTCTTCCCGATGAACAGCCGCAACTCTTCAACGCACACCCTCGTTGTTTCGGAGCCTGCTCACGAAGCCCCAACGTCCGTCGCTTCAACCCACGATTCCGACGACGATGAAGACGAGATCACCGTTCCCGATAAGAAAGGCAATCGAGCCTACCGGTATGTGCGCTGGAACTTTGGCTCCGTCTACCGCCGCATCTTCACCCTCGCCTTCCTCGCCAACATCGCATGCCTCATATTCGTCATCCTCAACTCCGTCCTCACGGGCGCCGCCTTGACTCCCCAGACCTGCGCCACAGCCGTCTCCGCCAACATCCTCGCGGCCCTCTTCATCCGCAACGAACACACCGTCAACGCAATGTTCAAGGTCTTTGTCCTCTTCCCCGCCAAGGCGCCGCTTTCCATCCGCCGCGCCTTCGCAAAGGTCTACTCCTACGGCGGCATCCACTCCGGCTGCGGCGTCGCCTCCTTCTTCTGGTTCGTCCTCTTCCTCGTCGTCCTCACCGCCGAGATGGACCGCCCCAGCACCGTCCTGCGCGCCTACATCCTCCTCAACAGCTACCTCATCGGCCTCCTCCTCTTCCTCATCATCGCCTTCGCCCACCCGCGCGCTCGCGTGCTCCTGCACAACTGGTTCGAGGGCACCCACCGCTTCCTTGGCTGGTCCGTCGTCCTCCTCTTCTGGGCCCTCGTCATGATGCTCGCCGAGGACTACGCCGACGCCGCCAACATCCCCTACGCCGCCTCCGTCGTCATGACCCCGTCCTTCTGGATGCTCATCGTCATCACCGCCCTCGTCGCCTACCCCTGGACGCGCCTGCGCCTGCGCGACGTCGAGGCCGAGGCCATGTCCGCCCACGTCGTCAAGCTCAACTTCGACTACGCCGACGTGCACTACGGCCAGGCCGTCCGCCTCACCGACGCGCCGCTCCGCGAGACGCACGCCTTCGCCGTGATCCCGAACCCCGCGGCCCCGACCGCCGCCGACGCCGAGAAGGGCCAGGTGAAGGGGCTCAGCAACGCCGGCAAGAAGGGCTTCTCGGTGCTCGTGTCGAACGCCGGCGACTGGACGGACAAGATCATCAAAAACCCGCCCAAGAAGATCTGGACCCGCGGAGTCCCGCAGTACGGCGTCCTCCGCGTGGCCGGCCTCTTCGAGCCCTGTATCGTGATTGCCACCGGCTCCGGCATCGGTCCGTGTCTGAGTTTGTTCGTGCAGAAGCCCGACCACCCGGTGCGCATCATCTGGTCTACGCAGCGGCCCGCCGAGACGTACGGACAGGCCGTGATCGACACCATCTACAAGGCCGACCCGAACGCCGTCATCATCGACACCAAGAAGACGGGCCGTCCCGACCTGGTTGCGATCACATACCGCATCTGGGAGAGCAGCCGGCGCCAAGCGGGTATTGCGCAGATTGAGAACACTGGCGGCAAAAAGATGGGTCCCTGCGAGGCGGTCGTGATCATCTCTAACCAAAAGGTGACGAGGAAAGTCGTATACGGGCTTGAGAGCAGGGGCATTCCTGCCTACGGTGCGATTTTCGACTCTTAGACGGGGTTTGGGGTCAAGCGAAGAAGGGGTCAAAAGGGATAGAGCCGGCGTTTCTTTTTCATTTCAGGTGGCTTTCTCCGGATACCGCATGCATCATCACGGAGTTTGGCATAGCGGGCATCAGCGACACATAGACTTGGGTTCATTTACTTTATCTTCTCCCACTCATTTGGCTTTACTATACCATTTAAATTTTCATTAAATCTCATCAATTATTTCTAAGATTCTAAAACTTTCCTCTCGGGTTTTGACTGTGAATAAGATGTTTACATCACGTAAATGATGTGTGGAGGGTATGCAAAGGCTACATTAACACCCTGTTCACTTACCTGGTCACTAGCCAATCATGGCACCTATCTGGTCGGTTAGCTCAGTTGGTTAGAGCGTGGTACTAATATCTCATCTGAGATGTTCAGTAATGCCAAGGCCGGGAGTTCAAGCCTCCCACTGATCAATCTTTTTGTTTTTGCACTTAATGTGCATCAGGTATTTAAAATCGTAAGAACGGAGGCCACTTGCATTTAATAATAATTGGATCATGATGTTTGTTGCTGGTGGGTAGCATTCAGATTCGATGGAGGAAGGTTCGGCCCACGTTCCGCTAAAGGAAGTAATGTTTGTGGGGGAAGCACCTGCCAGCGATTGAAATACAGCACTTCACCTTCCATAACTCTTGCCCTTTCCCTGTGCCAAACTGCTGCCAAACTTCAACTTCCCATCACGACGACCAACCATCGACTTGTGCGTCCTCCAACACCATGGATTAGCGACCATCATTAGACTCGGATCTCGGCATCCTCACTCTTGGCTACTGCCCAGAAGCCCTGAGTCAACGAACAGCCGTCGATTGCCGCATCGGTGGTCGCCCCTACCGACTCGTTCCAAGAGATCACGTCGACGACTAACGACGGCCGATCCTACGGCAGCGTTCACCAGGCCCGGAATCCAATAAACGGACCGACCATCATTGGCTTCTGCTCCCTTTCGCCCTGTCTCGACCCAACAAACCAGAGACAAAAGATCCTCCTCCTCTCTCGTCACGAACACCCAAGCAAGACAATTCCAGCCTCGGAACTCCCTCCCGCTTGCTTATTGCGGCTCACCAGCAAGCACCCGCCCTGTCGCGCCTCCAGTGTGTCTGGTGTCATCCGTTTGTCATCGTCCCAGGCACCGAGCAATCTACAGATTGGGCGTGTGTCACCTCCACGAGGCCGTCAAGGCTTCGTCTCTCCAATCACCGACTGTCTTGCGTGCTTGGCTTCGGTCGAGGCAGTACCGCAACGTCGCATCGCGGCCAGCCGAGATGAAGACTCTCTGCGCCCAGAATACCCGCGTTCCGTGCCTTACTGTCTCCTTTCTGGGCACCAACACACCCATTCAACCGGCGCTTCACCAACCTGCCCAGCCAGGATTGCCACAGTTCACGCCCGACACATCTATTAACAAAGATTTCGAGCTGAACAATACTCCGACGATAATTCGCTCGACTTCCGGTTGGCTTTCCCCCTCGACGGGCGTGGCCGAGACTTGACTCTCAATACCAGACACTACGCCGCCCAAACCCCTGGGATTTCGCAAACACGCTTTCTTCTGAATGGCCCCCCGCAATCTATCACAAGCTCCCCGGCGTTTGTCTCGACGCTTGGCGTCTTGGCCCGGAACACGCCTTCACATCCACTGCAGGGACCCGGCAGACAAACGAACGCATCGGAGACCTCGCGCCCATGAGTGATCATGGTTGAAAGTTGTTGAGGTTGCATCCAGCTCCTGGCGTGCAGCCCAAGGGACCCCAGCTGACGGCCAGGAGGCCCCGTTCGATGGGGAAGCGCGGCTCGAATTGCCGGCGCGCAACGTGGGGTAGCGCCTTCGTCTGCCTCCGCGTTCCCGTTCCTGGACATGGCGGCCATGCGCTGCACGCCTTTTTCAACCTCACTCCAACAGTCCCGAGACATTGCATCTTGGGATCCAGAGTTTTGGATACCGTGCTGTTCTGAATCTAGAGGCGCAAGACGTGTTCGAAAACCAGCTGAAAGATTTCTCCTTGCTGCGCATGTTTCTTTTTCATCAGCATTAGTTCGTCTCATGTGCAAACTCCCGTCCCGCGTCTAATGCCATCCTCCTTCATCTGATTTGCTGTTTCTCCTCATGCCTCTGGTAGATTAGATATCCTGGATCACCCCCGGTCATGAGGCTTGACCAACAAAGGCAATCAGCAATGTTACATTCCGTTGGCAGACTTTCAACCCCACCACCACGTCTTCAACCGCACTCCCTCCATGGACCAGACAAACATTTCCTCCTATCGGCGGATTCGTATACCATGCATCCCATCCACAATCAAATCAACCGTGACTGGACGAGCCAGATTGCGGGAATATGTGGTCATGTGGCAGCAGCGCCAACTTTGGGACATCCCATCTGGCTGAAAGAAGAAAGTCGCATAGGAGAAGAGGGAGGCAAGGTGATTTGATGGGCAGGGGGAAGGATTGGCAGATGTCGAGAAGATGTTGCCCCTTTAAATATTGCCTCTCCCATCTGCGAGTTGCAGAGAGTCGATTACGGTTTTGGTTGTTAGACCTTTGTTGACGTTGACGTCCGGCACCATGAAGTTCTTCGGTCGCACCGGTGCTCTGGCAGCCCTCTTGGCGGCTTCGCCGCGTACGTGATCGAACATCCTAACTAATACTTTTGCTAACAACATCGCTTAGTCCTAGAAGGAGTTGCAGCTCAGGCCTCGACTCCGACAACCTACACCGACCCGACAACCGGCATCATCTTCAGTACATGGTCTGCTACGACTGCTCAAACCGCCGGCGGCCTGACGTACGGTTTCGCCCTACCTCAAAATGCACTGACGGTGGATGCCAACGAGTATATTGGTTACCTTGTATGTCATCGCTATTTTCTCAGAGACGCCCTACTCGATGCTAACAAAGTGAATAGCAATGCGCTTCCAAGAACGGGCAAGGCACTGGTTGGTGCGGCATCTCCCTCGGTGGCACAATGACGAACAAGCTCCTTGTGATGGCATGGCCCAACGGCAATGAAATCCTCACCTCCTTCCGCTGGGCCACTGGCTACGACATGCCAGCCGTCTATGCCGGTGACGCCAAGCTCACCCAGATCTCCTCCACCATCAACGCCACCCACTACACCCTCATCTACCGATGCCAAAACTGCTTCCAATGGAACCATAACGGTGCTACTGGTAGCGTCAGCACCTCTGCCGGCTCCATGGTCCTCGGCTGGGCCCAGGCGTTCAGCAGCCCAACCAACCCAACCTGCCCAGCCAACATCGGTCTCGCACAACACGAGAACCAGAACATTCACGGGACCTCGCTGAACAGCGACATCGCTAACCCGTCGTACTCTGCCTGGGCTGCGCTGGCAACGAAGACCGTCACAGGCAACTGCGGTGGAGGAAGCACGTCCACGTCGGTTCCTACTGCGACATCAACTGCGGCCCCAGGTCCTACTGGTGTCCCCGTTCCTTCTCAGTCTTACGACTATATCGTGATCGGTGCTGGAGCTGGCGGTATTCCTTTGGCTGACAAGCTGAGTGAGGCCGGCAAGAGCGTGCTGCTCATCGAGAAGGGTCCTCCATCTTCCGGCAGATGGGGTGGCACTATGAAGCCTACTTGGCTCGCTGGCACCAACCTCACCCGCTTTGATGTGCCTGGACTTTGCAATGAGATCTGGGAGAACTCAGCTGGCATCGCCTGTCAAGACACCGACCAGATGGCAGGCTGTGTCCTGGGCGGTGGAACAGCCATCAACGCTGCGCTTTGGTGGAAGGTCGGTTTCATCCTTTTGCTCGTCGTTGCGTATTACTAACTCGTCTAGCCGTACTCTGTGGACTGGGACTACAACTTCCCCACTGGCTGGAAGTCATCAGACGTAGCTGCCGCCACATCGCGGGTATTCTCCCGCATCCCGGGGACCACCACTCCGTCTCAGGACGGCAAGGTCTACCTCACGGCTGGCCGCGATGTCATTTCGACCGGTCTCAAGTCTGGCGGATGGACTGAGCTCGACCTCAACGCAAACCCTAACTCCAAAAACCGCACTTTCGGCAAGACGCCGTACATGTACTCAGGGGGCGAGCGCGGTGGGCCGATGGCAACTTACCTCGTGTCCGCAAGCAAGCGCTCCAACTTCAAGCTGTGGATGAATACAGCCGTGAAGCGTGTCGTCCGTACTGGCGGCCACATCACTGGTGTTGAGGTTGAGCCATACCTCAGTGGGGGATACCAAGGCACCGTCAACGTAACCGCGGTTACTGGCCGAGTGATCCTGTCAGCCGGTACCTTTGGCAGTGCGAAACTGCTGTTACGCAGCGGGATCGGACCAAAGGATCAGCTTGACGTTGTCAAGAGCTCCACGGACGGACCAACCATGATCTCGAACAGCTCATGGATCACACTTCCTGTTGGCTACAACCTTGAAGACCACACCAATGTGAGTTGAGCGATGATGTCGAATTTTGATGGAGACTGACCGATGACAGACTGACCTGGTGGTTTCGCACCCCGCTGTGGAGTTTTACGACTTCTACGAGGCGTACGACGACCCCAACGTTACTGACAAGAACTTGTACCTCAACAAGAGGAGTGGTATCCTGGCTCAGTCAGCGCCCAACATTGGGCCTCTGTAGGTTGCCCAATGCGCATCTTCAGACTGCCACTGACGCGATGACAGCTTCTTCGAGGAACTCAAGGGTGCCGACGGCATCACTCGCCAGCTTCAGTATACTGCTCGCATGGAGGGCAGCCTGGGTGCTCCTAACGGAAGTAAGTCCCCTCAACCTGTTCACTCACTTGGTGTCATAGCTGACCCTGCACGCAGAGTCCATCACCATCAGCCAGTATCTCGGTCGCGGTGCAACTTCCCGTGGCAGAATGACAATCCAGGGCAATCTTGGTACTGTCGTCTCTACCGTGCCCTACCTTCGCGACCAAAACGACGTCGAGGCCGTCATTAAGGGCATTGAAAACCTTCAAGCTTCCCTCAAGAATGTCGCCAACCTGACCTGGCTGTTCCCCGAGCCGGGAACGACGGCGAGGAACTACGTCAACAACATGCTGGTATCGTACTCCAACCGCCGTGCGAACCACTGGATCGGTAAGCTTTCTCATAGTGCCTTCAATGCGAATGAGTGTTGACAATGAAAACAATCGTGTAGGCACCAACAAGCTTGGCACCGGCGATGGCCGCAACGGCGGTGATGCCGTCGTTGACCTCAACACCAAGGTCTGGGGCACGGACAATCTCTTCGTCGCAGATGCGTCCATCTTCCCAGGCATGGTGACAACCAACCCCTCGTCCTACATCGTCGTGGCAGCGGAGCATGCTGCTGCGAAAATCCTCGCCCTTGCGACGGCCAAGGCTGGCGTGCTGTACGACCAGTGCGGTGGTTCGACATGGAATGGGAGCTTCCAGTGCGCCACGGGCTTGAAGTGCACTTTCAAGGACTCCTACTATTCTCAGGTACGTCGCCTTTCTTGGATCTTCTCAATCCCCCCAATGATGAGAACGAGGGGGAATATGGCCATTTTACAGGACATTGCTGACACAATCGACAGTGCTTGTAACTTTATCAGCGCTGAGGCATGCGAGTCAGGCAAATCGCACGTGGGCTTCCTCTATCTTTTCATGTACATACTTTCTTCATCTTCCTCGTACATATTTAAAACGAACTTCTGGGAACATATCTCGTATATATATCCACCCACCACAAGCTTACCCCGACTTGTCCGTTTCTGTGACCATCCCAATGACATAGCTCCCTCCCTCGGCCCGTCTTCATCAAACATGCGCACCAATGATGTGCATCCTGAGCTGCGCGAACCCCACACAAGCACAGCGCACCTGACGTCGCATCTGGCGAAAGATCTCCCGGCACCTGGGAATTCCCCAGTTTCCCCTCGCGCCGCCCCTCTTCATAAGGTTGGAACCATGCCTGCGTTTCCCTGTTCTGGGTGATCTGTGCTGTCAAACAGGTGGCCCGGTGCCTGTCAGGTACCGAGCGAAACCTCGGAGGGGGCCGGATGTGCGGCCTTGTTTTGCTGCTTTGCCTTGTTTACCGCTACCTTCCATTTTCTCGATGATGTCTTTTGCAGAAATGGGGTTCTGCTCCGGGGGACTGACACACTCAAGTCATTTTATCCTGCCCAAATGGACCCTCGTGACTGACTAGCCAAGCAAATTAGAGAAGGCGGCTGCAACCTCACAAACTGCCTGCACCCCGGCTCCGAGGCCCCCGCCACGTGTGAGATGAGCGAACAGCAGTTCTTCCATCACGGGAAAATCGAACACCTAGCGGCTGGGCATCCACTCGAAGCGTATGAATGGTGGTCCATTTTACCCTCGGCGGAGGTCTCCAACCTGAACCTTCCCACCTTCCACTGCCATGCGTTCCAATCCGTGGCTCCCTCCGAGTACGACGCTAATCGCGTTGCAATGTCGCGATACCCGCCCACCAGCACGCCTCGGCGGAGTAGTCAAGCCTCCATGACGACGTGTGCAGGCTTGACAACTTGATATCCCCAGAGTTGCGGGGTCGTTCCCGCCGTGCTCATAAGCACTCATCTTCGCTCCCATCCCGTTGAATCCTCCTTTCCTTTTCTCTCCAGCGTCCTCGTGATACCCTCAGTTGCCCACCAAGATGCCCTCTCTCAAAGCCCTCATCGGCGCTGGCTTGGCCGCAACCGTGGCACTGGCCTCCCCGATCCAGTCCCTTGACTTCAGCGGCCTCGCCCCCCGCGCGGATCCCAGTCTGACCGGATACCTCGGCGCGTTCTTCCTCGGCGCCGACCCGTATGTCTACTTGTACCTCAGTAACGGCAACAACGCCGTCTCCTTCCGCGCGCTCAACTCTGGCTCGCCGGTGATCAAGCCCACCAAGGGCACGGGGGGTGTCCGCGACCCTGCGATTGTGGAGGGCGGCGGCGCGGAGAAGGGGAAGAAGTGGTATATTGTGGGGACGGATTTAGACATTGGCAAGGTATGTTGGATTTCTTGATGTCGTCTGATGGTGTTAATCCAATGTTGTGCCGGTCTCACATAAAAGTTCAGACGACATGGGACGCCGCCCAACGACAGGGCTCCAAGGGCATCTTCGTCTGGGAGTCTACCGACCTTGTGAACTGGAGCGGCGAGCGCCTTGTCGTCGTCGAGAACTCCAGCGCCGGCATGGTCTGGGCCCCGGAGGCCATCTGGGATCCTAGCAAGGGCCAGTACCTCGTGCATTGGGCCTCCAAATTCGTAAGTCCGCCTTCATGACTTTAATCTTCACCCGGTTGGGCCAGAAACTTACCCTGTACCGCGCAGTACCCCTCCTCAGACCCAAACCACACCGGCGCCCCCGGCCCCATCGTGATCCGCTACGCCTACACCTCCGACTTCAAGACCTTCTCCGCGCCCGCGACCTACATCGACAAATCCCCCACCAACATCATCGACCTCAATATCCTGCCGACGGGCACCGACGGCAAGTCCTTCGTGCGCTTCCTCAAGGACGAGTCGCTCAAGACGGTCTTCGTCGAGGTCTCGACCACGGGGCTGTTCGGCACGTGGACGCGCCCGGGCGGGTCGTCCGCGATTATCCAGAGCGGCGTCGAAGGCCCGGCGAGCTACTGGGACAACCAGGTCGCGGGGAAGGCGCACGTGCTGCTGGATTTCTACGGCGAGGACGGGTACAGACCGTATGAGACGGGGAATGTGGCGAGTAATAGCGGGTGGAGCGCGAGTTCGCGGACGGGGTTCCCGAGTGGGTTGAGGCATGGGAGTGTGTTGCCTGTGAATCAGACTTTGTATAATGCGCTGGGTGCGCGTTGGGGATAGGTTATCTTGAGAAATCCATGACGTGTTTAACGAATGCTTCGTGCTAAGCAAAAGCAGGCGGCAGTTTTGAATTAGTGATACGCCGAAATAAAGAGAGCTACCCTAAGACCAATTAGATGATATCTCCATCTTATGGCATTGATCTGACAATGACTTGTCGAACACGTCAGATTCGAGCAAGCGAACGGGGTGCAGCGAAGTGTTCTTCGCTTATTTGCGTTGGTCACAGAACGTAGGAAGTAATCGAGCTTCGTTGGGATCAGAGCATGCTTGAGCCATCGAGAGTAGGTATTGTAGCTTCGTCAGCTCCAGTGACTCTTTCGCAATCTCGACTGACTGCTTTGAATAGACCACGGCAATGAGACCAAACACGAAGCTGATAACCGCCAGGAAGGCCACAAATCCAGCGATCCAGAAGTTTGCTGACTCGATGAGATTTGGTCGGTCTCGACGGGGAAGAAATTGTCGAAAGCCCACAGGTGGCTCATCGAGGATTCGGATGAGTTGCTGCATCTGCTCTCCCCAGTGTTCATAGTCACTCAAATTCGACTTTAGGGTCCTCCTACAGAGGATCAAGTTGTGGAATGTTTGCCTTTGTTTGTCGAGGAAGGATTTGGTTCCAGCGTCGTGAAGTGGAAACAGTAGATTCAATGTGTCAAGTGCCTCGTCTATGACCGTTGGAGGTAGAAAGCATTGGCTTTCAATGCCAGAATGGGCGGACAACCAGATCTTGTGTTGGAAGATCGAGATCACTCTGTGCTCGGGACTGATATTTAGGTGCTGGTGTAGACAGCTTGTCCAGTTGACGTTGTATCCGTGATGCATCACAAGATAACTGATGGTCAGATGTGGGGGGATCACGCCAGTACAATGTGCGCTGTTTTGATCCACCGAGAAGCCAGCGGCCAGAATATCGTTCAGTGCCGTATGAGTCTGCCAGAATGGAAGCGAAATGTCCGCTGGTCTTGAGATCTCGGATGTTCGAATTTGTGTCATTGACACAAGAGAGGAGGCAAGTCGCATGAGTTCCTTGACTTGTCTATCTGAATCAATGAAAGCAGGCAGCTCGAGTGCTAGATGACTGATAACGTCTGTCATGGGTTGAAAGGCCGAGGAACGAACATGCGCCACTAATTCGGCAACTCTCTCCTCTGCTCGTGTAGCAGGGTCAGAATGTTCAATCAGCTTCAACAGCTTCAAAGCATTTGTGCTGCGAGCGATCTCATATCTAACGTGTGTTGCTAGCATTCGATAATGAGATGTAGTGTAAATTTCTCTCGACAGGGCGGGCCAGATGAGGTGGCAAATCTCTGCGTCTCCTCGGATGTGAGTACCAGCTGCGCGATGTCCCAAAAGATGGTTCATTCTAATCGCAGATTTCATTCCAGCATAATGAGAGCCTTAAAAGAGTCTTTGTTATTATGAGGGCGTGACGATGAAGAGTAGGTCTGAAAGTGTAGCTTCGGAGTTGAGTGAGGTTACCATGGGTGGGGGAGTCGGGGGAGTTGGAGAACACGAGTAGGCATGTCCAGCCCATGAATCTGCCCATGGCGCAGCCTGCAGGGCCAAGAAGAGGCGAAAGGATGCCTTACGTACTATCTGCCATTTTTCCTCTTGATTGTTCTTCCGGTGGCGATGTCATCACATCCCTCCACTTCTATCTCAAGTTCTTGGTTCTTCATTCTTCATTTTTCATTCCTCCCTCATCCAGTTCGGCGGGGCTTCACATCAATGGGTGTAACGTCAATGGCGACCCGAAATCAAACTCAAACGAGTTCGACCGACTTCTCGCCGCTGTGCGAGGGGAATGGAACTTCTACTGCTTTGGACATGTTCAAGGCTGTCTGCCGATGGTTCGGAATTCAGAACGATCCGGGAAAGCTTCGGCCTGACCCAGCACATGAGGTTCAGACTCTGCCGAACGCCCAGGTAGTAATTTCAAGATCGGACGAGGGACCTGTCGTTGACGCCTCTGTCGTACCATTTCCTTCTAAGCCTAATCAGCCTCGGCCACTCGCCCCAAATTCGATGTCTTCGGGTTCACATATCCTGCCACGGCATACAGAACACGAGCGTCCAGGTGTATCCAAAGCCGGCTCAACTCAACAACAACTCTCACACGACATACGTCCCACAGCCAATCCTTCGATTCCTGCGTTCAACACTCTTATCCACGCCCCCCGACAGGATTTTGGTGATTTTGGCGTGATTGCCTCCACTACAAATCCTTTTGTCTGGAAGTTTCCGAACACCAAGGTCTGGATTGGTTCTGAGACTCTGTTTCCAATTCCTGAAGAAGTCCAGACGTTATGGGCACGCATCAAAGGAGGTCTTTTAGTCACTCTCGAAGCGGTTGAAGGAGAGATGATGAGGGAGCAATCCCAAGAAGCAAGTCTTAGAAAGAGACACGTTCAAAGGAGAAGATTCATGACCGAGCTGCGCATGTCTGGCTGCTGTCAAAAACATGAGACTGGCAAAGATCGCAAGGTCACCCTTTATCCTTGTGTTTGGATTCTATGTGGGAGCAAATGGTGTCGCGACAAGATCCGTAAAGTAACCGAAAGGCTGGAGCTTCCTCAGAATCTCTCCAGCCAGCGTATCGAAGTCCACGAGGGCGGTCCCACATTTAATGCCTCTGAAGTCAACATTCCTCGTTCGCAGCTTGACAATGACCGGGCACTGGTTTCAGGCGTTGCTCATTCTGGAGGCACGATTCTCCATCACATTGAAGTTGCCCCAAAGCAGGAGTGCCGTTCAATTTGTGGCATGCTGTGTTGCACTACATTCGTCAAAGATGGAAACGTCATCGATCAGCATGTTTCACGCATTGGGGGCGTGCTCACGGAATCATTCTTCGGCCTTGATTACAAGATCTGGCCACTTGCTTTGACAACGGCACATGGAATCTTTGATCTCCTTCTTTCCGAGGCCAGCGACGACAGCGAGCTGACATCTGGCTCAGGGAAGAGCAAGTACCTCCAACCATCGGCATCAGGTAGCTACTCTTCCGACTCTGAGTCGGTCTATGACACGGATGAAGAAAGTAGCAGGTCCGAAGCAGAGATTGAGATACTAGGTAACAGGAACGCATCGAGCGTGACGAAATGGACACCGCTTGAAGATGTTGTCGGTATCAACTTCATGGGAGAACGTCTCTCGTCTGAACAGGTTTTTGACAGGGGTACACCTGCCGACTATACGATCCTAAGGTCAGACACGTTGAACAGTTGCCGGAATCTCATCTCATCGGATCCAAGTGTTGAAGTCACGACATTCGTGCTCAACTCTAATCTCACACCCGGGCCAGTATCGTTGATTATCGGCATCGACGAAGTCAGTGAGGCAAGTTTGCTTCCAGACATTGTAAAAATGCCATGGCGTCAAAAAGCACTATTAGTGAGAAAGCTTTATACATCGGCACCACTAGGTTTGTGATCCTTGATATATCCCGCTTTGAACGTCCGTATCAATGGTGTCTAACTTGTTGATAGCCCCGGGAACCTCGGGGATGTGGGTTTGCAGAGGCTCTGCCTTCTGCGGTATGATTGTTGCTATCTACCCCGGAGAACCTCTTGCTCTTTTCATGACTGCAGAAGACCTTCTCCAAGACATGGGCACTTCCTTTCCCGTGTCAAGACAGCCGTCGGTTTTGAACCTGCTCCCAAGCCATACTTCTGACGAACCTGAGGCAAGCGACGCGATACGTAACGATCTCGATCGTGAATCGACACTAGATGAGACTCTTCCAAGGGGAGAAGGTAGCGGTTCCTTCAAGCGCCAAGAAAGCTCGAGAACAGGCGCTAAAAGGGGCTCTAAATCGGGTTCTAAATCGAGCTCCAAAACGAGCTCTAAGAGATACGAGTTTCAGTGGGTTTGGACCTGTGTAAGTACCGACTCGCAGTCCTCTATGAAGGTTGATCGAAACCCCACTAACCGTAATGAATATCATAGTGTCAATGTGGTGACAGTGGCATGTCCTGTCACCATACACCGGGGTGTCCATCTTGCAATGTCTTTCGCTGTGCGAATTGTCCCCTTCAACAAGTTAAAGTCAGAGTGGCTTGACGGAACCTTGTGGAGACATTGAAGAAAGACAAAAAGGCAGGAGTAGACAGAAATTACATGTTTGGAGGTATAAACAGCAACCTCGTCACGCGAAGGGCCGATGGCACGGGGCTTTTGTTGTACAGTTGATAGCAAACATGCGACAGGCATAACCTGCACATGGAAATAGCTTACACGTTCTGTTATCATAATCATTCTGGCTGGTGGAGACCTTCGTCAAAGCTTTTGAAACCAGGGTACACTACACCCACACGATGACCTTTGTAATACAAAGCAACACCCTCAGGGGAGTGCCACCATTCCAAGATGCCAGATTGAGTGACCTGAAGCCAGTGAGCCGTTGGTTGATCTTCTGGTGCCTCACATGTCACCACCGCAACATATGCATAGGGATCATTCTTCTCGGTCTGTTTGACACAGAGATATAAACTATCCGTCTCTCCAACCGATATCCTCTCTAGAATCATGTCGTGACGGAAAAAGCCGACACATTCGCGGTGGCCGTCTGCATAGCGAAGAAGCATTCCTAAGATTTCTCGATGCGAGCCAGTCCCAAAGCCACAAGTTTGAACCTCGGTCAAGTCCAGCATAGAGCATGAGGAGTAAAAGCGAAGTGTGTTTGGGATAGTTCGTGGAAAGTTCGAGATAGAAACCACGGGAGCAGGTAGATTCTCTTGGCTGAGCTCTGCCGGATGGCCGCTGGTCTGGTGAACACTAACGAAATCGACAAAGCTTCGGCCGAAGAAGCCGTCACGATCATTGTAATATAGTCGACACGGGTCATGTGAGAGTTTCCAAACGCGTTTATATTTCCCGTCGTTTATTCCGTAGACACCGAAGAAGACAGTCCGGTCACGATTGGTTGTGAACTAGAATGTACTGGTCAGTCTTAGTGGTAAAGAAAGGGCATTCCCCTCACAGTCATTCCAGTAACGTCCTGTCTCGTCGCAGACGGCGGCGTGGCTAGCCTGCAAATATCGGTGAGATACTCCCCTTCATTCATAGGCATAAACTGCCAGTAGCAGTTCGTGGGACAGGCTTTCTCGTACACGCTTTGGACGTCTGCTTCACCTTTTTTGTGGGAAACGACCCCAGCGATTGCGCGTCCCTTGAGCGCCACCGAGTATCCGACCGTATCAGGTGCGTTGCAATCGAAGAAGTCCATGCGAAGCCCATCTGGAAGATCACGGGGTTGTTCCAATGTCGCTAGTTTGACGACGAGTGGAGGTGATGACAGAGGGGTCGGCCAGCCGACCACAGCCGAGTCTAGCATTTGGCTGCTCTCGATGCTTCTCACTTTTAAACCCTGTGATCGGTTAATATGTGACTGAAGAGTTCACAGTGCGTACGAACATCGCCGTTGATGGTGATAGCAGAGGGCATAACTCCCTGAGAAATGTTTTTCCACCAGGCGCCGGGTACGCCAAGTTGGTTGCGACACCATTCCTCCAGATTTTTTGTTGAAACAAAAGCCAGTCGACGAATTCCGACATGATTCTCTGCGACGAAAATATTCATGTCCTTCTCTCTTGAGTCTCGAGTCGGTAGTAGAAGGCAGCATCCACTGCCACTTCTTGACTCTGGTGTGTTTTGCAGTCTCTTTATGTAGTATCGACCATCGATCTTTAGGTAGGATGCGAACACAGATTGATTCAAGTCAAGGACAGAATCGCCAACTTTATCAGCTGTACGCACCTGACACTCCGACATATGGAGAGCGCACCACCGGACTAGATGCCGGGCAACAATCAACCACAACTCGTATGGAAGACTTTGGGTCCCAAAGTCCATCTGCTCCAACTTGCAAGCAAGAATCTGCCGGTTGAATTCAGCCCGTCGCCGTTCCTCGTCGGGAAAAGGGGTGAAGGAGAACTCAGTTGCTGCCAGGAATATCGGCGTAATTGAGTACAAGCGATTACGATAGCAATCAACATGATAGCACACGGTCGCCTGTTCACGAACCCTACACTTCTTGAGGAAGCAAGTGTGAAATTTGATATGAAGCCCTCGGTCCCAGAAGTCTCCGAAGTGTGGCAGTTTGAACTCGGTAGCGAAGCCTTCCTCGACAGCTAGGTAAGTATTTCGCCATTAGCATTCGAGCTCAGTACAGCAGCTAGCCACGTACCTGCTATAATCACGTCGCCTTTGTGCACAGGGAACTGGCAAAGTCTGCAGCGGGCCTGGGTAAAACAGAAGTAGGACGCGTTGAATTCGTTTGCCATGGTTGAAAACTCATGTGGATCACAATCACTCCGTCGTTGAGAAGTTGGTGGATATATAACTGGGCGCGGGGAGAAGACATGAAAGCATGTGTGCCCAATAATTAGGCGTGAGCTGTACCTGGCATGTTGGATGCTGACCTCAGCCACCCCATTCTCTGATCCATGGATAGATCCTGCATGGCACCAACACACCGCTTTACCCATTATACAAAGGCTTCACTCGTGGCCAATCATAACTCGAATCCAGCCGTACTTGGACAGAATTACTCGGAGCATGTCTCGGTTTCAAACGCCAGACTCTTGCCATACAAAACTATCATGTCAGGTACCCATTGATGGCAATGAGAAAAGCAAATGAGACTCGGGAGCATAATCATGTCATCAAGAGAGCTTGTCATTCAACTTCTATGAGGTTCGGCTCTTAGATGGGACTAGCCGATCGCAATGGAAACATTCGAACGGGAGGCAAAATTTAGAAAATATGCCGATACTATGAGTAATAATCATACCCCATGATTTTCTCGTCTAGAGCTTCAGCCTAGTCGCCTCGGACTTGACAATAGTAGGCACTTCATCTTGGAGACTCTTTTCCTGTGGCTTCCATCCAAGAACCTTCTTAGCTCGGATGGCGGCAGCTCGAGAGTTCAGGCCCCAGCTCGCTGCCTCAAATCCAGCAGATGACTTAACTGCCTCGTCGTAAGACAGACCCCGCACCTCCGGCTCTCCTCCCTTGATGAAACCCTGCTTGTGGGCTTCCTTTCCGACTAGCGTTGCCAGATCACCCCAGACGTGCTCGCCATTCTCAGTGAAGAAGTAACCGTGTGCTCCCCAAATCTCCTTGTCATCCTTGCGAGATGGATCGAGCGCGACCTCAACCAGCAACTCGAACACTACGCTTAGGTCGTGGACGTGGACGTTGTTCCACCGCGCAAGTCCCTTGCCGATGCGGGGGCTGTATCCCTCTTTGAGCACGAAAGTAGCCAGTTCGTACACCTGACGACCACGCCCCGACACTGGGCCACGCCCCTCGCCGTAAATAGTGGGCGGGCAGACAATGGCAGTCTTGACGGAGTCGGCGTGTTTGATGCCGGTGTTGAGGACGATCTCGTCCACATTGCGGTGGAAAGCGGCGGCTGGCAGGTTTACGACCTCATCGACACCATCATAGTCGTTAAAGACCTTGTCGTCATGCTCTCCATACGTCTTCTTGACTTCGGAGTCGAAATAGGTGAGGATACCCGTGCCGCCCGTGTGCAGCCAGAATCCAGGCCTGGATGGCGAGTGACCAGACACAAGGCCTTTTGCGATAGCCTTCGCCGCGCCTGAGTGATCCGACGAATCGGCAGTGTCTGGGATTGGATTAGTGGGTTGCTGGCTAGGATCTCGGAACAAGGTGAAACTCACGGATTACGATGTCAGCCCATGCTGCCTCACGCTCCAGAATCTCGGAATCATCAAGTCCCCCGATGACAATTCTGGCTTTCGGAAACTTTTCTTGCACCTTCTTTGCTTTTTCTTCAGTCCGAATAAGAAGTGCATACTCAAAGTCTGAGTGCTTCTGGTACAGCTGGTAGAGGGCGTCGCCGCCGATGTAGCCCGTGGCTCCCGTGAGGAAAATTTTGGCTGGCATTGTTGTTGGTGGTTTGGTGTTGGAAAATGCTGGGTTGAACGTTCCGTCTCGTATCCCTAAGATGTTCAAAATGGTGATATAGCTGGCGTCGTTTGCGTGTGAGTTACGTAGCCGTCTTCTATGACGTCTGTATGGATTTCTAATCGTGAGTAAAGCGCCCTCCGGATATTTGTTTAGCCACTTAGCTGCACAGAAGCTACCATGTCCCCTCATCCCCACCCAAGCCGTCAATATTCATTGGGTTTTCCTTTCACCATGAGCGTTTCTCGAACGATCGCTCGTCGATTTAAGCTTAATTCTGTTGAAACTCATATTGGCTGACTCTCAAGGGGAGTGTGTGACAGACTTCAAGCTTCTCACAACAGCGGGGTTCTTGCTGTTGCCTTCATTACCCCTCATTTGAATTTTGTGGTGATCGCACGCATGGCACGGCGCCCCACATTTGTCAATCTAGCAATGGATGGCATTTGTAAGTTTCCATTGGGAGACTTGAGTTTGAATTAACGATTGACGAGGGCATTCTCCGGAAAGATCAGGATTTGCGTTGAATTGATGGAAAGCTAGTCTCCGAGGATATCTTGGTTAAGCTTCATCGAGGATGCCTCTCCAGGCTTGCAAACCTGGCTGCTCATGAGGAGTACATCAAGATGTGGTTGCTGGCTTTCGCAGTCCCCTGACTGGCAGATTCCTGCACCGCAGAAATCATCGTATCTTCCACAGCGACCGTAGATGCTGCAACACGTTCCTTGTTTGCCAGCGCACTTGCGATTCCCATTTGCATACCCACAGGTTCCATCTGTGGTGTACACTTTATGGCCCCAGCAGATGCCTTCCCAGCAAGTACCAGGCGCACAGTCAATGCTGAATATTGTGTAAATCCATTAGCTACGGCAAATCTTGACGAAATGCTTTGATCGCTTGTAATTGGAGCAGCAGGACGAGTCACTCACTCTCTCTCGCCGCATCTCCAAGTCTCCGAGTTGCAGCATTGCCCGTTTGTACCAACGCAGGTGACGCCCGGACGCGACGGGCCGCAAATCCCGTCCCACGCTCTTTCGGGTTCGATAACTGCGATAGAATCGTTGAGCATTGTCGTAGTTCGTGAATACATATAATATATGTTTACTCACATCCAGCAGTGCAGTACGTTGCACATGGGAGTATGTGCTTGCAGTCGCGGTCCATAGACGGATTCAAGAAAAGAA
This sequence comes from Colletotrichum gloeosporioides, assembly GCF_011800055.1. Classification (NCBI taxonomy): domain Eukaryota; kingdom Fungi; phylum Ascomycota; class Sordariomycetes; order Glomerellales; family Glomerellaceae; genus Colletotrichum; species Colletotrichum gloeosporioides. The sequence goes on along the minus strand of NW_025544662.1, from coordinate 719,286 downwards.
ACTTCTCAAGTGAGATTCCGAAGTCGTCTGCAAGCTCCTGGCATGTTTCAGGGCCGACTTTCTCGTATGTGTCACCCAAAGAGCGACAGTTGATCTCCCCGGGCTGGGTATCACCTCCTCTGATACCGTGAATCGTCGTGTGAGTTGGGCATGGCTTGGAGATTGTAACGGCAGGTTGGCCAAGGGTTGTTGGATTAGCCCATGTATGCGGTTTGCATTTCCCGGTGCTCGCGAGCAAAGAAGGTATGGGGGTAATCCCGTGCACCAGTGTCGCAATAAACGTGACAATAGTCCCGGTGAATAAGAAAACAGGGCCAACCTTTGGATAAATCATTTTCGGACAAGAAGACGCAGATGTTTGTTTTATCTAATCGTACAATTACGTGTAGAGGTCGGCATCTTATACTGCAAATTAGCTTAGTGAAGTGATCTAGCTTTGCCGCAAAAACAGGGGCGCCCGAAGCAAATAGATATCTCCAGTCGTCATGGCAACATTAGGCAGCAGTCTCTGGATACATGCGAGAGAAAGACTGGTAGAGTAGAAAGAAACCGTGAAACGTCGATACGTTTATGTCCGACCCAACAGAATCGATTGTCCCCGTTAGAAGGAAAACTGTTGTAACGCAGTACAATAGCAGGAGCCCATAGAGAGAAAATTGCTGACATTGATGCGAAGGTGGGTTGGGTTATGGAACATGTAATTGGTCGTTGGAAGTTGTGCAGATTGCCGCGCTGGCCGACGTAAAGACCGAATCATGCCAGGCGCCAACAGCATCTTGTGGAAACCCCGCTTCGTCAGTTTGCGGTTGGAAAGTTTCATCGACCTCAAGCTTCCTCTCCCGGTATCCCCCTGAAAGTCCAACTTGATTTGAAACGCAGCTATCAACCTAATGATCTTTGCCACCATACATTCCTTCAATTCAAGGACAGCCGCACCTGACGCATCTGGTCCTTGGTGACTGAGCGTCCAGCTATGAGACTGATTGATACGGAAACGATGGATATCGTTGAGCGCTTTGGCGCATCCATCGAGCCTTATGTTATTCTCTCGCATACTTGGGAGGATGAAGAAGTCACTTTTTATGGTTGGGACAAGCCTAGTATAAGGAACGAGATGAAGGGTTTTCAGAAAATCAGACAAACATGCGAGCTCGGTGCTGCTGACGGTTACCGGTACGCCTGGGTTGACACCTGCTGCATCGACAAGACCAACAGTACGGAACTTTCCGAGGCCATCAACTCGATGTACAAATGGTACGAAGATGCCGCCGTCTGTTATGTCTATCTTTCGGATCTTCGCGATGGCGCCGGCGACGAGGCATTAAAAGAACAGCGCTGGTTCAAACGCGGCTGGACACTGCAGGAGCTGATAGCCCCGCGAGAAGTCCAATTCTTTTCTCAAAACTGGCTACGCATTGGAGAGAAAGCTGGCATGGCGAAGTTGCTTTCCGAAATAACATCCATCAACCAGGACATTCTATCCATGTCTCAGGATCTGAACGACTTCAGTGTGGCTGAGAGAATGTCATGGGCATCTGGGAGAGAGACGACCAGACAGGAGGACTTAGCATACTGCTTACTTGGAATGTTTGGAGTCAACATGCCAATGCTGTACGGAGAGGGGAAGAAAGCCTTTCTGCGACTTCAACAAGAAATCATCAAAACCACGAACGACCTATCCATATTTGCGTGGGAGTATGTCCCCGTTGTCCGCCGCACATGGCAAGATCACAATAATATTACTTGCGGCATATTTGCGGAGTCCCCGAGCGAGTTCGCCATAAGAGACCCCCTCGTCGGATCAAAGCTCAAAATCACAGCTTTGAAGCGGCAGACAGAGGGCGATGTTACCGTCACGAATGCCGGCATCAAAATAACATGCAGGCTTCAGCTGGTGTGGACGCGACGTAAGGGAAATTACTCATATGTTCTTCCTGTTGCTCGCACTCACGGGCAATCTACCAGCATTCGGAACATGTTCTTTGACGATGACTTGGGCGTCATGCTGAAAAAGGTTGATTCAGGTCTATTCGTCAGACAAAACCCCTGTCACTCGTCAGAATGAACAAGCGAACCAAGCGTCTAGACGTCGATCGATACTGCCCCAACGCCTACATTCTCAATGGTCTTTCCATGTGGAGCCCTCTGGATCGCTACAGAGAACTACGATTTTACTGGCCGCCGGGAGTCAGGGTTATCCGATGTTGGCCTTGGGCTGACTGGGACGATGAGACTGGAGTATTCATGACTGGGCGCGATGGTCCACGTGGATCCATGCTCATAGAAGTGAAGGTCGAGGACCCCATTGATAACATTCCGGCTCAAATCATGGAGTTCATGTTTGTGTTCTTCGGTCCCCTTGACGAAGACTACCTCACGTACACTCTTGTCGAGTACGGTCCTTATCAGATGTCTCTAGATATCATCAATTTGAGGCTCCATGGCAGAGACATGAGCCATCAAGCAATGTTTCACGCTTTGAGGAGGTCGCCAATTCCCAGGCAACATTCTGCCTTCGCCCTTATTCCAAGGACTGAGTATGGCGTCCGTCTCTCAGTACAGGCAGTGGAAACCAACCCTCCGAAGTGGGAGTTTTTGATGCTCGTAGATAGCTTCGATCACATATCTGAGGTTGACATTCTGCCTTGGTCAGACACACCGCTGCATGTCTAGAGATGGAAAGTTAAAATACAGTTAGACGAAAAGCATATCTACAACAAACCTTTCAGGTGGAAGAAAGGTCTCAATCAAGCAACACTGACCGTGACTACACGTCAAGACACTCACCGTCAAGATTGCCTTTTTTCTTCTGCCCATATCTCCCTTATTCTTAGGTTCCTGGGTTTCGTCCTGCAATCGAGCAGTAAGGGAATGCAGTTGGGCACAGTCAAGGCCATGACCTCACGTTGTGGACTACCAGCCGATACGACTTACCAAATCGGGCTCAGAAGGATTTCGAGGCATTCCTTCATGCCGCCTAAGCTTCCAACGGTAGCGACCGTTGGAAATCACATTGAGCTTTGTCTGTCAAAGTAGCATACGGGTATCTTCTTGTGGGTCGTCATGGAACGTGGACCTAACCTTAACTTAGTTCTTACTTGAATCTGAATACGTCATCATCCACAGCCATAAGCCCTATGAGGCATTCTTACCCAAACCGTGACAAGGCGAGTTGGGACAATTGCGAATTTCGGCCCGACGTTACATAAGCTGCGTGCACAGCTGGGGGGGATAATTGATACATATGTCTGACATGGTCCCCAAACATTCTCCACCAGTTTCGGCCGTACTGCTTTTTCATTACACTTCCATTCGGCAACGGAGAGCAATCCATAAGCATGTCTCCAGCCTCAACTCCGCAGCTAATCTTCGGCACTGCGAGCTTTGGTGACAAATTTACCAATGCCGAGCAGGTGCAGTCGTGTCTGGATCTCCTGAAAGAACGCCATGTCCATGTGCTGGATACGGCAGGTCGGTACCCGGCCGAGGCTCAGGGTAGATCGGAGGAATTGATTGGGGAAACCAAGGCTACTCAGCAAGGCTTTCAGGTGGACACCAAGATTCTTGCAATGTCGGCTGATCATAGGGGGGAGCTGTCGAGACAAAATATTAAACAGAGTGTCAGCGACAGCCTTCGGCGGTTGAATATTCCAAAGGTATGAAAACCCGAACTTTCGATGCTATTAGCTGCGTTTTAGAGTCAAGAGTCTAAAATCGATAGCAGATCAATACTCTCCATATTCATTTCCCTGATTCGCAAACACCCATCGAAGAACAGGCCTCAGCTCTTGATGAACTTCACAAACAGGGAAAGTTCGCTCAGGTAAGTTACATTACTATCTATGGGCCTCAATATCAAGCTCAATTTCCAAATTTGGGCTCAGCTGACAATCCGCCTCCTAAATGTAGCTCGGAGTTTCCAACTTCACTGCCTGTCAATTGACTGCCTTCATCGAGGTGTGCGATAAGCATGGATTTGTAAAACCTACAGTCTACCAAGGCGAGTACTCGCTTATCAGCCGAGGCATGGAAAAGCATTTGCTTCCCATTCTTCGTGAGCATAGCATCGTCTTCAACGCTTTCAGAGTCATTGCTGCGGGATTTCTCTCCGGAAGCCTTACATACGGCTCTACGGAAGGAACGCGATTCAGTGGCGATGGCCGCATTGCCAAGTACATGTCAGCCTTGTGGGATAAAGAGTCGCTACATAATGCCCAGCGGAAGCTGAATGCCGCTATCAAAGACGTTGGGATCACGTCTATCGAAGCGGCTTTGCGGTGGGCCTATTATCATTCGGCACTTGGGCAAGGTGACGGCATCATCTTGGGGGCCAGCAAGGAATCTCAAATTGAGAGGTATGCTTCGATATTGCAGATCCGGAGGCTGTTGTCATCTAATTCTGACTTTGGCAATAGTAACATCAAGGCAATTGGAAACGGCCCACTCCCAGACACCATTGTTGCTGCTATCGAGGCCCTTTGGGAAGATCTCCGAGGTGAAAGAGAAGACAGCTACATTAACTAGGACAAATGGGCACCGAATGAGAAATTGAGTACTATGTTCATGAGAAAAGTTTCTGACATACCAATGACAAACGATTGAACAAATCGCTGTCCTACCGTTGCTCTACCACGCCGCCTCTCGAGCTAAAATGTTTAGAAAGCAAAGCATCTAAGCATGCGGATGTTGATATATGTTTCGGGATCAAATACAACAGTCCTCGGCAATTCAATGGGAGGGGACTGTTAGTATTTTATCTACACATCAATGAGGTAACGCCACCTACCTCAAAATGGCATAATCCCATCGAGTACTTTGGCAACAGCCCAGTAATGCAGAAGTAAGTGGGGAGCAAGTTCGCACCTCAGCCGGGTAAATGGATGGTGAGACACGCATACACGAGCTGACGTGCAGGGGTAGTCAACATGCATGGTAAATAAAAGAGCGGAAGGATTGTTTTCCGCAGGTTCAGCTGTCCTGGGAAGAGTAGGCGCCAGACGAAAACAATGCTGACAGTGGGTTGAAGCCACTGCAGCCATCGCCTGATCCTTGTGGTTGGTAGAGTGGCGGAGAAAATCTTTTGCCCGACGTCTATGAGATTGACTGGCCTAATGAAAATATCAGAAGGTCAGCGAGCTCGCGTACCGCATCTGTGTAGTTGCAGTCAGTTACCATAAAAGGGTTTCCTGTTGAACTTTCTCAGGCTTTCAACACTGAACGCATCCTAAGGTAGGCGGTTTATTCAACTGGCAACCTACTTATGATGAAAATGCACGTCTTATCATTATTCTTCGTGCTCCACGCATCCCTTGCGATCGCCGCCACTACGTTAGAGGATCTGACAGCCTGTCTTCAGACTGCTTCCGTTCCCATTGGCTCCTCCCTCACCCCTTACAATCTACGCATTCCCGTCAAGCCGATTCTTGTTGCGGTCCCTACAACAGTTGCGCAAGTATCTTTGGCGGTATCCTGCGGGGTCAAGTATGGAGTCCATGTCAATGCTAAGAGCGGCGGACATAGCTACACGTCTTCCGGCTTTGGCGGAGAGGATGGCCACCTGGTGATCAATATGGACCGCATGTATTCGGTAACCGTTGCAAGTGACGGTACTGCTAAAGTCCAAGCCGGAGCTAGGTTGGGCCACGTCGCGACTGAGCTTTACAATAATGGAAAGAGAGCTATCTCTCATGGCACATGTCCAGCGTAAGTCACCCTGATTTTTGATTCTCTGCATGGCTTCGTGTACAGGTAGACTTATACGTAAACTCAGTGTCGGTATTGGAGGTCACGCTCTACATGGAGGTCACGGCATGGTCTCTCGAAAGTATGGCTTCGCTATGGATTGGATAAAGGCAGCAACCGTTGTCCTCGCCAATGGCACTATCACACGCTGCTCCGCGACCGAAAGACCAAATTTGTTCTGGGGCATTCGTGGCGCCGGTTCATCGATGGTCATCGTTGTCGAGCTTGAACTGAACACATTTGTCGCGCCGGAGAAGATGACGTACTTCGACATCGACGTCGCATGGGACACGCAAAAGCTTCCCCAACAACTTCTGGATGCACAGGAATTTGCCAAAAGGATGCCAGCAGAGCTTACCTTATCTGTGAGCTTCAACAACGATGGGTGCTATCTCAACGGTGGTTTCGTCGGGGACGATGCGGCTTTCAAGACGGCAATCCAGCCCTTGTTGACGAAATTGGGAGTGAAGGTTTCCAGTTCCAAGACAGTCGGCTGGATCGAATTCATCAAGCACTATGCTGGTGTTACAGATATCGACATTACTACCGGCAGCTACAACGAGGTGAGATGATTTCTAGGACCCACGGGTTTCATCAGTAATTGACTTGACTAGCATGATAACTCGTACGCTTCGAGCCTCACAACTCCCGCATTATCAAAGCCAAACTTTCAATCTCTAGTCAACGCGATTGATAAATCAGGATTTTCTGTCAGCCGCTCCTGGTACATCCACATGAACCTTCACGGAGGTGACCTCTCCGCTATTTCGAAACCGATCGACGCAGCCTATGCTCACAGAGACAAGATGCTTCTCTTTCAGCTCAAGGACAGTGTCTCTCAAAGCCAGACTTATCCATCGACTGGTTTTGCACTCCTGCAGGGATTCCGGCAGAGCATTACAAGCGGACTTCAGAGTGGACAGTGGGGCATGTACGCAAACTACCCCGACTCTCAGATATCCGGGGACGAAGCGCCAAAGCTTTACTATGGGAGCAACCTTAGAAGGCTCGAATGGATCAAGGAAGATTATGATCCCACAAATGTGTTCAGAGACAACCAGTCTATAAAGCCTGCAGAGTAGTATTCTACATCATCAGGTGTAGCAATCAAGATCATCCGCATCCTCGGACAGTGCCACACCATTCATTTCCCTTTTTGGCCCCCAAATGTCGATGGCGTTTTGATTCCACTTGCAAATACAACATGCAGAACCAAGTCTTCTTGCCTCACCAGCTGCGCTCCGCATTGGTGGACCTGGTTGATGTGTTGCTTGACGATGAATAAGCGCCATTGCTGGCTGGACCCATTTTTGACCCAGGCAGTCACCTACTCGTGCTTGCCAAGATGTCCTTACTCAGGAACACCGCCTTAGTCAAATTGGACTTCGATCGTCTTCCGAGATAGGAAGGTATGCTCAATAGTTGAACTTGAGGTTCGTCCTTGCGTGGTCTTGGTTGGGAACTGGACCTAAATAAGGAGGCCCTTTCCCACACCATAATTGCCAGTCGAGCAACTCAGATAACAAAACGTTCCATGTTCTTAGAGCGTTATTCTCTACTATTACACCTATTATACCAAATCTAACTAAGGCACACCGTCAATCTCACCAACTCCCAGTTACGTCTTCACTCGCTCCCACGCGAACCCCAAAATGCACTTTTCTTCCACCCTCGGCGTTTTCACGGCAACGGCCGTACACCTCATCCACCCTGCATCTGCGAGTTACGAACCCGGAAAAGCTGTGCAAGTCAACTTCTACTCCAACTCAGGCTGTTCTGCCTACACTAGCGAAACGGCAGCTTGGTGGACCCGTCCGCCTCGAGCTGGCGAAAATGTCAATGGGGGATCTGCGCCTGACTGCTTCTCACTGAACACGCCAGGCAATAGTGGAAGCTTGAATGTCGCCAATGTGTGGAAGGGCAGTGGTGCCAAGAGTTCAGGGGGGTGCTCTCTCTATGATGGATATAACTGTGGTGGTGCGTCCACGTATGCCCGTTTCCAGGATGGCACTGGGACCTGTATTGCATCGAGAAGCTCCAACGGGTTGCTGTGGAAGAGCACTCGTTGCGGCGTAAACCCAAGCTAGGTGCGTAGTTCCACCATGTACCGAGTCGCTGCTGGGGCTTCGGTAAGGGTCTCGGAGGACAACATGTTCAAGTTACGCGGTGATCAGGAACGGTTATTAGAAAATAAACATCACTTTGCAAAACCGGTCCAAGTGTGAGCCATTTTAGGTCGATTGCTAAAGCTTCAAAAGCTTCTTCATCTCATCTCCCATGACTCCTGGGTGCGGAACTACACGAGCCCCAGCCTCTGCCAGTGCTTTTGCCTTGATGTCGGCCAGCACATCCCTTGGCGTTAGCAGAGCTCCTGCATGCCCCATTGTCTTGCCCGGTGGAGCTGTTCTTCCCGCAACCATGGCGATGATTGGCTTCGAATTAGATGATTTCCTCCGGTACTCCTTGATAGCTTCCGCTGCTCTGAGCTCAGCTTCGCCGCCAATTTCCCCAATGACAATGATTCCCTTCGTCTCTTCATGCTCGAAGAACAACCTCAGCCCGTCTAGCAACGTCGTTCCCGGCATCATGTCTCCCCCCATACCTACAACGATGCTCTGTCCCAAACCTGCCTTTGTTGTCGCACCTACAGCCTCGTAACTCAGAGTGCCGCTCTTCGAAACAATTCCAACTATGCCTTTGGAGTACTGCTTGTATGGCATAATACCGATACGGCACTGGTTTGGCGCAATGATTCCTGGGCAATTGGGGCCAACCAAGCGAGTCTTTGTCTGAGTTCGCAGTATTTCTTGAACTCGAGCCATGTCGTGGACGGGTACGTGCTCCGCGACGGATACGACAAGTGGTACTTCGGCCTCAATTGCCTCGGTGATAGCACTCGCCGCAAATTGCGCTGGAACAAACACGGCACTTGCATGAGGCTTCACTTTGTCCATAGCCTAAGGAGTAAGTTATCAAGAACGAACAGCCATTGGCGGGCATTGAGTAGCTTACCTCTTTAACTGTATCAAACACAGGCAATGATAGATGATCTTTTCCCCCCTTTCCAGGCGAGACGCCACCGACAACGTTCGTGCCATATTCTATTGTGTCTTTTGCATTTAAAGTGGCCTTAACCGTGTCAGCTCATTGTGTCAAAGGGGACGAGAGACATGAACCCAACTCACAGCTCTTCCCGTAAACCCTGAGCTAGGCATTAGCATTCGGCCAATTCTCTCTTAACGCTCAATGGGTCTCTACCTTGGTATATGACTCTCGTGTTCCCGTCTATTTTCAAGTTTGCAATCGTATCTTCCTCATATGACCTTTGATTCGCGCTCGACGTTGAAAACCTCATGCGGACATTGCCAAATTGCGGTGCTTGCCGGGGCGCCTTGGCCACCTTCAGCCATTGTCGGGTGAACATGGTTGCGGATAAAAGAGCGATAGCCGCAGCAGAAATGAATCACGCAAACACGAGACCATTCAGATCATTGAGAAAGCCGGATTTACTGGAGCTGATTGAAATCGCAGGTCTGTTGCTTCGTGAAGCTGAAGCTACATCGCCCCAGGGATCATTGAATCACTGTTGTCGGAACTAGGGTAGGACCTCGGCTACATACAGTGCCATATAACCGAGATGGCGCTTTTGGTGATGTCATGGCCTGGCCGTGTTATTTCCCCCGCCCCGACACCAGCGGGGCTCCTGTCGGCTACATGCACTTTTGCAACCGCCAGGCTGATTCATATCGAGTGGGAGTTCCAAATAGTTTGATGTCTCGGAACAATCCATAGTTTTCAGGCTGTTCTGTGAGGACGCAATCGCTCGGCGACTGTTTGCTTTCCCAACTTCAGGTGGTGCGATCGGTAATACGGTTGTGTCGGCAATGGCTCCAACCCCACGGAAGAGGGCTCGGCAAGCTTGTCTCGCCTGCAATGCCAGACGAGTCAAGTGCGATGTAACCGAGAGAGTCCCATGTCGGAATTGCGCCGCCGCAAACGCGCCGTGTGAGCTCCGAGTGTCACGGCGCGGCAAACACCCGCGACCCTCCCGGCGGCGTCCCGAGCCGGACACCAATGTCTCTTCTGCACACACGAGCCCATCGCCGGCTTTCCCAGATGACACGCTCGGCAACGGTTCAACGATTGATGACGCCGACGAGCATGTCGCTGCATCTCAAGTGCTTGCTGCATTATCGCAGAACCGCGACCAGGAAGATTCTTTCGAAGTCTTCGAAGCTGACAGTTCTATCACTGTGCGGGACCCCGAACCCCAAATAAACCTCCCGGATACAATTGATGGCAGGCAAGAAGAAGAAACATCGGTCTTCTTGGGAGAGTCGACGTCCATACGGTACGTCACTCATGGATATCCCACCCCAGCAGGGGCCGGTGTCTCGCCGCCTGAAAACTTGAGATTCCTCCACTCAGTGCCGAATGCTGTTAGGGCCGAGAACATGATTCCGCCTTGGGAGGTTGAGAGAAGACAAGCTCGCATACGGTCCCTTAAAGCTGAAGGCATCTTTTCGTTTCCACCAAAACCGGCTGTGGAGGCGTTGCTTCGAGCATACTTCAAGTGGTTCCATCCATGCTTTCCAATTGTGGATGAACAGGATGTATGGCAACATAGTGAACTGGAAACTCTATCTCCCCTTCTACTCCAGGCCATGCTCTTCATTGCGGTCATCCATTGCGAAGAGGATGACTTGCCGGCACTTGGTCTTGGGAGCCGCCACATGGCCAAATATGTGTTCTACAACAGGGCAAAAGACATCTACGACGTCGACTTTGAGCCAAAGAAGTTTACTGTCACTCAAGCTTTGTTTCTGCTGAGCTTCTGGCGAGCCGGTGCCCTGCTTGAGAAAGATGCGCGCCATTGGCTCGGTGCTGCCATCAGTCTCGCCCAGACGAAAGCCTTGCATCGATCGGCACCTACAAAGTCGCCGGATTCGAACACGGAAAAGCTTCGGCGGCGGCTGTGGTGGTCGATCTACATCAGGGAACGTCAATGTGCTGCTGCTCTAGGCCTCCCAAACCGAATAAGGGACGAAGACTGCGATATCGAACCCCTGGGCGAACCGGACTTCGAACATGCCTTCAGTCTATCATTACCAGCACCCAAGGCACAAGAATATACTGCATACGTTATGGGCATGGCTCAACTCTCTCGAGTTCTAGGAAAGATTGTGCACTGTGGATATCTCCCCAGCAAGTCGCTCAGCACGAATGACCGTTCTCAGATGAAGGACGATCTTGTTCGCTGGAGACAGAGTTTACCTATCGCAATGCGTGGTGGTACAGACGATATCGGAGATCCACCGGGGTTTCACTGCAATATGCTACATCTTGCATACAACAACCTCCTAATCCTTCTGTACAGGTCAGGTTGTATCGGTAGTGCAGAAGAAGGCCGAGAGGTTGACGGACAAGTCGCTCTCCAAGCTGCTGCCCGCAACTCAAGGATCATCGAGGATATGCTTCTTGAAGGGAACTTGCGACATGGTCAGATTCATGTTATTACGAACCTCTTCAATACCCTTTGCATACACACGGTCAACCTTCGAACGTCCCGGGGTACAGGTCGCGCTATTCTGGAGCACAGAGCTAAGTTGTGTCTCCTGGGCTTACAAGAACTGCAGAAGACATGGGAGGTCAGAAATTGGGTGCTACAGCTATTTTTCAAGTACCTAGATCGGTCTACGGCGGCGAGACTCCAGATGCAGGATGACTCAGGGGTGACTGGTGCTGCAGACAAGGGTCAAGTGGGCAGCCGCCAGGATGTCAGGACTTTAGACACAGGAGGCTCTCCAAGACATGAATCTGGTGGCGATATGGACGGACTTGATACTTTGCTCGCGTCGGACACGCCCTGGTCATGGTCAACAGAAGAGGCTAATCAGTTTCTCTTCTCGCAAATCGAGAACGATTTTGCATTTGGCGAGGGTGGAATACTTGAATGGACAAATACGGCAGCCACTATCTAGGCCATAATAATTATCAATACTGGTAAAAACTGTTTTGGAAGGTCGTTTTTCGCTTAGCCGTCCGTTGTGTAAGCTTCCATTTGTATAGACAATAATGGTACAGCATCTATGGATGCTGTAGATGGAATGAGCAGTGCAGCACCGTCTACGCCACACATGGTAAGCATCGTGCATGTTGAGTCAAAGGGGGGAAGACCCGGAAGGCGATTATAGTATATAAAGTTCAACATCTCAGCAATTGTTCTCTTCGAGGCATGCGGCGTTGCGGAATGCTACGTAGTAAAGTCTAACGATGTAAGTAACAATAGACACATGACCTCATATACAATGGATGTAACATTTACATTGTCTGCCCCCTCCTTTCACAAATGCCACCATTCCTAACATGTCTATATGTTCACGCCTCTACTGGGTATGGAGTAGCCGTAAGCGAAATGCTAAGAGCATTGGGAACTGTCCAAAGTTATGATACGATTGCAGTTGAGACGGGTCATTTGGTCCTGTAAAGCCAGGCTCTCGCATAGCGTCCATTACAAGTCCATTCCGGAAGAACGGGTCCAACAGAGACCAAAACGGCCGGTGATACAAGTTCTAGTCTGTTAGCCTTGGCGGCAAGGAGGGAGTTCGAGACACATACCAATGGATAGGGCTGTCCCCTCAACGCCTCGCTCTTGACCGGTGCGACGTCAAGATACTTAGACACTTTGATATGCCTATGGAATTCTTGTTTCCCGGTCTGCTCATTCTCTAGAACCTCCATCGCACGGTGACCAGCAGGCTTCGAGAAAGCCGGGTGTAAGTTGATGATTACAATCCTTGTGAAATTAGCGACAACGCCGACCAGGTTGTGCTCTGATCTTACCTGCCGCCGGGTGCCAGCAGCTTCGGGAGTGCTGCCGCGAGGGGTTCTAGATCCGGCAACTCCTTTAAAGTCATGCTGCATGTGATCAAGTCGAATCTTAAAAGCTATCGTTAGAACCAATTTATACAAATAGACGGATAGGAATCCCTCACCTAGGATGGCTTCGACTGAAGCTTTCGAGGCTGGCAGTGTCTAGTAGATTAACTACTTCAAACGTCATGTCCAGCTTTGCATCCTTTGCCCGAATTTCTGCCTTCTCAAGCATCAACCTCGAACCATCCACCGCCGTGACGCGAGCGCCTGAAGTTGCTAAGACTGCGGCAATTACTGCGCTACCAGTACCTAGGTCAAGTGCACGCTCTCCCTTTTGAGGGGCTCCAAGCTCCTGGATAGCCGGTAAGAGGCATTCTTGGTACATGTCGTTCCCACTGCCAAGTGACTGGTCCCAATAATTGGCAATGTTGTCCCAGGCTGCGAGGTTATTCTCACCAGCTTGTCCTCCCAAGGCCTTTTTGGCGACATTCTCCCCGTTGTCACCCATTGCAAAATGAGCTTTGGAGAATATGAGATCTGGGCTGGTCGTGGGAGGGTTGCTCACTGCTGTTGAAGCCATTAAGAGTTTCCAGCAGGCTAGAGAAAACTGCTCAAGGTGCGGGGTCGTAAGCCAGGGTGCCTGCCAGGCAGCAGCTAAGGCAACTAACTAGCCATGCAGTATATGTTTGCCTTATCCCTCGGCCAAAATCCGGCGTGATTTTCCTTTCTTTCATTGGCTGCAGACCATGCAATCACGGTGGTCTCTTTTACGAATGGAGATTAAATGGAAACATCACTGTGCCTAGCGAAGGTCAGGGACAGTCAATGAGTTGGGCGTCGCATCATTTTGATTATGGGCCATCCGCGTCAAGACAAAAGCATTCATTTTCTTACTCATATGCGATCCAAAGCCTCTGTAAACTATCCCAGTTCTACTGTTTTCCATCTCATCTAGAGTACATGTACATGTGAACAGCGTTTGGAACTGACTCGTTGGACCATAACATGACAGGAAACCAACTACAATGACTTAGACTGTTCATGCACCAGTTGTGATATCCAGAAGCTTCGCCTGCCTCTCCAGGAACTCTAGTTGGGGACGATCGCTCTCCACAGTGACCTTCGCTGAGGCCACACTTAGCGCTTTCGTAAGTTTCCCATCTCGAAGTACATTCCTCTCTTGACGTGCGTCATACTCGAATTCATACCATCCATGGGCATGATACGATCTTTCTAGAGCTCGTATAGTGATTACTTCAACACAGCACCATGCCCGTTCGTAGTAGGTACCTTCGGTAATACTGATCATGGCGTTACATTGTGCAACGCACATTGGTAGGGCTGCGACACCGCGCGCCTGTATGTCTCGGTTGTCCTGGTCGATACAGGCCCAGTCCTGTAAATATTTGATGAGGCTCGGAATGAAGGCATATTATTTGGAGCGGGTACTTACAAGCCATACGCAAACGGTCTCGGGACTCACATTGGGATGCTCCAGAAGAAAACTTTCCAAAGCGTTGATCATTTGATGATACTTCGTATTTTCCATGTCGTCGGGGGAGAATTCCCCAGTACGCTTCTTCTTGGACCATGTGTAAGACATGAAAATCACGTAAAGGTCTTCATCATCGTCGTCGCCAAAGCGGCGTGTCAGGTTCTCGCTAGACTTGGGCAGCTTACCGTGTCTAGCAAAGTCGGCAAACCGTACGTATTTGAATGCATCAAACTGGCGTGCTTTCTCTTCGTCCGCAGCAAGGGCTTTCGCATACGCCTGTCGCAGGCGTTTGATGCTAGATCGTTTGTCTCCTTCTAGCAGCACCGGTCGCAATATCTCCTGAAAAAGCTCCCGATAGCCCTTTCGAAGCGAAGATTCCAGCCGATGCTGCTCGACCTTGTCTTGGTTGAGCTGTCGCCGAAGACCTTCGATGAGAATATTCTGTGTCAGGTCATCACCGCTGTAGACTGCAAAGTCCAGTGCTGAGTAGCCAGATTTGTCTCGTAAAGTCAAGTCCGCTCCAGCATCGATCATTTCCTGAATGTAGCCCCGGTACTCTTCGCAAGGCTCTTTCGAGAGAGCTGCGACTGGCGTATTCCCGTCTGAAGGATTGAACTCAGCAAGCGCCTTTTCTTTCTGTTCATTCTTGAGCAGCGCTCGGCCGTAAAATAGCCTGGAGAATGCAATCTTGCTTGGGTCGCCTGACTGGATGGACAGCTCTTGGCAATCCCAAGCTGCGCTGATCGCTTTGTCGAGATCCCCTTGCACAGTGTAACACAGCGATAATCGGGCAAATGCGATAGCCTCATGCGCTGTAGCGGTCTGAGCCTTGGCGGCCTTTCGACGGGAATCTTCTTGAGTGTCCGTTGGAATTCGCAGCCGCCGGCATATATCAACCCGTTCTTCCAACTGCTTTATGGCCACAGTCAAGTACTGATTGTCATTATTGGTCAGGAAAAGTTGGTAGTTGACCATGCCAAGATTACCGATTGCACGCTCTGTTTCAAGCTCGAGCCCCATGAGTTTGGCAGATTCATACTGTTCTTCGCAAGTCCGTTTGGCGTCTTTCAGTTTGTCTAAATGACGATACACGACCGCAAGCTCTCCAAGTGCTTTGAGACGGCTCTCGTTGGGCGGCATGTTCCTGACTGCGTCTTCCAGGCACTCACTGGCTCTTGCAAATCGCCCAAGCATTCTGTAAACATACCCGAGTTCGGCAAGCACCACGTATCGATAATGTGTGGCATGTGGGAGGTCGGTCTTGCCATCACACATGGCCAAAGCACTGTGATGGGCGCGCAGCGCTTCCTCCAGTTCGTTTCTACGGGTGTGGGCTAGACCATGCTGGTGGAACTGCTCCCAATTGCGAAAAGTTTCAATCGCTGCTGTAATTGTGGCGGGTGTGGTGGTTTCAATATCGCTCTCCTGAAAATAGCCACCCTTCGCGGGGACCAGTATGGAAGGGACACGCCGTGAACCCTGTGCATAGTTGGAAAACGAGAATGCCACGTGCATCTCATCCCGGTCAACTTCCAACCGACAAAAGGCTCCGGCGTATCTGCTATAGGTCATGTGGCGCGAGCGCATTTCTGACTGTATCTCGTTCGCCTGAACTAGTTCCCCGGTGTTGACGTATCTGGCAGGATTTTCGGTGCTCTTGCTGTTGGTATGGCTTGAAGACAGCTCATACCTGGCATGTGTGGCTGTCGTTTGTTGTGCCTTCTGGACTTGATATCTGTAGTCTCTCGCCTGTCCCAGTAGGACCCAGCTCTGATCAAGCTGTTGGTGCGAAGAGATGACGGGTGTCCCCTCGTTTCCTCGTTTGACCCCAGGGAACCATACTTCAAGCTGAACTGATTCCTGAACATTGCCGTCTTTGGCCATGCACCAAAGAGTGATTGAAATAAATCCCTCGACGTTTCGATCGACTTTGCGGATGATTGATGTCTCTGATAATACTCCTTGTACAAGTGACCATATTGACTCGATGTCGTCCGGAGGGAGTCGAGTAGCCTGGCGTCCCGATTCACGTAGAAATGCGACGGCCAAAGCAAGATTGACATATTGCCGCAGAAGGCTTTGTGCGATGTGCTGCGTCAAACGAATCCATTCGTGAAGGGTCAAGGGGTGGTCATCATTCCCGGCATTTGGTGTCGAATTCTGGGCTTTGCTGCTGTGGCGGAGCGCAGTTGCACCAATGATAGATTCGCGGATTGGCTGGATCTCAGAGACGAGCTTCTCATCGCATAAGCCCTGTAAAGTGCTTAAAATCGATGACCAAGAAACACGTGTTTGCTGAACTTGCTCCATGGCTCATTTTTGGCTTGATAAGATGCAAACCATCGACCGTCGTTGGCCTCAAGGAGATCTGGGTCACCTTCCGATTTTAAGCGGCCATAATAAGTCGTCGCCGCAGTGGAGTATCGGACAAGAGCCAATTCTTTTAGCCATAATAAGGAGAGCCTGCGTCAAACATCTGCCAGGCTACGGCGGCTGCCTTAATTACCCCGCTTCTGGAATCGCTGCCTGGCTTCAGTTGTTATCACAGCAACTTTTGTCACGATACCAGTTGAGCAACCACGAAGCTGTTCCAGATCTTGTTTGCCCCAGTTGGATCCAACGACTGCTATTGGTGTAGCCTCGGGCAAATTCTTCAAATCAAGCATTTATAATCAGGGCAGAGCTATGCATGCAGCATGCCATCCCTCTAACTGGCTTTCTCGACCCGACTCCCAATGGGCAGTTATGTCACTCTTGATCGAATAGTGGTATGGAATGGGATACGGAGCCCCGGGTTTCCCGCATAAGATGACCATCAATAAGCGAGCGATTAAGTAGCTACCGAGAGAAATAATAGGCAAAGATCAAGGTTCATTCGATAACAGATGTGTGAACAGATCAAGGCTGGCGTAGCATATGAAGTAGAAGTAGCTGCTTTCCGTGGCATGTGTTATGCTCATCGTCTTCTTCCTTCGCGGCAGCGCGAAGAACATTTCCGAGCTGACTGATGCGGACTTTCAGCAAGCTGACCTTGGTGATCGCCAGACCGAGATCATTGATCCAAAACCTTCCGTCGTTCCAGTATTTGATGATGTCGATGCAGGATGTAATCAGGCTGGCGAGGGCAACGCCGCTCAAAGCCAGACCGGCAACTTCGGCCATAGGTGCGAATTGGTGATTTCAATTTCAGCGATAATGCATCAATGTCGGTCGAAAAACTGGCGAGATAGGGGCTGGGCTGTCTTTTGAAACTTTCTCGTCATCGATTGTCGTTGACCGGCTGCGCAGTGGGAAATATTACCGTCAATGTGTGAAGCCTAATACAAAGTAGTCGAAGACAACATTCAGAGCGTTAAAGACATTCTTATGGGCATTATCATTGTCTTTACCGTCTCTCTTTTCTTCTGCAGGCCAACGGACTTTGGGGCTGTGTGTAAATTGTTTCTGAGGCAATTTCCAATGTATCTATTGGCTACTTGAGCACAGCCTGGCTTATGCCAGAAACCCTGTGTTGCAGGCTTTCCACGGCTATTCATGCTGCTTACGGGAATGAGAGTGATGACACGTCCTGCTTGCTCAGCCTGATTCCGCAACTCGCAAAGATTGCCGCAGATACTTCTCAGACAGGGGTGTGCTGGCTGCCTTTTGGCTGTCTTCCTGTGGCCAACACAACCATGCGAACCAGCTACCCCGCAGTGACTGAGGATTTCCTTGTCCCCAGGTCCATCCTCGACAGCAGCTCCTCACCACTTGCATTTGTTTCGTACGCCATGGATGCTCGTAATACTCCATCTGTTTGACCGGATATGTCACGACAACCAGAAGATAATCACTTGAAAAGCAGCGGCCTGATCTTTCTTAATGTTCACTTCAACCAATTAAAGCAAGGACCGAACGGAGTTGCTGCCTTGGACAATCAGACTGAAGGATCCGCAGCCACTTTGGGCAGCCGTTTCCGCTTATGTGAGTAGTCATTTCCGTTTGTGATATTCCGGTCCAAATTCAACAAGGAATTCCTCTATCTTAAGTAAAATACTCACGCGTCTATACAGCGTCTGGACTCGAGGTTGGGACACCTGTGGGGCAACCTTCTGAAGCCGATACCGACATTATTGTGCCACCGCGCCTTCACGAACGAAGAGATTCCCTGCCCGACTTCAGGTCACTGCTAGCTGGCAAAGATCCTTTCAGAGAAGACACTTTTGGAACCAAGCCCGATAGCCCGGTCGCCGATAGCCCGGCCGATGAGGACAGCGACTGCCTAAATATGGCACCTACCCAAACGGACGACGTCTGGCAAGACAGCCAAGGAACCATCCGATTTCTAAGTGAACGAGTCCTCAAATACAATCCCATCTCCGATCCGGGGCTTTTTTTCCCGGGGAGGGTTATACAAGTATCTGGACAAGATGCGGACCAGTCCGTAAGTGGCTGTGCTATGGTCGTGCTTGCTGTTTCCAAGCATGGGTTTCCCCAGTGTCTGATGCTTTGCCAACATCACGGACAAGAAGGCGACGAAGAGGAAAAGAGCTTCTGAGAAGCTTACTCGGCTGTCTACCCCAACACGCTGAAGCACGTGGACCGAAACAAAGCCTATGAAGATGAGAAGCCCAATCGGCCAATTACAATCCAAATAAACAATTCTTTAGTACAGGTAGTTGAGCTAGCTGAAGATTGCTTCATTAATTATCAACATACGTGGAGCTTGAGAAAGGACAAGGTCAAAATAGCCCCAATCGGTAAAGTTTCAGGGAACGACCTAATGTTATTGAGGAATAATTACCGAGAAACTCAGAAACGGATGTATTCGGAGAAATGAACACAGGCGATCCTTCTAGCTTTAGTGCTTATCTGCGCTTCACATTACTGTATACGTAGTTTTACTCTTTCATGACTTGGTGGATTTAATTATGATATTGCTGAGTTTATCTACAAGTACGCAACCAAGTTACGTCCACATTTCTTTTCAGCCAGTTGTGTCGACTTATAGCAGGTTCCAGGTTGCGTGAGGTTGCGTTCTTAAGACGATGGAACTAAAGGCTATGTTTATTACAAGGATTAGGAAGCGGCCTTAGGCCTCAAGGAGACATTCATTGACGCCATGAGGTGTGCTCTCAGGAACTGACATCAAATCACAATTTTACAGAGCCGAAGAACGCAAAAGTTTGACTAGTTTTATTGTTGATTCACCTTCGGCCTTAGCACATGTTTCTACCTCAGAAGGTCTATTTAGGCGGGTCTTTCTCCTATATACTCGTCTCCTGTAAGCTCTTAGACTATGCTCGACGTGGATGAGACCGTCGATCTAGCTGATCTCCGTCTTTTACTAAGATTACTGGCCCTAGTCCAACTCACATCAAGCTAAACAGCAAGCCTTTCCAAGATCCTAAGCTTCTTCGCTCTCTAGCAAAGAATCATAAAGTTCTACAAACGCAGCCGCTGGCAGAAAATGAGAACATTACCTAGCCATATCATACTCTTTAGCTCCTCTAAGAATGTTATCAGCGAGGTCAGCAATATTAAGCGAGAGATATTGCGATAACTTTCGATTGGGCGCCATCAATGGGCCTGTTTAAGAATGCGAAAGCTCCCCTTTCTGCGTGTTGAGAAGGACTCATCGCGGACGATCCTGCGTTCACGTTGACTACCTGGTATCTATGATAAGGAACGGTTGCGTCGTGTCTGATTCAAAGACGGAACTATGATATTGCTACAGGCTTGCTGATGCTAATGGATGTAGCTGCGATTGAAATTGTTCTCTACTGCTCTGGTGCCGAGATGGGATCGAGGGGCTTCCGTCCCCAAACACACCTCTGACGGTAGTACCCATGCAGCTTGCCAGAGCGGATCTCGCGGCGGAGCTGAGCGGCGTAGATTTGAATCTCCTCCCTGCTCCAAGTTGACATGACGTTGGCCATGAAGAGGACATAGCCCTCGATATCGGACAGAAGAGTCAATTGTGCCCATTCGCCAATTTCTCTCTTCACCGGGTCCTTAGGCCAGTTGCCAATAGGTGCCTTCATTGGTCTCTCGTTAGTACCGTCCTTTGATCAAGAGAGTGACATATCGTACCTTGTTGTTCCACTCCGTAATGTTCTCGAAGCCAGCTCCCTCCATGGAGGTCTTTTGGAGATTCTCATCGAGAACGCGGAAGGTCCGGCCCATCTTCCGGCCGCCCTCCTCGAAGAACTTGCCCCACTGACCCAGCGCACTGGTCTCCGGGACGGTGTCGTCGTCACTCATGATGGCGGGAGAGACTTCGAAACTCTCGAGGTAGCCACCTGGCTTGAGAGCCGCGTAGGCCTGCTTGAACAGCTCTGGCCAATCCGCGATACTTCCGACGAGGAAGCGGATGTGGACGTAGTCGAAGGTTCCAGGAGCAAAGGTCCACTCGCGGGTGCAATCCTCGATCTCGCTATTTTAGAGTTAGTGGGTATGCGATAAGACACAAGGCTCTCGCACTTACAACTTGCAGTTAGGAGGGACCCATGTTGGCTGAATGGGCGAGATGTCGGTTCCGATAACCTCGCATTCCGGGTTCTCATCTGCGAAGTCACTGAGCAATGTTAGAGATTAACTGGCATCGCAGACTATCGAATCCTTACATGGCCCAGATGCCTGCGTTCAAACAACGAATCAGCTTTGGTCACATGTAAATCGTACCCTTGCACGCTCACCAGTTCCAGTTCCAACATCCAGGGCTTTGGTCAGCTTGCTCTTGTCTATCGGTGCCAAGTGAAGTTTGTCGCCGCAAGAAAGAGTCAAAAGATGGTGACTGCCGCTTGTCAGTCTCCTGTAAGATCCAGTCCCGCTCCTTCATCTTACTTGATGTCCCAGCACTCATTCTGCTGCTCGTCGTTGCTCCCCCTACAACCAGTGTTAGTGGCATGATAACCCGCTCGACCTGATTCGGGGCACCTAACCAGTACTGGGCATTTCCGACCTCGCCGTGAAACGTGCGTCCGTGAATCTTTCGGTACTCGAGAATAGTAGAGGTGATCGACGCAGTAGAACTGGCGTTGTCGTCGCCTAGCGCCGAGTCGTTGTCGCCGTCATTAGCAGCCTCCTAACACGCCGTCAATCATCTCCGGTACCAAGTTTGGGAACGCGGTCGGACCGCCGTGTCGACTGACTCGTGCCGCCTGCACCCAATGCTCAGCGGGCAAGATACCAGCGGCCGCCGCCGCGTCCTGGTCCTGCTGAGCGGCCGCGGTCGCTTGATCCTCGTCCTGTTCGGGGCACATTCTCAATGATGCTCCGTCTTCGTTTCGTCGCGATGCAATGCTTCGTCGTCTGCCGTTCCCTACCAGGCGGAGAAAAGGAGAAAATAAGGCTTCGACGGGACGTAAGAGTGCGGAACGTGTTCCCACGGGTCACGAGAATGATCCCCGGTCCCTGTCCATCCTATATCAGGGAACCACCATAGGACATCCCCACAGCGGATAACGCGCGGTCGTGCGCATCCTCGCCTTCTGAACGAGCCCCTCGGTCGTCTTGCTCACCGCATCCACCATCCTGGACTGGGAATCCAGCCAGCCGCCTTTCGGCGGTGCGTGGTGGCCTATCTGCCGGTGGTGTCAGCTTGGGGTTTTGCAGGTTTTCGACGTGTCATGGAGCGCCAAGTCCGCTGACCAAAACATTTGAATACTACCATGTTCGGCGCTCATCACCACTTCAGGGGCACAGGGGACGGAGATCGACGAGAGTTTGGCCAGCCGAGTGGACATCACGGCATTCTTCAGCGGGACTCTGGCCACGCACAAACAGGCATGTTGAGGGGCATGCGAATGTTCTCCACGGCATGCAGCTTTGGCAATGAGGATACCGCCAACCAGACGTGTTCTTTTGGGATTCTCTGATGGACCGATGGGATTCTGGACTCAATTATGCCCGCTCAAGAAAAACACATGGAAGGAATACACGTGGGAATTTTCCCGCCTTTCCTCAGTACGTTGCATTCAGACGCATCTCGATGTACTCCCGGCTGTTGATCGGGTCATACTTCTTGGGTCGCTCGGGCCCGAAACACCCAGGAACACAGTCAACAGTCTTTTCTGAGTCGGCGCCGATGAAATACGGGATGGAATAACGCGCCCGTGTGACTCGACTGCCGCTCACATCCGTTTCCAGCGGCGGCGCCCGGACACGATGCATCGTCGACCTGAGCGTGTCATTGCTCCACCGCTGCATGAAGTCACCAATGTTGACGACGATCGTCCCAGGAATATACGGCACCGGGACGAAACGTCCCGCTTCGTTGGGATCTTCTACCTCCAGCCCTCCAACCTCGTCCTGGAAGAGCAGTGTCATGGACCCAAAATCAGTATGCCCGCCCAACCGCTCGACCTTTCCCGCGCGAAGCAGCTTTTCCTCGGCCGGTGGATAATGGAGGAGCCTAATCTGGTTGTCCTTGTTCACGTGGTACCCCTGGAAGAAGGCCTCGTCTAATCCCATTCCCAGTGCCATTCCCCGGAGCAGGTGGAGTTCTAGCTGGTAGCAGTCCTCGTAGAAGCTGTTGAAGAACGCCCGAAAGCCGGGTAGCGACTCGTCGGGAATCCAAATGTTTGGGAGATGATCATCGTCTTCGCGGCCAATCTCGTATGATTCCTTGAAGTCGGGGATCTTGCGACGCTCGCTGATTTCATCGGCGTCAAACACCATTTGCGTGACCTTTTCTCGGCCTATGCCCGAGTACCCCCGGTGCCACCATCCCTCTGGGGGATGCGGTGCTTTTTCCTTCTCTGCCTGGGGCAGCGAGAAGAACTTGGCGCTCTGGATGAAATTGTGAGTTGTGATATCATGCACAGACATGAGTCGGGAGAGACAAACCCATTGGAACGCGGCGTCCACGGTCTCCTGCGGCAGCCCATGATTTTTGACATACGCGAAGCCGAAAGTCTTGAATGCGTCGACTAGCGCTTTGCCCGCCTGCTGCGCTTTTTGTGGTTGCGCGCTTCTGAGACCGTCCAGATTGACGAGGGGGATGCTCGGGTGCTCCGCTTGCGAATCGCACGCGGCGCCGTTGGATTGATGCGACCCGCTCATGTTTCTGGCATTCGCGATATTACAACGTCGGATTACAATACAAGTATGCCAAGTTTGGGATGAAAGAGAGTTGTACTTGTTGAGGTTTGGATTAGGTTCTTTTAAACCCTCCACATCCCCGCCTTATCGCCTCCTGCAGGATGACGGGATGACGTCGATCGCCGCGAGGTTATTCACATGCAAATCATCATGCGATACAGCAACCACAAACTAAGAATAAAGCGGTAGATCTGCGGAGAATGAACTTTTTTGATGCGTCGGTGGTCTTATGTTCAACGATTGATAAGCAATTATCTTGTCAACATACTGACTTCAGACTTGTTTGATGATCATTAAAATTCAGACAATGTCACAAGAATTGACACATCAAGGCTCCCTTGTCGTAAGGACGACCAGGTCCAGGGCGCATGCGCAGAACCACCGACTCAAAATCCGATAAACTGGGAAGGGTTTTTTTTTTTCTGCGGTGGAACGAATCGTGTTGAATTATTCGGGATCAACCCTTGTCAACTCGCTGTTCTGAGAGATCCATCTTTCGGAGTCGGGCGCCGTGTCCGATGCCAACGGATCATGTCAGATTCAAGTGCTTATTTCGGAACCAACAACCTTTACCCAATCTTACCAGCGTCTTTGAATAAGGAGATACCATCAGTTTCACCTCAGCAGTGCACATATTCAACGTGCCGTAACATCCGAATCGAACTGGGCAAGCGGCAATCCCGTATCCCTCGTCATATTTTCTTTGACATTCCCGTTCAAGCCGTTCGCTGTTCGACGCTACAGCGGTTGAGATGGATTATTCGATAAAGGAAGTACATCTTATTCCGCCCCGCAGATTTGATTGTGATTAAAAGCCTCACACAGACTCTTGTAATTAGCGAATGCGCTACACGTTTCAAAGGTAGGAGCTCCTGGAGCTTTTTCAACCAACGCCAGAACTCCGAGGCCATTGGACAGGTGCCCTTTAACTGCCGGTTGGAGCGAATTTCAACTGTTGCACTACTAAGATAAGACAGGAAGTAGGCATATTTCCAGGGCTCGTCGGAACAAGGTAGAGCCTGCATTCCTTCTAATCTGCTGACCCCGTTCCCACACGCGGATGGAAGGTGTTCAAGATAATCGGTTTTTACAACTCCATGTCATCAGAGAACAATAAAGGCCTTTACGTTTGATGTCTAGTCATCCTCCTTTGCCCCAACTCTTTTAGATTTGCGCAGCGTCGGTGAAACGGGTGGCTACGGGCTACTGGGTGTCTGAAAACCATGATGATACTGCGAAGTACTGCTGCAGACATTGAATTGAGTTATTTCTCATTTGATGTTCAAGGATTTCCGCTATAGTCGATTCTCACAGAGCATATACGTACGTTTGCTTCAGTCCCAAGGCCATGGCAAGTCGTGTTATCATCGTTGGGACAGCTCCAGGGCGGCAACAACAAACTCTGGTGAGCGGGCTGTGAGGAAATAGCCACTGGTACACAGTGTCCATTCAAATTAGTTTTCGAGATGGGGGGAAAGTTTGAAAATGTGACCTTTTGCCGAAGGCTTCTTTGGAGTTGCACGTGGAAACCAAACTATTGGGCTGTGGCTTGGTCTGATGCCTTAACGAACACGGGCGATATTACCGGCTTCGCCTGCTTGCGACGCCGCATGTACCGTTCACCCAATGACAGTCGACGAATGCGCGTCGTGCACCTCAACCGTCAAAACAATTTACTGCCTTCCTCCTGGGATACCCATCTTGATATCCAATAGTCAGGACTCAAATTATACCTTCGCGCAGATTCGTAGTACATCAAATAAAAAGCCTCCTATGCGGGCGCTATACATAGCCCTAAACTTTCTATACGCCGCATACCCTAAATGGGGGGGATTGTCGTATCAGAATACATTATCGTGGCCTTCTGTGGCTTTCTTAAATGCTATCCAGGCCGATTTTCAAGTCTTGATATTGAAAATCGGGATGCCTACCACAGCCCTTGCGACATACTTAAGATGCGGCTGCTGGTGCCAAGTCGTGCGCCCATGCCTCATCAAGCAAAACTTCCAGATTCCTACAAATTCATGATGCGTTTCATACTGCCCGCTGCGTGGTGCCTTGTGCTGCAGGGCGTTTCATCTACGGGTTTATATTCTCGACTCAGTAACACCGACATGGTAATCGAGAATGGGAAAGACTTGCATTTGAGCTATGAGATCGGCGTCGAAGGATTCAAGGAGTCGATGCACGAGGACATGGCCATCGCTGCTTTCATCGGATCCAAGCACCCTTTCCCCGAGGGAACTGAGTACAACAATATCAACGCGGACCAATGGGAATACATGCGCGGGCTCATCTGGAGCGACGACCCAACTTGCCTTTTGTTCGTCGACTCGAAGGAAAGGAACAACCAGATAAGCGCCGCCACGGACTTTCTTGAGGAGTTCTTGACCGGCGACGAATCTAGACTCACGAAGCGGAGTCACTTTGGTGACCTTCAGTTCCTTCACGCCATGGGCTCGCAGGACAATGAAGACCCCAACGTCACCAAGAAGAACATGATTGACTGGCTGGAGATCATGTACAAACTTGCCATTGGCCAGGATGTGGCGGCAGCCGACAGGCTTGACAAGAGGTTTCCCGATCAATTTAATTCCAGCTCGATTCCTTCGGATGACGTCAGCATCAAGCAACTGTTTCTGGGCACAACTCCATCATATCAACATGCCGATATTCCCAAGCGAGCCCTCGGAAATTGCCTTCACATGATCCAGGACTCATATGCACTTGGACACACGCTGAGAAGGCTCAAGAACCCAGATGATTTGGACGCAGATGATGAAGAAGGTATGGTTGTCAGCATCAATGCGATGGCTATCCAGATTCTTTTGACGGTAGCTACTTCCATCAGACCCATAACTAACGACTCATCACAGGGTATCGCCGATTCAAGCCCGGAAAGTACGCAAAGCTCGGGCCGGTAATCACATTCCACACGTATGCAAACCAGTCGGACCGTCATTCTCACTACGACGGATCAAAGCTGAAGCGGGTGCCGAGTGACCTCGATACTTTCAACAACGTCATCGGTGCTCGAGACGGGATCGATAAGTCCAGGAAGCTCATCAACTTCTTCGCCCAGAAGACTAAGTGGGAAGATGGCGTTCGCGCCTTTTTAGACCAGGAAGTTTTCGCGCTTGATTCGAACGTGACTGTCAGCAACTCGCAGGTCGACGAGCGCTTTGGTTTGCCAGACACGAGCGGCTAGTCTGTATTTGATGTTGCACGGATTGCAAACTCTAGTCCTCGTCTTTGAGAAGTTGGTCGTCGGCATACTTGGCTTGGCCTTGGGCTTCTTGCCTGCGGGACTTCTTCTGGACGTCTTCAAGATTTAGTGATGCGGAGAGTCCGTGTTGTTCTTGTGCTTCATGGTTAGGCGTATGATACATTTGATTCTCTCCAACGAGCGAGTGCAACTGCATATTTACAAGATGTGCCCGCAGGGGTTAACCTGCTGTATGAAAGTATAAAGCTAGAAGGGAGAAAACATGTGAAAGCCCGACGCATGTAATTTCAACCCAGTGCTTGAGACGGTAAACCAAGCTTTAGGTGAGCTTGATCTCGTAAGCAAATGCCGTTGCAAGAGTTGGCGGGTCGTGTGGAATGGTAAGCTGTTAGAAGCATGTTAGTATCTAAAAGCTCCTATCTGCTCGTAAAAGTCAAAACTAACCTCGCCAGCGGAGTAGTTGTACGTGAATGAGCCGAGGTCAAGGGCATCATAGACAAGTCCTTGAGCACCGCCCCAGTCGAACTGATACCTGTGAATTTCCAATGTCCCCTGCGCAGGGAGTCTAAGTTCGGCCAAGCCCTTGAGGACAATATCATAGCGGTTTTGAACGGTCCTTGTACCCGCGAGGATCTTCAAGTACCCATTGGACAAGACGGCGAAAGCATCAAACTTCAGGTCTGAAGATGCGGCTGTCAACACTCGCTCTCCAACCATGTTTGCGTAGTACTTGTAAAGCTGCCATTCTCCGTTGGGATAATAACCCTGATCGTTCTTGGCAACAAGATTGCCTAGGTAGTTGTGCAGATTCTCGCCGCCCTCCCAGTTGGCACGCAGCCCGCGGATGTTGTGGCGCTCCAATTGTGCAAGGTAGTAAGCCGAGTTAGCAGGGTTTTGTTCATCCGGCCAGGCGTACTCGTTGACGTCGATTGGCCTCTCCGGGAGCCCATACTCGGCTAGGAGAGCGCGAAGGGCAGGCACAGTTGTATCGGGTTCTCGCTCCCATGCCCCGATTTGATGCCATGAGTAGATGTCTGGGGCCACATTGCCTTGAGCGACAGCTTGCATCCAGGCTCGCCAGTTGGCGCTGTCTTGGCTTGGCGAATGAGCTGACGATGGCCCGCTGACTTTTGCTTCTGGCATCTCGTTCCTGTTTCAAACACGTCAGTTGCTACCGAACGCCTAGCATGTAGGATATAACGGACCTTAGTAGCTGAGAAGCTCGAACGTAATACTCAACGTATTGAGACCAGGGACGATTCCAAAAGCCTTCGAGATCGGGTTCATTCCAGAGATCAAACACTAGACCATCGAGCATGTTGTTGGCTCTGACGTCAGAGATGAGACGGCGGATGAAGGTTTCCATTCCAGACCAATCCCCGTTATCGCCAGGGAAGGGAAAGTCAGCAGAGGAGCCGCCCTGAGAGCCCCAGATGTCGTGGGGGAGAAGGATGAAGTCCGCATTGTACTTGCGAGTGGTACGGTAATTAGAAAGGGTTGAATCAAAGCGGCCGCGGTAACCATCTTCACCTCCGATGGCCCAACCGGAAGCAGCAATCTGAGCACCGCCAGCGCGGCACGTTCTGAATTTGATATCGGTGAGGAAGTGGTCGGGAATTGAGTTGTCGGCATTCTGTCCATTGTCTGGGAAGCCATATATGAAGCCGGACCCAAGGAAGGCGGCTTCTCCTGTAGTTTGAGAGACATCAACTGTGGCTGATCCGGCGCTCTGTCTCGAGGATATGGCTGCCGCAGCTGAGCAAGCTGCCAAAGCTGCGAGATTGGTAAGAACGGGAAGAGCTCTCATTGTGACAACTCTGAGGGGGGGTTTCTTGACGGGTAGCTGGTGCGAATGTGTGTGATTTCCAGAACATTGTGTACCGGCAAATGTCCTATTTAAGTACAAACACAACTGGTATCGTGTACAAAATGTCAAGTTTACGCCGGGCCGTGTCACAGCGTGACATCCCACCGGCTTCGGTAATGCCACACGATGCCTGAATTCCGGCTAAAGCAATTTAGTGATCTGAATGTTTTTCTCTCAGCAAAAGCCATCGATTTGCAACTCCTTGGTTCTCCATTTTCCTCTCCACCGGGCTTGGCTCTCTCCCGGCATCAAGTACGCATCGGAGACATCCCCGATCCAGGGCCCAACGCCGCCCCACCGGAACAAGAACGCAGTGGCACCTGAGCTCACGCACTAATTATGCTTGCCTTTTGCTACCCGAGCGGATGGGCTCAGGGAATAACAGTTACGATAATCAATCTTGAAGACAAAAATGTGACGATATTAGTGATAACGACGACAGCATCGACGAGGAAAGTAAGGCAGGTAGAGTATATTACTCCAGCGTCAACAAATGGTTGCTTCAGGACAGAAATAGGAGGTCTCCAAAGTCAACATCTAAGATCGTGTAAAAGGGTATTTTTGAGGTGATTGAGCGAAATAAGTGGACGTACGAGTGGAAACAACAAGGCTGCCCATGACCTCACTGATACATCAAGAAAATAGCAGATGTGCCATCTTACTAGTCAATTCACGTGGAGACGTTGCGCAGAACAAAGCGAACATTGTCAAGTGATGTGAATGATGAAGTAGAATCAACTG
This sequence comes from Colletotrichum gloeosporioides, assembly GCF_011800055.1. NCBI lineage: Eukaryota > Fungi > Ascomycota > Sordariomycetes > Glomerellales > Glomerellaceae > Colletotrichum > Colletotrichum gloeosporioides. The sequence continues at coordinate 690,255 of NW_025544662.1, read as the reverse complement.
AGAGAGTAAGGTAGCTTAAGTCTAAGGGGGTAATGTTGAAACGAAGAAAAACACGAAGAGTGATATCCAGTCGCAGTACAAACAGGAAAAGCAGTCTGATATCATAGCCCCCTTCCATGTACACGGAAAAAACTTGAGTTGCCCATCCCATTCTCCGTATTTCGTACACATGAACAAAAGGAATTAAGTGGTATTGCCATCAGCACCATGTCGGGTCAGTTTACACATTAAGAGAAAAGGGTGGTGCAATCGTGCTTGAACGAAGCGTGCTGCTTAAGCCTTGTTCTTGCCATCCCAGAGGATGATGCCAACAGACTCCTCCCAGCCGCGACCGGCAGCAATCTCCATGACCGTGCGGCCGGCCTCATCCCTGGCCTCGAGGTCGACACCGCAAGCCTCCACAAGGATCTTGAGGATCTTGGCGTCGCCGTTCTCGACGGCCTGCATGATGGCGTTCCAGCCGCGGTACATCTTGTTCGCGTCGGCGCCGTTGCGGAGGAGCATCTCGAGGATGTCGGTGTCGTCACCGCGGCAGCGGCGGACGGCCTTGACGATAGGCAGGTGCTCACCGGGCGCGTTGATATCGGCGCCGGCCTCGTGGATGAGGAAGCTGGTCATCTCCTTGTTGTCCTCGCGGATGGCGCTGGTCAGCGGGGAGAAGACGCCACCGTTCTTGTCCTCGACGGAGACGCCGGCCTTGAGCAGCAGCTTGACGCTGTCGAGCTGGTTCGCGACAACGGCGCGCTCCATGAGGCCCTTGAAGGAGCGCGGGTCGGGGACCGCGGGGAGGAGCTTCTTGAGGACGTCCGGGCGCTGGACGGACATGACGATGGGCCAGTCGCAGCCGCGCACGTTGGGGTCCGCGCCGTGGGCGAGGAGCTCGTCGAGCATCTCCATGCGGTTCTCGCGGATGGCGGTGGTGATGGGCGTGTTGCCGTCGTCGCCCTTGTCGTTGGGGCTGACGCCCTGGTCGAGGAGCCACATGAGGGCCTCCATGTTGTTGACGCGGACGGCCATCTCGATGATGCCCTTGGGGTTGTGCAGGTCGTTGCCGGCGGCGACGAGGCGGGGGAGGAAGTGGGTGCGGAAGTGAGTGACGCACTTGAAGGCGGGGTACTCGGCAGAGTTGAGGTTGGGATCCGCGCCGCTCTCGAGGAGGAGCTCGAAGATGTCGGCGCGGTTGTCACGGATGGACGTGCACAGCGGCGTGTAGATGCCATCCTTCTTGAGGTTGGGGGAGACGCCGGCGGCGAGGAGGACGCGGACGGACTCGATGTTGTTGATGCTGACGGCGAGCTCCATGTTGCCTGGCGTCTTTTTGTTGTCGGCGCCGCGGGCAAGGAGGACCTTGAGACACGGTGCCTGGTAAGTCGCCGGCCAAAGCATGTGCTTGGGTCCGGGCAAGTTGGGGTTGGCACCGTGGTCCAGGAGGGCAGTGAGGAGATCGACTCTGGCGGACTGGATGGCCTCGAACAGGGCAGTCTTGCCTTCCCTGTTCTTGACGTTGGGGTCCGAGCCGTAGTCAAGCATGAGGTCGACCAGCTTCTTTGGTGTGCTCTTGTTCATCGAGCAGATGAGGACGGTGTTGCCGTTGGCCATGATGTGGTTCGGGTCACCGCCGTATGTGAGGAGGAGGTGAACGAAGTCAATCTTGCCGTCAATGACGGAGATGGCTAGGGGAGACTCTTGCGATGAGCCAGCAGAGAGGTTGGGGTCAGCACCATACTTGAGAAGCATCTTGGCCATCTCAACAGAGTTCATCTCAACGGCAGCAAAGAGAGGCGTAATGCCATCCTTGTCAGGCGAGTTGGGGTCAGCGCCGAAGAGCAGCAGGAGGCGCACGCTCTCGTGGTCTTGGCACAGGACCGAGTCGACGAGAACATGGTTCTCGGCGCCCGTGTCTGGTGATACGCCGCGGTCAAGAAGTTGCTCGACGAGCTTGTGGTTCTTGCCCTGGACGGCGGAAATGAGGGACGTCTTGAGCGCCGGGTTGCCGTTGGCGTTGTGGCGCGGTGTCCAGCGCGGCATCGTCATGGGGTCTGCCTTGAGGCGGACAACCTTGGCCGGGATGCTGTCGGCGATGTTTTGCAGCTCGCCGATGAGAGTCTCAGTGCCAGAAGAGGACGGGGAAAGTGTGTTATCAGAGTCGCGGAGAGGTCTCCTGTCTGAGATACGGCTGGGGGCATCGTAGGTATCGGAGATGGTGAGGTCATCCCGGTTTGACCTCCTGTCCATGTTGATTCTTGTGGAGTGCACACCAGATCCATGCAGCGAAGGCGGTGACTGGAGGTTGTGTAGTGAGACTGGGGATTGAAGGTCGTAGTGACCGTGCTCTGAGATGGTAATGTCATCGCGGCCTATCCTCCTGTCGGGGATCCTCGTTGAGGCGCCGTGGTCCGACGCGCTGTGATGACTCCTGTTGGAGATGGATGTGCGACGGCGCGGGTCCGGTGATAACCTGGTCTCTTGCATGACAAAGTCTGCTGACATCTTCTCGACGAGAGAAGGAGGAGGGAGGTGAGGTGCTTGAGAGGGGAGAGCGGGCAGAGGAGGCAGAGGAGGCGAAGTCTCGTCGGAGTGGTCCGGCGGAGTATGTTGAACCTCAAACGACTTGGACTTGGCTATCCGGACAGTCGAGTGAGACTGGCTGATGCGATCGAGAGCAGCCGCGAGGCCAGCATAGCCATTGCCAACAGCCTCGTCCGTCTTGGAGTTCCCGAGAGACCACTGGAAGACGAGCGCGCTCATCCTCAGCGCGTCCCTGGCCTTGCGTATCGACTCCCTCATCCTGAAGATCTCCTTGTCGGCGAACATCATGCGCCAGCCGCGCTGAATCTTGCCCATGGCACCCTTCTTTTCGTACTCGAGGAACTCAAACATCATGTGGTCAAGGACCTGGAAGTCGCTGTTGGTCTGGCGGAACTTGGTGTCGAGCTCCTTGATCATGTCGGCGGGGAACTCCTGGTGGACCCGGGACGCCTCCGAGAGGCCGGCCTCGATGGACCATAGTATGCGGCAGATGTCGAGGAAGTCATTGGCGAGGTCGCGGAAGCCGTGGGGTTGATGCTTGACGTTGGTGAGGAACTCGAGCATGCGGACCGAGATGTTGTTGCCAAGCAGGGTCGCGCGCGTGCAGAGGTCCAGGACGGACTCCTTGGGCTTCGGCTTCCCATACATCGCGGCAGTCATGGTGCCTCTTCTAGTAGGATGAGCCGCCCTCGGCTGAACAGACATGAAGGGGTGTCTTCAGACTGCAAAAGGAGGGGAAGAGGAGGTGAGCTCTGCAAGGGGCGGGGCCGTCCTATGGTCAGCTGGGTAGACGGGATAGTCAAAGGAGCTAGATGTCTACAGAAACGCCAAATGGCGGAAGTAAGCTGACAGAGGTTGAAAGGCAGGTGAATGAATGCAACAGAAACCAGATCTCTCGGATCAAGAGCCAGCGTGGGAATCGGGGGCTGTTTATCTGTTCGTGTCGCAGCCGTGGTCCTCGAGCTGGATCGACCCCCCCAGCTGGGCAACAGAAAGGTAGAGACCCTCCTTTGCAATTCGCAAGGAGCTCTCGGACAGGTCGAGGTCTAGTCGGCGGCCGTCGATAGAGACAAGACTCAAGCGGCAAGCCACCGCCCACGCCAAATGGGGCTCATTGGGAAGAACAGGCATTGTCCCGGCTCGAGGACCTGAATCGCGATTGCACCTAAGAGGGACAAACACAGGCGTATGTTGGCCTACATTGGATGGGATGGCAAAGCCGTAGTGCCAGGTACAAGGGAGGTTCCAAGGACTAAGTCAACGCTAGACGTCTTAACCCCAGAGACGACCTGCGCTAGGGTGGCCGCTTTGACACAAAGGACCGGAAATTCAGACAGCAAGCCAGCCAGCCTGACTAGGTCCAGACGAGACAAGAGGCAGAGGCGGCTGCGCAAAGACAGGTAGACTGACATATGCCACCACTAGTTAGCACTGGGGCCCAGCGTTTGGGCCCTTGGATATGGGGGTAACGGGACATGGTTGGATGGCTCGAACTATCCAGGGGGAAACGGAGGACTTTTTCTGCTTGGGAAGTTTGACACGGGAACCAGGCGGGAAAGAGAGAGAGAGAGGTGGGAGGAGGGGGAAGCAGTCTCCCAAGTATGACAAACTCGTTCCGAAGAAAAGCAGAGCGCGTTCTGTGGCCCCAATGGCTGCAGCGTTTGTTACTTGTCCATGTCTCATTAGCGCTGGTGGCGGGGAGAGCTGAGAACGGTCTCGGCCACGTGAGGGAGAGTCTTGGCTCACACTCCGGGTTGCTTATGTCTCTCTGCCCCCTCCCGGCGGGCTGGCTGTTCTCCGTTCTCAGCCCCATCTTGCGGTTCGAATGCCCTCCTGAAGGCTCCATTGGACCCAGTCACACGCGGCAGCGAGACCTGACAGCCGATTCTGCTTGCTTATTTTTGCCTGTCATTTTTCTTTATTTTTTGCTGTTCCTCGCTTGTTGAGTCGCTTCAGATGTCTCGCATTCTGAGAAGTGACCGATCTGAGTTTGCAAATCTTTCCGGGGCAGGATTGCGGGCCACCGTCGGCGGATGCCGATCAGGCCGCCCCTCCATCTGCCATTGTCCTTTGTGCTGTTGAACTGGGGAGTAGGGGGGCGAGGGCGCATCGATAGAGACTCTTCGGCAGTGGGAGTTGGCGACGTCATGTAATCGCCGTCCCAAAGTCTGATACTCGGCAGCAGCACCGAAAGAAGCAGAGCCAAGACAATTGACAGCAATATTTTGCTTCTCATCCACGGGAGATCTGGTTGTGGTTGACTGCAACGCTGGACGGGCACTGACATGAATCAGAGAACGGCAAGCTCTGTGCGCGCGGCCGTCTTGCGCATCAGGCTGCAGGGGGGTCTGTTCGTTTTCTCGGTACATGGATTCTGGTGTCATCTGGTGTCATCTGGGCCCTCAAGGCTGTTAATATCAGATCAGTTTCCTAGTCAGTCGCGGTAGTCTAGACCAACTAGAGCGCGGGTCGTTGGAGATTTTGGCACCAGACAAACAGAAAAAACTTCCTACAACGAATAGCGGGACCGAACGTTCGTGATGGCATATCTGGCGTCTGGGCAGCAGCTAGCAGTTTTTCAGATTTCTTAGCTGCATGTGTTAGCTATCAAATCACTCGTGTCACCCTTGTTAGCTCGGCTCCGCGATCACACAGCGTTGCCCGTCATCCATGCATTGGCGCGATAGTCTTGCAGAGACGAGCTTCAGCTGACGTTGATGATGTTGGCCGTACCTGGGTGTCCGTCAGGGGGGGCCAGGCAGGCATTCGACGCCGTGGCAGAATTTTAGCTGCTTTCCATCGCGTCTCCGACCCTGGACGGCGGGGAATAGCTACGACATGCTCCGTTCCAATAGGCGCGGGGGAGGAATTGGCAAAGGGTCGTGGAGGGGGATGTGGTTAACCGTGCGTCTTGATCGACGCGAATGCTACCGCAGTAGTAATCAGTGGCCCACAACTTCTTTTCCCTGGACGGGAGTTCTTTCGAATATCTGTCTTACAAGTACCTGTTCGGCCCTGTATCTGTGTGATATGCGCGCGTATGTGTGTGTACGGGTGGGTGTGTGTCTGTGTCCCTCAAGGATGCGATGACTGCGTGGATGGCAGTGGTTCACGGCGGGCGGGCGGACGAGCGGGCTTCAAACGGGAGAGTGGAGGGGAGCTTGGCCGGTCCATCCAAGACATCGATGTTCCCTGCGGCGCTCTGCGTGTCGTCAGGATTTCCCATTCGCGATGCCAAATTCTGCTAGAGAATGGACAATCAGACTCCACCATTCTGTGAGTTTGGGTGCGCTCGGTTAGAGCCCAGCAGGTCTCGCGTCGCGTGCTCATTTCAGTCCATGGTTGGCTGGCCCAGGAAGGCCAGAATGCTAACTACGCCAAAGTTCATCTGGAAAAGGCTCTTGTTGGAGCTGTTCGTGCTGCTGGTTGGTCTGGTGCTTGGAGCTGCTGGTGGCCGTAGCGGCCGTAGATGTTGCACCCCTGGCGCCGCAGCATTTGCAATTCCCACCAACACACTCGAAGGAAGGGAACAGACCGGGCTGGATGAGCCGCCGCGGGGTCTCGGCGGACGATGAAAACCAGATGGTGGAGGGGAAGATGGGGGGGCAAGATGGTACCGTACCGCTGGGTAGTGGGTGAGGGGAAGGAGATGATGAATGGCAGCCAAACAGTACAGTTGAATGGCATACAAATGTCCAGAGAGACAGGCAAGCAACAAGCACAGTCGCAAAGCCACGAAAAGCCTCAAGTACAGCACGGGTATGGTCGTGGAGGTTTCCCCGAACGCCTCCTGTGTCCTATCGGAGCCTCGGGGTACCACACCAACGGATCCCGCGCCAACGCTATGCCATCCCAAATACTTTGCACGTCCCCATCTCGTCCGGTCTGGCTCCAGTTGTCTCTTTATCTCCGTAGCCTCTCAGGAGTTGCGACGGGCCCAACTGCCCTGAGCAAATAGCGTCGATATTAGACTTCGGCCGGGCCGGGTCCACGCGTCTACACCATCTTTTCTTCGTACGAATGCCTCGGTATCCAGGTCCAGCCCGTAGTAGCAATACGATTGGATGATTCAGTACGAAGCGCGGTACGAAGTGGCAGAGAGCAGCAGCAAGAGACAGAGAGAAGGTTGCCGGGGGCGTGCAGCCTGCATGCTTCCGGCGTTGTCTAATGCATATTGCATGCAGCTGTCTGCCCTTACGTGCGGGCTACTGTCTCTCGGTCTGGCCAGTCGGATTCTGGAAACCCCCAGATGCAGAGGCTTTATGGCGTTTGCTCTAATCACCACTGCCGAGTTATCGTTCGCCATCCGGCACTGCTGCCCCCGTACCCATGCCATGGAATTGCACGACATGCTAGGTCGGGGTTTCTCGCATTCAGCTGAGAAATCCAATTTCGTTTTCGCTACAAACCCTGCTTCGCTATCGATTAGCCACGTGGAAATGGCCCCTGCCCCTATTCTTTTTGCCTCTGTCGTCTCCTCCAGTGTCTTCGGCCTTTTTGTCTGTGTCGTCTAACTGCTTTCTTCACTGAAGCCGTCGAGCCCAATCTCACCAGTTACGCCTCTGCGTGGCTCATCCCCGTAGGCATTCCCGTCTTCCCATTGTCTCGGGCGATGCGCTTTGAACATTTGGATCTCGTGCGTCCCGGCAATTCGAATTTGCCAATTGTCTGGTCCCCGTCTTGGCGGAATTATCTCCAGCGGAGCACAGCCGTCCCGTGCCATCGTCCTTCGAGGGTATCCATCTCCAAAGGATCAGTCAACGACTGCCCTTTGTTCCAACTCCTCCGTCTTGCGCCCGTCTCCCGTTCTGCCCGTACCGCGCCCAGAAACAGCGGTTCCCAGCGGGTGATCGATCTTGAAGGATCCACTGATCGGCACCTTATAAAGGACTGAGACAGACGCCTCGGGGGGGCAGACGCCTCGCCGTAGGTATCACAGCACTGCAGAACCCTTTTGACCCATTGACCTTTTTTTCGCCTATTGATCCTTCGCGGGGTCCGCTGTTCTGGAGGCTTATCTTCCGTCGCATTCGCTGCTTCATCTTCCTCCTCCCCGCACCGTCCGCCCTCACCAATGCTGCAGCGCCGGCGTATCACCTAGAACGTGTGAGATGAACCACTCACGTTACAAGACGTTTAAGAGAGGGTACACGGTCGGTACACTTAATGAGGGATAACTGTCGTACAGCAGGACACGAAGTGACTGAAGGATTTGAATACGGATGCAACTCAAGCAACACCGCATCGGCCTCCCCCTGACAAGACATTGGAGAAGTATTCCAGAAATAACATGATGCTACAAAGTAAAGTTTTCTTGGTGCATGGGGTATTCCACCCCTGATCTCATTGGAGCAGTCGACCCGTCGGCAAAATGTAAAGCTGCTGACAAGGTGACTCCATCATCGTCGTGTCACTCAGACTGGTATCACCGCACTCGACGCCTTGCGCACACACACATACACATTCATATCCTTACACCCCAAGAATTACATCCGCCGCCTTCTCGCTCACCATGTACACCGGGATCGCAATGTAGAAACCAGGGATCTTGGGGAACACGGACGCATCCACCACCCGCAACCCGTCCACGCCCCTCACCTTGAACTTGGAGTCCAACACAGCCATGGAGTCGTCGTCGGTCCCAATCGGACAGGTGCAGCTGGCGTGGTGTCCCCAGGCCTCGTTCCTGATGAACTCAGGCAGGTCCGCGTCCGTCACGTTGGGCCCTGGCCAGACCTCGGTGAAACCCCCGGTCAGGGGCACCACGCTTTCGAACATCTTGCGCGAAAGCTTCATACCCTCCACGACGGCTTGAATGTCTTTGGCGCCGTCCGCGTCGTTCTGGAAGGAGTTGAAGTCGATCTGCGGCGTGTCTCTGGGGTTCGCCGAACGCAGCTTCACGGTGCCCGCGCGGTTGCGGCTGTGTGCCTTGAGCGTGATCCACGACCAGTGGCGCGCGTCCTTGGTGCCGTCCGCGGAGTACCCGGGGTAATACCCAGGGAAGGCCACAGGCGCGCCGGCGATAAAGAGGTCGGGGTCCCCCTCCGCAACGGTGGACTTCTTGACGACGCCCAGGGAGATACCGTTGGACCCGTAGATGCCCGGCGAGCTGCCGCTAGCGGTGCCCTCCTCCCACTTCTTCAGGCAGGGATCGTTGGCGGTGCCGTCGCGGATGAAGGTGCAGTCCTCTGTGATCTGGAAGTCGGTGGGCGTCTCGCCTATGACGGTGGTCTCGTAGCGGTCCTGCAGGTTGGTGCCGACGCCAGGCAGATCGACGACGACGGGGATGTCGAAAGAGGCAAGCTCATCCTTGGGGCCGACGCCGCTGAGCTTGAGCAGCTGCGGGGTGTTGAAGGCGCCGGCGGCGACGATGACCTCGGCGGTGGCGTTGACGGATCCGGCGGTGCCCTCATCGCTTCCGGATCGCGGGTCTGCACGGTACAGGCTCTGGCCCGTGACGAAGTCGACGCCCACGGCCCGTGGCTTGGTTCCGCTCTGGTCGAAGCGCACCTTGGTTACGAGGGTGTTGAGCTTCAGGTCGAGGTGGTACTTTCGTGTACCGTCTGTGTTTTTCGCGTTGGCGGTGTCGAGGACGAACTCGCGGGGCCCGACTCGCCTGCCGCTGTCAACAGAGATGGGAACCTGGTAGAGGCCCTCAGCGGCGTCGCGGCCGGACGAGTCGACGTTGAGATCGCGGAGGAGGACCTCGCCGAGGCCCTGGATGGTGGAGAAGATGAGGCCGATCAGGCTCTTGCCCATGGCAGAGGCAGCGGATAGGATCACGGTAAGAAGCTTAATGTCCTTGATGACAAGTCCCAAGTCCGTCACGCTGGTCGTAAGCCAGCCGCTGAAACCATGGCCGACGATGCCGTTGGGCAGATACTCGGCGTTCTCGAGTCGCTTGAAGTACTGGCGCATGTTCGAGGCACTCCAAGAGCTGTCGCCGGTCAAGCTTGCGATGCCGTCCCAGTCAGACTTGTGCGGGTACACAGAAATCAAAGCATTGTGAGATCCGCAGCCTCCCAGCGTGCCGGCCCGAGGGTAGAGAATACCGAGGGGCTCAGCACCGGCGGGCGGGCTGAGGCCGACGTAGAGCTCTCCGGAAGACGTGCGATACGTCATCTTGGAGTCCTTCTTCTGGGCCTCGAGGTCGCTGAAGTGGTTGACATAGTAGTCCCATCGCATCGGATCGTACTCCGTCGACTGGAGGTTAAGCGCGGGCACCTTGTACGGGATGGAGTCGCCCTGGTCGTCGCCGGCGTCAATCAGCAAGACCTTCTTCCCGGCAATCGCAAGCCGGGCCGCGAGCGGCCCACCACCGGGGCCGGACCCGACAATCACGTAGTCGTACGAGGTGTCCGTAGACTGACGCGCGTAAAGCTGCTGGCTCGGACTGGCGACGAAAGAAAGAACTCGTTAGCGCGATGTTGTGCGTTGCAGATTAAGTAGTCCAGAACTCACACAGCAGAAGCTGTGGCCACGATGTAGCCAAGCAGCGCGTTCGTGACATGGTGACCCCAACGCATCTTGCTTGGAAGCTTTGAGCCGGTCTCTGAGAGGGTCGCAGTACCAAGCAACTCAAAAGAAGACCATTCTCAAAAGCTTGTGAATGTCGGCAACTCGTCGTCTTTATTACAATGCTCCATGAAGAACCCCTCTTCAGCTGGCAAGCTGCGAATGCGCTCAATGACCACAAAAGCAACATGAGACCCGTGACTCTCCCTTGACTTTGATTAAACTTGCCGCCCCTCGTCGCTTCTTCCCCATCTCCAATGCGACCTGCTTCTTTGCAATATGCATATGTCTTGCCTGGCCAAATTGGCCATCACTATGCATGGTAGCACGGACACCACTTCGCGATGAACTCAGCCTACCGCCGTCGGCCGAGGGAACGATTGGGGAAGGACGCGGAGCGCGCAACGGGGATGACGATGCTCAAATTTGTGGGAACACGAGCGGGAGGCCGATTTGGCGTTCAGATGATTCAGGGGAGCGTTGCGCAAGAATGCCGCGGTCCGGTAGACGCGAACTTGGCATTACTCTCTTGCGGGACCGCTTCATATGGAGTTGCCCTGGTTCCCTGAATCATGGTTGAAATCGGGAAGGTTGGCCGATGCATCTCGGACCGCCGAGCTCGACGGCGAGCGGCTTCCCATGTTGTGCGGGGGATAGCTCAGCCTTGGAGGGAGACATCGGGCGCTGGACTGCAGATGCGAACACAAAGGGGCAGACAACCGAGAGTGGCTTTTCATGCGTTGCAGTCCAAGCTCCCATCAGACCTACGAACTGCCCATCATAGCTCCCACTCTATCTATGTTTGAAGGATGATATGGACAATGTCGAACAGGTTTGGCAAAAGCCCATCTCCATCGAAGAAAAAGGGGGCAGGCATTGTTTGGCTCAAGAGGCCAGGAACACGGCGCGCGACTCATGACCCCGGGGCTGATCCTCTGTTCGTCACACTCAGCTGCCCACCCAGCTGACTGAGTATTCGCGCCCCTTGCATTTCCCCCAAGCCCTGTCATCCCCTGTCACTGGATCTGGTTAGCACCTTTCGTGCTGCCAAAGAGAAGCTGAAAGCCCGCTGAATTCGTCCCATTCCCGTTGCGGCACCACGTGTGGCTCACGACGGCAACGATGACAACGATGCAGTTGTCACACACAGGCTAGACGCCTCGAGTACCAACACAGCCTTCCTTAGCCTTTGCTTAAGCCTTATCATCGAGAATATCGCATGCCTCCGCTGCGCACTTTCTTCAATGTCCGTTGCAGATGCTTCTTTAATCAGCGGAGCCTGGGTCGGACGATAGACAAGCTCATTGGTTTCCAAACGAAGGGGCTCTAGCAGCGATTCTAGTCGCGATCCCTTGCACGTATTGATAGAATGAAGCCTCATTTACCACATGGCAATGAGACACATCAGCCACGGCGTCCTCTCCAATGAAGAGTGAATGGAAGCGTCGTTTGTTCTGTCCGTCTGGTACCAACAACCTGGTGGCCGCCTGTTCAGTCCGTACAGCCGTTCTAGAGTCGGTTTCTCCCGCGTTGTCCGTTTTCGTCCATGCAATACGCAACACTCGGCCTATCGCGCTGAGTGGCACTTTCGCGTTGAACTCTGATCTGTCGAGGGTTTTATGTAGCGCTTGCTGCTGTGTCCAGAGCACTTTGTCTCTTGAAGCTTTTCTCTTCCCTTTTTTTTCTTTTGTTTTGCTATTTGAAATATCCCCCTAGAACATCCACGCCTTGCTGTTGCGGCCGACAGGTTTGAGTCTGTCTGTTTGTAAGGATGCATTTGGTGCGGGTTGCTGCGGGCGCCCTGCTGCTGGCGGCCCACGCCGCCGGCCAGTCCACACCGAAGTTGAATTCCACGGCGATCACCACGCTCCTCGCCGGGACCCCAGCCTGCGCTGTAAGTTGTTTTTCTCTCTTAAGTCGATGATTTCATGTGTTCCAAACATCGCCGAAAAGGGCATCTTCATCCAACAGCCACGTCTTGGCATTTGCATCGCCGCATGCTCACCGGACCTAGATGCCATGCTTCGCCGAGGGGTTCCGAGCAGGGAAATGCACGATGGCCGGTCTCACAGACTGTGTCTGTACCAACATTCCCCTGCAAGCCGGGGTGTCTGCATGTGTGCAGACGTCTTGCATCTTCGACCAGCAAGTCGGTTCGTGTTATCCCCCATCCCATCAATGAAGACCATCGACTAACACTCGCCAAGCCACCGCGGAGATATCGCAACAACTATGCCGTGGGTACCCAATACCAGAACGTCGACGATTTTCAAAAGTCTTTTCCATTGTCCTACCTTCCATAAGCACCGCAACGGTGGCTCTCCGGTGTGTCGCGAGATGGACCGTCACGAACCAGCTCTGGTGGGATGACTGGACGGCCTTGATGGGCTTGGTGCGTTGCGAATCCTAGTCTACTATCGAGACTCGCCTCTGACTTGGATGCAGTTCTTTCTCATAGTTTCCGCAGGACTGGGCTACTATAGTGAGCATTCTCACTACCCCAGATGAGACTCGAAGCTAATAATTCTAGATGCCGGCCTTGGCTTTGGTATTCATTATTGGGATGTTGAGCCAGGGAAAGGAAAGACCATCTTGCAGGTGAGCTACGATCCTCAACTGTCATTCTCCTCCCACTTATGTACTCACATTTGGTGACAGATATTCTACGTTCTGCAGATGCTCTACATATTCGTACTGTAAGTCCATCTTTAAAACCAGCGACTGAGGTTGACCCTCTAATGATAATGATTCAGCATCTCCGCCAAGTCATCGATATGCTGCTTTTACTCACGAGTATTCACCAACAACAAGCGCTTTCGGCGGTACACAATAGGGTTCATGATATTCCTCCTAACACATGGCCTCATGTTTCTCTTCCTCGTTACGTTCCAATGTCTCCCCATCGAAGCAATATGGAACCGTCGAATCGAAGGCCGCTGTCTTGATTACGCAGCTCTCGGATACGGAGGAGCCGCCGTCAGCATATTCGAGGACCTAATCCTTTTCATCATGCCCATCCCTGAGCTCATGAAGCTGCAGCTGTGCAGGAAGAAGAAGCTCGCGCTTGTGTTCATGTTTGGCGTCGCGTCTTTGTGAGTCACTTCCAGACGTTGTAGGACAGTGCCAGCTAACCAAAATGCAGTGCCTGTATCGCCAGCATGATCCGCCTCAAATACATGGTTTCATATGCCAACACCTACGACGCGACGTGTAAGTATCTTACACGGACTCCATTGATGTGCGGCACTCTAATCCAACCCAAATAGGGGACAACGTTGACATTGTTCTCTGGTCTTCCATTGAACTCAACGCGGCAATAATCTGCGGCAGTCTTCCCGCGTTACGCCCTCTCTTTAAGAAGATTCCCGGCATTCTCAGTACCGTCAAAACCACAGTGCAAAGCGGATACCACAGGAAGTCGCGGGACCCATCTGGAACAGCCAAGTCCAATGCCTCGCATCAGTCTATTGCACTATCGTCCGAGGCGTCGCCACGGAAGCCGATTGAGCCCAGGAAATTTGGGAGTAGTTCAACTGCAAAGGATACGTATGTAACGACAGATACAAGGGTTGACACGACAAGTACGGATGGTTCGGAGAGGCATGAGTGGATGGATAAGTCGACGTTGTGTTAGATACCCATTGCTTTATGTTTTGATGTCCAGTTACAATATGATGATTCAGTCTTGAATTCCAAGTCCAACAGAAAAGAAAGGTCACTCAAACTGAGTATTGCCTACCTTATGCATAAGAGTTTTGCCCACCGTGCGGATCCTTCTAGCTAACCGGGTATAATTATAATAATTATGATTTCTTCATCACTGTCATCGTCATCATCGCCGTCGCTATGGATTACTATTATTATTCATTCTACTACCGTCATTCGTAGGATCAATTAATTAGGAGAAATCAGGGGCGTTGTCACGGGAAAGATGGGCGGTCTCCGAACGTATCATTCGATGTTGACTTCGATACCCGTCCCAGAACAGACATTGAACAGGCTGGGTGGTTAGCTACTTACAAATTAAGGCCATTGCAACAAGAACGGTTTTCGCTGAACGTGAACTATTACCTAAAACACTTTCATGATATCCATGTTGTCTATCCAGAGGCTCCAGAAGAGCAGGTCACGCCACTAATCCCACTGGAATTGGCACAGGCGACAGTAGCACTGCCGCTAGCTGGCTTCACTTTCCAGTTACTGAAGGCAATCTTGCAGGATCCTTTGACCGGACAGTCGATGTTTGCTGTCACGCCCTTGTACTTTGCTGATGTGGTTCCGGAGAAATTCTTCACAAAGATGTCGGTGATTTGGGCAGTCGGGGGGTTCGACTTGCAGAAGTCCGCGGTCTCGCCGTAGCAGGTCTGAAGCTGAAAAGCATAGTCGCTGTTGTCGAGAACGACCCCGTCCCAGGTGATGTTGCTGACAGTCGCGATCCCGTGCGTGCTTCCACCGGGGTAGACTTTGATCCCGGCGGCCTTGGTAGAGGCTTTCATGACCGCGTTGCCGACGAAGACGTTCTTGACAAAGTCTGTGCTACCGGTCGTCTTGCCTAGACTTCCAATGCTCAGACCGTGACTGCCGGAACAGGTGATGTCCCTGATCTCAACACCGTCAGCTCCGGACTTGAGTGCGACGCAGTCGTCGTCGTTGACGACTGTGATGTTCTGGAGGTTGACGTTCGTGGCGGGGCCAATGTCAAATCCATCCGTGTTCTTAGGCAGGTTGGTGGACGTTGACACCGCGGAAAGGGAGATGTCGCGGAAATTGACGTTCGTCGAACCGCCGGCGGCTGAGAGACCAAAGGAGGGAGGGTTCTTGACGGCAATGCCTGAAACTTGGATGTTTGATGACCCGGTGATGTAGAGCAGGGTCGGCCTGTCGTATGTGCTGTCCGAGGCAAACTTATCCCACGACCCTTGGCCGTTGCCATCGATCACCCCGGATCCAGTAAGACTGCGAATCTTGGCATCCGTGACTTTCTTGACGTTGATGATGGACTGTTTGCCGTTCCAGTAGGTGAAGTCTTCGGAGACCTTCAGAGTGCCTTCAAGTTGGAAGTCGCAGTTGCTACATCCGGCGAAGTCGAGAGTTGAGCCGATCGTGTAGGTCGTACCTTTCGGGATCAAGATGATGCCACCGTTTCCGCACTTCTGGATGGCGGCGACGATAGATGGTACGTCATCTTTCGAGGAGGTGGAAGTAGTGGGCTTGGTAGACGATGATTGTTAGCCCACGTTGGTCTTGCCGATAGCGTAGTCACAGTTCAACCGGCACGGCGTACTTACAGTGCATGATGCTCTCTGGATTAGGGCGCCTCCGTTTCGTTCGCGCAGTAACGAAGATGCCTCGAGCGCGACAGCGCTGGCTGCGTAAGCAACGGCAGTTTTCATAAGACAAACCATGGTTGGAGAAGTCGGCTGCGGATGGCACTCGTATCTTCGCTGATAGTCATGGCCAAGACCTAGGCTTTAGTAGATTCGGTTTCCTGTCTGGTCGAATGGGGGCGCCAACGGCTAAGGATGCCGACGGTAGATGGATCCACCGTCGGATATTCCACATTGGGTCTAGATGGTGCATTCCGGGGTATAAACAAGAAACAAAGATATCCCGTCAACAGGAACAATGGGCTAGTTGGGTACGAGCTGGAGACTGAAAAGAGAAGTTGTACCCTGTTCTGGGCGGATCCCTGTAGCACTGTCACTTGACAGGAAGCGATCCCCAAAGTTCCTCCAATCATAGGGACCCTGACCGTCCAACGGGGAAACATGTGCTGCCAGGAGTGTGGTGTGTTAATTGCGTTCAGTGGATGTAAGCCCCTGAACAATGTCCCTTCGGGCCGGGCGGCGGTCGAGTTAAGCTTTGCACACCCTGTGTCTAAGTGTGGTGATGGCCTATGAAGCCAGATTGAGCCGTCGCCAAGCTTTTGACAGTTCATGGAATGATTTTCTCCTTCGTCTATGGCTGTGAAAAGATGGGGAACATTGCACTGTATCGTTCCAAGGTAAATGCCAACTGCCCGTCCCCGCCATGAGCCGCAAGCGCTTCCGAGTGAGTGAAAGACACATTGGAGACACGTACATTCGCAAGATCGTTGCCAGACAAGACTGCCTATCAAACATAAGAAAATGCCTACTGATCAAACGTCCTTCCCGATTTCCCTCACACTGAGAATGCCTCTGATGAATGCGTAAATGAGCCGAGAGTCCAGCAATCAGGCTTTTGGCAAAAGACCTTCACATCGCGCCACGCACGGCACTGGCGCTCAGTCGAATCGGCGTGAATCATGGTGGGTTTCTGTAAAAACCGACGGATCCGACCGGATCTGGAGACATCTCACCTGCATCCTTGGGCTCTTCACACGTGACAGTCTTCTCAAGTTTACTCTTCGGCTTCCTTCTATCAACGTTAACCTACCACCACGCATGATCTATCCAACAGGTTCAGTAGTGTGCAACCTTCTCGGCCCGTTTGAGATGTGGCTCAGCCGACCCTCGGCATGTCATGATGAGTCGACGCCGCATGCTTATGAGATCAGGAAAATACACGGCTCTCACTCGGCTACCGGGGTGTGCGCATGCGACCTCTGTCGATCCGTAAACCTGGTGCGTATGAGGCATCAGGCATTCATGATGATTTCTGCTGCTGATGTCTCACGGCGGACTGTTGGTTGGTGCTAAACCACCACGTCTGCTCTCCAGTGTGGCAGAGCCCTTCGAGCGACCAATGACCAGGTGAGGAGAAAGGACCCCGCAGAACCGAGAAACCGTAGACATCGTTCAAATCGGCGAGTAAGGTGGATGAAGCGGGAGTGTTTTCGGGAGACATACCTCTTTCCCCCTTTTGGCACTTGGCATTTAAGCCACCAAGATGAGTGAGACACACTCGGACTTTAATTTTTACCCTTCACGTCCCGACGGCCTCGTAGATGCAAGTCCCGTAAAACCGGCTCAACTCATGATTGGTCACATCCTTGACGTTCCTCTTCAAGGTGTCAGTTGTCTCCATCGAAGGCGCGGTGTGGCGTTTAGAACTGGAGGATGCACGCATATCTTAGTATTCGGTTTGAAAATACGGCTGCCTGATTTGTGAGTTCTGGGCAACATCCTGTCGCTTGAACTTGGTCGATCCGTGTGTCAAGATGTGCATCATCACAACGGACTATGAATTAGCCCAGAAGGGATACACACTAGGCTGTGTTCAGGCAATGTGGTTAAATACGAAGGACTACCGTGGCACCGGCTGGGGACCCGACTTGAACATGCCCGCCGAGTGAAATGTAGGTTTCAGATATCATTATCTCTTCAAGCTCTTTCACAATCTGTACAATCACGAAATTCCAAACGCTTAAATGGCAACTCTGAGAGTCGTCATGGCAGCCGTTATGGCGTTCCAAAATGATCCATTAGACTCTCAGTCCAACGAAAACCAAAGATGTCCATGCACGAGTAATCTTTCTCACATCGACCTTAGAGTGGGCCAAAATCACCATCTCGAACAGAAAGGTTGTGCTCCAATGAGAATCAAGGCGCATGAAAAGCCTCTCAAGTGCGTTATGCACACAGCGAAACCGGAAGTCGCGAGTAGATAGGTGCCCTGCTCACTGCTGGGTTCCCGACATGGGCCACACTCTGATGTGTGAAATTCATCTTTATCAGCTGATACCTGGGATAATCGTGAGCTTGAAAGTAAAAGGTCAAGAGATTCTCATTACATCAGTGGAAGAAGCGGAAAATGTGTCAATTTGACCAAGTGATCGAGCTCTACTTGAAGGAACTGGGGGTGATATCACCGAGCGGGGCATTCAAGTCAAATACACATTCAATCTCGTGTACATGAGTTGGTATCTCAAATTCAATCCAAGCACAATAACACAATGGTCTTTGCCCTAATCAACTCAAACCACAATCTCCCACATGTTCAGAATGCCAGAGTCAGCCCGCCCATGATGCCCATTCGTACACCTGCCGGATACCAAGTATTTACCGTCATTTGAGAAAGCTGCCGAGGTCACAAAGCCAGTCTCGAGCCTTGCTGAGTAGATAACCTTGCCCGTAGCAAGGGCAGTTACGTCGGCCCCCTCGTCCGTCCGACTCGCAACCCATCGAAGGTCAGGTGAGATAGCCAGGGGCCAACCTTCACTACCACGCGCCGTCTCGAAGTTGTAGCTGTTCATTGCCCCTGTGTCATAGTCCCAAATCGTCACCGTCCGCCCCCATATTGAGGCCACTACTCCTGAGGGTGAGACAGCTAGCTGAAGTGGGTTCCTCCAGCTGTCCATCTCCAGCTTCGCAATGCTATGGAGCGTGCGAATATTCGTCACTCGCATCGTGCCGTCTTTGGACATCGTCACGAGTCTCTCACCGTCGGCTGTGAATTCTGCGTGTGTTACTTCGTCTGTGTGGCTTCTGACAACGCCATAGCCCAGGCCCTTTGCGCTACTGATGAGTTCAACACGATGTCGAACTCCCTTAATCGCCAACAAAGAGCCCTCTGGATTGAACGCGAATGCGCGAATGCCATACCATTGCAAGAAGAAACGCCTGCTCGTCATGCCCGTTCCGCGAGGAGTGTCAAGCACGTAGAGCGCCGGTTTCTTGAACCGAACGAAGTCGTGTGTGATGGGGATGGGCTTCTGCTTGTGAGGGAGGTCGTCCATGTGTTCCACTGTTATGGCCATAAGGTCGCCCATCGGGGAGAATATCATATGGACACCCCTGACCTTGATCTCTTTCCGGCGGTCAGCAGTCGTGGCGTTGAAAAGGACAACGTCCCTGTGGAAGCTTGCAGTTGCGAAAGTCACCGGGTTACCGGGCATGAACTTGATATCTAGCGGCTCTTTCTCAAGGTTCATCACAATTTTCCCAATATGTCTAAAGTTGACGTTTGAGGGGGGCGGTTCCGGAAGGGTGGGAGCGAGGTAGTTTAAATTGAGCTCTGGAGGCGGACTCGTGTTAGAAACGGCGCTGCCTGCGATCGATCTTCGTGCAACCTGGAGGGTGGACATGGCCCCCGACTGCTGCTCAACAAACGCTTTAAGTGTATTTAAGAAGCCGTTGATTGTGGTGGTATGAAGCTGAAAAAAGCCAGTAGACTGCCTGTCGCGAACTTCGAGCTCCCGAAGCAAGCTGGTTATGTTCTCTGACGAGGTTTCTTGGCCCAACAGATTTTGTATCGATGAGATGTCCTGGAGAATGGGGTTTGTGGCATATGGAGGTGATTCGCCGTTTCGTTCAGCTCGCTGTAACCCTTTGACCCTAGATCGATTAACATACGGTATATAACAGGTACCCAAAGATAACTCACAAATCAAGCCCATTTACAGCTAAATTCAGAGCTCGGCGTTCTGTTGCGAGAAGCGAGCCCAAAACAGCAGCCTGCTCTGACAAGCTCCCCATTTCATGGAGATAGAGTCGGGGTGAGATGCGAAGAAGTGATTCGATTTGCGTAATGTTCTCGACACAGAGATTAGGAATTCGACTAATCTTGGATAACAGATCGACATCCGCCTCACAACCCGACGCATTCTGCTCGAGCTTTACTACCACATTGGGCAAGCTCAGAAGCTCCTCCAGTAATGGCGAAAGCTGTACTTGACCGTCAGGATACGCGGCGATGAAATGGCGCACAGTCTCGCCAGCTGGAGCCAGTTTTGACTGCAGCTTTTGACACTCAATGATGATTCCCTCCATTGGAAAATTGAATGGTCGAAGTCCGTGTGATAATCTCACGACCGCGCTTCAAGTCGGAAACCCCGTGTGATTTGTGATTGTTGCTTCAGGTGAGCGAGCTTGGCGCGTGCAATGCCCAGAGATAGACTGTGGCTAAGCTCAGGAGGTTTTCTTGTCGCTTGCGGCAGTTGCAGCGCTTATGAACCGGAGGCGACCGTGACTTTGTAGTATCTCTGCCCAGTCGCGTGCCCCTGTCTAGGCAGCTGAATAATGTATTGCGGCTATGGCTGCAGATCCCGGGGCGGGAATGATGTCAGATGAGGGCGTCCGCCGTCCTGGATATGCGCTGTCGCGCAGCGGCGCAGCCACTGAAAGGAATGGCGCTAGCATAGCCGTCGTCGTTTGGGCATAGCGTGGTGTAAATCAAGACATGTCGTAGTGAAGCCGATCAAGGTTGAATAGTTGGACAGACGGCAGGGCTGGTCAATCAGATCCAATAGTGTTGCGTTAATGTTTGTGTTTCAGACGCGCTCCAGTGAGCACCAGGGACCTTGGAAAGATGCATGCTGTGAGCGGTAAACTGTTGGAAATGGCGATGGCAAGGGGTGGTCGGCAGGTGTGGGGTACATATTGACACATTCCACACGTTCTGATATCAGCAAATCCTCGATAGTCTAGTGGTGAGGATATCGGCTTGTCATTAATACGATTCGCCGGGGACCGGGGTTCAATTCCCCGTCGAGGAGTTTCTCTTTTGCTTTTCCGCCTTGAAGAATAGTATCTCTGTCTTCATTGCCTTCACTTCAGGTTGTGGCGCATTCATTTTTTTCTGTCTCTCAAAATGAGAAAGGCCCACGGCTAGTGCACGATTTATTGATCATAAATTAGAGTTGTGTTCACCGAACTCGGATTGACTTCAACATGATAAGTCGTCTGCCTGCTGTCACTAGTTTTTTCTTTTTTTTTTTTGGAGGGCATGCTTCATGAATATCTTGTTGTTTTATATCGCCATAACTTAGAAAATTAGCCACGGTTTTGATGGAGCCAAGGATAACAATTGTACGATCAATAGGACATCAGCTGCATGCGAAATTCAGGTTTCATATTGCGCGCATTTGAAAAACTGATCCATGGATAGTGGAAAGAGTGGACGGGACCTATAGATCCCACAGCAATGACAAAACCGACAACACCATTCTAAACCCGAGATCCCTCCCCGTTGCATGTATGGATTTCCCTTGACTCCAATCCTGTGTCAAACGAACCGCCCAACCTGGAAGTCGAAGGTCCCACCCAACATAAGAAAGTTGAATTGTATGCGTATCATGACCCTGGCATTGCCATCCCAGCAGCGCATGCTCTTGTCGAATGCAGTCTGGCTATTCCAATGGGATATTGGGGGATCTAAGATTTGGAGTCAGTGAAGGTTCATGTCCTTGGACTTCATTGTTGTCTCCTTCAGTAACTTACCACTACTGTATCGCAACAGTCAATCGAATCTACTTAGCAGCAGGCTTCGGCAGCAGACACTTCGTGCAGTTCGGGCTCGATGGCGACTGTGCAGCCAAAGTTGCCGCATCGCAGTGGCAGACTTTCGAGGGGTCGGAGAGAGCAGCGACGGCACCGGCGGGAACGAGAGGAGCAGGCATTGTATTGATATAATGGTGGTATTGATGAAAATGTGGAAGTGAGGGCACGGGTGGTGGTTTTGAAAGGACCGATGCGTTGATAGACTGTGAGATGATATGGCTGATGAACGGAATCAACCTGAGGGCTTTGGTCGCAGACTTATATATCGTGAGAATGGCAGGCCGGCGTGGGTCTTCTCCGATGTCACCGTTCAAAGTGCTGTTGATACACGATGTCCTAGGAGAACGGATTCCAGGCAGGGAAGGTTGTCGGGAGGTTGATAGGTCGATGCAGCAAGCGCGGCTACACCAGGGGGTATCCTTGGCTCCCAATCAACAACATGTACAGCCGCTTTTTGGGAATAAGGTCGCATCGGCAGGGACTCTCTCAGCCCTACCAAACCTCGCATGAAACCACGGGCGCCTTTCCCGGTATATCGGTCCTTTCTCCTTGTCATGAGGCCAATGAGAGGCCGCAGGCTCACCAGTACGATAGTGTCACTGGCACACTGTAGATGCGACTATGGTGTGTCGGTATGTTAAGTGCGGCCGTAAGGATGGCATGGCAGCAGGGGGTGACGATATTGGCACCGCCTGATGTGGCTCGTGGGAAGCGTGGGATGTTAGCCAACGTCCCGTGGTGGTTTCAACAAGATGAGAGCATGCTCATCGGCGTATCTTAGGCACCAGTGAAATCGCTATGAACTTGATGTTAGTGTAGCCCGGGCGGACTTCCCTCGTCGAACCAATTGTCCAATCATAGTCGTGGACGGCGAAATGGCCAACTGAATTGGGCCCCCTGGAACCTGTAAAAGAGACTTTAAATCGGCTTCCCCCGTACTTGTGAGGCTGACACGCGTCTTTTCGACCTCTAACCGGGCTTCTGGAATCACCTTGAGAGAAGAGATAATACGATGCGACCCATCTGCTTGGTTAGTTAGTTGAGCCTCGACTTCCAAAAAGGGTAATGGTACGTTTATACTGGCGTCAGTTCGCAACCGAGGTTTGGGGAAAAGACCAACTACCGAAATAGGAAATTGTACGTTCATGTGTAGTGGCCAAGACACGATCCAGCATTCTCATTCGTCCGCCCCGTCAGCAGCTCGCACCTTGACAAGGAGGCTGAATGAAGCGTATTACTCATTGTTCCAGCACCAATCCCCAGACCGTTGGGTCCTGGGGGCCGAATCTATGGATCACGGGCCAGGCACACGCGAAGATCAGTAGGCTTAGTCCTAGACTTCCTTGCCTCTGTCTGTGAACTCTAATTGGGGACTACCCGGGCGCCCTAAATCTGCTACGAAGGCCAGGTCGAGCACGTAGATCTGCCCAAAACGAATAATGCGTGTTTTGCAAACACCTAGAAAGATCGTTCCCCACAATTCCTCCCTACGCCGACGGAGGAGGGCTGGGCTGCTGCAAGGCGGACTTTCAGGGTCATGTCCAACGAGAAGCCTCACCTAGTAAGCTGACCGGTCAACGTCGATATGCATTTGCCACAACAACCATAACAGCTCAGTTTCCGAGGTTCAATGATCCCCCGAACATGAAACAATGCCGCGGTTGATATTGTTCTCGGTCAGTGTAGGCCTCGCTTACTGAATCATTCCGATGAAGGAGGGGGTGGAGGAGGGGTGGGGGTTCATTATTATGTTGGCTGTGGCTTGACGAAATAGTTGAAGATAAAAGTCCCATGCATGTCTCTCCCAGCAAGGGAGGTCGGCACGCTTCGGGCGGGCATATGCATGCCGTCAAAAGAACGTTTGCGTCAAATGAGCCGCCGCAGTGGTGCCAACGCGCCGTCGTTGGCGGCGCTAGACGCCAAAATGCAGTTCTGTACTCCTGTCGAGCGACGTGACAGGGGCTTACCTCAGGAATTCTTGAGACACGGGTAGGCAGCAGAATAACAAAAGGACCGGCATTGAAGTCAATGTGTTTCAGAGCCATCATAAAGCAGTCGTGTGTGGCTTGTATATCAGACCCCGTAGAGCCACGATAGTTCATGCAGGGTTGCTGTGGAATGTATCTTGTAGGCTCTCTTGAAGTAATAGCCGAGGTTCATACAATGCTGCAAAGATTTGGCCTCAATCTCTTTGATCTCGGGGTTCTTTCTGGACAAATCACTGCCAAAACATTTACTAGGGATTGTACACTATGTGACTGACTTCAAGCCGGCCCTTGCCTGCGTCATGGCGTGCCTTTAGGCTTACGTTGAAGATCTTAGACCAGAATCAAAAGTATGAAAGCAAAACTTGCACGGTACTTGAGAAAGAGCCTCAAAAGGTAGACTGGTTTAAATGCTATCTTATGCAGTGAGAGATAGAACGTGAGTAAGCCGCATGGCTCTTCGAGTAAGTGTGTCGTGCTACCTTCTTTTTCAAGAAGGCCAAGGACTGGTAGTTGTGAAAGGGTCACGCGGCATAGGTTTGGAAGGGTTCTCAGCCGCCACATGCGGGGACCGCATCTCCGCAGAAAATGATGAGGCTCTTGTCAATGTTTTGACCCCACCTAAGCCAGTTGCGAACAGCCGCTATGGATGAATATAGCATCATCTTTCTTAGCTATCTCGAATCCTAAGTACCATTAGAAGAAGGTGATGCAATCATGCAACCAACGACAAATGTGGCTTCGATATCAGGCCATGGCTCACAGCAAAAGGTCCTTACGATCCTGCCAAAACCATACTGCCCATAGCTTTCCTAAAAGAGTAGAGTGACGGCTCTTTCTTACCTTGATTCTAAACCTTCGGGCGTGGAAATCTTGGGGCAAATTGGAATATGTTAAGCATGTATTACACCAGATAGTGGCGGAAATGCAAGAGCTGTAGAATATGAGCCTTTTCATTTTAGGGCTGGAAGTATTGGTAGTAGGGGGTGTTAATAAGAGAAGCATCATTAGAGGTCAAGGGCGTTCTGGATGCTGGAGTGGAGAACGTGAGGCTCGATGAGCTGGGAGTCTTGCCCACGACAGACAGTGGTTTGGGACCCAGACACCTCCATCATTTAGCGTAACACAGTCGATGGTTGGTCTGGTCGAAGCAAGGTTAATAATCATGAGCCTATGGACAGCCTTACCAACTACAGGGGCCACTGGGGATCATTTGCACCGGCGTGCTTGCCCAAGGTCTTTTCTTATTCACGAATCTGGTCAATACTTGATGTTGAGACAAGCGAAACATTAGCTGCATTCCTTTTCATGAGCAGAGAACATCTGAATGTTGTCGACTTCATTGCGGTAGGCATGGACTGGTGAGATAATAGTAGCTACTGACAGGGAAGTGAGAATGACAGCAAGAGCAGCACAGACCACGGAAATGAATGCGCATGGCTATGTACGTACTAAAGTTGATGTTCAGTATACCGAAAAGACTGGAAGCTGGACGCGGAGGTAAATACTCGATTGATGAGAATCTGAAGGGCTCGGAATAAGATTTTGTGCTGTAGAATAGATGGGAGATGACAACGTCGTAGGGGTCTTTGGTTCAGATAATGATGTCACTTCTGTTCACTAAGATAAGGTACTAATGTATAACAAAGATATGAGCGAAGAGAGTTGGAAGCTTCAACCCAATTACCTGCAAGAAGCTTTCTCTGGCCGTCAAAGGGCGAGCAAGGTGCTGTCTCCCGAGTGGACTCCCTGCCTGCGCCCGACTTGGGTTATTGACTACAAAATCAAACAGATAACATCGGCGTATGTCAACGTTGGGTGAACAATGTCAAGACGGTAGTTGGTCAGTGTCTTCACCATGCCACAGTGGCCATGGGATGCATTGAAGATACACAGCCAATCGGTTAAAGTTCATCTACCCGGAGGACATAGCGTGGGAGATGGCGCGATATCTGATCAAGGAAGAATACGAAGGCCGCATTGACTGCGCCACGTTGGTTCTAGGCTACAAAAAGGGGGAACGCTGGTTGCGGTGTGGTCGGGTTCCGCGGCCGGGTTCCACAGTCGGGTTCCGAGCTAGCGCCGGCTCACGGCCCTCAGTGGGTAGCTTTGAAAGGTCGTCGTTCAACATCAGCTTCCTGAAATCAAGTCAACCCAGATAGGAAGCTGCGGGAGAAGTGTTTGTGCCCGTCTAGAATTAGCGACACAGGAATATACTCAAGCGGAACTGGCTGTTCTTCGAGCTAAAGAAGGAAGAAGACTACTAATGATCCGGACTGAGCCGTCAGTCTGAATTATTTGATAAGAACCCTGGAGAAGGAGCGTTTTATAACCATTCTGGGGTTAACTTCATGATTGTGATATGTTCTGAATCAACCTGTATTGCTGCTAAAGAGAAAGAAAACGCATCACCCGAGAAAGTAAAATAGAATCGAAGCTTTTTGTGCAAGTGTGACGATGTGCAAAAGACTCAAGACAGTGAGCGCAAGCGCAGACTATCTTCCCTAAGGTTCTTTACATGTTTGCGACAACGCCCACACCCCCGAGCAGGGCCCCCAAAGCAATTGCAGCAGTCTCCTTCGGTCCAGCAGCGCGGCTACTGGTAGTCTTGTGGCTGGTGGTGGCGGCGGCCGAAGCGGTTTTACTGGCTGCAGAGTGGGTTGTTGAGTGTTTGGACGACTGGGCCTAAATGTTTTCGTTAGGATTGGCGTTGTTGAGGTTTGTGAACATTTCATACCAAGGCGAACGAGGCCAGGAAAAGGCAGATGGCGGCGGAGAAACGCATTTTGACGGTTGGATCTGAGTAGTGTGGTATTTTTTGGAGACTCGCTTTGTTTTTGGAATTGTGGAAGATGTCCTTGGAGATGATTTCGGAGAATGATGTTGCTAGATGGTGATGACTGAGGTAGTTGACACGGGAAGGCGGCGTGGTACTCTTATACTTTTCACTCTTATACTTTTCAGACGCTGATGCATCCTAGATGATCTGCCTGCCAACATACGTTCTTCTTCGGGAACTTGACAGGCTTACCCGCATGGGGAAAGTTTCAAAACACTAGCACGGAAATAACTGTACATCTCTATGAGTGAGACGGATAAAAGTGTCGCGCTGCAGGTCTAGATGCGGGTTCGAGATTGCTTCAGCCGAGGGGATGGTACTGCACGGAGATCATGCCAAAGAAATGATTGAAACACAGCCCACCGAATGTATTAATAGAACACTAAGAAGGCAGCACTGCTGTAGATACAAAAGGATTGGCCCATAACGGTTGCGGTCTTGTAAATGACCGAGATCTTCCTCAATTTATTGTGCGTAAACATGGGAGCCCTAGGACAGAAGGTGATTGGCTGTACCGTATCTGACTCGAAACAGAAGCTTTTGGCCGACAAGGGCTAACCTAGACTAAAACCCCTACGCTCCGGATGTTCGTCAACATCACCCGCTCCCCCAGTTTCGCCAAACTAACATCATACGAATTGCGCCAGACAGACGCGCGATAGGTTCTTTGAAGGAATGATCAGATCACAGGTATGGAGTCCGAGAGGCGTCATCTTGGACAGCTCCCACGTTGCTCTTGCACAGCGGCAGCTCGAGAACCGCAGATCAGTCCGCCTTAACTTCCGGTCGCGGTG
Source organism: Colletotrichum gloeosporioides (assembly GCF_011800055.1). Lineage (NCBI taxonomy): Eukaryota > Fungi > Ascomycota > Sordariomycetes > Glomerellales > Glomerellaceae > Colletotrichum > Colletotrichum gloeosporioides. Next base: position 663,392 of record NW_025544662.1, on the reverse strand, counting down.
TTGCTCTTATCCATATCGGAAAATAGGCTTTGCCATTCAATTCGGCATCCTCGGGTGTAGAGCCATCGCTACTGATGCACTACGTAGGCATCCATGGTTGAGAATGCGATGCTCGTCGATACTGAGATGAACTACGGACAGGGGAAGTGAGACGAAAATGATGCAAGAAAACCTAGTGGATTACCAAATGAGTTAGAAGAAGGGCGGTTGTCCAGCTGCTTTGACATAGGAAGCTAGAACTGGGAGTGGGCGAAATCCATTGGAAACAAAGGCGTCCAAACTCGGACACCGTTCGTGGGCCGCGGGTGCCGTTCCCGTCCGCCGCGGGCATTGCTGTGATTGATCAAGGGCTCCCTGTCTCCAGGAATTTTACTACACCATATTGGCCTTTCAGCTGTGTAGGTTGCAGCTCTAGTATAACATGAACGTAACATTCATCACTCGATGCTTCTGTCAACTCTGCTGAAGTCTGATATTACACAGCTGTTAGTGTCATGGACGGTATCCCGCTGGAATCCCTGGCAGCCAAAATTACTCCGCGTTCCCCCTTTTCCGGCACGTTCTAATCAAGTGCTTTCACCAGACCTACTCAGAACTAAGGTACCTGTCGCATCATCTCATGTTTCCTTTCAAATGCTGCACGTGGCTGACCCACTCCCGGGTATCTGACATGTTTCCGCTAACTGAACATGCAGGTTGGCAATCAGTGTCGTAGGGGTCCCCACTGAATGCTCAGTTGATTGTTGACTAAAAGCAGTCTTATCCTGACAACACCTGTGCGCTTGCGGCCAGCCGAGCAGTCTCTTCACCATGGAATAGGAAGATGGCTGTGCTCGGTTTGTTGAGGTGAACTATTGACTGCTTGATCGGGTTCGCTTTGAAGTAGATAAATCTATCTATGCCTCGTTCTTCGGTTTGTCGAGACAAGCTGCATTCCACCTCTTCAAGTCATCTTCATGTAGGTATGTGCCCGGGAGAGAATCGGTGACGTGAATTACATGATGTTAAGTCTGGTCCTTTGTAATATGTGTTGCGTTTTAAGGGGCATCAGAAGTTCTGCAAGGTTGCACAGCTCTACATCAAAGAATAGATGCGCCTCGAGGCCAGAGGTACAGCGACCTTCAAAATTTCAGGGGCTAATGCATCACTGGAGTGCACCCAATTTAGGTCAAATAGTGTCTGAGGCCTCGAATCATACAGCTCCATTTGTTTATTTGAAGTTTGCGATCGCAAGTGCACACAGTCAGTCGGCGGAGCCTAGTCTCAACCGGCCGACTGCTCCGGCTTCGGCGCTCCGGAGCCGGCGTTGCTTTCAAAGCACCCTAAGATCGTAAGATGATGCTCTGTAAGCATGAACATGTAAGCACATACAACCCCGCAAACCCCATCAACGCGATCATTTGTGTGCATGACTTTATCGGGATTATTTGTGATGTCAATTGGATCAGACGCTTAACCGACTCGGCTTGTGTCGGACATCCCAATGCAGTAATCCTGCTAGAGGAAGATCTTTGGCCGCCCCAAGACCCCCGCATCGTCTCAACAACATGTGCTGAGCAAAGACGTCATTGGTGCAACGATTTGAATTCGAGATGATGATGGGAACGCTGAGCAACAATCGTTCATGAGCCAAAATTTCGGCCAAGATATAATGCTGCCGTCTGCCCGCTGACTGCAGTCGGTCTAGAGAACATACGCCCTCACCTTCAAGCTGTACTCCTCATGTCAGCCTGAGACATGATCAAATCCACCATGTCATCCAAGCTTTTGCCAGTAATCGAGAGGCTCCCCAATGTCTCGGGCACCCCGGAGTTCGAGGCTGCCCGCGCGGCCATTCTAGAAGAGTTCGCTGCAAAAGTCCCTAAAGAACTGCACATCTCACCGGCCGTCATCGCCAGCCCACCGAAGAACGTCGTCGCCCTGCCGAGAGAGTGCGGCATTCTATCATCCGCAGAGATTGACATCACCGAAAACTACGATGCTGTCGCGTTGGCCGAAGCCATCGCAGCCAAGAAGTTCACGGCCGTGGCCGTTGCCTCGGCCTACTCGAAGAGGGCAATCATCGCGCACCAGCTTGCATGCTGCCTGTCAGAATGGTTCATGGATGAGGCTCTGGAGCAGGCCAAGGCTCTCGATGAACACTTGGAAAAGACGGGCAAGACGGTTGGACCACTCCACGGTGTGCCGATTGCCGTCAAGGAGATGATCCCACTTGCAGGCCACTACACATCTCTTGGCTTCGTCGTCACGCGGCACAAGGCCGAGAAGGATTGCCAGATGATCTCCATTCTGCGCAAGGCGGGAGCCGTGTTCCACTGCAAGACGCTGCAGCCCCAGGGTATCATGCATCTGGAGACGGTGTCCCCTCTAGGTCGCACTCTCAACCCACACAACATCAACCTGTCAGCAGGCGGGTCGACCGGTGGCGGAGCCGCATTGGTGGCTCTGCGAGGAAGCCCGCTGGCTATCGGTACAGACATTGGAGGCAGCATCAGAACCCCAGCCGCTTTCTGCGGCATCTACGGCTTCAAGACGACCTCCTACTATCTCCCTATGAGAGACTTTACCGGAGACTATGGTTATGCCGGTGAACTCAATGTGCTTGGTTCTACTGGTCCCTTGGCTACGTCGCTCAGGGACATGGACCTGTTCGTGTCGGTGTTGAAAGACGCCCAACCTCACTTGGAAGACCCCAGGCTGATTCCGATTCCATGGACTGGGCTGGAAACAACACCGAAGACAGGACCCTTGAAAGTCGGTTTCATGATGAACGACGGAGTCGTGGTGCCGCAGCCTCCGGTCATCCGCGCCTTGAGCTGGGCCCGCGAGCAGCTAGCCAAGTCTCCCGCATTCGAAATCAAAGATTTCATCCCCTTCAGAGCCGCCGATGCTATGGAAAGCGCCCAGCGCATCTTCGTTCCGGATGGTGGCAGGATGATCAAAGGAGCAATGGCTGCCACAGGGGAGCCACCAATGCTGCTGACCAAGGGGACCCTTGAAGCCGCAGAAGCCATGAACCAGGACCTCGATGCCGCCGGCATTCTCCAGCAACGGGTTTCTCGGGACAAATTCAGGTGCGAGTTCGCCGAGCACTGGATGGCGCAGAACGTCGACATCCTGATCAGTCCAGCCTATGTGGGACCTGCATGCCCGCATGATGGCGCCTTGTTTTGGAATTATGAGTCGTTCTGGAACTATGTCGACTATCCTGGCGTTGTAGTGCCTACACCGATCAAGGCGTTGAAGAAAGGCGAAGAAGATTACGCACCAGCTGATGCAACTCCCCTGAGTGAGGATTGTAAGCGGGCGAGACACTTTTGGGAGGAGGGGGACTATGAGGGAGCGCCGATCGATATTCAGATCGTTGCTCGCAAATATTGCGATAACGAATTGTTTGCTGCTTTGAGCGTGCTTCAGAGTCCTCTCGCGATCTGAAGCTACACGTATATTAACCAAAGCGACCATGAATGGACATAGACTAGTGTTCATAGAAACCAACTTTCTCCTCTCAATCCTGTGTCTCAAAATTTTGCTAGGATCACTCTCATGTTACTCGAACAAAAAAGTGTCTGAAGGAAAAATCACTAGCACACGATGTGAGAGCGGATGGTCTTGAGTAGAGTTCATTATGTTGGTGGCCGAATGCTACATGGTTCATGCATGATGCCTGTCTAATTTGAGTCTAACGAGGTGGGAGAGCCGCACCGAAACCACATCATCACGCTTCTTCAACGTCTAATCGACCGTAAAAAACACATAGGCCTAGGCCTGGGTATCAAGCATCCTGTCGCTGCTGTATTACATCCTCCGCCTTGCTGCTCCAAGTTTCAGAAGCCTCTCACTTCTCGTTTCTGACTTGTTCCTCGTCGGATCGGAGCGTCAGCTCGGTGCTTGCTGAGCGCGGAGGGATCGGAAGGTCTTGCGCATGCTCCTGCTCCTGTGTCGGGGCCTTAACGGCCGCTGCACCGGCCATCATGCCTGCATCTGCACAGCGCTTGCGGATAGAGAAGACGGCCAAGACGTGGCCGGCGATCCACCATGCAAAGAGAACTGGCAGAGCAACGCGTGTCTGGTCAGCGCATCCAGACCAGGCCAAGACCATCATAGAGTAGGCCTCATGCGCTGGCAGCGCGTAACCGATGCGGTAGAAGCCGGGCATGAGCTCGAACGGGGCGACGGTGCTTGCAATGTTGGTGATGATCCAGGTCAGGACGAAGAAGGGCATGAACTGCATGGGCACGAAGGATCCGACGAACGACTCGAGAACCTGCCACTGGACATCCATGTACAGCCAGAAGACGAGCAGGGTCTTGCCGAACTGGAAGCTGCCGACGTCCCATGACTCGCGGAAGGCCCAGAGGTAGCCAGAGACAGTGAGTGCGGTGAGGAAACCGTAGATCTTGCCGATGCCGAAGCGCATCAGCCAGACATCACGTACACGGGCCTTGGCCAGGATACCGGTGCTCAGTCCGATGCCGTTGAGTGCGAGGATGTAGAAGAACTGAGCCAAGGTTGGGATGATGATGTTGACAGTGTTGAAGAAGACGCGAGGGCCCTGGGTCGTGGGCTGGATGAGGTCTGCAGTCGACTGGATAGGGTTGAGGTAGGCGGCAATGGCGGCCGGATTGCTGGCGTTGAGAGATCGAAGAGCCGCGGTGCCGTTAGGGGTTTGGTAGTAGAAACTCCGCGCCATGCCAACCACCTTGACGATGTTGGAGGCAATGAGCGAGTCTGCCTGTGCCGGGTACCGAGCCTGGTTGTACGTGTATGTAATCGAGTCGGCGGGGTTGTAGCTTGTGGATGTGCCGTTGACGGCGCTAGCGAGTTTCGCGGATGCGCCCGAGGAGACGTAGATCGCGCCCCAGTAGTCTCCTTTGCAGACCGCGTTTCTTACTGATGCAGGAGTCGAGTACTCGGATACGGAGCCGAACTCGATGGTGGGGAAGTTGGCGGCTTGGAGGCTCTGCGATGCCTTGGAGACGGCGGTGCCGATGGCGCCCTCATCGTAGTCGATGGCGAGGATCTTGATTGCATGTGTGCGCTTTGCTTGATCGAAGCTGGTGCCGAAGAGATATGACATGTTCGCGAGAACTAGGAGGAGGAGCATGACAGAGGACATGACCATAGGGATCATGGCCCCTTTTCGTTGCGCTGCAGGCCATTGGAAAAATGGCGTCCTCGCCGGTAACGGCTGTGTTGACATGGTGAAATGAGTGTTGTCGGGCTATGTTCAGTCACAAAATCGCTCGACGGGTAGGTGGTGCGATATCGGTCCTTGACGTTGAAGCTTAATAGTCTCTATCACTTTTTGGATGCAGAGTGAGTTGATGAAGTCGATGAAGTCGATGAAGTACCAGATGACAGAGCAGATCTGACCGATGGGGTGATTCGTGCTCTTAAGAGATCTTGAGAAAATAAAGGTCCCACGTCTGTCTCCATCCCGGTGTGGTGGTCCCTAGATAAAAAGTACCCAATTATTAGTTTGATAACGAAAATCGCGGAGGCCGGCCGAGCTGGCGGTCGGTCCACGGGGACGGTTGCTCTTCCATCGGACACGGGAACATTTTAGGACACATTCGTCATCAACCCGGGCTGCTGCCTGTCACCGTCCAAGGAATGTGATTGCGCATTATCGAATATTCTTCGCTGCTCGCACATCTCGGACTTTACGTCCGAGGGCGTTGGCCGAAGCCCTCGTGGCCCCCTTTTGCGACCTTGGGCAAGGAAGAATCCGCAACGAGAAGTGGGCAGGTGTGGTCGAAAAGTCTTCCGATGCGTGGACAAATGGACTAGGGGTCGACTAGGGGTCCCCTAGTCCCTGTTCGTTGGTTAAGGGCACGGCGCCACACGGCGGATCGGTGCTTGTGTTCGCCGATTGTCCGGACATATTTCATTAGCTACCCGCCGTGCCCCCCGATTCTTCTCCCCTTTTCTGACTGCTCAGCTGTCTCTTTTTTTTAACGCCGGCATCCCTCACGAATTAATCAGCCGCTAGCATCGCTGTCACAGTTGACAGTTGATTGGGCCCGCAATCGCTCGGAGAGCGGATGCTTTCTCCAAATCATGAAGCTGCAAGTGTCATCTGAATCTAGACGAAACTTGAGTCCGTTGGCTTCTCCCCGTTTTCATATGCTTCATCTCGAACACAATGCTCATTGCTGTTCAGCGTCTTGCGTTGGCTTTCGCGGTATCTGGTCCAATAGAGCTGGAACAGAGACACGAGTGATTTAAGACGCACTCGTCTTCTCTCCACACACGTCGGAGGAACCATCACCAACTCCAGCCGAGACAGAGCCTGAATGACAAACAGAGACATGAATTATTCCGCCCTATCTTTTCCACATCTTCCTCCTGACCTGGACTTAGCAGGCTCGGTTTCGCGATGATCCCAGTGTCTTCAACCAGTTCGGGTGCCTGAATGACAAGTCGGTCCCGAAAGATGGGTTGGCTTCAGCGGTGTGACCCGCCTAAAAACGTTTTCGGGCCTGCGAAAAACGCCGACCGAACGCATTAACAAGGTTGAGCCACTATCCCGCCCGGCGTTAAGCACCACAGCCACCCGGCCTGAATTCCAGACCCTCCCCCGTGAAAAGACGAGACGGCCAACGGAGCAAGAGAGAGAGGGTTGAAGAAATTGCCAATCCGCGACGCAAACTTCATGGAGCTGGTGAGTTCCCACTTTCCTAGTATTGACTCATCCCATCGGCTCCGGGAGGGGACAGCCGTAAGCAAAAACTAGGATCAATGAGTCGACTGGACACATTGGTCAGGTTTGGCGATTCTCGCCGTGGAAGCTCCACGGCAACCAGGCAAACTCCGGCCGAGAGTTGTGCCCGGCCAGAAGCTCAATACCGGCCGCCCGTGATCGCCGCAGATCATCCGATCAGCCCTGCGGAATTAAATCATTCGAAGTATTCGCTCATCCGCAGTCTTGCATAGATTCATCACTTTTAACGCCTTCCAAGAATTACTCAGTTGCAACAACAATTAGCTTTTGCTATTAGGTGCGCACTGAGGCTATGTATTAGCAGCAACATCGAAATTTCAGTACTCACAACGCTGTAAGCCTACATGGGCGACGTGTTCCCCTTGCGAAGAAGCTTGGGGCGTTAACTTGATCTCTGCAAGCACATGCGATCGACATCCTCCCCAGTGACAAGATCATGTTACACCAAGATACCTCCAAAAAAAAACGCTGATCAATTTGCAGTCAAAGAACCCCCTAAACGACTGAATGCACTTGCTGTACTCACTCGCTAATAAGAATCATTCAACCAAACAGGTAAAACCAAAGTCCATCATCGCCACGTATCCCAGCCACTTCGTGTTACCAGAAAAAACGACAAATACCTTGCTTCATCGCTGAGCCAACTTTTTCAAACAAATACCGAAACATACCTAGCCGTCCAAATCACTGTGGCATCAACCAGAGAAGCTCCTCGGCATCTCGAATAGCGTCGCCAACGTTGTCCCCAATAGCCAAGTGCGGCTGCACGCGGGTTCGTCGAAAGTCACATTCAGAGTTGTGCCCCGACACATCATACGTCATACGTCCATCCACGAATCGGCGAATCTTCTTCCAGTCAGCCAGGCAACCCCAGCAAAACTCCATCTTGCAAGATTGGCACGTCATGTGGAAGCATCCACCGTTCTTCTCCACGGGAACTTTGCAGCCCGGGCACGGTTTGGCATGTTCCAGCAGCCAGCAGTCTGTTTCTGGGTCTCTTCCTCCCACAAGGTCGTGGGCTTTGTCGTACTCTTCACAGGTTTGACCGAAGTGCCAGACTCGGCAGTGAAGGAAACACATTGGCAAATGGCAGGCGTTGCATTTGATGAAGAATCTATACTCTGATGAGCAGCCTTCAAGGTCGTTATCCTGACCGGCACTGCAGTGCTCGTTGACACACCATCGAAAGTACGGCATGGTGTCCAAGCCTTTCTGGAGCTGCATTTTGTCGTAACGCGCAAGTGTGTCTGGCCGTGCAACTGCTTCGACTTGTGAAGGAGTCAATATGTTTCCGCAGTCCGTCTCAGGACAGGTTATCTCCTGATTATCATCCAATTTTGCCGCAATATTGTGGTCGTGGCATCGGAAGCAGCAATTGAGTTTGTGTTGAGAGTGGCAGTCAAGAAAGACGCTGCGAGGCGGGAAACCCGACTTTCCAGTGTGCGGGGTCCGTTGGGCGTCCCCGAACTTATAGAAGACAACATTCAAGACCTCGCCGCTGGAGGTTTCCATGAATTCTTCGTCGCAGACCACACATGGCTTCCGCTTTATCTTGTCTTTGAATAAACCTAGAAAAACAGGTATCGGCTCCCCACCACGAAACGAAAACCGGGCTACGTGCATCATGGTGCCACGCGGCCACGTCCCATCACATGGCCACATCTGTCCTGCTAAGGCGAGTTGTTTGTGAAAGTCGTTGCCAGCTTTGCCCTGCCATTCATTCATTTCGGGGAACTTGTCGTGAATAGACCGTTGGGCTTCAAATGCATATCGAAAGCGTCTAATTGAGCCGATAAGAATTCTTTTTCCGATGCCACTCGCGAGTAGGAACTCAATCAAGCTCTCGAGATCTAGACACAGCCGTCGAGCTTCGCAAGAACGAGCCGGACAGCTAATCGAGATGCCATATCCCGACTCTTGGGGCCGCCAAATTCCATCCCACAATCCATCGCTAATGGTGGAGAGAATGCAGTCAATGCAGAAAATATTCTGACAGCAAGATGTTTGGAGAACAGGAACGCGCGCGGTGTTGCTACCCGACTTTGTTATTTCCTTGTCGCTCGCGAAGTAGCCCCATCTTCCGCATCTGACACAGACCTTGCGGTACGAGGTAGGTTGAGAAAGACCAAAGATTCTCATGGAATCGCCGTCGCCCTCGGGAGGCGCTTGCTCCGGCGACGAAGACATCATTTGGTGGGCTTGTGTCTGAGATGGAGGGGTGTAGAATAATGCGGGTTGTAGACAGGACTTGAACATGAGTTGTGAAGAGCTGCGAGATTTGTATGTGATTACGATTCGTTCGATTCCATTCTTAAATAGTTGCTACAATCTTGATTTGATTGAAAGGAAAGGTCCCTCTCAGTCAACAGGTCACGTCGGAGTCAACAGGTCACGTCGGAGTCAACGGGTCACGGCAGATTCAACGGGCCACGGCCAGAGCATCCTTGAAACTTCTCACATGTTTGTCGAAGACTTCAATTATTTGTTTCATTTCAACGGGCCGTTGATTTCTTTCGTATTCTTTAAGAAAAATCACGATGTGTCATTTTGCTTTTGCCCAAATGAAGTTTCATTTTCCACACAAACCGCTCGAGGTTCATGCATGCTAGAGACCCAAGCACGATGGACTCGAAGGGAAAAAGTTACCTTCTGTCAACTGCGCATCGCGAACGTGATTGGGCCAAAGGCCTTAGTCAACTCCATGTTGTCGCAGATAGAACAACATGAAGTTCAACTCGTTAACCATGAGCCCTCGAGATGACTGACCACTTTACTAAATCCTGTGAAACAATAGGGCGAAAGAACACGTCGCTGCATAAATCTCCCTGAAGTGAAAAAATCACTTGTCGCTTACTCACAAGAGACTCACTATCTCGCATTGCGCAGCAGCAGCACTTGATCTGAAATCGTATCCATCATGATTGCAGCATTTTAAGGGGCATGAGCGGAGCCATACCCGGGGAACGAGTGGGTTCAATCGGCATCGACATCCGATCGACAAATGCGTGGTCCAAAAAGCTTAGCCATCACTTTTTTACTCCTCATCACCCATGCTGGACCACTACAGCAGGCTAATCCCGTTCTTGGCATCTGGGCCGCCAAGCTAACTGACAACTTGAATGCTCCGTGGCCCGGGCCTTTGGGCCAGAGAACCCGCTGAATGTACTTGAAACTGAGCCTCATTTTGTGTTGTTTCACCACGGACCTAGGCCGACAGGGGCAGCCCAAGAAGAAACGAACAATTCTAACGAGCGCCTCGCATTTTCGAGAAACAGCTGGACGCGCAAGTCACTTTTGAGTTTTTTGAGGATTCGTCATGTCATGATCGTGAGATTTGTGCTGAACACGCCTCCATCGTTCGCTGGTGTACTTGGGCAATCATTGTGTACGATATGAGTCGGCCAAAACAGTTAAATGAGATGAAAGTTATATTCGATGGAATAATATGTACGAAGAATATTGTAAGGTGCCGGAGTATGTTCAATGGGGCTCTGCCTCTCCAAATGCCAGCCCAATAACCCAATCCTGATTGAGAGCCCTTGTCATTTTTGTTGTTTTTACATGTAAGAAGCGTCGTAGTAACCAGCACTGGCGTAGCCGGAGCCGAGAATGCTGGAGATGGCGACAGCGGAGCTGAGCTTCTTGGAGAAGGTGGCGCGGGATCCCTGGGAGCCGATGCCAGTGTCGCTGTACTCGCCGAACAAGACGTTGCCAGTGCGGGCGTCGCTGGTGCTCCAGACAGACCAGCCCTTTGAGTTGATGATGCCGGTCATGGTAGTCTTCTGGTAGACGACCTGAGCGTACGCACCCCAAGGACGGCCGAGGTAGAAGGCGCCATCGGGAACAGTGGCACCGGAGGCAGCGGCAACGGTGCAGCTGTTGAAGACGTACTCGGACTTAGCAGAGGAGCTGGCGGCGCCGTTGGCTGCGAGATGTTAGAAAACTATCATCATTATCATGAGTGTTGGTAGCTAAGTCTTACCAGTGAAGTAGCCAAGTTTGGCAGAGACGGCACGGAGGTCACACTTCTCGAACCAAGCCATGGACTTCTGGCCGAAAATGACATCAGTGGCACCCTGGATGAGGCACTTGGAGTACAGCTGGTTGCCCTGCTGGGTGAGGATAGTGTCCTGGAATCCGGTGAACTGGCATCCATAGAAACCGCTGTCGGCGTAGGAGCTCAGGGCGATGGCCTGGCTACCCTGGCCGTAGGCGTTGACGACATTCACGTTGTACAACTTGAAGTTCTTGGCCTTGACACGCAGGGTACCGGTTTCGTCATCGGTAAGGCCATCAGCCTGGCTCTTCTTGGCGGTGATGGTGACCTTGTTGCCGGAGTAGCTTGACGTGTCGGCGGTGTAGCCGTAGATGGTAAGCTGAGCCGTGCGGGCAGGCACCAGGACCTGCTCGCTGTAAGTGCCCTGGTCGATAAAGATGCACTGCTTGCTGGAAGAGGTCGTTGAGAGGGAGTCGACGGCCTTCTGGATGGTGCTGAACTGGCCGCTGCTAGGGGACTTCTTGACGACAACGCAGCCCGAGGGGGCGGAGGTGCGGCTGGCGGCCAGCGCCGCCGTGACGAAGGTGAGGACGGTGAAAAAGGACTTCATATTGGGCAAAAAACAAAAGAATGTAAGTGTTCGTTGGTTCGTCTCAAATCTGATCCGAACTTGGAGAATGATCTACTGGTTACATTGATCGAGGCTTGGCGTCCTTTATGTATTTCTCCTTCAAGGGTCCACAAGGCTCTTGTATGGATGGACGCGACAGCGGTAGCGACGGCATCGTTCCAACTGCTAGCGTTCGTCCTTCATGTTGGAATCGTGAATGAGGAGTCCGCGGAACGCTTGCTGGGAGTGCCCAGGCTTCATTGGCGGGGGCGGTCGACGGCACGCACGAGACAAGCTCGTAGATTAAACCCGATAGAACAACCAATCCCGAGCTCTGGAAGTTTAACTTAGAGTCCACGCCAGCTGGGGGAGACCCCGGCACGGCAACTCACGGCAACAAGGGTTCATATTTCTGCAACCGAGCCGTTCTCGAGAAGTCGATTTCTCGTTGGCGGATTAAATTGCCCATGTGGTACCATTGCGCTGGTGTCGCCCGACAATTTGTTCGAGGTGGATCGGCACGGAGATTGCGGGGTGGCTAGACTGGCAGTCGATCACAAAGACGCTTAGCTGCCACAAGGGGAATTCGGGCCTGGGCCGTTCCTGGGAGAGCTCGCCTGCAAAGAACCACAATGCAGGGGTTCGGATAAGTCGGCGAGTCAGACCCAACGAGCCTCGTAGCATTCTCATATCAGGCGCAAGGAAAAGGAGTGCGGGTGGATCGTCTGATGCACACTTCCACGAAACATCTTGCTGAGAGCAAGCTAGGGTATGCTTGACAGGTCTTCATCCGAGTGTCTCTTGCCTCGCAAGTGAACGTTTGTTTCGTCAGCACGATGTTGCACATTTGAGTACGCCAGTGCCGAATGGAGGCTGTGTCGGAGGCTTCCCCCGCGTCTTGAGACTTGGATGAGGAAAACGGTAGTTGGGACGAATACCTTAATTCAATAGCGTCAAATACGATGCAACCCTTCTTGTTCTGTTCCCGTTTGGATCTATGTCCAAGTTCCACGAATCATAGCCAAAGGAGCTTATACGAGAATCAGACATTGGAGTCTGGACATAATATTGTTACGAGGGTGAATGCTTTACATTAAGGAGCAAACGCCCATCCACTCACTCTGGACAAGAGATTGGACTTGAACTTCTGAACGTTCTGATACGCTGCGAGCTGGCGACTCATACATGCGGCCTTCAAAAATAGATTGAAGAATGGCGTGAGCGCAATGTTTGGGCTTGTTGACTGGGTCTCCCAGACTCAAGTTCTTCATCTTCGATCAAAGTCCCTGGTCCATAGGTACTTACCCCATCAACATTTCACTCGCAAGACCAAGCTGAGGCTTTTCAACCTTCTCTGACTTAGGCACGAATTGCAGCAGCCTGAGGCTTCAGGTCGCCTTACTGCAGGGGAGCATCGTATCGAACTCCTTTTCCGAAAAGGAGACGCCTGGTCGAGTAAAAATCTACCCAATACCAAGAAACGTTTGAAAATGTTGAAATTGCAAAACTCGACAATTCAACGAAAGTTTCGCCTTTGGTTGAAAGAACTTTCAGAGCCTTAGCTAACTCGAACAAGGGTGTTGCGGGCCGAAGGAAGTTGGCGATCTCTTGGCATCGGACTTCCCTGTTCAGCAGTTCTTGGCACTTTGTCGAGATGGACCAAGCGCGATGCACAGCGAGGCAACCACCAAAGCATTCAACATACCTATTCTCAGCAATTCATATGCTGATAAAATATCGTACTTCCGCAAATGGAACAAAATTTGTTGTGGCGAAGGGAGTAAGTGATAGATGCAAAGTTCCACAGGCTCAGCATGTCATTGCTCAGGTGGAGTGTGTTATATGAACTTCGATGCATGAAGACATCACCCGTGTTCTATATCTAATTGGGATCCCCTCATCTATCTCACAGATGCAAAATGAACGCTCGCTATGTATTAATGTAAACTTCAGACCCCATGGTTCCCTGAACGCTATCAAAAGATAGGAATCTCTTCCCACCCTTGTATGCTCTGTGGGCTGCTTGAAAAGGACTCATGTTGTCCTTCAAAAGGCGACAAGTCCGGAACGTATTCACATCCGAGGACCTCTTCGTGAACATATAAGGCGTCCTCGGGTGTTCTCATGAAGAATCTCACTTTGAAGTTGCCGCCCATATCCACTCCATTGATAGAGGAGTCCCAGAGCGTGCTCTTCTCCGGGACAAAATGCCTGATTCTCACTTCGTCACGTGGGAGCCCAAGACATGATTCCGGTCCCGTGTACTGAAGCACGCCAAATGAGTCCAGGCCCACGTTGTGTTCAAGTTCAATGAGCCGTCGGGCGATACAAAATAGCTCGCCCTTATCCCACACCGCTTCTCGAGGTGATCCAAGTGTCGATAGTAGTCGAAGAGCCTCAAGGCGGACATCTAGCGCGCGGCATTTCGTTGCGATGAAGAATAATGAGGGCGTGTATCCTGCTTCAAACAAAAAATGCGTCGGTTGGCAGTTGACTTGCGACTCAGCAAACTTGGTGGTTTGCTCGGTGATCTGACGGAATCGTTCCAAATGCTGGTCAAAACCCGCCTCGTTTGCTGAAAAGGCCATGTCGGTCCAGATGTGGGACAGCTCGTATTTTAGCAGTGCATGAACTCTTGGCCCGCCTCTTATTCGGGTGCTTGGGGATTTTGACCTCACGTCCAAATCCTCCCACAACCCGCGCCATTGATTGAGTGATGATTGTATGCCCCTTTGCCGCTCTAGTAATTCTCTCATCGGTGTCTGGTGTCGCAACGCGCCTACTCGATACTCGTCTCCCAACCGTATAAGCTGTATCGTTTGGTTATAAAGGTCGTCTATAGTGGCTTGTGCGTGCGCAAAGCTGTCGAAAGAAGCCGGTACCGGACACCTGCAAATTATTGCACCGGCATTATTGAAGTAGCTCGTTCCCGGGAAAGATGGAAGCATGTTCAGCCGCCGAAATATCGGTAGTAAGTGATCCCGTACAACCGGCTTTGAGCACGAGCTTTCCAACATCGCAAGTCCGTGATTGCAATGTCTAACGGCAGCTTCCGTATTGGACTGTAACAACTCGATACAGACGAAAAGTAGACAGACCACCAAGACTAGCCCGTTGTTGTCGTTTTGTAGCGATTTCAGTTCAAAAATTGCGGCGTTGTAGTGGCTCAGTGCCACGCCGTCTAGGTGGGTATTAGTGCCGCCATCCATGTTGCCGTATAACAAGCCGATGGCGATAACCGAGTGCTTAACGGCCGGCTCGCGGTTCACAAACTGCACGACCAGATGGGTCCAGAAATAAGGGTCGGTTGGGCCGGCGATAAAGGGTGCGACATGTTCGCAGTAGTACTGTAAGGCCCTGGCTTCTTCACCGTTGGTTGACGAGTCGATCTGGAGTGTTTGAGGTCGTTGCCATCGAAGCACCGATGCCGGTTCAACCGCATATCCGTCGCACTTTCGACCTGTGCTGCTACAGCGGTTGCAGAAAGGCTTGCCCTCGTCACACTTGATCTTGCGTATCCTGCATATATGTGATTAGCACAAAACACATCGGTGGTCATACGCCAGTTGCTCATGATACGACTCACTTGCAAGTCAAGCACCCAGTCCGCACCTTGCGACTTCCCTTCCTAGCCATTGGTTCAAGCCGTTTGTGGATGTGCGCTAACGATGGTTGAGTCCGAACGAGCCTTTAGGGTCTGAAGTGTGAGCGATTGGTGACCTCGCAACCTCCTTTTGCCTTTCTGGGCGCGAAGAACGAGTGGAATCTGCACGATTACGATTCTCCAAGTTCCTCGATGTCTAGATATAAAAATGACAGCCGGAGATTGCGGTATCGCCAGAACGTCTGGACCTCTCTGGAGCGGTGTCTACGCTGGTTCGCCCATCTTGACCAATGGAACTCGTCGCTCAGCATTCGCCTAGGAAAACATCAGCGCAGCCCTGTCATTCATGTGGAGGGCATTTTGCAGAACACCACCCTCCGCCCGCATAAGCCCTGCGAAGGGGCAGAGACATTCCGTAGGGGGCGGTGGGGTTGACAGGGGATATATCCGACAGAGCCAATCAGTCTTGCGTTCACTGGCGGGGCCGTCGCATTTCTAGAGGCAGGTTTCCTCGAAGTGCATACACTAGCTCGCCGCGATCAACTCTTGGGTGGTACTCGATCTTAGATACCTGACTTAGGGTTAGCGGCGCCACAGAACTGAGGGCGGTCAGTGGCTGAATAGACGATGTTTACCGTTACACATCACATATTGGGCCGCATACAACCAACTGAATGAAACGACCGTACGCACATGTCCGTAGGCCAAGGACTTGAAGAACCCGGTAGAAGACCGATTCCGCTTGATAACCCATAATTACACGCGTATGTTTGCCTGGCGAGGTCCACTCGGTTCATATCACCAACGCTGCTTTTCCACTCGTCACGACGCCAAGATTCTGAACGCTACTTACCTTGCAGTGAGATAACACCATCTCTGTGGTCCATCCCACCCGGCTTGCACCCTGTCGTTGGAGGAACCCATGCGCCTGCCAACGACCATGAGCCACATGGTTTGCAGAGCCCTGATGTCTCGCCCAGTGAAGCAAAAGTGCACGTAGTTTGGCGCGAAATTCCATCATCCGACATGACGGGTCCATCAACGGTGCAATCCCTACCGGGCTGGACTCGCACCTCATGCACGTGTTCCACTGTCAGCCGTTAAACCATGCAACCTCGGCACCTCCATCGGGATCTCAGCCACTCGCATTCGACTGATCAGCCCCTTCCTTCTCGCTGATTCGTAGAAATAAACGCAGCATGCACGGCACCTCGATAAAACCGGTCTCAATGCGGACTCCGCAGGTTACGGAATAGGTTTTAGGCAGCTTCGACATGCCATGGAAGTCTGGTAGAATCCAGAATCCCATCCCGTGATTGCTAGGGCTGGCCAGTAGGGTGGCGTTTCCAGATCAGTCATACAATCTAAATAAATCTTGCATATGACTAAGGTTATCAACCATGCTTCGCTGTTCAAAAACGCATGATGTCGTTTCGCTCTCGCTTCGTTTTTGGGAGGCGCGACCGACAAAAGGACCGGACATCATAAGCGAGATCCTCTGAAATCAAGTGTGTAACTATACTTGTAGGCAGAGTATCGGAAATTGGACAGCAACTGCGAAATGAATGCCATTGAGAAATAGTTGCGCGCATGCTCGAGACTTGTAGAATTTTTGGGGTCCATAACTGCTCCAGAAACAAATAGCAAAACCACTTCAACAGTTGTCCAATCATCGGGTGATCCGACCCTCGTCGGTTTAGTTGCTATAGAGTGTCAGACAGTGCACACCAACTCTAGCCGCAGACCGCTTAAAGACGGGAGCGCCATTGCTACATGCGTATGGCATTGATGCCGAAGCCGAAGCGGGCAGCCTTAAAGTCCCCCTAGGGCTGAAACGACTTCAGGTCGGCCATTCAGTCACAACTCGGCCGAGATGTCCACGGGCAGCCTGTAATTATGGTGTGGCTAAAAAGGGCCAGAAGGCGTTCGGGATGACTTAGCAGTCTCATCCCGGTGAAGTCCATAGGTCCGTAGGAGGAATCTGCCCGTGAGAACGCTAACCGCAGCAACCATGCGCCCCCAACTTGAAGTCAACCTTGCCGCATATAACCTTGTCTCGCTTGCGGGTTTAATGGCTTGTCGTGTGGTGAGAGCTTTATTCTCCTTCCGGAAAAGGAGACCAATGGCATTACCGACCGAGTCCTTTGGGCCTGCGGCTTCCACAGCCGGAGGAATACGAGTACCGCCGAGTTCCTGTAGCGCTATGCGTAGGGCTGTCCCGCATTCTCCGCGTCCTTGATTGCATGTAGGGTGTCTGCTAGGCTAAGTTAGTTAAGTATGTTCAAGGGTACAAGTGGTGCCACTGCACGATAGCAACTGACAAGGGACCAGCCAGGCCTGATTGGTCGTCTTTACGGATTCCATTCCTTCAAATGTGTCCATAGGCGCCATTGGGTGGCTTTGCGGCCCCCATCTCACACTTCAATCCTTTCCAAAGCCCAAACCGCCAAAAGGAAGGACTGGACTTAACCGCGCCATGTCTTCTCTTGAACTATTGGTCTTTCGCTGACAAGACATCAGCCCTATGACAGCAAACCTCCCATACTGGGGCTTTGTCATCTCATGTAAACTTGCGGTTACCTGTGGCATTGTTGTCAAAATGCTTAACGCGATTAACGTTATTTGTATAGCGCATGATCACGAGCGATGAAGGCTAGTATGAGCAGACTTCCATCAGAAGCCGCTCTCAGGAGATGATGCTGACGTGAGGCGGAGAATCTGTTCCTGCAAGGTGGGCTGGGCATACGTCTGTCCCTGCCGCTCTCGAACAAGAAACAGGTTGACAATATCCGGATATTTCCACCAAATGAATATAGCACCCTCGTGGCACTATCAAATCGACGAATTGTGGCTAAATCACCGAGTATTGCCCCAAATACCGGCTGCACCGGCCCTCGGGGATCCTTGGTCCCACTCTTCGGCCCCGGTCCGGGTTCACCGGATGACTAAAGGCTCCGGTGTACGGGTGCAATGACATAAGCCCCAGCCAGTCAAAGAGCCGAATCCCCGCATCAATACTCCTTCAACGTGATCAACACCTTACCAACGCACTTATCGGCCACTGATTGAGTATCACTGCAAGCCGCCCAATGGCTCCTAGCAGTCTTAGACTCGAGCCAGCAACCGTGGAAGATGTCCCGGCACTGACTGAGGTCTGGTTCGCCGCTTTCACAGACCCTGAGCTAAGACGCCTGTGGCCGGACACACCAGGCGTGCGCAAGTGGTGGGACGATGCCAATCATCACGACATCCTCAACAAGCCTTTCCAGCGCTACATCAAAGTGATTGATCCAGAAAACTTGGACGCCAACGGACGACCGCGAATAGCTGCCTACGCGAAATGGGACCTGTCCATGCCGGAGGATCGTGGCCGGCGATATCCATCCTGGGCTGACGACATGCCCGGTGATGTCTGCGACGTCTTCTTCCAGAGAGAAGAAAATGAAAGACTTCGTGTCATGGGAAACGAAAAACATTACTGTATGTCATTGTCACATTTGGAACGACCGTTGCGTCTTCACTCACCTGATGTTTCGCTCAGATTTAGACACAGTCGCAACACACCCAGATTATCAGAGACGCGGCTGCGGCTCCATGCTGGTCCAGTGGGGCTGTAAGCTCGCCGACAAAAATGGCGTCGCAGCGTACGTGGATGCAAGTAAGGACGGTGCGCCATTGTACGAGAAATGTGGCTTTGTGGACAAGAGCGAGCCTGGCTCCGGCGACATTGCATCCATGGCTCGACGTCAGAAAAAGCATGGGTGTGCAGCGGAGTCATTAAAAACCGTTTAAGAGTGCCAACAAGGTTGGAATTTCGCATGATTACCCTTGGTTGAGGCACAAAACCAAGCTCAAGCTGGGTGAGTACGAAACCAACCACCTCTTGGCCATCGGGCTTTCACTGCGACAAGCTCATAGTTGAAATGCAGCATTGAAATAACCAGGGAAGAAATACGTCATTTGAGGGGACTTCTTTCGTGAACTTCATTTCTCTTTGATAGTCTAGATCTTAATGTTCCATACCTACAACAGCGACGTCCGTGAAAGTTGTATCTCGATGACCTGACTTGGTCAACACAGCTTGAAACATTGAAGTCATAATTTTCGAAGTAAGCATCTCTGTGTAGCTGCCCGCTGAGGCAGACGACAACAAAACCTCTCCAAACGGAATGAATGGCCGATACGTAGCACACGTAAGCGAATATGGCCGTCAAAATGGCGTTCGACGTAGTCTAAGTGATTGGTTCCTCACTGGTGAATGATCTGTGTGAATGGACTCACTTACTATTATTGGGCTATCGAACGGCCGCGGCCAGCAAATTTCCGGCCTTCCACCGGTGCCACGAAATTCAGGCATGATGGAGCGGGGTGATAGGTGGTACTCGCCTCGCATTGGTGCCCGCTATCATCCAACTGCCTATGATTGTGCGGCACAGATAGACCTGAGGACTCCGCAGTTGGAGAGATTACGGCTGGAATGCCGCCATTCTTTCCAACAAACACATATAATTGCGACTACTCGAACATTATTAACGGTTGATTTAATCCTCACTGTTTCACTCATCATGGGTCCTCCTAAGCAGCTTTCGAATCCTACGGAATATTCCGTGGGCATCATCACTGCGCTTGCCAACGAACTTACAGCTGTAGAGGCGATGCTCGACGAAGAACACGGGAGCCCGTTGAATTTTGCCCAGCATGAAAGAGACGATAACTGCTACGCGTGGGGCCGCATGAGTGCCCATAACGTCGTCATCGCCTCATTGCCCGAAGGAACATACGGCCTTGTTTCTGCAGCAACTACCGCGTCCAGTCTGCTCAGCTCTTTGCCGCACCTTCGGATAGGTCTCATGGTCGGCATTGGCGCTGGGATCCCCAAGCTTCAGAAGAATATTGACATACGTCTTGGAGACGTTGTTGTTAGTCAGCCTACTGATCAAAGCTCGGGAGTCTTTCAGTACGACTTAGGGAAAAAGCGACAAGACGGTACTTTCCAGCACGTAGGATCTCTTGCTCCACCTCCCACGGTCCTTCTCACGGGGTTAAAAAAGCTCAAAGCTAAGCGGCGCCGGAAGGGCTCTGAACTTCCCGATATTCTTGCAGAAATGCTTCGCCGCTCCCCGAGATTGGCAGAGCCTGATGATGACGACCCTGCCTTTATATACCAAGGCGCGCACAACGACCGGCTCTTCGAATCGTCTGTTCCACACGTGAGCGGAGACCAATACGGCTGCAGGACCAAATAAATCTATCTGTGCTCCATCGATTGAGAACAGAACTGCCCAGGAAGCCGTAATGGAAACTGAAATTTGCGTTTTCTGTGACCGCGCAGGCGAAGTCGCCCGAAAAGAACGACGCTCAACGGGTCCGGTGATTCACTACGGTATAACTGCTTCGGGGAATTCGGTAATGAAGAATAGCTTGTGCCGCGATGAAATATCAATGCAAATGGACGAGAAATGCATCTGCTTCGAGATGGAAGCAGCTGGACTGATGAATGCTTTCCCCTGCCTAGTGATTCGGGGGATTTGCGACTACGCAGACAGCCACAAGAATAATCGATGGCAAAACTACGCAGCAGCAACAGCTGCTGCATTTTCAAAAGAGCTTCTTCAGGAAATCGACGCTGTGGATGTTTCGAAGTCTCCGGATATGAAGCAGATCGTTGAGAAAAGTTGGTAAACATCATTTTTTCAGGTAGTTGCTTCGTGGCTTACATTTGTCATAGTGCTGGAGGATATATCGCAGCTTACATCAGACACCGAAAAAGCAAATCAAGGTTTTCAACAACTGAACAACAACAAGCTTTCGCAGAACATCAAGAATTGGCTTTCTCCGTGTGATTTGTGGGAAACTCATAACTCTACCTTGGAACATCGCCAAGATGGCACGGGAAAATGGTTTCTTGACAGCAATGCTTATGCATCATGGAAGGAAACCCCGGCAGTTTCCGTTTGGGTTCACGGCAAGCCAGGCTGCGGCAGAACCACCCTTTGTTCAACAATCATCGACGACGTAATACATGGCTCAATGCACCAAAGTCGTCTGCTCGTCTTCTTCTATTTTGCCTTTACTGACAATCGCCGAAAGTCGCTTGACGGTGCAATCAGATCACTCATAGGTCAATTGTGCAGCCAAAGCGAGGACGCCAGGACTGAATTGAAGTCACTATTCTCCAGTCATAGAGACGGTGCAAGGCAACCCAGTACACAATCGCTTTGCAAGATTTTCGAGAACATGATTCGGTGCGTCGGAGAAGTTTGAATTGTGCTCGACGCACTCGACGAGTGTGAGGCAGGTATTGACTCCAAACATCAAGGGGTAATGCTTTGGGTAAAAAGCCTCATCCAATCTACGCTACTCATCCGTCTCCTTGTTACATGTCGTGGAGAATATAAGACTCGACTGTACCTTGAAGGCTCCACCGATAGTCAGATAATTTTGGGTGGTGAGATGGTCGGGAAGGATATACGTGCGTACGTCCATGGGACATTGAGTACTCGCGAAACCTTCAGAAGATGGCGCCGGGAAGGCTACGAGATTATTCAAAAAGAGATCGGGGACAGCTTAATGGCAAAGGCCGACGGTGTGTAAGTCAGGATCCATCTATGGTGTGACTTGTGATATCCAGTTGACACCAAAGTGTAGGTTTCGCTAGGTTGCGCTACAACTTAACACCCTTCAACACTGCCAAGATCCCGCCTCCCTACGCAGAGAGCTGAAAGCCCTGCCAGATGACTTGGTAAATACGTACGCAGCAATTCTGAAGAGAATTCCTAAGCGGTCAGAGGCACAGTCTGTACGACTCTTGCAATTTCTTGCCCTCTCTGAGCGACCACTTCGAATCAAAGAGGCTGTTGATCTACTCGCTGTAGACCCGGACGCGGAGCCCAGGTTTGATCCTCATAACAGAATGCCTATTCCGGAAGAGATCACTGGATACTGCCCTGGCTTAGTTATCATCGCCCATTCTAAGGACCACTGGGTAGATGCGGAGATCCAACTCGCGCATGCTACGGTAAAGGAATACCTGCTTTCTGATCGGTTGCCACAAGATATCTCTGCCCTCTTTTCATCATCATTATTGACGGCAGCTACCTCGGTTACAGAGATCTGTCTTGCATATCTGCTAGACGTGGAACTAGTGCCTCGCCCAGATTGCGAATGCCACTATGAGGACGAAGAGTCAACGTGCGACCATGGATCGTCCTGCTACCACTATCAAGGTTCTCGTGGGGTTGGCTTGGACGTCCTCATCAAAATGAAATACCCGTTTGCAAGGTATGCTGCAGACTACTGGATGAAACACGCCCTTCACGCCAATACCCCACGAATCAACGCTCTGCTCGAGAAGTTCATTGACTGCGATATTTTCCATCAACTCTACAGAACCTCCACTGCAAACCCTTCAGCACTATACCACATGGCAAACGAAGGACTTACTTGGGCGATTGAGACACTGCTGAAAAAAGATGCTACCCTCATCGATGCCCGAAAAGATGAAAGTCTTCTCGCGGCAGCTATACGGCGACATAACGATGACACCTTCTACCTCCTGTTAGCTAGAGGTGCAAAGATAGACGAGAACGCGCTTGTGTGTGCATCGTCCCGGGGAAACAAGGAGCTCTTCCGACTTCTGATTGGGCAGATTCCTGACGCCGACGTTTGGGCGTGGTGCGGCAAGGCGGCCAAGGCTGCCTGTGAAGAAGGCCACATAGAGATCCTGCAAATGATACTCCAGAAATGTGACGAGGCTAACATCATGTGCTGCGTTAAGGGCGACAGCATATGCGTCGCATTCAAACGAGGCCATGATACTATGGTTAGGGTGCTTCTTGATAAGCCCCCACATGATGACTTTTACTGCTGGAGCTTGAAGTCTGCATCTCGCAGGGGGCTCTATAAGTTGGTCGAAATGATCCTTACAAGAGATACAGATGCCGATGCTGCTGACCGGAGAACACAAGCTCTGTCTATCGCATGTCAGAACGGGCGCATAGAGATTGTCAAATTGCTTCTCAATAATGGTGCTGAGACGCAAAAGTCAGTTTATCATGCAGCTAGCATGGGAAACGAAGAAATTCTGCAGGTACTTCTCGCAAACGGCGGAGACCCAAACGCACGTTACGGGGGTGAGACTGCTCTTCAAGCTGCATGCTTCAAAGGACATACAAACATCGTTCGGGCACTACTTGAGCTTGGTGCCAGCGACAAAGGTCTATTCGGTCCGCTATGAACCGCATATGACCGTGCTGTAAGGGGTGGTCACAAGGAGATTCTATCTTTGCTGTTGTCTTGTGGTGGGACAGGGATCCGGTATAAAACAGAAGGTGTGCCCGCAGAGTTCTACTATGCATGGAGCATGAGCTAGGTTGTCAGGCTGCGAGGAAAAATGCGGAAAGAAGCTGCAAGGTAGAGTTTCGTCCATGAAGTCTTTGACAAAGATTGGACGATCGAAAATGCGATCATCACCACCAGCTGGAATCATGTGCCTATTAGCCAGGTGTTACGGTGTCTGTCGCGGATGATTCTATTGAGACTTCCTCAGGCGAAAACCATGAATAGGTCTACGATAATCCTCGAGGAACCGTGTGTCAAATAACAGAGACGCAGCACCTCGCAGTTTTGTGTTATCTTTGTCTTCTCAACTGCCCTCCACCGGTTCGCACCCGCAAACCACCCAATGGCGCAAAACTCTCCTTCCGCCATCCCACTCCGCGATGGTGTGCTCTGCCAATTCAGGCTGCTTGAAGCCCTCTAATTTGCCAAACCCGCCCGAACTGTGGGTGACCCTTGCTTCAAACTGGTTTAGAGCGACCCCGCATCGCGAGCACGTCAGTTCCCTCCCGGTGGAGAAACTGGGGATGCCGGACCATATTACCCTCGATCTGTTCCGGGCTCCGCGTCCCGTGCCGCCTGGCTTGGTGATGAGATGCGGTCCTGTCTCCCCGCTCAACGCGTGAAGAATTGCCTGGTTGACTCTTTCCTTAATCCACAACATCGGGCCGCCGAGCAGAAGAGACGAGATGCCGAGCCCGGAGTCGGGCGCCGATGCGACGTGGCCGCCCAGGCCGCGTTGTCTTACATGCAAGCGCCGGAAGGTAAGCTTTCAACTGTATCCTGTACCAACTTGAACATCAGCTGAACCGTTCACCAGGTTAAATGCACCGGAGGTCCTGAGCCGTGCGAAAACTGCCGCCGTCTCAGACTCGGCTGCACCTTCAACTACCCGGAGTCGGCCGTCTCCTCAGAGCCCGGGGATCCCCACAACTTACTGGCGCCCACGGAGACCCTCACCGAGGCAGGGACCAGACGCCGGCGCATTGCCAACGCTTGCGCCGAGTGTCGCGCCCAGAAGGCAAAGTGCTCCGGTCACCGCCCGCAGTGCTTCCACTGTAATCGGCGGAACCTCACCTGCGTCTACCCCTCGTCGCCGTCGCGGCGAAAGAGCCGGCAGGCGAACGGCCAGCCGCAACAGTCTGCGTCCCCGGAGTCCTCCAGCACATGTACGCTCAGTCAGGGTGCTTCATATGAAGCCGAGTCGACGCTGCAGCAGTACACGAAGACGCCGTCGCTCAACACCTCGCTGGAGCAGACGCTGCTGAGCACAGATGTCATCCGTCAACATCTCGAAGTCTTCTTCGACCATGTTTATCCATTGGGATACGACTTCTTCCACCGGCCGTCAATGATGGAAGAGTTCTATGCTGGCAAACTACCTCCAATCCTGTGCACCTCCGTCTGTGCCGCAGCGGCGATCTTCGTCTCGCGATCCCGAGAGTCTCGAGTATTGTCGATCCAGTGGGCCAAGGAAGTTGACGGGTACATCTTTGCCAACCTGAACGTTTTCAAGGTGCTCAACATTCAGCTCATGGCTCTGTCAAAGTTTCAAAACTTCGCGTACAGACAGTTTGGCAAGGTGTGGCTCCTGATCAGCACCGCGGCTAGGTTATGCGTGTCGTTCCAGCTGAATGATGAAAGGCCGCTGCCCCCAGACGCCGACACATCGACGGTCATCCGACGAGAGTGTGAGAGGAGGCTGGTATGGCACGTCTGGTGGATGGATAAGGGGCTCTCTGCGGGCTTCGACGAGTTTACCTGTCTGCCGAACCGCTGGATGAGAACGCCACTGCCTAACGCCGAACATACGTTCCGTCATGGGTTACTGAAGAAAACGAGCAAGCTTAGTGATGGGGTTGAGGCCCTCGCTGCTCATGACGCCGGAGCTAGGGCCTATGTCATGATCCTATTCAGCCTCCGATGCGAAGTTCTCAGGCAAGCATGCCCCCTCATCATCCCAAATAGTGGAAAGAGTCTAACATATCACAGATCAACAAAAGCTATCGTCCTCGAAAGCCGCTCCGACTCATCCCCCGCCGCAGTCGCCAAGGCACTCACAACCCTCAAATCCCTCCAGTCCCAGCTCGCAAACTTCCTCGCCCACATGCCCTCCCACATCCAGCCGAGCGAGCTCAACATGTTCTCCCACTCCACAACCCCCGAGTTCTCCGCCTATATCACCCTGAACTCGTGGTACCTGCAGACCTGCTGCGACCTCTACCGCACCTGCCTCCCCGGTCACGCCCGCGAGTCCGCAGCGCCAGCCTTCACATCCAAAGCGCCCCCGGAATTTGTCTCAACATGGCGAGCTCTTGCCGTCTCACACGCCCTTCGCATGGCTCGTCTGTGGGAGCATCTCCAGGCCCTCCGCTCCAAAGGCGCGCTGCACTCAAAGCAGACGCGTCTGCCCATTGGTTTGGGGTACGGCAACATGGTTCACCAATGCACCAAGACTCTTCTCACGGCAAGGAGGTACAGTTTATACGACAATTTAGTGGACCCTATTACAGACACACCAGTCACTCTAGACGATGAGACAGTCGAGGCACTGTGCAAGAGCAACCTCGCCTTACTCGACGACATGTCCAACATCGCGCCCATCATCGCCGTCCTCCAGCAAGACGTCAAAAAGATGATCGAGACAGAGACCAAGAACCGGCACACCGCACCCGAAAGCCCCGAGGAAGCAGCCCCGATCAGCAGCGAGGTCCAGCGCAACACGCTGCTGAGCAGGTACCACCCCCTCTCGCAGAGCTTCGACGCCAACGCGAAGACGGTCGACGAGGTCGCCATCCAGCACTCTGACTCGCCACAACTCTCCACGCGGTCACTGCAGGGAGACGTGCCTATGGCGGATAGAGATCACTATCAGATGCACGCGCCCAGCGACATCTACCAGGCCTCGACGGCGCACCCGATAGGCCTCGGCCAGATCGACTCCAGCCTTGACGGGCCGATGACGTGGTCCGGCTTCGCAGAGAATCAGCTGGCGCAGGACTACTACGTTGCGCCGTCGCAGTTCGACATGAGCGGCGAGCTCAGCTGGTTCTTGTCGAGTTACCTCGACCCGGATCCGAGCACGGGGACCGGACACGGAGGAGTCTCGACAGCCGGGTAAACTCCCACGGTGCAAACTTCCATCAAGCAATCCTCTCCTTTCGAGGTGCCGCCACGGACTCTTTCAAATAAGCAGCAACCACTGTCCGGAGATATCCAGACGCAAAAAGTAGCAAGTGAGCACGCAAGACGGGGCCAAGATGGTGTTCACCCCCCAAAAGTGGACCCCACCGCATCTCGCCGGATCTCGCTCGCAGCAATGGACCATCACCTCGCATTACCCGCCGAGTTCCGGCACGCTATACCCCAGATGCACGATGTTGCCATCTCCACCGCGTAACTGTTCAGGCATTAGCAAGCAAATCCTTGGCCTCTAGTCCTCAAATTCATCGTCACGACATGTTTCGACGAGCATGCCGACCTACACCAGGGGTCTGGGATACGTTTCCCGCATGATCATGCCGAAGGCATCTCTCCAAAGGGCGCAACGAGTCAACGACATATAACCTCCCCAACCTCCATACCCTCACTCCTAACAAGCCGCCATTGAGACCCCTTCCCAAAGTCGCAACTCCCCAGTCCTCACAATGGGCCTCTCCTCAATAACACAGCACTTCAACGCCCGCCTCGCCGCCTCCGTGCTGCTCATCGCCCTCTCCCAGTTCAACTATGGCTTCGACAACCAAGCCTTCACCTCCACCCAGGCCATGGACGCCTTCGAGCGGCAGTTCGGCGAGTACGACCCCGCCAAGAACACGTACGCGATCCCAACGTACTTCCTCTCGCTGCTCAACAGCCTCAACTACATCGGCTTCGCCGTCGGGCTGGTCGTCGGCAGCTTGACCAGCGCGCGGTTCGGGCGGCGCACGACCATGTTCGTGATGAGCGTCTACGCGCTGATCAGCGCGACGGTCGTGGTGACGTCGACGAGGAAGGAGCAGATCTTGATGGGCCGGATATTGAACTGTAAGTGTGCCCTTTCAGCCACGTGTAGAGAAGTCTTGGGAAGCTGACGAGTGAGAAGATGTCTACGTTGGGTTCGAGCTGTCCGTTGTCCCGGTGTACCAGTCTGAAATCGTGCCTGCGCCTGTGCGAGGCATGGTCGTTGGGACGTACCAACTCGCCATCGGTGTAAGTCAAAACCTGGAATCCGAAACAACACGACTCTAACAAGCAAACACAGCTCGGCGGCCTCGTCATCAACTCCATCTGCCGCGGCACCTCCCAGTTCCAAGACAGCCGCGCCTACAGAATCCCCTTCGGCCTCTTCTACGTCATCCCCACCATCGTAATCTGCCTAATCTGGTTCATCCCCGAGGTCCGCCCTCTACCCTCCCCTCCACCAAGAAACTTCACGCAACTAACACCCCCCAGTCTCCCCGCTGGCTCCTCCTCCGCGACCGTACCGAAGAAGCCAAAACAGCCCACCACGCCCTCCGCGCCGGCACGATGCCCGACGCCGCCATCGCCCTCGAGTTCGCCAAGATCCAGCAGTCCCTCGTCGACGAGCCCGAGCAGGGCCGCACCCGCGAGCTCTTCCAGGGGGTCAACCGCAAGCGCACCGCCATCGCCGTCGGCATGTCCTTCTTCCAGCAGGCCACCGGCCAGGCGTTCGCGAGCCAGTACGGCGCGGTGTGGGTCAAGTCGCTCGGCACGCTGAACCCGTTCGACGTCACGCTCGGCTCCTCCGCGCTGACGAGCGGCATGATTATCCTGTGCCTGTTCCTGACGGACCGGGTTGGACGACGGTAATTATCCTTTCCCGCACACATTACGAGAGAGGTCTGGTTGCTAACTTTGCCGCATAGCAAAATCCTCCTCCTCGGCTCCTTCATCCAAGCCGCCGCCCTCTTCACCATGGCCGGCCTCGGCGTGCACACCCCGATCCCGACCTCGTACAAATCCGGCATGGTCGGCATGCTCCTCCTCTTCGGTTCCGGCTTCGGCCTCGGCTGGGGCCCGCTGACCTACGTCGTCGTCACCGAGATCCCCGCCCTGCGCCTGCGCGACCGCTCGCAGCGCGCCTCCTCGCTTGTCAACATCTTCATGAACTTCCTCGTCAACTTCACGCTGCCGTACCTTCTCAACAAGCCGTACGCGGGCCTGCAGAGCAAGGTCGGCTTCATCTTTGGCAGCATCGCCGTGTGCTCCGCGCTGTTTGTGTTTCTGTGCGTGCCCGAGTGCAAGGGCCGCAGTCTGGAGGAGATTGACCGCATGTTCCACGAGGGCGTGCCTGTACGGCGGTTTGCGGAGCATCCAAAGTTTGACGTGGAGGTAGCTGCGGCGAAGGGAGTGGAGGAGGAGGATGGAGTTGAGCAGCAAACTCTCACTGCGAAGTCGGGTTCGGTGGTTTGAGAAGCAGTGTACTAGGACCAGAAACGGCCTGGTCAGGGCTCATGGTATTCAACATGGCGTTTGCTAAGGTAGATAAGACATGCAGCCAGACGCGTTTATCAATATATTTCATCGTTTCGACACCATCCAATTGTCTTGGTCCGCGCTATGTAAAGGCCATTAAATGGCTTCACAAATGATAGCTGAAAGGGTTGCTCATGCCCTCTTCGTCCAGCATCTTACTTGGCTGAATCCGCTGGTTCACGAGTGCTCATCTCGGTGCGTCGTCATAGGCGACAGACTGCAGCATCAGAGAGAGCGGGCGCGGCGCTTCATGTCGCATCTGGGAATCTGGGGAAGTTACACCCCGCCTCGAAAGTGGATTTGCGGGGGCCGCGAGGTGGTTGACCCCATCTTCCCCCAAAGATGCCCCGGTTTCTGCAGTCCTAGGTAGGTGCTGCGGTGAGGAGACTGCATCCGAGTTCCGACATGTGTGTTTCGAAGCCCTGTCGACGGGTCACCTACATGGCCTGTCGGGATGTCCTCGATGGTTCACTCACTCGCAGCGGCGGTCTTAGAGCCATTGCTGTCGCCGTTGTGACGGAGATCCCACAGTTCTGGGCTAACCTGATGCTCAGAACCACGCCGCATTTTCTTTTTCCGTATTGGTGCCGCATGATCATGCCCAATTCTCGGGGCTGATACCAATGTTGCCCACACTCCACCGGTCCAAATCCATGTTGCCGTCTTCATCGCGCTCCTTCTCATCAATAGGCCTTGCAAACTCGGTCAAGAACCGTAGCATCCATCGGTCCATGCGGTAGCTCGTGTTCATGCTCTTGCGACACAGCTCGTGGAAAGTCTTGAGGCGGACAAAGCACACCTCAAGCCCAGGCCAGTACACCCGCAGGGCTACAAGGGTGTTGAAGTGGCGCTCCAGGGTTGCCCGCGCGTTGGCAATCTCGGCCTCGTCAGTCTCGAAAAGCAGCGTATGGATGAAGATGGACGACGTGATGACGATGATGTGGCCCAGCATGTTGAACTTGGCGTCACAGCCAGGCGTGGTGTTGGCGAGGTCAATGATACGCGACATGGAGATGGCGTTCTCTTTGCATTTCCTGGCAAAGATCTGGGCGGTCGGGGAGGCGGGGAAGCGCTGGACCTCATCTAGGTACTGGTAGAAAAGCAACTGGCTGTAGTGGTAGTGACCCGTGTGCACGGCGATGAAGATACGACCCAGGCCTTGGGCGGCGAAGGAGTGCAGGTTGCTTGGGGTATCGCGGAGATTTGGAGGAAGTTCAAGCTCCCAGGCCTCAAGTTCCTGCGCGAGGGTTGAGACAGTCTCGTCGATGTTTGTTACTGTGGAGTCCGATGTGAGAGACTTGATGGCGTCGTTGACCTTTAGCAGGATGCTGTTAAGCTTGATCATCTGGGCGATGAGCGAGTCTTCCCGGTTTGGCGACAGGATGAAGTCGAAGTGGTTGTTGT
Organism: Colletotrichum gloeosporioides; assembly: GCF_011800055.1. NCBI lineage: Eukaryota > Fungi > Ascomycota > Sordariomycetes > Glomerellales > Glomerellaceae > Colletotrichum > Colletotrichum gloeosporioides. Next base: position 633,235 of record NW_025544662.1, on the reverse strand, counting down.
TCGCACGGGTCATGTTGAGGAAGGTTGACTCGTTCATCGGTAACGGGACGTTCATTCGTCGTTCCATGAGACGAGGAAGGTTTACACCGGTTGATGACCAGACATCGATCATGCAGAGCGACCAGTAGACTACGAGTGTAAGCGAGCGAAACAGCCTCAACGTACGCATGAGTTACGGTACGTACCTCTAATATGAATCTCCCTCTGCAACGGGTCCGGTGTGGGTAGGTTTGGGAGGTCGAGATAGTTGGCTATCCTACATGCTGCTGAGTAGAAGACGCTTTCTGCGCCTGCCTCTCCCTCTACAATGGAATAGGCACCAAGCAAGACGCATGCCTGTATGCTCGTGAGAGATACATCTCGAAGGTTGAGCAGCATGTTGCATTCGTTGGCAAAGAGCTCTCCCCTCGATATAGGAGCAATGCCATTGAAGATGGGATTTGAGGAGAACCTTAGGAAACTTAGCAAGAACTCGCTGGAGCGAATAGTCTCGATCATGACATACCTCGCTGACAGCGCCATCATGCCGTAAACAAGTGCCAGAGGAGCAGTGCCCTCGTGCAGATCCAGCATGAAGCTGGGCCGGTGGAAGAGGGAGTGGAGACAGTCGTGGATGTACTTGAAGTACAGCTCCACCAGCTCGAAGCACAGAGCCTTGTCGGAAACAGCAGCGACCGGAGTGATGCCAGGGGGGCTGGCGACGATGATCTCGGTGACAGAGGGCGTCGTCGGCGTCGCGATAGACAGCGGGCTGACGGGCACGGCTTTGGGCTGGATGATGGAGCCGGCGCGTGAACAGGCGATGTTCTGGGTTGCACAGTAGGTGCACTGGCCGCCGCCGATGGGCACCTCGCACTTGCGCCGTCGAGCGCTGCCATGCCGTCGGTGAGCGATGCGATCATCTCCAGAGTCGGACAAGTCCGGGAATGGGGGAGGAGAGAGACAGAGAAAGATTCCCGGAGAGGGTTCGGCTGACGACTTACCGACACGCCGAGCACGCTGTTGAGTATCTCATCGTCGGGGTCTGGGCTGTGGTCGCAAGGGATAGGCGGAGGAGAGTCGTGAGCAGTGAGAGAGAGCCAGATCCTGATGGCGAATCGATGGTCGAGTCGTTTCGCGTCGGCCGCGTCCTTGATATGTCTCTGGCCGGATGTGAAGTTCGCTTTCTTTGAGCAGCAACGGCCGTTGGAGTCGACGTTCGGAATAAGGCGATCAAAAACAGCAAGTCACACGCTCGTTTCCTAGCTCCTTCCTTCCCTCTTTCCCTCCTCCCCCCAGGCAGGTGCAGGCCAGGCCACTCCTGCAGCGGGCAAATTGGCACTGGCCCAGTACGGCCTCTTTCCCCCGCTTTTCAACCCCCATTGGAGCGTCCCCAGTGGCTCGGCTAACGATGGACGCCCCTCACATATGGGGCTTCTCCGCATGCCTGGGCCGCACGGAGGCTCCGTCTAGCCGGATCCGGCTAGCCCGCAGGTGGGTCCCCGATGGATTTGCGGAGCGACGAGCCGAAGGCTTTCTTCTGGCCGATGCCCTCCACGAGTGTCCCCCCCAAAAAGCTCCTGATCCTGAACTGCACATCCAGTGGTTCAATGTCACGCTCCCCGTACCTGCAATACCGCGCCCGCATAACTCTCCGGATTCATGGCCCGTCCATCGTTGGTTCAGTTTGATCAACTCGGTATGAGTGAATGCGACTTTGCCAGTCTTGGACACACCTCCGCCCAATCAAGCTCTGAGCCCACCCCCGAGTCCTCCAGGAGACTGTCGAAATGAGGGGTCCCGAAGCCTAACTTTCGCTGGTGGAGGGTTGCGCCGCGCCAGTAGACTATCCTGGTTCGTCCGAAATGCCCGCCGATCTTCTTGTTCCTGTCATCCCAGGCCTGCTCCAGGACGCATCGATGGGGGAACTCGCTCAAGTTGACGGACCTCATGCAGCAGCAGACGAAAGCCTCTGCATGTCTCAAACCGCTGATTCCGCATCGTCTCCGTCGTCTCCGAAGGGCCGTGTTCCTGACCCCAGACGGGTGCTCCCGCAACCTTACAATCTCTCGTCTTGCCACGCGGAAAACTAGTGAACCACTCCGTGACGCGCTCCGGATCGATGCAACCTGAGCGCATATCTAGAGCGATGCAGCTGCAAGTTTCAGCTTCTTCTCTCCAGATATGACGCCACTCCATCGTTCTGCCTGCTATTCTTGGCCATGGTGGTGTCCTCGGGCTTCCATAACTGGCCTTGGGTGCGACCTCTGTGGTTAAAAACAACAGACTTGGCTTCAGACTTTCGGCCGAAGCATTGCATGTGATAATGCGCTGTCTTCCCCAAGCTCTTCATACATCAGTCTGCTGGTTTTCCTCGCGCTCGAGGTTGCAACTCCAGTATGAACGCATCGCATTAGCTTGCGCCCGTCTTGGGGATCGACCGAAAGCCGAGGTCATCAGGCCGTCGAGAGGCTAGGTGATGAACAGTTGGATAACAATTGTCTCGGACGAAACCTGGTCTCTGAGTGAACTGTAAGTTAGCTGCCTATAAAGGACATCTGGAAAGAACTGACTTTTTACGACGTGTACGAAACAGGTCTCTCTAATGACACCGCACGTGATCTCGAATCTGCGGGAACTCGCATATGATATACTGAGGCAGTTCTCCGTAGGCTGCCGAAGAAATCGAACCAGAAAGCCAGATTCCTTCTTATGCAGCCGCCTGACGACACCAATTCCTGTCGAATGCTAAGGCCATGGTCGAGTTACAGATAAATCCATGTCCTCGTGCAGGCAAACATCTAATCTGCCCGGACCTCGTGAGAATACAGCCGAGAGGACACTCAAAGACAACGAAGCCCATGGAGCGGAATTGCATATGATGACATGGAAAAATCTCGGTGGTTCACTTCGGCCTAAGGTCGCTTGCGTCGGAGATGGTGTATTGCCCGGCGGGTTTCCTCAAAAGACATCGGCATAAATCGTATAGCTTCATTCAAAAGACACGATGAAAGCGTGCAGAAGCATGCACCCACGCAAAACTCGATTTGGTCGTCGAAAACTTTGGAAATCATTCTCGATTCGCAGCCCACGGCCCAAACACTGCTATTATGTACTCTGATTCCAATCCCGATTCCCGCCAGCGTGGAGACGGGCACGTCGTGATTTCCGCCAGTCCCGTCGAAGCAAAACCGCTAGTGGCGGGAATCCGACCGCTGAGAATGCGGGGAGATCTGCGGGAATGGCACGGCGGCTTCCACTCAATCGGTGCCGTTGGTTCGTCGCCCATGCAGGGGTGACAGATTCTTACAAAAAAAGGTGTTGATTGATGACCGGAAGCACCACAAAGTACAAATTGTCTGGTGTTATGCGTTTTGATTTGAGCATGATGGTTGGTATGATATAATGTGGCTCGGCAGTTGTTCTCGAGCTGGTCAATCAACCTCTCGGTTTCTTGATTTAAATTGGAGAAGCCTATGCGTGCACCCAATGGGACTCTACGGTCTGCTACGTCTGATTCCTAGCTTGCTGAGAACTATCCAAGCCTAATATGATTAACATCAGAGACATTCCCCATTTCTGAAAGGACATGCTGATATCAGCAAGACTCGTCCCCGACCGCTACATCAAAACGCTAGCCCCATCTTCAAAAACAAAGTGGGACAGCAAGCCCTCATCTCGCGCATGTCGCCAATCCTATGGATCATATTCCCATTGGTGCCGGTCGTCTGCAAGCAACAAGTGTCCAATCGCCCCAGCAGCCTCATTGGCTAAGTGGTATAGCGCCTCACTAGTAATGAGGAGATCGCCTGTTCGATTCAGGCATGAGGCAACTCAGAGGGTTAAAACCCCTCCAGGACCTATTCTTTTTTTGTTTTTTTCCAGCTGCTCGTTTTTCTTTTTTCGTTTCAGTAGGCGTTGAGCGTGCACTTGGATTTCAACAATTGACATCCTTCAAACAACGCCGATGCGGGATGAAGCTGGGGTTGTCTATTGTATCCTATCTACTAACAGGCTAGGCATGACAATGGATTTTCCATGCCACAATCAACCTCCCCATCATCAGACCGCTCCTCGAGGAATCAACGGCCATCACCTCTACGACACAGCGGCCAGACCAAAGCTCCCAACGACGAACACAACATCGTCGACCCAAGAAAGATGATCAACGGCTGGAAGTGGCCAAGCCCATATTCGCTCTTATTCACTCTGCCCGCCATGAGCGCCGCAGAGATGGGACCGATGAGGATGTTCCCGAGCCCTTTCCCAAAAGCCATCAACGCGTAGACCGGCCCGGGATCATCAGATAACACGGACCCGAACCTCTGCCATAAACAAGGAAAGCCGCCCGTCGCCAGTCCGAAGATGATCGAAAAGACTAGAAGAGATGCCAGCGATGACCCGTAGCCCCAGATCGTAAAGCTGGCCACGGCAGCCGAGAAGGAGGATGCGAATACCAGGGTGAGCACGTTCTTGACCCGATCCGAGACGTAGCCGAGGGCGAGCTGGCCAAATATCATGGCGAGGTTGTTCGCGGCCAGTATCAACGCGCCCGTCGTCCCGGAGAGGCCTAAGGACGTTGCGTACGTTGGCAAGTAAAGGAATGGGATGTAGTATCCCAGAGCTTCGAGGAGGTTGACGAACGCGAAGCAGTAGAACAGCGGCTTCTTCAAGAACCCAAAGTCGTCTTTGCGAAGCGTGCCTTGTCTGGAAACTGGCAAGCGCCCCTTGAGGAGCGGTATCACCGGCAAAACCGTAATGAATTGAACGACCGCCATTGCCCGCAGCGTCGTCTGATAACCGTACTTCGCCAGTAGCCACTCCAGAAGAAAGGGCAAGCCGACACCACTGCAGCCAGCGCCAGTCGACATTATACCAAAGGCGAACCCCCGTCGATGGACGAACCACTCATTCAGCATGCGTAGGACGGGGTAGTACAGCAGGGTAAACGCGAAGCCATAAAGGACGCCTTGCGTGGCAATTAAGCCGGGCACTGATGACATGAACGATGCCACAGCCAGTGAGACGCAGCAGCCCAGCCAGCCGACGACAATCATGTGCCGCTGCCACGCCTGAAAGCGCGCCACGAGTGGTGTCGCTATCGGGCCGCCTAGGAAGTAGACACTCGTCGCTACGGTGCCGATCACGGCGATATTGGAGTCTTGCTGGAAACTTGGGTGTTTAGTGTAGTAGTCCTGGAATACGCCGTATGACAGTGGGAATCCTGTGCAGATGTGTTAGCAAAGTGGCCCGTTCTAATGACCAAGGGTCGCATTCCCCATAAGACAGCCTCGACAATGAAGGAGCCGAACAGAAACGTCCAGGCAGACGTGCCCTTATCTGCAGGCGGCAAGGAGTGAGCGGAAGTGTCATCTGTAGTAATTGCTGGGTGTTGAGTGACGTCCTGGAGCTCGACGCTTTGTGTTTCTGAAGGCATCGTGTCAGAGGATGCCAGTGAATTGGGTTGCGAGGAAGGAAGACGGGCGGATGAGCTGTGAGACCGAAGCAGCAACAGAGGCATGACTGATAGCACAGAGCCAGCTTATTATACCAATCCATACCCCGCTTATTAGGTCTTGAATGTGGACTTATTTCCGAAGTTGCATTTCCGCCAGCTTGGCACGCCAGTCACCCTCGTCATTTGGTGTGCAGCAACCGGGCTATACCTGAATGCTGCAATTTTACCTATCGTGTCTGTGGGCTTGAAGAATTACAGTAATCCCCGTGGTTCGGTCTTTTCTGACGCGTATCCGGATGGATTTCCGCACTTTTGTTTCTCGCTACGGATAGACAAAACATTTTACTCGATTTGGGAAACGTGCTGGCTGGCTTTCGCATTAGTCGTCATCTGGGGGGCCGCAGGACGCGCAAGGTGACTGCCATAATGACAACAGTTTAAATCTAGTCTATTTTCCTTTCCTCTCAATTTTTCTCAGAACTCTAGCAGGGTTTCCAGCAACTACATGGTAAGGTGGGACGTCCTTGGAAATGTTAGTCCTAGTCAACATGAACCGCTGCCTCCTCATGATGAGCTTACCTTGGTCACCACGCTTCCTGCTCCCACTACACAGCCATTGCCGATCGTCACTCCGGGAAGGATGATGACGTTTCCTGCCAGCCAGCAGTCATCTCCGATCGTGACAGGCTTTCCATATTCCGGGCCATTCGTGCCATCCCGTAGGTCTGGGTCCAGTGGGTGAGTCCCGCTGTAGAGGGAGACATTCGGGCCAAACATGGTTCGGGACCCAATCGACACCAGGCACGTATCGATGATGGTGCAGTTGAAGTTGATGAAGACGTTCACGCCAACTTTGATGTTTGTTCCATAATCGATATTGATGGGCCTCTCAATCCAGGGATAACTCTGCAATATTTGGTCGTCTTCCTCAGTCGAGGCGCCTGGGGCAGGGAGAGGCGTGTCGTCATTCGTAATCCTGCCCAGTTGTTGTTATTCAATAAGGCCCTCAAGGGAAGGATGGGTAAAGGAAAAGGAAGATGCTCGCCACGCACTCTTTCCAATGCTGTGCTATTTCACGCCTGGTCAAATCGCCTGCTCTATTGAACCGGCCAACTGCCTCGCCACAACGTCTCCTGGCTGCGACAAGATTGGGGGTGAAAGCATAGTACAGTTCGCCCCGCTCCATGCGGGCAAGGTTATCGGCCTCGTCGACATTGGGGACCATCGTGAAATCGATTTGTCTGTCGGGAAACAAAAACCTACAAAAAGCCCTGGGAAATAATTCAAGACCGAAAGGAATCTTTACTAGAGAAGCTTGGGGAAAAGACTCAGTTCTTAAGCTTCATGTGAAGACCTCTCAGAACACTTACAAATGCAGCAGGGGAGACTGTGGCCCTCGAGCTAGTCCTTTTTCAGCTTTAACTATGCGCCGGTACGTACCGGACCAACCCGACAACTTTCCTTTCGCTTTATCCGAAGCCTCTGTGAGGAGTGTTTCCGTAAACAACGCAAATTTGTGTTCTTGTTGCTTCGTACCAGCCGACCTCGGCTACATCCACAATTACTGGCTGCATCAATCAGTCAAGTCCAAATTTCTGACTTCCTATTCTGGCGTCTCTCAGTAGACCAGCCCCTACGCCCCTGTGGACCCCGGCTCCCAAAGACGGGCTGTCACTGAGGGCCCACCGAGTTTCTCATCAGCAAGACACAACTTCTCCGGCGTGGGGGTCACAAGTCCAGCACAACCGCTTATTTAGCATGGACAACCACCAGATATCGGCTCAAAACTCAGAAAGCCCGTCAGGAGTATCTGATACGCCATGTCGACGGTCAAAGACCGGCTGCCAGCAATGCCGCCAACGCAAGAAAAAATGTGACGAAACCCACCCACGCTGTACCTCATGCATCAAAAGAGGGCTCTCCTGCGACTGGCAGCCTCCCAAACGCTGTAGCCAGCAGATCGCTCGCCGCCGCCATGCATTCAACAAAGACTTTACGGTCCAGTCAGAGATGCGCTCCCTGATCACCGTGTTCGCGCTCCCGCCGGCATCTGTACAGGATCGACTTATGTCACATTTCCGCGCAAAGAGTCCCCGTTGGCTCTCGGCGAGCGGTGGCGAAAAAAGCGAAGAGTATTTGGGACTCATCATCCCGGTTGCGATTCGGAATCCTGTCGTTCTCAATTGCATCCTGGCTTTGGCTGCGGGCGACATGTGCAAGTATGAGCCGGCGAGTTCTAACTTGCTCGGCCTTACGCATGGCTTCTACGGTCAGGCTGTGGCTGGAATCCACGCAGCTCTGAATAAGCAGAATGATCGATCTGAAAATTCTGCCGTTCCATCGCATCTCAGCGATGGTCATGAAGCCTGTCCGGGAGACGACATAGTACTTGCAATCATCCTCCTCTGTGTTCATGAGGTGAGACTCAGCTTCCGGATAGTAAACTCGCAACTAGAATTACTAACCATGCGTAGGCTGTCAACTACACTCATAGTGATAGGCTCATACCCCATGTCAATGCAGTGGCAGCTCTGTGTTATGGCAGTTGTCGAGACGCGAAGACAGATTCTCCTTTGCGAGCAATCACTATTGAGATATTCTGCTACTTTGCTGCCTTGATATCATTCTCTCACGGTCGAGAGCTTAAACTTGACTTGGCATCTCATATTTTCAACTCTCCTACTGTTTGGGGCAAGGGGTTTCACGGAACCTTGCTAGTACATCGATGCCGCGAAATCTTCTCAACCATTCTGAAAGTTGCTGTTCTTATCAAAAACACCTCCTTAGTTTCGACAGTGCCTTACCTTGTGTCTGTCGAGCTTCGAAACTTCGAAAGCCAACTTCTAAGCCTATCAACCGATGTAGAACCCGGTGCCGCAAAAACACACGAAGACACAACTTCCGAGTTGTACCGGCTCGCCTGTCTTGCGTATATCAAGCTGCTTCTTACGCCAACACTCAGCCATCGCTCGTTAGAAATACAGCTCCTCGTAAGGCGGTTTGTTGTCGAGCTCAGCCGTCTCCCATCCGACTCTCCGGCAAACAATATATTGTGCTGGCCACTGGTTGTCATTGGCCTTTGCTCAGTGATGGCGGTTCACCGTCGAGACATTGGAGGGAGATTGAGAAAAATGCATGAGACTTCGTGGAGGTCCGACATTGTGAGCAGAAGCGCTGAGTTCTTGTCCCAGAGATGGAAAGAGGATGTGCCATGCGATCACGAATGCAGGGAAGAACAGTCTCCAAGTGCAATTCAATGCGCATGTAACACCTCACGCTGCATCCCAAATGCTGCGAGGCGGCACTTTGATGTGCCAATAGTATTATTATAGTAACAGAGATCAATATGATTTCAGGAACAGGAAGCCATTCAGATCCTCAAGTGACCTAAGAACAATTGAAGCATCGCTCTATCTACGGGCACATGTTACTGAAGAGTCACCCATGTGTGCTGCTTACAACTTCAGAAGTTCTCGCGTATAGAACTACTGTAAGGAAGCTTTTTCTCAGTCAGAGAGAGTAGTAAACATCCATAGGTAGAAAACGTCCTCTTGTTCTTTGCTGGTCTCATAATCACTATCCCTCAGCCCGACCAAACCATATGGTAATCAAGTTTTCCAACGCTCAACAGTCAAATCCAGATAATTTCATGCGCTTTGGATAAGAATGCTTCATTTCGCAAATGTTAAAACAGACAATATTAGCGTACTAAATATTAAAATCGGCTTTTTGACATAATGCAACACATGTGATAACAAAAGCACAGCCTTTTTGAGTCTGTTTTCATGTAGCCGAATGACGTATAAGCATCGCGGGTATATCGTTCTCAATTCGAATTGCGCATAATCCATCGTGTCGTCCACTCATTGACCGGACCGTGCCGGCGAAACCATGTCGTTGAGTCGCTCATAACCTGCGTAGATTCCACCAAAAAAGGAGGCCTCTGGAGCCCCGCACACGCGGTGTGAAATCCGAACCCGGCGCATCTATCCCGCACCCCCCCCCCCCCCCCCCCCCCCCCCCATGGCAAACAGCATCCCTCACATCTATCGGTGTCTTCATCGGTATCCATGCCGGGTAAATCATCCAGAACCGGCGGTGTGGTGTTGCGGGGTACGGATGTGGTGACAGCTCATGCCTGTTGAAGCCAAAAGACTATTTCCGTTGCTGTTGGGCTCGCCTGGGATTACCCATGAATCACTCCATAATCGGCTCCCCTCTTCTGAGTCGCCATCCTTCTCTGACCAGCCAGAAGGACGCCATCACGGGCGTCGTCAAAAGAGCGAGCAGACCTCCGAGGACGCCCTTGAAAATTTGCGGAGCCCATTGCCTTTGGAAATACCAGTCCCAGTCACTGCCTGTTCCTCGCTTGCCAATGGCGGCCAAGATGCCAACGGAAGGCGCCCACAGCAAGAAAAATGACACGACAAAGATCAGGCCGATGCGAATGAACTGATCGACCAGGAACGCGGGCCACTTCTTGGAGCGTGCCGGAACAACTTGCCCACCATCTTCGATCGGAGCCAAAAGCATGAGCCATCGCCAAAGAGGACGAACAGGCTCCCTGTAAAAGCCAATGGGACGGATGGCGCCGTTCTTCAAATCGTGCTCGACAAGAATAAGCTCGATGAACCACGTAATCATAGTTTGGACGAGGATGGTGACCACTGCATCTCCAGCGAGGGTGTTGGGCAGCTGGAACAGGCGGATAGGGTGTGTTGCCAAGTTTTGGAATGAGTACATGCCTGCAAGTCGATCGTTAGCTGGCTATTCAAGTTGTCCATCACTTCTGCTGGTGGAAATCCGAGCAGGTCGGGGATTGTGGGCTGAACATGAACTCACCATAGGCTATGCCAAAGTTTATGCCCCCAGAGAAAATAGCGGCGCCGACACCGTCAAGCCCAAAAATGTAGAACGCCTGATGAGCCGTGAATCTCAAGGTGGGCTGTTTCTCGTGGTGGCTATTTGGCCGATTCTGTATGGCGGTCTCGACGTCGCTCGCGCGTCCTCCACTTTCCTCGACAGCATTCCCCTGCGATGCCTTCTGCTCCGAACTCTCCTCCACTGTCTGTTTCCAAAATCGCATGTTGTCTGTTGGTCCAAAGTTTCAGGCCCCGGCCCAGATCTTGTTCGAAAAGTCAAGAAAAAGAAGATGTTTCGATATCGTCGAACCAGGACGCGTCGTTCAGCAAACCATGCTTTCTGAAATCGGATAGTTGGTGTGGAAGAATATCACTAAAGACAGAAAGGAGGGCTTCGATGATGGTGGGTTCCAGGGTTCGGCAGCCTTTTTTCTTTTAACAAAAAAAGGGGTCCTGGATGAGGCTGACCCATGATCGCCGCTAATTTCCGGAACGACCGGGGAGCGTCGTCGAATTTTTTGCATGTCCCTGCTGTTGCTCGGTCAGTGGACTGTGAGATGGGCATAACGGATGCCCAAAAGCAAGCGATCAGTCAAGCGACATGCTAAAATCCACTAGTTTGTTGTTGAGTGGTGAATCCGCACGTACAAAAACAGGCCCGTGATCACTCGCCACCGCTTCTTGAAGTGGGATAAGTCAGCGCACAGACAGCGCTGCAAGATCGGAAGAGCCGGGGTTGCTACATAATTCGACAGTTGATTTGCCATCTAGAGTCATAGGGCAGATGCAGGTGGACACGCCTGTCTTACCGCTCTATGCATGATCGATCGACCTTATCGCAAACATACCCGCCTTGCATGATGCTTATGTCGAGGCATGTTTCCTCTTCTGGATACTCGAATCCTCCGGAGACGTCAGTTTCGTAATGGAGGGACGGAATCCGAGCTGGAGTTTCGGTCAAAACGTGGCTGTGCATCTTCGATAACATGCAGAGCCGGTTTAGAGTTGTTCATGCGAACACGGGGCCTGGGACAAGATTCGAAAAAAGAGACTGGAAGAAGCAGTATCATATGCCACGATGGCCCCAGTTCCCCCAGTTGCAAAGACGTATGCGAACGCGGGAGCCACATCTGCCAGCGCATACGGATCGACAGATGCCCGCCACCACAAGCTTTCTGGACGGGTTCCCCATGTGTGTCGGGGTGGGCGGCCCCGCTTGGACTGACTGATCGCCTCCGGTCCCGATGGGGGCCATCCCGGATGCAACGGCTGAAATGGATCTCTTCCGCGCACACCGTCCGTTGCCAACACCGCCTTCAACATGGATTTTCCTACGATGTCGAACCCTTCGAGAACCATCTCCCACCAATCACACGTGCAGTGCATGGAACGAGAGACGACGGATCCACGATCGAGAAGGCCCAGTCCCGTTCCAATGTGCATCAACCGCCCTTTTTTGCGTCTCATGTCTGAAGTGAGGGGAAACGAGCGGTTGGGCCAGGCTTTACCCCTCTCTCTATCCCTTGGAAGGAATGGCGATGCAGACCCATCAAATATGCTGTTTAAAGCACCTGACATCGAATGAAAATGCCAAACAAACCAGGAAGCCAGGCCTACATGAGATCAATGACTCGTCAATCCGTGAAACAACCGTCTTGTCGGGCATACATATATGTGGCTGGCCGTACCCGCTCGCGCCCCGGATCCCCCGCCCCCAGCTTTCGTTCCACCAAGGCCGAGCGATTGTGACATAAGAGGCGAAAAACGATCCAAACGTGCCAGGTGCACTGAGAAAAGAACGGAAACGGTCACTTTGATTGTGAAATCGCGTCGCCGAGCGCAACACCGAAGCTTCCTCTCTGCGAAAGGCTGAAATGCTGGACGGTTACCTCTGCGACCCGGACGAAAAGACGAGAGGAACAGCCATGGATATCGACGAGAAAAGCACTGCCTTTTCAGAGGCACAGATGTGCGCGACTGTGAGCAATGTCTGACCCATTTCCTGCGCGCTCAAGCTGACTCTTTCGCCGTCTTAGCCGCCCAACACCAGGAGACACACCATCAACACCGCGATGACTACGACAATCATACCAGAACCCACACCTCCCGTCCCCGATGCCCAACGCAGATTTTCCTGGCTCCCACGGTCGGCAACGCCGTCCCTTCGCAGCCCCACCTTCCGCCGACGCACGGCGAGCCCTTTTGACGATGATGACTACTCGTATTCCGACAGCAACCCCTTCAGCGAGGATTTCAGACAACTGAATGAGTCTCCCGAAGGAGATCCCTTCCGGGACGAGAACCCGTTCGAAGACGGGGAGTACGAGCTGCCTCCGGGACCGAAGCGAGAGGGAACTTGGACGAAGTTCAAGAAGGCGATGAGTCCGAAGCGGGCAATCAGTAAATGGAAATATCGAAAGGTCAAACCTGGTGCAAACAGGACTGAAAGCCCGGATCAAGAGGAAGAAGTGGACCAATGCGATCCGCACGGACAGGTCTCTTGAGAACGATTTCCATGTTTTTCTTTTCGTTCACGGTGCGTACTTTGATTTACTGGGATTTGGGATGGGGGTTTCAAAACTTACGCGACAAGAGCGAGCCGGGGTCTTGCTCTTCCACAAATACATACGATACCAGCAACAACAGATTTTGGATGGTCTACGTTGTCTTTGTTTTTCGAGGACTTTGTAGTTGATATCCCGAGAGCAGCGCTCTCTCAGCACTTTTCAATACGAACATTTCAAATGCAATTGTCTATGCTGACAGGCGACTCTAATGAATATACAGCGACGCCGAGTGCTTCGCCCTTTGCTCCTTACTTTCTCCCCTACAGAGATCGTGTGTAAATGTCATCTGACGTTGTGGGCAAGACTATCTCGGTAAGAGTGCATATCATTCAAAGGATCATCTCTCATTTAAGCTTTGGCTTTGGTCCTATTGGACACCAGACCTGTCAGTGTCAAAGTGCGAGTGCGCATCTGCATGAAAAACTCAATTCAATCCGAACCCTAAATATCCAAACGTCGACCCAAGAGTTCTCTCAAAGTCTTACGTTTGCCCAAAGTACCACGTTTTCTGACGTTAAGTTCTCCCTCCGACATCAAACAGGCCTCTTGTTGGCCAAAGCCTTCCCCGATTCTTCTCTGTCAGTGATTTGGACTCTGATATCAAGCTTGCATAAATGAGACGTTGGGAGACGTGCATGCGCTCGGGCGAATTCGCGAGTTACCTACTATATGGGGCCAACAGAACTTTTCAGCATTTATGCCCTTGAAGCCTGTTCGCCAAAATGCTTGAACGCCAAGGAAGCTTCAGACCTCGGCAGTTTCCGACAGGTTAAATGCAATACTCATGCGATGGAGTCCGGTAGTTGCTCCAAAACGGGGCGGGAAGGTGACGAAATGGTACCACTTAACGGAAGCTCTTATGGTTTAATCGAAAGGTGAGATTAATTTGGATAGCCCGAGAGCCGGTGCTGAACTATTTCATGACCATGTATCTCAAGGTCCGAGACACAACTACGGTAATATACATTATTCTTAACGACAATATGCAACTACATCTGCTATGACTTGGGCTTCAGAGGCAGAACCGGCCATTCATAATCTCTCTTGACCGTAGCCCGAAAGTTCCACTCCCCGGCTCCGACGACCTCAGTTCTCTCCCCTTCTATTCCCGGAAGGACCACCTCAACCGTGACACCGTATGGGACTGAAACCTCTAGCTGTAGCGTTTCTGTCTCATCATTTCCCTTCAAAGTACGCCATGAGCAAGAAACGGTACCATGACGACTTAGATGGGCAGCAGATGCATAGATAAATTCGGCCCCGAGCACCGGCGCCACCCGACAGCGAGTCCAGCCCGGTTCAAGCCTTTGGAGTCCCGCCACCCTCTCGTACAGGAACTTCGCGATTGCCCCAAAGGCGTAGTGGTTGAACGAGGTCATCTCGCCGGGGTTGATGCTCCCATCGGGCAACATGGAATCCCATCTCTCCCAAACGGTTGTTGCGCCCATTGTGATAGGATAAAGCCAAGAAGGGCATTCCTTCTCTAGTAGCATGCTATAAGCGACTTGAGTATGACCTGTCGAAAATAAGGCTTCACACAAAAAGGGAGTTCCCGCAAAGCCAGTAGCAATCTTGAAGTTGTTCTTCCTCACAAGTTCAACAAGTCTCGCTCCGGCGGTGATTCGTTGTTGGGGGTTGAGAATGTCAAGGCAAATCGCCAGTGCGTATGCTGCTTGCGTATCTGATACGATGCGGCCATTCTGGGTGACATACTCTTGATGAAACTCTGACTTCGCGGCATCGGCTTCTTTCTCGAATTCGGCTTGTTTGTCTTTGTGTCCCAAGATTGCGGAAATTCGGGCCATCAGATTCAGACTTTGAAGAAGGAACATGTTGGCAACCATCTTGGCATCAGTGGGCGATTTCCAAGGTGCGTCAGGAGGTGCCGCTGGATCAAGCCAATCCTTCGCAAAGTCAGTCATTCTTCAATTCAAGTTGTCACAAGTCTGGAGTTCACAGAAACATACCCCAAGCTGAAAGACGGAAGTATCCCATAGATGGATTGCTCCAGACTTGTTTCTGGGCAACACCATCATCCAAGTCAACATACTGTTGTACTGCTGCGCCAAGATGGCCTCGTCGCCAGTCTCCTGGTACAGTGCCCATGGACCGAGGATGGTCACGTCGTGCCATATTGCACACGGAACCCTTCTGCACCAGATGGGATCGGGTAATGTGGCGTTAGGGCTCACCATTGGAGGAACACCGCCAAGGACACCTTGGTCGTACTCGACATCGATGAGCCAATTCTTCAACATTCCAAAACAGTCGTAAATGAGAGAGGCGGTAGGCGCAAATAAGGCCAGATCGCCAGACCAGCCGAGCCGCTCGTCGCGCTGTGGACAATCAGTTGGCACTGAAAGGAAGTTTCCTCGCATGCCCCAGGTGATGTTCTCATATAGCTTGTTGAGCATCTCATCGGAACATGAGAACAATCCAACAGGTTTCATATCGGTGTGGCACACAACTGCCTCAACGGAAGTCATGATATCGTGATCCCCAGTCCATCCTTCAATCTGGGCGTATCTGAAACCGTGAAAGGTGAAACGCGGCTCATACTGTTCACCCTCAGGGCTGCCCTTGAGAACAAACTCGTCGACAGCTTTGCAGATCCTCAACGGACGAGTGCCAAGTTCTCCGTGCTCCAGAACTTCGGCGTGCGAAAGCTTGATCATTTGGCCCCGTGAGCCGCTGATGTTCGTCAACTTAAGATAGCCAACTAGATTCTGGCCGAAGTCGACGATAGTTTTCCCCGTAGGTGTGGTGATTTGTTCGACTGGCTTGAGAACTTCAACTCTTCTAACGGGCTCTCCAAATCCAGCGACTAATTTGGTCGACTCGGGTAAGAATGGCAACACAAGAACAGGCTGCCAGCGGGAAACGTCGAAGTCTCTAGTGGTGACCGGGCTGGACCATTTCTCGATCTCTAGAGTCGCATCATATTTCTCTCCATCGTATAGCTCGGCAAGCTTGATAGGGCCCCTGGTGACATGCCAGGAGCTATCAGTGCCGATGGACTCAACGCGACCGTCGGAGAACGTGATCTCAAGTTGCGAAATGAGTGCTGTATGAGGGCCCCAAATGTTGCGATGCCCGCCCTCGAAGCCGATCCTGCCAGAAAACCACCCTTCTGCGACTCTTACCCCGATGCAATTCTCTGGGCTATCGATGTTCAATAGATCAATGACATCATAGGTCTGATACTGCAGTCTTCCGGCGTAAGAGGTCCAACCAGGAGCCAGGAAATAATCACCGACTCTTCGGCCATTGATCTCTGCTTCGTAAACCCCTTGCGCAGTGATGTATAAGCGAGCTTGAGCTACGCGCCCTTTGACAGCGAAACCTTTGCGGAACAGTTGCTCGGGATCCGGCGCGGACGTCCCAGGGCCCCAAGGCGCAGCAATGCGCTCGCAGTGCCAGTCTGCGCGACTGAGGAGACCGATTTCAAGATGAGATGCTTCACTCCAGTCGGTACAAGTCTCCTCTTGACCCCAGATCCTAACGCGGACAGAGACCTTTTGTCGAGACTGCAACGGCTTCGAAAAGGGCCAAGGGACAAGAGAGCGCTGAGCTGAGTCGATTTTGACTGTCGTCACTCGAGGTTCCTGGACATTCGCTACATGTTCCGACAGCTCAACTTCGTATGATCGCTGAGTGAACTCAAACGTTGCACTCTGAATCTTCCAAGAGATACGGGGAGTTGTCTCTTGAACCCCAACGGTGTTCGGTGCGTGATAGTGTTCAAACTGAATATCGGACACAAAAGCCATGATGAGAGGCAGGACGAAAGAAGATATACCGATATTGCTTGGAAGATGTTCAGATTATGCCAATGCGCACAATCTGCCTTGCAGTATGGTATGTAAATGTCGGTATCTGCTAGCAAAGGCCGCCTTCTCGACCTTACCATCCCCGTGTCAATATCCCCTTTGCGATAAAGCTCAAGCACTTCGGGGTAGCTTGGAGCGACCTGCGTCCAAGAACTTGTGTCAACACGAAGGGCTGGCTATCCAACACGGAGAGGTGACAACAAGAGGGGTTGGTGGTCACACTAAAGCTGAGGAGGTGTATCCACCCGTATTCGTACGTACATCGTATTGATGCGGGGCCACTCCTTGAGGGACTCAGCACGGGGTGAACATTACTGCCAAGTCGCCCTAACCACTAACCTCCGCCGATTCATGCTGTTTTGGAAGTAAAAGGGAAAGAAGAAACTGCTCATGGTTGCTTCTTAGAATCATTCGGGTCAGCGTCGGGGCCGAAGAGAAGCGAGTGACAATGAATGCCACTTCACTTAGTGATCCAGGTTGAGATTCACTGCATGGCTTGAAGCAACAAATCTTTCATATGGCAAGTTTCAGTTCGCCGCCGACATCAAGTTCTGATTTGTTTTCAAAAGTTTGTTGATCCAATTGGCCAATATGGCGAACGAAGCCGCCATGTTCCAGGCCGGCGATCTGGTTGCCTACAGTCAAACCACCGGCCATGACCTGCCAGTCGAAGAGCTTCGCCTGCCTGCCGAATTCACTTGGGGGACTGCCACTGCAGCCTTTCAAGTCGAAGGCGCTGTTGACCAGGACGGCAAGGGCAAATCAATCTGGGATACCTACACTCATCTCGAGCCATCGCGAACCAATGGCCAGAACGCAGATGTTGCCTGCGATCATTACAACCGCGTGGATGAGGATGTGGCCCTTATGTCATCCCTTGGTGTGGACGTCTACCGCTTTTCCCTGGCCTGGACTCGCATAATACCATCAGGAGGTCGGAACGACGCCGTCAACGAGAAGGGCGTTGCTTTCTACAACAGGCTCATCGACAAACTTCTGGCCCATAACATTGAGCCAGTGGTCACTCTATATCACTGGGATCTACCTCAGGAGCTCTATGATCGGTATGGAGGTTTTCTCGACACGGCAGAATTTAAGGCCGATTTTGAGAATTTTGCGCGCATCTGCTTCGCTCGCTTTGGCGACAGGGTGAAGAAATGGGTTACGTTCAACGAGCCGTACATCATCTCGATCTTCGCTCACCACAATGGTGTTCTTGCACCTGGTCGGTGTGCAGCGACTGGCTCTGATACTAAGAGGGAGCCGTGGAGAGTCGGGCATAGCATCATCATATCCCATGTCTCAGTCGTTCAGATTTACGACAAAGAGTTCCAGTCTGACCAGAAGGGTGTTATATCTATCGTGCTCAACGGGCACTTTTATGAGCCATTTGACGCTGAGAGTCAGGTTCATAGAGACGCGGCGCAACGTCGGATGGAATTTTACATTGGCTGGTTTGGAGATCCAGTGTTCCTCGGCCAGGATTACCCAGACTCCATGAGACGGTATCTTGGCGATCGGCTGCCCAAGTTCACACGCGAAGAACAAGATCTACTCCGGGAGACAGCTTCTATTAACGCGTTCTACGGCATGAACCACTACTCAACCAAGTACGCCCGCGCCTTATCCACTCCTCCAGCCGAGGATGATTGGACCGGAAACATCGAAGAGTCTTCAGTGAACGCGCAGGGCGTAGAAATAGGGCCAGTGTCTGGTGTGCAGTGGTTGCGTCTTGCACCTGAAGGCTTCCGCAAGCTGCTCAACTGGGTCTGGGACCGCTACCAACTCCCTGTGATTATCACTGAGAACGGATGTCCTTGTCCCGGGGAGGATGATGTTGCTGTTGCGGTCGAGGATGGATTTCGCCAACGTTATTTCGGACTCTATCTCGACGCCATCTCACGCGCGATCTACGAAGACGGAGTGCGCGTGGAGGGGTATTATGCGTGGACTTTGATGGACAATTTTGGTAAGTTTCCCGCCATTAGACGTCTCGATAGTCCTTAGCGGTAGTGAATTTTGGCTGATATTACTTTCAGAATGGTCTGCTGGATTCGGCCCACGCTTTGGCATCGTGCACACGGATTTCAATACACTGCAGCGAACACCGAAAAAGTCGGCGTTATATTTGAGAGATACTTTCCGAAGACGCAGAGAGATCATCTCATGATTCATGCATGTTACATTAGCTCGATAGTTACATTCACTTTAACAGATATCTTGCCACCAGAATGGCTAAAAAGGTCGGGCTGTCAATGAATTGCGTCTCTCCTCGGTATCGGTGTCCGAGTGCGCCGCTTCTCCGCTTCCCAGTCCCGATCCGGACACGGAGCCCAACGGTGGGTCGCGGCCGCTATTCTCAGCCCGCGTCGCACCGCCCCGAATGTATTCCGGAGAGCATCAATCAACATGTTGTGACTCAACAACTAGGCAGAATAGGCCTGAGCCTCTTCAGAGCTTAGATGTCAAGTTCTGGGCCTCGTGAGCTTCTCTAGACGCGAGATGAGTGGATACTGCTGCCTGATGCCTGCCAAGGCGATTTCGGTGAATTAGCGCGCTATAACGCTCTGAATTTGTTGATGTACTGTCATCTTCCATGCTGATTCGTCAAACTCTATGTTCTCGCAGAATCACTAGCATTCATTTCACCAATAAGAAATCAAGCCTTAATACCGCTGGCAAGTAACATCGGCCTGCGGCTATCACTGATGCAAATCTCCAGGCGTCATGGTGATTGTGGGACATTTCTCGGGTTACCTAAGCAGTCAGCCACGCCTTAAGACACTTCATAAGCAGTCTATTTCAGCTTTGATAAAACCCTCACCTCAAATTCTTACTGCCGTCAGCTCAAGGTTTCTTGAAATCTTTGCTACCGGACTGACAACCAGTCCAAGCTGATTGAAACGCTACATCATGGAAGAGGTACCTTGGTCCTTTGACACGGAAGGCAGCTGCTTTCCCGATCGTCGGACGTTCAGAGACATGGAGAGTCAACCTTCAGGCATGGACTCCTTTTTCCCTGGTTATAGCATCGCCGTAGAGCTTTTCAAGCGGCACCTTGGGTTCGACTTGTCCTATTATGTTCCCTTCATTCTTATTTTGGGAATGACCGGATTTGCTTGGGCGTACATCGGGGAGCACGTCCGCAGTATCATCAAGACTTGTTTCATGACCACTGCAGAGATTCGGCCAGACGACGAGATTTACGTGAGTTCCTCTTCATCCGTTCTTCTGTTTTTCTTCCTCTAAGGTACGAGTTGCTGAACATGAACATAGAATGTCATCATGTCCTGGGTCGCCCGCCAACCGTTCGGGTCCAACTCGAGGCATTTCATCGTCAATATGGATCTTAACTCATCAGTGTGGTCTCCATGGGCGTGGAGAGATGAACTTGATGACAGCGGTTCATCGGCACGAAACGATAAATTCCAGCCAAAGCCTCTGGCATACACGCCGAGCTTTGGCAAGCACCTGTTCTGGTACAAAGGCTGGCCTATTTTCTTTAGAAGGGACAAGGATAACCAGCAACCGAATTCCCTCTCGAACATGAAACGCGAGGAGATTAGTCTCTGGTGTTTTGGATATAGTCCGGCTATCTTGAAAGATCTTCTTGACGAGGCTCACAGGGAATATCTGAGGAAGGACGACAATAAGACCATGATCTACCGCGCAAACCTGCAGCCGCGCTTGGGACCCACCTGGCAGCGATGCATGGCAAGGGAGCCAAGAAACTTTTCGACAATTGTCACTCGAACCGGTCTGAAGGAGTCTATCATCGACGACATCACGGACTATTTGTCGCCAGAGACTCGGATGTGGTACACGGACTGCGGCATTCCATGGAGGCGAGGGTACCTGTTCGCGGGTCCTCCAGGTACTGGAAAGTCGTCATTCTCATTTGCTCTTGCGGGTCACTTCAAGCTTCGCATATATACTGTCAGCTTAAGTTCGTCAAACGCATCTGAAGAGAACTTGGCGTCGCTGTTTACTCAGCTCCCGCAGGTCTGCATCGTCCTCTTTGAGGATATCGACGCCGCCGGTCTCACTTCAACCAGAGACCCTGCTGCCGGGAAGAACGGGGGCAAGTCTTCTGGTAACGGAAAGCTTTCCTTGTCTGGGCTTCTGAACTTGCTAGACGGTGTTGCCAGTCAGGAAGGTCGCATTCTGATCATGTCGACCAATCACGTCGAGAACTTAGACAAAGCGCTTATCAGGCCTGGCCGCGTAGACATGACTGTTCACTTCACCTCCGCGGATACCCAGATTACGGCAGCAATCTTCAGAACTGTTTTCGCGTCACTGGACAAGGCAGCCAAGGAGGAACGGTTGATTCACGGTGAACGAAAACCTCGGGAAGCTTCGGCTAGAATTCGGGAGCTCTCAGAGCAGTTTGCTGCCAAGATCCCTTCGGGCGAGTTCAGTCCGGCTGAGGTCCAGGGATATTTGATCAAGCACAAGCGGCAGCCGGAAGTCGCTGTTTCTTGTGCCGAGGATTGGGTGCACGCTATGAGACTGGAGAAGGCAGCTAGCAAGAATACGGCGGTTGTTACTGATGAGGGGGAGGAGGAAAGCAGTGCCCAGAACACGGGCGAAGGTAGTTCCGATGAAGAATCGGATGCCTGAAGATAATGGGGAGTTGTACCCTTGAACAGCCTCTCCTTATCTTTGCCTAGTTTAGAACATTCTACAGC
Source organism: Colletotrichum gloeosporioides (assembly GCF_011800055.1). Lineage (NCBI taxonomy): Eukaryota > Fungi > Ascomycota > Sordariomycetes > Glomerellales > Glomerellaceae > Colletotrichum > Colletotrichum gloeosporioides. The sequence continues at coordinate 611,848 of NW_025544662.1, read as the reverse complement.
ATGTTCTCATCCGTCTTTGGGCAGAAGTATTGTATACTTACCTTCCATACTCCCGACGTTTTGGCGTCCAGGTCCGGGCATGGAGCGCAGACACAGTCGATCCACCAGCCTGGTAGTAGACCCGGACGTTTGCCTAAGTAGTATGTCTTCCCTCTTGTCCTTGCACCCAACTATGCAGCATTATTGTTATTGTCATCTTTTACTGGTGGAGTAGTCGTGAAGGATGCATTCGGTTGTTGCTGGCTGCATACCAACCCAAGCCGAGAAAGGCCACTGTTTGTTCCTACACAAACATGCATCGTCTCGCGCCAAAAGGAGACATTCTGTTTCTTCAGGATTCAATTTGAGCTCATCCGTATCACAAAAAGTCCAAGCGATCGTATTAGGAGGTTACTCTTCCCCGCATTTCATTTCGCCAGATCTTGATCTCAATCTACCGTATTCCCGTATCTCGTACGTATACCGTAACCCCAGTTTTCCTCGGCACAGACGGGGCCTCCGACGGGCCCGATGTCGATCTTCAAAACCGGATGGAGGACAACCTTCAACAGGCGTAGTATCAGCTTCCTATAAGTATGAGTAGAACAGTTCGTTGGCAGAATCTAGATATTTAGCTCCGACACGCCCAGTCCTCCACAACAAAGCTCGCGGTCGCAGCTATCTCACTCCATCATGTTGTCGACACATCTGGTCGTAGGATTGAGCGCCTGTCTTGCCGCCGCGCAGTCCATCCCCTCGCCTCCTGCGCCCGAAGCTTTTCAAATCTTGGAACTACCTCTTCCACCAGTTGCACCTAGTGCGGATGAAGGTGCCTGCACAACCGACATCAATCCTCATGACACCGGCTGCATTGCCAAGGCAGTGGGCGAATTTCAAGCTGGAGATTTCACTCCCGACGGTTCCCATATCATCGCCAACGTGGAGTTTGTCGGGGCAGCAGCTGGAAGTATTTACACCGGCGAGCAGCTCATCCTCATCAAGGCTGACGGCACAAACTTCACCAACGGCGATCCCTGGAAGTGCATCAGCTGCGGTGTACCCACAGCCAATGCTATTTCTCTGGACGCTCAACGAGACTATCCTCATGTCTTTCGTAGCGGCACCAAGGCTCTCTGGGGTCACAACATCCTAGACTGCGGGGGTGAGCTCCTTCAAAGCAACACTTGCACCCCGAACAACACCCATATTTACCCGATTCACTGGAACACCGCAGCCGACGGGTCAGGCAAGGGCGGGAGCCCACGCGAACTCCGTCTGCATCCGGACGATGTCCACATGGGTTGGAGCTCCTTCACCAACGACGGCGGACAGTTCGCCTACTTTGGCCGCCTCGAGTTCAACGCTGCACCCACTGTCGGCGAACCCCTTGCTCCACGCTACGACCTGGTAGACGTGAACCTCCTCGTCGACCCAACTCGCTTCGAACCTTACACTGTCAATGGAACCGAGCTGACCATTCATGATGACTCCATCAACGTCGGCGAGCTCCGCGGTTTCAGCGGCAATGGTGAAGAGATCACTTACATCGCCAATCCGCGCGAGTCGACAAACATCGACCTTTTCGCGGTGCACCTCGAGACGGGCGCTGTCCGAAGACTAACCAGCCACCCCGAGTACGCCGACCCCATGGCCTTCTCAGCCGACAACGACTGGTTCATCGCGATGGACACCCGCGGCTCTGATCGCCAGATGTGGATGTCGGGTATGCGCGGCGTTCCTCCCCTCATCGACCTCGTCGCCGTGACAGTTGCATCGTCCACGCGCAACAACGGCCCACGCCGCTTCTTCCAGCCCATTCTGATCGACCGCTACGGCGATCGCGGGGATTATTACGGTCAGCAGGTTAACGCTGCAGGTGACGGCAGCAATGGCGCCATCAACGACCCCAACTGGAACGGCAGAGCTGACCCGGCTTTCTCTCTCGACGGCACCAAGATCGTCTACTGGCAGGCCCTCGTCGTTTCCCCCTCTTGTGGCGGGGAGAACCCCCTGCCCTGCCCCGAGTCCACTGCCCAGGGCGGAAGGGAGTACCGCATCATGCTCGCTCACCGCACCGGCCGCGAAGCCACCAAGCCTGCGCCGGTGTACAAGGTCCCCGACGACATTCCCTGGGCCACCCCTTTCCCACCAGGCTCAACTGTTCCGGCGCAGTTCACCGTGCCCCCTGGCAACTACACCCTCCGAGGCAAGGTCTCTGGCGTTGCTGATGTGAGCATCACACCCGACGCGAATAGCGTGAGCGGCTTGGGCAGCGTGGCGGTCAACTACACGAACTTCTCAGACGATGGCGATCACATCTTGAACGGACATGAGGATGTGGCAGTCAAGATTCTGCTGCCAAATTTCTGGACTAACCAGGTGGACTGGGTGTCTGATATTGTCCAGACAGGTGTTGTGAACGCGACCAAGAAGACGGGGCCGGGCGGCTTTCATCTGATCATTGACGCGGAGCTCAACGTCTTCAATGCTAATGGGACTCTTACTACGACTGTTGATGGTGTGGAATACAAGCAACCGGCAAATGGAACATGAAATCGGTTCCTGCGATTCTTCGATTGCGGAGGACTTAGCGAATCCCATATCATAGATAGAATCTCGTAAATACGCATTCATCAATACACTTCAATATCTCAGACAAGTAGAACCTTACTTTGGTGTTCCCTGTTCCAGAATCACGAGAATGGAAATTCCTCTCTTTCTCGACTGCGAAGCTGAACGGGACTACACGAGAGCAGTGCAGTCTTCCTTCTAATCACGAGCAGGCAATCTGCCTCCAGCCTACGTTGCAATTTGCCCTGTAGCATCCCTATCTTTTCTAGCTACTTCCTCGCGTTGCCTCTGACGCCTCGGTCAAAGTCTTACCGAGAAGGGGGTTTCCGTCACGCCGGGTTTCTATGCTCAGCCGCGCAGCTGGTACTCTTTCCCAAACTGATTCTCTTAGGAAAGTCTCATCATTATCCTCTCAAAGCAGTAGCTTGTTAGTTGCACCAGAATCCTTCGGGGTCGACGTTGATGCCGAGAGCCAATGAGAAGCGTCTGTGTACGGGATACGGCGTACACAAGGAGCGTGGATTCCTTCCAATAAGCGTTCTGCTTTGTAAACCCCAACGTACAGACTGCCCCCTTGCCAACAGGTAGAAGCTGAACATGATTAAGGACAGATCCTGCAATGGCGGAGTACCTTCGGCTGGTACACTCCCCCTGATACAATACTAAGGTATGGTCAACAGCCCATGTTTACCCCATGCTTGAGTTGCTTGCGGGGTCCCCGCCCCCAGATCGTCCACGTTCTAGCCTCGGGCTTGGAGAGAATCCGGGGATAGTGGCCACACAGCAGCAAGGCTCGCTCGTCAAAAACCAGCCATCAGACCATTTGGTACCGATAAGCCGGAACAGCTGACCAGAAATAAAGGCTACAATGGCCTGAACGAACGCCTCCTCGGCGCATTTCGGTCGTTTCGCTTCAAGGTAGCCCGACGAATATCGTCCATGATAGACATAAATATCGTCGAAGTCATCTTCCCACAGAATTTGAACGATTTCATAGCGTAGCGTTGTGCTGTCTTTGAACTTCTGTCCTTCAACATGACATCCTCCCGCCCCAACGCGGAAAAACCGACCGATGCTGTGGACTACATCGAGGACCCTACGGACAATGGCTTCAAGAAGGGCGATGCTGCCGTTGACGCCGCCCTACGAGGCCAAACTGTCTCCGGCTACGAATCGCTAACCATCTGGGAGACTGCAAAACTCTTCAAAGTCGCAACCATCTCATGCTTCGCCGCGGCCTTCAGTGCAGCCACCGACGGCTACCAAATCGGGCAAGCCCCCCTCCAATGACTATGTTCAATCTTCATCAAGCTAACATCCTTCCTACAACCAGCATGAACGCTGGCATCGTCGCCAACAAAGGCTTCGTCCGCCAATTCGCCACCCTCACCGATCCCACCGGCAAGCCCTACCTCGACGCCCCGATTCTCTCCGGCTGGAGCTCCATCATGTCCGTCGGCCAGGTCCTCGGCATGACCACGATCCCCTTCATATCTTCCCGCTTCGGCCGCAAAGCCGCCATGTACACCCTCTGGCTCGTTCTCGCGAGCAGCGTCCTCGCCGAGAGCCTCGCGCGCAGCTGGCCCGTCTGGCTCGTCGGCAAGCTGCTCGCGGGGATAGGTGTGGGGTGTCTGCAGTCGACGCTGCCCATCTACATCGCCGAGGTCGCGCCCGTCCGAATCCGTGGTGGGTTGCTGATGTGTTACTCCTTCTGGTGGACCGTAGGCACGTTCTGCGCGCATGTGGCGTTGCAGAGTCTGAACAAGGCGGATGCGTATAACTATCTAAAGCCGATTTACACACAGTGGGCGCAGATCGGGCTCATGCTGCTAATTTTCGTGTTCCTCCCCGAGTCGCCTGCGTGGTGCGTTACGAGCGGTCATGAAGAGCGCGCGAAGAAGTGTCTCGTCTGGTTAAACCGCGGCGTCACGGGTTTCAATCTCGAACAGCAGTACCAAGCCCTGCTTATGACCCTCGAGCATGAACGCGCGGTGGCGGCTGCTCAAAGGAGGGAAAAGTGGCACGCCATCTTCCGGGGCACTGACGGCATTAGAACGCTGGTCTCGCTGTGGACGAACATGTCACAACAGTTCATCGGGTTGACCTTATTCGCGACGTTTGGGACGTACTTTTTCCAGCAGGCCGGGCTGCAGGACCCCTTCCTGATCAAAGCCATCACGTCGTCGATTAACATCGTCACTATTGTCGTCACGATCCTTTCGGCTGATCGGCTGGGGAGACGGTGGATAGGTTGCGGAGGCATCACGGTTTGCTGGGTGTCGTGTGTGGTCATTGGCATCATGGGCGTCGTCCGGGAGACTAACGCAACGACGTATGTCTTTGTGTTGTTCGCCTGCTTCTGGAGTAAGTAATCCCAGTGTTCAATATTAATGTCTGATGCGAGGTTTTCCGACACTGACACCGGACCCCACCTGGCAGACATCGGCATGACGGCCAGCGGCGCGGCCGGGTGGGGCTTCATCGGCGAGATCTCATCCCAGAGACTCCGCCCGTACACGGCCGGCTTCGGCGCCGCCTGCAGCTGCGTCATTGGCATCGTGATGAACGTGCTGGTCCCGTACATGGTCAACGCCAACAAGTGGAACTGGGGCTACAAGACAGGCTGGTTCTACGCCGGGGTCGGGCTACCCTTCACTATCGGCATGTGGCTGCTCATCCCGGACACCGCTGGGTAAGTTCGACCTCATAAGCAACTGCTAAAGTTGAAAAATCAACCTGCTGACGCTGGTGTGTATAGACGTTCTGCCGCTGAGCTGGACGAGTTGTTCGAGCGCAAGATCAAGCCGTGGCGGTTCCACAAGACCCAGACGGCCACGCAGAACCTGGTCAACTTGCAGAAGTCGGAGCAGCATTAGTTGCATGTTTGGTCACAGCCCTCGTAATATACCGAGCTTCTCGGACTTCTGGTCATAATCAAGTTCTCACACGAGCCATTTCTGTCATTTGTTCAAAGTGCTCACTCGCATCGATACGTCGTCTCCTAGACCACACACTGCTCTGGACCTTCGCCCCAGTGGGGGCTCGTTGCCGGCTTCCGGCTGCCGAGATTGCCGCCGGGCAGTGCTCCGCGAGGCCGTGATGCCGATTTTGCCGGCTGCGTTAAGCTTATGGCCTTCTTTCGCCCATCAAGCCCCTATTCGACCGACATTGCGCAATCACTAGAAAGCAACAGTAGGGTGGAATATTGACTTGCAGAAGGCCCGCCAAGGAAAATAACCTCCGTGGACCGTTCTGATCATGCATAACCAGTAGTCTGAAAGCTTCTTACTCTATTGAAGGTTATCGTGTATCGTGGCCGAAGCTTAGCTCAACGTTGTGGTCTGCGATTCTGGAGTGCATCGGGTATGCAGTGCGTGTTGCTATTGTGCTCTTCTCGTGTCCGTCACAGTGGCTGCAGCTAACAAACTTCATGTCAGCAGGCTTGTACTTGAGGAACCAGCGGCGTTGGCTACGAAAACCAAAGTGCCCTGCAACCGCATGTTTCACGACCAATCGGTCCATTCGATGTTTGTCGTGAATTAATGAAGACACGCACCACGACTGAGCAACTCATGCCGCTTACCCACAATGGGTATTCCGACATGAAGTCACCATCACGCCAACGCCTTTGAAATGTTGGACAGGTTATGAGACTGGGTCAAAGAAAATTGTTTCACCACTGGATTCGTCGAAAGACAAAAAACACCCCGAAGGCAACAATCTATCGCCGCAGGACCTGGCGCTTACCGCAGGGGACGCGGGAGAGTTTCCCGTTTCCTCCAGTCACTTATATTGAAACATCACCGCAGCGACCTGAATCCGACAGGCGCCTCTCAATTAATAAAATCGGCTTCCCGCTGCCGTCCTCCGCGGAACATGCACCTTGAGAATCTACTAGCTGTTTTCGTGTAAACTATCCCGAACACGCAATTGCTGCACGTCCTAAGTAATTTTCACCCGCGATCACCAACAAATCGGCGGTGGGGTCAAGGGGCAGATGCGGAGGCCAAGCTTTTGTGTCATGTAGCGGGCAGACGACGTAAACAAGGGGCAGCGCATGCACGCGGGAACAGGAACAGGAACAGGAACACCGCAGAAGTGATCGGGGGAAGCCGACCACACTGCACCACCAACCCGTGCCGATGGCCCGATAGGCCTCGCTTGTCCACCCCGGCCTCCGTCGCAGATAGAGCGGTCAGAAGCCGAGTGTTCCTCCATCCCGGGAAGAAAAAACAGATCGAATGGATCCCGGGATCGAGTCATATCGTGCTGGTGGGGAGGGAAAGGGGGGCCGTGGGGCCGGGTTGCTGGGCCGCATGCATGCAGGAATCCATGGAAGATGGGTGTCCACAGTTCGGATGAGAGGTCTTGACATTCGTAAAACAATTGTAGCTGCGAATTGGCGCGATGATGGCATGACTTTGGTCTGTCGACGGATGCACCTGAGATAGATTGTGTTCAAAATCAGATTTACGGCGACTAAGCCATGAGCCGTAGAAACATGTTGCAGCAGATAGGTATGAACGGGTACATACAGTGAGGCGATAATCTACTACCTTAGCTCGATTCTCCGAGCTACCTAGTAGTTACCAGTGATATGAGAGATAGAGCCTTCATGTACAACACCTCACTATCACTAGTAAACTGAAAAGCAGGTACTGGGTGGTAGTAAACTGCTGCAGCGTGACCTTTTCATACCTAAAAGTCCAAACCAGGTAAAAACACACAGCTAAACTTGAACGGCAAATATTCATACACAGACAAACAATCCCTTACATCCATCCACCCCTCGCTCGCCCGCGCCCGCCACCAGTCGGCACAATGCTCACCCTCCCATACTTATCCACCACCGGCGCCGTGCCCGCCGCGCAGAAGTACCCGCGACTAGAATCATGCTCCCTATCAAACCCCTCCGGGCCCCAGCGCGCCTCCATCTCCTCGCGGGTCTTGTTCTTCGGCTTGCCGTCGCGGATGCGCAGCTTCTCGAAGAACACGTACGCCGCGTAGAAGACGCTGCTCGTGTTGCCGGCCGTGGGGCCCTTTTTGGCCAGGAAGTTGGTCAGCAGGTTGCCCGCGATCTTGTGCTCCGAGTCGGCGCCGTAGGCGGCTTTCACGCAGGCGCGCAGGAAGGCCGCCTTGGTGACGCCCGGCTTGCGCAGGTGCGCGTTGATCTTGGTGCGGACGGTCTGGCAGCTGTCGTAGATGGGGACGGACATGTCGTCGTCGCCGGGGAGGGCGATGCCGGAGAGGTCGGGGAGGGGGTCGTCGTCCTTCTTCTTTGTGGCTGTTGCCTTCTTAGGGGGAGGCGCGTCGGAGGAGGCATCGACTGCATCGGACTTGCGCTTGCGGGACTTGGGAGCTGGCTGTGAGGGGAGTGGTTCACGATGTTAGTCTCTGGTGTGCGATGATGTCACTGGGCGCGTCGCGGGTTCTAGACGCGTCTTATTTTTGGGTGGAAGAGGAAGACGGCTTGCTTAGCCGCTGGGGCGTGCAGACTTGCATAACCGCTGGGTTACATGGCAAATTTTGCAATGATCTGATGGTGATTTGATTGATGCAGGTAAGCTGCAAAGAGATATTCGTGTCTGGGTACCTTTGCGGCATCGGCAGCACTGTTGGGCGCCGTTACGCGATTCGCGTCGGCCTCGGCCAGCGGCGTAGCGGCGGCGGCTTTCTTGGGCGGCATGACGGATGAGATTAATTATGGGACGGGTTCAATTGGATATGTGAGACGGGAAGAGTCTGGTGGTCCGGCTCCGGTGATACGGCAACGAGTTGGTAAGTTGGTTCTGGAAAGGCAACGATGTCTGCGTGTATTCACGAGAAAGGGATCCCCATCATCACGTTACGAACAGGCCGGAAAGCGGTACGAAAATGCGACAGAGGACTAGACCAGACGCGTTGAGGGGTCTCGAATGCGGTAAGTGGCTCCCGACGTGGGAGCCGATTCGACTGACCGCAACGTCATCGGTAAACAAGGCTTCGCCCCTTTGTGTAGTGTACCTGTGTACATACACTTCCCAGCACTCTACAGATCATGTTGTGTGCTCGTTGCTCTTGTAAGCTTCTCTCAAGGATTCTCTGTGGTGGACACGTAGAAAACACCAGAAAAGGCCTGAAAGGGTAAGAAGCTCGGGACAATGTGGGAGACCACGGCTGGGAGCCCTGGTTCCCGCACTATACCTTGAGGGACTGCAAATTTGTTCCATCAGCCAGCTGTGCCTCCCAGTTGCCGTCCTGAGAAAAGCAGGGAAAAAGATGGCGATGCCGTGCAGGCGGAATAGATTGCGAGATAGATTGGCCCAGGAGGTGTTCGCTGCCAAGAGTTGATGAGTTGAGGGTCCCGATGGGTGGAGGAGTCGGTTTCAGGGCGTGCAAAATTTGGGTCAGGGGCTGTTTGCCCGCGCTCTCTGCCTCTCTCAGAGCATTCAGCGCATTGGGGGATTGGGGTGAGAGAGACTATGTGTGGGCATGTCGGTGAGGTGTCCCCCTGCATTTGGCTTCCTTACGGATACCCCTGAACAGTTCTTCCCCTGGCCTTCTCCACAGCGGACATGACGACCCAAAGGAACGGCCACAGGGCAGGCATCATCAGGGAAGGCCAGGGGCCGTCATCCATGGACTCCAGGGATACGACTCCCCTTACCGACGGGCCGATGAATCTTCCATGGCTGAACTCAGGGCAGAAGACAGCGCGGAAAGAAAGTGTTGGTCCGGGCAGGCACAGAGTTGCGGCTGCTGGGCGATCCCCAAAATTTCTGCCCCCAAGCATGGGTCCCGTCAGCTTTACCCCTGAACCAGACTTTGAACAGCCATGATGAAGGCGAACAGTCACCACCACCACTTTCTCTGTCGAGAGCGGCACAAATCACGCACAAATCTCTGCTTACGGTCACCCTTGAACCCCGTGCAGCAAGCTGCAACGATCGAGACCGCTGCCACACAGAGTTGCGGATAGATTACCCTACAGCTCCCCTTCCGAGGCTAAGCAATAGCGCCAGGCCACCGTCCGCATCAGCATCCCGAACCTGGCAGCTCGTACGTACGGACACCTGCGTCTTCATTGCAGCACAGCAAGTGAGGCATCGATGCCACGAGTTCGCCCCCCCTTCGACTCCATCTTCATCCCGCCTACCAAGTAACCAGCGTCTCCATTGAATCTCCTCAACCATGGTCGAACCCATCAGGCCAAGACGGCAGCCGGTATTGCTCAGCTGGGGCTCTGGCAAACAGCTCTCCATCACAGCACCAACGGCTTCCGCATCGAGCCTCTTGGCCAGAATAGATCCGCTGCTTCGAGAACAGACACTTTTGGGGGACGAGATTGAACGAACGCCAAGCGCTGCCATAATCCTTCCAGCCTGGGCAAACAAGGCCCAAAAAAGCCCTAAGGAAATGAAAAAATACAACTCTGTCAGCACATCCTCATCCGGACAGAGGAGCAGTCCCCTCAGTTCATCTGACGAACCACAGACGTGGCGTCTCTCCACCCGGCGTTTGCTTCTTCTGGTTTGCTTCCTTTTATTGGCAATGTACCCGCCCGCCTTTTCGGCCTCGTCACCCAGTCGCGCTCAAAATCCTGTAAATGTTCTCCAGTCAAATCGGTTATCGGCTTCGAACTGGAACCGTCTAGACCAGGCACACACACAGGTGGGTGGCCAACTTGGCAGGACTCGGTGAATCCTCCCAGTCATCCATCAGTCAGGCTGCACTCTGCAGGCATCCAGGCGCGCGCGCTGTCATTGTCTCATCCTCAGTCATCCCGCTGCCAAACCGGGCACCGCCCTGTACGAGTTTTTTTATGGCAGTGCGGCGTATGTTGACATGCAGCAGCAGCACCAAACAGAAGCAAACATGGACTTAGAGGCCGCTGAAGCGCTGAGATGAACCGCCCAAACTGCAGTCATCCTTGGCCGCATTCATCTTCGCAATCCCAGCTCTCGCCATGTCACTTCATTTCTTCTACCTACTCGCAGTCGCCTCCGCTTGCTTGGCCGTTGTTTGTTGTTGTTATTCTTGATCCAAGGATGTCATGCCCTGAGTCCGTCTCTGTCTCTGCCTCTCTCTTACAGTCCGCTTCAACCTGCCGTGCATCGGTCTCCAAGTCCGTCCATCGTCGCCTAGATTATCGAGGGCCTGATCACCATAACCGTTGCAACTATGATTTTCCCTCCGCCTTACCTCCCCCTTTTACGCTGCAACTCCAAGCCACCACCACGCCGTTGCCGTGCGCCGTCGAAGCGAACGACCAGTCCGCCTGCCGCGTAGCATCTCACCATTCTGGGCCGCCTTAAAGCTGGGCCCGGCTAGTATGTAGGTATCTCCTCGGCGTGCCTACACTACCGGGCTGGACTGCGACCTAAACCCTGCACGTCGGGATGCTACCCAGGTCGCCATCACCTTTCATTTACGCTGAAACGGCTTGATTTCGCGATAGCTGCCCAGCATGGCCAGTGTCCCCGCTTGTTTTCCCGCCCTTGGGCCTATGGGCATCTTTCCAGCCGCGATGGCCTCGTCTCGGCCGCAGCTACGATCCTAGATCCCGGCCCCATTCATCCCAACCCCACCACCTCCTCCTCCTTGTCGTTCTGGAAATGCAGGGGTTCCCGTGGGCTCCTGGCTTTCAACGACGAACCCCGCTTCGAGACATTCTTTCCACCAACCCACTGCATCACCACCACCGCGCCTCACAGCACACCAAGGAGAGAAGAAAACTGTGCCTGTCATTCTGCCCACCGCCTTGCGCCGCTGGACCACCTGGATTTGCGCAGGGGCTCCTTGGAAGCCATGGCACTCCCCTGGGAGGGGAGCCAACCTCCGTGATCATTGATGGACGGAGATGGGGCCGCGGTGGTGCCCTGCCAGCATGTATGTCGACATGGGATGAGCGATGCCGCCGTCTCCTGATGGTCCCGCTCGAAATTGTCCTGCAGCCACGCTTACGCAGGCGGCCGGTCCCACGGACGACGACGACGACGACCTACGAACGGGTAGGGTAGGCAGGCAGACGCTAGGTATTGGCGCCGGTGGACTGTGGTTTCTGTGGTTCCCTCTTCCTCATCTCGAGATATAAGTCTCCCGTCTCGTCGCCCTCATCCATCTCTTCCCTCTTCTCCTCCTCACCCATCAGGCTCATCCGCTGCTTTCCATTCCCACACTCTTTCCCTGCTTTTACAGCACCTTTCTTTCATTTTTGAAAATCATTCACTCACTTCATTGACTGAAGTTCATTATCCGACTTGAAGTCTTTCCACTCGCTCACTCCACATCAACCATCCCAACTTTTGGAAACCCCAGCCAACCAAACACAACCACCAAGATGCCTTCCTTCAAGACCTCCGCCGTTGTCTCCGCCCTCGCCGGCGCCGCCTCCGTCCTCGGCCACGGCCACGTCAACTACTTCACCGTCAACGGCAAGGAGTTCCAGGGCTACGACGTCACCTCCTACCCCTACATGGCCAGCCCCCCCGAGGTCTACGGATGGTCCGCGACCAACACCGACAACGGCTTCGTCGATCCCTCCTCCTACGCCTCCGGCGACATCATCTGCCACAAGGGCGCCAAGAACGCCGCCCTGACCGCCACCGCCGCCGCCGGCGACACCGTCAAGTTCTTCTGGAACACCTGGCCCGAGTCCCACAAGGGCCCCGTCATCGACTACCTCGCCCCCTGCGGTGACGACTGCGCGACCGTCGACAAGGCCGGCCTCGAGTTCTTCAAGATCGGCCAGAAGGGCCTCGAGGACGCCGCCGCCGCCAACAACGGCGAGTGGGCCACCGACGAGCTCATCGCCAACAACAACACCTGGACCATCAAGATCCCTGACGCCGTCAAGCCCGGCAAGTACGTCTGGCGCCACGAGATCATCGCCCTGCACTCCGCCGGCCAGGAGAACGGTGCCCAGAACTACCCCCAGTGCTTCAACATCGAGATCACCGGCTCCGGCTCTGAGGCCCCCGCCGGCACCCTCGGCACTGCCCTCTACAAGGCCTCCGACGCTGGCATCCTCATCTCCATCTACAACTCCCTGAAGTCCTACGTCATCCCCGGCCCTGAGCTCGACTCCAAGTTCGGCAGCACCGACGGCTCTTCCTCCGGTGGCTCTACCGGCGCTGCTTCTTCCGCTGCCCCTGCCGCCACCACCACCGCTGCTGCCGCCTCTTCCTCCGCCCCGGCTGCCGTCGTTACCTCTGCCCCCGCCGCTGCCACCACCTCCGCCGCCGCTGAGGCCGTTTCCACCTCTGCCCCGGCTGCTACCTCTGCCGCCGCTGCCCAGCCCACCGGCAAGCCTTCCTGCGCTGAGAAGCGCCGCCGCCGCCTTGCGCGCCGCATGGCTCGCCAGCACAACGTTGTCCGCAACTAAATCTGTTCTCCTTTGAGACGGATTTGGGCACGATGATATGAGACAAACAATGCTTTGTTGGCTTTTTTCAAATGTACATATAGACAACACTTGTTGGGAAGCTTTTTTGGACAACAATGTGGAATTGTGGAAAAACACGGCTTCAAGCCGTCCTTCTCTCTCGCTGCGGCGGTGCCGGGTGAGATGTATCTAGATGAATGGGAAGGGGCGGGCTGAATAGATTGGTCGTCCTGACATTACTTCAACCTTCTTGATCTTTGCGATGATGTGATGCTGCAAATGTGACATGAATCGGGAGTTTGCGTGATCATCCCGTCGTGCTGATCTTCAGTTTGCGTGATCATCCTGTCGTGCTGATCTTCAAGTTGCTCCACAACACTGGTTGGTATCATATCACTACCGAAACATGAGCGTAAACTCCCCTTAGTAAGATAGAATAATTGGTGGGAGAACAGTACTTAGGTAGGCTGAATATTCGCCAGCACCTTCGGATTATCCTTCGCTTGGCAGCCATCAAGCCGTAACGCCCTTATTTCCCATCCCGTTTTGATCCGTGCACGAGGGGAAAGAGTTGACAGAATCCCGCAGCAAACAAAGAAAGCCGTTGCTAGCACCGGCAGCATTCCGCCGTCCGAACCCCATGACTCGGGTCGTTTCTCCGTCCGGCTTTGCCGACCGCCGGGAGTCATGAGTTGCCCCATGCACTTAATGGCTTCCGCCGCTATATGATTCAACGCAGCTCAGGAGGGAGCTTGACTTTTGCAATTGAGTTGGCATGGATTTATATGATGACGTTTGGCGGGATTCCTCTGCGCACCGACATGAGCCACATAGCTTCACCAGCCACACCAGCCACAGCATCAGAGTGCCACACATCGGTAGGATGCTCTTGTGGCTGGGGTTCGGTATCGTATCAAAACCTCCTGCACTCATCATTGGCTCTCCCACGCGATCCTCGCTTATCGCCCGGCATGAAAGAGGTTGCATGTCTTTTAGACATTGGTATTGATCAAGTCTTTGACCGCGGGAGACCAATCGCGGGGGGGGCGGCAGATCTTGGATGAGTTCTCTGGATGCTGGGATTGATGCAAGCGAGGTGTGGCACGGCATTTGGTGCCTGGATAGAAGACAAGATCTTCTCTGTGTCACCCTTCGAGGTTGTCATCGAACCGAACCGCTCTCGTGGATCTGGGGATATGCAAAATCTGCAGACGTCGATGAAGTCTGTGAAACATGATTCTTTCAAATCTAAGCTGAGAAACGGTAGTAAACGTTGTTCAAGCCTCAAAAATGGCGCGCGACCGTGCTACGAGGGTGATCATCCCATCCGAAACCTTCGCCCAAGCCATGCGTGGAGATTGAACAATGACCAAACAACACGCCATGATAAGCCATCAAACGCCTTCTTCCTAAATGTGTAGATTTGACGATTAAGCATACGTGCTAGATCATCTCATCCTGTGTCTATTTTTGCTGTAACTATCAGTCCTAAGTGTTGGTCTCATGCAAGCAAAAGCTGAGGGCATTTCCAGAATCTCATCCAAGCCCCGCAAATCTGCAGGACGTGTAGCAGCCTTTCTGCTTCGAGGCAACCAAATGCATCTGCAACATGCTTCCCGGGGGTGCAGCGGCATCTTATCAGACTCTGCACGTCTTGGTCGTCATCACTCTTCTTTCCAACGGTAGCCCCAGCTTTTGAAGGCAGCAGATAAGACTATGATGGGCTGCTGTACTGCAGATGCGACGGTCCTTATCTCTTGGCGGGTCCCCCCTTGTCTCCCCCGGGAACAACAACATCCCTTCCCCTCCCGGGTTGCCTTATCTATGGCAGGTCTGCGACCACTCAAGAGGCACAATTGCCATCACCCAGAGCCATTTTTGTCCAGTAGGATGTTAGGACGGGCTTGTTGAAAGGGATTTACGAACAAGCGTCTGGGGCAGTCATTGGGCGGCTCGCAATGCAGAAAAAGCTTGTCTGTTTTTGCGCATGTCTCCCTTTCGCGTGGGAGGACGGGATGAGCTGGGGTGAGGGTGTCGGAGGTAGTCCTTGTTGGCTTACCATGCAGTGAGGATCATCCAGATAAGAAAGTTGTACGTGAATTAATATATGTCTGTCGCTGTCCCGGTTATTTGGATTCAAGTTTCGCGTGTTTTGGTGTGGTGACTTTGTGTGATTTCGAGATACCCCCTTTTCTCGCAACTTGGATTCTTTTGCTCTTCACGTCGCTCACTTATATCTTCGCATTGTTTGAGTCCGACTTTCAAGGTAAAACCACCTCGAGATGGCGGACTCCATCACCGAAAAGGAGAAGACGATCCCTCCGCCGTCCGGGGAGCACGGAATCGGCAAAGCGACGCAGGAGGTCACAATCACAAAGGACGGCTTCAGCGTCCACCCTCAGCCAGTCCAAGATGACCCTCTAGATCCATTGAACTGGTCCGCCTTCCAGAAGAATAGCATTCTTGCCATTGTGATGGCTCTGTAAGCTTCAATTCTCTCGTGTGGAACATGGGCCTATTCGCAACATAGCTAACCCGAAGCCAACCACACAGCTACTTCATGTTCACCTACATCACAACAACAACAGTACCCTCCTTCCCCGAGCTGCAGGAGCAATACTCCCTCACCCTCGAGATGGTCAACTGGACCGTAGCCATACCCGCCCTTGGCCTCGCTATCGGGCCCCTCATCTGGTCCTCGCCAGCCGACATCATCGGCCGCCGCCCCATCTTCATCCTCGGTACTGTCGTCGCCTTCGCGTCCACCATCGGCGCCGCGAAAGCCAGCACTTACGGCGGGTACATGGCGGCGCGCCTCTTCCAAGGCCTCGGCGTCAGCCCCGCCGCGACCGTCGGCCTCGCCATCATCAACGACATGTTCTTCGAGCACGAGCGCGGGCAGAAGGTCGGCCTGTGGGTGCTCGCCATCGACCTCGGCCTCCTCGCCGGACCTTTAATTGGTGGCTTCGTCGACCTCGTTGACCATTACTGGATCCAGTGGCTCACGGCCATCTTCTTCGCCGTGATCCTCGCCGCGGAGCTAGCGTTCCTGCCCGAGACGCTCTACCCGCGCGACTACATGCTCTCCAAGACAAAGGGACTCGTGCCGGCGACGGACGTGGTGGATGAGAAAGCTTTGGAAACCGGCACGCCAGGCGCTGAAGCGGTCGAGATCCAGAGGACGAAGAAGCTCGCGTTCATCAACGTCAAGCCCGTGCCGGCGATGAAGCACCCCAAGCCGTGGGACTCGATCATCCGCTTCGGCAAGCTGTTCAAGTTCCCTGTCGTGCCCATCTCGACGGGCGTGTACTGCTTCGGGTGGTATTGGTGGGTGTTATCCGTCATTACGATGATTCCCGTGGCGTACGTGGACTATTCTCCGCAGACTCAGGGGTAAGTTGTTTTCTGTTGCAGGTCCTTGTCACTCAATCGCACATATCTAACACACCATTACGCAGCCTCTTCTTTATCGGCCTCATCGTCGGAACCCTAATCTCCGAGATCTTCTTCTCCGGCAAGCTCAGCGACTGGCTTGTCATCAAGCTCGCGAAGCGCAACGACGGCATCAAGACGGCCGAGATGCGTCTCTGGCTCGCTTACCCCGCCGCGCTCCTCACGGCCGTCGGCCTCATCATCTGGGGTGTTAGCATCGACAAGGGATATCATTGGATAGTCGGCCAGGTCGCCTTTGCTCTGTGTAAGTCACCGCCTTCCCCTCAACGGTTGCGTGTGCATGTTGCTAACGAATCTCCGTTTTTACAGTCGGCGCAGGAATCCAAATGGGCAACACTGCCATCTGCTCATACGTCGTCGACGCATACCCGCTGCAGAGCATGGCGGTCATCACCTTCTACGCCGTCCTGCTGAACTTCAGCGCGTTCGTTGATCCCTTTTTCATTGCGCCGTGGGTCGATGGCGTGGGATACTCTTGGACGTTTGCGGGACACGGTATCATCACGATATTCTTCTGCATCCCCGCGCTGGCGGCGCTGCATTGGTTCGGCGGATCTATCAGGCAACGATGTGGCGAGCCGGATTGGGTAAACCCGGAATATGACCATGATATTGTGCGGGAGGTTTGAAGAGAGAAATGAAAAGATGATCAAACATAGGAAGGCAAGATGCTAAATGTAACCAAGAGCGGTATTTAAATAACAACATGGACGATTATTACCTTGTGATCAAAATAATTGAGTTGTCGCGTCTCAGGGAAAGAAAATGCCCGACGAGCTTAAATGGCCCGCGAGTCAACCCCGCGCGTCGTTTCAAGGTTTCGGCCAAAGCATGGTGACCTTCAATACCTGGGCTCTTACAATTTGACCAGAAGAAACATTTAAAACCTGAAGGCAGACACACACGAAAGAGCGATTTCCTTGAAAAGCCATTAAAGATGGCCTCGACAGTTTTCCATGTTCGTGAGCATGTCATCTCATGCCCGAGGCTCCCGAAAGCCAACGAGGTCGGACCTGCATTCGTCCGATTAGCAGTCAAGCAATACTCGCCGCGAACGGTCTCATCAGCTCATCGGGTGGCTGTCACGATTGTTGCTGCACATGCAAATGGATTTCCAAAGGTGAACACATCATACGTACGACCCCTCGGCTCAAATGCTCGATTCTAAATGCACCAGGAACTCTATGAGCCTATGTGGTGTCATTTGGAACATCAACTAAGCGCTCGAAGAATTGGTATCCACTCGATTTGGATGGCAGATTCCGCTTTTCAGGGCAAGAGTCTCTCACTAAATGAAGCCTGGCAATTTTCGGATCGTGGGTTGCTCCCCGTCATCATCAAAGGCACCATCCATTAATATGGCTGCATAAAGTGTCGTGGCAAGATCATTCTGAAGACCTCCTTCAGCTGATGACGCACTTCCGGAACCAGATGAAGCAGCCCATCATTGGGGTGGGCCACAGTATGGGAGGCTGTCATATGTAAGTTATCGAGCGCAGGCTCCTACAAAATTGACTGGAGGCTAACGATTTGACAGAGCTACAATGTCCGTCATCAGTCGCCGTATATTCTCGTCAATGATACTGTTGGATCCTGCAATTAGCCCACCAGAGGTGGGTCTCGAGGGGCTCGGCTTTGAGTATATGACCCTTAGACGAAGAACTCATTGGCCGAACCGAGAGGCGGCTGAGAAGTCTGTCAAAAAGATGTTCAGCACCTGGAACCCCAAAGTCATCGACCTATTCATGAAATTCGCCATCAAGAACGACGATAACACCGCGCCCAAGAGACCAAGAAGTACGCAGTCAGTCTCGCTGGTCACGGAACAGTATCACGAGCTCGTCAACTACCTCAAACCTACCTTCATCCACGGCGATAACATAAAAGAGCCAGAACCTGTCTATCAGACCGGCCTTGTCGACATGTTCCATATGCTGGGCCACATTACCTGCAGCACCTTCTTCCTTTGCGGCGGCAGAGACACGCCAAGCGATAATGATATCAGGGATTACTGGCAGACCCGAACCTGCGCTCTGCAGTACGCGAAACAGCCCGGAGAGAGTAGGCGCGTTGACGTCAAGGTTCTACCTGCATTGGGTCATTTCCTCGTCATGGAAGACCCTAAGGCTTGCGCTCAACTGATGGCTGATTGGATAATTGTTGAGTCCAGTAAATGGCTGCAGTTGGAAAAAGCGAATGGAGAAGGTGTTCAAGGCCTGAGTGTTAATGAGAAGAAGGTTTTGGCTCATACCTGGATGGAGTCTCTGCGGGCTAAGCTCTGAAGCAGTTTAGGCATAGAGAACAACCCGAACTCATCCATGCTCAATTTATAGATCTTTAACTGTAAATAAACTGCGATCAATTGGCTAATGTGCAATTTCATGTGCAAACAGATAGCTAATACTACTCTCAGAAATTGCGAATCCCTGCCTCAACACTCTCCTTTAATGGCGTCCAGCCCTTCTGCCCAAAGTACGTCTGCAATAGCTTCTCGGCTTCAGCCAGCGGCAGCACCTGCGTCAGGTCCCGTCCATCGTTCGCATCCTTATCAGGAATCAGCTTGTTGTCTGGCCTGAGCTCACGCAAGACGTCAATGAACTCAGACACGTTGACCGGGCGAGCGGCGGCAAAGATTCTCTTGGACTTGACCGACTCGGCGAGCAAAGCGACGATGTGAAGACGCGCAACATCACCGACGTCAACGTAGGGCTCTGGCTATCGTCAGTGCACAGGCTCAAAAAGCAGCGTCAAGGCATCACTCACGAGGCATGAAAGCTTTCAGTACGGCGTGGTTGCCTGTTAGCACGTCGGCAGCCATTTTCATGGTTGAGCCGGACATTTGGGGATGCATGATTTCTCCAGTCTATGAACGTCAGCGACCAAACCATCCGGGAGTTTTAGAATGAGGCAAATAACTGACGGTGAAGTTCGGAAGAATAGTGTTGAATACGTAGCCTGGCTTGTGCTCCTCAACCCACTTCCAGGCAGCTTTCTCACCCTCCGCCTTAGAGGCCGCGTAGACCATAAAAGGCATACGGTGGGCAGGAGTGTTGGGATCCCAGGCTGCCTTGATCGCACGCTCATTGTAGGTGTTCTCATCAACAACGACGCCAGTCTCATTCGCCTCGGGAGTAGAAGCTGCAAAGGCAGACGAGGTGAGAACGACCCGCTTGATGCTATCATGCTTGGCTGCAGCTGAAAGTGCATTCTCTGTGGCCTTCACAACGAAGGGAATGACCTTCTGAGCGTCGTTGCTCAAGGACAGATCCGAAGCCTAAGTTCCATGTAAGTAGATGAAGGGCTCCGTCATAACTTCTGGTGATATTCTTACCACAAGCACGACACCGGCAGTGCCAGTCATGGCATGGCCAAGCGCTTCCTCGTCCTCGAGATGCGGCACGACGACCTGCTCAAAGACACCCTCGCCATACTTACCGAACAGCTCCTTCAGCCACGGCTTTTCAGCGCGGACTGTGCCGCGAACATGGTAGCCTAGTTTCAGTAGGTTATCGATAACCTGCGCTCCGATGTATCCGTTCGCTCCGGTGACGAGGATGAGCGAGCCCTTGGGCAGTGCTGTGAGATCTGACATAGCGATGGATTGATGTGGGGCTGGGTGTTATGAAATGCGATGAGTGGTGGAAGGGGTTTCCGATAGGACTGGAGGTAATGCGTGAGAATATATGGACTTTTGTACTGGTGTCGGCGTTTACTTTGAGCAATTCGTAAACGGCGAAGCCGAATCCTTGGCTTGAATCTCACTGCATATGAGAGGTTTCTTCTAGTGGATATGCCAACCCCATCGATTACTAAAGATTCCAGATTTTCCAGCACGGGTGGGTTTCAGTACACGCCGCGACCCCTCTTCTTGGGGCTTTGGCGTGTGGTGTTGCTGCCACGGTAGTCTCCTCTGTGATAACCTGGACAGGGTTCCATATATGACGTATTCGTGACGTCCACAAATTCTCATGTTGCGAACTTGTCTATAACAGTTGAGAAAGATTGAAGATTACAAAACAGAGCTCGGTCTGCCTCACAATCATATTTTATTCCGAGGGATAGGAAGCTGAACTTTGAGCGGGAGAATTCTAGCTTTGGTTGTGTTCCAAGCTTCATGTCCGAGACATTCCCGGAAGTCCCGGTCATTGGGGTGGAGACAAGGCGGCTACCTTCGGTGCAAGTCAGGCGATGACTTCTCGCGAGACGCGAGACGCGAGAAAGAGGCATCATATCTTTTAGTTGTAATATTACGGCGTAAGTACAGACTAAAATCCAAAATGCTCCGCGTCTAGACGCAATACTCGTGGATAATATGGCTGTTTCTGGTGCACGGACAGTTCCCCTGTTCACGATACCCATCGTTAAGGCAGTGGAGACGATGGTGGGATATTCTCACAGGTCGTGTTGGCAGCAAATTATGTGGTTGTGGAAGATATTCTAATCGTGATGTAGAAGTATTCAAGTAAGTCTTGTGTATATATGTTACCGAGAGCATCTGAAAAGAAAGTCTGAGAGAATTCCGGGAACGACTTATAAGTGGGGCTGTATTTACTGTTGAATTTATGGGAAGGCTTTTGACGAAGCCACTATGTTCCCTTTTGGTAAGTTCGCCTGACAACTACGAAGCATATGGTGAATGGAAGGGAAGAACAGTGGACAAGATGGTGAGTATTTAGACAATTGATGCATCTTGCTATAGGATGAATTTTGATAAGGGCAACTCAAGGTACTTATGAAGCAAGCAGGACAAATTAACGAAGATACGCTGATAGTTCAGCGTGCGAAAAGGATAAAACATGACAAGACAAGAGTGATAATTCAAGGCACAATAGCATCGCAATGGCTTCAACATTCTAAGCCCGCCTACTGCAATGCCCAAACAGGAAGGTGAACTGACGCACTGATCCTCCAGGGGCTTTGAATCCCTCGCTGCCGACACCGCACCGGGCGGGTACCCGACATCCGGGCTTATCGGCGGCCTACGCGTATCGATTCCCCTCACCGATCAACTCGCTCTCAAACATCAACCCGACAACGCGTGACCTGGACTGCCGGTTTGGTGACCGCGAATGAGACCGAACAATCCAATTGACTCAATGACACTCCGCAAAGCCCCCGTCATGATCGGGCCTGCACCCGGCGTTTCCACCCGGCGACCGGAAGCGGAAACCGCGATTCCGGAGAAGCTTATCAAACCGTGGAAGCTTCCCCGGCAAAACACCTACCTCTTCTTGAATGCCAACGTTGTCGACACCGCGCAAGGGACTATCATAGGAAATACGACCGTTAAGATATCAGATGGATTTGTCGAGAGTGTTAGTATCGGAGATGCGGATTACGCTAAATGGCACGGCGCAATTGTGGTCGATTTGAAGGGAAAGTATCTTTCCCCTGGGCTGATTGACTGCCATGTGCACGTCAGCTCTGTCCCCGGGGAGGCTGGTCTCAACGGGGGCTTCAACATGGATGACACGGTCTCTCACCTTCGACAATCCTTCGTCGTCGGCCGCATTCTCAGTAAGGGCTTCACAACGGTCCGCGATACGGGTGGCGCGACTCTTGCGTTGAAGGAAGCTATTCAGGATGGTGTGTTTCCCGGCCCGCGGCTCTTCATCGCAAATCAAGCTCTCTCGCAGACGGGAGGTCATGGCGATCGTCGAGGAGCCCATGATCATTCACAGTTATGCTGCGGGAGCACTGCTGGTCTGTCCAGCGTGGTTGACGGAGTACCGGAATGCATCAGAGCGACAAGAGAGCAACTCCGAACTGGCGCAGACTTTATCAAAATCATGGTTGGTGGGGGCGTGGCCTCTCCTACAGATAGGATCGAGAACACCCAATTCACTGCGGACGAGATCAAGGCTATCAGCGAAGTAGCCAGGAGTTATGGAACTTGGGTGACGGCCCATGCTTATACACCCCACGCAATTCGCCATGCGGTCGAGAACGGCGTTACCGGCATCGAACACGGCAACTTTATCGACAAGGAGACGGCAGAGTTCATGGCTGAGAACAAGGTCTGGCTGACCCCCACCCTGGTCACGTATGACGCCATGGCATCCCACAAGTATGCCGGCTTCCTGCCTCCCGAGAACCAGCGCAAGAACCAGGAAGTACTCGAGAAAGGCTTGCAGTCTCTGCGCATTGCTGCCGAAGCTGGGGTCACCATCTGCCACGGATCGGATCTTCTCGGCCCCTTGCAGGCTGAACAAAGCAGGGAGTTTGGAATCCGACAGCAAGCACTTAGCGACAAACAAGTGCTACAATCTGCAACTGTCAATTCAGCTAGGATGCTCAGGCAGGAGAACTTCCTAGGCCAAGTTAAGGAAGGCTTTGCTGCGGACCTTTTGATCCTGAACGAGAACCCATTAGATGATGTATCAATCTTGGATGAGCCCGAGAAGAATGTCTTGGCTGTTATCAAAGATGGAAGAGTCTACACTAGCAGGTGGAGCAAGTTGCCAGAGGACGTCACTGAGCCAGTTGTTTTGATTGAATAGTTATCATTACATTTCATCATATTGCTTTTGTCATCAATCGTACATCAGCGGAGGCTGTGAACTCCCTGAAACTCATCTAGATCAATAACGATCTTGGATGCTGCTGCTCATGCTTGTGTGCGCCTTGCTGGGCATTGAGGGCATGGAGTCTCGTTGCCCGTACTGTTGGAGTTGGTATGACGATGAGTTCTCAGCATCAGCCACAAGTGCGAAACCGTCCCTGCCCGAAACACGTCTTGAAGTGCGATCCGAACCGCCTGCCGTGGTGTAGTACTGTGCGGTCCCCTTTGGTGAATATTGCGACCGGCCGAGCAACGGTCTTAGAAACGGTATGCAAGCCAGAGTGATACCGACGCCGGGCTCAAGAGCGCTGAAGATGAGCGCATTGGGGATGCCGAAAGTCACGTCGGTGTACTTTAGGTGTGCAAGGTAATACAGACGAAGAGCTGATACAATACACGTGCTGTGAAGGTGAGATTTGGTCAGTTCACGAGCACGGGAGGGTTCTATCAATGACAAGACTCACAAAACTCCTAGCGAGAAAGTCGCAATGAGAGCAACCTTTCGGTACGTCTCCAGTTTGAGTCGCCATAAGTAAGATACCGGCATGATCAGGACAATGATATCTGTCATCAAGTTCACTACCCCCAGAGTTCCATCTGCCGCAGGCTGGTTGCCGCAGTTTCTGTTCTTGAGGTCGAGAAGCCAATTATCGGACAAAGGTCGGCAGATGAAGAAGGCCACCAATACAGCCACGGCGGTCCAGATGACGGTGAATCCTGCCATGATCCTCGCGGCTAAGATCATGCGCCGTGTGGAGAAGAGTTTGGTGTAGAGAAGGAGGATGGCAATCTTGCACAGACTGAGGCTGACAGCCCAAAGGACTTGCTGAACAACAAGAAGCTGGATAAGAAAAGCAAAGACGTTAGTCAAGGGATCTTCACAAGGACGCGCTCTGAGTTTGTGCGACATACTTGGAGAAACTTGATGATAGGACCCCGTCCATATTTGGGGATGATCTCTCGGAAGAGGTACCCAACTCCGCCCTGAGTGACACTGAATATCGAGACAAGTTGCAGCGCGTGCGAAAAGACCTGTCATAACAAACCCCAAGTCAGCCCCAGGAAAGCTCCATCAAGCACCCAGAAACACGTACACATGCTACGGTAATGCAGTAATCGCTCGCATCCAAAGCCCTGTGTGCCATGCGCCTCGCCATCAATCGCAAGATCAGCGCCATCGTCGGAATGATGATGAAAACAATGGACACCGCAACGACACTGATCTGGCTCTGTCTTTCCAGCGGAATCGTCGCGGTCCCGTCCCCAATCGTCGCGTTGGTCGAGACCGATGCCAACGGCACCGCTGTCGTTATCGTTGCCGTCGCCATATTGTCGAGTCCGCGGCTTCGATGGAAAAACGTTCACGGATCAGGGCCCTGATGTAGATGTCGCGGGAAGACGGTGGAACAGCTCTTTTCAAAAGCCCATGGGAAAATCAGGCAACGCGGTCCCATTTTCAATGCCGCAGAGGTTCCAACGGGCCATGGGACGACAATGTTTGCTTATTCGCGGTTTCCCAGGGCAAATGCTCGCCTAAAGAGGTCTCTGACGGGTGCAGCTCGTGGGCAGTGCGTCCTGTATGTTTGTTGCTTTTTCCATTGCGAGCTTGCACTGCTTATCGACTCAGCGTGCAGGCGACGTGCATGCTCGACAGGGGGACTGCGGGCTACGCGATTGTTCCAGAAAGGGAATAGGGAAGATGTTTGCGCCGCAGCAGCCGACCGGCGCCCAGCCTGGACTCGGAGGCTAGGGTGTGACGGCTGGACTACGTCGTGCTTTAGTCGGATGGGAAGTGTGAGCGGATGCAAGGAACGCAGTGTGATATGTCAATCAGTTAGAAATCAGATCCGCATCGTCATTTGGTGGTTGCATTGGTGAAGTTCGGTTCGCGGGACTCTCATCACGATGCCATCGCGAATGTTCTGATCGGATGAACATGGGATTTGCCGCAAGGATTCTCATCTTGGCCTACCTGAAGATGCTACCATGTCACCTTCAGTTGACCCTGTCCTGTCTGTTTTCAAGGTTCCCCAGAATCAAAGGGATTCGCAGCCATTGTCCTTGTTGTCGAGAGGAGTCAACTGGCATGAGAAATGGGTCTCCGGGCAAAATTGTGGCGAAATGCCATGGGTAAGCTGCAGGGGAGCCAAACATGCACAAGGATTGCTATCAGAGGGGAAACCCTTTCTTATTCTTCCCTTACCATTCGAAATTGCTTTTTCCACACATGTTTCCCGTTCGATGTTCGTGCCTGGTGTTCCAGACCAATCACCACAGCTGATTATCTCACCTCGCTTGCATTTAGCATGTCTAGGGCCATGTTGTCATCAATATCTGGACGACTGGCGACTTGTCTAACCCCTCACTTAGAAGCTCAGCTCGCCCCCTCCTTCGAGCCACCGGGAGCTAAAAGTCGGGATGTCCTCCCGGCTGCACAACATCACCGGTCGAGTCCTTGTTACCGCTGGCAGTTGTGTGGTACACCATCCAAAAGAGGATCGAGGTCCGGCCGCCAGCCAACTCAATTCCGACGTCTCAGGCAGGTTGGAGGCTGAGAAGCATTAGTGTTGGAAGAGTTTTGACGCCACTGACCATCAGTTGCAATCCGAGTCGCCGGCCACCCTGCGACGACGCGATATCATGCGCGTGCATGGTGATGCCCAAATGATAAGCTGGCATTAGTTCTGCGGCCTGCCACTCCACGTCATGAACAATTCTTGGACACTCAGAGACCTCGTGGGATTGATGAGAGATTTTTGGGCTGGGACTACTCGGATGTGAGCATGTTTCCGCGAAGCCACCGTCGAAGTCACATCGGACGGTAGCCTGCATAGCCGCGTCGCGGCTAGGAACGCCACGAGGTGGTTGAATGCAAGACGTGTAAAACTTTTCAAGACAAAAACGTCGGCGCCCGCTGTGGAAAATTGGAGAAAATGTGTCAAATTCTAGCCATCTCAGACAGGACATGTTTCCCTCCAGTGGCTCTGACATCGCCGAAATCTAAGTTGCGGATCTAGCCAGCTCTACGGCCTTCTGTGCTGCCTTGCCGAAATCTGCCTCTGTGTGCAGTCCCAGTTTCGCTTCTTCCAGCTGCAGGAATTTGTTATAAATGCAGCGATCGCTTTGGGATTTCTTACGACTCACCATCTTCAGGCCCAGCTCGGAGTTTGTACCCTGAAGCCGCACGACCATGGGCACCTTCAATGGACCCAACTCGGTCGCGGCGCCAATGATTGACTCCGCAATCATGTCACCTCGGGTGATTCCTTCAGGGGTCTTGATCAACCACGTGAACGCTTGACAGAATTTGCTTCAACTTACCGCCGTATATGTTGACCAGGATCGTCTTGACTCTGGTATCCCGCAGGATGATCTCAAATGCCTTCACCATTGTTTCCTTAGTTGCCTGGCCACCGGCGTCCAGAAAGTTCGCGCTGGCACCGCCATGAAGAGCGATGGCATCGTTGGTGGTCATCGCGAGCCCAGCGCCGTTGACCACGTTGCCGATGTTACCGTCCATCTTAACGTACACCAAACCGTATTTCTCCGCCTCCGCCTCTTCGGCATTGTCATGCGCCCTATCTCTCAGAGCGAAGATGTCCTCTTGTCTCTTACTAGCTGCATCGTCTATGGTGATCTTGGTGTCGACACAGGTAATCGTCTCATCAATGGCGTTGATGATAGGGTAGACTTCGAGCGAAGTGACGTCTTTGCTCTTGAAAACCTGGAACAACCCCCGAAGGACGCTCTTCAGGTTCTCCTTTTCTGCAGGGCTTGCGTGGAGAACTTTGGAGACTTGGTCGACAACTTCTGAAGTGATCCCCTCAGTCAACCCGAACTTTGTTGTACGGAGTCTCTCAGGTGCTTCTTGGTCCAAGGCTTCCCTGCCAGTACGCGATGCGATAATGACTGGACAGTATCTTTCTCGGTCAAACGTGATTGTCAGGTGCCATTTACAACGGCTTTTAATCATCTCTGTGACGTAAACCTTTTCAACAAGGACACCGTCGCTCGTATCTGTTGTCCTGAAACGGCGCCCGAGCATGCTTTTGGACATGTCTATTGCCTCCTCGGCACTCCGGGCTCTCTTAAATCTCCCTGTAAGGCCATCTTCAAACACACCCTGAGCCTGATAGCTTTGGGGGAGTTGGGCCTTGATGATGCATGGTACACCTGAAATAGTCAAGTCAGCACAGCCACCGAAATAATGCTTGTGAATGTTACCTAGCTCTGAGTATATTGATTCCACTTCGGCTGGAGTTGCTGCTAGTCTGCCTCTTGGTACCGGGACGTCAAACTGAAATGAATGTATGAGCAGTGAACTTTGAAAGGTGTGCACTTTAGTTTACTGCGAACCTCCGCCAGAATGCTCCGAGCTTGGGGCTCATGTAAAGTCAGGCGTCTCAATTGCTGCCGTGAAAGCACCTAAGATGAAGAAGGAACGTCAGCTTCGGATTCTCCCAAAGCCCAACAAATGATTTACGCTTCAAAAGCACCGTACACTCACCTGGACTTGGCTTCTCCAGAGCTTCGATGTCAAACTCGGGGAAAACATGGCCACAAAAAGCGCCAATCTGTTGCG
This sequence comes from Colletotrichum gloeosporioides, assembly GCF_011800055.1. NCBI lineage: Eukaryota > Fungi > Ascomycota > Sordariomycetes > Glomerellales > Glomerellaceae > Colletotrichum > Colletotrichum gloeosporioides. The sequence goes on along the minus strand of NW_025544662.1, from coordinate 584,338 downwards.
CTGTAAACCACTCAAGCACGGCTGCGATTGACAAAGTAGCCTTGGGTTGCCGATTGGGGGGTACTGGACGAGTGCTATTGATGACCGAAGTAGTGTAGGTAAGATAACCGATAGCAATGGAGGTGGCATGATCTCGTGCGTCATCGAGGAGGGGCCGCCAATAGGTCAGGGGGAAGATAACCGAACCGTCGCTAGGCCCGTCCGGCTCCAGCCGGGCTCGGCTAACTATGACGGCTACATGCACGCATCACGAATGAATTTCTGACCCTTTCGATCAAAATTACAGACGTATCGCAGCGCTTAAAAAAACAAAAAACAACACAGACGAAGTAAGATAAACATCCACCTACAATGATATCAACTTCCTCCTAAAGGACGAATGAGATCTTGCTGGGGGGAGAAAAAAAAAAAAAGGGCGTTGGCAGGTTCGCGGTACTCTTTGGTTCAGGGTCAACCTAGTGACAACCAAGACCAATGGTTTGCAGAACAATCCAAGAGGAATAGTAGGCAAAACACACCGACTAAACGAGAGAGAGATCGCCAAAATCAGGCGTTGGGAGACTAAAAGGAAACTTTGCAGCGTTTCTTAGTGCTTGGGTTTGGCAAATGCATCAAGGTGGGGACAAATCATGTTCAATACAGAACGTTTGTTTCCTTCTCATGACTTCTAATGCGCGCGACCCTAAGCTCTTCGTATAAATGATTGACATGACATCTCTAAATACCGTTTCTCCTGCTTCTAAATCTATCACAAAATGGGTGAGCCTATGCCCTCATGTTCCCATCATATCCATGGCGACAGCTTCCAATTCAGTTGTTGGATGGCACATCAACCGATATTTGATACCGCGACAGAGAAGATCTAGTTTGTGGATAAAGGCCACTCATTCGCGACTGCGGAGCCTTGTGCAGCAGGAGTGGGTGTGGCGTCACCTTGGCCCGCGGGAGTTGCCTCTGCTTCCGTCCTCTGAGGCGTAGTCCTCGAAGCCAGCTCAAAATGAGCCCTCCTTAGAAGACGTTCTCACTCTCTCCAATTCTCCCATTCGTCAAATGCATCTTCATCTTCATCTCCGTCAAAAGGCTCATCATCCTGCTCAAAGTCGGTCCCATTGTCTCGGCGACTCTCTTCAAGCAACATCCTCCGTTTCTTAGGTTTGGGGTTGCCGGGAAGCACGCCACGGTAGTCTTTCGGAATTTCGCCCTCCTTATCGCCCATCTTGATCCTTTTCTTCGTGTCCCAAACGTTGAGGTCGACCTTGCTGAACGGGTGTGGGGGACTTCCACCATGTTTTGCCAAGGCATTCTTCAACGCCTGAAGGTCGGGCAACCCCCTGTAACTTTTGGTGTGTTTTGCCAAGTCCGGGTGCTGACCTTGGCTGTAAAACTCATCCGCTGTGTTAAGGACCCAGCCTGGGTCATCTGGAACCAGATCCTTTGGCCAACAAGGGTTCTCCTTCAAACCGTACCAGTCGGTGTCCTTTTCCAGTCCATCCCAGTCGTCTATGGAGAAGATCGCCCTGGGAGTCTGGACAGACACTGTCGTGATTCGAGCTTTGAGTAATTGAGTCAGCCTGGCGGACGAACTAAGCTAGAATGATGGAGAGACTTACTCATTGTCTTGTCTTTTCCTGTAATTACTTTGACTTTCTCGTTGATGGTGCTGATCAGGTTGTCTCTGACGTAAAGGGTTTCCGGTCCATTTTGCACGACTTTGGTCGACATGGCACTGTGTTTGGAGCAAAAGTTGCCCCACAGATTGCCGGCTCCTCGATTGTGTTGGTAGGGAATGAATCGAATTCGTTGTATCATACCTTTCGGGTGCGCCACTTTGTCTTTAGGCCAGAAGTTTCGTGGAGGCCACTCATCCCTATCACAACCGTCGGCATCCTCATGACCGAATCTGTTGACCTTCGGGTTGCCATTGGCGTCTAACCGGACGACCCGTGGAACCCATCCATTTGCCCAGGGCCACACCCAGTGCTCATCAGTCTTTCTGAGAGGCCCGATGGCCGCAGAACCCCAAAGCTTTGTGGCATCGCCCGTCTTCGCCGTATCGGAGGTGGCTCCACAAGTACATTCGGTCATAGACCTGGTAGCCTTATGAACGTCCATCATTGACCTGATTTCACATCAGTCATGGCGTACTTGAAGGGAAGAAGCGAGTTGGAATGCTCACGAGTAGTGGTAACAGGCCTGTTCCCATTCCTTTTTGCACTTTATGCCGGTGATTTTGGTTTCGTAGAAGCCGATGTCCTTCTCTGTTTCGGTGATCAGTACCCGGGTGTGCTTTCCACAGTCTTCAGTTGTCGTTCGTGGATCACCGAGTTTTCCTTCCCACAAGTTGTTGTTTCCGTTAGCTCGACGGACTTTGAGTTGACAAGCATCGTTCGAACTGCTTGCCGGTGGATGATTCGTCTTGTCCGCAGCCTTCGATGATGGCCTGGCTGTATTCGGAGGATCGGGCTTTGGATCCGACTTCTTACAACTAGACTTAGCCTTCTTGTGGCAGCCAGTGCTGCGACCCATAGAGTCAGGCATGTTCAGAAGGGCACCGAACAAGTCAAATTGCCAATCGTTCACACCGCAGGCAGGACCGACCCAATCGCCAAAAAAGGAGCTTGCCTCTAGCCCATTCTCGAAGAATGTCTTGGCGCCTTGCACTGCTGCCTTTGCTCCTTGAGCGACGGCACCGGTGGGGATGAATGAGATGCCGTAGGTGAGGATAGAATTGAATGCCTCGAGCATCCCTAAACAAATGTATTTGTCCAGATCAGCCAGGCCTTCCATCACAACGTCAAGAAGAGCCTCCGCTAGTTCAAAGTCGCAGACACACTTGCCAGGTGTCCAGATGTTGCCATCATTGTCCCTATATTGTGGTTGAATTTTGTTCAGTGGTATGTCTTGAAAGGCGCTGCCGTCGCACTGTGGATTACGCATCATTAGTCTTTGGTTTTAACGAAACGTCTTTAAGCGCATGCGCGAATTCAACAGTCGCTGGGGAAATGGAACAGAAACGTTTTGTCAAGAGTTGAAATAGTGATGATGAGGAGATCAGACGTCAGCTCAGCCTCGTGCAGGAAGCGCCGAGGTGGTACTCAGGAACAAAAGATCGTTGGCGTAGAAAGAAAGGAACATAGATATGCGCAAGATCACTTACTCCGTAATTGCCTTCCTTGCCTCCTTGCCCTCGGCAGTAGACCTTACACGGAGCTTTCGACTTTTCCACATTCTTCTTCTCCGTCAGGTAATGGAAACAGTTCCCCGAGGATTCGAATGCGGCTATATAGGACTTGTCGTTGTCTTCGCGGCGTTCGACGGAAAAGCTGGATGTTGCAATAGCAGCCACTACAAAACTGCTACTCAAAAACAGAAGCAGTGACTGGATGGACCTCATCATGGGCCAGCAGGATAATGTCTAGCAAAGAGGATCGGCAGTCCAACAGAGAACGGAATTCAAAGATGGAACTTTTTGCGTCACAGTTGTCTGGATTTTGAGAGGTGAGTACTTCTATAGAATGATGCGCTGCGTGGTTTTATTTGCGATCTTCTCTAATATTGCTATTCAAAATTATCGACATCTTTAAACCTGGAAGCCGTGAGCAACCACTGAAAGTGGGATCTGGGTCTGAAAGATGCTCAAGCCCCCATCACCGCCCCTGATTCTTTTTGTTGTTCCAACCGTTGGGGGCATATCACACTGAAATTCAGGCTTACCCTGCATGATGCTGGCGTATTCTCCAGATGGTGCGCACTGAGGACGACATGGTAAAGTTGGGTGAAGCTTGCAAACGACCCATAAGCGACGCCCAATCAAGGTATTGCCCCTCCAACACCGCATACAGATTTCGGCGAAAAGGCTTCTTTGAGACTGTCAAGATCACCATATTAAGTATTTTGTGAGGTCTCGACCAGAAAGCCCTCACTTGTGGCTTAACCCAAAACCACACAAGAACTTGCGTGAATGGTGAGGGCTCGTTGATTCATGTCCTCCTTTCGGTGTAGATGCTTGACAGAGTGTGTTGCCGATCCACAAGGTACATACAGACAATAGATTGTCGACTCTGACAGCTTGAACTATGTTCCGGCATAGCGACGTTAAGCACAATGACTGAGAGTTCCCGGGCGATGACCGTCTCAGTTTCACTTGGCCGACGTGGTTGATATATCAGTACCCGCGGCTCACCATGGTGTGTCTGCCGAATGTAATACTTGGCAGTCAAAGCGGTCAACTGCTGAAAATAGAATTTCTTGGGTTTCATTTCAAAGCCTTTGAGCATCCCATGCTTCTATTCCGGCCTGTGTTGGATCCCTTTGCAGGTGCCTTTATCGGTCAGAGCCAGTTCTATCGTTCGTCGAGGAACGTTGGCATTACCCAACTTGGTTGTCACCCACCAAGTTCCAACCTGTATGAGGTCTCAGCGAAACGATGACTTGTCACATATCATTGTGGAGCGGAGCGCGCGATTGCCGCGGAGTCCATGCAGATAAGATCAACGTAGCACGGTACTTTTGTTGGGTAAACCATCGGTGAACGCTCTCGGGGGGCTATCTTGGCGATGTAAAGTAAAGGGGGCATCACAGCCCCCACTGATTCGCGCGGGGGGCTTGGGAAATGGAACCAACAGCACACCTCATGTACAAGGTACGTACAGATACCTAGTGTGCGACGAGGACAGCAACGTCCAACCCAGTTTAATTAAAATAGCTCGATTAATTCTCCTCGGCCAAAACTTCTCCATCAGCAACTACTCCAGTCAGGAACGAGACTTTACACATCCCCCCCCTCTTTCCTATTCTTTCATACGTTCATCATTGATCAAATTCCTTGGTGGCCATCGTTTCGAAATGCTGCCTGTTAGGCTTGCACCCGAAGCTGAGCCTGTACCGTCCCCTGGCGAGGACTACGCCTACTCGCATGAAACTGCGGTGGCAGCCATCAAGTCCTACTATGAGTTTATAGACAGGATGCATCCCAACGAAACTGCCTTGGAATACCCACCGGCCAATGGCTGGCCTCAGATCACTCAGGAATCTTTTGCAAGCTTAGGGAAAACTCACGATGTTATCGAACTGCTGCGCCATATCCCCTACTTTGCCGACGATGAGATCGAAATCTTGGCTTCCACAAAACCACGGAACTTCATCGACCCTCAGCTCTGCGAAATGATTCATGAGGCAAGCGAGAGGCTTCGTTCCAAGTTGGCGCTTGAGGAAACAGGAAATCAGAGCAAGATCCGGGAAAATATTACAAAGGACGAAGATGGATTCCCCTGCAGCATGATTCTTTTGGCTATAGGCGAGGAATACGGATTCAAGGTGTATCTTGACACAACCTTCGGCCTCATCATCCTCACTATGAATGGCGGAAACTTTCCCAACTGCCAGCCCAAGATCAAAGGCGACATGTCAAACCCTTACATCGACTGGGATGCGGTAGAAGCGCAACACCAGAGAATGCTAGAAGGATCTGTGGATGAGGAGGACGATGAAGATGATATTGGTCAAAATGACTGGAGAACAACCAAGTCACAGGCATTTCGAATCGACAGTTTCTTCAACATGTGTCGAGACCAATGGAGACTCATGAACTTCATGCCCATATTGGAGGACCCTGGTCGCGTGGCTATGCTCGAGCATGCTAATCCGTCAGAAGACGAGCTTGTGAGACAAAACATCCTTAAAGCGGTTGGCTGGACCGAACTCGAGGGCAATGTCGAGGTGAAGTGGGATAAGGTATCGGCTCAGAAACGCATGATAGAATATTTCGGCGATTGGGGTCCTGTTTGACTCTTTCCATTTCCCCTCTTTGTGTTAGATGCAGAAAACATCCAAAAGCCTCCAAGTAGCTGAATCCGTGACTAGTGATCATGCCAAAATCTCGGACTTTACCACTGCAGGCGCACTGCTTCACGTGACCATCAATTGATATACAGGATCACGTGAAACTCCGCTTCTAATTGATGGAGTCGTTTTATTATTTGGACCCCTTGGCCGGAACCAAGCAAAAATGGATCTTCTGCAACATCATGTTAACGAACATTCGCACCACCCAAAGGCCCCCAAGGGCATGCATGGGTTGCTCGAAGCGCAGAGTAAAATGCGACAAACGGCTGCCGTGCCAACAATGCGTTGATAGAGGACAAGCACACCAGTGTAGTCGCGAGCCAGTCCGGGTGAGGGGTAATGTGGTAGGAAATTCAAGGTCAAATGGCGTCGGCAACCGGAACTACGCCGACATTTTGCATCAAAATGCAGTCCTTCGCGCGCTACTTGCTGGTCAAAATTCCCGAGCAGTTGTGGGCGCTCTTGATACAAACGCACAAGATTCTCAGAAGCTACGCGAACATGGAACAAGTCATACTGAGAAAATAGAACGGCGCCTCTTTGACGAGATTGGGATGTCATCACAGCCACGGACTGTGTTTGACTTGAAAGACATCATTTTGCCATCTGAACATTTCAGTCGGAGCATGATCGAAAACGCGTTTCAGTGGACTTTCTGGCTTCATTTTGCGCTCTTCATTCCCAAATTTCGGCAGGAACACGAAGAGCTTTTGGATCGGTTGCGAGCGAAGCACTGTCTTGCAGAGATGGATCCAGCGTGGATGGCAATCTACTTCAGCGTCCTGGCCTCCACGCTCATGTTTATGGACGAAAAGGAAACCTGCGACAAGCGACCAGCTGGTGTAAACTTCACCGGACTGCTTCGAACCTGGTATGAGTCCGCATTGTTGTTCCTCGATAGGGCCGACTACACGAAGAGACCAGACGTGCGCACTCCCCAGGCGATCGCTATTCTTCATATCGTATTCAACAATGTAGGAGATGTGCATCGCCACCAAAACATGTGGGCAGTTGCAATACGTCAAGCCCAACAGCTGGGATTGGGCTTGGAAGAAGACAATCCAGCCGAATCGTTTTGTGAGCAGCAGATACGACGAAGGCTTTGGTGGACCTTGGCAATCTGTGAATGGTTACCCGTTCCTCATAGAGTTCCATGCTTACACAACTTTGAATTTTCATGCAAGCTTCCAGACGAGGTTGACGATGAAGAGCTCGAAACCGTCACAGGAAGTTCCAGGCTTTTGCGATCCAAGCCTCGACCTGTGAGATACCATATCGCTATGGCGCAGGTATCCAAAATCTACTATCAGCTTCGCCATGTGCTCAGACTGCAGGAGTGGGAGACGGAAGATGTGGCACGGTTCGTCTTCGACGCGGATGAGCAGCTGGCAAACCTCATAAACGACCTACCCTCATATCTGCAATCTGACGAGAAGATTACGTCTGCCACCGAGGCACGAGACCGCCAATATCCGTTCATCCCTTGGCAGAAGAAGAGCTTGGCAAAGGTTCTTCTTTACTATCGAATGACAATCAGCAGTCAGCTTCAGGAACATTGGCTAGACGGGTCAACTGACGGAGCTCGGACGCGAGCTATCTGCATGTCTTCAGCTCGAGGGTTAATTCACTCGACACTTACGGAGACTGTGGATGCATCCAAACTGCGACCCTGGTCAGTTTCAGGAAGGTCCAACTCAAGAAAAGTACTGACATTTTCGAGGGCAATCACCATGAATATCTTCGCTGCTTCAGCAGTCCTAGCGCTCGAATCTCTGCATACGGAGGAGGACTTCTCTACCGAAATACAACAAGGCCTGGATTTCCTGGAGATAGTCCAAGCCCAGAACCTCGTCGCCGAGAAATCGATAAAATTCTTGAAGGAGATCACTCAGCATCATTAGACAATGCTTATCAAATTTCATGGCACTATCCTTAACTTCCACAATGTTAGTCCAGGCATGCACGACATTTCCCTCAGGCTCATCATTGGTTTACTGCCTAACCTCACTGGCATAGCCGGTTCCGGGACAAAACAAACAATGCTATGTGTAAGGTCCTAGATATATACATCGGGTACATGAACGTGAATGCCGAGGTATCTAGCTTTCAAGAATTCAAAATATGTTATCTTCTACAGGTACATCTCAATTCACGATAAAGGGCTATTGATGAACTAATCAATCCCCAATATCAAATCTCGCTGAAAGTCTGTGGTTTCTCATTTCATCAGGAGGCATAAGGCATAACTCCTGCAAGCTTTAGCAACTTCTCAGATTCCACAGGCTCTTGAGACGGCCTGTCTCTTTTGTAGGTTTCTTGCTCCCCAAGTCTAATGACTTTTCTCTCGTCCCGGAAGATGTTCGCGTGAGGCCAGTGAGTCTAATAAGAGTTCTATTAGATGAAACTTCTCGAAATTAGGTTGTTCAACTTGACTCACGGTCCCCTTGCGATCCCTGAACAATTTCGCCTTCATCTCCAAGTCTTCGGCGCTGGCGTACGAAGCGGGAGAGTAGCACATATCTGTTGGACCACACGTCAGTAACTAGCTGCCGATGGATCCGGTTGCGCCTTTGAGTCTTACACAAAACAGAGCGGACAGCTTCACTCTCTGGCAAGCAGTTGTAATGAACAGTTCTGGAGTCCCACAGGATGAGATCGCCGGGCTCGGCGCACACTTTGACCGCCTCGCAACCTCTCTCCTTGAACCAGTCAACCTCTTCCGAGGTGAAGCCGAACCAGTCGGCCGGGCCCCAAGTCTCTCGCTCGGTGTCGTGGGTCTTGAAGAAGGCCTCGTTGAGTGCACTGGACCCCTTCAGGACGATTAGACCTCCGTCCTTGGGACCATTCGGGGCAAGATTGAGTATCCCTTGGACGCACTGTAGTCCCTTACGGAGAGGACTTTGATCGACGTGTGGCCAAGCACCGATGGGTTCTCGATCTTTCGCAGGAAGAGTCAAGTTTGCACCGTCGAAGGAGACGAGAAGGTCTTTGGTCTGCCAGAGCTTGGCGTAGGCATCGAGAATGGTAGGCTCCCTACAGTGAGGAGTCAGTCATTAGCAATTTTCCCCAGCGATGATTCACTATGGCTTACATGCGAGCTTCCCAGAAGAACTTCTCGTGGGCCACTGAATATGCATGATACATTCCACCCCTGTATTTGAATCAGTACTAGCCTGCAGTCAATGGCTTATGTTGGGAACAAACTTGATATGTGCCGGAAGGTTCTGCGGACCCCAAGTTGAGGGGTCGTCTTTCCGGAAGCCGTAAGGAAAGGTTTCGAGCCAGTCGAAGAGACCATCGAGGTAGTATCCTGCCCTTTCTGGTGAGATGACGCCCTTCAACACGACAAAGCCGTCATTGATGAGCTGATCTCTCCAGTCCCCGAAATTTGGAGAGGTGTCGAGTTGAGGCTCGGTTTCGTAACTGATACTGCCCATTTTGACGATGTTAGGGTGGACCCGGAATTGGAGAGGTAGGTAAGGTAGCTGATGGTAGACACAGACTTGCGGGGTTGGAGCAGAATGCCACTGCCGGCCGCTTTATGTATCCCCAACAGATTGAAGATACGCATCGCATCCATTCAACCAATCTTGTGTGTCATATGAAAGACCGGGTAGCATTTTCCACAGCCTGAATTGGGCATAGATTGTCTCCAGGCCGGACGATCTACGGGCGAAACCACATGTACTTTGGGGTTCCCTCCACGCAACGTTATCGCAAAGGCCGGGCGAGTCACGGGCGAGTTTTCGACAGACTGACCAATGAGAGCTCTGCAGATGATAATGCATTTCCATCAACAATTACCTGAACTTCGCAACGATCTATAAAGATGGTCCTCGTGCGTCACCTACCAACCATATTTATGATGTTGTCACGCCATCTCAGGCTTTCCCCATTTCTTCTCCGCATTCATGGCAAACCCTCCGACGGCCACAGCCGAGCCTGGCTTGCTAGATCTCACGAACACCCCCACATTGCCCTGGTGGAAGGACCAAGGCCTCAGAAAGCTCATCTTCTGGCAGACATGTATTCTGGCCGCGCAGATCACTGTCGGCTACGACGAGGTTATTGTCGGCTCTTTCCAGGCGCTGCAACCCTGGCAAGATGGTAAGCTGCCGCTTCTCTGTTCATCGTCTCTCCTGTTGCTAAACACACATGCACAGCCATGGGCAACCCATCTGCTGAGATTTTGGGCCTCATCACTTGCATGGTCTTTATAGGCGGCTTCTTCGGTGCGCTCCTTGCAGCGGCACCGGCAGATCGCTACGGCCGGCGTTTTGCCATTCAAATTGGATCGTTCCTGGGAGTCGTCGGATCAATCATGCAAGCTGCTTCGCCCAACCGAAGCGTGTTTATCGGAGGTCGCGCTGTGCTTGGTGTTGGTCTGTCTTTCACCACCACGGCTGGACCCAATCTGTTGACTGAGCTGGCCCACCCGCGGTTGCGTGGAAAGATGGCATCGATGGTAAGCGGATCTTCTGATGTGTGGCTACTGATCATGCTGACGAGATCAGTTCAACGTGCTCTGGTATCTAGGATCCATCATCGCATCATGGTTAACATTCGGAACGGGTCATCTCTCTTCGGAATGGTCATGGCGGATCCCTTCGATTGTTCAGAGTACCTTCCCGTTTCTCCTCATGATTGCCACCATCTTCATTCCAGAGTCGCCTCGTTGGCTTTGTTCTCGAGGGCGCCAAAATGAGGCGAAGGAGTTTCTGATCAAGTACCACGCCAACGGCAACGAGAGCGACCCTGTGATCGAGCTCGAGATGCACGAGATTGCTACAGCTCTGAACCTGGAGGAGCAGAGCAAGATGTACACCTGGTCCAACCTTCTCAAGTCCAAGGCCAACAGACGCCGCCTTGGAATCTGTCTCTCAGTGTCAGTTCTCACACTTTGGAACGGCCAAGGTGTTATTTCGTACTACTTCTCGCCCATACTGGACTCTGTCGGCATCACAAATACAACCCAGCAGACCGGCATCAACGGTGGCATGGCCATATGGAATCTCATCTGTTCCGTGACCGGAGCGCTTCTAGCCGACAAAATCGGTCGCCGGAGGCTATGGCTTATATCATTTGTTGGAATGATCTTCGCCAACGTGCCCCTGACCATCACAAGCGCCATGTATGCGAACCACGGCTATCAGGCCGCAGCCTACGGGACGGTCGTGTTTCTCTTCTTATACAATGCCGCTTTCAACATTGCATGCAACCCGTTGCTGTACTGCTACACTCCAGAAATCCTTCCGTACAGTATCCGCAGCAAGGGCCTGGCGCTGCAAGTGCTGTCGAGCCAGGTCATGCTGACGGTCAATCAGTACGTCAACCCTATTGCGTTAGAAAGGATCGGGTACTACTACTTCATTTTCTACCTTGGCATGTTATTCCTTGGCTTGGCTCTCATTTACTTCACTTTCCCTGAGACCAAAGGATACTCTCTGGAAGAGTTGGGTATGCTCTTCGACGATGGCTTCGACGTGCGACCATCGATACTCCATGGAAAGGATGTTGAAAATACTATTCATGTGGCCCAAGACGATGCGAGAAAAGATAATGTCAAGATCATCGAGAGTTGATGAAGGCATAAATAAGGATACCATAATGTTTGTTTACTCGGAGTTATTGCAATGTCTGTCTTGTATGCACGTGCGACTGCCTCCATCTGTTCTGGTGCGTCTCAGCTCGATTCTTCTCTCGGTCACAACTCACTGCAATCCCACTCCTCATCGACTTCAAGTTCATTGATGCTCACTGCCAAGCTTTCAAGCCGAGGTTCTACAACCACACTGAGACATTCAAACCTCCTTTCCCGTGTACTAGCTGCACGATGCAGCTTCTGGGACCCAGCTGTGCACTAACACGTCGATCTGCAGCAAAATAGTAAGTTTTCGCAACTCCAATCTCCAATAAAACGCCAAATCCAAGTCGCCGAGGCGCATGTAGCCGAACTGTAACGCGGAAGTCGTTGCCCGGGCTGCAAGTCCCCCGCACTCCCCCGCCTCGGTATGATGCAATGACACACAGCGTGTGGCAGTCAAAGCACTAGGCATGGCCGGCAAAAGACCCTTAAATAGGTGATGAACAAACGTGTCGTGACGGTCGAAGTGCGGGTGCTAACTTTCTTCGGATGATCACTCGAGAACCCTGAAGACCTAAACTCACATCAGCTACGTGATCGAGAACATAGCGCGGTATCGACAACATTTCATCGTCACAAACATTCAGCATAGGTATCATGTCGTCTTCGCAAGGGCCAAGACTAGCCGGCAAGGTTGCGGTTATCACCGGTACGCCATTCAATTCGATTCTTGGGTTCAACTGACACCTTTCCACAGGAGGTGGCCATGGGTTCGGTGAAGCAATTGCTCGCAGATTCGCATTGGAGGGAGCCAAGGTTCTTATTTCAGATATCAACGAGGCTGACGGACAGAGGGTGGCAAGCGACGCGCCCGATGCGATTTCCTTCTGCAAGGCAAACGTCACGGATGCCGGGGAGTGGGAGAAGTTGTTGGACACCGCACAGGAACGATACGGACGTATCGACATCTTGGTCAACAACGCAGGCACCACTTACAAAAACAAGGTCGGTCACCTCTCCGTCTCCTCCCTCAACTTTGAAGGGAGTTTGGGCGAGACAGAAAACGCTAAATCTAATCCTTGTGTAGCCAACGGCAGAGGTAACCGAGGCCGAATTCGACAGGGTTTTCAACGTCAACGTCAAGGGCATCTTCCTGGGTACGAATGCCCTGATGCCCCGACTTATCAAGCGGGGCAGTGGCGGCGTCATGCTCAACATCTCTTCGATTGGGTCGGTAAGACCTCGACCTGGATTGGTGTGGTATAATGCTTCCAAGGGCGCGGTGTCAAACGTACGTTGGTGTTGGTCTTTGTTGAGATCCACAGGGTTGCTAATCTACACGGTGCTCATCAGGCCACGAAAGGACTTGCGGCCGAGTACGGCCCTCATCAAATTCGCGTCAACTCCATTTGTCCTCTTCTGAGTGGCACTGGATTGTGAGTTCTTCTTTTCTTTTCGTCTTTTTTTCCCTTGTTCGATTTCGATGGACTGGGTGCTGACACGACTAGGTTCGAGCACTTCGCCGGGATGCCGGATACACCGGAGAATAGGAAGAACTTTATTGGCAACGTCCCACTAGGGCGTCTATGCGAATCTGAAGACGTCGCGAACACCTGCTTATTCTTGGCTTCTGACGAAGGCAAGTTCATCACTGGCATTAACATGGAGGTTGATGGAGGCAGGGCCGTTTAATTCTATGGGCATGAATGCACTCATGAGTTCCTAACGGTCATAGCTCGTGATATCTGTAGCAGCCCTGAATTATCAATGAATCATCCTCAATAATGCGCCTCTGATCCTCTCACAAGCACTGATCCCCTGTCTTGCACCTTGGACGGCGCAAATATACTGAGAATGAATAGTTTTCTGAAATTGGTTGCATTATTCTAGACCTCCATCCGAGTCTACCGAAGTCGAATTCCTTTGAACTCGATTTGTTCCCTTTGATATGTAGTAACAACAACTTTCACCCGAAGCTCTGATACAATTGCTTCAAGCTCGCGTCCAGGCTGAGTGGTATACTCTAAGAAGAGCAGCATTGCCACTAAGTAGCTATGTAAGCTGACGACGTGAACTAAGGGCGACACCTGTACTCACTTTCTGGTATCCTTTGCATTCGAATCGGTTGTTGCCCAGACCTGTAGCGCTTAACATCGTATTCTTCTCTATAACGAGATTCTTGAGGTCGGTTCTCATATCACAAGCCATAGCAGGGCCTCCATCAATAGAGCACGTCCCGGTCATAGTAGCTGTCCAAGTGTTCTCGTTCAGCGAACATACAGTCTGCCGGGCTTCAAGCTGCTCGGTGGGCAACCCTACGGCAGGCTGGGTCATAGCTGCGAAAGCAGCGGCTAAGCAAATGAGAGTGTGAGAAAGCATTGTTCAGAATGTATTGTGGTCGGCTGGAGGCGATATGTCAAGTGCGGTGTGTGAATGAAGTTCTTCTATAGAGATGACGAGACATATTCACTCCTTTAAATAGTCTTTACATCTTGCGGCTGCCTGGTGTTGGCAATAGAGCCGCCTGGATTGTAGTTCTAGCTGGTTTTAACTGCGAGTCATAATAAACCTTATATAGATTCAGATTTATTAGAGGCCGGGTAGGCGGTGTTATTGAAGGTTTCAACCGAATTAAAGTATAATAGGGTAGTTCTTGGAACCGGGAACATACTGACTCAGGGGTTGATCTTCCACCGAGGACTCCGGGACCACAATCACCTAAACACCGACGGATGTATTTCTCTTAACCCTTAGTGACCTCAGTACAGCGACTCTAACTATCATCACGACCACCATAGTTCACGACAGCCGCAGCTTATAGTATCTATAGCAGCCCTGAATCATCAAAAGACTATCTTTAACAATGAATATCGCATATTCATATCGGTAGCGAGTCTCGGCCTTGAAACTTCGAAAGCGCATATCAAGATGACGCCCATAGTATTAATTCAATTGCACGTTGCTTGTGGGATACTGAGAAGTATTACAATGTTCAGTAAGAAGTGACGTAATCAAAGCTTTGAGCCACGGGAATAAAAATGTTTTCTCAAGCTCACAAAGAACAGACTACTAATCTTTACATACACTCCGGCTCAAACTGATTGCTAAGACCTGTGACAGCCTGAGCTGTCAAGTGCATAAGTCTACCGCAGGGGTTGACTGAAGTGGAAAATGCGTAACATGTTGTAGGCACGGGACTCTTCAGATCGGCAAGTCAACAAAGATAACAAAGAGCCATCTTTCTGTCGTGGGACGTTTGATGTAAAACTGCAGCCGTCGTTGACGAAAAATATTTACCAAAATATGATGGATTGGTAAATTGCCGGTGCCCGATCTCATGAGAAGAATCCGTACACAGAGCGCCTTCTGCGATTTATCAACGTCATTGGTCACAAACAAACTCATAAGAGGGTAGCACAAGAGTTCGTATCTTGACATCAGCTCAAGATTGAGAGGATGCTGTGTCCACTCCGTAAATATAAACCGCCCTCCGTAGTCATCCCGGACGAAGAAGCTCGCGCCTTCTGTTACTGTACTACATGCATGAGGTAAGGCACGTACAGAAATAACTGACATCGTCATTTTGCGCTTGTAAAATAAGCAGCGATCTTTTCCCATGGTTCAAATCAACCATCATGATCTTCGGACTGTTCTTCGCACTTGCTCAGATGTTGGTGCTAGCGGAGGCTTCTCGAAATACAGCAGGGAGTCCCGATCTTGGTCACTTCCAAAATTCATCGACCCTGTTTTCTCAAGCGACTTTAACGAACAGTTCCCACTTACAAACTCCGTCGAAGCTTCTCTCTGAGACTACTTGGACGAACACTTCTCACTTCCAGACTCCATCGAGTCTGCTGTCTCAAACGACTTGGACGAACAGTTCTCGTACGCAACGGACATCCCCTTTGATAACAGCACCGTCGTCGTCCAACAGGAACGTCACTACCAGCTTCCAAAGCTCATCATCTCCGCCAGTGTCGGTCAGTACTTCTAGCTATCCTCGGACGGTCCCATTGGCAACACCGTTGCCATCATCTACGAAGGACATTATTAGTCTCCATCAGAATTCATCATCTCCTTTATCTCCACATACGTCAACAGATAGTTCTGAGTATGTATGGACTGTACCGTGGGTCACAACTCGCTCATCTTCCACGGAGGACCCTGAGATCACAATTACGCAAACACCGACGGATGCCTCATTCGTGACCCTTAGCGACTTCAGTATAACGACTCCGACTATCATCACCACCACCAAAGCCGGAAGCAACGACCAAGAGATCGTGCCAGGTACGATGCGCCAATTTAATGGAAGCCTTCCTTGCTGATATATCGCAGTCATTCTTGTGAAGCCGAAGAAGAAGAACCCCACAAACCCGGATCCAGTTCCAGTGCCAGTCGTCTGTTTTGGGTGCTTTCCGGGCATCCAATTCCCACCAAAGATCAAAGTGACACTTAAGTTACCCGATATTTGCATTCAGATCCTATGGTTCAAGATTGGAAGCTGTCCCTCGGGCGAAGACAAAAAGGGCGGAGGTGGTGGTGGAAGCGACGGCAACAACGACGACAAACCCGACGACGAACCCGACGACGAACCCGACGACCCGGAGAGCACACGAAAGTCAACAGAAAGGACATCTTCTACGTCTTCGTCTTCGTCATCTTCTTCATGCACCGTTACTGCGACTGCTACGCACCAGACGGTGTATTGCTCTGCGACCCAGGGCAAGTCAGCATTCCCTCAAATTTGCATTGATTGATCTGATTCTAATAATATCATCACTTTCCAGACGTCCGCGGAGACAGTACCTCCCTCCTGACGACGGCTCAAACTACATGTCTTAGCAGCACCTACACAACGATCACCGGCTGCAGCGTCACAAACGCAGCAACAACAGTGACTGCGACAGTTGCCGGCACCCAGATACCATATTATCCGCCTTGCTCTCCGCAGATTTGCGGTGACGGTGTCTGCCGATCCACTCCAAATCGGGCGTTGTCTCGCGAGAAGGAAAAGCGCGGAAACCCAGCTCAGGGCGAGTGGGTTGATCCCGACGACTATCCCAACGGATACGCCGAGTTTATGCCTGCTCAGCTCCGAGAGGCAAGAAGTCGGCCGGGTGGTGAAGGGTTCGCCCCGAAGCTCCTCAAGCAGGGCCCGGGTCCTGCTCGAGGACCCTATCCCCTTTTCAACGATACCGATGAAGGTGAAGAAGCAGCGCAGGAGTATTATTACTCGGAGCTGCCTGTATCAACCGAATTTCTTATTTTTGAGGACGAGGTACAATCGTTGGCCATTGACCGGATGGTCGGCTGTGATGCGATCATCCTGGTCTCACGCCTGGGCGCCTTCGTTTGCCATTTCTATGAAGGATCCTGGAACAGCGATAGAAACATCGACGACCTTATGAGAATCTGTTACTACGGGCGCCCGGAAGACGACCCAATGCATGAATGGGCTCAGTACGGCATTGACAATGTCAGAGACCATCCTGAGGAGGGCAAGCGAGGCATCATACTCGGGGACCAAGACCCAGACGCAGAGGAAGACGATTTCGAGGATATTATCGCCTTCGTCATAACACCCAGAGTCCGGCCAAACATCTGGATAATCGACCGTGACGGGCCCAGAATCAGGCCAGATGAAGAGATTTTGGCCCCTGACATTATGGCGGGCAGTCTTAGATATGCGACCGACAGAGTCAACAGAGTCAAAAAGATCTTGACAGGAATCTTCGTCGACGTACCTATCAATACGATCGATTATCCTCCTGCTATGTTACCGTATGCCGAATGGAGTAGACTCGAGGCTCTTGAGGATACGTTTGCTTTTGCCGAGGCGCTTCAGGACAGCATTTTCGATACGCCCCGCGGCAAGATTCTTCTCCAGTACAAGCCAGCGCCATCCTGTGATCAAGAAGTTGAGGTACGGTTGTTTGTTGATGTTCTTGGGTATCAGGGGGGAAAGAAATGGCGTCCGGAGAGTGACCAGGTGTTCAAAGGCTCCCCGGCCACTGGCGCTCGATTACGCAGACAAGCATGCCGCCGACCGAACCGGAATGATACAAACTCGGTCGGGGGCAGCGCATCAGCGACTTCTCATCCAGCTACCTCGATGCCGCCAGTACTATCTACCGCATCTCGGAGAAATGAGTCGGTGCCGCTCTCAACGACATCATTGTCTCTGAATATCACGATTCTACCGCCCTTTACGGCGAATGGTACGACAGCGGCAAACAGCAAAACCACATCGGCGCAGTTTAAGTCATCCCCAGCGTCTTCCAAAATTTCCTCGCCCTCTTCAAAGTCTTCCTCGGTCATGTCGAAATCGTCCAAGACCACCTCGAAGCCAACCTCGTCGACAGAGACACCCCGCCACTCCGTGACATCCACCGCTCCGCCAACATCAAAGACCCCGTCAGCAACCAGCAGCGGACCCGCGACGTCTGACGGCCCAGGCATCACACCCATCACCAAGCCAGGAGTCCCCGCCCCTTCCAAATTCAAAACATCACTGCACAGGACTGCCGTCACCACCGCGCGAACCCTGGACCGGCTGCCAGCCACGCTGCCCTTGGAGAGCGTGCAAATCTACCTCAAAGAATGGACGAGCGGCGAGGGAGGAGCCGTGGGCTGGATACCCTTTTGGGAGATGTTCGCGGTGCCGATATACTCCGATTTCAACGTCTGCAAGGCGACGAAGGTGGGCGATGATGTCCAGAGCTGGTTCCGTCGGTCCGAGCAGGGGGAGGACGGGCGACCGCCCAGCTTCAAGGCCGATAAAGACATCTTTGGAAAGAAGAATTGCAAGTACAAGGACGACGGCAGCGAGGACGTGGTGGGCTGGCTTTCGTGTGATGGGGTTCCAGAGTTCAAATGCCGCCGGAGCAAGCAGCTGAAAGTCGAATGCGACGATATGGACATCAAGGTTTTCAGGGCCAGAGTCGAGTGTGTGTTTCCTGTAAACTAACCCAAGGATGTAAGCTTGTCTGGTGTTTTGTTCTTGGAGCCTTTTTCAAATGTTACCACGGTTGTATCTGATGATTTTGTGGTAGTGTCAGAAACAACGTTACGAGCCACCACGGTAGCTAGCAGGGTCTCTGTCAACGACATATGGAAGCGACCTTGTGCCATACCTTGATACTGAGCTCCTCACCCATTGAATCAAAGCCCAAATTCACTTTTGTACATGTATGTGTTGTCCCCCGTTAAGTGCTTTGTGCAGTTAGCCGCAGTCACTCGCTGCATTACACTTCAACCAGCTACCAACCATTCTTGGCAGCTGATCGAAGTCACAGCATGTCGAACGCATGTTGTTGGATGCGTATCGGCAATCACACGTGAGTTGATCTTGGTGGAAATCAATGCAACAACTGATGATGGAGCATGCGAAGAGCTTCGAGTGCGATTACAATGACCCTCACAAACCGACGACGTAAGTTTGTATGAAAGCCTCAGACA
The DNA here is from genome assembly GCF_011800055.1 of Colletotrichum gloeosporioides. Classification (NCBI taxonomy): domain Eukaryota; kingdom Fungi; phylum Ascomycota; class Sordariomycetes; order Glomerellales; family Glomerellaceae; genus Colletotrichum; species Colletotrichum gloeosporioides. Next base: position 565,449 of record NW_025544662.1, on the reverse strand, counting down.
CGGAGAAAGAATTTCTCGCGGTCGATCTATTGAAATTGTCTCGCTAATTCCAACGTTGGTTGAATGCAAACCAGGCCAGGCCCATGCAGAGACAGGCCAGGAGATTCTTCAACTCCATCAATGCATTTAGGAAGCTGCATTTGGAGCCCGACCCTCGTTGTCGTTGCTATAAGCCTGCCATCCTTGCCTTGGTGGTGCAACAATCTTCCTGGCTGTTCAGGCCTGCCATTGGCATCGCAATTATTTTTCGCTATCGAAACGACGATGGCAATGGACAAGTCCTATCCTTTGCTCCTCGAGATGTGGCCACGGCGCGCTTCTTAGACTGCCGTCCGCATCAACCGACATGTGAAGGCCGCGAAACGAGTCCGGTGGGGACCCAGCTACAGGGGCCATGATCCAGCACAACAAGGACCGCAATGTCGTCATCCCTCAGTCTTCGCGTCTGTCAAAATGCATTCGCTCCGTCGCGTTATCCAACAAACCGCGAGCTTGCCAATACGCACCGGTCCCCGAGAATAAGGAAGGACGTCGGAACACCCGGCCACGTCCAACCAAAAGAACTCCCGGCCTCGACAACCGACAACCTGCAACACAAAGTCTCGAACGGCTCCGAGTCGGAACCCACGGCTGGGCCACGCCCCCCCACCCCCACCCCCGGTTAGCGCACGCCCCGCTGGGCACCACGGCATTTGGCCCCGGGAAAACAAAAAGGAGGGAAGGGCGTCTGTTGGAGGGGCGAAAGTGCGAGGGGGGAGCTTTTCTTTCGCGACCGCACGGGTGCCCGTACATTTCCGAGGGAAGCCGGCGGGGCAACGGTTACGGGTTTCGGGACGGGAGCTTGTAGGTTTTGCGTGTGCTTTTTTGGGTTCTGTCGTCTGATGGAATGTGAATCGGAATCAAGAGGGATTGCCCATTGTTTGACTCAGTCTGCAAAATCATTGCATGCGCTGCGGAGACTCGCCGTTCGGGCTGTTCCTCTCCGCTAGTCCCCGTCGCGACAGAGGCAACACCATCCAAATGCCCCCCCACCATCCCTTCTCCAGGGAACACCCGCGCTCGCGAGCCGAGGATGTTGGTGTCGTCAGTCCGGAAATCCCGCCAGCCGCACACGCACAGGTGTCACCGTCACATTGCAATCAATCACACTTTCAAACGCCGCTTTGAACAGAATTTTGGGATCTATTTTGTGTGCGCTGCGCCGACGCCGTTTGGTCGTCGCGCACGAGGGGGGGGAATATACAACAATCGTTCAATCAAACAATGCCTCCTCCGATGCTCGGAGCAAGATGCCCAAAATATGCCAAAAAGAAAAAAAAGTAACAACGTGAAAGAATCATTCTAAGCACCGGCCGTAGATGAATGCATCGCCCCATGTATCCCTTTTCTTGGTGGGAACATGTCCATTACTTAAAACTTGTTCTGGTTCGCGTTCTGCTTGAACATGGTCGCGTCGGGCTTGTACTTCTTGGACACCAGGCGCACGTCGTACTCGACGTCCAGCACGGCGCCGTTGGGCTCGTCCTTGACGGGCACGAAGTCGAGCAGCAGGTCGGGCTTGACGGCGCTGACGGTGTCGGTCTCGAGGTAGGGGTCGTCGCGCGGGTACAGCTGGGCCGTGACGCCAATGTAGTCGTCGTGGGTGACCATCATGTGGATGTGGGCGGGGCGGTAGGGGTGGCGGCCCATGATCTTGAGCAGATCCGCCGACGGGCCGGTGGTGTCGATGGCGTACTCGGTGGGCTTGAGGCAGTAGAACCAGAAGCGGCCGTCGGCGTCGGTGCGGAACTTGCCGCGCAGGTTGTGGCGGGTCTGGTTCTCCGGGTCGAAGACGTCGTACTTGCCGTTGGTGGAGGCCTGCCACATGTCGAAGACGGCGTTGGGGATGCCCTTGCCCGTCTCGGCGTCGTAGATGCGGCCGTGGAACTTTGTGAGCTGGGCCTTGTTGTCGTTGGGCATGTTCTGCACGACGGAGGCGCCGAGGTCGCGGAAGGGGGTCTCGGGGGACCAGAAGGGGCCGAGGATGGTGGAGGAGGTGGGCTGCGCGCCGGACTCGGTGACGACGTGGTTGTTGATCTCGTCGACGAGGCTGTTCAGAAGTCGTCAGCTTTGGTTTTATCTATGAACAAGTGATAAGGGGACTTACGACTCAATACCCAGAATGTCCATGACTCTCCACGCCTCGTTGCGGTTCTTCTTGTAGGCCTGGCCGATGGAGTTGATGTAGTTGACGCCTAGCACCCACTCGTCCTGCTTCAGCTCGACCTCCCTGCAGAAGTCGTGCATGTGCCTGATGAGCGAGGTGAGGATTTCCCTGTGGCGGGGCAGGGTCTCGGGGGCCATGAGGTCGATGACATGTTGTGTGAAGTTGGGGTCGAACTTGCTGTTGTTGTCGTTCTGGTTGCTGGTCTTGACGCCGTTGGTGCCGTTGGCTCCGTTGGTGTGGCCGTTGGTGTGGGCTCCGTTGACGCCGTTTGTTGCCATTGTGACGGTCGTTGTGTGTTTGTGTGTGTGTATGAGAAGGGGGGAGAGAGGGTGTGAGGAGGGGGTATCAAGAATGAGAGTTTACAGATTGCTTCGCGATTAAGGAAAAGGGCGAAGGACAGGGCTTTGGTTGCAGAGGATGGTGATGTCTAGGGAAGAGAGAAGAGGCACGATGGACATGTCACAAAGGGGGACCCTGAAGTTAAGTATGAATCTCAGAGACGCGGGAGCAGTAGGGATGAAAGAATGGACCAGGAACGAGGGCACGAGTCGTCGTATGATGGGCGGCAAGAGAAATCGGCAAATTGACCAAAGGCGCAATCACGATTGGGGAGGGGACCTGGGCTGGGCACCCATCCGGTAGGGGGAGGAACCAAGACCGGACCTGGGGACCTGGGGTAAAACTTTAGCTCGTGGAATGGCTTTTCGCCTCCGCCGCCGCCTTTCTTTGCGCAGCTGTCTGAGACTGAAAGAAGGACAGCTTTTGGGCAAAACATATTACCGGAGTGCGCTGCCGTGGAAAAGTAATGTTCCCAGCGTGGCACAGTCCAAGTGCGGGGTATCCGTGAGGTACGTACTTCGAGGAGTAGATGCGGGGGAGGGTGGCCCACTGTAATTCGCTGGGAGGCAGCAGATACGCGGCGCTGAGTGGCTGGACTGGGGACGGGGTGGCCTGTGCGACGGCGCGTGGTGCAGGTATTATATTTTGGAGATGCGCCATTGGGCGCCGCCCGTGGGGAAGGGGCTGCCTCCGGGCTCGGGGGTCGGTAACGGATCACGGCTTGAGGCTGCTTGCTTGCTGTCTGCTGCTGCTGCTGCTCGCGTCTTCGCGTGTTACCTCACCCAAGGACGTGGGTCTCGCTTACTCATCACCAACATTATCACCCTCGAGAACACCCAGCAGAGTTTCGGGACGGATTCCTGGCACTTGCACATCGGATGTTTTCATTCTTCAAGCCCCCGTCCATCGTGCCACCCGTGGATCCATGGGGAAGATTGATCTCGAAAAGTTGGGGGAGCGGAGGCGAGGGGGGGAGTTACATGCTTCCGGCAAGACCCAACGGCTTGGTGCACACCACACCACCGGTTCGACGACACGGTTGGGAGGATTAGAATCGTACGTCATGTTGGTCGCGCGCCGACATCCATGAGACGTGGTGCAGCCAGCCTATTGCGCCGTGTCTATCGCATTTCGCCTTTCGTCTATTGGCTTGAGTTGCCTCCAGTGTTGGTGTTGGAAAGTGTGGCTGAAGGTGGCTTAGTAGGGCAGTCACTGTCGAGTTGCCAGGAATTGGACTTGTACGTCAAAAGAAGTCATATTCATAATAGGTGGCTGATGTTCATCGTGTGCATTGCTTTCAATTCTACCCCACGACATCTCCATCAATACTTCACAGTCGCCGTGTTCGCCTCCGGCATCGGCTGGAACTCATTCACCCACTTGTTCCTCGGCTTGCTCAACGTACTCTTCCCACGGCGCAGGAAACTCCCATCACCCATCTTCCCCAGCAGCCCCCCGTTGTCCCTATCCCAGACCACCTTACCCCTCAAGATGGTATACCGCGGCCAGTTCTCAAACTTCATCCCCTCGAACGGCGAGTAGTCAATATCGTGGTGCAGCATCTCGTTCTCCAGCTCAAACGCCTCCATCTTCGCCACCTCCCCTCCCCCAGCGGTGGCAGCCACCTGCTCAGCCGTCGGGTACCAAATCACAAAATCCGCATCATACCCCGCCGCAATCGCCCCTTTCGTATCCCCCAACCCATAAAGCTTCGCCGGGTTCGTCGCCGTCACCTCCACAAACTTCTGCGGCGTCACCCGCCCCGCCAGCACGCCCCCCTGGAACAGCACCGGCAGCCGCGTCTCCAGCCCCGGCAGCCCGTTCGGCACCTTGTCGTACCTCATCCCCCCGTCCGCCGCCAGCCCCGCCTTCTTCCCGCGCGGGTGGTCGTACTTGCTCGGCGCGTGGTCCGAGCTGAACGTCGTGAACGTCCCGTTGACGATGCCCGTCCACATCGCCTCCAGGTCCATCGCGTCCTCGCGCAGCGGCGGGCTGCAGATGTGCTTCGCCCCCGAGAACGCGTCGTGCGCCGCGTGGTTCGGCCGCAGCGCGTCCGCCGTGAGGTACAGGTAGTGCGGGCACGTCTCCGCGTGGATGGGGAGCAGCCGCGTCTGCGCCGCGCGCACGTGGCCCGCCGCCGTCTTGGACGACATGTGCACGATCAGGATCGGCACGTCGGACAGCTCCGCGAGCGAGATGACGCGGTACACGGCCTCGTCCTCGGCGATGTTGGGCCGGCTGATGGCGTGGTAGTACGGCGCCGTGAGCGCCTGCTCCGCGAGACGGGCTGTGATCCAGGAGATCATGTCGCTGTTCTCGGCGTGCACCATCGTCGTCATGCCGAGCGCGCGCGTCGCCATCATCACGTCGAGGATCTCGCCGTCGCGGAGCTTCAGGGGTTCGTACGTCATGTAGAGCTTGACGGAGGAGATGCCCTCGCGCACGTAGTGGGGCAGCTCGTCGCGCAGGATGGTGGGTGTGGGGTTGGTGAGGATGAGGTGGAAGCCGTAGTCGCAGTAGGACTTGCCCGTGGCGCGGCCGTGGTAGTCCTCCACGACGGGGTGGATGGACTCCTGGGTGCGGGACTGCGTTGCGAAGGCGATGACGGTGGTGGTGCCGCCCGCGATGGCGGAGCGGGTGCCGGTTTCGAAGTTGTCTCCTGTGGGCGAGTTGTCCTAGGTCTAAGGTGAGCAAGATGCGTGAAGGTTGTGGTGTTTTGGGGCTTACCTGGTCGAGATGGACGTGGGAGTCCACGCCGCCCGGCATGACAAACGCATGCTGTGCGTCAATCGTGGTCTTGGCTGAGAAGATGGACTTCAAGTCCTGGCCGACGGCGAGAATCTTGCCGTCGCGAACGACGATGTCTTGGCGGGCGTGGACATCGGAAGCCGTCACCTGGTGTCTCGTGAGTCTTTGTCCGGGTCTTGAGTGATTGTGATGTGGGCACTTACAACCGTGGCATTCTCAATGATGAGATCGACCTCCATGGTAAAGCGGTCCTGTGTCTGTTCTCACTGCAAGGGTTGAGAAACGAGATTTCGGTGAGAATCTGAGCAATATTCCCCCGGAAACTAATGTTTTTTTTGCCTGCCAAAAATGTCTGGGAATGGCTTCACCCTCAACGATGAGAGTCTCACAGTAATCAATGATTCATGGTGTACGGCGAGCACCAAGATAACAGACACCTTGGCCGCGCCGCGACGATAGGCGAACCTAAGATAAAGATAGGCTCGACAGACCGATACGCGGTTGGCGGACGGCCGGCCTATCAACCTTATCGGGCGGACAGGGGTGCGAGGGAGCTCTCCCCGGAGACATATCGGACGACGCATCGCCGTGTAAATGCACGTGAGGGGTAAATGTGGTTGCCATTAGCAAAAGCCGCCTGCAAGAAGAAGTCCCTGTATCGTAGTATTCAACAGGATAATAAAAGTGGCAATTGTGCCGTTTGCTGAGCAGGACCAGCGGCCTTTACACGAGAGTTGCAGAAGCCACTCACAGAAAGTAACACACATTCGCAATGGCATCTCCAAGGACACTGCGCGTGGCCGCAGCCCAGATGGGCGCCACGCACTACGGCGACGAGCGCAGCAAAACCCTCGACCGCATGATCAAGCTCTTCGAAGTCGCCGCCGCCAAGGGCGCGCAGGTCGTGCTCTTCCCCGAAGCCGCCTTCACCACCTTCTTCCCGCGGCACCTCATCAACGACCCCGTCGAGCTAGACTCCTTCTTCGAGAAGGGCGACGTCTCAACGCAGCCGCAGACAAAACCGCTCTTCGACAGGGCGCACCAGCTCGGCGTCGACATCTCTGTCGGCTTCGCCGAGAAGGCCGACGACGGGCAGACGTTCAACTCGTGCATCTACTACCACGCCAAGAGCGGCTCCATCCTCTCAAAGTACCGCAAGATCCACCTGCCCGGCGACTTTGAGCCGTTCGCGGACCCGGAGGCGACAAACCAGCTCGAGAAGCGGTATTTCAAGCCCGGCGACCTGGGCTTCAACGCCTTCCGCGTCCCGGACCTCGTCGCCTCGCCGCCGGAGCGCGGGGACCCCATCTTCGGCATGATGATCTGCAACGACCGGCGCTGGGCCGAGAGCTGGCGCACGCTGGGCCTGCAGGGCGTCGAGGTCGTGCTGTGCGGGTACAACACCGCCGGCTTCGCGCCGCACCTGTGGGGGTCGAGCGCCGACATGGACCCGGAGGTGGCGCGCGAGAAGGCCGTGTTCCACCACAAGCTGGTCATGCAGGCGCACAGCTACACGAACGCCTGCTTCAGCGTGAGCGCCGCGCGGTGTGGCATGGACGATGGGAAGTACGACCTCATCGGCGGCAGCTGCATCACCGGGCCCGAGGGCGAGATCATCGCGGAGGCGTCCACGACGGAGGACGAGGTGGTGTATGCGGAGATCAACCTGGACGAGTGCCGCCCGGGCAAGGAGCGCACGTTCGATTTCGCAAGGCACCGGCGGGTGGAGCACTACAGCCGGATCACGGAGCAGACAGGCGTCGTGGAGCCTCCGAAGCTCGGGGCCCAGGCGGTGAACGGCGTCACCAACGGGGCTGCGGTCAAGGACAAGAAGATCCGCATCCTGCTCGTCAACCCGAACAGCACGAGGGCGATGACGGACGCCTGCGTCGCCATGGTTGAGAGCCAGCTGCCGCCCGACGTGGTCGTCACAGGCTTCACCGCGCCGCGGCCGTCTCCCTCAGCGATCGAGGGCATGTTCGACAACGTAATGTCCGCCGCAGCCGCCGCCCGCGCAGTGCTCCCCCTCGCAGCGACGCACGACGCCGTGCTGGTTGCATGCTACTCCGACCACGCCCTCATCCGCATGCTGCGTGAGGAGCTCCCGCGGCAGCCGGTCATCGGGATCATGGAGGCCTCTCTCTTTGCGGCGCGCACACTCGGCGGCCGCTTCGGCCTTGTCGCCGTGAGCGAGCGGTCCAAGGTGCTGCACGAGGACAGCATCCACCACTACGGCTTCTCGACGTCGTGCGCGGGCGTGCTCTCGTGCAAGCTCGGGGTGCTGGACCTGCACGAGAAGAGCCAGGACGAGGTGATGGGCATCATGGCGAACGTCGGCAAGAGGCTGGTGGAGGAGAACGGGGCGGATGTGTTGTTGCTGGGGTGCGCGGGCATGACGCCTCTCAAGGGCGCGGTGGAGGAGGCTGTTGGCGATGAAGTGCAAGTCGTTGATGGCGTGTTGGCTGGTGTGCATCACCTGGTGGGTATGGTGAGGATGGGCGGCGCAACGGCGAAGAGGGGAGTGTACAAGAGCTCAGCTGCGGGTCGCAAAGCCCGTGGCCAGGATTGGATTTGAGATTCTGTAGTTGAAAGTGAGAATAAAGATGCCCAAATGGCAAAAGCATGGGCCTAATTAGTGATCACTAATGCTCCAAAAATCCCCAATTCGGGATGTGACCGCAAACTCGGTACACGTATAACAGCTTGTCCTGCGTGGTTGTGTCAATGATGGATTCGCAAGTACATCTTCTTCGGGCTTTCATACGTACTCATGATCCTGTGTCTGTGGTAAGGTCCAGGGACGGTAAAAAGTCCATATCTTCTGCAAACCAACTCGTGAAGTTGTCTGCGAAGTTATCCAAAGCATATAAATCTTCCAGATCACTAGTTGTCTCTGGTAGCATGTAGTCCGAGCACAAAGCTTGACCATCAAGTCTCGGATGTTCCGCTGAGCTTCCATCTGCAGCACCAAGAGATGCAGCAAAGACTTTCGGTGTCATGAGAAACCACTTTTTGAACTGCCGGTGAAGGTGCGCGCTGGTGATACCCAGCTTCCGGGCCAAGCTCTCCACGGTCCACTTGACATTGTCGGTCTCGGCGGCCATAATCATGGCATGTGCACGGTGTGCAATCTTGCGGCCGTTATTTTCCCTGCTCCAGCTATCATTGCACGGCTCACACCGCTTGCATGGTCGGTACCCAGACTACGAGGCATGCTGTAGATCGTTGAAGAAGATGACGTTACCCCGTCGAGCGACGCGACCAGGGCACGTCGGCCGGCAGAAGATCTGGGTCGATTTGACACCGTAGAAGAAGGAGGAGTTTGCGGAGAGATCGCGGCGAGAGACTAGAAGCCACCGGGCAGAGTCGCTGATCTCGTTGGCTTGAGATGCCATCGACGGGGGCGACTGATGACGATGGTTGCAAGTCACGAGAAAAAGGGTGAGGAAGGTTTGGCACCGAAATTTGGCTTGGCTGGGTGGATCACGTGTCTGAATCCGGTCTCGGCTTCACTACTCGGGGCACTGGATTGGTCAGTTCGAGGTTGCTCTCTCGAGCGGATGATATGATTGGTCAGTTCGAGATCACAGCTCCTTCACTTTTTGAAGGGTGTAAGTCAGGTACAAAATGCGTGCTCGTTTCTTTTCAAGATGGTCATATTTGACTCTGCTGTAAACATAGAGAAAAAATTCCACCTGCCAAATCCGCTAATTATTCCAACTTTTCCACCCCGGTCAACATTTGACAAGACCATGGACAATCCTGCTGCTGCAAATGCGTTCGGCACCCTTGGGGCAGTGCTCTGGTCGCTTCAGGTAAGAATCAACTTTCTTCCCGTGGCTTCTCATTTTTTCACTCGGGAACATCTCTCCTGACAATTTTTCAAGCTCTTGCCCCAAATCTGGAAAAATTGGAGACGGCACGACAGCCAGTCCTTGTCGTCGACATTTTTCCTCTCATGGGCTATCGCCGGAGTGCCTCTAGGCGTGTATAACATCGCCGACGACTTCAATATTGCCCTCCAGGTACAGCCCAACATTTTGATTTTTCTCAGCCTGTGGACATGGTCTCAGTGCAAATACTATGGCGACAACTGGGGCATCAAGACAATTGTCCCACTAGTCACCAGCCTCGCTGTCGTTCTTGCCGGTGCTGAGTATGGACTCGTGTACGCACTGAGACTGGCATGCGAACGCGGGAACGACTGGCCATCAATGCTTATGGCTATTGTAGCTGCAAGTCTGTTGGCTGGTGGTGTACTTCGACATTATGTCCAGATGTTGAGGACTCGATCGGACGCTGGAGTATCTCTGAAGTTTGCGACTCTCGATTTGAGTGGAGATGTTGCGTCGCTTTTGTCCGTGATCTTCCAGAAGACACTAAAAATATATGGAATCGTCATTTATGGATCTGAGTTGGCGATTTGGATTGGGCTGATAGGCCTGGCTCTCTATTATCGGCATGTTGGCCAAGGCGAACCCAGCAAAACAACCGGGGCGGATCCAGTGGTGGAAGACAGAGGCAACGTTCAAACTACAGACCGCAACAAACTGCATCAGACTATGTAGAGCTGTAACGAGGCAATCTTGGAGACTCCTGGCTTGGTTAGAATACCCAGAAATCATCTGCCAAGTCCCAACATCTCGCCCTCTTCGCCCCAATGTCTCCGGGCCTAGATAGCCGGGTTGCGAGAAACACCCAATCTATTGAATAAATCCTCATATGCAAAATATCAAAATATCTTGACTAAACCTTCTTTTCGAGTGCAATTGAATATAATCAAGATCTAGACAACCGAAAAGCGATCATTTCTCTAGTCATTCAGGTTCCTACGGGGGTTGGTTCACCGGCGGCCAATCGGCAAACGGCCCGTTATCAGCAGACGGAGCTCTGGGTTCCAGCTTCCCCGGCCGCGCGGGGAACTCAAGCGACACGATAGCTACGCGCATGAACCGGTTCACCTAGACGTGCCGTAACTTTCTTCAACAAGCACATCATGGAGACCGCCGCCGCTCACAGCCGTACAAGGTCGTTCGGTAACCGCAACCGCCACCCCTGCGACTTCTGCCGATACAAGCGCGCGGCCTGTCTGCTGCCCGGGCCCCCGCCCTGCGAGCTCTGCCGGCGGCACGGCAAAGAGTGCACGTTTGTCGAAGGGCCGAACAAGAGGCGACGCGTTGCGGAGCGGGTTCACAGTCCCTCCGACGATGGCCTGGAGAGTCCGACGTACCACATCCGGGCTCCGTCGGATGCCGAGATGAGGTCTCAGTCCGGGGAGATGAGTTCGCCGTTGAATGAGATGCACTTCATCGCCGATGGGGCAGAATCAGCGAATCTGGTTTCCCCGACCGGATCCCTACGGGGGTGTGCAGATGTGTTGTTACCGGCATCACTCGACGCTAAACTGAACCACAACGCGCAAGTCATCGGCCTCAGCGGCGAATCGGATCCGTACTTACTTCAGCTTTACCAGTTTGACGAGAAGGACGAGTGCGAATTTCAGCAATTGCGCATCCGGAACATGGGAATGGATGATGGGGTCCCTGTTCAGTTCATGCTGCAGAATAATTCGCTAGCGAGCAGAGCACAACCGGGAGATTTTGGAGCCAGCGAATCAGATATAAGAAATGAGGTTCTCAACATGGTTTCTGATGACGTCGGTAGGAGACTTCTAAACTTGTAAGTTTCTCTGGGGTTTTTTTCCTCAGTGTTCTTCTCCATTAACCAAAAATTGCAGGTTCTGGCGCTATGTGCAGCCATATTTCCCCATCCTCTCGGTGGAATATATCATGAACGACAAGAACGGGGACCCATCAACGTTGCCTACCTCCTTGGCAGCAGCCATCTACGGACATGCACTTCCTTTTTGTGTTTTCGATGACAAACTCTGCGTGGACGTATACACGCCTCCTTCAGCCGACCGTCTGTTTAAGCTTGCATGGATGGCTGCGCTCTCTCAGTTCCACACACCATCGCTCGCCACCGTGCAGACCATGCTCCTTCTCATACAACGACGCCCAACAAACAGACACGTGGCTGATACCCCGTTCAAATGGGTCATGCTCGCTGACACAGTGGCTCTTGCGCAATGCCTTGGCCTCAACCTGGACCCAAGTGACTGGTCAATACCACCGTGGGAGAAACGCCTCCGTCGACGACTAGCTTGGGCGGTGTACGTGCAAGATCGGTGGTTGAGTTTGAACTTTGGCCGCAGTTCGCACATCCAGGAATGCGACTGGGATGTCTCTTCTCTGGGCCCGGAGGACTTTGGAGGCCTCTCAGGGCTTGAAGACGAACCTGCGATATCCAAGCACTTTCTACACCTGGCATCGTTGACCGAGATCGTGTCAAAGATCCAGCTGAATATGTTGTAAGTTTGTTTCCATCCCTATACAAACCGCATCTGGTGAGAGCTGACGAACCCAGCTCCGTCAAAGCCACAAGGGCCTTATCGAAGTCACTGGAAGCGAGTTTCGAAGTTGCTAGGCCGCTGCGAATTGAGCTCGCTCAGTGGTCCCAGGACCATCCTGATGTGGGTGAACAGCCCTCGCCAGCTCTACCTCATCACGGACTCGACGGCAACGGTAGTCTCCGGCTTGCATACATCACCGCGAAGGTTGCCGTATTCAAAGCGTTATTGCGTCCAAAGAGTAATGAAGCTCCTGCAGAAGCCCGCGCTGCATTACGTACGGGAGCCATGGCCGTCGCCAGGGAGATGTACGACTTCCTTGCCAAGCTGGGGCCCCATCATCTGGAAGCATTCTGGCATTCGTGTAAGCGGTCGACATGCTCGCCGACCTTCAATCATTCGTACTGACCCGGGTAGATTCTCGTGTCAACTTCGCCATCGCCAGCAATTTCATTGTCCTCCTTTTCGCCCTATCCCCGACGTTGCCCGATGCAGAAGACGCTCTCACACTTTTGACTCAATGGCGGAGCTTGTTGCGCATCAAATCGAGAAGCTGCGATTTGTTGAATCTCAGCTTGTTACGCCTTGACGCAACGTTTGTCGCAGGACTGGGGAAGCTCATTGAGTTGACTCCTGCGGCTGCTGAGGCAGTCCTGAACCGAAAGCTTTGAGGAAGGCGATAATGCGCATGCGGAGACTATTCGCCCATTTTGGTAATGCAATGTCATATTCGAATAGCGTGTAAAGCGTGTATTTATTCCTAATCAACTCAGCAAATTGCCACTTAAGCTCAGCATCATGCCGTCTCAGACACTATACTGCTTGGCTTCCATGCTCTTCCCCGGCTCCATAGGTTCCTCCTTTGGAGACTGTCCCTCGATCGATAGCTCGTCCACCTTCTCGTCAACCTTGAAAGGCCGAATCTTCCAGCACGCCCAATATGTGAAACCAGCAATAAGTGTGCTCACCAGCCAGCTCAGGCTGTACAAGTAGGTTGCTCCTTTCGGGACCCCCTTGGCACCACAAGCAGCCGCCAAGCCCGGCATGTTAGGCACAATGGCAAAGATGAAGGCAATGATCGCACGCGGGTTGACTCCAAAGGTGTAGAAGTGCGTTCCTCGCGGATCATACAGGGACGAGACTTTCATCTGGCGACCGCGGCAGATCCAGAAATCGGTGACGATGACTCCTGCAATGGCCCCCAAGAAGAGGGAGTAGCCACCAAGGAACGAAGAAAAAGATTTGGCGCTGAGTTTGAGGTCAGAAGCTTCCTGCTACCGGTGGACTTTGCTGCTTACCTGTACTGAATGTTCCACGGTACAGCACACACTCCAAGAATAGCGCATACATACGCTCCCCTTCGGTTGTTCACGTACTTCGGGAACCAAAGTGACAAGTCATTACTGAACGACACGCTGTTGGCGCTGATGTTTGTGCCAATCACGGCAAAAGCCCAGCAAAGCCCAGCGAAGAACTGTGCAGCGCGGTTGTTCCAGAGACGTGCGACCTCCAAGGGGTTCCAGGTAACCTCGCCGTAGATGACTTCAGAAGCACTGCTGACGGTAGCTCCCAACACACCACACATGGTGACAAGGACGATGAGTCCGACAGCCTGGGTCCAAAAGACCTGGCGGGGTTCCTTGGCATATCGCGTAAAGTCGGGCATGTTCAATGCAAGGGTAGCCTTGGGGCCGATCGCGCTCGTGATGCATTGGAAGAAGACGATAATGGCTGGTGTGCCGTCTTTGATCACGGTCGGCTTTGAGAACGTTGGGCCGAAGCCCTTTGCTGCGGTGTATTAGCAAGATGAAGTATACAGGAGCGAGGCCCATAGAAACTTACCAGCAACGAGAGCCCAAATGAACAAAGTCAATCCGAAGATCGGCATAATGATCGTCTTTGCCATGAACATGTACCTCAAGCTGCTCACATGAAGCCAAAGCAGCGGCAGTTGAACGATGATGAAGAGGAAGAAGCACAGCAGCTCCGCGCTGGTAACGTGGGCGCTCGCTGGTAGGTGGTTCGGGAAGTTATTGAAAGAGGGCCAGATGGCAGCGATCATGACTTGGAGGCACTGACCACCCTGGAAAGACTGTGTTCCAAACCAAATACAAGCTACGACACCCCGGACGAAAACGGCGGCGTGCGCACCTCGCAGACCGAAGGATGCTCGAGTGAAGACGGGGAAGTTGATACCAAAGACACAGCCAACGTATCCGTCCAGCATGGCGGGGATGCATACCAACACATGGCCGATGAACACTGCGAGAATAGCGAGACCTGGGTTGAGGCCCTTCGTGACTGATGTCGATGACACTGTTTCCGACGGGGCGTTGTTAGTAACAGGCAAGAGGAAGAGCCCGTATAATGGCGTTTGACATACCTTGGTACATGGAAATCGAGAAGGCTTCAGCAATCCAGAAACCCAACAAGCTAGGCCAGCCCCAGGTGCGCTCCGGCGAGCCCATCGGGATCGGGTCCATGTCCTTGTTGGACAACCGGCCGCCCTCCGTGCCGAGTTCGGCGCTCTCGGAGCGGAGCTCCAAACGCTGCCGGATCCCCATGATGTGACGTTGATCCTGCTCAATTGAAACTACTAAGAGAAAGTCAAATTGGGGCAGGAGCAGAAGCGACGTGTCTGAGCGTGCGAAGACTCGGGGCAGTTATTCGATTCGTTTTTTTCTGCTCGTTACACTCCGGCGTTCTTTGTTCATTTCTACAGAGCTGCTTATCGAAGCTGTCTCGGCTATCGCTCGTGGCAGCTTTGTGTTCCCCGGTCATGTCATACCATGGCATGGAGATAGGCGTGATAAGTGCCGGGGCGCTATCAGCATGCCTGAAAGTTATCGCCTCAACTATTGGCCTATCTTGGTGTTCCTTGCTGCAACCCAGCAAATGTTGATAGCCCGGGCATAATCTTATCGATCGGGTGGTTTCCGCGGTGGTGCTGCATGCGGGGATTCCGCCGGGGATCACGAAACAGCTGGTTTACTCAGCAGAAAGTCAAATGTGAAGCTTCATCATGACCTCGATGTTCCTAAGAATGCTTCTGTCGTCAGCGTCGAGGACGACGACTTTAGCATCAACTCACACCAATCCAACATGGCACCAATTGCAACGTCCGATCTGAAGACACCGATGCCGAACCCGGCTGACCCGACCGTCTTTCCCGCCCCTGATTCAGATGAGAGACTCAGAGAACTTTGGTACATGCATGGCGATCCGCACAGCACCAAGTATGAATCAATCGAATCATCTCGACTTACACAGAGTGAAGGCTGACGGGACCGAAACCAGGTTCTCAAATCCAAATCTGACGAGTATCGCCAAGTTGGTCGAGCACAACGCCGCCACCCAGCCCTCTCAGCCAGCCTTCATCTACCCTGTCAAAGACACTTTCAGTGTTCTTGACTGGTCTCAGCTCCACCAGCTCTGTCGCCAAGCAGCGGCGCATTATTCACGACGCTTCCGTAAAGAGCTGGAAGCCTCCAACGAGACGCGCCAGCAGCCCACAATTGCGCTTTTGGGAACCGGGAATTCAATCGACTATCTCATTACTCAAATCGCATTGAATTACCTGCACATACGGTCTTTGCTCCTCAGCAACAAGAATGCGCCGGATACCAGAGACTATTTGCTGCGAGTCTGCGACGCGGTGGCGGTCATCAGCGACAAGGCGAATGAGGCGTCGCTCTTCGGCGACGCAGCCTGCACATCGCCAGTCGTTGAACTGATCACCCTCGCTGAGTTGCAGCAAAGCGATGGAGCGATCTCAGAAGACTGTGTTGTGTTTGAGACGAGCGACGAGTGGAACTTGCAATCGATGATCATCCATTCGTCGGGTTCTACTGGGGTGCCAAAGCCAATCATCCACACCAACAGAAGTCTATGCCAGATTGCGAGAATATACCGCCGCCTCCCGGAATACTTCATCGAGAATTGGTATCTCTGCTTTCCACTGTGAGTCCTTCAGTTTGCCCGGTATACCACGGAACTTCTAACACAGGCCTTAGATTTCATGTCGCTGGTTTGTCGACCGTTCTGTCGGGTATTCCTTACGGACTTCCAACGACCATGCCGCCTGAGAAATGGCCACCGGCTCCAAGTTCTATCCTAACAGCTTGGAGAACTCTCGATTCCCTGGGTCATACCGTGGACTGCACTCATTGCGCACCTTCCGTCATCGATGATCTGTACGAGTACATCAACCTCACCACCAAAGACTTTACACCACTTGTGAAGCTCAAGGTCTTGCAACCTGGTGGCGCTCCGCTGTCGCCCAGCATGGTTGCGAAACTACAAGCGCTCGGAGTTAATGTGAAGACCACCTACGGAACAACAGAAATCGGACCACCAATGCGCACCATCCCGCATACAAGAGAAAATCCAGACGTATATCGCTTCCGCAATCTCTACCCAGGCTCACCTCTGGTGCGCATGGAACCTCTCGGCGACGGACTTTTCGAGTGTGTTGTTTACAAAGGCTTTCCGCTCGCGGCAGAGCTCTGGTTAGATGATGCGGCACCGAATCCGTACCGCACGGGCGACATGTTCCTCGAAGATCCGCCGGCAAGCGGTTACTTTGTCCTCCAGGGACGGCGAGATGATATCCTTGTCCACTCCAACGGCGAGAAGACTCACGCCTCTGCTCTGGCTATGGCTTTTGAAGAAGACAAGACAACCATCATCGCAAAGACGGCGGTTTACGGGACCGGAAAGTCCTGCCCTTCTGTTGTTGTCGAGGTAGACTGGCAAGCTGTCGATAGCCGAGGGTCTAGCGTCGACATAGAGAACGAGGTATGGAAAGTGGTCGCAGGGTGTAACGAGAAATCCGCAGCCTTCTCCAAAATTCCTCGGGAGCTGGTTCTCGTTCTCGAGAAAGGAGAGACTCTGCCGGTCACACCCAAAGGGAACGTCCGACGAAAAAACGCTTGGGATTTGTATGGAGATCGGGTCGAAATTCTATACAGCAAACTCTTTGGCGATGACTCTGGCTCGACAACCGACTCCAACGGTGTTGCTGGTTCTCCGACAATAGAGACAATCCAGAAGGCAGCATCTGAGGTGTTTGGGCTCCCACTGGAGGAAATCGAAGAGAACAGAAATTGGTACGAACTTGGGCTCGATTCCATCCAGGCAGTGTCGTTACGTTCTAGGCTGGTCAAGTCCTTCGGAAGCTTCCCACTCATGTTCATCTTCGAATACCCGACGGCAAAAAGCCTATTAGGCTTTCTTCAGCGTCCTAAAGGCGAGGGTTTGGACTCTAAAGCGATGGTTACGACTCAACGTCATGAGTGGATTCAATCTGCTATCAACCGAATGAATCAGGAGATGAACGGGTGGACGGTACAGAATAACGAAGACCATGAAGCAGCACCCGGGGGCCAGGACGTTATCTATCTCACAGGGGCCAGTGGATCTTTGGGTAGCGCACTGCTGGAAGTACTGGTGCAACTTCCCTCAATCAAGAAGGTGTACTGTGCAGTGCGAGGTCGCGATCCACAAGAAAAGGTTGTCCAGTCGCTGAAATCGAGGGGTTACGCCGAAGACGTGTGGAAGAGCACAAAGATTCGTGCTGTCAACTACGATATGAAGGACGCAAGGCTGGGTTTGGATCCGGAGACATACGAGAAAGTTGAGGCTGAGGTGACGGTGGTGATGCACAATGCCTGGAAGCTCGACTTTAACCAGCCGATACAGCAATTTGACGATGACTGTCTTAGAGGTACGGTTCGGTCTACCCTGGAACGCGAATTATGCTAACAATCCACCAGGCACCATGCATCTGATGTCGTTTTGCCTAAAAGGACCGAAGAAAATGTTTGCGTTCATGAGTAGTGTCGCCGCGGCCATGGGGAGTAAGGCCGCCGGAGTGATCCCAGAACTTCCATTGGGGCCGGATCCTGAGAGTGCCCTCCAGACAGGCTACGCACAATCCAAATTCATCATCGAGCAGATTACGCAGAACTATGCATCTACGTTCAACGTACCCGTTCAAATACTTCGGGTAGGTCAGCTGAGCGGTCATTCCCAGCTGGGCACCTGGAACCACACTGAGATGTGGCCAATCATGATGATGACTGCGCTCGATCTTCTATCAGCGATGCCGGTCCTACAGACGACGGTGGACTGGCTTCCGGTGGACGTATGTGCGGAAGCCATCAAGGAAGTCGTTCTCTCGTCGACGACTGAAGGATCATATAATGTAATAAATCTGACGAATCCGAGCACTACTTCATGGGCGGGCTTGCTCTCCAGTTTGGAAGAAGCTTCTGGGCGGAGACTCGAGCGGATCGAAATGAAGGAATGGGTCTCCAGATTGGAAGCAGCGGCTGACTCCTCCCGTTCCAACGGGTACGATATGCCGGCGTTGAAGCTCCTTGGGTTCTTCCAAGCTATGGCTGAAGGAGGTGGTAATGGCGAAGGTGTACAATTCGAATCATCTAAGGTACAACGAGGCAAAGGGATTGAGGCCAACATGGTCCGAAAGTGGTTGGAAACTTGGAAGCAGTCCGGGTATCTGAAGATGTATACTTCGTCTATAACAGCAAGTCGAAAACGGGTTGAAGGTCGTCGATATGGATTGATGTGAGGACTAAGAGTCAACATGTCTCGGGTGCTCGTTTCGCCTGTGCTTACGTGGAAAGATGACTTTATACTCTATTGACTCGAAGTTTAAGGCGCCCTCATGACAGCACAAGTGGAAACCTCCGGAAGTTGAAGGCGAGCGATTGTGCGTAAGATACAAAGTACGTATGAATTAAGTGAGGGGCCTAACGGATAATTGCGGCAACCTGTCAGATCGATCGTTCTGCGGATCGTCTTGGGAAACAGAACTACGTTCCCGTCTACCCCACATACTCCACGTGCGGCTTGATGAAATCCAGTCGTCCGGGATTGGTTTGTACACAGTGACGATGATCATGGTAATTCCAGTGCTAGCATCTCCCGGTGAAGACAAACATAGAAACATCCACTGTAAAAAACGAAACCTTTTCATTCCACTTTGATCAAACCAGGCAGCCCTTTCACCACCAGATTTCGACATGTTCTCCGTGTCTGTGTCAGTCGAGCCAGGTACGGTAGTCGTGGCGGTTGTTGTCACTGCGGTCGCGCTTGTGATAGCAACGCAAATATACGAGCGAATACGACGTGACCAAAAGTACAAGTTTCCTGGCCGCATACCTGGCATTCCTATATTTGGAAATTCTTTCCAAATCCCTGCCATACAGCAAGGACCATGGGCGAAGGAAAAGGCAGAAAAATACGGCGAGATGTGAGTCTATTACTGTGATCTCTAAAATGGCTGATTCATAGAAAGCACCAAGGCGGATGACTGACACCTGGAGTTAGGTTTACTTGTAAGTTTGGAGGTTCGACTTGGGTGTTCCTCAATTCCTCGCGAACAGTATATGATCTGCTAGAGCGTCGCGCGGCAATCTACAGCTCTCGGCCGGACTTTCCCATGACGCAAGACATTATATCTCGGGGATCCCGCATAGTCCTGATGCCGTACAACGACCAATGGCGAACCCTCAGGAAGATCATGCACAATGTCCTGATGGCACGTCAGGAAGACGTCTTTAAGCCTTTTCAAGACTTAGAATCGAAGCATCTCTTGTGGGACTACCTCGAGAAACCGGATAGGTGGTGGTCGGCTAATGGTCGATACGCAAACTCCGTTATCATGAGTGTCGTGTTTGGCCGGCGAACTGTGCTGGATGATCCCGAGGTCGAGGAGCTCTTTGAGACGATTGATCTTTTCCTGGAGAACCAGCAGCCTGGCGTAAATCTCGTCGACGGTTTCCCCGTTTTCAAGAAGCTCCCCCAATTCTTGCAGTGGTGGCGTCCGCGTGGTGATGCAATCTTTCGCAAGACGTACAAGTAAGTTTCCGCGTGTGCTGCAGGATCAGCGCGAAGTAACTCACTGGGCTGTGTCGTCAGGGTTTATGAGAGGGAACTTGCAAAGACCGAAGCGAAACTCAAGGATGGCACGCAACGCCAGTGCTTCGCGACCGATTTTATCAAGAGCGAAGAATACAAGAACATGTCACAGACACAACGGCTCTTTACCTTTGGGTCTCTCATGGAAGCTGGCAGTGATACTTCACGTGTTAGCATCGGCCAAATCATTGCTGCGGCGGCCACATATCCCGACTGGGTCGTTCAAGCGCGCGAACACCTCGACAAAGTTTGTGGGGCCAACGCAGAGCGTCTTCCAGAGTGGAACGATAAGCCAGATCTGAAGTACCTATCTGCTGTGGTCAAGGAAGGATTCCGATGGAGGCCTAACCTCGCAGAAATAGGCGCCCCTCACATGCTGACCAGAGATGATGAATACGAAGGCTACAAATTCCCAGCTGGGACGGTCTTCACGTGGAATGCATGGGCGATTGCACTGGACGCGAAAGAATACAAGGATCCGGAGCGCTTTTACCCCAAAAGATTCTTGGACAATGATGTCGAGAATGTCCTAAAGGGACATTGGAGCTTCGGGCCAGGTTAGTGAAGTTCTGCTCTTCGATGACTGTAGCATATGCTGAGTAACGTTCACTTAGGTCGCAGAGTATGTGCTGGTTGGAAGGTTGGCGAGATGAACGTGTGGATTGCGGTTGCGCGGTTACTGTACTGCTTCAACTTTGAGCAGATTCCAGGGCAGAGTATCAACACCATGACCATTCCACAAATCACGAAGAATAAGGCACCATTCAGTGTCAAAGTCAGTGCAAGAAGTCAGGCGCACGCCGATCTCATCAGGATGGAGTGCTCGGAATCGGTGAATGTAGTCTATTGATTTGACGTAAACATTTTAACCCAGTTATCAGCACCGTCACGAACGCATGAACTTTATCATTCTTCATGTCCCAGTCTATTGAGAACTCTCCCTTTTAACCTAAATCTGTGAGATCCTTCACTGCACAGCTATTCTTTATGAGTCGGCACCTGCTCGTTCTACCTAGATCATGACGTGAGCTCAAATAGTGGCAATGAACACTGTCCTTGTGGCCTCTGCAATGCAATGGTTCAAAAACCTGCTGTGCCAAAGCATTAACGATAACCTAGAAGAGAAGAACGGTGCGATGAGTCGAGGAATTCCAATATGAAAAGGAGCATGTGTCACTAAAGTTGCTAGAGCCATCATGACTTGAACGAGTAGACATTTGCTTTCAAATGCGAAAAATGTGCATGCTGGATTCTTCATCTGCATATAGACTTGGACCTTGAATACAGGCTCACTTCAGCCTAAGGCTCCACCGCGCCGTTGAAATGCCGAGAAAAGTCGTAAGTGATAGCTTTGGTACCATCAACGAGTGCCTTAATCTTGACAGGGTCGTTGCCAACCGCGTTCATAGCCTTGAGGAACTCATCCCTCTCCACCAGCGAACTCGGGTCACTGTCGTACATGCGTACCAAGTTTGAGCTCGACACGGGGTCAATGAACTGAAGGTACTTCTCGCGCCGGACCTGGGAATAGATGTCCAGAATACCGTCATCGGCTTTGCCTTCGTGAAGGCCAACCAGGCAGTCCACCAGGCCTCCCACGTCGACAATGCCACCGGTAAGACCTAAGCCGCCGAAAGGATTGCATACTGTGTTATGTTAGCATGGCGCTGTTTTAGTAACATCTGACAAGAAACACTTGCAATGAGCAGCGTCTGCAGCAAGCACGAACGGCCCCACTCTCATTGATTCTGCAAGACGTTGGTGAACTTTGTACGGGCTGAAATTGACGATGCGGTAATCCTGCGGAGAGGGGTTTCCAGGCAGCATCTTTCTCCAATTTTCCTCCTGTACGGCAAGCAGCTCATCTTTGGTTAGTGCAGCGGGTACACCATAGCTGACGCGCCAGATTCCGTCCTTGGAGATTCTCGATGCCATGTACCAGTGCTCTGGGTCCACGATAAAGTTTGCGTCCTCGTAGCCAAATTTGTGGAAGTCGTAGTACACCTTGCAAGCTATAATTAGCTTGTTCTCACTTTCCATGGAAGCATGCCCGCTAAGACTCACGTTTGTTGCCACGACTTGTGTATCCCAAGTCCTTCCCGGAAATTCCCAGTCGCCGAACAGTTTCCTTCTGATTATGCTGTTGGCACCGTCGCAACCAACGACGTATTTTGCCCGGAGTTCCTTAGTACCGCTCGTAGTCATCACGGTGATGACACCTAGGCCATTGTAGTTGCGGATGTTGATGACTTCATAGTCCCACAATATCTTAGCATTGGCTTGTTTCTCCAGATGCGAAAGCAGGATACGACCAAGCTGATCTAGTGGTAGGCAGACGAGTCTGTTGGGATCCTCTGGCAATATGGTGTGGTCCAGAGCACCGAGCACCTTGTTTTCGAAGGTCCTGTATGTGAGTTTGTTCGGATAAAATCCTTGACGGACCACATCTTCCATGACGCCGGCGCGATGCAGGACTTCAACCGCAGGTCCGGCATAATGAGTGGCTCTCGGTTGCTCGTCCAGTGTCTTTGTCTTCTCAACCAGTGTCACCGATACATTGTTGCGAGCAAGGAGCAAGCTCAGAAGAAGACCTGACGGCCCTGCCCCAACCACAATAACATACGGATCATGCGATGCCATGCTGATCAATCTTCTGAATCCTTACTATGACGTCGTCTTGTGCGCTTCGGTCTGTAATGGATGCGTTAGGATGGGTCTAGGTGCAGAAGAGCCACGAATTGAATATGGAACCAGTTCGAAAGGAAAACATGGAAACAGCACGAATGATACTTACGTTGTCTAATAATTAGCTGCAACCACCACGCATCTGAGTGAGTCTGGAGGACGTGAGAAGGACGAGCCCCCCCCAGGAGTAGCCTGCAACAGATAGGAAGCTAGGAAGGGATTTTGGTGGTGCATGTACTCCATAGCTCATCGATTCTACGAACATCGTCCGATTGCTGTCTCGCACTCCCACATTGTTTCCAGCTCAACTATGCAGTACGCTCTTTTGCTCGTGGGTGTCCAACCTCTTCCCCCACATCAAGACCGCACCCCACACAATCAAACACCACCCCACATGAACACTCTAAAGTCTACCCCGCGAAGTGCAGACCCATCTCCTGATCCCTATTGCTGTGTTTCTCGGGTCAAGGTTCTCATGCATACTTTCCTTCTTTGTACTTATCTAAGCTGAAATCCCTCACTACCTTTAGCCCATTTGTTAGTCTAGTTGTCTGCAGAAGCCACTTCGATTTCTGTCGTTGTGTTTCTATCAAAACAGAGATCAAACCGACGTGGAGATAGATTATACACTACCTGATATGAAAAGTCGCTCCGATCTCATGGGCGTGCGTGTGCTGTACAGAATATACGCATTCCACCGTGTCATAGAATACCCGGCGTGTGACAGACTCTGCTCTTAATGATTCTCCCTTTTGGCCTGAGAGCTTTGAAGAACCTGTCTCCAAATCAGTCATCTTCAACTAGTATTGTTTGTTTCATTCCTGGGAGTTATCCACATTCGTTCTGAGGAACGAGAGTCTCGTTCCAGCTAGGTTGTATGTAAGAGCATAACATAACGTTTGATCAAAATTGTTGTAGGTTTCGGCATTCCCGTCTTCGTCGCCCCAATACGTGACACTACACTTAGCCAGAAGTCCTAGTCCACAATTCTCTCAGCTCCTCCAGCATCGCATCCGCCACGATAAAACTACGTCGAACGCTTCGCAGAAGGTCCACGACAGCCTCTCGCTGCTGGTAATTCTTCGCGCGTGCCCCGGCAACCCTCAGTGGAAACAAGAATAGCAACGGCGACAGACTAGATCCCTTCAAAGCCTCTTTGACTGTCGCCACGATGGCGTCAAAATGCTCTTCAATCCGCCTTGCACTCAATATTGGCACCGCAACGCCAAGCTCCTGCCACTGTGCCAGGTCATAATCGTAATTCCCTGACAGATAGATGCTGGTGGCCGAGTGGTATGCAGTTGACAACAACCTCTCGTCTGCTGCGTCCGGAAGAAACGATGTAGTAAACTCCCAGGATTCAAGTGCTTCTCGTAAGCTGAAGCCCTCGGTTGCCAACTCCAGGCCTTCGCTCAGATGGACGTCCGACGTTGCCTGAGCTGGAAACGCCTTGCTTGTGAATTCGGCCGTCCTTCATATTTATGCATCAGTCTCTTATCTGCCAAAGTCCGAATGATCCGCATTTATTGGGAAACTTACCGAACACGCAGACTAGAACTTAGTACTACCAACTTGAGGATTTCATCCAAATCGGTCGTGAGATCGCCTGTCAAGCCGATCCAGTCTGGATGTGCTAGGAAACTGGGCTGATTGAAAATGATTGACCTGCATGCTTCGAACGTGCGCGCCTGGATGAAGAACGTTCTCATCGTGCCCGATCTACACGCCGCAGGACCGCTAGCGACAAGGGCCTGCGCTGTGCCGAAGACCATGTGCTGAAGCCACTTTTGTCCAGAGGCGTCTTGCAGCAGCTTTAATTGCGTCAGCACTTAAGCGGGACCAAGATGATGATGCCTGAGCCTCACTCACCTCGAATAAGCCGAGAAAGAAAGTGGACCAGGCTATGGAGTCTCTCTTCGCCGGAGAGAAGTTGGAGACTGTATTGCGCAGTTCATGCAGAGATTGTTGATATGATCGCAAGGCGAATCTAAAGTTATCATTATGTGCCATAGCGCCCAGGGAGTGGGCTTGCATGGCGCCGAGTGCAAGCATGGCATCGAACAGCGAGCGACTCGGATGTAAGGCCGAATCACTAGAGGACTTTATCAAGCGTTGGACGTCGGAAATGAAAGATGGCTCTCGTCCAGTGAAACTGTTCGTTCGTACAAACATGTCGAAGTAGAACAAATAACCGAACGTGACATCTGGAATGGGCTTTCGAGGGTGCACCGCTGCCGGAGGCCGAAAGTCTTTGGGCGTGTGGATCCTCCCTCTCTCCAGCTTGATGATGGCACCCTTGGCTTCAGGCGGCGACCCTGGAAAGAGGCATTCGACTCCCCGCTTCCGACATCTTGTGCAAGGACTCAAGCCAGAGCACTGGAACTAGTCAGCGGATTGAGAAGAGGTGAGTATGTAGAGCGTTGGCGATACACGGGCTGCCTACCTTAGAGTGACTTGTGGCGCACGCAACGCAGCGAGACCTTTTGGTCCGACGGTCGAATGGACCCAAGGGCATCGCGAGAACAGCACCTGTTTAGGCCAAGCTCTGTCCCACGGATTCTTCGTATCATTCCCTCCTGCTCTAGATATGGAAAAAAGCCGTCCTGCTGGGAAGCAAGCCACGTTGAAGAGTGCCTGGCATGAAGTAGTCATGGGGAGCGACAGAGAGATGCGTCTAGAAGTGGAGGGCTGTGTTGATACACCAAGCCCAAAATGGAAGCAATCGGGCGGCGCTAACGACGAACAGGGCGGAAATGGGCATTATTCGCCAATCACACCACAAGGTACCTCCAGCTGAAATAGAGATTGAAGAGGTGAACGGTGAACCGCTTCTCAGACGCTAGCTGGGGTCTTCTCAGCCCATCAAACTCTACTCCGCTTGCCCAATACGGGAAGCAATCGTGCGAAATGACATCCGTCAGGCATCGCGAGTTGGCAAGTATCGTGTATAAGATGATTCGACTTCGTGATTCAAATTCGAAAGTTGATTAGCAACTCGAACTCATCTCAGACACCGCCAAAAGCCCAGCAAAAAACATTTCCTGAATCTCAAGCTTCACAGCCATGTTCAACACTTACATCCTTTGGCTCCTGGCCTCATCTGCACAGGCCGTCCTCGTGTCGCCGCCTACCGGGCCTTATGCCGTCTCCATGTCGGTCCAAGCTCTCACCGACCACTCTCGGATGGATCCATACGCGCCCAGCAACAACTCGCACGCCCGCCAAGTGATGATCTCGACTTTCCTCCCTGTCGACGAGGCCAAGACCCCGTGTTCTGGTCGGGAAAGAGTGCCATACATGACACCGCTGGTCGCCAAGGCATACGATCAACTTGGAACTGCCGTGGGTCTTCCCAACGGCACGTTTTCCTCTTTCGAGATGGATTTTTGCAAGACAAAGAGTCGGGCTTGTCGACGAACCCGCTCCAAGTTCCCTCTCGTGTTGTTCTCGCCTGGGTGGGGCAATCCGCGATTGCTGTACGGTGCCATGGCACGAGAAGTTGCAAGTCGCGGCTTCGCGGTTGTTACCATCGATCATCCTTACGACCCGTCATATGTCGAGTTTCCCGACGGCACCGTCTACACGGCAGTGAACCTGGACACTGATAATACAACACAGCTGGAATTCCTGACCAAGGTATTACACCCGACTTCGTGGATCAAGTAGAATAGATATTGACATTGGAATAGGTCCGGGCCCAAGACACGTCCTTCGTTCTCTCCCATCTCTCCAGGAATCCCGTTGCAGGCATTGACCTAGACCGTACCATCATGTTCGGCCACTCCCTCGGCGGTGCCACCGCGGCCGCGGCGATGTTGACAGAGCCTCGCATTCTGGGAGGTGTTGACCTCGACGGCAAGCTTCTGAGCCCCGTCCTTGACGAAGGACTCGACCGGCCGTTTGCACTTGTGGGAAGACCGGGGCACGCCGCCGAAGACCCCACCTGGGACCAGTTCTTCAGTGTTCTGCGCGGCAAGAAGGCCGACTTGAGCGTCTCCGGGACCGTCCATGCGAGCTTCACAGACTTCCCGACTCTCATTGCTTCTCTGAACATCACTCTACCGGAGACAGCCAAGGCGCTGTTGCAGGCTGAGTTGGGAACTTTGGAGTTTGGAAGAGCGGCGAAGGTGGTTGCTGGGATTGTTGAGGCTTTTGCCGAGTTGACGTATAGCAACCGCACCGAGCCAATGCTCACCAAAGACGGCGATGCGTCTTACGCGGAGGTTACGGTTCTACGAGATAATGTCTAACACTTTGTCTTGAGCCTAAAACAGGTATGCCGTTTGGATCAACGGGCTGTCGCTCGGTCAACCACAATAGTGTTCGGACACTTCGACAGGCAGGTTTGCTGTCTTATGTATCGGTGTAGATAATATTTAGTTGTGAACATGCTGTCTATCCTGCCGATAAAATCTAATATAGGAGTCTCCAAATAAGTCTCATGCGGTTCCTATCAGAACCTTGAACCAACACACTGCTAAATGGAACCAAAAGACCAAACAAATGACTACAAGTAACAGAACACACAAGATTGCCTTTTCCGCTTCTCGAGTGACATATAACATATTCTGAAACATTTCCTCCCCGGCTGCGTCGAGATTTGGTAGCGAACCACCGGTATACAATCTACATGACGTTGGCAATGTTGTAGTCCGTGAGCTTGCCGAAGTCGTTGAACAGCTTAGCGGCGCTGAAATCGCACGTGTCCCCAGCGGCAAGGTGCTCTTTGACGTAAGCCTCCCAGTCCGATGACCCCTTCCCAGCCTTGATGAGTGTTTTCGCCACCTTGGCCAAGGTCTGCGTGCCCGTTCCAAGCGCGCCGCGAGCAACGCCGGCGAGAAGATCGAAAGTCTCCGTAGCGGCAATCTTGAAAACAGAGCAGGTGACCAACCCAAGGGCGGGGAGACCTTCGACGACGATCTTTTCGGTTATCCAGTTAATGACCGGGTCGTTGCATTTGCACTGTCCGAGATTGTACCGGTAGCCCTCCGGGTCAGGGAAGTCGCCCTTCGCAGGTCCGGAGCCGAGGCAAGTGACGCTGAACACCTTCTGATCCTTGGCCAGCTGCTTCGCCGGTGCGCACACGTCGGTGCACATGTTGGCGCCCCAGACGGCCTTGGCGGGTTTGTCCCTGCCGATATAGGCGCGGCAAAGGCCACGAGACTTGAGCTGAGCTGTGTCCTGAGCGTACACGTCCCAGTTGTTTCCTGGAGCCGGGGGCGGAGCCGCACGAATGGCCAGCGCAGAGACAATGGTGGGAATAATAGCGACTGCGGCGAAGAACTTCATTTTGGAAAAAGTACTATGGATTGTAATGGAGATCGGTGTGCTAGCGAAGATCGACGAGATAATTAGAAAATACTGGAAGAGCAGGAGACGAATTTGAGTGATTGTTTGGTTGAATGATAACTAAGGAAGGTTATGCGGATAACTAGAAGCTTTTGTATCAACGTCTCATGGTGATGTCTCGTCAACTGAAATCAGTCACGTCGCAGGGGAAGGATTAATCGACTAATTGAGGCTGTTCAGGTGGCCTCAGACAATCAGCTTACTTTCCGTGGCAGGATCAACACTGCCTTTTTCTCACGATCTAGACGAGTTGGATGGCCTGGACGGATGATAAGGCGGTGGCTGACAGTCTCCGTTGCTAAGCGGAGAAGTTGACCAAGCGCACCCTGCTGGCATTGAAAAGGCCTTAGACCGTTGAGGAAACCATTATTGACAACGGAATGCAGAGTATTCATCGGCTTGGACATTTCAGAGAGAGCTTGGTTCTCCGTTGCAGCCGCAATAGACTTAGGACTACGGTAAAACCTGTGGTACTGAGTGGAAGTTGTTGCCTTCCTTCGCTTTTCTCCGTACTAATAATCCCAGGCATACCAGACGCCGGGGTCCGCTCGGCTACGGGGGCCATCCGAATCTGTGCCCGTGCCCCCCCACGCCTCTCCGCTCCGATGATGGCCGGACTGGACCATGCCACCTGCTGGAATGCTGATGCAATCAGAATACGAATTCTGTTGATTTATCGCAGTCAAATTTTCTGTTCGCTATGTTGTGTTCGTTGCGAAAAACTTAGCAAGTCTGACAACACCGAAAACGCTGCGCTGAAACTACAGTCCAGCGCTTTATTTAGCATTCTCCGTTAAGCATGGCAATGTTGCTTCGTCCGCGTCGCACCCGAATAATAATGAAGAGGACATGGCTAGCACAATACAAGCAGTGACCGCAAATACAGTCCATCATTTTGCGCGTTACATCAGAAGCTGTGCGGGGTGAAAGCCTTGATGGCACTTAAATACCAGTGTGTGAGATGGCCAAAGACGGTTGTAAACAAACCTCACACACATGCATCCATCCGCCCTCTTTTCTCAAAGACACAAAAGCAAAAGAAAATCTCCTCGACGGGGAATTGAACCCCGGTCCCCGGCGAATCGTGTTAATGACAAGCCGATATCCTCACCACTAGACTATCGAGGATAGTGGATAACCCAAATGAGTTGTGGATTGCTCGCCCAGCATGCGACTTGTACGACCCGCATCGTGGCCAACCGAGACCGAATTTCTTAGGCGAGACACCACGAAAGATGAAGGAAGTGCGGTTCGCGACTCACTTACCATGTGGCTTATTCATATGAATTTCATGGGCGGGGCCACCGATCAAAGTTGCCTCATGCAAATTTCCAGGTCCTGCATCGTCACATCACTTGTGCAGTAGACGAGGCTTGGGACACCATGACGTGCCAGCCAAAGAGGCGCTGTCACATTCTTGGGAATATCAAATTGCGACGTAACATCTGCCGTTGAAGAGACGAAGCCGGATCGACAGTGTGATGAATTTAGATATAGGGTCTTCTTGGACCCTGATTTCTTCCTTTATGTTACGATCTTGGCACGTCTACGAATCGAGGCAATCTAGGTCTTCTTGCGGCCGAGTGACGAAGCTCGACCTAGGCTTGTCTCTGGATCGGCCATATTGAGTGCCCATCCTGTGTTGTGCCCGGTGAAAACGAAGGTTCGCTTGGCCGGAGTGAAATGCCGTGAGCCGCAAGCATACTCAGCCACCCATGCCCAGTCTTCTACAGTGAAAATCACCAGCCTAGCCATCTTCCCGGCTGTTGACTGAAAGGAGCTTTTCCGGCCGTTCAGGGTAAGAAGCGTCGTTGGAATGCCGCTTTGGGGCTAAGCGCACCCCGGAAACGGTCAGGGAGACAAAATCTCCGGACCTGTCTCGATTCTATCTTGGCGTCTTGTGAATGTCTTAGCCATGAAAGCCATAGCCACCGGCCACTGCCGCGGGACCCTAAGAGCGTCTGGCCCGCACGGGAGCGCGCCACGCCGTGGACCAAGAAAATTGTCTAGGACGATCATCGGCCGCTCGCAAGAGGCCTTGAAGGCGTCGAACGGTATATATGATGTGGTCGACGTTGAAGACTGAGGGGGGAAACAGACACTCCATCAACACAAGCCACCAAACACATCATGGTTGCCTTATCGATTGTGCTTGCCTTTTTTGTCTCAGGCTTGGTGACCGCGCAACGCTCTTCGCGAGGCGTATACACCAAAGGGATGTGGATGGTCGACAACAAATATGGTTTCCAGAAGAATTCATATTATGATTTCAGCAAGGCTACTTCGCTTCCCGCGGGCCTAAAAGCCAGCAACTACCCGGTCGACACGTACGTCTTTTCACCCGCGAACGTGATTGTTGGCGGGGGATACCTACAACTTTGGGTAAAGAACAAGTCATTCAGGTCGGCTGAGGTTACGACTACGTCAAAAATCAAGTATGCATCTGTTCGGACAGTTGCTATCCTATCCGAACCGGCCGGAGTCTGCAACGGTAACATCTAACCCTCCCTGTTTCCCAAGTTCTATCCTAACAGTAACACAGGAATGTTCTTCTATCAGTCAGATACCCAAGAAACGGACATTGAGTTCTTGTCGAATGGACAATCCAACAGCAACACTGATGCAGCTAGAACTGCCAACAACAAATCTGGAACGCGATATCTTTGGCTTTCAAATCAAGCCATAGATGGCAGTGGCCTGAAGACAACAAACCCTGTGGCTTTGCCAGCCAACCCGACGACCACCGAACACGAGTACCGCTTGGACTGGGTGCCTGGTAAAACCATGTTCTACATTGACGGCAAACTGGTCTGGACTTCGACGAAGAACGTTCCTTCGGTGGCCGGCACCTGGGTATTTAACAACTGGGCCGACGGCGATAAGTACTGGAGTGCGGGGCCGCCGTCCCAAGACGCGGTCTTCAGGATCAAGGAGATTGACATGTACTGGAATGCTGGCTGAGTGTATGGATTTACTCAGGATGGGTTCGGATATCTTGCTTGGGCGGATTTAATGATTAATGAGACATGACGATAGATAAAAGCGGAGCGTCGTCAAGTAATAATAATGCTAGCAACTGTACCTAAGTCTGATAAAAGAGCAAGCTTCCACGGAGCGTAGCAATGCTGGAAACTCACGACTGATACCTGCGAGTTTATTTGGAGACAAGATTCATATATACATAGCCTCGACTGTGAGACAAACGATTGAGCTGCGGGAGGGTATATCTATAGAGACCTCGTGTCTGCATTATATGATGAAGATACTTCAACACATTATGCTCCGGGTCCCCAAGGCACAAATTGAATCTTGCAGCACAAATCTCGCGGACGGGATGTCAGGACTTGGTCGTCCATCTCCATGCTTGAACGCATATCCGGTGCGGGTCTGGTGCGATACTTGGAATAGACTGCGTTCAAACAAGCTCTCATCTCGGCCACAGCAAGACTACAAAACGTACATCATGTTAGCAATCTGTACAATTCTCGCTTATGTTCATCTGAAAGCTGAATCATTTGAAATAGTCAAACTTACTGTCGGCCTATGCAGGTCCGCGGGCCAAGCCCGAAGGCGAAGAATAGCCGTTGTCGATCAGTGTGGCTTTCAGGATCCAGCCATCTCTCGGGAATGAACTCGGTTGCGTTCGGGAATATGCTCTCATCCAAACGGTGCATGCTATAAGAATTACACTCCACGATAGTATTCTCGGGGATAAAGTATCCATCGACGAAAGCGCCTCCTTTCGGCGCATAGCGTGGAAGAGGTAGCGTCCCCGGGGCGAACAGACGCAGACCTTCCTGGATGACAGCGTTGAGGTATGGCAGACCTTCAAGAGATCCTCCTATACCTGCTTCAGCGAGCTCGTGATGAAGTCTTTCGGCTTTATTTTGATGTTTGGGTTGAGACAATTCCCACATGAGCCAGCACAGAGTGTCGCCTGTGGTTTCGATTCCGGCGCCAATGTGATCGAGACACTCAGCTTCGGCCAGAGGCCTGCTGACGTGGCTTGATTCTAAAAGCTTTCTTGCGACGGTGAAATCAGAATGGTCTCCGGCTTCCAATGAGTTTTGCACAAATCTTCGCACCATACTACTTCCCCGCTCCAGGTCCGGGAACTTGGGAAACAGGGCTGCCCAAAGTGGCGCTAGTAACGGGAGGTAATGGGTCGAAAACATCACTACAGAATATTTTAGTAATTAGAACAGATCGCAAATTGTGCCCTGGCTCGAATAAGCGTTTGTTGGATATACCTTCACGAGTATTGGAATAAGACAGCAGTTGGACCATCTGCTTGTCACCAGAATCGAGTAGGGAGTCTGTTCTGTGAGGATGAAACAACATTCCAGTAACACAATCAAGAGCGTATGCATGCAAGTAAAACTGCAGATAGTCAGTAGGCAGATCATGCGGCTAACCTCAGGAAACCCACATAGATGTCCGCTGTATCTGATGCCGCACACACTGCCGCAAAGGTGTTGGCCCGCTCGTCTATCATCTCGGTAATTTGAGGCCGAAGAACCGATGAGTTTGAGTACCGATCAGCTAGATGGCGCCGTATGGTGCTGTGCTACAATCGATCAACTTAGCTACAGAGTGCGTCGTCTCCGGCCCCAAAGAGATCTTCATACGCTGTTATGATCAAGGGCAGTGAACAGGTTGCTTTAGAAGTCAGATCATGAATGGACAAGAGGAACCCCGAGGCTGGCACTCACATGTGACCGTCTTGCTCGAACAGAGAGTACAACTCTGTCTTTCGAAAATCTTTATTCCCAGTGCTGTAAATTTGCTTTGCTGCCGTGTAGCTTGCGAAAGAGACTTCGTTGGATGCAATTTGGACGACAGGACCGAACCGAAGATGAAGATTGTGGATCCACCTTCTTTTATGACCGAATAGTTCATGGTATTTGACGAATATGCCAGGCAATTTTAAGTGCCAGGGGCCTGGAATCTTGATTGTCGCTGGGAGGTTGAGATTCCAAACCCATAGCACAACGACCAAAGTACATGCGAGGACCAGGATAAGTTGCAGGGTCATCAGTTCCTGCGGCATAGTGTTTGCTGTAAGGACGGAATAAATTTGATGATGTAGACCTCAGATCCAAAGGAAAGGTTCGAGCAGTCCAAGAAAGAGGCTTTCTAGGCGACGAGGACCGTTTTGATTGCTGTTATTTGCTGTGTAGCTGGCCAAATCCTCGTCGCTGTCACTAAGTCCTATCAGCGTGCCTGTGGTAACTTGATAGCGGGCAACGCGGGATGTGAGATGGAATCCGAGAGCACCGACCGGACCTTCGATCAGAAGAAAATCTATCCGATGTTCTTACTTTAGTTCCAAGAGAAGATTCATGCATAGAACATGCACCGAGAAACGCCCATAAATTGACTGTTCGGCACGAGTCGCAGCTTAGTTCAACATGCTGTGATGGTGCACGCTGGTGGAGAAAGATGGAGCACGACCAGTCCGTTTTAGGCAACTTTTCCGCCGCAGTATCGATGCATCCTTGTGCTGTGGCCGCGTGACAGCGGCTGCGATTAAAAAAGGGCAGCTTTTCCGCAAATGAGGGGATTATGATATCAGGTTCTTTTTGACATTTCCAGCTTGTGCCAATCAAGTCATGCGTTTTTGAGGCAGGACCGTGATGCGAAAAATGCTCTGAAATATGGTGGCTGCTGTAGAATTCCGGGCACTCGCAAGCCCCCTTTCCGAGATGACGGCATCCTCGAGGCGGCAAACGTCCGTGCCTCTCCGAAGCAATTTGCAATCGTGAATCAAGTCCATTAGATTTTTGGCCGTAAGCTGAGGTAATATTACGTTTTGCCATTTGCATGTCACTATTTCGCAGTAAAGGGCCGCGGGGCTACTTTCGAGTGATGCTGGTGGTAAACTTTCCCGATTAGGACATTGCGATATGGATGTTTGCATCTGAGGCCCTCTTGATAGCACGAATGAGGCCAGTTTGAAAAGGGACATTATCGCGTGTAAATAGCTTGACCTCGTTTTCAATACAACATTTACCCATCGCCTCAGTTTGTTTCTGTCCGGTGAATTCGGTAGAGAAGTGTGTCAATCATGTCGAACAACATCGCAACAACGAAGCTCTCCCTCTCACTGCCGGCATCTGGACGTGCACTGGACGAGATTAACAAGCGCTACAGCGTTGGAGGGATTAACTCTTTGCCAGTGTACCTAGTCTCTGCACAAGGTTCTCGACTTCGTGTAAGACCTTTCCCGGACGCAGTGGCCCTTGTACTTGATACTGACTTCAGCTCAAGGATTCCGATGGGCGGGAGCTAATTGACTTTATCTGTGGATTTAGCGCCAGCAACCTTGGGCAATGTTACCCGAGGCTTTTAGAAGCACAGGTCAACTCAGCTAAGAAAAGTGAACACCATACTTCATCTGCGTTCTTGATCACCTTGTGCTGACTTGCGATTAGTCACCCTCGCCAACATTGCTGGCCAAGCGGAGGGATGGCCTCATCTAGCCAAACGCCTGTGTGATAAGTTTGGCTATGAAAAGGTGTTGGCTATGACAACTGGCTCCGAAGCTACGGACACGGCTTGCAAGTTGGCACGCGGATGGGGAGTCGACATCAAGAAGATCGACCCGAAAAAGGTCCTTGTACTCGGAACTTCAGATAACTACCACGGTACACTTTCCGGAGTGTGGCCTCTCATGGAACCGGAGGCTGGTTGGGAAGGTAAGCCACCGCATCGTATCAGCGCGTCACCGTATCATTGTAGTAACGTGCAGATCAGAATTCGCGACATTCAGCAAGAACATGACGAACATCAATCCTCAAACAGGCAAGGTTCTTCGCTACCTTCATGTTGAGGACTATGCAGAAATATTTGAGCAAATGCATGAACGCATCGCTGCAGTCATCATGGAGCCACTTCATGGACTTGCCAGGTGAGTTATCTTCCACACCTATACTTTAGACACATTCGACCAGTTTGGCTTACACTCCCAAGGTCTATGGAGGAAGAGATTGAGTTTTGCATCGGCGTTCGAAAGCTGTGCAAGCAGTTCAACATCCTCTTCATCGCAGATGAAGTTCGTATGGGTTCATGCAAGACCGGCAGGTTCTTGAGCTCTGACTGGATGGGACCCGAGCACAAACCGGACATGGTGACCATGGGAAAGTCCATCTCTGGAGGCGTGTGGCCAACCTCATTCGTGTTCGGTCCAGATGAAGTCATGAACAAAATGAAGCCATACCAATCGGTCAGCACATTTTCAATGTCTTCGATGGCTGTCACAGCTGTGACCACCGCACTGCAGATTTACGAAGAGGAAAATCTACAACAGCGGGCCCGAGATATTCACGCCAAATGGGTCTCGGAGACATCGACATGGAAATTCCCCTGGCTGCGTTATTGTCCGGCTTTCGGCGCCGACTTAAATATCTTACTTGACACCGAGTACGAAACTCGACCTGAGAAAGTCACTCCTCGGCGGTTTTCATTGCTGTGCGCCAGCAAAGGTCTCCTCGTCTTCCCCGGTCCCAATGGTCGCATTCGTTTGGGTGTTGCTTTGACCATCCCTCACGCTGATCTCTTTCAAGGATTTAAGGTTCTAAGAGAGGCTTTGGAAGAGTTACCACATTATGAGTATATCGAAGGTTCCGAAGAGACTAAGGGTGCTTTTTAAAATTCAACGGGCTGTTTTGAGACAGAAATTCATTGTATCCTTTGACGACTCGCATGATGTGTGGACATCGAATTCTAAGTTTAATCCCTCCCACCTCTTATGACCATAATTTGCAAAGTGTATCAAAGTATCATACATGCAGTACGAAATCCATCATTTGATTTCTAGAAATGGGGAATTTGCGAGCGTCCCAGATCCTGGACTTAAGGAGACGGGGCATTCGGACCGGTGCGTGTTACCTAAGCTTATCTAGAGACCTTGGCTCCGCACGGCCTCCATGGCCTTCCGGGCCGAGATAAACTTCTTTTCCCTGATTGTTGCCCCATCATATGCCAATCGAGCCGAAATCTTTTCTTCAACAATCCTCCCACAGAGCACGCCTGAAAGTGCAGAAATTCGTCATCAGTCACATTCTATTTGTCAAATATGCCAACCAGGCATAGCAAACGGACCAGAGGGGCATGTGCGCAGTGTGTTCGGAAGAAGCGAAGGGTACGTCTCTCCCGACAAATGGCTCCGTGGACCGACGGCTCGTTGGTCAATGACGCTGTCACCATGTACAACAAAACAAGGAGCTAATGTTATGGAATTGTAGTGTGATAAAAAGCGCCCCAAATGTTCACTGTGCTTGAAATCTCACCTGGCTTGTGACCTGGAAGTCTTCAAGATATGGACCCCCGGAGAGTCCGAGGATCAAGGGCCAAGCATGAGAACTCATATTGCCAGCGACAGAATATTTGAGAGCCCAAGCCCAAATTCTGGCCCAACGGCCCGCCCTTCATCCAGGGCCCTTCCAGTGGCTGGTCACGATGAAACTTCAACTGGTGATCTAGCCAGCGATCTCTGGCTCCCAACCCCCCGCACAAGCGACGGTGGGATTCTGGGACACGGTTTTCCCGCCAGTCAAGACGTCAATATCGGCGATCCTCACTTTGAGACATTTTTCACGGACGACAATGCTATTCCGAGTGGGGAATCAAATGGAGAGCTGGCTTCGAACGACGCATTAGTTTCCGTCTTCGACGATATACAACTGGAGACACAGCTCTTGGACTCTCCAGCCTTCGACCTAGCCCTTAACTCCATCCTAAATGATCTTGAAACGAGTTCAAGCTTGGTTTCTTATAATACAATGGCTGGGATCCATCAGGAATCCTTCCAGATGTCATTATCAATGACTCACTGTCCGATGCCTTGGCCCCCGGATATGCTCTCATCGCCTGAGAGGCGTTTCCTCTGGCAGTATTTCCTGCACATCACGAAGGATGGATTTCTGTGCCTCGACGAACAAAACCTATCTAGGTTCCAAGGATCTCAGGACCCATTTATAGCCACTATCCCACAAATGGCGATTTCGAACGAAAGTTTACGGTCCGCGGTCTTCTGTTTTGCTGCGTTTCAGTACAACACCAATAGGAGTGGCAATGAATTCCAGCAACTCGTTAGGGATTGCTCAAAAAGAGCTTCTGTTGCCCTGAAATCAAAAACGCCATCACTTGGTGCACAAAGCTGGTCTCTATTCTCAATCGTTGCATGCGGAATATTCCTACACCACTTTAGCCAGGATGACTCCGAAGAATATTTGCATTACGCAGGCACACTTGCTATCGGCTTTTCTACACGTCCACAATCCTCCTCAGATCTTCTCGCACCGTTCATCCAGCTAATACTTTCCATGTTGCGATGGAGTATTATATCCACCGTATGCTCATTTCAGAGTTCTCGAGAACCGGTGAGCGATAAGATCTACCGTGGGTTGGAGATGCGAAGAGAAGAGATTGAGCACAACTATCTACCTTCCTTCCGCGACTGGACAAATCACCCAATCTACGCATTTTCTCCTCGTCTCGTCAATCCCCTTCTTCGCCTAGCCAGGCTTCTCGACATTCAGAAGTCTCACTTGACCGTCAATCAATACATATCGGATGCATCAATGGGAATGGAAATGATAAAGCTAGAAGAAGAACTTCTTACCGCTAGAGAAGCTGATCTGGATCTTTCCAAAACAGGCACCACTGACCCCAAGGAACTGCGGTCTCTGAACGAGGCCATGCATTCAGCAGCATTCCTACTCTTCTACGCGCGCCTTAAAGGCATGCCGTTTACAGCTCCTCTGGTACGCAAGAAGGTGCAGGTTATCGTGTCCGAAATTGGGAAGATTCCTGTCACATCTCGTGTTTCTCATGCCGTTTTGTTTCCACTTTTTATTGCTGGCTGCGAAGCCGTCGAAGGTGAGGCGAGGAGAAGAATTCTTGAACGGCTTCGTACACCAAGGGGTCTTACGTACAATCGAAAAGATGTATGCCTCTCGTTGGAGCATGTGTGGCAAATACGAGACCTTGAACCAGGAAGCAGGTGGCCCGACTGGTTCTACAAATGTGAGTAAGCCGAACTGAGGTTGAGTAGAGATACTAACGACAGTGTAATAGTGGAACCGGACTTTTGCATCGATTCCTTATTCTAGGATAAATGCACAGAGAGAGGGAACCTACCAAAGCATTGTACTTCTCTGTCACTTTTAAATGCTTCGCATTGGGCAATCAACAGAAAAGGAGGTTTCTCTCCACTTCTTGAAACGCGTCACTGTGCAAGTGAAGCTTATTAGGTCGTTGAACAAGCTTTCAGTAATGGTCCATTCCGACCAATTTTCACATAAGTAAAGTACACCATTCACAAGTAACAAGTTACAAGTATCGGAACACATTGTTAAGTGTATTATTCTGCGTAATAGCGTTTTTACAGGCATCTGCATCTTGCTCCTGGTTCGAACACTCTTAGTCTAGCGTTGCAAAGTCCAGACAGAATGACACTAGTGTAATTAAACAGCAAGGGTTGATCTCCGAATAGCTTTTGAAGAGAGCTTTAGTCATCAGCCATTGTCATCGGACCTTTCCTCACAAAGATGCTCATGATCTCATAAATCAAATCTGCTGCCGCAAGCGATGTGACCTCAGCATTTGTGTCATACACTGGAGACACTTCAACGACATCCGCACCAATGATGTTGATGTCAGAGAGCCCTCGAATGATTGCGCGAAGCTCCCGAGTCGACCAACCTCCAGTCTCGGGAGTGCCCGTCGCTGGAGCAAAGGCAGGGTCAAGTGTGTCAATATCAATGGACAAGTAGACCGGCTTGTCGTTGCCGACACGCTCGATGATCTTCCTGACGATACCACGTGTGCCGATATCGTCAATCTCGCGAGCTTCGATACGCGCAAAACCACACAGCTCGTCTTCATCATAGTCTCCAAGCCCTGACAGAGTCGTACGAAGGCCAGCATGCATATTGCTTGAATTGGAAATTAGTCCCTCCTGATTTGCCCAGTAGAAGAAACTGCCATGCGTGATCTGCGCGGCATCTGATGGCGCCCCTGCTGTGGGGTTCCACGAGTCGAGGTGGGAATCGAAATGAATAACGCTGACGGGCCCGTAGACTTTGTGAATGCTTCGGAGAATTGGCAGAAGAATTGTATGATCACCTCCCAGTGTAAGAAGTCGAGGGATCGTTTTAAGAGGGTTCGGTCCAGCAGCTATCGATTTCGTGTACGCCGGGCGTTGGAGGAGGCTCGTATATCCATTTTCAATGTCCTTCATTGCAATCTCTTTGTCATGGCTAGTTTGATGTCAGACTCGATGTACGAATCATTTTGGTGTGTTATTACTCCTTACGGTGAAGCTTGAATATCGCCGCAATCCAGGGCTTGTCCCCAAAATTTGAGAGGATTCACGCGCTGAGCTCTGTGTACGGAGTCAGAGAAATTAACGGGCAGATATTGGCGGAACCTACACATTATAGCCTCCTCTAGTGACCTGTTAGCTCGATCAATTTACTGTCCCTAAGAGCGCAAGTTACTGACGCGAGAGTCAGGTGCCGAGAGGCTTGCCTAATTGCCGAAGGGCCAAATCGAGCTCCTGGCCGGTAAGTAACACCGCTATCGAAAGGGATTCCTGACATTAAAGTCAACGATACACCCAATTATAAAATGAAAGGGGCCATGTATTGAGATACGTACCGACAGTGGCAATATCGAAAGCAACAGACTCATCCTTAAGGCAAGGGAGGTGAGGCAGCAGCCCATAGGTTGTGATACCCGCAAACGCAGAGTTGTCCTGCAGTAAGTCAGCAATGTTCTTGGGTTCCGCTCTTGGTAGAAAACCGTACATATTCGTAGTTTTGAGGTATCACGGCGTCGTCATTGCCCTGCAGCGGTCTTTGCACCACATGGGCGAGTGATCCAGCCACCAAGAAACAATAGTAAAACGTTCTAAACATTTTTTTCTTCGTAGATGAAAATGTCGCAAAGACCCCGGAAATTCTTTTCACTGGCTGCTTTTCGTTCGAATTTCGTGGAAGTTGTGTCTTATGGCTGATGGTTTCATCGTAGGGATAGGTGGAAACTAACCACGACAGGAAAGTTATCCGCAGG
This sequence comes from Colletotrichum gloeosporioides, assembly GCF_011800055.1. Classification (NCBI taxonomy): domain Eukaryota; kingdom Fungi; phylum Ascomycota; class Sordariomycetes; order Glomerellales; family Glomerellaceae; genus Colletotrichum; species Colletotrichum gloeosporioides. Next base: position 525,691 of record NW_025544662.1, on the reverse strand, counting down.
CCCCACCACAAGAACCCGAGTATCCGAGAGCTGCCGACCATGATTTCGACCGGGTAATGCACATGCCTAGTAAACATGAGAAGCCGAGTGTGCTGTCACAGACGCCTGTGGGCTTGGAGTCTGTGTTGGATCAGTTCGAGGGCACAACAGGGCAGTCAATACAATGAGAGTCATAGGACAGAGGTTCATATCTGCCAAGAGTTGCAGAGCAGAGTGGTCTCCAGCGCCTCACAGACCATAGATCACGCTTTCATAGAGCAAAAGAGACAATTTGATCCAAACAGGATCTGAGTTACATACATTCATTCCAGAGGGAAAATCGAAATAGTTAGTGCACAGCCCGAGCAAGAGTTCCTGACAAAATTGCATGCGCTTGTCGTGATGGATTATGACTAACTAGGCACCTATCCTCTGAAATGCTTTCTTGATCTCATCATCCCAGTTGCTGAAAAGAATGACAGCAAGTTCCAAACATGCGACTAAAATCATGCCCACCGTCTGTCCTACCCAGAGTCCCGAGAGTTCCCATCCTGAAAAGGCCATCCAAGTACCAAGCGGCAGCGCGACAACATAATATGAGAGAGCGTTGATGGTGGCGCCAACGTTCTGCTTTCCCATCCCACGAAGTGATCCTCCACAGCTCCCATTGAGTCCGTCGAATATTTGAAATAAAGCCACCCATGGCAGTACCCCTGCTGTGTATGATATCACCGTCTCATCAGGTGTAAAGATAGCAGCAAATCGAGATCTGCTGGCAATCAACACAATCATGACAGAAGTAGCCGCAGCTAGAGTCAAAAATATCGCGACTCTGACGGATCTGATGGAAGCGGTTTTGTCTCTGAGGCCAAGCAGCCCGCCGACTCGGATACTGGTTGCCACACCGATGCCAAATGGGATGGTAACGAGGACCTGATCTGCGGTCATGAGAACGCTTTGTGAGGCCAGCGGCAGCGGGCCAAGGCGGCCAGCAACAAGAGCAACGATCTCGAATGCCCAGAACTCCGTACCCAAATGAACAAACCCAAGGAAAGCAAGACGGGAAAAGGCTGGCAGGTTGTCAAGACAACATCTATCCCAACCGTTCCAGCACTCGTACCCCTCGACGATCCATGTGTAAGAGAGAAGGCCAAAGAAAGAAAGCCAGTACCCGATACCAGTTGCCAGTGGGGCTCCCATCACACCAAAGCCTGAAAACTTGATAAACCAGTAGTTCAGACCAGCACTGATGGGAGAGGTGACCAGGAGGACGTAGGTCGTTGGCTGCACAATTCCTTGAGCTTGCAAGTATTTCTTGAGTATTTCGAAGTAGATGTACCCAAGACCACCGGGAATCAGATGCGTCAGGAACCTAGCCGAATCATGCGATAGTGATTTGTCTTGGCCGAGAGCGACGAAGAGAGGCTCGGCATACACCCAGATAAGTGCCACCGGAATGAAGAACAATGTGAGAACAATCGTGGCTCTTTGTAGGAGGATGCCTGTGTAGTGCTTGTCGCGGCCAGTGAAAGCGGTGGAGGCAAGGGTATCGAGAGCAGTCGAGCCACCCATTCCGACGAGCCATCCAGTGCATGTGCTGAACATGTATGAGAAGGCGGCAACTGATAGACTCTCGGGATAGAATCGCCCAACGAGCATCATTGAAACGGTTTGGAAGGAGTTTTGCAAGAGGTATGCAGCAATGACCGGCAACGACAACTTAAGCAAAAGAACGGCCTCTTTGAACCCAATCTTGCTTTCTTGTAGTAGGCCATATCCACACCTGCCGGTTGGGTTCGACGAAGATGTTGGTGATCGTGGTCGTAAGAGTGTTGTTCGCTCAGTAGGGTCGTTTGCGCGTTGATCGGGGTGCATCGCTCCTGGTTCTGTAAGACTCACATCTTAAGTCAGCAAGAGTTTTGTGAACTGTGAAAAGAAGCCTACCTTGGTACTGTTTGTTCTTCATAGTTGAACGTTTGTTGTAAAATATTTCCGTTGCACTGTCCTAGTTTGAACTAAAGGCTTGAACTGGTCAAAGTTGAATCAACTGCTGGCACACGAAAGACACTGGAATCAAAAAGTCAAAAATCATTCGCCGCTGCTTGTTCGAATAGTTCTCTCAGCACATGGCGCTGTGTTCACCTCAACCCTTGACATGGACCGGGGAGGGGCGGAAAACTTGCCCATTTAGGAAGAATCCAATTCAGTCATGATGCACCAGCCCGTCTATGCGGCCATGTACGCACCCACTAACATGGGGTGCGCATACTACCTTCCATTAATGTTGTGCACCTAATTCATGGATAAAATCCTCAAAAGAGCCAATTTTCCGCTCATGCGGATCAGCATAAGCCGCCGGCCACCGGCCACAGGCCACAACTAGTTGTCACAAACGTCCAACATCAAGCATGTGGGACGGGGCAGGCCGGCTGTTCGCGAGCGTCCTTCAGAGATAGCATATCATTTTATCGCGCGGAGAGATATGCGGATGTCATTTGCCGGCACTGGTTACGTAGAATGTCGGCAGCTTATCGAGTGCAAGCATCATATCTGATGGCAAAATGCACGGGATAGCTAGAGACTAGAGAGTTGAAGAGTGGCAGGTTGGCTTTCGCAAGTCTCCTGACATGAATCAAATGTCACCCATGAATTCTCTCAATGACGTTTGCCTCCATACCATCTGAGCATACTCTATGATGTCGAAACTTCAAGACCACAAGACCACACACGATCACCCCATCAAGGTTATGAAGGACGATGGCCAGGTGACTGAAGCCCTCCGGAGGGAGGGTGGGGATGGTCATGTTGCGACGCCGGCCGTCCCGGCATCTGGACGAGCAATCTTGGTTGACCCACGCGGCCTACCTCTGGTCCCGCAACCGAATTCAGACCCGTTGGATCCCCTGAACTGGTCAAAGTCAGAAAAGGCACTTATCTTATTCATTGTTTGTTACGCCGGCTTCTTGTCCATTTACCTGACAACCGCACCGGTGGCATCATTTCCACTGCTCCAAGAGCATTTCAACATCAGCTACTCCGAGGTCAATTGGTCCTTAGGCGTCCCGGCTCTGGGTCTTGCTATCGGGATCTTGCTCTTTGCAGGGTTCTCGGATGTCTGGGGTCGTCGCCCTGTTCTGCTGGGCACTACTCTAATCGCTCTGGTAGCCACCGGCTGCACAACGACTGCCAATTTGCCCTATGGGGCATATCTGGTGCTCCGCCTCCTTCAAGGAATTGGCGCCGGACCAGCGCTTAACGTAGGCTTTGCCATTGTTCAAGACGTCACGTACGAACACGAGAGAGGGTTTAAGACTGGTCTTTGGATCTTGTCGATCGATGTAGGAGGGATGATTGGTGCCTTTCGTGAGTTTTGCTTGGAGTTTAACGGAGTAGTAGATCTGATCCTGAGCATAGTGGGAGGGTTTGTTGCCGACGCTGGGATCTTGTGGGTGCAGTACCACGTTGCAATTGCATACGGCGTTCTCCTGCTGCTCGAGGCTTTCCTCTTGCCAGAAACATTCTATCCACGGGACTTGATCTCTGATAGCGTCATGCTGGGCAGAGAATTGGAAAGTGTCAAAAGAACAAAGAGTTTGAGATTCTGGGTAAGCTTATTCACAACTAAGCTTCTTGACTATACTCATGGTTTGGTAGAAAGTACAGCAGCTTCAAGTCGGATCTAGAAGGCGGACTTTCATGACAGCCATTCGATTCATGAAACTTCTGACACAACCTCGACTCATGTGTGCCATCATCCCCTATATATTCTTCCAGTATTGGTGGTTAGTAATGCTACAACACGGACTTCTACGGAGTTTGTCCCAAACTTGGTGGGCTTCAACTGACAAGCTTTTTCAGGGTCGTATCTATTCTCACAATGGGGCCAGTAGCATATGCGCAATACAGCACTCAGACTCAAGGCCTGCTTTGGCTTGGCCTCATCTCTGGCACTATCACCATAGAAATCGTGTGCTCAGGTCGAATGCTCGACAATATCGCTTCACGGCTTGCAAAAAGCAACAACGACATCATGACGCCTGCTATGTACCTATGGCTTGCTTATCCTGCAACTCTACTCGGGGCGGGTGGATGCATCTTGTGGGGACTATCAATTGATCGTCATTGGCATTTTATGGTGGACGAGCTAGCCTTGTTTATCTGTAAGAATGGCAATGTCCGTCTTCCTGCTGTGGAAATGTCCCGCTGACTTACTGCGCAGTTGCTGCAGGATTGCAGATGGGAAACGTAACAGTGGTTACGTACGCAATTACGGCGTTCCCAGACAGCGTTCTGGAAGTAATATCCTTGTACGGAGTTCTCTACAATGTAAGCACGTAACATCCCTTCATGTGCATCTGAGAGATTGCCATTGTGGTGGCGGTAGTATTGTTTTATCGCCGGCACGTTCTTGAATTAAACAGAGATGTAACTTGAATGTCTTACAGGTTTCCGCATTCCTCGTCCCTTGGTTCATCAATGATTGGGTAGAAGCTCTAGGTATGGTAGCCTATGGGCTCCTTGGTTCGTCGTTTACATGTACTGATGGATGTTTCAGGCTTTACATGGAGTTTTGCAACACAAGGTCTTATCACTCTTTTGGTAATTCCAAGCGTCATGATACTTCAGATGTAATGACAGTTGAACACCGGGCTACGACGATGCAGTGCAGGACTGCAGGTTTGCGTCATACAGAACTTTGAAGGACTCCGACTCACTTTACTACCCGAACGGCACCTCGGTCCGTCGTTCGTGCTATTCTCCTCACTTGCTTGTAACAACATAACAAACTAGTCTATTGGTTCGGGTCCATAAGTACAGCTGATCCGCCTGACATGACTGTAACTCTCCGCCGAGGTAGTGAGGCTTACCTACGATGGTTGAGGACCAATGGTCCTGCAGGTGATAACGATTCGTTACATCGTCTGCGGAATGTGCATTGGCCAAGTCCTCCTAGCTATCCGGTAGACCCGGACCCCAGTCTCGGCAGTACGGGTATCGGTTGGACGATGCGGCTATGCGGTCACCTGCAGGACTTTCGCTCTCATTAGTTCTTTATCACAATAGTCAAAGAGATAGATGATGGTTTGGTTTGGTCAGAAACACAGTGTTTTAAAAGTTTCCGCCCCATTTCCGACCTCTGCGGCGCTGCATTCCGATTCCAAACTTCCGAGCCCCTGTTCCGTCGAGTTGTCCCCCTTCGCAACAACCTGAAAGTCGTCCCAACCCACATAAAGACCGGACGTTTAATGCTTTCCCACAGTCGGTGGCACAGATCTCGTCCAATTGTCTTCTTCTGCACCTTATGCTTCCAAACTATCATGCCGTGATCTTAGCCGTTAACTGTCCTTCCCCGCATCCCCCGCAAAACCGGAAACTCTCGTGCTGGGTCTACCAGGCCTCTCGAGCTGCAAACCGGGACCCCACGTATCCACTGGCATGGGGTTGCCGAGACCGAAAACGGCGTCAGAGGGGTTGGAGAGAGTTCCGACGTTTGGACCAGTATCAGGTCTATGGGCCAAGACAGACGTGGCGATAAGGCGGCCGCCTGTCAGTCGGCATTACTATTCCGCTGCTGCATACTTGTTCCGTACCTACCGTTCGTTTAAATAGAAGCAAATATCGACGTCTGCTTCGTTGGCCCATCTGAACCATCCTATCTTATTTCTTAGTACCTGACTTGACAAAATGGCTACCATTCCCGCGACGCAAGTTGGAGTGCCACGTGGTGGCTTGAAGGCGGACGCCAATGCCGAGCATGTTGAGCATGTCGAACACATCGAGCGTGCTGCTAACCAGACTACCAATGCTTCCAACGCTAGCGACCTGAAGAACATTGAGACAGTAGGGTATGTCGTGGAGGAGGTCAACGCAGACTTCAAGCTCGTCCCAGTCATACTCGACGAGATCCGACCCAATGAGGTTTTGGTAGAGATGAAGTACAGTGGCGTCTGTAAGTTGAGATTCCTTTCTCATATGCGACGTAGCAGTCAATGGTCTCATCATCTATGCTCCAGGCCACACAGACGTCGTGACCCAGAAGGGAGGCTTGCCCATGATTGAGTTCCCAGCCATCTTCGGCCATGAGGGAGCTGGTATCGTTCGCGGAATCGGCAAAGACGTCAAAATCAAGGATCTGGCTTTGGGCGATAACGTCCTGCTGTCCTTCACGAGCTGCAACGCATGTGACACTTGCGCCAGTGGCCACACGGCTCTTTGCCCAGAATCTTCGAAACTCAACATTGGATCCGTCCGTAGCGATAAGAGTACCCCGGGAAGGCTCGCCGACGGTCGTTCAGTGAGAAGTCAGTTCTTCGGGCACTCGTCTTTCTGCAAAATGTCTGTCGTCAACGGTCAATCAGTCGTCCGTTGCCCGGAATCGGCAGCAGCAAGCATGGAGGTTTACGCCCCACTCGGATGCGGGCTCCAGACCGGCGCCGGAACTGTCTTGAATATGATCAAGCCAAAGAAGACAGACTCCATTGTCGTCTTCGGCCTGGGAAGCGTCGGTCTCGCTGCTCTGATGGCGGCGAAGTACTTGGAGGTGGGCCAGATCATTGCCATCGACATCGTACCCGGCCGTCTCGAGTTAGCCAAGGAGCTTGGAGCTACTCACACCTTCAACTCGAAAGAGAGCTCAGATATTGTTCGTGATATCCAGAAGGCTACCGACGGAGGTCCCATGTATGCGATCGACTGCACCGGCGTTCTGAAGGTCATTGAGGACATGATTGCATGCGTCAGGCCTCTTGGTACTGCAGTACTTGTCGGCGTGCCACCGCCAGCGGCTGACATCAAGATTGACGCACAGGCGTTCTTGTTGGCAAACAAGCGACTCATTGGTGTCATTGAAGGCGACTCATACCCCCCAGACTTCATTCCAAAGTTGATTTCAATGCACCAAGAGGGAAAGTTTCCCATTGACAGGCTATGCAAGACGTACCCGGCCTCTGAGCTCAACCAAGCAATTCATGACATGCACACCGGCCAAGTAAGTACAATCAGATTTCATACAATGATTCAGCCAGCTGATCACTTTGAAGGTTATCAAGCCCGTAATTCATTGGACGTGAAGGTTTTCGGAGGCGGGACGGATGGTGGCGTTCTGTTTGCGGATCACAGTGGCAAGCGGGAGGGAAACCTGTGGCTTTGAGCCAAACTATTTACTGCAATTCCTGCGCCCAGAAGAGACGTATTGCTGCATCCTCCAATCGACAATGCCAAGAACAACATGATGCTTCCCATGTTGCCACAGTCCGCCTCGCGTCTTCTTGTTTCAGCAAGCCGTGTCTCATTTCGGTTTTGTGGGAAGCAAATTCCGCACACGACATTGATCTCGTGCCGTGTCTCACCCATAGACTCAAGAGCCGAGACAGGCGGTCGGGAAGAAACGAATGAATACGCCAGGCCCTTTCCCTTCTCGGTTGCGACTTGATGATGGTTTCAAAAAGGGTTCGCATAGATGGGCAGCCTGGATCCCAAAGTTTCCCAATTTCATTCATGCCCAAGGTCCCCAAGTGTGACTACGTATATCATGAGACCGAAGTTAGTATCCGTGCAGCTCCCAATACAGAGTGCGAAGGATACCCACCAAGCGTACTTGTAAAGTTGTGATTCAAATTTCGAGCGGTAAATGTATGCAGTCTTGTGCTAGAGTCCTTCTAGAATTTGCTACAGTACCTAAATTGCCTTTCGAAGCGCCTGTTGGGCCTGAGAAGGAGATATGCCCAACTGAAATCGCCGCTCATTCTTCTTGAAGCCCTCCCAGTTGAGTTTTGCTATCGCCATGATCGTATCTTTCTCCATGAAGTCACCATGAACCCATAGCCCACAAATCTTCTTCCTCTGTTCATCGATGTGCTGTTTCAATTTTGCCTGTAGACCTGCAGCCGTCTTGCGTGGCTCAATCCATCCGGTCTCCGTATATGGATCATGCTGAAGTGAGGCGGCAAGAACGACGGCCTGGTGCTTACGCGGGGATGTGTGAAGCTCATTTTGAATCTTCTCCCACCTTTCGCTGATTAGTTCGTCCAGTACGTATGGCGTAGAGAAACGGGCCAACTGCCATTTTGGTGGCTGATAATGCACTCCCCAATGGTCCCCATGGTCGGGGTCACCGGTCTTCCACCCACAGGCAATTACCACCTTGCCACGAGCAGTGCTAAGCTTCGGCCAGGTGTTTCCAGTATAGTAAACTTCGTCTTTGGTGATCGCCTTCATATACTCGTGGAAGCCGGGCGGGATTGTATCGTCATGAGTTGAGGACCCCCCTCCTCGCCAAGGTTTGGCAGAGTCCAGGACTTTGACGCAGGAGGATGACCAATTGAGCGACACAACGACGGTCTCTGTATCGTGTTTCTTTACAAACCTCTTTACAGCATCCAAAGCATCTTCCACATACGTATTTGCGATGGTCAAAGGCCCATGTGAAACGAAATTGTCGACCCCGCAACAGATGTCAAGTAGCCGTATCCCCTTGTTCAGCTGCTGGGAAATCGAATCGTCGTGGTGTTTGTGCATTTCTTTGATTTTCCCAATGAGGCCGTCGGTTTCGGGTTCAATATGCACATCCGCGTCTTCGATATTTGAGGTAGAAGCACAGCTGTAGCGAGTTCCTGGGAGTGTCACCTTGTCAAGTGGTAACTCATCGCTAAGATACTTCATCCACGAAGTTGAGTTCAGTTGAGGCCTATTGTAATAGGATGGTAAGCAAGTTACAAGGAGTGCAGAAACAGTAAACGGCGGCTCTTACTGTGCTGCGAAGGAGACACCCTTCTCTTCGTTAAACTTGCACGCATCTGGCTCTGTTGAATTTGACAAAACCCATAGGCTGTGACTGTGGGCAAACTGTTATCAAACTGTCGAAGTTCTCAGACTTTTCTGAATAACTTACTTGTCTTTGTTTACCGAGGAGTTGATGTAACGGAAAGTACCATGTAGGATCACACACAGTCCGTAGTTGTGACTACCCTTACCCCACATGTTATGGGGCTTCATTCCTCCCTGGTCGAAGTGAGCGTGTAGAGTGTCGCAGGAGAATTCGATTTCTCCCTTGTCACATTTCCAGACAACCACTTGGTGGCCCCGCCATTTCTCTGCCTCTCTTTGGAGGAAGGATGCTAGGGGGGACTTGGAACCAACAGCCATGATTGAAGCAAATCTGTTGCGAAATTCGTGGTCGGATTGTTTGCATGCGCGTGGTGATCCGAGTCTGCCATTCCACTTTTCCATGTCACATTATATACTTCATCGCAAACTCTAGATTTGGCGATGTTTCAAGCCACGTGGGACAAGATCGCTTTCTGAGACATAAGAGCTCTGCATCCGTGGGACTACCTGCTCTTGTGGCGTCCTGTCAAAGCCTAGGCCAAATACTCACACTGTACACAACGGCGGAATATACAAAAGCGGACAAGACCATGTGTCTCATTCCGAACGCGCTCTTCAGCTCAGCCATCTTACCACCACGTGAACGAAAACATTGACAGTTTCTTCTCGCAGTCTGGGCTTTACTTGGTGATACTTAATTACTGCATGAACTGTCAAAGTCATCGTATGCACGTTCGAAGAAGATCGAGTTTGCCCTGTTCACTTATTCGTCCCAGCCTATTGCTATTGGGCATTTTGCAGGGTTTCCAATTGGGTCAAAATGCAAAAGAACGATGTATGTCAATATTTATGCTGTACTTCTGCGGTCATGATACTGATTTTATCCTAGAATCCCGGGGCCATGTTTGGTTCACCCTCCAGCTCGTATCTTGACTTGAAATCCAGACCAAGCTCAATCACTCAAGACATGCTCAAGATGGAAATGACAGAGAAGATTATGTGAGTTTTCGTCATCCTCACTTTGCTCAAAAATGAATGTCGTTCAAGATGGGTCTGACTTGGTTCAAATCAACAACAGTTCTCCATCGAATCTCGAAGTAAAAGATTGGAACATTATCATGAAGAACTGCAATGTCATGCATGGCTGGTACACCGATCCCCAGACTCACCAGATCAAGATGGCTCCAAAACCAGGTAATACCACATCCAGGCAGAAACGGGCTGGCGCTGACATGGTGTAATGCAGCTTTTATCTTGAGAAAGGGACTCAACAATTCCCAGGTATGTTTCGGTCTATGAGATTGATCTCATGTATGCATCAATATTTCAGGGTTTTGTTGCAATTGTTCCATGTTCTACTTGTTATCTTCGATGGCTCTCGATAGGCTGATCCAAGCGCCCGGCGGCCAAATAGACACCTGACGGCGGTGCCATCCCGAACTATTGCGTCAACGACGGCAGCAAAATCGATGTTATCGACGTTGAAGAAGGAGTGAGAGAGTCCATGGTGCAAAACAGCTTCGCCAAATCGTCGGTCGATGCGAAATTGAACGGTGGCTATTCCAAAGTGAGCATTGGCATGAGTGCAAACACTCTCTTGCAAATGCAGAAAGGACAAGAGAAGGGTAAGACGAAATCAAACAAGACTTTGGTTGGACAGTACAAGGTACGTGACTCTGGGCTTTTGCTGAAAGCGAGGATGCCAATTTATATTAGCTGCCACGAGCCACACTATTTCTAACCCCCGACGACCTTGAGCCGACTCCTCAACTCATGAAGGAGCTTGAAAAGGTCAAGAAAGAGAACACCCTCGTGAACATCCGTAAATTTCAAATGACATTCGGTGTGCCCTGAAACCCAACTTTCGACCAATTTCTGGGGCCCAGGCTAACTGAATATGCAGGGGAATTCTTCGCACATGAGGTAACCATCGGCGGAATGCTGACCTCAACACAAACTCGAGAAGCGAGCGAGCAGACCTTGCAGGAAAAGTCGAAGCAAGATTTCAAGCGAACTATTGGCCTCGCAATCTCCTCGGCAAGTTCATCTCTTTTCAACGACGCTCATTGCTGAATCTAACATCCTTTTCATTGTAGCCCATAGATGCAGGGGGCGGCTACACTCGTCAGGAGTCCCAGGACACAGATCAAAGCAACAGTTATGGTAGCAGGAATGATAGTGAGCAGGTGGTATTTGAAGCCATTGGAGGCAATACCATCCTAGCATCAAGGTGCATCAATCTGGACATCCCACTATCCTGTAGCGTTGCTAAAACAAAGACAGTCCTCAGCGTTGGTGTCAATCGGTGACTAACCCCGAAAATTGGAGGGTTATCGAAGTGTGTCACTCCTTACCGCGAGAATGACTCAGTATGTCTAGAGATCACTATGCTAATCCTTTGCAGAGAGCCGACTTGAAAAGCATCGTGGAGTCTATGTCTGGGTGTGAAGTGTCAGAGTTGAAAGGTGTCGTCAAACTCTTCTCAAGCGCTAAGTCGGAAGAGCACATGTCCGATCACATTGACGTCACCTCGAGCGGTGAATTGTTTGCTCAACTTCGGTTGAGAACCAAAGCAGATGACAAAGATCAATACCTCGTTCACGATGATTCGGTAGCAGTCCAGCTTGACAGTGTTGGTGAACAGGCCGTCGTGCCCAATAGGTAAGTGAAAATCTTCAACATGACATGTAAAATCTTGCCGGAATGCTGAGACCTCCAAACAGGTTCTCGGGGCCTCAAGTGATGTCTTACGATCATGCACGTTGGGGAAAGAACCCCGACTTTGGAATCTGGACTATCAAGAATCGTGACGCGGGTCATGTGAGTACCATCCTCTATGAACGCCCCGCGGTATCCCTTGCGCCGACTTCTGACACTTCTGTTTCCCCGTCACAGCTGCGTGATGGATCTGCTGTCACCATCCGCACTAGAAGAAACCGCTACCAACCTCATTTTCAACCTCATTTCCTGTCCGTTCTTCGCACTTCGGCTGGCTTCTTTACGCCGTGCATATCAACCTCCGGACACGAACCAGTCTGGAGGATTCGAATTGCGCCAGGGACCAAGAAGACCCTGCCCCTACTTTCTCAGACCAAAGATGATTTGCTTAAGGACGGTAAATTGTTCTGCTTGACGTTCGAATTCAAGGACAATCCGCACGGCTACCGCGACTTTGTGCGCGATGCTCGTGGCTTCAGGAACCGTACGTTTCCGACAGTGCCCCACAAACGCCTGGTACTCGTCCAACCAGCGGGGACTTCTGAGGCGTGGAAGAAGCGATCATGCTTGCTACTGGATGACGAGGTATTGTCTGAAGGGAAGATTTCCCGCTCTTTGAAAGTGAACGGGTGTGAATTCGGCGTAAGCATTGCATCGTTTTGGATTGACCAGCTTGGTAAGTCAACCCCGGTAGAATCGCTCTCTCTCAACTCTGCTGACAGACACTTCCAGCATCGGACGGTACCGATGAGGATGATGACCGTTTGTTGGAACCATTTCCCAAGGTGGAGGAGCCTTAAGGGAACGAAGAAAGCAGTCACGCGCTTATGGGAGAACATTGAAATAATTCGCGCCGCTCGTTTATTTGTTAAGCTGTATCAATCATGGAGAACTTGGCAAACTTGACTTTGCAGACTTTAGAGATTCCATAGACCAATTAATGGCAAGCCAGCGTCATGTGACAGTTGTCAAATTTCCTTCAGAGCGGGCTAATCTTGGGCTGCAAGATGTTGGGCGAGCGGATGGACGCCACATCTCCAGTCACTCCGCCTGGTTAGCAGGCAGCAGCAGGCAGCAGAGGCGCCCAACCCCGCCTTTGTGTCACAACATCAGACTATTTCAGCTCGCACCAACACCTCTAACTCAGTAGCGCATCTATTTGCAACTGCGTCATCATTCGAACCATGGGCACCGCAGCAGTGACCGACGTACAGACGACAGCGTGCAATCCCCAGCTGCAATGCCCACTCTTCAACATTCTGCCGGGTGAGATCCGCAACGAAATCTTCGCGCTCGCGCTCGTCCAATACGAAGACAGCGAGAACGCCTATCCAGAAGACTCTTACTGGTATCGCCCGGGATTTTCGGGTCCGCGGAAGAGTAGCAGCGCCCTCCTGCAAACATGCAAAGCAGCCTACTTTGAAGGTCAAAAGGCCTTCTTGAGAGAGCTTGAATGGGCCTTCTGGTTTGGTAAGTCTCGATAGATCAGCACCGCATGTCATTTCATGTCACTAATGAATTGTCTGCGCCTGTAGACCGCGGTCCAGAGGGCCGGACAGGCATGAATTCATGTCTGTCCTTCTTCCGCAAGCTCACGCCTCAACAATCCCAGGACCTCAAGAAGGTCCGCTTCTTCATGCAGATGTTCAGATTTGAAAACGGAACTGAGTTGCATCGCCTCTTCCACCAGCCAAACTTCAACCCGGAGAAGCTCACCATCACAATTCGCTACTCTGACTGGTGGTACTGGGAGAGCGATACTCCTCTGCGAATGAAGGAAGATTGGCTGCGGCGGTTCAGCGGGCCTCCTGGGCTTAGAGAGCTCAAGGTTGAGTACGAGACCATCACTCGGAAAAAGGATGCGATGATGAAGATTGTGGAGAGAAACAAGAAGTGGAAGCTGAGTGTTGGGGACTCGGAGGAGGGCGGCCATTTGAGCGCGGAGGGTACGAAGCTAGTGGAATGGAGGTGGCATGGGAAGAGTGCTCTTGGAGGCACAAAGTGGTATCATCATGGGGAGGGAGATACGATGGAATATGTTGTCGTGACAGACACCTGGCGATACGTCCCGGGGCCGATGAGCGAGGAAGATCTCAAAAAGCGAGAGATTTTGCCTCCTGAACATTACCCAGCTCAGGACTCCGATGACTCCGACGGGTCTGATGAAGAGGAGGAAGATGATGATGCTGACTACTCGGAGTACGAGATCGAGGATGAGGACCTTTGATGTTGGTTTTCAAGACAGCCGGCCCAGGTGGCGTGCAGTTTACATACTTTATTTCTCTTCATTTTGATGCAAATATCACAACAAAGAACCATGCACAAATCTGTATCGTTCTTGAGTTATTTGCTCTAATATTCTTGTTTCATGTCACTTTCCAATTGTGAACTTGATTTATGTCACCTTCTCGTGATTCTCACCCATGTCATTGAATGCAACTCGCATTACGCCCCCTCAGAGTTGATTCGACATTCTCATACAGACTTACGATCATGGTATCATTCTTACTCCAAAGGATTACAGAACCCGCATTGTGTTGTGAACATGATCATACGAGCAAACGCTGAGTGCTCATGGGCCAACTAATCGGGCGAATTGAGGAACTTTGTTACAAATCCTTCGCCTAACACTACGGCATGCCGAGAAATAATACGAAGCAACTCGCATTTATTGATCTTACTCGCATAGTCTTCACTGGCTAACCGACCACGCTACTGCACGCATCTCCGCCACCATGGCCTGCGATTTACAAATACACGAAAGATAGTTCCCACTGAACAGTTCCTTTAATGGACAGGTCAAGTATTTAAGTCACTACACTCAAACTCCTCACTCCGTTTCTTAGTTGCCGAGTACACAATACATCACCAACGTCTAAAATGGTCGCAATGAACCACATCGCCCTGATAACCAGCCTGGCTCTTGCCAGTGCCTACGCCTCCACAACCGCACCCCCAGCCACGACGTCTGCCCCGTGCCTTCCCCCTGGCGCAATGTGCGGCGTCCAGGTCCAATGGAGCGGCGGCGCCTTCGGCGACAAATACGGCCTCGCAAGCCCGGAACAGTGCCTCGAGTTCTGCAACGCAAAGCGCACCTGGGGCGAGTGCAAAGCCTTCTCCTTCTTCGCCAACGGCAGGTGCCTGATCCACAACAAACCCGCCTCCGAGGTCGCCCGGCCCCAGGCAGACAGCGGCTACTGGATCTGGGACAAGGAGTGCTGGGAGTGCGGCGAGCTCGGCCCCATCGACGAGGTCCCCACGCGGACGACGTCCGCGACGACGGCCGTTGAGAGCTGTCTGTCGCCCACGGCCAAGTGCGAGGTTGAGGCCAGGTTCACGGGCGAGGGAGACGTCAAGAGCTGGGGGAGGTTCGAGAGCGGAGACGGACCCGAGGACGGGCCGGCTGGGTGCCATGAGCTGTGCACCGATGCGCGTAAGCCGCCGCGGTGTCGGTCGTTCTCATGGGACCCTAGCACGGGGACTTGTCTGTTTTACAACTTTACTTTTGACCAAGCTTTTACTTCAGCACCTGGAAGCGGACTCTGGGCTTGGGATATTGATTGTTGGACGTGTGGTGTTAGTGGATATTCGTGACATGCTGGTTTACCTATTACCTCTGGTTGGGCGAAGGCACCTTGTTAACGATGGACATCGAGCAAACATTATTGTTGTGCTAACATATAGGAATGATATATCTTTTTACTCCTATTTGATTGGATCGTGATAGTTCATTTAGCTGATGGAAAATGTCATTCTTTCTGATCAAATAGCGAGATTATCATATTACATTTGCACACGTTGGCTGGGATCAATACCAAGCCTAGGATATGTGCTTGTGGAACGAGCGAACCATTTCGTAATTCTCGAGAACATGTTCTGTCATCTAATGATATAGCTACGTTAGATCGGGCAGTCGAAGAAACATATTGATGCTGTTGGGTTCACAGTCGTAAATTGCGGCCATAGTTGTAAGTACATGTACTCACTACTAGGTATGCATCGTCTCACATAGACACATAGCAGAACAAATGATTGAAGTCTATCGACATTACGATACATAGATCAAAACGGCGCATGCGTAATCAGCAATGTGTATAGACTCAAATCCAGAGGATGTAGTCGCCGTCGAATAATCCCTCTAGTCTTTTGATCGTTGACAAAATAAGGCAACTGCATGTGTGGCCACCTACACAAAGTGCTACTAGACAACTAAGCCATTTCAGCATGATACGTATTCTGAGTCCCACGATCGCATCCATATGTGACGTGAATGAGACGGAAATGCCCAACATGTGATATTGAGTCTGTTCCACGAAGGTAGTCATGGATCTGACAGGCAACTCCGAGGTGGACCGTGGCTACAGGCAGCCACCGCCTGGGCGCTCAAAAGCTTAGCCGAACCTTTAGCGTCTTCGGAGCCTGAGCTTGTCGGAACAGACCCTGAAACTCCCTTCGGCACCGTTCTCACCCGCAACCACCTACCTGAAGGTGCAATTGTTATTCTTCAATCTCATCAAGGTTGTTGAATCTTCCCGTTGCAAAATCCAACACTTACCTCCAGAAATCTCAACATGACGCCCAAATACAAGTCTCAAAGATTCCCCTCGAGCTTGGCGTCATTCCCGCACAAGGACAACCTAGCATGCCGTTCAACTCGCTCCGCCTGAGGCCAATCCGGCACCGCCACGGCCAGGCTCCCGCTACGCCCAGACACCAACTCCAGGCAGTGAGATTCCTCGCCGCGTGTAAATACCCATCGCCGCGGCGCCCAGATTGCCGCTCTTTCAACCCAACACCAGTCTCAATACTACTACCTATATTGGCACCTATCCCATTCTCCAGAGACAAGAACACCCCAAAGCAAACCGTGTGCCGTCTGAGCACGCAACCCGCCACAATGTCGCTCAGCTCCCTCCTCCCAGGCAGCCGCAAAAAGCGGTCCCCGCCCCCGAAACGCGGCCCCCAGCCCGTCCGGACCTTCTACACCTCCAACCCCGTGCCGGTCCCCGCAGACTTCCTCGCCTCCCCGCCGCCGGACGCCCCGCCCGTGACGCTCACCC
Organism: Colletotrichum gloeosporioides; assembly: GCF_011800055.1. Lineage (NCBI taxonomy): Eukaryota > Fungi > Ascomycota > Sordariomycetes > Glomerellales > Glomerellaceae > Colletotrichum > Colletotrichum gloeosporioides. The sequence goes on along the minus strand of NW_025544662.1, from coordinate 509,108 downwards.
GCATCGACTGGTCCAAGACGCAGCTCCCCGAGAACGAGGGCCGCTACGCCGTCGTGCTCGACAACGTGCTGACGCGCGCCGAGTGCGCGCAGCTGCTGGCGCTCGCCGAGGCCAGCGCCGTCACGGCGGACGCGCCGTGGCAGCCCGCGCTGGTCAGCATGGCGCAGGGCTGGGAGATCCTGGAGCCCGAGTACCGCAACAGCGACCGCATCATCTGGGACGAGCAGGAGGTCGTCGACCGGCTGTGGGCGCGGTGCGCGCTGGCGGACGGGCTGCGGGAGGAGCTGGCGGCGTTTGAGGGGGTTGCGCGGCCGGACCGGGGGTTCGAGACGGACTGGGTGTTTGATCGGTTCAACAAGCGGATGAGGTTTTTGAAGTATGGCAAGGGGCAGTTTTTCAGACGTAAGTTTCGGGTCCTCTTCGGCGGTTAGGGGTCTGGTTGTGGCTAACACGGTGCCAGCCCACTGCGACGGTCCTTACAGCGAGGAGATGGAGGACGGGACGGTGTATAGGACGCATTACACCGTCCATCTGTATCTCAACGACTCTGTCGCCGAGGTGGGAAAGGAGAAGGCGGACCTGGTGGGTGGCGCGACATCGTTCCTGTCAAATGACGAGAGGAGAAAGGTCGACGTAGACCCCAAGGCGGGAAGGGTTCTCATTTTCCAGCATAACCGGCTCTACCACTCTGGCGACGATGTCATCCAAGGGACGAAGTACACGTTGAGGACTGATATCCTGTATAGGCTTGTGAAGACGGAGACGAAGAGGGAGCATGAGACTGCTTGAGCTGTGGGTGTGGGCACTTAGACACAGGCGTTGGGGAAGGAGCTCTGTTGGGAAACATATCTACTTTGAGATAGCTTAATACGTGGGAAAGACACCACTCAATCATATTTAATTGACGAGACTAGATTTCTTGCGGCGTAGTCTGGCCTTGTCTCTATCTTTTGACTGGCTAGTGGTCTTCAACGTAGTACCGCAGCACTTGTAAGCGCAGAGATGACTTGCACGCAATGGAGGAAACGTCACCATACCAATGCACCAGAACGCAGGAAATCTTATAGCCAGCGATCACTTGAACCAAATTAGCCGTGTCTATTGATGAAGCTAGAGATCTACAACCTCGCCCGCGTCGCCGCGTCCCCCGCAATCTTCTTGACGAAGCCAATGACCCTGCTGTAATACTCCGTCGTTGACTGGTGCCCCTCAAACATGTAGAAACAATGCGGCATGCCCTGGTACGTGTGCAGCTCCGTCGTCACCCCCTCCTCCTGCAGGCGCTCCGCAAACGCGATGGCCTCGTCGCGCAGCGGATCAGCTCCCGCGACCTGCATCACTGCCGGTGTCACATCAGAGTCAGTTCCCACTTCCAGCGTACCTCAACCTTCACATGACAAGAGAGGAAACTCACAAACAGGAGGAAGCCCCTTCAAACCGCCCTCCGCCGCCAACAACGGCGAGTGCCACGCCCTCGGCTCGACGCCCCCCGGCGGGCCGGGGAGGTACGCGTCCCAGAAGAACTCCATCTTGCGCGCGTCGACGATGGCGGCGTCGTGGCACTGCTGGTAGCTCGCGAGCTCGTACTTGTCGCTGGGCATGAGCGCCGGGTGGCAGGTCACCGGGAAGGCGAGGACCTGGCCGAGGAGCCCCGAGACGCCCTCCGCGCGCATGCGCAGGGCCGTGACGATGGCGATGTTGGCGCCGCCGCTGGAGCCGAGGAGGAGGATCTTTTCGGGGTCGATGCCGAGGGTCGAGGCATTGGATTTGCACTGGCGATGGTTAGTTGCCGGCTTGGTGAGTGGAATGGAGGACTGGGGAGGGGGTACCCATTTCGTGGCGTCGAGGCAGTCGTTCAGGGGGATGGGGAATTTGTGCTCGGGAGCCCTGCGAATTTGTTGGTAAGTTATCCTGTCGGTTTGGATTCTATACTTGGAGAGGATCTCAATCAAAAACTCACGTTCGGTAGTCCACGCTCACGACAACGACATTCCCCAACCCCGCCAACATCAGGTTCTCAGGCTCCTCCGTCATATGGCCCCCGACAACCCACCCGCCGCCGTGAAACCTCATCCCCAGAACCGCCTTCCCGTCCGCCCCAGCAGCAGCATTCTTGCTCCTCCAGATCTTGATCTCGACCTCGGCGCCATCGCGCACGGGAATCCTCCGCGTCTCCGCAAGCACGTCAACGCCCTCCTGCGGAGTCCCCTTGGGCGCGGGAGGCGGGCTGAGCCAGGCCTGCCGGAAGTCGTGGAGCGAGAGCTCGGGCTTCCAGAAGGGCGCCACGGCGGCGTCTGCGGCTTTGAGGACGTGAGCGAATTCGGGCTCGAGGTTGGCGAGGTGGCCGTTCTTCGGGAGGGGCCGGAAGGATGGGGTGAGAGGTGTGTAGTCTGGTTTGGATTTGAGATGGACCATTTTGAAGGCAAGGGAGATTCGATGAGGGAATGAGTGAGTGAGATGTGAGTTTTGTTATGAGTTGGAGGCAATTGAGTGAGCAATTGAGGGCAGCTCTCTGACTATCACAATATGCGCAGGATGCAATGATTCAGGATGCAAAGATATGACGGCTTCACACTGCAACAATTTTGGAGCATAACTATTACCAGCTCTTCCAGTGTTTACAATGAGTTCACAGGGGCGAGAAAGCTTTATCACTGGGACCGCAGAGGGCCAACCGGAAAACACTTACCACGATGGCATACCCCTGGTCTTTACACAGAGATTCGGGTATGCGTACTGCTGCTGCCAAGCACAGAGTGACAGGATGTGACCTATCGAGTGCGTTGGAAAATCGGTTTGTCTTTGTGCTGTGCGACCGGCTGGAGGAATACGGCGTTTGGTGTAAGTGCGTTCGCACCCGGCTATCATTCTCCGGACCGTCTGCTCGGCGTGCGGGGGGCCGGGTGCCGGCGCCGTCTCAGGAGGATGAGGCGTGCTGCAGATGACACGAGCGTCTAGAGGGCACCAAAGACAATCTGATAGGTATCAGAAGAAGGCTGACATATCGCGAGGGAAAAAACGAAAAAAAAATGATCCGATGGGGGAGTTTAACCCTCTTGAGTTGCCTCATGCCTGAATCGAACAGGCGATCTCCTCATTACTAGTGAGGCGCTATACCACTTAGCCAATGAGGCTATTTGGTTGATTGGATGATAGACACGGTCACTTGGTTACCTAAGTAGCAAAAGTGGGGTGCACAATTTTTCGCTTCCCCTACAATCAGTCCCGGCGGAGCCAGGACCCGCGAGAAAACTCCACGGTCTGATTTCTTAAGGCCCGTGTGCCTCGTTTTCTTCTCTGGATAGCCACCAAGTCTCGGCAGCTATCCAGGGATGGATGCGTACGCTGCCGGGACCATTCACTGCGAAATACTTGTGATGGACGTGAACGAGAACCAGCAGAATGGCCGCTCCGTCCCCGTGCGGAGCTCTTTCAGGGGGGTGCTTCTCCGGGGAATTGGACAGTGGAGATCAGGACCTCGGGGCAGTGCAGAGAACCGAGAACCACTCGTCTACGGAAGCTGGACACCTGGAGGCTGGAGGGAGGGAGCTGCTATTGCCAAGGGGCACCGTGCTGATCCAGGGCGAATACAAGCATCTCGAGTGCGACAGCGACGACGGGAGCGCACGCATGGCGAACTCTTGGCTCCTTGGCAGTGTGGTTTGGCATTGAGATTCGAGAAGAACATGTTCAGCCTTACCGGGAGGCCGCGTACGCCCAAGTCCCCTTTTGCCAAGATGCAGTGGATGAAGCCCGCAAAACAAACTTAAGGTGTTCCCCCTTTTTTTTGTGCATCCGTACCAAGATCAGAACTGGTTGCTTGGTTCAGGAACGAGCCGAAGGAGGACCCCTTTTTTGCTCCTTTGGGCGGCTGCTTGGGGGCTTAGACGCGTGGATGCAAACGTTTAAAATTTGGGGAGGGGGAGGCATTCGGACGCTGGGACAAATGACGATCTGATGTGCCTGGCTGCTGACGGTACTACTCCGTCATCCCGTCTGAGGGCATGCAGACAGAAATGCGGTGAAGATTCGCATGCGTGGACGGTTTCTAGAAGGCGGCTGAGGCCGGAGCATGCGAAGTGAGGCGATATGATGGCCCGCTCAGCTGAGGCCGCGCTGGGTGCAGTCCATATCGGAGATGGGGTCGGTGTCTTGAGTCCCGGCGGCTGCGGACAGCGAGAGCGCCAAGGGAATGCCCAGGCGCGTAGATCGCGGGAGGGAAGCACACAAGCAGTGGGCGCGACATGGGCAGCACGAGGTACTAGGCAAGGGAGCTAGCAGAGCCAAGCAAAACCGAGGACCCAAGGAGGAGCACAGAAAAGCTTGACTTTTTTCTTCGGGGCTCTTCTGTCTTGTGTTTCGTGCAGAATGGTGTAACCGCCACCGGTTGAATGACGAAGCACGAAGCTTGGTTTACGGGCTTGGTGAGCGCAAAACCGTCGATCGCCAGGCGCTGAAGAGTTGGCGGTAACACGGCCTGGCAGCGCGACGAATGTGAGCGCATAAACGGAGGGCCAGTCACTTTATTTCCAGCACAGACCACCTGGCCCGCATTTAATCAGAAAAGGGGGGCAACTGGGCGATATCCATGTATCTGATTGGTTCAGGTAGCAGCACGTGATCTTTCTCGTGACTTTCGTCAGGGGTTGTCCTGCCACGGACGGGAGGCCGTTGGTGGCACGCCGTCGCTCCCTCGCCCGGCCATCGGCTTCTCCTTTGCCAGGCATTCGCTCCGTCTCACGCTCAGGGGGCACAGCACCTGAGGTATTATCCGTACGCGCAGTCTTCTCGGCTGGAATACGAGACAGGATGGATTGGGTGCTCGCTCTGGTCCCTCCATTTCTAATTGAGTTTCTGCCCCAGCCTGCAGAAACAATGAAAGGCTGAAGGATATTCGCAGAAGACTCCCGCAGAAAATCAGCCAAGACAAAATTGCTCGGCATGCACAAGCCGTGCACCGCCCATCTCCTCAGCACCACCCATCCACTCACCCCTTGTTGCTGACCCTGTCCTTGGATCGCCAAGACCGCGGGACAAGAACGCTGGAAAACTTGGAATTTGCTTGTTTTCCTCGCTGGCGACTTGGCGCGTCTGGGCACTGCGTGGCATGTACAGTAGTGTGGGAGATGGCTGGACTGTTGGCTGCGCGAGGTGAGCACAGGCACAACAAGCACAGGGAGACATTGATGTGACTGGAGCTTGTGGTTTTCGCATACTCAAATACATACTGCTATCAGAGTAATTAGCAGGCAAAAGTCTCGGGTTAGGTATTGTTTTGCGCCCACTTGAGTCCGTTGACCCGTTGGCAGAGGACGCTATCGAGGACACCGTCGCAAGCCACTGCGCCCATTGTTCATCGCTGAGACGGACCACACGCATTCCTGCTGCCGTGCTTGCTCTCTGCTGCCGCTGCTGGCCTGACATTTCGTTTATGTTGGGCACGACGAGAAAAGTCTCCCTCTGCTGTGCCCCCTCGCCTCTCTCTCCCGTAATGTGGTAATTGAGGTGAGTGCCCCGGTGGTGACATGACAGGACCACCTTGCTCATTATCCATTCGTAAAAGAGACTTCCAGACCCCGGCCCTACCACCCATCTGCCAGTCATTGCCCCCGTACCGGTACCTTCCCTGCAGCTTGCACTTGCCCGATCTCCAAGTATCTTCTCTACCTTTACACTAAGGTGCCTTGCACTAGCACCACCCCTTCGCTGTCACTCTGCCATTCATTCATTCTCTTTCCCTTCCGACCTGCTGTTCCCGACCCTCTCTTCGCCTTCCTTTCCCTTCAACTTCCCGGTTCATCTCCTGCTTTTCCCCAACCTGACCCTCGTTTTGCGTCTTCTCAACTCCACCTCCACGTTCGCCGTCCATACTCGACGTCGAAACGAACGCTTCCTCAAACCCGCCCTCGACCGAACCGCTCCATTTCTTCGCATGATACGAATCTAGTATCGACCGCGCCGAACGCCTAGGGAAACCGATCCTCCCAACCCGGCATTTTTCCTTTCCCTTTCTCCCAGTCGCTCGCTTCAACCACACACGTCATTCGACGAACATCCTCGCCATGAAGTCTTCCAGCTCCTTCATCGCCAGCGCGGCCGGCGCTCTTTTCCTCTCCACCGGTATTGGTATCGCCAACGCCGCCTACTCCATCGCTTCCAACGGTACGCATTCCCTGCCGTCCCCACGACCGACCCAGCCACGACGATCTTCCCCACGGCCTTACTAACACTGAATACAGACGACATCAAGAACACGGCCAGGGACATCGCCTACGATCTGATGAAGTTCTACGATGGAAACGAGACCGGCCACACTCCCGGTATCTTGCCTGGTCCACCGCCCGCGGGTGATTACTACTGGTGGGAGGGTGGTGCGCTTTGGGGAACCATGATTGACTACTGGCATCTGACGGGCGATTCCTCCTACAACGACGTCGTCATGCAGGCCATGCTGCACCAGGTCGGGCCCAACCGTGACTACATGCCTCCCAACTACACGGCATCGCTGGGTAACGACGATCAAGGGTTCTGGGGCATGTCCGCCATGACCGCTGCCGAGAATAACTTTCCCAACCCGCCGACCGACCAGCCCCAGTGGCTCGCCCTCGCCCAAGCCGTCTTTAACACCATGGCCAGCCCTGACAGACACGATAACACGTGCGGCGGTGGTTTGCGCTGGCAAATTCCCCTGTCTAACAACGGATATAACTACAAGAACAGTGAGACGACCCGGCTGCTCTTGAGTAACCCCGGAACTGACCCAATCTAGGTATTGCAAACGGCTGCTTCTTCAATATCGGTGCCAGATTGGCCCGCTACACCAAAAACACCACTTACTCGGACTGGGCCGAGAAGACCTGGGACTGGGTAGAATCTGTGGGATTTATCGACGCTGACTACAACATTTACGACGGTGGCCACGTCGAGCACAACTGCACGGATATCAACAAGGCCCAGTTCTCCTACAACAACGGTGTTTACATGCTCGGAGCCGCCCACATGTACAACTTTGTAAGTATCGACTGCGCCCTGAAACTTGGACAGCATATACTTACAAACTCAGACGGACGGAGACGCCAAGTGGAAGACCCGCCTCGACGGTCTCATCCAGGGCACCATGAATGTGTTTTTCCCCAACAACATTGCTTTCGAGATTGCCTGCGAGGAGCACAACACCTGCACCACCGACATGTTGAGTTTCAAGGGCTACGTCGCCCGCTGGATGGCCATCGTTACCCAGATTGCACCCTACACCGCCGACAAAATCCTCCCTGTCCTCCAAACTTCAGCAGACGCTGCAGTGAAGCAGTGCACGGGACAAGCCAACCAGCGCACTTGTGGCTTCAAATGGAGCACGGGTACCTACGACGGCACGATTGGTGCCGGCCAGCAGATGAACGTCCTCGGCGCCGTGTCATCGCTTCTCATCGGACAGGCCAAGCCGCCCGTATCGAACAGCACTGGAGGTACTTCCCAAGGTGACCCGAATGCCGGCAGCAACTCGAACAACGACCTGGGCGTCCACAACACCCCCATCACCACGGGAGATAAGGCTGGCGCCGGCATCCTGACCTTTTTGGTCCTGGCGTCTGCCGCGGGTACATTCGGATGGATGAGTTTTGGGGCATAATGGATTTGCAGCATATAACGACTTGATATTTGTTATTTCGCATGCAGCATTGCCACGGCTCTGCTGGCAGGTCGCCGAGACCAATTCGGCGCCTGTTCTCTAGGGATGTACCGGCGCAGGCCAGGGAAGGCCAGGGTTGTTGATTGGATATTTGGCGTTGCTCCTTTTTTGTACATGCGCTGTGGATGGACGCGGGCGCAACCGTCGTAAAGTCACCCAGCGCTCCCCGACGATGGGCATTGGGTAGCCCGTGATCGCGGAAGTCCTAGTAGTCTATAATGTAGCTATGCTACACAATACATAGTTTCCTAGAATAGACACATCGTCACTGAGACGATTGTTAACAGCACACAAACGTCAGTGGTCTGGTTGGAGACAGCCTTCAAGCATGTGTTTTCCAAATTTTCTTGAAACCGAGTGCATTGAATTGTTGCCAGCGCCATGACGCCATCTTCATCCGATGTCCGACAGGCGGAAGGCCCAGACGCTGAGCCTGACATCTGCACACGCGAACCCTCTACAATCCCGGGGCCTTTCTAGGCCATGTTTCCCCCCGGAGTTGCAGCGTACGTCATCTCGTCATCTGTCGTCTTATCCTGTGGCGGCAGCCGTTTCAGTGAGGCTCTTGAAGCCGCCAAGCGTGTTCTGGCTTCTCTCTTCCAACCGAGCTTTTGCCGGCGTGTTTCTTGGCCTCAATTCCCCTCTCCTAAATGTGTTCTCTAAACATCCCTCACTCCACTCTACTGGACGTGCGGCCAACCACATTCAGCGAGTCTCATCGAGGGTGGCCCCGTCCGTTTCATCAATCTCTCACTCTCACTCTCACTCACACCATTCAGATATTGCATCTTTCTCAGCTAGACTGACGCCTGGGAAGCTTGTCTAATTTTATGAGCGGTTGCATCTAAGCGACGGTAAACAATTGTTTCAATACTGCAGGATTTGTTATCTGTTGCGGTCCTTCTGTCAGCTCATTCCTCCACCCGTCCCAGCCGAACCTCCACCTCATCCCGGGGAGGGAAACACCGCCCGCAATGCCGATCCCGGACCTGACAAACACGACGACCTTCCCGGCCTTCGACGGCCTCCCGATCGAGGAAGACGGCGCCGCGCCCGGGATGGACGCCCGCGAGGAGTGGTTCCTCGTCGCGCAGGTGAAGCAGAACATGACCATCACGAAGCCGACGGTGGTGGTCGCGGACCGCGCGGGGGACGAGTTTGCCATCACGTTCGAGGACCGCGGGATCGACCTGCGGCCGGTGAAGACTGGGTGGACGATCGTGGTGCCGCGGGCGTGCCGGACGGCGCCGAAGGAGGGGAAGAAGGGGTTCGTGAGGGTGGCGGAGGGGAGGGGCACCGGGGTGAAGTATGTGCCGGCGGCGCTGGAGAGGGTCTTTGAGCTGGGGCGGGCGGTGAGGGAGGGCGGCGAGGGGGAAGGGGAGGGAGGAGGGGGAGGGGCGGCGGCGGNAGGGGGAAGGGGAGGGAGGAGGGGGAGGGGCGGCGGCGGGGGAGATGTGTGCTGGGTGTGGGAAGGCGGGCGGGGAGGTGAAGAGTTGTACGGGATGCGGTGTTGTGCGGTACTGCGGGAAGGTGAGTTTCGAGGATGGCGAGACGGTGATTGGGGGACAGGGAATGGTTTGCTAACGTGATGGGTGTAGGAGTGTCAAACGAAGGATTGGAAGACGCATAAGCTTGATTGCAAGGCTTTGAAGGGCATGGTCAACGCGTGGGGGGTATGATGGAGGCCTGTTTGATCAAGCGTGCGGAAAGCGTGGATATCTCAAGACGACCAGGCTCCTGCTGGATGCTTCTCATGAAAGCGGTAAGTGTATGTTCTGGCACGATTCATCAAGCATTGATTCTAACAACAACTAGATGCAGAGGGACTCGAGGTTAATGGGAATACCCTATTAGTTCGTATTGAGTCCTCTGAAGAACTTGGAAGGAATGAAAGCTTTCTAAGGATGCCAAGTTTCCAACAATCTGCCGATGCTCAAGGACCGTGATTCAACTCGCATCGCTTTGCCCAGAAACGCCTGTCCCGCCTAACCAACAAGTACATATCAGAAACTATCTTGAATGAGTGATGACGAATCGAATAGACTTTCATCCACACCGGCCCCCTTCAACACTCTGCTCCTCCACACTCCCACACATCCACCTAGTTGTACAGAATCCGGGCAGCGGTAGGCGGGAACGACACATAATCGTTATCATTCACCCCAACCAGCTCCAGCCCCTCCACCGTGCCCGCAGGCTTGCAGTCGGACGGCGTCGACAGGTACGCGCCGTACGTCGCGTCCCAGGTCGCATACCCGCCGTCGACAATCGACACCCGCCCGATGTTGGCGTTGCGCTGGTTGCCCGGCCCGCCCGCGCCCCAGCCGCCCGCGCCGCCCGCGGGCGCGGGCTTGAGCGAGGTGAAGACGTCGAGCTGGCGGCTGCCGCCGGCGTAGGTGTTGGCGTCGGCGAAGAAGGCGAACTGGCACTTCTTGCCGGCGGCGGCCGCCGGGTAGGTGAAGGTCAGCAGGGTGGTGAAGTCGTTGCCGGCGTTCTGGGGGTACTTGGAGACGTAGCCCCAGGAGGCGGGGTAGATTGCGCCGTCGCGGACGTTGTACTGGAAGACGGCGGAGGGGGTGAAGTAGGAGCCGGTTTGGCGCTCCTCGAGGGGGGCCGCGAGGGCGGAGGTGGCGGCCAGGAGGGTGATGAGGAGCTTGGAGAACATTGTGGGCTGTTGATGGGTTTAAAAGTGTGTGTGGAGGATATGAGATTGGGGCTTTCTGGGGTGAAGGGCTTGGGAGTTGGTGATGGGACTGGTGATGAGATTGATGGAGATGAAGAGGTATTATGTCGTGCCTTTTATATCAACTTCCAACGCCATCATGGTCCTCGCCGTCGAGTCAAGCATCGTGACCAGTACTTCACCGAAGAAAGAATGTCATGTCGCCGGGCATACGCATCGTGGCTTTCCCAGCTGGGGCATATTCCGGAGGCAAAGTCATCATGCGGGAACCAAAATGACACTCGGCAAAGACGACTTTCTCAAAATAGCATCATGGAAGCACATTGCACCGCTCTCACCGACACGAAGCCGCAAAGACTGAACACACGAACACACACACAACAATCTTAGCTCCAGGAGGCTTTTTCGCCCATACGAGCCTCGGCCCTATCCCACGCCGCCGGGTATCTTGCCGGATCAGCCCTGCAGCCCTCCTCTCTTCCCCGCGCAAACTAGAGCTTAGCCTAGCTCCAAGTGCCGTGCCGTGCGGTGTGATGGGAGCCGGAGACTTTTCTGGCATTTTTGAGGCTGGTGTAACCACGACGCCCGGGAGCTGGGCAGGATAGGAAGTCAGCCCTATGGCCGACAAATGAGAGGGAGTACGCTTAAGCGGGAAAAGCCTACGTGCAGATGACGAGCTCATTTGGAGGAGGCTCAGCTCTGGAGCTGAAAGTGAGCTTTGTGGCCAATGGGAGGGGAGCGGTGAGAGGGAGCTTATGCGGCCTATCGGGGGCTGCCGCTGACCTTTGTGGCTTGATGGGCTTTGGGGAAATGGATGATTCTGGCGGTGGCTGCGTGGACTTTTGAGGCCTTGCATTGACGCGCAACGAATAGGTCTATCAGGTGCACGCAGGGCATCGTGTCGTTGAGAGCATTCGTACCCGTCAATCGAGCAGTGAGTGTGAGACAGCAAACGCGGGAGGTTGATGGAGGCATGGATGATGGAGCTGCCGGTGAGCAGGAGGGGCAGGTCTCGGTTGGGAGGACTAATTGGACGGGTAAGATTCGGGGTGATTCTTTTGCGGCCGGGACAGAAAGATGAGGTTGCTTCTGGCGGGGGGGATGTGGTGGTGTGGTGTTTTGGGGGGGCTGTGTAAGCCGAGCTGAAATGTCGGGAAGGATTTCTGGCATCGTGATCGGAACGCCTGAGACACGGGCCAGGTTGAGAGTCGACATTTCCTTGAGCCGTTCGCTTCGAACATGGCCGGGCCAACTCTTACTGGCTGGTAGATTGACGGCGAGCTTCATCAAGTTCTTTCCGCACCACCTTTTTGAGGTGATCTCCTCTTGTCATGACGGCGGTCTGAGACATACGAGATCTTGGGGAGAGGAGGGGTTTGAAAAGCTTACTTTAGGTAGAAGTCTCAAGTCGCGGTACGTCTTAAATGCTGAGAAGAGTATGACAGGCTATGGCGAAAGAAGATTCTGAAATGGTCTAGTCATTTCAGTGGCAATATTGCCCTCGTGAGGACATCTTAAAAAACGCTGACGTCTTCGGTGAAACGGTCAATGACCCAGCCGCGAGCAATGCTTAAACATTACCTGGTGGAACTGCAGTATTAGCACGCTGCAGTTGAAACTCCTTATTGGACATACATCCGTATGAGCATGCGAGTGCGTAGAATAGATTGAAGTAACGTTGACTCCGGCGAGTTTCGATTAGGCAGACTTGACACTCGTGTGTAACCTCTTTTTTGAGACACATGCACGTCAATCAAGCCACCAAACTTCATGAAGGCCGTTCTTCCATCGGACAGTTATTGTGCCACCTGCGGTTGATTATTTGGAAGCCACCTGCGTCCTCTGTGGTGGTGCGCAAAACTTTGTTGAGGTCCCATCCGCTTGCTGTGTTTGACTTCTTGGACAGTTGAGCTTTCCCTCTCTCTATTCAAGTCAATAAATTTGACTTGGTTCTCTGTATACCGCAACTAAGTCCTCAGATGGTGGTCCGTTGTTCATCAGTTCTGCTCTGTGCCTGAGTGACTGGATTCATACTTTAGTGGCCATCGTGGTCACGACTGGCACTTTCCTTCGCGTTGAACGGTCTCTGATTCGGCTTTGCCCCAATAAATCTCTTACCATTGAGCGCATAGTGCGGGGAGAGTTAGGTGAAGACATGGCCTAGAGATTATGACCAATTCGTCCCCGGAATTAGCTTACCGACCTCATTCAGCCACCTGTACTCCCCATAGTCCTACGAGCCATGAGCCACTCTTCCTCTTAGTCCTTTGATTACCGTTAAGTTTCCCTCTGTCTCTACATCCCGAGATTGGCAAAAGTATGTAGGTGATACTTGATTCATAGCACGGTCTAGCCCCACTCAAGCTGAAGGTTGTGATCTACGGCAGCAATGTGTTCGGTTCAGTACAGTGCAAGAGAAAGTTTCCTTTCTATCTACAATTATGTTTTCTCTTCAACAATTTCACATGGAATATGTTACGAAAATAAGTCCTGTTTCATAAGCAGTCAATTTTGTAATCAGTCGGGCTAGATAGTAAGCTACACTAAGTTAGTGATAGAACTCTTCACATGATCATTTGCACGCTCCACTGAGCAGTTCATTTTCATACATAAGGTCCTTCTTTCTTGAAGCTTTCTTTATACTTTGATTCATTAGGTCTTTCCCCTTCTCGATCTACTCGTGGGATGTAAACTCAGACATATCGATGTGATTTATCATAAGCACGCAAGAAATATATACCTAGTTATTTGGGAGTGTGCGAGTATGTCTAAAAGCATTTAAACTTGCTGAAGAATGCATGCTGCGTTCTCCGTGCTTATTCTCACGTATTAGGCAACTGTTCCGCACGACCCTTGCACCCTCCAGGCAGCGGTGCCCGGGGAGGGGTTCTTGTGTGGAGTGTTTCTGCATGTTGGAGCAGGCCTCCAACAACGACTCCTACACAGCCACAGCCCAGTGGTTCGATCATTCTGCAGCTTATCTACAGAAATCAATCAGGCACCCAATAGAAACTGCGGATATCTTACTACCCACTGTCAGCACTCAATTGGGTTACAGACTCCAACAAGTGTTCACTGGGAGCATGTCTTGTTCCATGTCTAGCAAAGCCTCACGAGGGCCCACTGCCAAGGTCCAACGCCAGAGCCTTGTCGGCGATGTCGGCCAAAGAGGAAGATTCTCAAACCATGCTGTGGATTGATGCGACGGAACATGTTCATGGGGCTGTTCTGATTTGGAAAATGTCGCTCACATGTTGGCTTTGGCGAGGCATTTAACCCCCGGAGGTTCCAGATCCCTCGGCATTGTCATCCATCCCACCAAACAACGAATTATCACCATCTCTGCTAAAAGTCCCGGAAAAGATGGCTAGCTCACAAGACCACTTCTTCAAGCTTTTAGAGTACTGGTCCATTGACAACCTCGACGCTCTCTCGAGGGACTACGGAGGCCACTCGGAGTCCGACGATGTTAAACGCCTGCGTCTGAAGAACTACCCAGGAGCCCGATCCTATCTCAGATTTCTGCGGGATTCGTCTGACGACTACGACGATGGCCCTATGTGCACGGGCGCTGAGGACGATGCGGAGCTTTGCCGCGAATGCACCAGCCGGTTGGACGAGGTAACGAAAATCGAGTATTTTCGAGTCGGTCTCGAAGATTCACTCCTACGCGGTGACGCAAACGACGCAGACGATGTTCACTATGAGTGCGCGAATATTCGACCTAACGATGTTTCCATGTGGGCCAAGGAACCCAACTTCTACCGAGCACTCGCTGCCGATGGAATGGGCTTCTTGTCTCAGGTCGCGCATGTCTGCATGTACGCTGCCGTTAATCCTTGCAAGAACACAAGGTGCGAAGATCTGCGTGATAAAATGGATAGCCGTGCCCCCAAAGTGCCAGGGTGGCCATCTCTAAGGGAATGGGCAATCACTGCTATGTCTTGCCAGGAGAATCATCGGAAGGACTGGACTGAGGAGTCTGCTATTGGGCATACACATATTGCTAGTGCTGTTGCGGGACTTGCAATGGCTCTGGCAGAATGCTCACGGCCATGCTACAGGAAGACTCATTTTCAAAACCACCTCGACAGAGCCGAAGATGGAGAGGTCGAGGAGGACGCGGATCAGCGAGTCAAACTATTGGATCAGACTCTGGACCTGCTCTATTGGATGGTGTCGGTCCAGTACAACTTCTCAGTTGGACCAGAGAAGTTCGGTCGCTGGGTATCGGATTCGATGTCCGACAGCACTGGCGAGGGACTCGAGAGGCCTAAGAAAGCGTTCGACCAGCTGGACAAGACCAGATTTTGCAAGTTCCGAGTATGGAACTTCCTTGAAGCCTGCGACCGAAAGGATGCGGATCTGCCAACCATTATGAATTTCTTGGGGGCGATGGATAGTCTTGTTGACGACAAAGAAAAGAAAGCCCACGAGAACTGCACGCCAAAGTTCTGCCAGCAGGCTATTATGGACAGTACGAAGACACAGCAAATGCATGCGCCTGTGGAACATCAAAGTTGCTCCAAATTGGAGTTCGACATGGACCAAATCGACAAGGCCGTCGACGAAGGTCATTCCACGGCCTGGCTTTGCGGCGAGGAAAACATATCTGACAACAAAGTTCAGCTTGCTCACCCGCACGATGACTACGTCGCGATCTCCCACGTCTGGTCGGACGGGACAGGCGTGGGTCTCTCGTCAAAGAATGAGGAGGACCCAGACTCAAGCGCTCGCATGGTCAACTCCTGTCTCTGGGAATTCTGGGAAGACAAGGTCAATAAAGTCTGGGAAGGCGAGGACCGGAAAGCCATCTGGTGGGACGCTGTATCTGTGCCGGAAGGTCAGGGGCAGTATGCCAAGGCTCTCAAGTCCCTACACAAGAACTATGCCAATGCGAAATGCACTATCGTACACGACAAGGAGCTCACTCGCACCGAGTTCAAGGACGACGGAAGCCCGTGCGTTGCGCTGGTATTGTCGAACTGGTTCTCTCGCGGTTGGACTGCGTTGGAGCTGCAGATGTCCAAGCAGGTCAAGGTGCTGTTCAAAAAGGATGGCGAGATCGTCCCGTATGATCTTGACAAGGATATCTTGGAGTTCTTCCCGTCCACGACAAGTCCCGCCCATTGGTTGGCTACGAGCTGGATCAAACGCTTGCGAGAGCCTATCAACGATATTGGCGACATCATCCACACGCTCAACTCACGATCTACTTCCCGTCCGCGCGACAAGACGAGAATTGCTGCACTGCTCGCTGATGTTCCACACTGCGATTTTTCAGGGCAAGAGGGTGAAATCACACGGGACATCCTGTCATATCTGGGGAAGGTTCCTTCGCTCTGCTTGTTCCATGGCGAAGCCACCATGAAAAACAGTGGCCCATGGTCGTGGTGCCCATCAACCATTTTCAACATGCCAGCTGCAACACCCATCGACGTTGAGAGCCGCACTATGTCTGATTTCCTCTCACTACTGGATGTCACAGAAGATGGCGCGATATCCGGTCAGTGGCGTTGTCGGGAGCTGAAGAAGGATGACGAAAAGGCAGTCCACCTGTTTGGCAGAGATCCTTCGTCGCGTGTCAAAGTTCGTCTCGCGCTCCAGAAATCCCAAATACAGCGCTGCTTGCTTTTGCGTCCCATGGCTTCGTTACAACAAGGAGAGCCAGCTCTGCTTGTGAAGAGGCTCGGCCAGAGAGCGGACCACAATGAAGAGCAGACCTTGCTGTGCGACTATGTTGGCACTGTCTGGGAAACTCAAGCACTCGAGGAGTCTGAGTGGCGTTATTCGCAGATCATCATGGGAAGCAAGTTGGACTCTGATGAGTCGACGGAATTGGAAGATTTTGACAATGTGTCTTCCGAGTATCCCAAGGATTCCATCTCCGACGAGAAGGCTGATGTTGATGTCGAAAACTATGAGCCCCAAAAAAAGCCTGCTCCTGTGGCCTGGCTTAGTTCCGAAAGTACACATGACTACGACGAATGGCTAGGGGATGATGAGAATTTCTTGGGGGTCCTACAGTCAGGTACTGTTGATGACAGGTCGCTCCGGGAACAGTTAATCGACTCAATCGCGAAAGCAAACCAGAAAGCAGCCCAATATCTGCTCGAACTATCCAAGGATGATCTCGATCCGGAGCTGGCGGATCAACTGCGACTGGAGGTGGACGAAGACGAAGCCAAGTCACACGCTATCATCAACGGTCTTTGGTCACTTGGCGATCACTATCTGCGAGAGCGAGAATGGAACAAGGCCGAGGAAGCATACAACAGCGCTCTTGATTTATTTGAGAGTCTTAACGAGGATGATTTGTCTTCCCAGGCTCATTCAATTCCTAGTTATACCAGGGCGATGCTGACCTATCAACGCGGCCTGGTATCGATGTTATCCGAGAACTTCTCTGACGCCGGGCAATTCTTTGCGAGGACTTTGGATATGATGAATGGGAGGACGAGAAGCCAGAAGCCTTTGAATCAAAACGGAACGAAGTCCCATGGAAACGTTAAGAAGGAGGTGATTAACAACAAGCAGCAAGCCCGCGGTGGCAGGCCTGAGGACAGGGACGGTGATTATTTTGTCAAACGCAGCGCCCTTGGCGCCCTCATCCTGTTGTCCATTGGCCAGGAGAACGGCGTTGACGAGCCACTCGACGAGCCAAGGGAATATTTCATGAGATCTCTCCGCTTTGCAGAAAGGGATAGACTTGAAGGGAACGCCGCGAAGGCAATCATCGACTACAGCCTACGGATGCCTGAAGGCGGCCCACCTATCCCGGGTAAACAGGAGGCTCTCAACATCGAGAAGACTCTCACGAGCGCTCTCAAAAAGTTTGATGTGCTATTCCGGAAGAAGCACTTACTTTGCTGCGTCACTGCACTTTGCCTTGGTGTAACCCTACGAATCAGGTCTCTTTCGGCGAGCGAGTCTGAGCGGAAACGCCTCTCAGAAGATGCAGAAGAGCATCTCAAGCGTGCTGCAGCCGACATGATGGAAATGCTTCCAGACTTCTCAGAGGAAGAGGATGACTCTGGGCGAGAAATGAGATTGCGCAGTATTGCTCTTGCTCATGAGCGGCTTCTAGAGAACAACTATTGATGGAAACGGTAAATGATGACTCAGAGTGGAAGCTTTCACCGGAAATCTTTTTGGTGAGCTTTTTCGTAGAATCATCTGAACCATTAGAACTTATCTTTGTTCTTCTCGTTTTTATATTCACGTACTATAAACCGCCGCCTTATTCCTTGGAAATAAATGACGATATTGAACCAGAATCCCAGGCAGATGTCAGAATCCCCCTTCACAAACCTGGAATTGAACATCATGTGCGTGATGAAAAAGCACTTGGCTGAGTTCAGCAAGAATGGCTGTGTTGTGGCTGGCTATGCATGAAAGTCTCAGTCGATTCCGATTGGTCTTGACTAAGGATCCGGCCAGAATGAAGACCATTTGTTGTTTGACTTGTATCAACGGGGCGTATCGCCATTGGGCTTCTCCCGTTGGTCCGCCACCCTTACCATCATGCATGTCCACACGGATTCCCGCCATTGGATGACAGTGCATGCGGGCGCGGAGTTCTTCCAGTTACATTTTACGGCGTCTGGCTTTTCGTTTGTCTGACTTGTGAGGAGAAAGCCTGTGACTTCGCGCGAAGGTTCCCTGAAGTGTGGCCCGGCAAGGTGTAGCACAAGTTAGGCTAACACTGTCAGACCATGCTTACCCGCCCATAATTGATGCTTGCAGTGATATGAGTTCGTGTTCTATACATGTTGTAGTAAGGCCTCCTGCCCCATTTCGTCTATATTGTCGTCCATTCCCCGACGATGGGGAACAAGGAGGGGTTCTGACTGCAGCTGCATCGAATATCCACCTGGAAGTAAGCAACATTACGAAAGCTCAATTGATTCCCATTTTCTTCATTTCTTCCAACCTCTCATCATGCCTCAAATGGCGCCCATATGGTTTTACTCGCTAGCGAGTTCCATCCCCGTCAAGCGCGAGGTGCTCAACGATGCTGCGGCACGGGCTTTGCGTTTCCAGTGGAGGAACCCAGCCGACATCCTTTCCGTGCTCCTTCTCCTCGGCCCCGAAATCGTAAAGAAGGCGGTAGCCGCTCAGACCGGTCGCCGAATCACTCCCGTCGCGTTTTCCTTCGGCTGGGTGGCGTATGGAGCAAGCGCCCTGCTGGATGCCCTTGGCGGTGAGTCTCGAGATGTGCGTGGACGGGAGTTTCAATCGCCTGGGTGAATTTCATTGAGAAACCAAGCTAACAGGGTGTGTTAGGTGGGACACTCATGCCAGCGCCGGACGTGGATGGTGTCATGGTTGTTGGCGCCGATAGCACCCACCTCCGGAATTCGTCAAGCTGGGTCCTGGGTCGTCTGCTTCGAGACTTGACCTACAAAGTGGACGAAGAGATGCATCATGAACAGCAGCACGTTGCAAACCCAGAAG
This sequence comes from Colletotrichum gloeosporioides, assembly GCF_011800055.1. Taxonomy (NCBI): domain Eukaryota; kingdom Fungi; phylum Ascomycota; class Sordariomycetes; order Glomerellales; family Glomerellaceae; genus Colletotrichum; species Colletotrichum gloeosporioides. The sequence continues at coordinate 490,278 of NW_025544662.1, read as the reverse complement.
CTAGCAACGAGAAATCGCCGCAGATGAGAGGAGGACCTGCCTGGGAAGCCTTGAGAGTTTCAGTCTACACGGTTGACTCTGAACCAAAGGCCGCACATGGCGTCCCGTCTCTTGACTTGGTCTGGTACTCCGGCTGTATGGTCATACTTATCCAACTCGTCGTCTCCATGGTCCCGTGGATCGTCTACGAGGATTGGTCAATCTTCCTCGTCACGGCCGCCGGCACTCTTTTGGCCGTCGTTGGTAGTTCGCTGCCCCAGTGGCGGCAGGAAAAATGGGCCTGTCCCAGTGATGGAGGTGCGACTGTCGCCATAACCCAAGGTAACGGCAGTCGTCACGTAGTACTCATCGAGAACAATCGTCGGTCGAAGATTGGGCTCGATCTCGAGATCCTTGCTCGCGCTACGCGCGTATTCAAGCCAACGCTTCAAACGAGAACCATAACTGTGGTCCTGACTCTTCTCTGGGTTATGCTGCTCATAACTGTTTCAGGCATGGAGGAGCACACTTGGTGTACGTTGATCGCTTCTTGTTCGGTCATGCCCCTTCGAAACTGATGCTATATTAGATTTGCTCGCCATTGGTCTCGTTGGGAGTGTTCAGAACCTGTACGCTGCTGGTGTCTCCAGATCGCCGAGCGCTCATGGCATACATATCACGCACAAGGAGACGATTCGTGACAGGAGGGTACACCCTGTCATCAAAAAGGTCGAGAAAGACTATCCCTCTATGGGGTTGGTTCTGCTGGACATCTTCTATCCAGGGTCGTTGCGGGTCAATAATGACGAGAACAAGGAATTCTGGAGAGAAGCAGTTCAAAACAGGATGAAACCTAACAAATTTGGGGTTCGAGTGGACACTCTTGGCGCAAAGGCGTAACCATGATAAAACGCACATATCATACGAGAGCAATCATCCCAATTGTTCTCAAACCATACTTTTGGCACAACTTGCATTTCAGCGGCAGGCTTTCCTCGCTATGATTCATCTCTTGTTTGACCTCCGTCGATACAGGTCCCTTGCAACTTAGGCGGCCTCAGGAGACGTTTTGTCGACAATGAAGCCAGCTACATTCCGGCCGCTGCAGAACCGCGCCTTCGTTGCATCAGCAATTGCTTCGAGCTCAGCCAGTTGCATCAGAGGCAAAGCCTGTCTCGCATCCAAGCTACCTCGCTGCGTATCCAGGTAAGTATGCTGCGTCTCTGCTCCATAGAACAGCAGAGGCAGGATCGACGACTTCCAAATAGGACGCCTTCCCCTATCTCGACAGCTCTGTGCGTATGTGGTCGCAAGGAGAACCAATGTCAGAACTAGCAGGACACCCGGATACACCAGCCATGGCCAGTCAACGCGCATGCAGATGGACATTTCGACAGCAGTCCCATTCGTGAAGCTCCGCGCTTCTGTGAGGAACTCACGCCCTTTCGCGCGCATGCGGTTCGTCAGAGCGGTCGCCATATTGTCAAAGGCGGCGGAGATGTCGTCGAATGTGGCGTTTCCGCTGTTGAAGAATGCGTCAGCCCAGAAGCCCCCTTGGCAGACTATCCGGCCGCCCTCAAGGCTGGGATCTGGCCTGTTTGACCCTCCAGTTCCTTTCATGCATGACCCTTTGAGCGTCTGGATAAGAAATCTTCTGATTCCGAGGAGCTCTCCAGGGTCCATGGATAGCAGACATTTTGACGGCGCATTGTACAGAGTGTCTCCTATGTCCCAGGAGGTCCACTCTACGCCATTTCTTGGTGCTTGGCTGACGTTGGACCAGTCATACCATACATCGTTGATAATACAAGGTTCAACCATGGTGACGTAGGAGAAATTCCGGTATACGAGCGTTTTCCTTATTTCATCGGCTATGTTGGCTTGGACATATGATATGTTTACTGGACTGATCAATGATGTAGAGACTAGTTCCTCGTTCAAAACACCATTCGAAACGTTGGCATGATAGCGGCGAAGACACGGACGTAGGCTGCAGTTCGCTGCCACGATGTCGAACTCTGGGAAAAGACCCAGCATGTTGTCGTAATTATGCTCGCATTTTCTGGTCAAGCCTGCACGATCCTTCGAACGGCCGCAGCCTTTCGCCGTAAAGGACAGGATGGATGTCTCGGCATTTTCGACTTTTTCCTCCTTTCCGTATGGCCATATCCTTTCCGTCGTCATGTTGAAAATACCGGATTTGAAAAAGGTGCTGATTCCAAATTCGGAGCCGTTGTTGAATCGATAATCGCGGTCTGTCTCACGCACGTGGGAGAGGTTTGAAATGTGTCGGGATTCTAGTACTTTGGATCTTACATCAGTGCAAGTGCTGCAAAGTCCGAGTGAAATGTGTGTAACCCCTGGTCCTCTGAGAGGGAATGAACAATTGCCAGAGTCGCACTGAAAAAGATTAACAGTGCTAGCGCCAGCGGAAGAGCTGGATAGCAGACCAGTGAGGGCAACCATTTGCAGCTCCGGTCCAGTCCGGACATTTCTGATGACAGCACGATCGCCAGGATGGACTTCTTGCTGCATAATTCTGACGTCTGATCTTACGACGCGTTCAGCAATTGATATTCTCGCAATTCCCTTTCCATTAATAGCACAAGGGTACGTTTTAACTCCTTGCTGGACGAAAGGGCCGATCGCATATGAAGTGATCACGATAAGCGAGATCAGGATAGTGAGCCTTCTTCAACCTTCAGGTTTTAGTATCAGCTTTTTACTCGAGTGGTAGCACGGTGACGTACGGCTTGAGAGTCAAAAATAGAAGCTTCAGTGATCCCCATAGGCCTCTTCCGGCATTATCGAAATGTTCAATGTGTCGCAGAGGACGCGGACTTTCCATCCAGATCCACTTGCGTTGCCCGACAACTGTTGTTGTCTGTTAGCAAACCTTCAGTGGCATAGAATTTAGAACACTGTTCTCACCTTCAGCTATAATGTAAAGCATTGCTGCTCTTAACAGCGTAGTAAAAATAGCAATAGTTGTTGTAAGGTTGATTGAATACGCGAATTGCGGCTGAGGCTTTCCATCGGACACCTTCAGAAGGATCACGATGGATATGAAGGCAAGAACTGATACAGTTATTGCGAGCAACTCATATCTCCACAGCCAGAGGACTTCGAGATTGCGCAATGGCTTATATGACATGGTATCTCTATTGGTCTTCTCATCACCTAGCTTCGCTGCGTTCTCAGGATGGGTTGAACAAGACGTCTGGGGTTCCTCGGTTGGAACGCTCGCATAGGTGCTTGATGAACAGTCTGCAGGCCGACTATTATCGAAGTCGTCCATTCCAGGCACTTCATGATCGGAATCGGCGGCATGGAGAGTAAACCCAGATGTTTCAGAGTGTATCGAACACCTGGGGGTGGCAGTCGGTCGCCTGTCGTTGTCCAGGGATGAATGGTCGTGACAAGTCGCCATTTTATTTTGCTCAAATGAAAAGAAACTACCGAGTGTTGAAGTTGAAAAGTAGATGATGTCTGCCGGGTTTACATACCTTTTACAAGACACCATCTAAAACTAGAATGCGCCTTAGAGGCGCAGTCCAAGGTCAGCTTTCAAGCTGAGGGTGTGGACTAAGAATCTTGTAGTGATACCTGCAGCTGATTGTGTATTACTAGTCTCCTTAATGGTTAGCATAGACAGGGTTTTAATTACAGCCGCAGATCGTTTGCCCAAGCTGACACTGGATTTCGAGGGAAGCGCCGAAGTAACGCAGCTCATTGGAGCTCATCAATTACAAGCCACTGAGTCCTAGATCCTTCAGTCATCATTAAGTGCACAAATAGAGCATTCTGCATTCTCGTGGCAATGTCGAGATTGATAGCTGTCCAGTTAAAACATATCATTTTCGTATCCGCTCCCTGCAAAATGTCTGGCTTGACCAGCCGAAGTTCACACTAAGCAGGCTGCATTACTAGAGCGCAGAAACGCCCACCGTCTCGTCTCTTGTGTAAAGGGTATGTTCTGACTGCCATTGCAGTTTTCGCTTCTTTCAACCCTACAACTTCAAAAATGGCAATGATTGTGGTGAAGTTGATGATATGTGCAACTTGTAGCTGTGGCTTTGCTTGAGACATTTCCAAGAAGATCGGCTGTGGTGCGAGTCCCTGTTCCTATGTCTCCCGAGGTACAGATATCCTGCCCCAGCTACCTGACGCCCTGTAACCTATTCCATCAATTCTGTCTCACATCTCCTGATCGCTTACACGTGTGATGATTTTACCCTTTGCCCTCCCTGTCTTCGACGTCTGGAAAGCCTTTGGCACCTCTTCGAAGCCGAAGATCGAGTCGATTGCCGTCCTCATAGTTCCCTCACCTAGCCAGGCTGCCAATTGTGCCAGATGCTTGTGCATGTTTCTCGTTGGAAGCATTATAATCTTATGCTTGCCCCCTCCGAGAAACGATAACAACAGCCAGTTCTTGCCGACGACCTTGATGTATTGAGGCGAGATTCCGCCGCCAATGATGAAGTACTTGCCGTCGTCGACAAGAAAGTTCTTTGACGCCGGATGCAAGTCGTCGAGGACGCTGCCCACGGTATAAAAGACGAACGACTTGATCGGACGAATTTGATATGAATTGGAAGTAACTATGAAGATCATTTGCTCTCGTCAGCGCAGCGGCCGCTGCATTTAAATTCAATACATTGGCTTGAATAATATTGTCTCCCCTGTCAAGACTTGGAACATCTAGATCGGAATTGGGCCCAATCGGCGGAAGTCTGTTGAACGGTGATTCTTGCAATATATCAAAAGGACCAGCCGCGGGTCTCGGGATCTTACAACACGCCGCCGCTCCAGCCACTTCTACATCTCTGCATGAAAATGACGCGTTGTTTCTATACACCTGCAAGATCGGTTGCTTGAGGTTATCACCCTACGGCGCTCCGCCACTTGCGTCAAGTACGAGGCGTTGAATCAACCCAACAAAGGGTCTCGGTTTCCCAACTTGGAAGGAGAAGCTGACTGCGCGGTGGAAGCAGGAATCAGCCTTAGGATACGCAAATATCCATGGAGCATTCAAGCATCGTCTAGAAATCTAGCGAAATTGCTACGAGTTACTAGCAAGTACAAGACGACGGCGACGAGAACGATGCCGATAAGAAGTTTAGATCCAAACATTTATGTGTGTTATTAACTCTTGACACTTCAATTGTATCAGTTCAATACGAATCTCTAACATTAACATTTTCATTGACACAGTGAGCAATTATCGTGATCCGTATATACATGAGAAGCAGCAACAGTATCGTCTTCGAAAAGATGGCTGTCACCGTGATTAAAACGCTTTTATGCCGAAATGGCAAGGTGTTTCGCCGGCAGTTTTCCTGTCCTGGCCGGCCTGCTCCGATTACCCCATTATTAACAAAGGTAGATGCACCAGTAGGTGACGAAGCATATATGTACAGAAATGGCCATGCGGCCGAAGTCTCGAGGTACCATCATGTGGAGATGGATGGACATCTGGTAGCTTAGATGACCCACTGCAAGGTGTTAGTTATTGACATCTGAAAGCGGGATCTAATGGCTTACAGGGATGAAGAGGTAAGGCACCTGGCGCTCGTACTCGGTCCAGGCATCACCGTACTTTTGGCGGCAGCGGTGGATGTCACGGGCGGCGCGGTGGGCAATCATGCCGCAAAAGAAGACGGGGTAGAACCAGGGGAAGGGGCTCCTAGACTATTGTCAGCACTATGAAGGCCTTCTTGCAAACGCTTCCACTTACTTGAAACCTGTGATCAAGCCCCAGCAGATGGCAAAGAAGGCATCACAAGTGTAGTGAATCTTGCGAGCGTATCCGTACATGCCATCAGCGAGAATGACATCGCCCTTGGCCGAGGTAATGGTCTTGGGGTTCTTGACGACCCTCCAGGGAAGCTGGGGGAAAGTCCTGCGGTTGATGAGCTGTCCACGCTCCTGCGCACGGAAGCTGTTCTTCTGGCTGTTGGTTGTGTCCCAGACCCAGTAGACAAACAGGTACGCGATGAACAGGACGGTGAGCGCAATGGGGTTCCACTTGTACTCGTCGGGGTGGTGGTTGGCGAGGAAGATGGTGCAGTGGCAGTAGGAGAGAGGGACACCGGCAAGGTTCCAAAAGATGAGCATGAAGCCCCACTTCTCGTAGTACATGTCCCTTGGATATTGTTAGACATGGTCGCGTGAGATGTATCAGAAAACTTACCAGGTGGGCACGATCAACTGCTCACCCTTGGCGCAAGCGTTGGCGTACAGGTAGTGGGCCATGACTAGGAAGAGAACCTCGCCAGAAACGTATCCGTATCTCTCGTATTGTCGGGCAGCAGCACCGCAGCTGAGGCCGAAGAGGATGAACCAAGGGATGCGGACCTCGAAGAACATCTTGAAGTCGAGGATGCCAAACATGCGGGGGTTCAGCTCGGCACCAAGGAAGAAGTCGTAGATGGGGTAGCCGGTCATGCGGTGCTGAGCCCCCCTCCACAGAGCAGAGAAGTAAGCGACGAAAGACACAAGGTATCCACTCAGAATAGCCACCGTCATGAGAGGTCCAAACTCATCGATGAAGGTGTAGATGGGAAAGAGACCACTAAAGTGCAGCACTGCCATGACAGCGATAGTGAAGTACCAACTGACGTAGGCGTTGCAGAAGTACTTCAGCTGCTTGCCACCCTCGTGAGCGAGAGGCTTACCCCAAGCCCAGACGCCAGGCAGGAGGCAGTAGCATGCGCCCTCGAAGATGAAGAAGGTCCAGTAGATGCGCCAGGCACGGAGAGAAGGGAACGCTCCAGTGTAGACGAGGTCGGCAAGATGGCGGAAGAACTCTCCCAGTGACTCTCCATCCCGAGGGCGCGGCACACCGCCGTCATAGTAGGTGGCTCCGATCCACATGTACCACATCAGAAGAGGGAAACCAATCATCAGGGACAAGGTGCCGAGGCTGCCACCAAACTCGAACTCGCCCGAGGTGTCAATCTTGGGGTCGGTGCCAACTTTCCAGCCGTCAATGATCTCCCCCTCCTGATAGACACGCTGAGCGTTCTCCTTCGTGGGAGGAGCGGCGTCGCCGTTCGTGAAAAGCTCGGGCTTCTTCTCCTCGACATGCCCGTTGGTAGCGTGACCGTTGACGGACTCCTCCTTCACGTGTCCATTGGTGTGTCCATTGGTGTGTCCGTTCGCGTGTCCGTTGGAATAACCATTGGCCAAAGGCTCCTCTACCTCAGCCTTGCCGTTCAAGACGGCCTTATCGGTGATCATCTCGTCATCAAGCTCCTCGCGAAACTTGCCCGTAGCGCGTCGGCGGGGAGTACGGGCTGGCATCTTGGATTCGGTGGTGTCTGCCGTGGGTTCGTTCTCGGGTGACTTGCGGCGGGAGGAGACACGTCGAGGGGTCTCAACCATACCCTCAAAGAGCTCCTTCTTCCTGAATAACCAGTTAGTGAACTGGAGGTTGGCGGGTTCAGTGTGCAGAGTATTGACTTCGAGTGGAAGGCGGTACGCAACTGCGATTTCGAGTCGTGTGGGACGGTTGCGATGGGCCCAATTACTTCGGCCGACAATCTCAAATGCAGAGACAAGATGGAAAGTAAATAGACTAACCTGGGAGTCTGGCGCAGGGAGTAGCGGCCCGACATGTTGAAGGCTTTCTTATATCTGTGCAGGAAAGCTGGACGTGGGGTTATGCACCTTTCGTGTAGCTGCCGTACCAGTCCGTGTGACGGTCGAGGATCTTGAAGCGTGGGCAGCCAGGGTTCGGGGATCAAACTGGTGTGTTATCGACAAGTCGTCCGAGGCATTGGAAGGAAGGGAGGGAAGCGTCTGGTGGAGGCGGTCAGGATGGGAATCCGAGTACGACCGGGCGAGGATGAGCGCGCGAAAAGTGTCAACGTGGCGTGGCGTGCAAGACGGGACGTCAAGCTAGAGACGGGACGGCGCAAGTGACAGGAAAAATCGCAAGCGTGTCCTCGCACTCCATTGGGCGCCGGTTGCTGCTCTCTCAAAATTTTGTTGACATTTGTATTTGCCCCTTTCTGCCGGTAGTCAAGGGTCACGAACAAAGTTGAAATTGAGGTACCTGGCTTGTTGGTGCAGATGACTGCAATATGCGAAGTACCTACTCTAGCCAACCTCGGGAGGTTCCTCGGTGCAAGGGCCCGCATCTGCAGGCCTCGTCTAGGTTGCAGGCCAATGGGAAGCTTGGTTTTGCTTGAATTGGGATCCTGGTTGGTGACCCCGCTGCCGGAACTGCTAGACGAAGCTTGCAGGTGCACCGTGCAGCGCAATTGCGTCCGAGGTTGGCCGTCGAGATTACCTCCATCATTAGCTAAGCCATTAAATGCCCATTTCGATCAACCGTGCCGGGGACGGTAAAGAGATTTCCCCAGCCTTTGCCAGACGAAGCCTGCTTGACATGCACCTCACGGGCCCGTGGACATGTGGGATTATCGGACATTGAAGATGGGGGCGGTTTTTGGGAATGTCCGCGTCTCCGCGATGAGTCCCGTTTTGTACATGGACGGGATGCTCCTTGAAAGATCAGGAGCAGTTGCTTCGCCAGTCGGCGAAACGCAATGCTTGCCCGGAAAGGAAGAAACAAGTCTCGTCCTTCCGGATGCCTTAGTCACCAGCGCTTCCTCATTCCTTCACTTCGCCAATCAGCGAGCCACGGAAGATGCGAGTGAGGTTATGATGTCCCCGGTGGACCAACATCAAGAAAAGCAAGCGTGCCTGCGGGCTTGTGCATTATGCAGCCACGCAAGCCGTCGATGCGAGAAGGCCGATCATGGGATTTTCAAAAGTCGGTCTGCTGATGGAGCCCAGCTTGATCCTCTACAGTAGACATTGCTGGATCTTTTATATCCTGTAGAAGATGTGCTTCAGAGATGAGCATACATAGGGGCTTCGGCAGATCCAGGCTTCCAACACAACTGGAGTGCTTTTGTGTTGTTCCGTGTTCCTTGTTATTTATTCTATGTCGAAATATCAATCTCACAAATCAAAGGAATACACCTTTGTATTAGAAGTAGCAATCCAGAGAGGTAAAAAAGTCTATCCATAGATGCCTTGAGGAGTGACGCCTCGTCACCACTCATGGTCGACATAGAGTCTCACAGGTGATCGAGGCTTCCAACCGAGTGCTTGCCTTCCTTTCTTACTTTCCCTTCTCTGAGGCCAATCTGGAATCTGAGAGCCAGAAAGGCGGCTGCCTCGAGCCGTACATGATCTAATGGCACGTGATGGAAGCTTCTGGCCGGTCGGCGCCTGCCCAGCCAGGCAAGCAAACAGAAGGAGCACCTGCTCGTTCTCAACCTCGTGATGATTTACTATCCAATCAGCAGAAGGTGCTTCCCAGGTTGGCTACGTACCTGTACACCCCTTCCCGCAAAAAATTGGCCTCACTGCTGCCTGAAGTACGTACCCTGGCTGATTGGGGGCCCCGCACAGGCCACCCAGCAAAGGCATAAAACACCTCCCATCGTCCGCCCATTTTCAACTTTTTCTCCTCTTCTTCTCCTTAGCTCTCTATTGCCTTTTGGCTTAGATCAAGTGTAGTATCTGTTCTTTTCAGTTTAATCTCTGAAAGACCTCCACGGAGGTCACTCGTGATTATTCTTATTTTTGATCTCTCGGGAGAGTGGCCTCTGCGGCTTGCCGCATGCCCTCATGCCCACCGTGTCCCTGGTATTTCACTGCCTCCAGGAGACGCGAACACCCCCTCGACTTTCATTGCTGTGTCTGGTTCCGCCCAGGCCTGTGAAGAAGGTTTCCTCTCCCCTTGAACTTTTGTGATGTTTGGCGCGACCGAATTGCTGTGATGAGTAAAGTTCTCCAAACGAGATATCCTAAGAATTGAGCCGCACTGAGCCTTCTCGATGCTGATCCTTGTCTCTCCCGCCGCCCCTCCACTCGCCTGCAGTGACCGCCTCCCCATCCTTGCACGACTTCTGAATTGTAAGAATCTCATCCCAGGATTCGCATCACATATTTCCCAGGCGACGGTCCAAGAATTGTCGATTGGTTTCTGCTCTGCTGGAAGATCCCGCCAGTCAATCGAAAACATTCAGTATTGAGGTGGGTTGAAAACTCTGATTTCTTTTGGCCTTATTATGGCAAGTGCAAAATCGCGGGGCAGAGACAGTCCACCAACGACAACAATCTCATCACCATCTCTCGTATCTACCGTCTCTCTTCGTGAAGTTGCAGCCTCTCAGTCTAATCCCTCTGTCGTTGTTCCCAACCGTGGCTATTGCGCAGAAGCCTATCACAGCATACTGACACGTCGCCAGCCATGGACAACGACACCAATATGGGCGAGGTCCCCGCCTCCCGTCTGCTCGATCCCCAGATCTTCGAGCACCTCAAGAATAAAATCGACGAGGACCAGCTTGTTAGGGATCAGATGAGCCAGACGGTCCAGAAGCTTGACAGGGCCATCTCCTACGTCCAGGGCCTGCTGTCCCGCGTCCACGCCACCCCGCGCGAGCAATGTGAGTCCTCAGTGCATGGCGCCAACCTTTATGGCTACACTGGCTGACACTTCCAGATGGTCCCTTGCTCGCCGACGTCCAAACGGGCATCCAGAAGGAGGTCGAGGTCATTGGCGAGTTGCAGGAGATTGCCTCCAAGTACCCTTACTACAAGTAAGCCGCTCCCCATCCACTCCCTTCCGCCAGACAGATCACTGATACTTCAACAGGTACAACCAGAAGTGGAACCGTCAAGTCCAGAACGCAATCTTCACTGTCCTCCTCTGCGGCTGGCTCGGCGGTCTCACCGCCGACGGCAAGCCCGGCCCCGTCGCCCGCCTTCTCAGCCTCGAGGAGGTCGGCGAGATCTTCAAAGGTCCGTACCAAGAACCCTCACTTCGCCGATACCTACGGCAGCTAACCGTCCCCAACAGTACCCGTCAACCTCAAGGACCGCGACGCCTTCCACCTCACCATCGAGGAGTACCTTCTCGCCCTCACCGACGTGACCCAGGAGCTCTCCCGCCTCGCCACCAACGCCGTCACCATGGGCGACTTCGCCATGCCCGTCGAGATCAGCGCCTTCGTCAAGGACCTCTTCGCCGGCTTCCAGCTCCTCAACCTCAAGAACGACATCTTGAGGAAGCGCGTCGACGCGGTAAAGTACGACGTAAAGCGTGTCGAGGACGTCGTCTACGACCTGTCCCTGCGCGGCCTGCTCCCCAAGAAGGAGGCTCCCGCTGCCGCGGCTGCGGCCGCCACGGCAGAGCCTACGACGGAGGCAAAGAACTAGACAGGTCAGGTGTTATGAAAGGTCTGGTGGACGTGGCGTGGGTACGTGAGTTCGTTCATAGCGAGCAGGTAACCAAAATTGGAGTGTTCCATCGCCATCATCATCGTGATATCCATCGCTCTCAGCCATATTGACCCCGAAATCCCCCCATCAAAAGAGAAGCTTGAGCACAGCGAAAGCCCCACTCAAGAACCACGAGAGTCTATACAACTTCAATCAGGCCTTCACTAGGTTTAATTCAATCCAGCGCAAGTATACCGCTATTGTAACCACCTCTTACTGCTCCCGGACTTTGCTGTTTTCTACCCTTGAACGACAACTTTCTCGAAGGCATCCTTGTACAAATAGAGAAGACCATGCGGATTAAGAGGGATCTTGCCTCGCCACATGTTGCAGCAGCTGCCATGCCATGGCAAAGATACTACAAATGATGAACGAGGACAAACGCCAGCTTGCACACACCAAGGACATTGAGAAGTGCCACCAAGAACCTATTGGTCCCTATCGACAAGCAATATTGCTAACCCCAATCGTTTGACCTGGCACGATTACTTCTTGGTTTCCTTGAGACTCTGCACAACTGCTCAGTTTGGTGTGCCGCATTCGGGGTCGAGGTTCGTCGCAAATTCCAAGACGTCATACACCCTAAATAGTCGTCTGGTTGGGCTCACCACAACATCACTGCGGGGAACACTGACACATACATCACTAGCAGAGGACCAATAATCAGAGTAGACGCAAGAAAGCATTATCGCAACCTAGACTACAATTCCATCCCCACCACCGTCTATGCTGAGCAACCGCCCCCAGAAATGGATAGCATACCTGTGATGGCACAATAGTACATATAAGTTTGACATCCGACGGGGAAAGCGTTTCCCCGACCGTCCAAACAAAACATTGGCATCTCGTGACCTTTGACCGTTTTCCACGCCTATGCCATAAAACCTGATTCGATTTGAGTATTTCGACGCGCCTGCTGATGATAATCTTGTCGTTGCCCATGATGTGGCAATTTCATGCCCGTGCTAGTTGTGGCTTAAGTACATCTTGTCAACCGTTCAACCGAGCATTTTCGTCGTTGGGTCTGTCGTCGTTTAGCAGGTGACGTCCTGGCTGGCCTTGGAGTTCATGAGAAGGGCAACAATCAAGCCGTAGAGACCTAGGGCGCGTTCGTTAGTAAAGAGGTTTCGATTCACAAAGCAAGGGACGTCGCATACCCAAGACTTCGGCGAAAATGAGAATCAGAATCATGCCGACGAAGAGACGAGGCTGTTGAGCAGTTCCACGGACACCAGCGTCACCAACAATACCGATGGCGAAACCGGCAGCAAGACCGGCCAGACCGACAGCGAGACCAGCGCCGAACTGGATGAAACCAGTGTAGAGAGACATCTCCTGCTGAAGACCATCGGAGATAAGGACGGACACGACGAGACCGTAAATGGCAATGATACCAGCCATAATGACGGGAACAATGTCTATCGCGAAGCTGTCAGTAACGTCCTATATTCGTTGGGCGCGTCGCGGACGACGATTCGATGGATGCGGATTCGCGTACTCTTGACGATCAGGTCAGGGCGCAGGACACCCATAGCCGAAATACCGACACCGGACTTCGCGGTACCGTAAGAGGCACCCAGGCAGGTGAAGACGATGGCGACGGTGCAGCCCATGGCACCGAAGAAGGGCTAATGACATGTTAGCGATGATTGTCGGACGCGAGGTATCGGCGATGCCCAAATGGCTCATTCGAATGGAGGCAGGGGGGAGGCGACGTCATGGATCGTTGACTCGGGTGGGCACAGGGATGACGAACCGCATAGACGGGGCTGTGACATGATCGCGTTAGCATATGAGCTTTAGACAGACATGATGAAGCTAGATGGGGAGGTTGGGGCGCGAAATGGATGGAGTTGAGAGCTCTGGGTGATGGGATAGGGAGCTGTCGTCAGGACGGGGGCAACACGGGCTGTGTTGTTGACGTACCAGAGTTCGGAAGGCATTTTGGCGGTTTAATTGACGTCGAAGACGGAGTAGTTTAAAGAGAAAGTTGAAGAGAAGGTCGGGAACCGAAGGAGATGCGGCGAAGAGTGGGTTGCGGACGATTGCGGTGATGGCTGGTTGGGACGGGCGACGTTCGACTGCTGCTTCGGCGACGGCTCGAGATGAGGTGTGCTGTGTTAAGATCTGGTTTCCAGGTTGGCCTTCTGGTTGGTTGCAAGGTTTTGCGGCGCGTTGACAGCTCCGTGCACTTACGTAAGTCAGGAGAGGCACCTGATGGAATGAGGCGGTGCACGGCAGAACCTGCGTTCCGAAGAGCTCCACTCCAGTCGCATCAAGGTCCACTCTCCAACGGCAATCGCCGTTAAGCTTGGGGAAGTGGGATTTTTTTTTTCTTACGCTTTTCGGAGGAAAAAAGTTTTGGATATCTCTTCATCGCGTTCATCACGAATTTCGACCTCACGACCAGGGCGAGCCACCGCAAGGAACCCTGCACCTTATATCTTTTGGTACGCAACGCTCACTCTTCTGCTTAGTACTGTACCAGCAGACTCTGACTTTCTTTCGCAGACATCTCTCGACACTCACCGCAACAATGTCTGAGTCCGCTGCCTGGCCCTTGGCCGACGATGCTCTCCAGCAGGAGATTCTGGACATGGTTCAGCAGTGCACCCACTACCGCCAGCTGAAGAAGGGCGGTAAGTCTTGTCCCTGAGCTGTCCCATTCCCTCGACTCCTCCCGTCTCTCTGAAGCCACCATCTGCGTCCCTTCCTCGGCCTTCACCGAACAGCTGCTGACTTCTTCCTACAGCCAACGAGGCCACCAAGACCCTCAACCGTGGTGTCTCCGAGCTTATCGTCCTCGCCGCTGATACCAACCCCCTCAGCATTGTTCTTCACCTGCCTCTCCTGGCTGAGGACAAGAACGTCCCCTACGTTTACGTCAAGTCCAAGACCGCCCTTGGCCGCGCCTGCGGTGTCTCCCGCGCCGTCATTGCCGCCTCCATCACCTCCAACGAGGGCAGCGAGCTTGCCGGCCCCATCCGCGCTCTGAAGGACAAGGTCGAGAGACTCGCCATCTAAGATACCCATGACAAAGAATATTGGGCGGCGTTGATGTTTGACTGGACACGCGCTGGAAACAGTTTGGATGTTAGTGGTTAAGACGGACAGAAATCTTTAGTCCAATGTCAAGCTGCAGCAGCCTGAATACTTGAAAAATAGTCTCAATTGTTGATAGGCGTCGACTAGTTATTCTGGGGGTTTAGTGCATAGTTTAGTCCACGCACAAACCGCGGACAAGCGTCAATCGAGATCGTCAAAAACATGAAATGCAATGTGCCCTGAATATGCAGCTACAAGTGATTTGAGTCGGGATGAGCTAGTGGGAAAGCTTGCGTTGGGAGGGACGGAGACTGCCTGCCCGCGTCCAATGCCTCAGCTGAAGAAATGCGGACATTTGGACGGAAAGCTTGAGCTCCAGTGCAAATGTGCTGAGTTGCGCACGAGCGAATGACGGCTCAGAACGCAACAACGACCCTACCAACACTAGCAGACGATGGCCCATTGGGAGACACAGCGCTGGACCAGATGCACCTGGCCTGACCTGACGAACCACCTCATTGAGCCACTCATCGGGCCGGTGTCTCGGGCGTGACCTGGACTCGCGCTGAGCGACTGCAGACTGACGTTACCCCGCGGCCCACCACCCATGTCATAGCTACATGTTCGATTTGGGCGACATCATCAGCAGTTCGCAGCACCCAAAACGTCTCATTCTGCCCCTGCATGCGATATGCTCGCCAACCCACCTACAGACCAACACTGTTAATGTTTGAATATCCGTCCAATCCGACAAATAATTCGCACTACTCCCTGTTCATGGCTCTTTTGCATACTTTTTCCTCGGCCTCGACTTTTCCCTAAGATAATTTCCGTCGTCTTCTGGCGCGCACACGCCTTGTGTGGTCCCGCATCGCACAATGCCCGGTATCGCACGCAAGATCATCATCTGCGCTGCGGTTGACGGCCTGATAATCCAGCCATTCGTAACCAAAGGACAACGCCCCGCGCAACCGGTCAGGATCAGATATGGCGACTCTGCAATAACCCCTGCAACTCGCGAGCAGATCCCCGATCTCTCCCAGCCAAACTCCTCGTTTGAGGCCTTCGGCGTTATAGGTTTGTGCCCCGAGCTCCCCAGCCACAGCTCCAGCTGCGCAATTCCGAAGCTGATCATGACCGGCGACCAGGATTGATCACAGTCTCGAGACTCAGCTACCTGATCACGATTACTCGACGACAGCAGGTTGCGCAGATTTGCGGCTGTCCGATTTACGTCGTCACCGAAGTTGCCGTCACCCCTTGCGCCTCCCAGAAGGACGCTAGCGATGCGATCGCACAGACGGCACTTCACCTCGAGGAGAGGAAGACAGACAAGGACGCCGACGATAGCGATAGTGACGACTTTGTCGAGCTCCCTGCTAGCGGCGACGAAGTCGAGGATCATGCGCCGACCAAGAATGGAGCCGATCCTGTTAAAAGCACTGTCGCAAAGGATGTAATTGGCAGAAGAGGGAGCTACGGAAGGTTCGCGCAGAGATGGTTCAGTAAGAGTGGATGGACTCAAGACCAGAAAAGGAATGCAGGATGGAGCGGAACTGCCGACCAGGTTCGTCGCTCAGTCGATCAAGCTGCCGCTGCCAACGCGGCCTCTAGCTCAGCCATAGACGACTCCGACGAGCCCGTGCCGACGTCGACTTTGCTTCCAAAGCTCCTCAGAATGACCCAGATCTTCTTTGGGTCATCGCGTAGCTTCTACTTCTCATACGATGTCGACATCACTCGGCGATGGGCAAATGACTCGAGGCTGCAGTCTGACGAAGTGCCTTTGCACACCCGCGTCGACCCCATGTTCTTTTGGAACAAGAATACCTTGAGGCCTTTTATGCAAGCCGGAGAAGAGTCACTTCTGCTACCCCTGATGCAGGGCTTCGTTGGACAGAGGCACTTTGTAGTGGACAGCAGTCCCCCACAGACAGACGATAGTCTCGGAGACTCTGTAGAGATGTCAACAATCCGACAGCCCAGCTCCGAACCAACTTCTCCGCCGACGGAAACCGTCCGGGACTCGATCGATCTTCGCCCCACTGAGAAGAAGTTCCTCCTGACCGTGATCTCACGCCGGTCTACGCAAAGAGCTGGTTTGCGATATCTCAGACGCGGCATTGACGAGCAGGGATACGTCGCGAACGCCGTGGAGACAGAGCAGATCCTGTCCGGTACCACGTGGGATAAGACTTCCAAGATTTACTCGTTCCTTCAGATTCGCGGTAGTATTCCACTTTTCTTCACTCAGTCACCGTACTCTTTGAAGCCCGCGCCCCTCATTCAACATTCGCCCGAAGCAAACTATGCCGCAGCCAAGAAGCATTTTGAGCGTTTGACAACAGAGTACGGCGGCCTGCAGATTGTCAACTTGGTGGAAAAGCATGGCGTGGAGTCAACGGTTGGAGGCCAATATGAGAAGACGGTGGAGAGGCTGAACGAGGAAGTCTTCACGGGCGAGAATGCCGCGGTTCCTTTTGAATGGTTCGATTTCCATGCTGCATGCCGTGGTATGAAATTTGAGAACGTTAGTCTGCTTCTCGACGATCTCCGTGACAAACTGGACAGCTTCGGCAGCACCGTCGAAGAAGCCGGCAAGATTTCGACGAGACAGCAGGGCGTTCTTCGCACCAATTGCATGGACTGTCTGGACAGAACAAACGTCTGCCAGAGCTCGTTCGGCAAGTACATGTTGGAGAGTCAGCTCAAGGCGGAAGGATATGATCTTGCTGCCCAGGTTGACCAGCAGACCCCGTGGTTCAACACGCTGTGGGCAGATAACGGAGACGCCATTTCGAAACAGTACGCATCAACTGCCGCTATGAAGGGCGATTACACGAGGACGAAAAAGAGGAACCTCGGCGGAGCTCTCAATGACCTTGGTCTATCAATGACACGCTTTTACAATGGGTAAGCTCTTTTCGTCCTTTCATTTTTGTTTTGACTAACACACCCCAGTATGGTCAATGACTACTTTAGTCAAGCCGCCATCGATTTCCTGCTCGGCAACGTCAACTCCATGGTCTTCGAGGAATTCGAAGCCGAGATGATGACCAAGGACCCCGCCGTTTCCATGTTAAAGATGCGAGAGCAAGCCATCGAGCTCTCCCAAAGACGTGTCATCTCAGACGAGAGCGAAGAGTTCATGGGCGGCTGGGTCCTCTTCAGCCCTCACACATCTGATAACCTGCGATCTCTTCCCTTAGAAGAGGTTGTCCTTCTCCTCACCGACGCCGCTCTGTACCTCTGCCGCTTCGACTGGAACCTCGACAAGGTCTCCTCCTTTGAGCGCATCGACCTCGCGCACGTCGTCGGCATCAAGTTTGGCACGTACATCATCTCGACCGTCTCCCCGGGCCAGACGGATGAGACGAAGAACGTCGGCTTCGTGGTGTCGTACCAACCGGGCAAGAACGACGTCACCAGGACCAACACCAGAACGTTCTCCAACTTGGGAGTCAAGCGCAGCAAGACCTCGAGCACCGAGGACCACCAGCATCCTCACGCAGCACAACCCGCGCAATCTGCCTTGAGCAGTCTCCTCGGTGGCGGTCGCCCCAAGGCCCCGCCGATCCGAAAGGTCGCCTTCAAGGCGCCGTACTCCCAGTCCTCCGCGGCAGTCACCGGCGACGGGCCGAAGATGAGCGAGATCCAGCAGGTCGTCAGCATCTGCGCCGAAGTCGAGCGCTTGGCATTCCTCAGCCAGCCGGGCAAAGAGAGGCCCGGCACCGAGAGCATCATCGAGAAGGGCGACATCATTTCCTTGGAGGAAGCGAGACAGAGCACCGGGCTGTTAGACCACCTGAGCTACTCCATCAAGAGACTTGTATGGGCATAGAAGCATTTTTTCCTTTTCATTCATAGATATCCGTCCTTCCTTTTTTATCCCTTTTGTTTCGCCGGCGTTCAGGGCCTTGTGGCGCGGTAGAGGTGCATTTGGTAGCGCATGTTTTCCAGAGAGATGGGGTAGCGTAGGCCCTCGGCCAGCCGGAACCACACGGAGTCGTGCGACTCGATCTTCTCCCACAGACACCCCTCCACGGGCTTCTCGTCCTTGCGGAGGGTGTGGTCGAGCAGCCACTGCATGGGGTACTTCTTGGACTCCTTCCCCACCGCGGCTTCCGAGTAGCTCCCAGGGCTGTCGACGACCAGCAGCAGACTCCCCGAGGGGACCGTGGCGCTTAGCTTCAGCAGGAAGGCCGTCGTCTTGCCGATTCCCGCGGACGTGTAGAGCTCGTTGAGGGTGAATAGTAATGTAACCAATAATACGTCGTTGCCGAGCGCGGAGCCCAGTTCGTCGCGTGACATGGACAGCACGTCGCGCTGCGTGAAGGTCGATGTGAGGTGCGACGCGGGGAGCAGCGCCGCGTTGGAGGCTCTCGCGGCCGCGTTGGCGTACTTTGAAAGCGGCGGCGCCGTGGCGAGCGCGTCTTGGAGCTTGGTCACCACGGGGCCCCACGGCGCCGAGTCGAGGAGGTGGATGTGTCCCGCGAGAGACGGGGCGTGCGTGGAGAGGTAGGCGCCGAAAGCGGCTATCTCAGCTGCGCCGCCGCCGATGGAGAGCATCTTGATCGTCTTCTGGGCCTGGGCTTGGGTCTCCGGCTTGTTGTGGGCAGGTTCCTCCTCCGCCTCCGGCTCGGCGGCGGCCCCATCATCGGAGCCGGCGCCGTCCCGGACGAGATGCGCCTCCTCCAAGTACTCCCCGACGGCGAGCAGCACGCCGGCGTAGCCCAGGGCGCGCGTGGGGCTCCAGCGGGCGGCGTAGGCGTCGAGGGAGTCCGGGGCGGCGTTGGCGAAGGCGGCGTCGAAGTCGCGGGCGTAGAGGGCGGCTTTCACCTCCTGGAGGAGGGCGGGGAAGGACGGGGAGGCGAGGACGGGGGAGAAGGCTGCGTTGAAAGTCTCGAGGAGGCGTTGCTGGAGGGGCACGGGTAGCGAGGGGACGGCGGCGGCAGAGGATGAGGAGGATGGTGTGGGCTGCTGTTTGGGGGGTTGTTTTGGTTTTTGCTTTTGTGGTTTGGAGGGCTTCTTGGCTTGCTTTTTGGGGATGGACATGTTGTCCCTAGACATGTTCTTCTCTCTCGGCATTTTGAGATGCTTGTGATGTTGAGATTGGGAGGGGTGGAGGGGTTTGTGGCGGGGTAACGGGTGGTTGTGCCGTGAGACGAGACGAACGCGAGGTTGGAGGTTGTGAGAGGCGTAGTTCACGAGCGAGGCTGAAATAAACTCGGTTTGAATTCTGGCTATTGTGGAAGCTATCTTGAAGTTTGTGAAGCTGATGGTGGTTGTGGTCTGGGTGAGGCGAAAACTCAATCGGGCAGGATCCACACCGCCCGCTTTCACCTGTGGTTGAGTGACAGACACTAGTGTAAGGTGAGAGAAAACGCATGAGAGCTCACTCTCATCAACCGAGACCGAGTGAAGCCTCGTGATGCACCAACATACTACGAAAAATCGGCAATCATAAGGCGATTTGACAAATGGACCTGGAATTAGTATCAGCTCTAATATGATTCGTGGCCGAGCATGCAGTCGATCTTTGACGACGTCAACTCATGTCTCGGAATGCTTCCGTACGCAAACGCCGGCAGTTGAGGAGTAGGGCCGAATCTCGAAAGTGAGGCCGAGTTCGATAACCAAAACCCCCTGAGATGATGCAAACGCGGCTCTCGATATTCTATCCCGAACTGAAGAACTTTTCGCAGCTTCCTCCGCTGAATCTCAACCCGGCGACGGATACATTGTCGGCTGGAGTGGCGGATATGCGGGTGGAGAGGCTTGATGTCATCCGCAGGGAAGCGGGAGCTTGGGCCTGGGGCCGCCTTGATTTGTGCGGATAAATACGAAACTGGCTGTATCCCAGCCGGGTGGCCCGTGCACACCGGCGCCGGAGCACAGCTGTTGAGAATTGGAGGACAGACAGCCTCTCTCAGTCAAGAGAAAGAAAAAAAGTCTTGGGGCAGGTGAGCAGCCAGGCAGAAAACGGTTGAAAAAGGCCTCGTGGCATCGCGCATTTTTAACGGTCACGGCGTGCATTCTGCCGTCCCCGAGTTCCGCGTCCTGATACACGCCGGGGTTTGGATTCCTTTTTTCCCCTCTTTCCTCCTATCTCTGCAGTTAAGGCACTGGCGGGTGTTGTGTGCATGCACTTGTATGTTTGGCGCGGATGTCCAGCGGAGAATCATATTCTTCAGCTTTTGACCACCGTTTGCCGTCACTCAGGAACAGAGTTTCTGTCGAGACTCAGAATCCTGTCCTCGTTCTTGGCCATGCCACGGATGTCGCGCATCTTGGGACGCGAGGCGTGGCCTGTATGGAGGGGTCGTTGGAGGGGCAATCCCTCAGTAGGAAAATCTGCGACCTCAGACGAGAGAAAAAATCAGAGGGGCCAGGACTCAACCATAGGGACACGAAGGTGTCATTATGCAGTCAGGGTCCACTAACATGACTGGATCTCAGCACGAGATTCGACCAGGGGAAGCCAGGCGGGCGTGGTGATGGGGAGGGGCCAGAGCTTATCCGCGTCGCCGGCTTGAAACAGCGCGAGCGAGAGGCAGGTCGCAGCAAGGGGTCCGGGAAGCGCTGGGAGGTCCTGGCAAAGGCCTCGCAGAAGGGTATTTTCGGCGCTTGGCTCTCCCTGAGCGACGGTGTACCTCAGACGAGGCTTAAAGTCCGGTGGTCTCTGGGCCTATGGCCGACGCGGCAGCATCGTGAGTGAATAAATAGACGGAGCCTACTGGCGGGAGGCGGAGGGGCATCGGCCTTGCAGACTCCAGCGTGCTTGCTCCAGCTCACTCCGGTGTGGGCCGGAGATACCCAAACAGAATCGATATCGACGATCCAGGCACGTTCGAACGTCTCCAGTGCTCCATGGATTAGTCAAGGCGAAGCCGAAGTTGCCAGAGGAGAGATTCCGAAGGGGGACCCGGTCGACGCGTTGTGGGCATTATGACGACAGTCTTTCTGGATGACGATCCATCGGAGCCGTTGGTCGTTCGCACGAGTCAACAGTGGCATCGAGTGAAGCTCATCGACATGAACTGACTCTTGCGAATGTCGAAAAAGACGTCACTGTTAAAAAATGTGATACGTCTGGTGGTTGCTGATTGAAAGATGCCCTACAACGGGCGATGGCGGTATGATTCGTCGAGGTGGGATTGCCTTTCCAGGTGTCAGACCGACGTCGGTAGGGTCAGTCGGTACAAGCACCGAGAGCGCAGACGGGAGGTTGAATTTGGGCCGGGCATTTTTGCCTCGCAGGGGTTGCCGGGTGAATTGGAATTCAAAATTCGCTGTCGTCGGCGGGTGAGATACACCACTTTTGGACGGTGACTTGGGCGAAAGCCACCAATGGCGGTAGGCTGGGCCAGCCACGGAGCACCTGGGAGAGGGGCAAGAACTGCCAGCATTTCATACAGACGCATCCAGGCAAGGTCAGTCCACAGCGTTCAAGATGGTTGAGACGAGCTGAAGCCTGCACCGCCGTCCTGCCGGCCAAGGACAAGACCGGAAAATTGGGGAACAGCGTCAAAAAAAAAACACGACAGGCCAAGTGTACCCCCACTTCATGTGAAGATTGTATCAGGATGGGGGTCCTTCTGGAAGAACGGGATATGCGTGACTTTTTTTCCCCTGGTGATGGTGATGCCAGTTTCTGCCCTGGGAATATTCGATTGAGCCGGGAGATTGGGAGCGGAAAGAGTAAGGTGCATCAATGGACGTCCCGTCGAGGGCGAGTTCCATGGGATGGGGGAAAGCGGCACCGGGGGGCGGTATGCCGCCGGGCATCCCGCCGCCGTGCAACGCACCTGGCTACCTACCCACCTTAAGGTACCTAGAGGCTAGGGACCTAGCTGGTGACAGTCAACAGAGCTCGAGGTACCCCGTCGTGGCATGACGTTAGCTGTGAACGAGATGTACCTCTGGCTGCTGTCCTAGGTCTCGTTGCACAGCGAACGAAGCTCTTTCCGATGCTGTGGCTCGAGCTTACCTTTGACGATGGCTTGCCAAGTAGGGCACTTACGTGAGGTGCCTCCCGGGGAAAAGTAGGTAATGGAAGGTGTTGTGCGACGCACTGCCTTGCCTGAGATGGAAGAAGTCAACACACCAAAACATGGAGAGAATACTTCGGAACACATTCCACGGTGGCCTGCACGTCCAGTCCAGTCTGGTGTGAGGGAGGCAGCGGCAGTGGGTGGTCTGTTTCTGTCTCTGCCTGCCCGTCTGAGGTGTTGCCCCTCCATCCCCCTCCATCCCCCTCCATCAAGCACAGGTGCAGTCAATGTACCTCACCCCTCCATGTTCCACTGTCCACTCCCACGTCAAGGTCCCCACCAGGTGCTCAATAATTGCCTTGCGGCGGAACACTGAGGTGCATGCAGTAGACACATACCACCGCCCCTTCTCCGTCTCCTCTCCCAGACGTCTCGTTTGTATATCTACCGCTGCCTCCCAACTTTTCTCTACCCTTTCTCATCCATCTCCTCTTCCTCCTTGACCGAGTTTCTCTCTTGGAAGAACGCAGAAATCAGACACCATGGGTTACACCGAGCAAGACTGGAAGGCGATCAACACGATCCGCCTGTTGGCCGTGAGTTTCATCCTCCCCGCCAGATTTTACCCCGCCACCGTGGTTGTTGAGATTTGTCTCTCGACCCCGCCATCGCCAGCCCATTGGCGGTGGCATGATGAGGACAGCTCGCAACCGCGCAATCGCCATCGCGGGAAGCAGCTTCAATGGAGCTACGGCTGACAACTTTCACTTCAGGTCGATGCCACCTTCAACAGCAACTCCGGCCACCCCGGTGCGCCCATGTACGTGCTCGCCCACGATGCGCGCTTTTGATGAGAATCCCGAACAGAAAGCTGACAATCCGTCTCCAGGGGTATGGCGCCGGTCGCCCACGTTCTGTTCAATAAGTTCATGAAGTTCAACCCCAAGAACCCCAAGTGGGCGAACCGTGATCGCTTTGTCCTCTCGTAAGTCCCTCACTCGATCTCCGAGCTCACATCTCCGCCGGACCCATGAGCTGACCAATCCCTCAGCAACGGACACGGCTGCATGCTCCAGTATGCCCTCCTCCACCTCTTCGGCTACGGCGTCTCCCTCGACGACCTGAAGAAGTTCCGCGTAAGTATTCAGTGACGTTTCAATGCCCAAGCAATTGCTTACCCCTCCGAAGACGGTCGACAGCATCACCCCCGGTCACCCCGAGGCTCACGACACCCCCGGTGTTGAGGTCACCACCGGTCCTCTCGGTCAGGGTATCTGCAACGCTGTTGGTCTGGCCATCGCCCAGGCTCACACCGCCGCCGTCTACAACAAGGACAACTTCACTGTTTCCGACAACTACACATACTGCTTCCTCGGTGATGGTTGCTTGATGGAGGGTGTCTCCGGTGAGGCCTCCTCCCTGGCTGGTCACCTCCAGCTCGGCAACCTGATTGCCATCTGGGACGACAACCACATCTCCATTGACGGTGACACCAACGTCGCCTTCACTGAGGACGTTGTCAAGCGCTACGAGGCCTTCGGCTGGGAGGTCCTTACCGTCGAGGACGGTAACAACGACCTCGACAGCATCGAGAAGGCCATTGCCCAGGCCCAGAAGTCCAAGGACAAGCCCACCCTCATCCAGCTCAAGACCATCATTGGTTTCGGCTCCCTCCAGCAGGGCACTCACGGCGTCCACGGCTCTCCCCTCAAGGCTGACGACATCAAGCAGCTCAAGGAGAAGTTCGGCTTCAACCCCGAGCAGTCTTTCGTCGTTCCCCAGGAGGTCTACGACCAGTACAACGCGCATGCCGCCGAGGGTGCCGCTGCTGAGCAGGAGTGGAACAAGCTCCTCAACTCGTACGCCGAGAAGTACCCCAACGAGGCCAAGGACCTCCACCGCCGTCTCACCGGCGAGCTCCCCGAGGGCTGGGAGAAGGCTCTGCCCGTCTACACCCCCGCCGACCCCGCCATCGCTTCTCGCAAGCTTTCCGAGACTGTCCTGGCTAAGATCGAGAGCGTCGTTCCCGAGCTTGTCGGTGGTTCTGCCGACTTGACTGGCTCCAACCTGACCCGCTGGAAGGCCGCCGTCGACTTCCAGGCCCCCTCCACCGGCCTTGGTGACTACTCTGGTCGCTACATCCGCTACGGTGTCCGTGAGCACGCCATGGGTGCCATCATGAACGGTCTCGCTGCCTACGGCACCATCCTGCCCTACGGCGGTACCTTCCTCAACTTCGTCTCCTACGCCGCCGGTGCCGTCCGTCTTACCGCCCTCTCCCAGGTCCGCGCCATCTGGGTTGCCACCCACGACTCCATCGGTCTTGGTGAGGACGGCCCTACCCACCAGCCTATCGAGACCCTCGCCCACTTCCGTGCCCTCCCCAACAACATGGTCTGGCGCCCTGCCGACGGTAACGAGACCTCTGCCGCCTACTACGTTGCCCTGACCTCCAAGCACACTCCCTCCATCATCGCCCTCTCTCGCCAGAACCTGCCCCAGCTTGAGGGCTCCGTCATCGAGAAGGCCATCAAGGGTGGTTACGTCCTGCACGAGGCCGAGAACGCCGACGTCACCCTCGTCTCCACCGGTTCCGAGGTCTGCATCTGCGTTGATGCCGTCAAGTACCTCAAGGAGAAGCACAACCTCACTGCCCGTGTTGTCTCCATGCCCTGCACTGAGGTCTTCGAGGCCCAGTCCAAGGAGTACAAGCTCTCCGTCCTTCCCGACGGTCACCCCATCATGTCCGTTGAGGTCATGAGCACTCTCGGCTGGGAGCGCTTCTCTCACGAGCAGTTCGGTATCAACCGCTTCGGTGCTTCGGGTCCTTACAAGGACGTCTACAAGGCAAGTTGCACTCATCATGGCCATTTCTCACAATCTTTACTAACAATCTCTGCAGAAGTTCGAGTTCACTCCCGAGGGCATCTCCAAGCGTGCGGTTGCCACCGTCGACTTCTGGAAGAGCGTTCCCAATGTCCGCTCTCCTGTCAACCGTGCTTTCCAGCAGATCATTTAAAGCGGTTATATAAATGGGTAGAAATTGGTTAATTGGCGAGATGGTTCAATTTTTTTTTTTAACGCGGCGATGGACGTTACGGGTAAAATGAAGCTCGGTATATAGAGACCGTCAAAATCAAAGATTATGATTAACGCGCAAAAATGACTGCCTGCCCGAACGCCTATCCTATGACCCTGATGGTTCGTTCCGTGCCGGACCCTTCATGTGACGCATGGTCTCGTTTCCCTCATATCCTCGTCAAAACCGAATGCCATCCATCATCTTACCCGCCCGGCCATAGTGTGCGCCAGATTGCGCTGTCAAATTTGGGGGCCGTTTTCTTTCGCTCCTCTCTGGACCAACCGCAGAATTGAGAAATCTCGCGAGGCCTGAATGGGTTCACTGACCACCCTCCGCAGCAGCAGTCCCTTCTTCAGCGGCCCATTCCCGTTGGAACTCGCGTCCCACCCTCTCCAACCGTCCCGCGGCGCGGCGGGCCTCCATGGCCTCCTCGCCTGTCGCAGCAACCACGACGCCGACTAGCATCGGAGCGGCGTTCTCCACGTCATCCGCCTTGGTATCAGTAGCACCCTGGGCAGCGCCGCCCGGCGTCGCGGCCGTCGCGGAAGAAGGCCCCGAGGTGGCGGGTCTCGACGCGGTAGGGGTATTGTTGCTGGTCGCGGCGGCGGCGGCAGCGGCCGAGGCAGCAGCGGAGGTCTCGCCGCCGTTGGGGAGGGCGTCGGCGCCATTGAGGAAGGAGGAGAGGACGACGGGGCTGCCGGGGCCGTGCTCGACGATGATGCGCTGGGCGGGGCCGAGGGAGAAGCGGGTTGCGGCGGCGTGCGCGGTGAGGGAGGTCGTTGTCAGCGATGTGAGGGCCTCGAGCTGGGATTGGGAGTGCGCGGAGGTGAGGATGGGGTTGAGGGCGCGGTCAGTTAGGTGTAGCGCTAGAGACGGATGTTGAGCAGGTAGAGAGGCCATTGTGTCGGTCGCTAAACGGAGGACGTGTGGGATCGAAGACCGCAGACTATCGTAGCAGGTACGTGTGGGAGAGTGGAATGCCAGCAGGATATCGCGGGCTGAGGCAAGAGAGATGTTGGGTGAAGCTGGCGAGAATGTGCGGTTTTGCGCGGGATTGAGGATTGAGGATGGTACAGTTCGGCCGTGAGGTGGTTTGTAGCGCGCTGTTCGCGCCGTACCCCGCCATTACCCCGCCAAATGCCGTGCCCGACGCCAAAAGGTGGAACCGATTCTACCGCCCGTTGAGAGATATTTACCACTGTATCTTTGACGCGGGCATTATCTTACGTCTTTAGGCCGCGGCCCCCACTGAAGGTGCAGAAAATTGATAGGGACCGACCATCGTATGATAGTGAGTTTTGGTTGAGACGGTTGGGTTATGTTATGCCGTGACGCAACGGCTGGCTGTGCTGGGGTTTGAAGCTCCCTTGCGCTAACGGGGGGCCTGGGTTTCGTTTTGCTCAGCGATTGGACCTTGTTCTCGGGGGTCGCTTCACGTCGGCTGTTTTGGGGGTGCTGGCGTGGTAGCGCTTCTCGCGGCCATGGGACGACGCGATCACCGAGCTGCTCGAAGCTCTAGGCGGTGCGTGCCTGTTATCGACACGACGGCGGCGCCGTGAGGATCGAAGTTGAGGAGGCGACTGGTTCGTGGGCTCTGCTGCCCAGACGTCGGCGCTGACTGCAGTGCGTTTCTCAGGGGAGGAGGGCCGCGGAGGTGAGTCCGCAAAGTGGACCGTCTTTTGGCTGCGGCGAGGGGTTGCAGGCGGCGTGTCGTCCCTCTGCTCCTCTGCCAACTTTGGTGTGGTGGCTCGTTGCGGGCCATCGCCGGCGTCACCCTCTTCTCCCACGGTCGGGAGCACTGTCGATGATCGGTGGCCAGTAGCCGGGGGGACTTCATCGTCTGAGGATTCCTCTGAGCTGTCGGGGGTCTCTGGGATTGGGACTGGAGCAGGATCAGACTTCGATCTCTGTCGCGAGCGACGCTTGCGAGCGCGTGGTTGATGGGCGACGGCCTGCGCCCCAGACGTCTGTTCGGGCAGTACAGAATCGCCGTAGAAATAAGCGCGTAGGACTTCTTCGCCTTGGTGCTCAAGACAAAAGTTATTGGTGAACCATGCATCTATCAATTTGGCCTGGTCATTCGAACACCTAGACGCACGACACGTATCTGCCTCCAGAGTCAGCGATGTAAACCCTGAGAAGTGGGCTTGGCTGGTGGGAGTGGAAACAACTCACGCAGGTGTTCTTGACAGTATGGACCCTTTCGATATCGTAGCTTTGAACATCCCTGTCTCCTGCACAGTTGGGCATGTTGTGTGCAGTATCGCGACCTCGAGGAAGGATCGCAGGTCCTCGGACAGCCAGACGCCAGACAGCGGGGTTCAGGCTTGCTGGAGCTCGCAGGACTTGTGTTGTTTTTGCCGTCGCCGTCGCCCCCGCCACCGGTTCTCGATACGCACTGGCCCATGACGAACTCCTGCCGTCAACGACCTGGTGTTGTGATGGACCCTCCTCCAGCGCGCGCTGGGGGGTTGAAGGAGAGTAAGATGAGCATTTGGTTTGGGTGGTATGTCAGCTTCTTAGTATACCACGGTTTCTGGACAGTCTGAGCTGCATAGAGTTCAAATGGGTGTTGCTGCGGCAGCTCCGACGATCCTGAATGAGCTAAGTCGCCTTGTCCCGGGGTGTTCTGACTTATGACGAACGTGAGAGATCCTTGTCTGTTACTGTTGCGTCCCCTTGTTGGTAGGCCACCCAAGCAGTGAGCGCCCTTGGTTCGAGAGGCCCATCCTGCGGATGCGTCTATTCGTAGCAGTCCATATCAGGCTGCTGGCAAGTGCCAGCTGGATTCTAGTGCAGTCGAACCGACGGGGACTTTGCCAATCAAGTCGCGGCTAAAGGAGGAAATGGACCGCCTTGAGATGTGACAGGAGCATGTAAGGCGCCAATGCATTGAGGACGTCGTGGGGCGGGAACTGCGCAGCGGAGGCAGTTCGCTGCAGTACTGCGTATGCATTTGTTGCAATCCGCTTGGCCCGCTGGCACGTCTTATCTCTCAAGGTTGGCCATTGGTTCCAATGTTGGAGACTCGTCAATATCTTGCATCGACTGGTGGTCAACGGTGAAGGTCGCTGGTGGCAACGAAAGCGTTGCGCGTTGACATTGCTGTTTATGTGGATATCTGCAGTATGGGCGCTCATTGCTATTCATGAGCCGTTGTGTACCGCTATTTCGGCTCGGTTGACCGTGAAGGGGCCGGAAACACCGGCAATTCCTTGCTTGCATCGAAATTGTTGACTTCTCGGAAGCAGGGAAAGTCGACGTGTTGTTGATGTTCGCGAGTTACGGGAAGTATTCCTCGAACTCAAGAAGGTTGTCCCCTGCAACTTTAGCGTACATTCTCGACGCCTGGCAGCTGTAGCCTTTGTCCGCCTCCGTCATTGGGGAAGGCCCCTGCCGGGCACCACTGCACCACAAGCCATGGAATGTGGCTTGTTCCTGACACGAGTGGACAGCTAAGCAAGCTCCTGCAGCAGGCCAAACCGTCCAATTTGCGACCATCGCATTCCTCATCCGACATTCGACGACGTGCTTTGACAGCTCAGCTCCCTCGCCGCACAAGAACCGGCAACCTTTCCTCACACACTACCGACAAGCCTTCACACTCCAAAAGTCATCATGGCCGACGATGACAAGGCGGCGAAGCTGGCCGCAGCCAAGAAGAGGGTATGCGTCGATTAACGTCCCATTGCACCCCCACCTTGCTGACCCTCTTGCAGGTAGAGGAGTTGAAGAAGAAGAAGACCAAGAAGGCCGGCACCACAAAGAAGGAGAAGGGAGAAGCGACCGCGGCAGAGCCCAGTGCTTCCAAGGCAGACGAGCCCGAACCCGAGCCCACCACGCCCGCCGAGACCGCCAACGAGGACGAGAAGGCGGAGGAAAAAGAGGCGTCTGAGGCAGTCGCAGAGCAACCTACATCCCCAACCGCCTCCCAGCCATCACTAGCTCAACAATCGAAGCTCAGGTCGGCTTCCTTCAGACAAGGCTCTATATCCACAGGCCCCCTTTCACCGGGAACCCAGGGTCCCGAGGGCGAAACCGCAACCGACATCTACCGCAAGCAAGTCGCTCGCATAGAGGAGCTCGAGAAGGAGAACAAGCGTCTTACAAAGGAATCAACAGACTCCGAGAAGAGATGGAAGAAGGCAGAGGAGGAGTTGGCGGACTTGCGCGAGACGGAGGGGGAGAGCAATGGCGCCGACAGCCAGGTTGAGAAGCTGGTAAGTCATGTTACAACCTCCCGAGACCTTTGTATCAGTCATCTGACATTCACAACAAGAAATCCGAGATCGAGGCCCTTCAACGCCAAAACTCTCAACTACAGCAACAGGCCTCCCGCTCGGGCGGCCGTCACGGCTCATCACCGTCCGTTTCCATGTCTTCGCCCCCCGCCGAACTTG
This sequence comes from Colletotrichum gloeosporioides, assembly GCF_011800055.1. Classification (NCBI taxonomy): domain Eukaryota; kingdom Fungi; phylum Ascomycota; class Sordariomycetes; order Glomerellales; family Glomerellaceae; genus Colletotrichum; species Colletotrichum gloeosporioides. The sequence continues at coordinate 460,471 of NW_025544662.1, read as the reverse complement.
AAGCCCAGCTGGCGTCCAAGACGTCGACGATCGAGTCCATGGAAATCGAGATCTCCAAGCTGCGCGCTCAAGTCGACCGCCAAGCAAGCGGTACCTCCTCCGAGCGTGAGCAAATTGCCGCCCTCGAAGACAAGCTCGCTCGCTCCGAAAAGGCCGCCGCTCAAGCCCAGAACGAGCTGGCAGACCTGCGCAAGAACCTCGATCGCACCGCCGAGAAGGCTGTTCGGGAAGGCAGCGAGCGCACATCCGCCGAGACGAAACTCCGCACCCTCGAGCACGAGCTCGCCGATGCTATCGATGCGCGCCTCGAGGCCGAGAAGAAGGCGGATGGCCTCGAGAAGAAGGTCACGACTCTGACCACTCTTCACAAGGAACAGGACTCGCGCACTCAGACTCTGCGCAAGGAGAAGGAGCGCGCCGAGAAGGAGGTCAGCGAGCTTAAGGCCCGCGTCGAGAGCCTTGAGAGCGAGAACACGCGCTTACGCAGCCGTAAGTCAACCGAGGGCGGCGGCGGTCTCGACGATGATGGCGTCGATGAGCTCGAGAACGAGGAGCGTCTGCGTCTGGAGAAGAAGGTACGGGATCTCGAGAAGGAGGTTTACGACCTCCGCCACGGACACTGGCAGGAGAAGCGCCGTGAGATGCAGCCGGGCCCTCAGAGCCCCGGGTTCGAGAACGTCAGCCTGAGCAACAGCCGTGGCACCTCGCCCTCTGCGCATCGCAAGCAACCCACCCACGGCGGCATCGGCGACTTCTTCCAGAGCGGCATCAACGCGCTCACCGGCACTGGAGACGACGAGTTCCTCGAGGACGATGACATGGACTTTGACGAGGATGCGTTCCGCCGCGCGCAAGAGGACGATGCGAAGGCGCGACTTGAGCGCATCAAGGAGATTAAGCGCACGCTAACGAACTGGGAGGGTTGGAGGCTGGACCTCGTCGAGAACCGACGGGGCGGCTCCGAAGGTCTCGGCGAGGTTTTTGAGGTCTAGACATTGTCCTGCAAATCGTGCTTTCTCACATCTGTAGACTTGACAAAACTCCCCCGTTTTGAGACCACCGTCATGTACAACAACATTCAGGCTAGACCAAGATATCCAAACCAAAAAAGTACCGGTCCCCTGCTTATTTCGCTACAATCCCACGAGAAAACAAGAATGGGAAAAAAGAATGTAGAGGCCGCGGATGTGGCAGACTGGGCTTCTTACTCATCCCGTCCCTCTCCTCCAATGACTCAGCTGTCCTGGTGACGATCGCTGACATCCCCCTTGCATCCCGTTCTGCAGCCAGCCCGCCCTGGGGAGAGAACAAGAAAATGTCTCTTTCCCAGGAAAAAGAGTTAACGAGAAACAGGGCGCGAGAGCGACCCTCTTCGGATCCCCGCGCAGATCGAACCTGCGATGTTGGCCTGCTGCCTAGTGTAAGGCCCGGGGTCTTGGACGTTTCTAGAAAAAAAAGATGCATGTGACGACGCGTCTTTTTAGCCTCCTACCCCATGTTCATGTTCACGCCCACGACGTGCGCGGCTCAGGTACGCGTAAAGCACCCTCTCCGGGGGGGTACGTCATCTCTCTCCGATCTCCCTAGAAGAGAAGGTACGGACACGATATGCAAAGCAGAAAGAGTTACGGTTTGGAAGGATTACATATGCATGCAGGGCGCAATTACTAGCTTCAACGCCACATTACGAATCACATTTCACGGGCACCATGAGAGAGGTAGAGTTGTACGTAGAAGAGGAGGATGTTCATGTTAATTTATGGTTTGGGATATCATCACGTTTTGGGTTTTCCCAGTCTAAGAGCTTTCAACTACAACAACAGATATAAACCAATAGAATTACAAAAAAGGGGGTTGTAGGAGTGGAAGAGAAGAGAGGGGGACATGAATTTTTAAGTAATAGTGGGAGGGTTAGGGTGAAAAAACCCAAAAATGTACATTCTACCATTTGCCGCCGTCATGGAAAGAGGTATTTTGTTTTTCTTCTTTTACGCTCTGCGAAGAGAAGGGTATGCGGAAGAAAAGAAAAAGAGAGAAGGTTGGGAAGGGGGATATCTCAGAAAGCAGTAATAGTAGTAGTAGTCGTCATCGTTCTTGTGCTTCGCCACCAGAGAAAAAAAAGACCGAGTTTCCCGTAAAACGCCTGATTTGCCTCTTTCGTCTTTGGTGAATGATTATCCCTTTCGTCGGAAGAAAAAGAAAAAGCCTGCGCGGAAGTATACACGGCGTATGACTCCGCCCTAATGGAAAAGAAGACCAGGTATGAGTGTGAATCAAAAAACGGCAACTCGACCCCTCCCAGAACGCCTCATCGATGCTTGTTTCGTCAGGTGTAGAGATGTGTGTGGTGCGTGATGTATGTGTAACAAGGGTGACAAAAAAGTGGCAGCCTAGAAAATATCGGAGCTGCCGGGGTAAAGGGAGATTTGGTCGTAAGGCCGTGTCGGGAAGTCTGGGGAGAATCGCAAGGCAGTGGGCGCGTTCTCGGGCGCGGGCGGAGGCGTAGGCTGAGGCGAAGTCGTCGCTGTTCCCATGGTCAGATGAGGGCCCTACAACATCGTGGCAGTGGGAGCAGTGAGCCCAGCGGCGTCGAGATTCGTGCGCAGCGCCTCTTGCAGTTCCGCAATCTGCGACATCATGGCGAAGCTGTGCTGGTTGTGTCTCTCGAGCTGCTGGCGCAGATCCTCGTTCTCCATGCGCACGCGCTTGATCTCCTCGCGCAGCTCCTCAAAGCCAGCATCAGAGCTCTTGCGCGAGCGCTTGCGCTTGTTGCTACCGCCCATGTTGACGAGGCTACCCATGAGACCCTTCTCGCTGTCGCCGTCGCTACCAGTCTGCACGTCGTCCTGAACGGTGCTGGAACCGTCACTAGTATGTACCCGGCGCAAATGTTCGTTCAAGTTCTCTTGTCGTGAGAAGCCTTTGCCTGTGTGACGTTTGCAATTCGGGTGGGGACAGTTGACAGTATTCTTGGGTCCACCATGCTTGCCATGGACTTCGCGCTCGTGACGCAGGAGGCCTCCGGAGTAAGTGAATCCAGGCAACTTCTCGCAGCCTTCGGCGGCGCATCGGTAGGGTCGCTCGTGCTTGTCCATGTGCTTGCTGCAGTTTAAAGTATGTAAGCGGAGCTCTCAAGGTATGAGGGCCGGGGCCGAATCAGACTTACCTCCATTCGCACTTCCGGGTGAAGACCTGTGTCTCCTCCGTACATCCCGGGAATGTGCAATAGAACTTGCCATCTGCCTGCTTGGTGACCTCGCGCTCGGGCTTTGGTATGCACTTGACCCTCGATGATGGGGTTGACGCCTCGGCCTCGTCCTTGTGGGGTGTGACGACGGTGTTGTTCGAGGGCAGCGGGTCAGGCATAGCGGGAGGCAAGTTCGAAGGGAGCGAGGCGAGACTCGGCGGCGCGGAGAGGTCGAGTCGCGTGGCATCTGGAACGTCGATGGTAGTGTCGCCGAGGCCATCAGGCATCAGAGAACGGTCGTCTCCCAGCATCGACGTTGTGGGGTTGTAGGAGGCAAGCTCCGGGACGTCGGACGCCTGGTACTGCGCTGTCGGGTCATTGTGGTCATGGTCTGGGTCTCCAATGGGAGGGTATGACCCGTCGTGCATGAAGTTTCTGGGCTCATAGACGACGGACATATTGAGCGGGAAGCGCGCTGCGATGTCCAGCTTGACTGATGTCGGGGGGTTGTTGTCTAGAAGAATGCGGTTCGATGGTCGGGGGAAAAAAGGTAGGTCGTGACCGGGGGGCGGTTTGGTGACGAAGAGAAGGTCGCGACTTCCCGGGAGTCCTCGGCAGGGAAACTGCAATAAAGACGCAAAGGGTAGAAGATGATGGAAGAAAGGAACAGGAAGGCGCGGTATGGCAGCGCTCAGGATATTAGGGTCGTACTTTGCGTACTTTGCGATGACACGCGCGTCGGCTTTCGTAGCTTGGATTGATGGGTGAGAGAGAGCTCCGATGCTAAGGAAGGCAGAAAAGTTAGTTTGGCCTGAAAATTCTGGCGGCAGAGCGAAAGAGCTGGCAGCTGCGGCGCGCACCAGCCACAGCCTGCCTGCATTAATAAGCCAGCGCACGCCACGTGACCCTTGTCCGATTGCCACCCAGCCACAAAGAGGCACTGAGAGGACGGACCACGACCCACTTTGGGCAGGATGACTCCTCCGGCTTGCGGGTTGCGAGGCAGAAGCGCAGCGATGCTCCGTTGTCAAGCATGTGAGGGAACCCACCCACTTACATGGTAGTACAGGGCGCGATCGAGTGCGGATATGTATGTTGCACTGCAAATATTGCTTTGGGCTCTTAGCTCAGGATGTTATGCTGTTCGGGGTTCTTCAAACCTTTTTACTCTTTTATGTTGTTCGACAGCAAAATCAGGCGGCAACGCAAGGTGACTCGTCTGTTCCCTCTCCGAAACCCTTACCCATCTTGGGCACGTTGGCAGACAAGAGAATGCGAGTCTGACTCACAGGGCAACGTATTGTTGGCCGTAGCCTGTAGGCCTCAAGGCTGCCAGCCAGCCTTTAGACCTGATCCCTGTCCTCTCCTATGAAATGGAAAGTCTCGTGACTGTTTCGGGTGAGTTGCTGGTACAGTTGTGAACTCCCTACCTACTGTTGTGTCGAAATTCAGTTAGTCTATGCCCAGAGCTGATCGAGGCCGAATCACTCACCTGGTCTGCTTACTCCGAAATCCTGTGAGATCTCACGCCAAAGTTCCATTGGTAATGCTCAAGACTGAGCCGCACTAAAGCGGGACCGACACTCAAGTCTACATTCACAGCCGCGTTGAGGCCGTTGAAAGAGCCAGCTTTTGGGGGCCAACGATGTTGGCTGAGTTGCCTGGATGAGGCCTGCAAAGCGACATGGGGCTTCTCACCGGAGACTGGGGACCGGTCGAGCTCTTCGTCAGTACCGGCCTGCGAGTGTCCATTTCGAGGTCTCGTCGAGCATAGGCAGCTTCGTTGTTCTTGGCAGAATGATGATGTGCAGAAGTGAACTCGTATCACCCTCACAGAGAACAGGTGATATGTCACAGCAGGCACGTGGGCCTTGACTGCTGTCACCAGCCTATTGGACCTGTTGTGAACCCGCTTACACGTAGGTTTGTTTACATTCTCTCTGGCGCTCCAGCTCGCACTTGCGTTATAGGCTCCTGGGCTCGACTTGAGCTCGTAGCTCGCCAAAATCAGGCATCACTGCCTTATGCCCCTCCTAGACTTCTCCATGGTGTGGACGTTGTGCGGAGACCCTGGCCGTCTAGACCGTCCGCGGACCAAAGACTTGGGCCGCCCGAATCCCGCGTCCCCTATCGGTGACTGACCGAATAGGATGCCTCTTGCTTGCCTTGACCGATGACTAGGTTGAGGGGTTGGGATGATGCGATGGATCAAGGCGGGTGACTACCCCGCCAAATTCCTAATCTAGTTCCAACATGATAGGCTGTTCCTCAAGGCTTCGGTGTGGCCACCGAGAAGTTGATCGTTTCTATCGAGTATAAAGTCCTGCGGAGTGAGATAGACTGCTGACGTTGGCGGATGACAAGATGGTTCCCAGAGCATCGCGAAGCCTGCAAGTCCTAGGATATCATCCACTTGACTCAGACTGTGAAAAGGTACTGAAAATTGAGATCTTTCCACGTAGGCTCGACTGCATGATGGTGTTGATTGACTGGACGTGAAGAGCTGGTAGTCACCATTATCAGCCAAAGGTCAACAGGGGGAGAGAATGTGAGAACGGCGGTGATATGAGACCGAAAGTGGGGTTCGGAAGTGAGGAGAATGACTGCTGTCTTCAGCTCCTGAGGCAGACTTGTTGATGCCTTATGATTCCGATGCACAAGCATGTGTTGTTTGGTATCAGAAATCGAAAAGAAGACTGAACGGCAAGAATTATGGCCTCTTGGACAGCTTATCTGTGAATGAGGAGTCTTTCAGGAAGAGACGTTTCCTACACCGCGACTCCAGCCTGCGACGTCAGATAGGCGCAAGCCGTGCCCTATGATATTTACCCCACCAATTTACGCTCAACTGTAATTGGAGCTGATCATCAAGACTGACATATCATCACTACCCAGCTGCGCGCTCTTCTGGTTACACAGATGCAAAATCTCGTTTTTTGCAATTGAAACCTGCTTCTTTTCGCGATCTCTCAATTCTTTGAACTGTTTCCGCCATGGGCCCTTCACTATCGAATCCTCGAGGCCGAAGGAAGCCGAAACCACAGCGCCCTCCTCCTGTCGTCGCTAGTCACACGATGATGGTTCTGGCGGCTAATGCAATTCGACTTTAGTATGACACTCCGAAAGCCCCATGAACGGGCTCGTACAATCTTGCACTTTCTCTAGCCCGGTCGGACGGCGTCACACCTGGACTCACCCTAGTGACCGAGTCCGGAGCTTGCTGAGGCTCGGAAATGTGGGCAGCGCCGAAGCGTCCACCGACGATCCCACCGCGCGAGAAAAAAAGTCTCAGGTACATTCAATCCTACCGCAGTGGAGCGGCACATTCTGTTGGGCGAGAACGGCCGGTGTACCGACCAACGGTCCCAAACAGCCCCTCTAGCTTGAGAAATCGTTCCCTTTTTCGATCTTGCCAGTCCCAGATCTGCTAGCGCATCTCGCTGAGGGCCACCTGAAGAAAAAAAGAGCTCTGGGTAGCTGTCTTGGAAGTGTCCACTATCAGCGCCGGTGAGTCTCCAAGGGTCTCGGCGCAAAAAAGATCTTAAATGCCTGTGATATCCGCCCACCCAACCTCAACTCCTCCTCTACACTCCAGTCGCCGAACGTCCTGCCCCTCGTGCAACCCCTGCGTTTCCCAGAAGCACGCCTCGAAAACCGCTGCGATCGAGCTCATTGGTATCATTTCGACATCAAGCATCAAAAAAGTGGCCAGAAAAGACTCGTTGCACGCACTTCCATTGCTCCGTAGTCGAGTATGGCTCACGAGTATGATGACGAGGCGCGCGACGCCTACGACAACAAGACCCCCAATGAGTTCAGCGCTGCGGCGTCCACCACGGGACCGTTGGCCGGCCCTTCGAACCAGGAGGAGCACGAGGAGTACGACGCCGAGACCGTCGAGAAGGTCTACAGGTTGGTGTTCACCAGGTCAAGTTGCCTCGCTGCCGACGACGCTGACCAATATCCAGGAAGCTCGACCTCCGCATCATCCCAGGTAAAAGTCTCTGCGCAATCTTGGCAGTACACTTTGGTTAACACACGCAGCCTTCTGGTCGCTCTACTTTCTATGCTCAGCCATCAGGTCAAACATCGGCATTGCGCAGACGATGAACTCGGCTCAAGGGCATGATTTGATGTCGGTTCTAGGGCTCACCGCCAAGGATACCTCAACCGCTCTGGCTCTGTTCTACGTGGCCTATGTCATCTTTGACTGCCCCTCGAACCTGGTCATGGCCAGATTGAACCCTAGAGTATGGATGGCCCGCATCGTCATAGCGACTGGTATCGTTGGAACCTGCTTCGCCGCCGTTCAGAGTGCGTGGAGTGTCAAGTATGTATTGTAATAACCCTCAAACTCCCGAGACTAACGAAATCAGGCTCCTCCGATTCCTGCTCGGCGTCGTCATTGCTGGCATGTGGCCCGGTATGTCCTATTACCTGACCTTGTTCTACCCGCCGTCTCGCACCGGCAAGAGAATCGGCATGTACTTCACCGCTGCCCAGCTTTCGGCTGCTGTGGTCGGTCTCGTTTCTGCAGGCTTTCAGCTCATGGATGGCATGGGTGGTCTCGTCGGTTTCCGCTGGATGTTCCTCATCTACGGCCTCGTTGCCGTTGTTCTCGGCTTCTCCCTGCTCTGGTGGCTCCCCGATCGCCCCCTGCCCCCAGGCCAGAAGCGGGAGCGCTCAAAGTGGTTGAAATGGATTCCGCCCACGCCAGAGGCTCTGTCCGGCCACGACGCCATTGTCCACTACTCCGAGCTTCGCCGGGTCTATCACCCGAGGCCGTGGACTGTCGGAGATCTCTTCAGAGTTCTGATTGACTGGCGTCTCTGGCCGTTGACCATGATGTACTTTGGAGTCGTCGGCGTCGGTATCGGCACTCAGCTCTACGGATCCGTCATCATCCGCTCGATCGTGCCCACTGCATCCAGCATCGAAGTCAGCTTGCTCTTTGCTCCTATCTGGATCGTATGTATCACCTTTCGCAGTCCATTAGGCATAAGCTAACATGAAGAAGATGGACTTGATCGCGATTCTCCTTATCATGCCAATCTCCGACCGCTTCCACCGCCACAGACCGTTCATCTTCTCAGCCGCCGTGTGCATCCAGATCGCCGGACTTCTGATGGTCACCTTCGCTCTTGACAACGGCTGGGCCCGCTACGGGGGCCTCCTGATGGTCGGCTTCGGTCTCGGCCCGACCGTCCCCAACTGCATGACCTGGACGAACGAGATCTTCCAGCGCCGCCACGGCGAAGTCGGCGTCGCCGCCGCCTCAGCCCTGGTATCGGGCCTCGGAAACCTAGGAAGCATCGTCACGACGTACGCCCTGTACACGGGCTGGCCAGAGGACGCCGCCAAGGGGCGCTACCAGTACCGCCGTAGCAACTACGCCATGATCGGTATCCTGTGCGCCAGCATCGTCAGCAGCTTCGCCATGTTGGTCCTGCTGAAGATCTTTGGCAATCCGCCCGCAAACAAGATCTCTTCCGATGCCTCCAGCGAGATTCAGGACGGTGCCGCGAGGCGTGAGGCTCGGGAGCGCGGTCTCGGCAAGCTCTTTGGTCAGCGTCAGGAAGCGTAGATGCTTCCAGCGGTATGCGCCAGGTTCGCATGAGGTCCGCGCTACCTGACAACCTCTAGATTCAACACACTGCCGTGAACCACACTCGACAATCAACCAAGGCGCCCATACATTCTCGGCAGTTCAACCTTGCCCAACATACTTAATATTTCGACTCGTCTTATTACTCGTTCTGCTCAACACACTTACACTACATACATCACCCATCTAATGTTTGGATCCGCTTTTCATACGAGGATCGGGCGCGAGTTCACCCCTTCGCAACGGCGATCAAAACAAAGCGACGGGAAACGAGGCTGGATTATCCTCAACGGCGACAGTGCTTCTACGCCATCGCTGGGAAATGGCGTATTGGACTGGAGACGAAGAAATTTCTTGACCGGCGACAATGCTGTTGCGCTATCGCTCTTTTTCGGTCCGTCTCATGGGAAACAAAAAAAAGAAGGGAAGGGGAGGGAAGCATACGGAGGGGAAGATGGGGAGATGTCCTCGATATTTGGTTTTCTGGTTTTGGTTTTTGCATTTTCGATGATACCCCATACGTGTTTAGATACGCCGTCTTTCGAGATCTTCGCCAACTCGGCCGCGAAAGTGCCGCTGCGCCATCGCTGGGACTGCGTGTTGAACCGAGGCAAACGCCGGCGACAATGCTACTGCGCTATCGCTCAGGCTTGCCTCGTGGGCGCGCATTGCGAATTATTTCGATTTTATTTATTACGAATATACAACGTTGTTTGTCTCATTCAGCCCATACGTTTGGTCACTTCTTTTCTCGGTATTATCCTGCCTGGGTAAGAATCCCAGAGTCATGGGTGCCCTTCCTTCAAACCCATCAGCTTCTGTTGTGCTCAGTAAACTCAGCGCGGCACGGCGCGTGTCAAGCAGAGAAGATGGAGAAACAAAGTGTGGAAAGTTTTGATTCTTCCTCTTTCCCCCGTTGTTATTGACGCGGTAGGACAGAAACACCACGAGGATCGCACGCGCCTAGGCCCGAGGAAGAAATGCGGCGTGTAACCCAGTGCCACGAGCACCACATGGCGCACGTCAACAACTAGATCGTCGCAGCAGGCGGAACTCGAGGTCGCGAATACGAGGAGGTTCCATGTAGATGAATTCATGGGCGCCTTCAAGCCCCCTTCTCTCTCCCACACTCCAAGACGAAACATTCCAGAAGGATGGGTAGAAATCTGAATGCAGACATAATAGACGAAAGAGCATTGTGCGCCATAACGGCCTCTTCCTGGTGGTTCGCCCGCTGCGCCGAGTACATGCCATGTCACCACACAAACTTCGAAACGATGACGGCGTCTGTCTGCGGTCCCACGACATCAACATCGCCTCCGTTACGCATGGCGCGGCCTGTTCAGCCCTCCGTCGCGTCCTGCGGCGAAGACGATTCGAGGCCATTTGTCACTGGACATTTATTTGAGGCCCTGAAGTCGGCAATCCGCATGATCGTGCCTATCAGAAACGCAGAGCTCAGCCTTCTCCAAAGCTGGGAATGACCACCACGCACGTCGTGCTCCGTTTCCTCTTCCCCTCGTCCGTCTCATTGCTTTCTCAAGATATTACTTGCGTCTCTTCTATCGCCGTTCCTTGCAGCTTGCTTACTCACTTGCGCTGTGCTCCTGTGACGCGATCGGAGTGGGCGTCATATCACCCCGTCCTCCCCTTCCTCGTCCAACGTTGCGTCAGGATGTGAGACCGTATGATGGAAGTTCTCTGGAGAGGCGTAGCTCAACCTTTTCTTCGCCCTCCCTTCCTTCCGCTTACTTTGGTGCCAAGCGATTTGATCATGCCGTTGGCTCGGAGCTGACGTTGGATCTTTTTTTTTTTTAATCGGCGTTGGAGCAGGGGTTCTATCAGCCCACGAAAACGGCGTGCGCCAGTCTCGGGCCCGATTGGCAGGAACATCTTTCCAATTCTGTCTCTGGGTTCCATTCAATACGAAAGTCCCTTTGTCACTAATGAGCATTCTCCCCGTACCGGTGTGCACATTCGTCAACCTCCTTGCTTGCATCACGCACTCCCTGTTGGCTAGTTTTCGGCAGCACAGTCCGAATCTCTCCATCCCGGTCATCGTCGTCCACTTAGACATCCCGTCAGGGATTTAGAAACCCATGTCGTCGATAACAAGGATGGCCGACTAATTGGCCCGCCGCCCCCAAAGTAGACGCAACGGAGAGGCGTGGGGACCGGGGGGGCAGCAGGGCAGGGAAGAGAGGGCCGTCCCGGGGTGTGTTGCGCTCGTACACCGACCAACCACATCCCCCGGATCCCGTGAGCCTCCCCTCTCCCCCAAATCTGCGGTGCATGCGGCACAGCTCGGCCAAGAAGGGGGGCGGAAAATGTGGCTCCTCCTCCCGCATATGCGCCGTGAACCGTACACACGACACGCGGTGCAGCCACATCTGCCACATGCCAGAGACCGAGAGAGATGACCTCCAACAACACACCCCCTGCGACTGATTACTGTCACTACGAATTGGCAGCATCGTTCTGGCGGGGTTGTACCAAAGAGAGAGAAACGTCCGCGAGTCTGAGGGTGCTGGGGTTAAGATGATCTCTTCATCGGAGACGGTTCCGGGAAGAGGCGATGTCGACTTGGACGGTTGGATGTACCTTTAGGCTGTATTGTGGATGTCGAACTGTGCCTTACTTCTGCGCCGCAGCTCGTTGATACCCACCCCTTACGAAGGACCCATGGTTAACGGCGGCCGCTGTGTGATGTGCTGCCTTCCTATTCTTGGTAATTCTTTCAAAGGGAGGGAGGAGAGCGGAGAGGTACGGCCAAGGTAGTAAGTATATCAGTCCTGTCCCGCATGGTTGCTCAGAAAAGGGACAGCATGCCGTGCTCCCAACTAACAAGGTCTTTCGTTGCTCACCATGGCAGGCGAAATCGACAAACCTCCCTCAGACGATAGACCGCTCCCCCGAAGCCGAGATGGAGGAGAGGAGGAAAGAAGCGGGCAGCAGAAGAGGGGGAGCAGCACCGACGACCACGGCGAAGAAGGCAGCATCACCACCGCCGACGAAGCCACCGTAACCAAGCCCGCGCCGGCGCGCAGCAAGGCCCAGACGACGATCCTCATGCTGGCGCTCTGCATGGCCGTGTTCCTCGCCGCCCTCGACGCCGTCATCATCACGACGGCCCTGCCGACAATATCCAGCGCCGTCGGCGCCTCCGACTCGGGCTTCGCGTGGATCGGCGCCGCGTACCTCCTCGCCAACGCGGCCTCCGTCCCCTTCTGGGGCAAGGTCAGCGACATCTTCGGGCGCAAGCCGATCCTCATCATCGCCAACGTCGTCTTCATGGTCGGGAGCCTGGTGGGCGCGCTCGCGGGGACGCTGACGATGCTCGTCGCCGGGCGCGCGGTGCAGGGGCTCGGCGGCGGCGGGCTGATGGCGCTGGTGAACATCACCATCGGCGACCTCTTCAGCCCGCGGGAGCGCGGGGCGTACTTCGGCATGATCGGCGCCGTGTGGGGGCTCGCGAGCGGGATTGGGCCGCTGATCGGGGGCGGGCTGACGGAGAACATCTCGTGGACGTGGTGTTTCTGGATAAACCTCCCCATCTCGGGCGTCTCGCTGCTCATCCTCGTCTTTTTCCTCAAGATTCACACCCCCAAGACGCCGCTCGTGAAAGGGCTGATGGCCATTGACTGGCTCGGGTCTATCACCTTCACGGGAGCGACGTTGATGCTCCTGCTGGGGCTGCAGTTCGGCGGGCTGAGGAATCCCTGGGGTAGCCCGACGGTCGTCTGCCTCATAGTCTTCGGTTGCGTTGGCTTCGGTGTCTTTGCGCTGGTGGAGAAGTTCCTGGCAAAGTACCCTTTGATGCCGCGGTCTCTCTTCAGCGAAGTCTCAGTCGTGTTCTGTTACGTCGCCTGCTTCTGCCACGGCGTCGGCTTCGCAGCGATAGCGTTCTTCCTCCCGTTGTACTTCCAGACCGTCCTCGGGGCCAGCCCGATACAGTCCGGCGTATGGCTTCTCGCCACGGCGCTCCCGCTCGCATTCTGCACCATCGCCGTGGGCGTCACGATCAAGAAGACGGGCCGGTACAACGAGATCATCCGCGTGGCGATGTCGCTCACGACGCTCTCCTTCGGGCTCTTCATCACCTTCCCCTCGCGGCGCGACTGGCCGAAGCTCGTGCTCTTCCAGATCGTCGCCGCGCTCGGCATCGCGCCGAACCTGCAGGCGCTGCTGATCGCCTTGCAAGCGCTCGTGCGGCAGCAGGACCTTGCCGTCGGGACCGCGACATTCGCGTTCGTCCGGCACATTGCGCTCGGCATCGGCGTCGTCGTCGGACAGGTCATCTTCCAGGGCGTCATGGGCCGGCACGCGGCGTCGCTCGTCGGCGCGGACATCCCGGAGGATGTGGCGGCCAAGATCGGCAGCGGGTCGACGATTGCTGCGCACGGGTTGTTTGAGACGCTCTCGGGGGCGCAGCAGGATGTCGTGAGGACGGCCGTGACGGACAGCATCAGCAAGATGTGGATCTTCTTCTGCGTCGTGTCGGGCGTTGGGTTCATCTCGACGTTTTTTATCAGGCAGATCGAGCTGCGGCAGACTCACACGGAGACCAAGACTGGGCTAGAGGTGGAGGAAGCCAAGGTCATTGAAGGTGCGCGAGAGAAGCCGAGGGATGAGGAAGAAGCTTGAACAAAAGCCGCAGGCCTTATGGTGCGATTAGACTGCGAATTGTCGATATTTCCCGAGATTGTACATGATGATAGACGAACATAGATGAACAAGAAGGTCGGGCTTCTACAGGAAGCATCATAAATACGAATGAAATGGTTGACCATCTGGAAACGCTGAGTTGGAACGACTTCTCGCTACTCATGAGAATGAAATAAGTCAAGCCTTCAAAGTTAAAATACAACGACAACAGAATGCAACTGCAATGTAAGGAAGCCTGGCGAAAATTGGTGGCGCTCCCTGCGTTGGGGTAGAAGGATACTGATTGTGCGGCGTTAGACATCAGCAAATCCTCGATAGTCTAGTGGTGAGGATATCGGCTTGTCATTAACACGATTCGCCGGGGACCGGGGTTCAATTCCCCGTCGAGGAGTTTCTTTTTGCATTTTTGCCAAATTGCTCACTAAAACTGAGTTGGTTTTCACCCGCTAGATTTCGACATGCATATCTTCTTCGCTTGTTCTATTCGCGTCGTTGCATAGACGGACGTCGGGATCATACGCATCATTGACCCCACATGTAAGTCGCCGCCGATTTGAGAACACACGTTCGCAACACACACGGCTTTCCATAAACTTTCTCGTGGTCAATACTAATGGACTTGATTATTTAAAACATGCCCAGTTATTCAGTTCGTGTTACTGCGACCGAATATCTCTTTTCTGTTGGTTCCTACTATGATTCCGCGGACAATGTGACAGACAAATAATGCAGCCATTGCAGCGTTCACCATCCCACCCTCTCCTAACACCAAAGTTCAGTAAACATATCGCCAACCTCTCTCAACCCCAGAATGCTCAGAATACCCCTCGGCCTCATCCAGCTTCTTGTTCAGCTTGATCGCGCGCCACTTTGCCAGCCCAGCCGAGGTGACGACTAAAAGACAGCCAACCAGCACTAAGCCACCCCCGAGGCGGTAAAAAGGCTCTTGCGACCGAGGCCAAAAGTACGGGCTGAACCAGTGGCTCGTCTGGCTGATGCAATTCGCAATGGCAATCAGCGCGGCCTTCTTGCTTCTCGGAGCGGGCACGACGGACGTCTCCCAAGAAAGTTGCAGGTTGAGGCCGTTGTAGGTACCGGATATAAGCAGGAACAGGCCAAAGTAGCGTGCGCCAATGTTCATTGTCGATATGAGGACAGAGATGCCGACAGCGCTGCCGATGATTGGCAGCACGACGTGCCAGAAAGACTCTTGGTTACGACCCGAGGACCAGGCGCAAACGCAGGCAAATATGAAGGAGAACGCGTAAGGAGGTGCTTGGATGAGGTATGTTGTCAACTCGCCAAAGTCGAAGGTCTTTATAATCTGCGTCCTCCAGGTCAGCATATCTTGATCTTTAAAGTTGCAATGCAAGACTTACGGATGGGAAGAAGTCCTTGAAAGACTGTGCTGTGACGAGAGCAAAGTGCATGAGGCAGAAGATCCAAGTAAACGGGTCCCTGACCGCATCCTTCAAGCCATCCCAGGTTCCACCTACGGTCTCTTCCTGACCGCCGTTGGAGCACAAAATCCTGTACTGCGCCATCTCCCGCTCAGCGGGCGTGAGGAAGCGGGTGTTTTGCGGCCAGTCGGGCAGAAAGAAGAAAGCTGACAAGCCGATGACGAATGTCGCGATTCCCTCGATGAGGAAGAACCATTGCCATGAGTGGAGATTTCTGACTCCGTCCATTGTGGTGAGGATTCCTGCAGCGAGGAAGCCTGAGATGATGTTGGAGATTGTGTTTCCCGCATGCCAGACGGCCATGCGCATAGGGCTCTCGTGCTTGTTGTACCAAGACGACGTCACTACCGATGTCAACTTTCTCCAGATTCCTCTACTCTGACTGAGATCACTTACGTAGTGTGATGCCCGGGAAAAACGGGGCCTCGCACAACCCTGTGAGGAAGCGAAGGGCAGCAAAACTTGCGCCGCTGTTCCGAGCGTCAGCAAATATCCAACTAGAATGATGCTGGTCTCCAAGGATTGGCTCACTTCTTCAAAGCTGGGGTGCAGATCGTCGCTGATCCCCACAAGAGCATGATTGAGGGGAGAAACCACCTGGGATTGGACTTGGCCAGCCATAAGTTGCCTGGCAATTGGCCAATGAGATAGCCGATGTAGAAGGTTGAGATCCCCAAATTCCACATGGTATCTGACATATGCAGATCTTCCTGCATGCCGGCCAATCTCGCGTTAGAGACGTTGATCCTGTCGAGATAACTAGAATCGGTATTAGTCGGTTTTTGAACAACGGTCGTTCGGTCTTGAATGTCAGTGCTGGGTTATTCTACTTGCCTCATGAGGAACACTGGAGAAGTTTCATTAGCAAATGGGTTCAGATATGAGATTGATCAAAATGCCTTACTCAACGTGATGGTCGGCATCATGCGCCAGTCAACTTTCTTCACCACGCTCTTGTTCAACTGTTCCATCTCGGCGTTGCTCAAGTCGCGAAGGAGATCGGATCGACCCTGGATCTCTTCTGGAGAGAACTGCCGATTCGGCTCCGACTTGTCAGCAGATGAGCGCTCAACCTCATCACATCTGACGACATCTTTGCCGGCGCCACCGTCTTTGAGCCCTTCATTGGAAGCCATAGCCATGAAAAGTTTGGGAGTCGTAGGAACAAGTTGTCAGTGCCACTAAAGAGCTGTGTCTTTCCAACGCCTCACAACTCCTCTCCATGATAAGGTCTCATTCTTATATCTAGGCAACTTGCGCCAGAGCAAAGCAATCTGAACTCCACATAGCCTTGCCCGTTCAGTGTTAACCAAGATGTCTTGGATCTTGGCATCTGGGGACTCCAGACCAACCCCGCGTTTGGATTACCTAGCATTGCCAACGAAGCTGGCAAACCTGGGATGCTGCTGGGATGTGCTGGTGAGTGAGACGGGATCTCCACAGCGGGTTTGTTGCGTTCCCGCGGGAGGGAGAGACCGGGATTATCCGCGACCCCTCATTCCTTCGCGCTACCGGAAGTATTTGGTGCGTTGGTGAGAAGATACAGGCGGAGATAAGCCAGCAGCGCTACTCTGACCTCCGGGAGCGTCCAGATGATCCGCCGCCCTAAGGTGGTATTAGATACGCAAGCAGAGTGCGTCAGGGAAGTTGAGGATAATTGAGTCTCTTAGATAAGAGCATATTAGTCGACATGAGGTCTAAAGAGTAAGGAAAGGTATAGTCACATAGAGTGCATGTTAAAAAGATATGGCGGGTGGGAAAGACAGTGCGGGTAGAGGGGACAGCGCAGGAATAGAAGACGGCAGCGGCGGGATTAGCAAGCTTTCGCTCCTGTAGTTTCACTAGGTATGCTTCAGCGTCAACAGTGCACTGTCTGGTATGGTTAGTTCTAGAAGCAACACGAACACACTGCTGCAAGAAAGGTCGTTCACTCAACATCCGCTTCTCAATCTAGTTATTCAACTCATTCTCAAGTCCGAATTATGGTGCTATTCCAGACAGCGGCAACGTTTGGAGGCGGCCTTCTCTTCCCGCCATAACTCAGACTATGCTCACCTGGTTTAAAGCTGAACAGTGGCAATGTTTCTCACACCTATGGACAATGATCCATTAATAGAAAGTTACACTCGAAATTCGGTGGTTCCGTGCATTGAACGAGCATTTTGGCGGCATTTGGCTGCTTTCATGATCGACCAGTCTCCCCAGCAGCCTCTGTCTCTCAAGCGAGCTTCAGTAGTACCACTCCGCATGAAGCAGTACTCAAGCCAGATTATTGGAAAGCCCAGGGTGTTCTTCCGTGCCTCCTCACAGGCGTAGATGCAATGGAAGCTTGGTGTGATACGAGAACACAAGCAGGGACCAGCGGGAAAGGGGAATACTCACAGGTCCGTACCACGAGTCCGCTCTCTTATCGACGTTGGCAGTCTTTTCTACAACGTGGCTCTTCGGGGTGGCGGTGGGGCTTGTGAACGTGTTGCTGGCCACACTCAAGACAGCGGCCAGGGAGACAATAGCGAAGAAGCGCGTAGTGATGTGGGAAGACTGCGCTTAGAGGAGAAGTCGCTAGCTGTGCTGTGGTTGAGACAGAACTATATACAAAACGCCGAGGAAACATCGGCCTTTCATGCTCGTGTAACGAGGCACTTCGTTGTTAGTCCTTCAAGCGCTTTCGAGGCCATTTGACTGACCATGTCGACAACATTCTCGATTATTCGCCGACATCGCTGGCATGGTCAAACAACACAACCATAGGTCTATCAATGACTCTCCAAAGAGGCACACATCGTTGACATCGAAATACAAAGAGCCAAAGAGACGTAGAGCTTCTACGACTTTGCGAACCTCTTCTCATTGGTGCGGAAACAACACAAGGCCCTCAACATCGGGTTCACTCGGATTTCTGGAGCTTATACCCAGCCAAGAGCCAAGGCAGAGAATAGTCTCAACCGGCTCGGAAAGTCGGCCCACAACAAGGGTTGTTCAACTGTTCCAACGCCAACGGGTGGATCGCGTCGTCCGCCAAGGATGATTCGTATGATCTTTAGTCACTAATCGGCAACGAGGCCTTTGCCAAGCAGCCAAATCAATCTGATAAGATGGCATGGCGCAGGATCATTGTGGGGTATACCGAAGCAACTTCCAACAAGCAACACTTCTACAAGGTATTTAAGCACTCCGTCTAGCGGTCATCAGGTGTTTCAGGTGTTGCACTTCAATATTTCCGGCAACACGAACTGTTAGCGAGGGATTTGCTATAACCTACGGCAACTACACCCCATTTACATTATCTATAGCGGGACACGCTTAGCAGCATGCATTCACATCCTTCCAAGTCCTCATCTCGGCTCTCCGCCCTGGCCGACGATACCGCCGAGACTGACACTCTTTTGGGCTCCACGGATTCGTTGGACGCGAATGCAGACGCGGAAAGCGCCTGGGGCTCGGAACAGGTGCAGGCCCGCGGGGATGACTACGACACCAAAGTCCTTGTGGCAACTTGTATCATCATCATCGTACCGGCGCTAACGGGCGCCCTTTGGTGGTTCTTCAACTGACGACATGACCAGGTGAGTCATCTTATTTAGGGCTACTGTAATGATACACTGTGCTGATTATCCGCAAGAATACGGCGTTCAATAGACACACCAGGTGGACTGCGATTGCTGGAGGTGATCGGGACTGCATGGAGGAAGGCGTTGATCACCTCAATAACTGCCGTGTATGCAGTCTTAAAGGCTCTCTCTCAGCCAGGAATTGGTTGATCCTCGAGGCCCTCTTCTGGGCGACGCAATTGAGTGTGGTGATTGCCTTCAGAGACGCTGGAGGAATACACCATTGGTGGGCCATGAATCACCAGCTGATTTGCACTTTTCCGCCAATCCCTGATTCGAAAGCAGAGAATTATTTTAACGTGGACCCAGGAATAGATGAAAATGTGTTATGAGGGACTAGATGAAGTACTAAGAACTTATAGTTTGCGTCAGGTACGCAGCTAGCTTGATGGGTATGGCTGCAAAAGACTGGCAACCCTTTCATACACAGTGAACACGATTCCTCCACTCAAAACCAGACGTCCAAGTCTCATTGTGCTTCCGCTCCAAAACCCTCGAACACCTCTTTCCGCCAGAACCAACCTGAATGCCTCGGTCGTACTAGCCCCCTTGGCAGACTGCGACATTGTCTTGATTGTGTCAAACGGTTGGGTTGCATACACCGTGATTGTCCCAGCAACAGCGCCAGAACCGAAAGTCACCAGACTGTTGTTCGGCAAATTGCTCTGCTTTGTAAACTCTCTCAAAATATTGTAAGATCCCATTCGTACTGCCGAAGTCGCTGATTGTTTCAATGTCGTTGACAACAAACCGCGGTAAACTTCACTGATGCCATGCTGGCGCAGCATAGAGAATAGAGCGTGCATTCCGCCGGCGTACTTTCTTGTGGACGATTTTGCATCGTCAATTCTTCGAAAACCTGCGGTTAGTATGTCCTGTTTTGGGGGCTTTCATCGTGGTGTTGAAACCCAGATATCACTTACAGCGCAGTTTTGACGCGTTCTGTGGGGGTTACTGCTACGACACTCTCAACGCAGCCTGCGATCATACCAGCCAAGATGCCCCTCGCTGGCGTCAATTTTCCCTGCTCATCCATCAACGCATTGCGGATGGAGTCAAAAGACAAAAAGCGAACCCCAGCTTTAAAGGTCGTGCCCTGCAAAGTAATCAGCGAAGTTGGCCACCGAAAGTCATTTGAAATAGGTATATGGAAGGTTCATCTGTACAATGATCAAGGTCGAGCATCCAGTATAGATAGCTCTCAGCCCGTCTTGCTTGGCGACTTGAGTAATAACCGCGAATGGGTTTTTAGATCTTGTCGCGTAAAGTTGAGCTCTTGTTTTTGCGAACTCGAATGGATACTTTCCCCATCATCAGCATCATTTTCCGAGAGGCGTAGAAACGGAGCTACTCACAGTTATGGCCGCTTCAACACCTCCAGCAATACCGCCAGAAATGAGAGAAACACCTGGTGAAATCTTGTGCTTCTTGCCAGCGCTGGGAGTATTGAGGGCCGGTTGCTTAAGAGAGGTATTGTTCGATGTTGGCATTCCTATACCCGACGATTGAGGCGTTGTGAGTGCCGTCATGATTGGTCATACACCTTCTGGCTTCGTATTTTGAATTTCTCAGTTACCAGAAACGGGCAACGTATTCTGCGTACCACCTCTGTAAAAGGTTATAGGGGAATCACGCCTAGCTGACGACAATGAGTTGAACGGGCTGGTTAGTGAACTTTGAAAAGATGATATTCCAAATGGAACCTACGATTCACATCACTTCCAATGTTTGGATACTTGGCTTGCGGTTACCTGGGCATGCACGGTCTCCTGGATTCCCGCGGTTGAATGTACAGGGTTAGGGGCTTGAGTGGATAGTCTGACCAATCATGAACCTTGCCGCTTCCGCGGGATGGACGAAAACGACGTTCCCGTCTGTTGCTACCCGTGCGGGAGGCGATCTTTCCGTCTCCCTCACAATGCCGAGGTCAATTACCATCCGCCAATCTATCTTTCACCCACGGGAGCTGTCATTTCCATCTCATTTCTTTTCTCCAATTTCAGTCTTGTGTTAATGGCTCCGCTCGCGGACAATACTACAGTCTCGGGCCGTCCTCGTAGGCGGGCCGTAGAGGCCTGCACATTCTGTCGACGTCGCAAGGTTCGTCACCCGCCGAGTCTCACCCAGCACTTCTCCGCCATGATTGTCGTTCCCACGGCTAACATGTTCCGTTCAGATCAAGTGCAATAACGAGCAGCCTACATGCGCCAATTGTAAGACTTACGGTAAGGATTGTGTCTACGAACCCTTGTCTGCCCCTCCCAACAACCCGCCTCCTGCCTCGACTTCGGCTCGTCGTCAAACCGAGCGTCGGCGGCGGACTACACCAAGGGATTCCCGACAATGGTCCCACCCTCCATCGGGGCCAGAATGCCAAGATGACAACGGCGACGAGACCCGTCAAGATACGGCATCACATGTACCTGGCAGTGTGGAAGCTTCAGCAAGCCTGCCCGGTCAAGGTCAGCAAAACCAGCGGGAGGAAACACAGGTAGACCAGACTCCCTCCCGTCGGGCGGGTGTGTCACGTATTGTGGTATCTGCCAACGGAGTTTCGAGTTATCATGGCCGTACCAGTGCCCTTTTTGAGGAAAGCCTGCAGGAGAGGACGTCTGTCGCGGACTTGCGCCCGCGGATGCCGGACGAATGGATAGAGAAAGGACTAGTCGCCGAGGCAGCCAAGCAACGTGGGTTGATGATACTTTTGAGGATTATCTTGTGGTGTTGACTTGGTGTTAGGTCAACTCGAGGACTTCAACTACCGCGCTGGTACGCTAGACTTTGACGGCGTAGATCCCGAGCTGGGGATGCATCTGCTCTCGCTGCATTGGAACCGTCAGCATCATTCATTCCTACTGACGTACCGTCCGGCATTCATGAGAGACATGGCTTGTAGCGGGCCTTACTTCTCAAAGATACTGCTGAATGCCATCTACTTTGGTGCATCCAAGTTCAGCCCTCGTCGAGAGGTCCGAAGAGACCCCAACGATGTGCGGACGGCCGGCTGGGCATTCCGTGAGCGCGTCCGCAAATTGCTGGGCGATGCGCTTGATAGTAGTGATATAACCACGATTCAGGCCCTGCTGGTGATGACGAATTCGCTGTTTGCACTCGGTGATGAGAGAAGTGCTGCTTGGTTATACGCAGGGCTAGCATTTCGCATGATCATCGACTTGGGTATGCATGTTGATGCGCCGGGCCTTGGTATCACACGGAAGTTCTCTGATGAGGATCTCGAAATACGGCGAAGGGTCTTCTGGGGAGCATTTGGTATGACACTTTTGCCATTGACATGCACTGTTTTGGCCATTGACTCATTCCTCTAGTTGTCGACAAGATCCAAAGCCTCTATCAGGGCCGCCCTGCTTCGTTGAAAGAGTCCGACACTCTGGTTCCCATAAAGTTCCTGGACACATTCGAAGAGTTCGAGAATTGGGCGCCCTTCGCCTACTCAGCTCAGAACAACAGCTATCCTGGTTCGCCTGCCTATAGTGTATCAACTTTCACCCATCTGTGTAGGCTGTCAGTTGTCATGAGTGACATTCTAAGTTGCATCTACACGGAGCGAGCTTTTGACAAAAGCCCCCAAGAACTGTCTACCATGCTTGAGAACCTCAGCTCAAAGCTCGCAGCGTGGAAAGATGCCCTGCCAGCCCACCTTATATTCGACCCCAAGAGCAGCACCAGAGTTCCTCCCCCGCATGTGCTCAGCCTACAGTAAGTCAATTCGTTTCACCGACACCCGAATCAAATGATTTGCAGTCTAATAATCCACAAGTGCAATGTATCATGTCCTCACGATCCTTTTGCACCGGCCTTTTGTTGCTGACGGTCATCTCTACAATACGTCTCGCTCCCTATCAATAAACTCGTTCATTACATGTGCCTCGGCCGCCGATAGCATAGTAGGCGTGCTCCGAGTGTACGACAAAGTCTTCTCGGTACGGCATGCACCTTATCTGATATCGTATGCTACGTACGTGGCAGCCACCATTCATGTTCGCATTGCGGCAAAGCGTAGCACTGAATCGGGAGCTCGCGAGTGCTTGGAGACGTGCATGGCCGTCTTCAGAGAGAACCAAGAAACAAATTGGGCTGTTAGAAGGGCTAAAGCAATAGTTGAAGGTCTGATGACAAGATTGGGCGTTGGCCTTTCTCCCGATAATGGCAATATTCAGATTAGCAATAGGCAAGTCCCCAATACAGCGGACACCAGCCCGGAGAGTGCGCGGAGTCGTCCTGGAAGAAGACCAACGAGCGGTCTTGGGGAGCGTGGCCGCGGGGAGCATCAAAGACCACATCCGCCATTGTTGGAGGACGGATCCCCGTCAATGGGCTGGTCTGACATTGATGGTATCATACAGAGCTTCGTCCGCGGACAAGATTTCAACTCAGTGCCGACGGAAACGGGACAGCCGGAGACACAACTCCAGGTAATGCATCAGACTATGAGTACCCAGCCGCCCGGCGGCGATCCGGGAAGTGGCGTCGGCAACCAGTCATGGATTCAGGGGCTACCAGAGGCGGATGCCGGTGCTGCCTCGTTCGATGACTTGCTCTTTGGATTCAATGGATCCGCTCTTGATAGCTTTTTCTGATGAATAATATGTAGTATCGTCACATAAAGCATTCAGCCGTATTACTATCCGTCCGATGCGGCGTTGGTCCCCTGTCCGTGACGGGCCCGAGAGTCCGGGCGGAAGTGGCAAGATCAATCCCGCGGGTGAACATGACTCCCGCGGGTTCGACGCCCACGTACACCTGGCGATATTCGCAGTCTGGAATAGAATACCCATACGAATGTCGTCACGTATCACCCCGTGATGGCGATGTAATCAACCATTTATGAGCTCTGTCCGTCTCGTCGAGCCCTAGAGGCTCATAGTCTTTTACTTCAACGCCCTCAAGATCCTCAACCAAGGTCTCAGGCCTTTGAAGATTGTTTCCGAATGCTTTCACAATCAAAACTCTTACAACACCATACCACAGTACGAAGATATATTCACCAGTTATCGCATCATAATCCGGCACCATTCCCCATTCCAATCATGGCAGTAACGCCAGCACTGTCGAAACGCCGAGTCAGACACTCGCTTCCGGCGGTTCTGATGCGAGCCGGGACGTCAAAGGGGCTCTTCATCCACCGCTCACATCTGCCGCCCTCATTAGATGACTGGGCAGCGCCTCTGCTTGCAGCCATGGGTTCCAAGAACAACGACGCTCGCCAGATCGACGGTGTAGGCGGCGGGACCAGCGTCACCTCCAAAGTTGCAGTTGTCGCGCCATCTGACAGACCTGGTGTCAACGTCGAGTACACGTTCGTCCAAGTTGCCGTGGGAAGCGAGACTGTTGACCTCAGCGGCAACTGTGGAAACATTTGCTCCGGAGTTGGGCCGTTTGCAGTTCAAGAGAGATTGGTCACACCGTTGCCGGGCGCTAGGTCAGTCGATGTGAGAATCTTCAACACCAACACCTCGAAGGTCATTGTGGAAACGGTCTACGTTGATGAGGATGGCAACGTAGAAGAGGATGGCGACTGTCTCATTCCAGGAGTCAAGGGTCTTGGAAGCGAGATCAAGGTTGCTTTTATCGAGCCGGTGGGAAGCATGACTGGCAAGCTCTTCCCCAGTGGGCATCGTGCTGAGAGTATCCTTGTCGAGGAGGTTCCTGCTCTCGGACCCTTTGCAGTTGAAGCAACATTGATAGACTCCGCGAACCCGTTCGTGTTGGTCGACTCTCAAACTCTCCCAGCCCAACTCACAATCGAGCCGCCAGACTCACCGCTGTCTTTGGAGGTTGCGGAGGCAATCAGAAGGCAAGGCGCCGTTCTCATGGGTCTTGCTGATAATCTCGAGCGAGCCAGCCAAGTCAGGGGAACGCCGAAACTCGCCTACCTCTCACCGCCAACCTCGGGCAGCTTATTCAAACAGACGGCAGATATCCGAGTCCAGGCGTACAGCATGGGAAAACCACACCCGAGTCTACAGCTTACAGGAGGTGTCACTTTGGCAAGTGCCATGATTATGGAGGGAACCATTGCGCATCGAATCGCAGAACACAAGACTGCGGTGATCACAGAAGGAATTCCCACACCCAGGAGGACACCGAGTCCATCAGACATGATTGCCGGAGCCGTGACAAAGGGGCTTACGGGCGACATTCTATTTAAGATTCACGGCACAGGTCGAACTTGGCGCATCGAGCACGGCAGTGGCATAATGGAGGTAGAGGCTCACACACGCCAGGATGCTGAGGGCATCACTGTTGATAGATGCGTTGTTACGAGGACGGCACGGAGGCTATTTGAAGGCAACGTGTTGTATTACTCTTGATTAATTCGATATGCAACGCAATACCGGCGTGAATACAATCAGCTCAATAGAAACTCTCGCTCGGGACAACTCTCGTCCTTGGTTTCAACCGCCTCCCCATACATGATGCCGTGAACGTAGGCCTCGCCGACCAAACTGTACAACTCACCACCGCCATTTCTTCTCTGAACCAGGGGTATCAAAGACCCGTAGAACACCGAAATTGTATCCCCTACCATGGTGTCGATTGGCGCAAGACCTATGAAGCCTCGTGCTGTGATCATGAGAGACCGGTTGTAGCAGCAGATCCTCGAGCTCCTATAAAAGCAGTCTTCCCTCCCAACCATATCATTCAGCCCAGTCTCGGGACATTTTCGGGCTCCAAATGAGAGGCCTCTTTTGCACTTTGACGCCTGCCAGCAGCTAACTCCCTTCAGCCATAGTTGATAGTGGGCCAACCACTCGTCGTCCGTCAGCCCCTCCGTCCAGTCCCCTAATAACGTTCTACAGAGATCCGAAGGAAAGTCATTGCCACTGCCGTATGGGTCATTCTTGAGGCCAGCCCAACGTCTTTGCCAACACTTGATGGCAGATTGAAAGCTCTCTTCAATAGACGCCATGCTCGAGGTGTGAATGGTCTTTGCGGTGATACCACTCGGTATCGCTACAGCGACTTCGTCAAAGCAGATACCTTGAAATGCGAGAACCGAGTTATCGATGGGCCCCGCACCCTTGGCCCTCTCGTTTCCTTCTCCTCGCCCAATTGCCACAGAGTTCTCCAGAAACCGGGCAACTCGTTTCGTCCCGGCTCCGACTTTGAACGATTTCCTGCCCCGACGGGCTGCGAAATGCAACATCGAACCTGCCTCAGCTTGGTACCTCGGTCCCCAAATACCACACCATGAAGGAAGAGGGTTCTTAAACTCCAATGATCTAAATCTGAACGGGTTTATGCCGTAAGTCTTCACTAGATACGCAAAGATGGACGTGAACACAGTCTCGTCTGAATGATAGTAGTCGGGCTTGATCCTCAGCTGGTCTTCAGGTGATGCCAAGGACAACAGACCAAAGACCATGTCTCTGGATAGACTCTGTTTGAAGCCCTTTGCTAGTGTCATCCATCTTGGAAGAGGAGCCCTATGAACGTCGGGGTCTGTTCGATATGGTTTCCACTCCCTGAGGAGCGGATAGAAAGGGCACGAGTCGAAAAGCGTTCGAATGAACTCGGGCACTTTATGGGCTGATGAAGCAATCTTTTGGTGCCAAACGGCTATCTGGGCGATCTTGTCCAACGGTAATGAGTGTGAGGCCGACCCGCAAATGAGAACCGGATTTCTGGAGAAGAAGGCTTCTTGTATCACCCATCTCCGTCCCCACCAAGGGTGACTGAGAAGCAACTTAATAGCCCTCCAGTTTCTCGATGTTTCAGGGCTGTCGCGCCAAACAGCGACATGAACATTGTCTTGCTTCAATTCGGGCGGGGGTCTGTCTGCATTCTGGTCGCCAGCAGTTCTCTTGAAGTGGTTGATATCTGCTCGGAACTTTCGGGCATCAAGTTGTGATGCGGCTCGGATGCCTTGAAGATTATCGTTCGTGAATATATATGTCGTGGAGGCGAGCCTGTAGATGCTGGCCATCAACAATATCTGCCAAGACTTTTCCCGGTGATCTTGCTGGTTGATGCAGACAGCATCGACCCAAATGCGCCGTGAAAGGGTCTTTTGGTAGCTTCCAATGGATCGAAGAGCTTGGAATAGTGTTTGAGTTACGTCGAGAATGTGGCCATCGACATAGAGCTTTCCGCGCTCTCCCCGGGGCGGTGATGAAGAAGCCCAAACATAGGACAACGCATCGTATTCAGGTTGGCCATCCAAGGACACGATTTCCATAGAAGCATGAACGGTATTGACGGCAATATCCATGGGATCGACAATTAGAAGTCTAATCTCCCGCTTCTCTTGTCTTACGGGCCAGTATCTCAGAGCCCCACGAGAGGGTCTAGCCCCCAAAGTTGAAACTGCCGAAGAAAATTAGGTTTTCGTGTTCGATCTTCTGTCTTTTCATGATTGGAAACTTTTCCTACGTTTCCTGCGTTTGCGATGCCCATAAACATGGGAAAGCCACGTAGTGTCTGCGCCGTCATGGTCGAGCAGTGTATGATGAGACGTTCGAATGAAGAAGTCAGGCTAAAAGTTGAACTTGACGATGGCATTGGGACGTTGTATGAGGAGAAGGGTGTTTGAAGTGAGCAGAGTCACCCTCCAGCATGCTGACCACTCATGAAGCTGTGCTACGGTTATCGCCTGCAAGCCACGCAGGCGGCGTAACGTAACCATGCAGCTAACATGCACAGCCCCCACTGCGGTGAACGGCTGGTGATATCTGCCGGCCAATTCGAAATCATCAAAATGGCAATCAGGACAATAAATACCAGCATAATCTTCTGCCAACGGTCACACAAGTAAATCTAAATAGTGACCAACTACCGGCTTGTGTGTTGAGACTTGATGGTAAGGTGGTTTTGAAGACTTTCGACATTCACGATACACATCTGTCTATCAACGCACCCAACGGCTTCTCCCAAAGTAGAGACTCAAAGGCAGCGGTGCATCCCATTCACTCCATCATCACCGCCATCCACACCAACATCCCAAACTCATCTAACCCATCACACCAGTCGGACACACGAGATGTCATCTCCCCCTCCTCCACCTCGGTTCCAGTCCCGGTTCCCGTAGCACGTCTCACCCGTCGCAGATCTTGGATACTCAATGGCTTCTTCCGAATCTCTGCTTCCATCTTCTTGTAGCGCGCAGACCACTCGACATTTGACACAGGCTCCCACAGATACCTTCCTGTCGGGACTGCCACCTTGTCATAACCACAGGTAGCTGCTTTCCCTCCGCTAAAGTCTGCGTCGACGAGCAGCTCGAACCCAAAGTTCAGACAGACGTTTCTGCGACAACCTGCAGTTAGCAATATGCATCTACGAGGATAGATCTACGACGAACCTCCGAACACTCTCCCTCAGAGCCCATTCTCGCCGGTCAAGGCTAGCGCCGTTGATGAAGTTGGAGGTGTAATCCATCTGAAAGTAAAGCTTTCTTGCCAGTAGCTGCTCTCATACATCAGCATACATAGTCTAACTCCAGGAAACGCGGGCTTCTCACAACAGGGGTTGATATTAGGAAGTCAATATCGTTGAGGGGGATGGAGTCTTGGTCCCTCACTTGCAACAGTACGTATATCGTCATAGCTTGCCCAGCTGAAACGAGCTCTTTGCGACTGAACGAATCGTACTATCGCCCGGAAGTTCTCAGTCAGGTGTACTTCTAAGATCATGAGCTATGGTCTCACCTCATCTCTAATCCTGCCAACCTCCTTGTAAATGCTCTTCCACACGAAGGCCGTGCTTCCAGGAGTCCGCGCTTCGTAGGCCTGTACCAGACTACAGCAGATTGCCAGCGCTTCAGGCAAACACTGATGATACCCCTGCGCACTGCACTCGGCCGGTGATACAACGCCATCGATCGCACACTGCGGGAAGATGAACGGTGGCAGACGGCCGCCTTTGGCCATCATCGCGGGATACGATAGAAGTTGGCCGAGAAGAACTTTTGCGGTGAAGGCTGTTGATGCAGGCTTTCTTATTCTGGGTCTAAGTGGTGCCTCGTCATAGTATCGCGGTAGAGTTGTAGGTGGCGTTTGGGTCGGGACGAGCCGTCTGTTTCTGGGCGAGGTAGGGCTCTGAATGGGGACCAGAGCCCTCTGGGGTTCCATCTCATTCAAATTCTGATCCTCCAACCATGAGAGCGAATTTGTGCTGTAGGGCATTGCCGGGTTTGGAAGAACCGTTTGAATCCTGAAAGGCGAGTTGGATGTACCCTCAATGGCCTGGTTCAAGAAATTGAGCTCACATCCCAAAGATGATTGGAGATTTGACGGTGGTTGTGAATTCTCCCAGTTCATCCATGGATATACGCTTTGATCAGATCCTAGACTCATATCAAGGGCCGAAGAAGCCGAGTTTACCTCGTCTATTGTTGCTCCAGTCCATGGCCCAGGGGTCCCTCTACTTGGCCTACCTCCTGTTCTAGGCGCTACAGGCTGGGCAAAGTGAACCGATTGGTTCACATCTCCGAGGCCGTCACTTTCAAGAGACGTCACAGCTGGCCGCAGAGATCTGGCTGCAGTTCGTCTGGGCAGTTGGTCGTACTTGCAGGCCAACCCTCGTTCGTCACATCGTCGACAAGGCGCATCCAGCGAGCATCTCGCCTTGCTAGTCCGACAAGGAACGCAGGACTTCTTGCGACTAGACATTCTTGCCGATTTGCAGACTACCTTGGCGAGACGAACCTTGCCGAGGGTTTGGCATCGCGTTTTGGCATCGACAACACTGCTGCCTAGGACGTGCAAGTCAAAGAAAGGGGCTAACGATGGAGCAGTGGTGTCAGCACCAAATACAGCACGCCGCGGAGTTCCGACCAATCAGCGGTCATCTCTTTCACGGCGCCGGCCCCGGCAAGGGAGGACCCACTGAACTCCGGACGGGAGGCCTGCACTTCTTCCAAACCTTGAGAGAGATGGCCTGGGATTTCCGAGTTCTAAACCGATAGTTGATGAACTTGTCACATCTCACGCATTTCCGATCTGCGTTTCAAAAGGGCGCTGAGAGACAGACGTAGCTGTTAGCTGCTTTCAGCGGAGTTGCAGCCAATCAGAGGCCGTCATCTCGCCCAACTCCGGAGCTCGCAAGAGAGACGCCACAAGCGTCATGCCATGGGGGCATGGTCTTCTCCAGGCTGTTGACGAGTTTGCTGTAAGTAGGTATCTTGATTCTCTGTTGTACAGAAGTTCCATCGGGTTGGCTAGGATTCAGCTTTGCGGAGTTGACACGGATATTCGGCACTTCCAGGCACTTACACTCTTTCATGGTATCTTGACACCCTCCCGTCAAATGATATAAAACGGCCTGCCCAAGACTCGCTCTCAAGTTTCGACACAGCCTTCAAAGTCATTCTCAACATCCCTAAAGGAAAGTCATCACTCACATCACCAACCATGTCTCCAATCCGCGTCGGCATAATCGGCCTCTCAGCCAAAACCCCTTCATACGCCCCCGGCACCTGGGCCTCAGCATCCTTCCTCCCTTCCATTCAAAACTCCCCCGAGTACACCATCGTGGCCCTCTGCAACACCTCAACCGAGGCCGCCCGCCGCTCCATCCAGTTCCATAACCTCCCGGAAACCACCAAAGCCTACGGTGACCCCCAGGACCTGGCCAACGACCCCGATGTCGACCTCGTCATCGTCAGCGTCGTCGTAACTCACCACCTCAAACTTGCTCTTCCTGCTTTGCAGCAGAAGAAGCAGGTCTTTGTAGAGTGGCCCCTGGGCCATTCCGCTGCGGAAGCAGAGCAGATGGTGGAGCTGGCCAAGACGAATGGACTGAGAACTATTGTTGGCCTGCAGGCTCGCGCTGATCCTTCCATGATCAAATTGAGGGATATTATCAACAGCGGCGAGATTGGAGAGGTCAAGAACACCACCGTCATCGGCACACTTCCCGCCCTTCCTCCGCAATTCTGGATCGAGGGGACGGAGCAGTTCCTCGATATCAAAGGTGGCGCGGGCGCTTTTCACATTGTCTTTGGGCACTGTAAGTACAATCCTACCAATCTAATGTACATAAACCAGTTTTCCTAACACCTTTCCGTAGTCATAGACTCCTTCACCCACATCCTCGGCCCCTTCAACACCTCCAGCATCAGCTCGATCCTCAAGACGGACAACGACCACGTGCCAATCTACACCCCAGATAGGACCGCAATCGCCATCCCCTCGCACCCCAAGACCGCCCCAGACCACATCCTCGTCCAGGGCAGCCTCCAGAGCGGCGCCCTGGCTACCTTCCACTTCCGCACGACGCAGGCCTCCTTCGATGACGTCGGCATCCGCTGGATCATCTCCGGCTCCAAGGGCGAGGTCGAAATCACCTCGCCCTCGAGCAGCTGGCAGGGCTATTTCCCGAACCGGAAGATCAGGGTCAAGGTCTTTGGCGGGGAGACGCAAGACGTGGATCTTGCTGCGGATCTTGGGGTTGCGGCCGATGTTGGGCAGCGGGCTGTGAACACGGCTTTGGTCCTGGATGCGTTTGCCAAGGGGAAGAAGGAACTGTACGCTGACTTTGAGGCGGGGTTGCGGAATCATCAGCTGCTGGACGCCATATTGGAGAAGTCAGGCTTGAGTTTTTAGGGATTACACTGGTTTCGTATCAATCATGTCGTTAGCAGTGAACTTCACCTGTGCATGACAGGTTCAATGTCTGACAAACCATCAAGCGAAACGGAACACTTAAAATAATTGGTTAAATCTTAGTCTCTCCAAGAATTCACAGCGGATCATGGGTGTCCGCACCACAAGCCGGCTCCTCAAGGCCCGGTCCATGCCGGTGGATCCACCCTCGGCGCGAGTGCCGATGCCGGCGTTGCATGCCGAAGCCCGGAGATCGTGACAAATTACCTCCGAAATCTGACTCGGCATGACACCCGAGATGGACTCCCTCCAGCCGCACTCGACGATCTCTCAAGTTTTATGTGGGTGTTACACTGTCTTTGATTTTGGTTGATCCTCACTGGACGAAAGAACATCATTCAGTGAACGCACCAAACAAGACGGCATTCTCAAGCGCCTTTCTCCGTCTCAAGACTCTTCATTCTCGTCTTAATCAGAAGCCCTCTAAGTGAGCCGCAACTTACACCCAGTCTCACACCTCCTCATCAACCGCAAAAACCAAGTCCATCGCCCCCTCATAATGCCTGAACCAACACCCACACCCCCGGTCATCGCAATCCTAGACACAGACACCACAGTCCCCTCCATCCAACACTCCCACGGGAAGTACTACAGCGCCGCCTACATCCACCACCTCACAGCCGCCGCGACCGCCGCCTCCCTCCCCGTCCCGACCTTCACGACCCACAACGTCCTCGAGGACGCCTACCCAGACCCAGCCGCGGTCTCCGCCATCCTCATCACCGGCTCCATCGCCGCCGCCTACGACACGCACCCCTGGGTCCTCCGCCTCGCCGCCTTCATCGCCGACGTCTACGCCAACCACCCGCGCGTCCGCATATTCGGCACCTGCTTTGGCCACCAGCTCATCGGCCAGGTCCTCCTCGGGCCTCACGGCGCCGTCGTCGAGAAGGACCCCGCCGGCTACGAGTTCGGCGTCCAGACCATCGCCCTCCACCCGCGCCTCGTCGCCGAGTACCCCTGCCTGCGCGGCCTCGCCCAGGTCAACGCTGAGCAGAAAAAGGACGTCCGCGGCCTCAGGCTGCAGATGTGCCACGGCGACCACGTCGCCCTCCCCGCGACGCTGCCGGGCTCGTGGCTCAACATCGGCGGCAGCGCGCAGTGCGCCGTCCAGGGCCTGTACGAGCCCTCGCGTGTGCTCACCATCCAGCCGCACTTCGAGGGCGACCAGGTCATGATGGAGGAGACGATCAAGCACTTCTACACGCCGGAGAAGGGCTTCTCGCCAGAGTTTCTGGAGAAGGCGTTCGAGGGCACGAGGAGGCAGGACGACGCGGGCGTTGCCGCGGAGTGGGTGTTGAGATTTTTATTGGGCATTTCATAGATTAGACGAGATAGTTTCGGACTGGAGGGGTTGGTCACGGCACGGGTGTCGTCATATTCCGTAGCGGACGTAGAATACCCAAGTGTATCCAATGCGTTTTATACACGGGCCGATTTATTTTCTAGATTGCAGTTGCTTCTTATCTCCCTATTTTCGCAAACTTGGGGTCGAAATCGGGTGCCCCGTTGCATTTGATCAATGATCTCGCCCAATGCCCCAGTTCTTGCTGCTTGCTGAATGGCGGCTCCTGGAAGGTAGATTGGCCGATATGCACGGGGCTGCCCTGAAGGTGAAGTCTCCTTGCGTAGAATAGGACCACGGTGGCTGCAACGCTGCCATCCCGATTAAGGATACTTCGGCGGCGAAGGAAGCTGTGTAGTGTCAGTCTCCTGGGCCGGGTTTTGATACCCGACGTCCTCAGAGTCCTCAGAGTCCTTAGAGTCCTCGACGTCCTTAGAATCTTCTATCTTCTCGAGATCCTCAACCTCCTTGAGATCCTTGGCCAACTTAGAAACCTTAATCTGCTTAGGATTCTCAACCGACTGAGGTTTCACGACCGACTTTTGATTCTTCTTCTCGGTGGAAACCATTTGTTCAAACCACAATTTTAGCTCTGGCTCTGTCTTGATCTGCTTCTTGATATAGCCTTCGTCCACGCTTTGGGGCGGTGGAGGCATCTCGCTCGTTCCCGAGCGCGTCAACCGCACCGATGCGCGTTCATACGAGATAATCGCGCGAACGAGCGAGCAGATGGCCTGGAGTGGATGCGATCCCCGCCAGCCGCTCATAGGATCCAACTCTGCCGCCCTGATCGTCCACAGTATCCTACGAACAGCATCCTTCTTAGCATCCTTCTTTGGTGGTCGCTTCGGTTCGTCTTCACTCTCCACATCGACCTCCATATCTGACGAAACACCCTGCTTCCGTCTGTGCTCGAACCAGGCTTGCAGACTCGATGACTGCCGAAGGGCTCGCAGCGTGTTGATCCCCCGCGCCATCTGCAAATTCGTGAGCTTTGAGTGCAGCATCTCATGACAGGGCCTGCAGACAGGGATCGTTTCATTCTTCTTCCGCCCACGCTTGATTATTGCATTTTCAACTTCCGATTTGGGAACGAGGTGGTGCTTGGTCATCTGATACGACTTGCGATCGCAGAGAGAGCATACTCCCGGCTCACCCCTGACTTGTTCTTCTTCATCACGTTCGTTGGCCTCACTCGCCTCGTCTCTCGTGCCCAGATTTTCCACCGGCGGTTGTACTTTTTCTTCCGACGAGACTGAAGGCGACACAGATGCCTCCGTTGCTGATGGCGCAACAGATCCAGATCCATCTTCGCTGGCCACGTGAGCATCCTTGTCATATGAGGAGGTCCGCCATCCCGGGCCTTCAGGTCCATTTTCTGGCGCTGTGTCCGCCCTTGAAGTTATGAATGAGGAGTAGGGGGTCACTGTCGCATGCACAGATACACTGTGCCCCGGTTGAGCGTTGATGGTGATGACGACGGGCTGGTTTTGGCCTCGCTCCTTCCCACGGCGCACTTCCTCATGACGCTCCCTTTCCCCCTGTTCCTTTTCGTCTCGTTTTCTCCTGCTGCGCTCGATAAACGGCTGAACAAAATCGGGAGCTCCCCTGCTTCTCAGCCCTCTCCTTGAGTTCAGACGCCCATCCAGGCGCGTCTTGTGAGCAACTCTCGAGTGACCCCTCTGCATCCGATTCAGCTCCGCATAAACCGCTCGTACCGCCTGCGAGCGGCGGCGAGAGCTGATTCTATCCCGGCGATAGGGCTCCCAGCGGTCATCGATCTCGTTCGATGGCTGAAAGTCTTCCTCATGGGCCTCATCCCCACCAAGCTCATTCTCTGCCGCCGCGGCTTCGGAAAATTCCTTCCTAAAAGGCTCAGACGTATCAATCGCATAAGAACGGCGAAAATTTGAAATGATTGCCAGTGATCCGACACAGACGCGTTTGCTGCTCCATGGAAGCGCCCGCAGGGCTCCCGTCGACGCGAACGACCGCGCATATCCCACGGTCCCAATGAGACGGGCGGCTCTGGTCGGTACTCTCATCATTGTTTTATAAAGATTGACATCTCAATATGAATTGTTGGTGGCCGAGGAAGAAGAAAATGAACCCAGCGGAGGCGAATTGGAAGTGTGTTGATGGGAGATGAGAGAGTCGATTTTCGTTGGTCGTTGGTTAAAAAAACCAAAAAAGAAGGGGAAAAAAAAAAAAAAAAAGGCATGGACCCACGCAACCGTTCGGGAGCGACAGTTCCCCGTTGCTTCTTAAGATCCACGGTTTTCAATCCAACAGGAGCCTCAGGGAGAAGGAGGAACAGCCGCCGTCATTCACAACTTCAGTATTGTACGAATGCTATCATCAGTTTGTGGTCTCATTTAACGACATAAGACAGTAAAACCAACACCGGCAAGGCCTCTCTCTCTGGATGAAGCCAAGGTATTATACATCTGAATTTCTTTTGTAATGCCCACGCCTACTTTAAAAACTCCGTCCCGTTCCATCTTCCTCCACCGCACTGCCGCGCTTGCGCTTGACACCCGCGACACGTCCAATGCGGTCCTAGTACAATGGCGTGTTATCAGCGTCTGCCAGCCACAGCGTCGCCAAGTCTCGTGACAAGCCCAACCTCAGGACGCGGAGCACGTCCTCTGCCGATGCGTTCGCCGTCAAGCCTGTTCTCCAATCCCAGCCACGCTTGGTGTTAGCGCGTGAGAGGCCGACACTGTCGCTGATGGAGCGGTTTAGCTGGCTCGCGAGCATGGAGCTGCCGCTCAGCATATAGCTTCCGCTGAGGGAGCCGGTGCTCTTGCGCATGAGATCCGCTGGCGTAGAGCCCTTCAGACCTTGAGCCGAAGCCAGGACGAGCTTGAAGAACTCGTCCGCCGCATTGAATATTGTTGAATTGACCGTCTGGATGTCCTCAATCGCCTTGAGAAGGATGTCCATTTGGTCTAACGTGATGACTGCAGGGCTCTGGTTGACGAATGGAAGAGCCTCGCCGAGCAGCGCAAGAATGAAGTCTTCGCTGACAACGGCATCACGCGTCTCGTCATACAGGCCGCCGCGGATGTTGTCATCGGAACTGGCGACGACAGCAATTAGAGCGGACGCGGCCTGCTTGCGAAGAGAAGTAGATTTGTGTGCCGACATGCTTGCTAGTCCGTCGGTATCCCGGATCTCGTAGTACTTTCTAAGCGTAGCGTAACCACTGAGCATGCGGCCGAGAAGTTGTGCCGCTTCGAGGTCCTGTTTGGCATATTGCTCGAGGGTTTGCGATCGCTCGTTTAGAAGCTTGTGAAGGTGGTCGTCCAGGTCGTTCGCAGGAGGATAAACCGTAGAGTGTAGGAGAGAGTATGACATTAGCAGGTTGAGCACTTCGCGCACCTTGCCTGGTCTGTGGGCAAGGGCGTAGTACCACAATGCCTCTCCATATCTGTGAGATTCTTCTCCCAGGATGTCTGCATACGTCTGTAATTTGTTAGCTGACTTGTCACTCTCCTCAAAGGAAGTCACCATACCTCTGCGGTCTGCTCGGCGTAGTTGATCATGCCCAGATCGTTCAAGATCCTCCAGATCTTGTCCACAGTCACGCCCGAATCACCGTCGATGGTTTGCAGAATATCACCAAGCAGCTCGCCCACCATCTCCTCAGACTTGGCCGCTGAGTCCATGCGACCCAGCACTTGGATCGCCATCTCCCAGCCACTGCGAGTCTCAGATAATTGGTCGATTCCGGCCAATTCTCGTGCGTAATGCGTGAGCGTCGTGTCCTTGATGCCCTCCACCTCATCAGCCCCCTGGGGGCTAACTCCAAGGATGTCGAGATCCTCCATGTCCAAGCTGTCCATAGTAATCAAGTTGGGCGGCTCGGGCTTCGGAAGCCACTGTCCGAGAGATGCAAGCTCCGCCACGGAAGAAGCAATGGGCAAAGACCATGCTCGCAAGATGCCAATTACCGCGGCAAAGTTCGACTCGAAAGCGGAGGCAATGGCCACCTCGACAGGGTTCATTGCGTTGATGTGGAAATCCGACTCGATCGCAGTGTGGAAAGAAAGCGAGAGGCGCTCGAAATAGCTCTCTGGACCAGACGAAACAGCTGGCAGACGCAGTCCCTGCGATCGAGACATGCGCAGGCTCTTCTGTTGTCCGCGTCCCTCTTCCCACCATCCGAAAAGACCAATCGTTGCCTCGCACCAATCTTGCGCCGTCTCGAGGATGGCATCAGGAGTGCCCATGATGATCTGGTAAATGGTCTGGAGGTGTTCGTAGATATCCCAAGGAACCTGTCCCTCGGCTTTTCGGGCTAGACGAGCTAGGGATGTGCGACCAGGGCCATATGAGCTGTCGTCGCTGTCCCCGCCATACAGACCCTTATCCTTGCCTTCTGCGAACCGCTGCAGTTTGTCCAGTGAGCCCTTAGCTTGGATGCGGTACAGCGTCCAGTCACTGCTGAAGAGGTCCCAGTTGCCCTTGTTCCCTGGGCACATGTCGAGTGCCTCGCATGTTATGCCGACAGCACGCTGCAGGTTGTCCAAGGCCTTACCGCTGTACGCCAGTTCTGCGCGAGTTCCCTTCCTTACAGACTCCCATCCGGCATTCCTCAACAACTGGGAAGCAAGGTTAACGTTGCCGCGGATGAGTGCGCTTCGTAGAGTAGGCCAAAAGAGGCTGTGGCTGGCGGGGCTTGGCCTGTGACGCATCACAATATTGAACTGATCAGGGTAGAGGTTGTGGTTGTCCTCGATCCAGTTGAAGAGGACTTGGGGCAGAGGTGGCGCCTTAACCTCCCCGGGGCCCTCAGCAAAGCGGGTGTGATGCATCTGGAGGACCAGCCTGGCGACGTAGGCGGCCTTGTGGAAGGGCTCAGCGTCAGGCCCAGGTCCAATCTCAGCGACGTGCTCTCCTTCGGGCATGGGCAATGTCTCGGAGAAGTCGTCCCAGAGCTCAACCAGGGGGTACACAATCGTCGCCAAAGAACCATCCAGCTTGTCCGGGTCCTCTTGCGCACCAATTCCCTCGTCGTAAAGTTGGTTCACCAAGTCCTCCGTCTTCAAAACAACCTCGGGTGACTCCGTGATCACCGTCATACCCATCTGGTTGTATAGATCCTTTGCAATGGACGCGTACTTGAAGTCCTTCCGTCTGGAGGCTGAAGAGCGACGCATAGATGAGGCACGGAAGATATCTTCAGCTTCCTTGCGCATACGCTCCGTCGCCGCTGGTGTTGCCAGAAGCAAGAGGTCCGACTCCTCCCCGTTACCGCCGTCCACACCGTCGTCGGAGTAGACAGGCTCGTCGTCGTGGCGCGTGCTGTGGCGCATATTCAGAAACATGTCATCGTCGTCCTCGGCATATTCTTCGTCCTCTGCTTCGCCATCAGCATCCTCCTCATCGATATCAGCTTCGAGGTATCGCTCCATCTCAGCATCGGCTTCCTCACGCTCGTCGTACTCCTCTTCATCCTCCTCTTCCTCCTCCGAGTCGTCGGGAATCATGTAGCGGCCGGTGCGGTTGTCGTATGTTACGTCGCGCTCTTCGGCGCCATACTCCTTGCTCAGTCCCGAGGGCTGCCTGACGTGCTTGGAGCTCTGGTGGATTGACTGGCCCAACGGCTTCTGCAAGAAGGGGTTCTGGGACGTGGCATTGCTGAGTCCAAAGAGGTTTTTCGTAGGACCTGAGGTGCTCGCGCCGCCAAAGTTGAACGATTTTTGATTAGTGCTAGCTCCCAACAAGGAGCTTCCGAGGTAGGATGCAGACGGTGCGCCGGCAGGTGTGAATGACGCCTGAGACGACGGCGGAGGGCCTGCAGGTGTTGTCGACGGATTATCGCCAAAGGGATAAGCTGATCCTTTGCCTGTGTTCTGGCCAGGGGTGGATGGCGGCGAGCTGCTCCAGTCGTCGTTGAAGCTGAACTTGTTGGGCATGGCGATTGATTGCGGGCGACCTCAGGTCACCCGGCTGCGTCTCGTTTCGCGGGTGGTGTGCAAATGCAAGGGAATTTTCGTTCGTATCAGCAAGCGAGGCGATCAATCGTGTCGCGTTCGTCGGGATTGACGGGATTGTCGGAGTTGCGATGTGCGCGCGTATCGTGGTGGATGAGCAAGGCTGGGCAGCAAGCTCTGCGATGTTTGGCCGGACGCGCTTGCTGGATAAATTTTGGAGGTTCGCGATGCTCGCCTGGTCAACGCGGAGGAAGCCGCACCACAAGCCCCACTCTGGCCGGCCGCCTGCCAGTTTTCTTGCTAGGAGCTCTCAGCTGGAGAGCTGGCCGCTAAAAGTACGTAACAGCCGCTAAAAACCGAGAGCTTCCCCGTCCCACTTCACCTCACACACGCGCTTCCGACTCCCGACAAGAGGTGTGGCACATTGCTGAGGCGATGCATCCAAACTCCATGCACTCCCCAATTTCAGCTTTCCACTACAGAAAGTCGGGGTCGTATTTTTGGAAGTTTCGGCACAGCAGAGTTCAGACGTTCCCTCCACACTATGAAGATATGATGACATGGTGATGGCTGCTTGGCTGCATCAACACAACACTGCGTTTGCGGGGTAATGTGGCATGATTTCTTTCTCTCGGATACTTGTACTGTGGTTATGATGTATTCTGTCCTTTGGTGTATTCTGGGTTTTGATGTAGCACTTGGTCAGAGGTTTTTTTTCTTATTATCTCACAGCATCAATCATCTGCAACGGAGGTCGGTAACCGGACAACGATCCCGTCTTATCGTTGCTCTGCGGGCTTCTTACCTAAAGCCGGCTCCAGCATTTCACGGCCGGCTTCGGCGTCGGGTCACCGTCCGACCCTGAGATAAGATAGGATGAAGCTACCCAAGCAGGCAGGATACGGCTGGCAATTTTGGCACAGAGAAGCACAACTCCGTAGCCTGTAGCAAGGTAACAGACTCCCCTCGGCGGTCCAGGCCCGGACATATGTCGGATTGTCTTGGTCAGCGGCTGTGCTCCGTGACTCCTCCAGCTCTTACTCGACACACACTCTCCGGGCCTCGTGCTTGTCCTTTCCTCCTTGGCGAAACGGAAGGGCATCGCGAGCGGCAGCGGCTTGGCTTCTCGTAACAATCGCCGACGGACTATGCCTGAACGGGGGCGCAAATGGCACCTCAAAGGCCTAACCCCGACGGCTTAAACTTTTGGCGGCCCCTCCTGCGGTCTGCAGACAAGTATCAAATGTGCAGCAAGCCATGAACGACGAAGACACGCCGGACGGGTGGAGGAGGGGTTGCCCGGCTGGCTGGCCGGTTGGTCTGCCGTACGCTTGCCTAGAACACAGATGACATTGAATAGCGAATAACATTGTATTCCGGGGTTTATTCGCTTCCGCTAAATAAGGGAGAGGAAGGAAGAGCAGGAGCCCAGCCCGGCCAATGACGTCCTGGTTTGGGGTAATTCTGCACTCTCAGCGGGTGCCTCCAATGGCTGTACCGAGAGTCGCGGCTGGCATCAACTCTGTTTTACCAGCACTCGATGACGGGCTGTTTTAAGCCCCGCTTTTCAGAGTAGTCGCCATCTGCGTTGCGTATCCCCCTCCCCGAACCCCCGAGCTCCCCGTCCACGGCGCGTCCAGTGCTTTCTCTTGTGAAGGAGGGGAAAAAAGCATAGAGCGGGGTGGGGTTTGGAGATCCATTTGCAAGCCCAGCCATGGCCAAGCGGCAGTTCGTCTGGGTCTTGGGTGTGCAGGTGTGTGTGTGTGGTATCTGCATCTCGAGATCCGTTTCCCCCCCTCCTTCTTGAAATAAATACCTGACCCTGCCCAGTAGAGCAAGGCTTAGTGCGTGATTCCTCTTCCATCAAGGTTCTCATCGACCCTCCCTTCATCAAATAAAACACCCATCATGTCTGCCACTGCAGGAAAGGTATGTCCAATCTTTACCGTCATGTTCCCTGCACAGTCGATGCTCCTGCTGCTGCTTCACATTGCGGGGTAGCTTAGCTACGACTGATCGTCTTTTCCCGCCAACCCGCCCGCCATTGAACGTCTCCCGAGCTCTCCGCTGACCCAATGATCTCCCAAACAGACCATCACTTGCAAGGCTGCCGTCGCCTGGGAGGCCGGTAAGCCCTTGAGCATCGAGGACATCGAAGTCGCCCCTCCCAAGGCCCACGAGGTCCGTATCGAGATCTACTACACCGGTGTCTGCCACACAGGTCAGTCAGTCCCGATATAAACCCCTCACATCGTCACGTAGGAGCTTCGGATTAGCTTCCGAGACCGCATTTCCAGCTCCCGGCATAGCTCCCGGAAGCCCCCTCGATCGAACACCACCAACAAGACCTCAGAGACCTAACATATACATACACAGATGCCTACACCCTCTCCGGCAAGGACCCCGAGGGCGCCTTCCCCATCGTCCTCGGCCACGAGGGCGCCGGCATCGTCGAGTCCGTCGGCGAGGGCGTCACCAACGTGAAGCCCGGCGACCACGTCGTCGCCCTCTACACCCCCGAGTGCAAGGAGTGCAAGTTCTGCAAGTCCGGCAAGACCAACCTCTGCGGCAAGATCCGCGCAACCCAGGGCAAGGGCGTCATGCCCGACGGCACCTCGCGCTTCAAGTGCAAGGGCAAGGACCTCCTCCACTTCATGGGCACCTCCACCTTCTCCCAGTACACCGTTGTCGCCGACATCTCCGTCGTCGCCGTCCAGCAGGACGCCCCCATGGACCGCACCTGCCTGCTCGGCTGCGGCATCACCACCGGATACGGCGCCGCCCGCATCACCGCCAACGTCCAGGAGGGCGACAACATCGCCGTCTTCGGCGCCGGCTGCGTCGGTCTGTCCGTCGTCCAGGGGGCCGTCGTCAACAAGGCCGCGAAGATCATCGTCGTCGACGTCAACCCCAGCAAGGAGGAATGGTCCCGCAAGTTCGGCGCCACCGACTTCGTCAACCCCACCGAGCTCCC
This sequence comes from Colletotrichum gloeosporioides, assembly GCF_011800055.1. Classification (NCBI taxonomy): domain Eukaryota; kingdom Fungi; phylum Ascomycota; class Sordariomycetes; order Glomerellales; family Glomerellaceae; genus Colletotrichum; species Colletotrichum gloeosporioides. The sequence goes on along the minus strand of NW_025544662.1, from coordinate 419,056 downwards.
CAAGGGCACCTCCATCGTCGACAAGCTCGTCGAGATGACCGACGGCGGCTGCGACTACACCTTTGACTGCACCGGTAACGTCGGCGTCATGCGTGCTGCCCTCGAGGCCTGCCACAAGGGATGGGGACAGAGCATCGTCATCGGTGTTGCTGCCGCCGGCCAGGAGATCTCCACCAGACGTAAGTTTAATGCCTCTCCCTTTCCCTCCCTACATGAACTTTAGACCACGATGCTGACACCTATCCACAGCATTCCAGCTCGTCACCGGCCGTGTCTGGAGGGGTTGCGCCTTCGGCGGCGTCAAGGGCCGCACCCAGCTGCCCGGCCTCGTCCAGGACTACATCAAGGGCGACCTCAAGGTCGACGAGTTCATCACCCACCGCAAGACCCTCGGCGAGATGAACGAGGCCTTCGACACGATGAAGCAGGGCGACTGCATCAGAGCCGTGGTCGACATGCGCAAGTAAGCATCCACGAACACACGGCTCTGATTGCACGACGTTGTTTTTTTCTCGTGTCAATTCAGTGTTTATTACAAGAAAAAAAAGTTACTGATAGTTTAATGACAAAAAAAAGTGAAAACGATATCAAATCTTTCGTCGCGAAATCCCGGGATGCAAAATTGTGAAGCCAGGCGGATGGGCGAGATGGCGGCGGCGGTGACGGTGACGACGGTCTACGACTCGATGACGACGAAGAACGACTGCGACGAAGCCCACGACTACGACGACGACAACGACAACGAGGAGGCTCTGCCGCTCAGCCTGTCCCTACGCAATGGCGTACCACAGCAATGTTCGATAGCAATACAGCGACGTGTCGTAAGAAGAAGAAAAGAAGGGACCTGAGACAAGACGATCAGCATGCGTGCGTGACATGTATGTGTGAACCTTGACAGCCGGCTCCTCCGTCGTCTACCGGAGCCGTGACGTTCCAGAACCGCCGCTGGCCGCATTCGGCAAACCCGAAGATCACTCTCACTTCCGGCGCCGATACACCACGCCGCTCATCCCGGCGCCATACCTCCAAGGTCACTCAAGCCCCATCGCGCCGGGCGCGCCATCCCTTCCAGACCTCCTTCCCGTTCGGGGGTGGTGGTGTATGTTCGTCGCGCAGTGTGACCGACTCCTTGCAGCGGAGGCCAGACGCACAGCTTTCAGCTTGCTGCAGACTCCCGCTCCATGTCCATGGGATCGCAGACCCGGATACAGACCAGCGGAAGAAAGCCCCTCATCCCCTTGCCTTCCCTCCCGGTGCATCTCGTGAGCGCCAGGAACTATCGAAACGTTGCTGACGCCCCGCCCCGTGACTTTTCAGCTGATGTTAGTCGAACAAACCTCCTCTTCCTCTTCCCTCCTGTTCCCAAGCCCAAGCATGAACTTCTTCCCACAGGAACACGTGAGAAACACGCCCATCCGCAATTCAAGCACCATAATCCAAAGATCCCGTCCATTGAGCCTCAGAGATAGACTTTGTCGCGGAGTTTTGGAAGTGGCATTGTTGGTCCCAAAAACACAGTTCAGCATGCTCGAGCGCCAATCCCCATGAACAAGCCGTCAAACATCGGATCAACCACACTCTCACCCTCCGGACCTGGCAAACAAGCAAGAAACCACGCCCCGACCGCCCGGTCGTCGGCGGATACCCGAGCATCCGTCGACTGTTGTGCCACTCGCAGCCCGACGGGAGAAGGGGGGTCGTGCCGGGATGCAAGCTGAGAATCCTCTGTTTCCCCTTTCTTTCTTATTCTATCAGTGTAGCGGACGCCGGACCGCATTCTACCAAGTGCGCCTAATCTTCCCGTTTGCTTGGATAGAAATTTGGTGGCCGCAGCCTGAGCGGGATGTTGTGGGTTGCTCTCTTCTTTGTCCTCTTCCGCAGGCTGGCTGAGACATTGTTTAAGACGGGGGAAAACAAAAGAAAAGCAACGTCCCCTGGCGTTGTTTCCTGCAGACTGCACACGGATACGTGACCCTTATCAAGAAAAAGAAAAAAAAGAGGGAAACGCCGCTACCCATTGTTCATTGTTCAGAAAGTGGTGTGCTAACATGGCAACCTACATTGTCTCGGAGAGGTCAGCGGGCCAGAGGCGCCCATCACAGTTGCAATCGTGGCTGATGTATTCCTACCTGAAGGGCGAGAGACCCCCTGTATATTGACAGCCAAAGGCGCTAATAATACATTACACAATGGAGGGTGTTGCGGCGTTTGCTGTGCAATCCCTTTCTTTTTGCTTCTCCGTTGGCTCGCTGGCAGGGGGCCTTGACAGGAAAAGCTGGGGGAATCGGACGATGTGGTCCAGGGGTGTTGTTGTTGTGGCTTGTTGGGGCTGGCGAAAATGGAATGAACCGTGGGGAAATAAATCACACATTCGCTTCCGCGTCTCGGCTCGGTCAACCTTCACCGTCCGACGTCCAATCGTCCGCATGGCAGCAAACGGATACGGCGCCTCGGGTTAATTTTGGGTGGGAGGGGAGAGAGATAGCCGGGTTGATGTTGCGACTGGGGAGGCGGTGCGAAGGTGTAGGGATTCCCCCACCGTCGGAAATCAGGATTGAGAGACGAGCACGCATTGAATAGCTAATTTTGATGGGCAATCAACGCTAGACTCGCAATCTCAAAAGCGTTGTATCGATCATTTGTTGGGGCGGAGGGGAATTGGATCAGATACATAAGCTGATACCCCACGTTGGACATTGAACATGGCATGTGCTGTAAATAAACATGTCAACAACTCCATATTTAGAGACCGAGGATTGCTTGATCGTGTCGAGGGATGGGATATGGAGCGGAAGGATCTGTCGGGAAGAAGACTAGAATGGCCTTCGGTGTTTCAGTCGCCATTGTTGCGAGGGATCCAGGAAGACAGAAAGGCCAGAAAGGTCAAGCCACATGCCAACACATGTGCCTGCTGTCGACCCCGGACATTTCTGTTCGTCGGCGGTTCGAGATGCCGATCAGCGGGTAGATTAAGAAGGATTGGACGGCTTCTGCTGGGCGTCTTCGAACAGGCGGAAAGGGAGAATGCAAAGCGGCCTTGGGCTTCCGACCGCCGGGCGAGTCGGCGAATATTACTCGGCGTCGCAAGCTTGCCAGTTGTTGGTCTCGTGAACGTCTTCAAACTACCCATGTACGTCTACCCCTCAAGGATGATAAGATAAGACGAGCGGGCCCTGCCACGTTCAACGACAGCACTAGTAGCAGTAGTGTCGGTAGCGATACCAGGATCGCGAGTCCGGAACACCTATTCGTATCCAGTTGTTCATCCCGTTACTTGCCCAGGACATACGAGATGTGGCCACAGACACCCTGTACGTGAACAAGATACGACGTTGAAGGAGTGAAAGAAGATGGACAATGCCGGGCGGCATGTTCAGTGCAGTTCTAACCCGGCCATGTAAGTGTCCTTGACTTGCAGGCTGTATCCGCCGTATCTCGTCCGGCTGGGGACATCGTCGAGGCCCTCACAATACCCTCGTCGACGGCCAGTGATACTGCTCCCAAGAAACTGGATGCAGTGGCTGCAGCAGGTCAGATCCAATATGGTAGGAGGTCGGGTCGCACGGCGCTAGTCTAGGCGGCACCGCTTCTCGCGAAGTTGCAGCTGGTTTGGTTTGATGCCGCACCTGCCAGTTTTCGTTTTCCCCATCTGTCAGAACTCAACTTTTAGTTTGGGAAGATCAGGCCAGTGGGTGCACCGGTTCGGTAGAAGGAGGCGCAAGTCTAGAAAGCCGTTTACCATCCGGAGCCGAGCCTGGGATTTGTGTAGGATAAGACCAGCAGGCCTGAGTGGCACACTGGTCATGCCAACGCCCTGAGGCTGCACAGCTCGGTCCAGCGGTGGCCCTTTCTCTCACCAGCGAGGCCAGCTTCTCAGTGACGGCGTCGCAGACTCACACCGCGAGTACGGGACGGTCGTCGCGGATTGACCCAATGGGATTGTCAACGCTGGAATCTTTTTCGGATCGGGAATAAAGGTGCCCGGGTCATGGCTAAAGCGGAGGCCCCGAGGGGATTTGTACTGCGCAGGAGTTGGGTGGTGAGGACGAGGTTATATTTCTTCCCTTCTAACTTTTCTTCTTCGCAGTTTGCCGCCTGGAGGCGCACCTTGTTAACTGCCGTATAACTCTCACGGGGAAATATTCGAGGGCTAGGATAGCTCATAGAGAAACCTCTATAGTTACCTATAGGGGTATATAAAGAGAGCGTAAATCGCTAGGGGGTAGGTATCTCCCTCTTTATACTACTATAACCTATTACTCCTTTAATATTAAGATATTATTACTATACTATATTAATACTATTTATTACTACTACCTTAAGAGTAGTAATAGCTTCTTTATAATTACCTAAAATAACTAGGATAAAGTATATAGATTTTTATATATATTGTTAGTATAGGTATAAGTGTATTCAGGGGCGTGGTATATACGCTTATATAGTATAGGGTTATAGATAGGCTTATATTATGATAAAAGGTGATAATCCTAAGTATTTATAGGTATTTAATCATATAGATAATAATAAGGGAATTAATATATTATGATAACTTTAGTTATTGTTAATTATGTAGTTAGTAGGTTTCCTCCTCTAGTAGGGAAAAGTGAGGGGAAAGATAATCTAAAATAT